>NC_086445.1:646175828-647375828 GCF_028390025.1 Pseudophryne corroboree
GTATGTCATTTGAAAATTTACAGTTATGCATCTGCCCGTAACTCCACTGTATCCCGTTTATTTTAAATGTTTGTTTTATTTGGTGGCTATGGCAACGGGCAGCGGTTGATGACGTCCTTTGTGGATGCCGTCCCTCTGACTTCCGGCCGCCGCCGCCAACACGTGGGTTACCTGGGGTATAAGGTGAGATGTTTGTACACTGTATTTTGTGCCTGACGATGAGGGAATAAATCCTTCGAAACGTTGCTATATTTCTGCCTCTTTGCGTGTTATTTACTGAGTGCCGTGGAGGATTTCTTCTGTTATATATATATATATATATTTTGAGTATCCCTTATCCAAAATGCTTGGGACCAGAGGTATTTTGGATATGGGATTTTTCCGTATTTTGGAATAATTGCATACCATAATGAGATATCATGGCGATGGGACCTAAGTCTAAGCACAGAATGCATTTATGTTACATATACACCTTATACACACAGCCTGAAGGTAATTTTAGCGAATATTTTTTATAACTTTGTGCATTAAACAAAGTGTGTGTACATTCACACAAATCATTTATGTTTCATATACACCTTATACACACAGCCTGAAGGTCATTTAATAAAATATTATTAATAACTTTGTGTATTAAACAAAGTTTGTGTACATTGAGCCATCAAAAAACAAAGATTTCACTATTTCACTCTCACTCAAAAAAAGTCCATATTTCGGAATATCTGGATATGGGATACTCAACCTGTATATATATATATATATATATATATATATACATACATATACATACACACACATACACACACACACACACACACAAAAAAAAAACCACTTTTCCCCACTCACTGCGCCAAATATGTGCCCCCCCCCTCTCTTTTATTTTCAGCCCTCTGATGCTCAGCAGGGGAGAGTCCGGGAAGCCAGCGTTCTCTGCAGCCTCTGTGGAGAAAATGGCGCTGGTCAGTGCTGAGGGATCAAGCTCCGCCCCCTCACGCAGCGGGCTTCGGTCCCGCTCGGAAATTTGAAAAAAATGGCAGGGATCTGTAGCTTACTGCTCCGCAGTCTAACTACATGTAATTATGGCCAAAATGAGGTTTATTGCTGCCCAGGGCGCCCAGGGCGCCCCCCCCCCCCCTGCGCCCATCAGTGCCGTGTGTGTGTGTGTGTGTGTGTGTAAGTGTGGGAGCAATGGCGCGCAGCTTCCAGCTGCGCGCTTACCTCATGAAGATCTGAAGTCTTCTGCCGCCTGACGTCTTCTTTCTTTGATAATACTCACCCGGCTTCTTTCTTCCGGCATCAGTGAGGAGGATGGCGGCGCAGCTCCGGGACGAACCCCAGGGTGAGACCTGTGTTCCGACTCCCTCTGGCGCTAATGGTGTCCAGTAGCCTAAGAAGCAGAGCCCTTAACTCTTAACAAGTGGGTCTGCTTCTCTCTCCTCATCCCACGATGCAGGGAGTCTGTTGCCAGCAGAGCTCCCTGAAAATAAAAAACCTAACAAAATTCTTTTCACAGAAAACTCAGGAGAGCTCCCTGTAATGCACCCTATCTCTTCTGGGCACAAGATCTAACTGAGATCTGGAGGAGGGGCATAGAGGGAGGAGCCAGCGCACACCCATACTCAAAGTTCTTTTTAGGTGCCCATGTCTCCTGCGGAGCCCGTCTATACCCCATGGTCCTTACGGAGTCCCCAGCATCCTCTAGGACGTAAGAGAAATACTTTATACTGTATATGTAGACCAGAGAGTGGACTACACCTATAATGGATTTTACTGAAAGGATAGAACTGTTGACAACTGCGGACATTTGGGTGGAGCGCTGTTTCAGTACTTTTTTTAATATTATATATTTTGTTTTTTAAATGTGCTAATATCAAAAATCAAGTTTTCCACTTTTGTACTTGTAAAAGACATTAGTCTTTTAACCCCATGTCTAACATTTAAATCCTTCCTGGTGACTAAGGAGTCTATTTACAAAGCCTTGGAGAGAAGGTGGAGAGAGAGAGATAAAGAGGGAGATGTGTTATAGCTGAACACTTCATGCTTCACTTTGGTAATGAGGTGAAGCAGGAAGGTAAATCCACAAGATGTATAAATATCTTGTCTACCGAAGCAGAGGAGTGAAAACTCCACCCTGCGGCAATCTCCGCCTGAGGCCACATCGCATCAGCTTAGTGCTGATGCACCATCTCCCAACCTGGCCTGCTCATGTGCAAGATCTTACTAATCACCCAAGATCTCACATGCAACCCAGAACAGACACACGCCACAGCCAAGGACAACACTGGCCCTGCTGTAAAATTGGGCATCGACACCTGCAGTTGTCGAAATCGATAGCTGCAGGTGTCAGAATGGTCAGTGCCACTGACTGTACTTACATTGCCCTGCACATCAGCGTACAATCTAAAAGATAGCAGCACCGATAAGGAAAGGGTTGCATAACACCGCATTAATACACGGGAGAAGCAGTATCAACACACATACTTGGGCTGATACTGCATCCCCCTTAGAACGTACTTTCATACATCTACCCCAAAATACCAACCAGCTCCGGTCAGTTTTCAAACACAGCCTGTAACATGGCAGTTAGGAGCCGATTGGCTGGTACTTTATCTCTCAAAGGCTTAGTAAATAGATCCCTAAAGCATGCATTATGCAGGCAATTTGTTCTTTAAATGCTCAGGATGCTGGATTATTGCCTTTGATTGGTATTTACATTTAGAACAGTCTTTTTTCCCTTACTATATTTAGTCAGTCAATAGCCCTAAATTAGGGCCTTACCTCAAGCGAGAGTCTTTTGGCTATTTGAGATCAAGCTCTGGTTGTATTAGTGCTAACTCCTGTATTGCAGAATGCTAAGAAGTAGTTTCCCACCTTGGTACGTATAAAAGCACATGCCCAGAAACCGTATCCGAAAAGTTTAAGCATACAATTTTTTTTATTTTTTTTTATTACACATTTCTTTGTTACAGAAATGTTCTGCAAAAGGTAGCAGACTGGTGTGCCCAGTTGATCAGCCCATTCTGGTTTGAAAAATAATAATGGTGCGAGACTGAAGGCTAAAAACCCCTGCATCTGAAGGAAAATAACCTTATTTGCCTTTTTCCAAGAGACAGGAAAAGATGTTAGGGAAGAGGTGGAGCGCCATCACATACCATCCAAGCAGATTTAACAACCTGTACAGAATGGAGTTAATCCACTGTAAGGATTACCATGGCGTTTTGAAGAAAGAAATAACATAAGCAATCATTGGCGTTTCTATAATAGGTGCAGTACACATGGGCCCCTGGGTCCAGGGGAGGACCCAGACCACACCTATATTATAATACTTTTTCATAGTCTCACTTCGGGCGACGCAGCAGATTCAAAAACCACACCCAAAATGTCTGCAGCGCAGTAAAGAAATTGGTCTCTGGAACATGGCAGGCACAATGTTTCCAGAGACCTACGCATGTGCAGTAGATTCCGTCACAATGCTAGAGACTAACGCCGTACAGAGGTGGGGAACCCACCCGGAGTCTGCAGAGTGTTTTTAACTCTGTTAAAACGCCCCTGTAAGCTATTAAAAGTAAAAGTAATTTCACACTTTAAAGACAAACCAGAAGATTACGTTGTCTATAATAGATAACCTTTATAGACAGCAAATAAGATGATATACTATTCTGAAATAAAGAAAGTTATGGTAGACTTACCCTTGTTAACTCTTTCTTCAAAGTTCATAGGATCCACAAGGAACATCGGGGTTGTAGTGGTGGATAAGAATCCAGGCACCAAACAGTTAAAGCTTTCACCTGTCCCAGAATGCACAGGTCCTCTCCTCTATAACCCCGCCTCCATGCACAGGCAATCAGTTTTGTTAACCAGCTCAAAGCAGGAAGCAGAAAAGAGAGGGGGGGGGGGGGGGGGGAGAGAATGGTAGGCACATAAGAACACTTTCTCACATACAGGAGAATGTAACCAGAGGCCAATGCCGCAAAAACCCAGTGAGGCCAGGTGTGTCAGGGTGGGCACCAGTGGACCCTATGAACTTCGAAGAGAGAGAATATGGGTAAGTCTACCGTAACTCTTCTTTTCTTCACCAGGGGTCATAGGTTCCACAGGGGACATCGGGGATGTCCCAAAGCAGTACTTTAAAGGGAGAGGATGCACCGGAGAGGATACAAGTATCCAGCGTCCAAAGGAGGCGAATGTATCAAAGGCATAAAACCTAAGAAACGTGTGGACAGACCACGTAGCCGCCTTGCAAAATTGTTCGGCGGACGCCCCACGGCGTGCCGCCCATGAAGGTCCTATAGACCGAATAGAATGGGCAGATATCAAAGCTGGTACTGGAAGGTCCGCTTGAGTGTAAGCATGTGCAATGAACATTCAATTCCATCTGTCCAGAATCTGCTTACTAGCAAGCCAGCCAAGCTTGTGACATCCATAAAGAATAGGGAATAAGAACATCTGAGAGAGCCAGTATGTTCCACATAGGTATGTAGAGGAAGAACCACATACAAAGAACGTTCTTTTGCCGACAAGTCTGGGGAAACAAAGGCTGGAACAATTCTCTCGATTAAGGTGAAAAAGAAGAAACCACCTTAGGGCAGTAACCAAAACGCCCTGTTGTATAGTGGAAAACCAGGAAGGATTGGGGGGGGGGGGGGGGGAATGACAGGAGAGAGCTCCTAAGTCCGATTCCCTGCCAGCTGAAGCAGCAAGCAAAAATAGAGTTTTTGCCTTTAGCCATTTGAGATCAGCCTTAAGGTTCAAAGGGACCCTCTTGCAGTTCATTCAACACAACAGACAGATCCCATGGAGCCACAGGAGGGACATAGGGAGGTTGCATGCGAATGACACCCTGAAGGAACGTGTGTACATCAGGTAGTGAAGCAATCCTGCGTTGGAACCAAACAGACCATGCATAAATGTGTACTTTGAGAGATGCCAGATGAAGGTCCATATCCAAACCTCTGAAGAAATGCAAGTTTTCTGGGAGGTACAAAATATAGTATCATAACGTTTGGCAGTGCACCACGTGAAGTAAGTGGGCCATACTCTAATAGATTCATGCTGAAGCAGGTTTACGGGCATTTAGCACAGTTTGAATCACAGTCTTCGGAAATCCTTATGTCTTTAGGATTGATTATTCAAGAGCCACGTCATCAAAGACTATCTGGCCAGGTCCGGATGGAGGAGACCTGGGCCCTGAGAGAGAAGATTGCGTCGTTGAGAAAGTTTAAGGAGTTGCCACACTGAGAGGCCCTGGAGATCAGAGTACCAATGCTGTCTGGGCCATGCTGGGGCTACGAGAATAAGGTTTCCTCCTTGTTTGAACTTCCGAAGGACCAGAGGTAGAAGTGAAACCAGAGGGGAGGCGTATGGTAGATAAAAGGTCCACTGGTCTGACAATGCGTCTACGAAGGCCACCTGAGGATCCCTGTTTTTTTGATCCGAAGACCTGAACCTTGTGGTTGTGGCGGGAGGCCAAGGATCCACGTCTGGTAGGTCCCATCTGTCCACAAGGAGTTGGAAGACCTCCGGGTGGAGAGCCCATTCTCCGGCGTGTACATCCTGATGACTGAGGAAGTCCACTTCCCAGTTGAGTATGCCTGGAATGAATACCACTGATATGGCTGGTAGAGGAAGTTCGGCTCATCTGAGAGTTTTGGACACCTCTTGCATCGCCATCTTGCTGCAAGTGTCGCCCTGATGAGTTATATATACCACTGTTGTGACATTGTCTGACTGGACCTGAACTGGTCTGCTTTGTAGTAGAGTGCGGGCCAGGGTCAATGCATTGTACACTGCTCTCAACTCCAACACATTTATTGGCAAGTGAGACTCTTTCAGAGTCAAACGTCCCTGAAATAAATGCAGTTCGGTCACCGCTACCCAGCTGCGACGGCTGGCATCTGTTGTGTGCTGGATCCAGAATGGATGACCCCGGTTTAGTTGCTGGTCTTGGAGCCACCAAGTCAGTGTCAGGTGATGAGGTTGTCCGTTCCACCAGGAAAGAATCAGTCTTTGTAAAGGGAGAGAGAGTGAAACGCACCGAACTCGACCATGTCAAATGTTGACACCATCAGTCAGAGAATTTGCACTGCTGAATGCACAGAAACTCGAAAACTGAAGGAAAAGTCGTATTTCGCTCTGTAGTTTCAAAACCATGTCCGGTGATGGGTACAGTCGTCGACTGTAAGGAGTCTAGAAGTGCTCCCAGATGTACCATCCTTTGTGACAGAGTAAGGGAGGATTTCCTACAATTTATCAGCCAGTCGCGACTTTGAGGGAAGGCTACTGTCAATTAGAGATGACTGAACGTAGTGCGAGTTCGCCAGAATCAGCAAATCATCCAGGTATGGGAGAATTTGAATACCTTGGCGACGGAGGTGTACTGCCATGACCTTGCTAAAAACTCTGGGTGCTGTAGCCAGGCCGAATGGCATTGCCTGGAATTGATAATGTTGGTTGCAAATAGCATACCGCAGGAACTGCTGATGCGAAGGAGCAATAGGAATATGCAGATACACATTCTGTATATCTAGGGAAACCATTAAGTTCCCAGGTTCCATGGCTAGAACTATGGAACACAATGTTTCCATGTAAAACTTGGGAACTTTATCAAACTAACGAACTAAGAACAGTGTTGAGTAGTAGCCTTTGCCTCTTTGGGACTGAGGAACTGACACTTACTCCTGAGTGTAGAAGTGAACCGAACACAGTCTGAAGAATTTTAACCATTTTCTTGTCTGATGATAGGCCCGTGGTGAGATACTGTTGAAGGGAGGGGGGGGGGGGGGGGTTTGACCTTTGAATGAGACAGCATACCCATGAGAGACAACTTCTAGCACCCAAGCGTCTGAAGTGGTAATGGTCCAAACGTGTGCGAAGTGTAGAAGTCGGCCTCCCACTTGGAGATCCCCTAGGGGAAGGTCCGCCCAGTCAGGCTGCAGTCTTTTCTGCAGGTTAATGAGCAGCCCAGGCTTGTTTGGCCTTGGATGGTTTCGCAGTGCGTTTCTGCCTAGGAAATTAGCTTTAGCTTTTCCTTGCGGACAAAAGATACAAAAAGTGGCACTGTTGACCCATTGAGCAGATGTCACAATTTTATTTAGCTCTTTACCAGAGAGAATGTCACCTGTAAAAGGGAAGTATTTTCAAAGTTTTCTTGGAATCCAAATCTACCTTCCAGGAACGTAGCTAAAGAATACATTGTGCTAGCGCAGATGTAGCAGACGCCTTTGCTGCCAACACGCCAGCCTCAGGTTATATATGAAGATGAAGACTTGATACGAGTCAGATACGGTCTGCATTCATCCAACATATCCAAAGGCAGTTCCTCTTCAATTGCCTGCGCCCATGCTCCAATTGCCTTTGCAGCCCAGGAAGCTGTCACAGTGGGTCTATGTATAGCTCCTGTGAGGGAATAAATAGATTTCAGACAGTTTTCAATATGTCTATCTGTTGGTTCCTTCAGCGAGGAGACAGTGGTGACAGGCAGAGTGGACGACACCACGAGACGTGACATGATTGTCCACTGGAGGTTGGGTTTCGGACTTGTTACAGATAGCTCGCTATCCTCTGCTAGCAGCTAATGCAAGCTTAGACAAAGGGAACTTTTTATTTGGAGTGTTCCAGGGTTCATGCCTAATTTTCATGAAATGGGGAAATTCTGTTTTAAATTACCTTTTGTGTTCAGTTTTCTTAGCAACAGGTATGGGTTCTTCCCCATCAGAGAGACGAAGAATAGGTTTAACTGCTTCAACTAAAGCAGGGACATCTACCAGACTGGAGCATCCTCTGCAGCACAGGAGCCTATCAGAGAACTGTATGCTCACCTTCCTCCTCAGATGACGCGTCTGAGAGGACTGTGGATTGGGAGGATGAGGTAGACTCTTTAGAGGAAACCAGTAGAATGTTTATACCCTGTCAGAGCCTTTTTTGTCTAATCAGGGTCTGCATTAGTTGTTGCATTTGATTAGACAAGTTCTCCACCCAAGGCATATTTACTATTGGTACCATATTGGGAGGTAGTGCCATTGGGGGGGGGGCATGGGGCTCGTAAGTTGGTATACCAGAGTACTCAAAAAGAAAAGGCACCCCAGGGAGGATACTGCGTAGAAGCAGGAACTGTGGACTGACTAGGAGGTGTATAACAGTTACTACAGAGGCCATCATATCTAACATCCTCCACAGATACTCATGTAGAGTTTGCTCAGCAAGGTTAACACAGGGGATTCTGGTCGTTTGCGTCCCTTTTGTTAGACATGTCAGTAAAACAATGTGGACGTAAACCCGCATACCGAATATAATGATATATATGTACTGTGTGGTAGGCAACTGAACACCGCTATATATGTGCAGTGAGAAATAGCCCTAGAAGCACCTCTGCCCAGGGTACAGAAATAACTGAGATAGGTACAGAAGGTACACTGAAAGTGAAAGCCAGACAACAGAACACAGAGTCACATACAATGCAGAGAATATACAATATTACTACAATGAACGCTTGAAATCAACTACTCCACTGGTTTTGAATCAGGTAGGATGTAAGTGAATGTAAAATCTGGTGTTTTTGCAGATGTTTTTTACAGGGAAACAGAGACCAGCGTTCATGTAGACTTGCTTTCTGACCGGGTCTCTGTCAGGGAAGGAGGGAGAGTGAGGCAGCTCAAGGACGGGAAATCACCAGTAGATCAGCAGCCAGAGCAGGGGGAGGGGATACAGGCAAACTTGGTATCTGCACACTCTTACAGTATTAGAGTATCATGGGCATATGTAATTCATCAACATATACCCACTTGATGGAAACCCCTTTTCCCCAATAGTTAACAATGTTATTGTATAAGGGAGTGCTGTCAACTACAGTGTATATGAACAAGAATTTGGGAGGAAAAACAAGAGGAAATCTGCACTGTTGACGCACTGGACAGAATGAATGAATCATAAAATATAAACCTTTATTAAGTATATATTAAAATTGGATATATATTAGTGTTATTATCCCAAACTGCAGTGAAACATAAAGGTTAAAATCACAAGACTAACATACATGTGAATAAAGAAAATAAAGAGATGTGAAGAAGAGTTTAAAAAGCGTGTCCACGTGTAGTTATTTTTGAAGGCACAACCCTAATAGGGTTGTTTATATAAATATATATGTTGCTAATAATCACTTTCTAGCGTAATGTTATTAAATAGCTGTTAGTGTCTGTGTCGTCTGGTACCACTGGGTCTTATCCTATACACCCCCTTCACTCAACTGGGGTCACCTCCCGGGAAGCCATCCCCATTGGCGAATTTGTGGGGGTGAATGGGTATGACAGCAGGGCCGGTTCAAGGGCGCTCTGCGCCCCGGGCAGGAAACGGGGCGTGGCCTAACACAGGGGGCGTGGTCAATTACGCCCCCTGTACATTAAAAGCGCCGCTTGAATGCCGAGCGGTGCGCGATGACGTAATCGCGCACCGCACAGCAAAAGGTCCTCTCCAGGAAGGGAAACTAGACGCATAGCGTCTAGTTCCCCTTCCTGGAGAGTAACTTTGCTGTGCGGTGCGCGATGACGTCATCGCGCACCGCTCAGCAAAGTTACTCTCCAGGAAGAGAAACTAGACGCATAGCGTCTAGTTCCCTTCAGGAGGCGGACGGGGATGGGGACGGGGACGGCAGCGGAGGCGGACGGGGACACAGCGGGCAGCAGTGGCGGATCTTGCCACGGTGCGGCGCCCTCCGGATGGCGCCAGCGCCCTCCGGAAGGCGGCGCCCCGGGCAAAAGTCCTGCTTGCCCGTGGCAAGATCCGCCACTGTATGACAGGTAAGCTAACCTCCAATTGTGGAATGTTTTGGTAATTAGGGATCACTATTTCTCTGTGTCTCCTAAGACCATATTCCTACATCCAATGCCACTGGAGGATAGCTTTCCATATATCGGATACTGAATCACTTAATAAGAAAATCTCCATACATCATGGAAAGGTCATATTTATTAATATCCAAGAGGGAAAATGAATAGCTTTAATTTAGCCGTTTAGGTATAGTTAATTGGCAAGAGATATACCTACAGGTGGGGTTGCCTTAAGGAATATAGCAATTCCAATTCTCATATAAATAGCAACCTTCCTTCATATAATCAGCCAGATCTTATTTAATCTGATCCAGATATAGCCGTTTAGGTATAATTAATTGACAAGATATCAATAGGTGGGGTTGCCTTAAGGAATATAGCAATTCCAATACTCATGTAGATAGCAACCTTCCTTCATATAATCAGCCAGATCTTATTTAATCTGATCCAGACATAGGCAATATTGCTTTCCTTAGAGGTATAGCCACCTCAATTCTTATTAGAAAGCAGAGTATATATCATAATGGTTTAGTGCTTACTATTTCATATCCAATTTATCTGAGAAATAATTAGTTCCATGTGTCGGAGATTTATTAATTTCTATTTACACTGTTAATGAATTAACCCTTATTATGTTACAGTGTAATGAAATTATCATATAGGGAGATGTGGCAATCCATAATATATATATAAATATATATTATATATATATATATATATATATATATATATATAAAAATATATAAATAATAGCCCTTAGTGGTCCAGATTCCAGAATAAGAGATTTTCTTTGTCTTATAAACTGCTAGGACACACTGCTGCTTGACTGACTTCCAAATATATATATATATATATATATATATATATATATCACTTTGTAACAGTCTTACGATAGAGATACTGTTACATATTCAGTCACTTAATTCCACTGGAACTGAGCTGAACACTGCTGATCTGCTGGAGGGTCACACATCTATATGAACCCTTGTTAGACCTGTGTATTTGAACTTGTCAGTCAAGCATTTGAAATAAAAGGCCCAATCTATTTTTCATCTATATATCCCACTGATGTGTGGGTAGTATTCAAGTATCCTGAACGCCTATGTGTTAATTCATGTGACAGTCTATCAATTTTTATCAAGCATTCGAGATATACCCCTGATGAAGTCTTTGAGCAAGACGAAACGCGTTGGGTTTTTCTATTTGTCACACCAATCTCCAAACTTGCTATAAGGAGAAGGAGGAGTCTGTAAAAGTTATTCTACTTGTCCTCTGTATAATTGTTCGGTGTCATTTGTTAAGGATGGATACTTAATTCATTGTACCATTGCTTGTGTTTTTATGTTTTAATAAATTTTATATGGAACATGTTAATGTGATTTTTATGCTCTAAAATATTGAGCAAACATATATTAATATACGTCTAGAGATTCCTGCTGAATCCTATTTATTATTGGGAGGAAATACATCCCAAAGGCGCCTATTCCTCTATTGCTACATATATATATATATATATATATATATATCACTTTGTAACAGTCTTACGATAGAGATACTGTTACATATTCAGTCACTTAATTATCTAAAAGTTAGCAGATTCTGTGTGAGGGTGGTATAATGTATCCAACACACTGTCAGTGATCGTGGTGACTGGTATAATAATGTGGTATACTGAGTATGCTGGTAAGGCATGCAGCTGCTCTCCAGCCCTTAAGTGTTACCAATCAATTTGTTACACTGTAAAAGATTTTTGGTGTCCTATTAGGACATGCAGCTACTAGGCTGACTCAAAGATTTATCCATTTGTAACAGTTATATACGTGTTACTGGTATTACTTAAAGATAGTATGACACATGAAGCATTATATTAATATCTATAGCAGCCAATGTGATATCTCTGTTCTGTCATAATTGTCTGGTTATTACCAATCTAGACGGCAGGAGTAATATATATTCATTGATTAGTGGCTATCTATATGCACTTTAAACATTATAACTGCTGAGTGACATATTTTCTGGTATATTCCTTTCCTATGGCTCAGCTTCTATTCCCTATTAGTGGAGACTAACAGCTAACATCACAATCGTATATATTTGTTTTATAACATTTCATATAGGTCAAATACACGCGGACACGCCGTGCCCTACACGCGTGTTTCACTGCATCTATGGCCGCTTCGTCAGGGAGCAACTGCCATAGATGCAGTGAAACACGCGTGTAGGGCACGGCGTGTCCGCGTGTATTTGACCTATATGAAATGTTATAAAACAAATGTATACGATTGTGATGTTAGCTGTTAGTCTCCACTAATAGGGACTAGAAGCTGAGCCATAGGAAAGGAATATACCAGAAAATATGTCACTCAGCAGTTATAATGTTTAAAGTGCATATAGATAGCCACTAATCAATGAATATATATTACTCCTGCCGTCTAGATTGGTAATAACCAGACAATTATGACAGAGCAGAGATATCACATTGGCTGCTATAGATATTAATATAATGCTGCATGTGTCATACTATCTTTAAGTAATACCAGTAACAGGTATATAACTGTTACAAATGGATAAATCTTTATGAGTCAGCCTAGTAGCTGCATGTCCTAATAGGACACCAAAAATCTTTTACAGTGTAACAAATTGATTGGTAACACTTAAGGGCTGGAGAGCAGCTGCATGCCTTACCAGCATACTCAGTATACCAC
This sequence comes from Pseudophryne corroboree, assembly GCF_028390025.1. NCBI lineage: Eukaryota > Metazoa > Chordata > Amphibia > Anura > Myobatrachidae > Pseudophryne > Pseudophryne corroboree. The sequence continues at coordinate 646,188,355 of NC_086445.1, forward strand.
ATTATTATACCAGTCACCACGATCACTGACAGTGTGTTGGATACATTATACCACCCTCACACAGAATCTGCTAACTTTTAGATAATTAAGTGACTGAATATGTAACAGTATCTCTATCGTAAGACTGTTACAAAGTGATATATATATTTGGAAGTCAGTCAAGCAGCTGTGTGTCCTAGCAGTTTATAAAAGACAAAGAAAATCTCTTATTCTGGACCACTAAGGGCTATATATATATATATATATATATAGTATATGGGATTGCCACATCTCCCTATATGATAATTTCATTACACTAACATAATAAGGGTTAATTCATTAACAGTGTAAATAGAAATTAATAAATCTCCAACACATGGAACTAATTATTTCTCAGATAAATTGGATATGAAATAGTAAGCACTAAACCATTATGATATATACTCTGCTTTCTAATAAGAATTGAGGTGGCTATACCTCTAAGGAAAGCAATATTGCCTATGTCTGGATCAGATTAAATAAGATCTGGCTGATTATATGAAGGAAGGTTGCTATCTACATGAGTATTGGAATTGCTATATTCCTTAAGGCAACCCCACCTATTGATATATCTTGTCAATTAATTATACCTAAACGGCTATATCTGGATCAGATTAAATAAGATCTGGCTGATTATATGAAGGAAGGTTGCTATTTATATGAGAATTGGAATTGCTATATTCCTTAAGGCAACCCCACCTGTAGGTATATCTCTTGCCAATTAACTATACCTAAACGGCTAAATTAAAGCTATTCATTTTCCCTCTTGGATATTAATAAATATGACCTTTCCATGATGTATGGAGATTCTTATTAAGTGATTCAGTATCCGATATATGGAAAGCTATCCTCCAGTGGCATTGGATTTAGGAATATGGTCTTAGGAGACAGAGAAATAGTGATCCCTAATTACCAAAACATTCCACAATTGGAGGTTAGCTTACCTGTCATACCCATTCACCCCCACAAATTCGCCAATGGGGATGGCTACCCAGGAGGTGACCCCAATTGAGTGAAGGGGGTGTATAGGATAAGACCCAGTGGTACCAGACGACACAGACACTAACAGCTATTTAATAACATTACGCTAGAAAGTGATTATTAGCAACATATATATTTATATAAACAACCCTATTAGGGTTGTGCCTTCAAAAATAACCACACGTGGACACGCTTTTTAAACTCTTCTTCACATCTCTTTATTCACATGTATGTTAGTCTTGTGATTTTAACCTTTATGTTTCACTGCAGTTTGGGATAATAACACTAATATATATCCAATTTTAATATATACTTAATAAAGGTTATATTTTATGATTCATTCATTCTGTCAAGTGCGTCAACAGTGCAGATTTCCTCTTGTTTTTCCTCCCAAATTCTTGGAGGGGGATACAGGTCAAGCGCCACCTCCCCTATGCTGGTCTTCCACCCCAGGTACAAAGCGAGCCTTACTAAATAGGTGTTTTAACAACAATTCCTGCACCCTGTAATGCCCTGGTGGTCTAGTGAAGTCCATGTTCTGAGACAGTGTCCATGATATTTTGACACGGGTCCTGGAGAGGGGACCCTCTTACCTACCCCATGTGCCGGTCATGCAGTCCTGTGGTCCCCACAGCAAGCGGTGCTAGTCATGGTGTGTGTCCCATGCCACAAGTTCCTTGTCCGAGGCTCTGGCCAAGCGGGAGTTTTGGCACGAACAAGGAGGGTGATGGAGCTGCAGTGCAGAAGTCACACTGACTTACAGCACGGACAGCCCTGCGAAAAAAAATCTCCACACAATAGTAAAATACAAAGCTTTGGTGCACCTGCTTTCTGCAGGCACCAACTTAACTGACTGCCTGTGAATGGAGGCGGGGTTATAGAGGAGCCATGCATTTTAGAACAGCTGAAAGCTTTAACTGTTTGGTGCCTGGATTCTCATCCACCACTACAACCCCAATGTTCCCTGTGGAACCTATGAACCATCTGTTTTAAATATATTATGGCTTGCATTTGAGAGGTCAACTTATTTCTTATTATATTTTTCATTAACAAGTTGAAATTGACCAGTGAGGATTATAGTAAGAGTAATGGTAGATTTACCATGGTTAACTCCCTTTCTGCGAAGTACATATATTTCCACAGGGAAACATCAGGGTGTAGAGATGGATCTGGAACCAGGCACAAACAGGTTAAAGCTTTAGCTGTCCCAGGATGCATTGGGGCCCCTCCTCTAACCCCACCTCCAGGCACTGAGCTCAGTTTTGTTAACCAGTCTAATGTAGAAAGCAGGCAAGAGAGAAGGAAGATGTTAAGCACACAAGAACAGTCTCACGACAGGAGAAAGTAACCAGAGGCCAATGCCATAGAAACCCAAAGTAGTATGTACTTTGCAGAAAGGGAGTTAACAATGGTAAGTCTACCATAACTCTTACTTTCTGCAGCAGGCTACATATGTTTTCACAGGGAAACAAACATTGGGGATGTCCTAAAGCAGTACCTCAAGGGAGGGGACGCGCCTGAGCAGATAGGAGAATCCAGCGTCCACACGAAGCATCCTGGGAGCAGAAGGTATGAAAGGCATAGAACCTAAGCAACGTGTTCACTTAAGACTATGTAGCCACCTTGCACAATTGTTTGGCAGACACCACCGCATGCTGCCCAAGAAGGTCCTACAGGCCGAGTAGAATGGGCATTAATCATAGCTGGAACTGGAAGACCAGCTCCAGTATAAAGCATGTACAATCACCATTCTAATCCATCTGGCCAGCGGCGTTCATTAGCAGACCAGCCACGCTTGTGAAATCCAAAGAGGATAATTCGAGCATCAGACCACCTAATGGAGGCAATACGGGCCACATAGACACGTAGAGCCCTAACCACATCCCAAAAATATTTTTCTGATAAGTCTGAAGAGACAAGAGCCGGAATCACAATTTCTCTGTTAAGATGAAACAAGGAGGTAACCAGGTCTAGTTCAAAAGAACTGGTCTGGTCAACAAGGACGGACTACATGAGATGCACTCAAGTCTGAAACCCTCCTTGCAGAGGAAATAGACAGCAAGAAAAAAAAAAAAAAGACATTGGCTGTGAGCAATTTGAGATCCACAGATTCCAGAGGCTCGAACAGAGCCTCTTGAAGGGCCTCCAATACAATCGACAGATCCCATGGAGCCACAGGAGGGACATAGGGAGTCTGAATACGTATAACACGCTGAAGGAGCGTGTGTACATCAGGTATGGAGGCAATCTTGCACTGGAACCATACAGACCAAGCAGATACACGCACCTTGAGAGAGGCAAGACAAAGTCCTTGGACTAAACTTCTTTGAAGTAAAGCCAGAAGTCTGGAAGTTCTGAATTTAGAGCCGTCATAATTCTAAAATAGCACACCAAATTAAGTAAGCAAACCCGCAGAAGCCGGTTTCTGGACCTTCAGCTTAGTCTGAATGACCGCCTCGGAGAACCCTTTGGTCCTAAGGAGTGAAACTTCAAGAGCCACGCCGTCAAAGCTAGTCTGGCCATGTCCAGATAAAGACAAGGGCCCTGCTGTAGTAGGTCCCCTCACTGAGGAAGTCGAAGGGGACACTCCGCCAAGAGTCCACGGAGATCGGAGAACCAGCGACGTCTGGGCCAGGCTGGAGCAACTAGAATGAGATTTCCTCCTTCCTGTTGAACTTCCGAAGAACCCTGGGCAGAAGTGACATCGGAGGGAATATGTAAGGCAGACTATAAGTTCCACTGGAATGGCAATGCATCCACGAACGCTGCCTGAGGGTCCCTGGTTTGTGATCTGAAGACCTAAACCTTGCGATTGTCTCGAGATGCTATTAGATCCACTTCTGGTAGACCCCATCTGTCTACCAGGAGTTGAAAGACTTCGGGATGAAGAGCCCACTCTCCGGAGTGAACATCCTGGCAACTGAGGAAGTCTGCTACAGAGTTGAGGACGCCCGGAATGAACACAGCCGATATGACAGGTAGATGGCGCTCCGCCCAATGGAGAATTTTGCACACTTCCATCATTGCCTTGTAGCTCCAAGTGCCGCCCTGGTGGTTGATATATGCCACCGTGGTGGCATTGTCCGATTGTACTTGAACAGGCCTGTCCTGTAGGATAGGACGAGCCAGAGACAGTGCATTGAACACTGCTCTCAACTCCAGTATATTAATTGGAAGCAGAGATTCTTCCCTGGTCCACCATCCCTGAATTGAGTCATCGCTCCCCAACCCAGAAGACTGGAGTCAGATGTCAGCAGGACCCAGTTGAGGCATCCAGACGGGACGACCCATGCTCAATTACTGGTCCTGCAACCACTAGGCCAGTGACAATCGAACCTCTGTAGTCAAGGAGATCATTTGAGAACTGATGGAGGGCAAAGCATCCCTGTAAAAACGCTTGAACAGGACTGATTTTTATATACACTTGAGTATCCTACTTGTCTTATAAAGCAGCGATAGTTGAGAAAAGTGTTCATTGCAGTTAATTTGTGCGAGTTTCCTGCATTATCCTCCAGCCTCATGGCTCTGCTGTGATAAGGGTCCGTTGCAGCATTAATAACCTTGTGTTAAGGGCCATACAGACGGGACATGTGGCAAGAGTGGAGTGCTGAGCAAACCCAGCGGTGAAATGAATGACCTGCTAGATTGTGCCTGCATGCATCGCTGTCACCAGCACCCCTACACACGTAGCGATGAGATTTTAATTTCTAAGCAATCTAGTCAGATTGCTTAGAAATTAAATAAACGTCACTCCGTACGTACCCCCCTTTACTGCATTGTGAGTGACAGAGTGCCTTTATCTGCTGTCTGGTTTCACTTTCAGTGTATCTCAGATATCTTACTCTGATATTCTATACCCTTTGCTGCAGTGCAATTGGGTTAGAATTGCAGCTAACATTGTTTAACTATATCCATATACTGTGTTGCAGTCACTTTATACCATGTGCTGTTTATTTGCATTTATTGTACTGCGCAAGTCCACTTTGTTTTAATTTTGTCATAATGTCCAACTAAAAGGGCCGCAAACAGGCCGATGCCCCTGTACTAATGTCACGGAGTGTGCGTTTGACTCGATTTGTCTGAGGAGTACAGGTTACATGACTGTGCTGTGTGTTATACACCTCCCAGTCAGTCCGCTGCTCCTGTCCCTGTTCAGGAGCCCCCATGAGCAGCACTCATAATTGTTGGATACCCTGGTAAAACGCCATGCGCCTGCTATGGGTCCACCTGTGGCACTACCCTATGGCGAATACGCCGTGGGCAGATAATTTGTCTAACCAACTGCAACAACTAAATCAGTCCCTGGCTAGATAGAAAGCTCTCTCTGGCCATACACGTATCCCTAGTCATTTTAAGCGGGCTACTTCTTCCTCACAATCCTCTCTGATATCTCATCTGAAGAGGAGGGGGAACATACAGCCCAATCTGACACAGACTCCTGTGCTGCAGATGAAGAGGATCCTATGATAGTAGATGTCCCTGCCGTGATAGATGCCATTAAGCATGTTCTCCAACTCACCGAGGAGGAATCCACTACAGTTGCAAAGGAAGCTGATAAGTTCAAAAAGAAAGTGGTTAAAACCGATTACCACATTCTGATCATTTATTGGACATTAGACAGGAACCCTGGTCCACTCCAGGCAAGAAGCTCACAGTTTCTAAATGGGCATTGGCTCGTTATCCTCTGCCTGCAGAGATTTGTAACAAATGGGAAACTCTGCCACCAGTAGATTCTCATGTCGTGGTATTATCCACTCTGCCCATTACTACTGTAACATCTCTAAGGGGACCGACCGTTAAATGCATTGAGTGTTGCATAGAGTGAGGCAGCTCAAGGGCGAGAAATCTGCAGTAGATGGCGCCCAGAGGTGGGGGTGCGGGGAGGGGGGGGGGGGGGGGATTGGGAGCTACAGGTCAAGCACAACCTCTCCTATGCTCGTCTTCCACCACAGGTACTACGGAGCTCTGTGGCAGTGTCCACACCAGCGCCATGGTCCGCCACCCCAGACAGCGGACGCATCGAGATTTCAATGTCAGGTCCCGCTAGGAGACTCTTACCTGCCCCCCGGTGACAGCCACGTGTTCCCAGGAAGCGCCTCACAGTAGTGCCCAGACTTACAGCACTGAAAGCTCATACAGAAAAGTTACATTTCCGCACAGAAAATAGGAAGCCTTCAGGGCTGCAAGTGCAGCCCCCTGTTCAGGGACCTGCTACTGCAGGCACCACCTTCAACACATATCTCACATGGCCTGGATGCAGGGTTATAGAGGAGGGCCTCAGTGCATCCTGGGACAGCTAAAGCTTTAACCTGTTGGTGCCTGCATCCAGATTCATCTCTACACCCTGATGTTTCCCTGTGGAAACCTATGTTACCTGCTGCAGAAAGATCAACTTTTTTTTTTTAAATCACACATGACACAATTAAAATGTAATTCTTTATTATTGATGAACCAGAAATTCAATACATTTAATACAAGAAAACAATTGAGGCTATTTATTAAGAATAATATACTTAGTCTGTACACCTAGACATTGTTTTGTGCACCAATGCATTGAGGATGCAATCACTTTAGTAAAACTACAAACCAATTCGCAAAATTGTTCACTGCTCCACTTTCTTATCATCTGCTTTGAGTTCTTGATGGTATCTGAAACGAAAAACAAACCATGCCTTGATACAGTGATGCCATATGTCTGATAGGGATTTCAAGCACATGGAAAGATATAGTTTATGCTATACAAAATTTTACATCTAGCATAATACAAACCTCCAGATTCTAAAAAGTTGGGATCCGCCTGCACAGCCAACAAAAAAGTTTACAGCAAACAGAGACCAGTTTTTAGGAATAATCACAAGGGAGTAACGAGACCATATGAGACCTGCCAGAAAGGGAAAAAAAATATATATACACACAGACATTATTAACTGCGCATCCTTTGTCCTTTTAACATGTTTAGCTATTTCAAGGATATAAAAGCAGTCCGTATGAAAGAAAAGGTGTGCAAAACAAACCCCACCACATACTTCATTTCATAAAACAGATTTAAGCAGTTATACATTTTCCATAAAATTTAGGGTGCAGTTATGAAAAACTTTACATTACCAGTACAAAAATTCTATAGTACTCGGACACAACTGAATATTTCCCACCAAATTACATTTACATTTGTAAAAAAAAAAAAGAGTTTCATATGATAACTATCAATATTGGACAAAACAAAAGGAAATGGCTTGCACACATTACAAATATTATCTAAACTACCTGTCAAACATTTATTTCTGGTAGCATACGTGGGCTTAAATACGAAGGGTTGTTTATGTTTAGTATTCTAAAAAGGTTTCCCAGGACATATTTACTCAAGAGGGATCACATGATGTACAGAAGCATCCTCATGCACCTAGCCTTAATACACAATGCAGAGTGACAACCCCTGGTGCAAGTGAGCTGTGCGATCAGATAGTCGCCGCCCAGGGGGAGTGAAAATTTGCCCCGTGCAAGTGTGCAAATGCATGTGTATGCTGTGCAAAAATTCCCCTCAGTCTGTGGACAGCTGTAAAACTGTTTGCATCACACTATCGAATGTTTTTCCCATTCTGTGCAGTCTGTGCGTAGCTCAATACTTACTCCTCCAGTGCGAAGAAATCCAGCTGATCAGGGCCGAAGCCGACGTCACACACCCGCCCTGAAAACGCTTGGGCACGCCTGCATTTTTCCGGACACTCCCAGAAAATTCAGTTACCACACACAAATGTCAGCTTCCTGTTAATCACTTTGCGAGCGCCTGTGCAATCGAAATTTTCGCACCATCCGGTCATCGTTTGGCGAAGCGCTTGCACATTGCGGTGCATACGGTGTCATTCTATATTCGCCCGTTGTGCAATTTCGCACAAAAGCGATCAAGTCTCAATCGAGGTCCAAGTTTGTTAGCAAACCAAAAAAGCAAGCAAATGGGCAAAACCACACTGAGGGTGGGGCAAATGTAACATGTGCAGAGAGATTTAGATTTGGGTGGGGTGTGTTCAAACTGAAAAATAGGATTTTAATTACCTACAGGTAAGTCCTTTTCTCGTAGTCCGTAGAGGATGCTGGGGTCCACATTAGTACCATGGGGTATAGACAGGTCCCTTGGGAGCCTTGGGCACTTTAAGAGTTAAATAGTGTGGGCTGGCTCCTCTCTATGCCCCTCCTACCTGACTCAGTCTAGAACCTGTGCCCGAGGAGACGGACATACTTCGAGAGAAGGAAATACACTGATAGTGGCGAGATTCACACCAGCTCACACAACAGAAAACCAAGCTAACCAGCTTGAAACAAGTCAGCAACGGCTGAACAACAGTACTTAACCAAGTAACAATGCAGTACTTAAGTAACAAATGCAGGAAAATGAAGCGCTGGGCGGGCACCCAGCATTCTCTACGGAATACCAGAAAAGGATTTACTGGCAGGTAATTAAAATCATTTTTCTCTTACGTCCTAGAGGATGCTGGGGTCCACATTAGTACCATGGGGATGTATCAAAACTCCCAGTACGGGAGGGAGAGCGCAGAGGCTCCTGCAGAACAGACGGACCAAACTTTAGGTCCTCAAAGTCCAAAGTATCAAACTTAACACACGTGTTTGATCCTGACCAAGTAGCCACTCCGCAAAGTTATAAAGCCCAGACAGCCACCCAGGAAGAACCCACTTTACGAGTAGAGTGGGCCTTAACAGATTTTGGACACGGCAAGTCTGCCGTAGAATAAGCATGCTGGAGAGTAAACCTGATCCAGCGAGAAATCATCTGCTTAGAAGCAAGACACCCAACCTTTTTGGGATCATAAAAGACAAACAGAGCGTCAGACTTTGTGACGAGAAGAAGTTCTCTTCACATAAATCTTCAAAGCCCTTACAACATCCAAGGATTTTGAAGTAATTGGAGTCAGTAGCCATTGGCACCACAATAGGTTGAGTAATATGAAAAGCAGACAACCTTTGGAAGAAATTGCCGACGCGTCCCGAGCTCAGCTCTATCTTCATGGAAAAAAAATCACTAGGGGTTCTTGCAGGACAATGCCCCCAATTCCGAAACATCTAGCAGATACCAATGCCAATAGTGTGACCGCCTTCCAAGCAAGAAATTGGACAACAACCGCCTGTAAAAGGTTCGAACCAATCCAACTGCAGGAACTGTGTGTAGCACCACATTAATATCCCAAGGTGCCGTAGGAGTCACAAAGGGAGGCTGGATGTGCAGAACCCCTTTCAAGAAAGTCTGAACCTCACGGAGGACAGCCAATTGTTTCTGGAAGAAAATGGACAAGGCCGAAATCTGGACTTTTATGAAGCCCAAACGCAGACCCACACCTGCTTGCATAAAGAGGAAAAACCACCCTAGTTGAAAGACCACCGTAGGAAAATTCTTGGATTCACACCAAGACACGTACTTTTTCCAAATTCGATGGTAATGTTTAGACGTAACTTCTTTCCTAGCCGGTATCAGGGTAGCAATAACCTTGTTCGGAATGCCCTTCCGAGCCAAGATCTGGCGTTCAACCTCCATGCCGTCAAACGTAGCAGCGGTAAGTCTTGATAAGAGAACGTCCCATTGCAGAAGGTCCTCGCGAAGAGGAAGAGGCCTCGGATCTTCCAGCATTAACTCCAGAAGATCCGCGTATCAAGCCATTGTTGGCCAATCCGCAGCAATGAGGAGTGCCTGAACTCTTGATCTTTTTTATCAGCTTGAGAATCCTTGGGATGAGTGGAAGTGGAGGGAACACATGCACTGACTGGAACACCCACGGAGTTACCAGGGCGTCCAGTGCCTGGAACTGACAGTGACAGTCCAGCAGCGCAAATCTTAGATAAGCCTGGTGAGGCGGCCAGATCGGAATGTGAAGGTACGCATCCTTGATATCCAGGGATACTAGAAATTCCCCTTCCTCCAGACTTAAAATCAACACTCTCAGAGACTCCATCTTGAATTAGAATTCCCTCAAATAAGGATTCAACGACTAAGTTCATATTGGCTAGAGATGTGCACCGGAAATTTTTCGGGTTTTGTGTTTTGGATTCGGTTCCGCGGCCGTGTTTTGGATTCGGACGCGGTTTGGCAAAACCTCCCTGAAAATTTTTTGTCGGATTCGGGTGTATTTTGGAGTCGGGGTTTTTTTTTTGTTTTTAGTTTTTCAAAAACCCCTCAAAAACAGCTTAAATCATAGAATTTGGGGGTAATTTTGATCCCATAGTATTATTAACCTCAATAACCACAATTTCCAGTCTATTCTGAACACCTCATACTACTATTTTTAGTCCTAAAATTTGCACCGAGGTCGCTGGATGACTAAGCTAAGCGACCCAAGAGGGTGGCACAAACACCTGGCCCATCTAGGAGTGGCACTGCAGTGTCAGACAGGATGGCACTTAAAAAAATTGGCCCCAAACAGCACATGATGCAAAGAAAAGAGAAAGGTGCACCTTGGTCGCTGGACGGCTAAGCTAAGCGACACAAACACCTCAATATCACTGGAATTATTCGTTCTAATCAATGGTATTATTGGTCCAAATCACTGGAAGAAAATGACAAAATGACTGAAATTATTTGGCAAGATCACTAATTAATAATTATAAATCACTGATGTTAATTGGTAAAATCTCACTATCACCTGCCTAGTGAAGTGGAATCTAGATGGGATTTTGTACCGGGGACACAATAACTTCATCAATTGTCTAAATCCCACTGCACTAATGGCGGAAAACGGGCACACGTCTAACAGCGCACTGGTTATACTGAGAACTGATGATACTACGGAGAACTGACACTGAGCAGCGAGAACAGCACTGGACTATTGTACTGTAGTATACTGGTCACCACAATGCAGCACCGACACTGAGCACAGATAAGCACTGATCAGGATACTAGAAGTGACACAGAGCTGCAAGATACAGCAATGGCCTACTGTACTGTATTATTATAATTATATACTGGTGGTCCCCACAATGCAGCACACTGAGCACAGATATTACCAGGTGTATCTCACATATCGCTCAGTACAGATTACAGGATGTATAAAATCACCAGGTGTATAACACACATCGCACATTACAGTATACATACTGGTCACAACAATGCAGCAGATATTGAGCACTGATCAGGATACTAGAAGTGACAGAGCTGCAAGATACAGCAATGGCCTACTGTACTGTATTACACTTATACTGCTGGTCACCAAAATGCTGCACTGTCCTACTATATACTGCTCACAATAATGCAGCACAGAGATCGCATACTTGACACGGGTGTAGTATGGTATGCTGGCGGTCGGGCTCCCGGCGACCAGCATACCGACAGTGTGGCGTGCGCACAAATGAGCCCCTTGCGGGCTCTTTACGCGCGCCACGCTATTTTATTCTCTCTCCGACCCCCACGAGGGAGAATAAGTGTCGGGATTACGGCGCCGGTATACTGTGCGCTGGGATCCCGACAGCCGGCATACTGAAGACCACCCCTTGACACACAGCTGCAAGATACAGCAATGGCCTACTGTACTGTACTACTATAATTATATACTGGTGGTCCCCAGTCCCCACAATGCAGCACACTGAGCACAGATTACGGAGCTTTTCAGGGAGAGAACGCAGCCACTTCCTATCCGTTCAATCTCCAATGCACGAGTGAAAAACGAGTTTTAATGGTAAGAACTTACCTTTGTTAAAACTCTTTCTGCGAGGTACACGGAGCTCCACAAGGATAGACATAGGGTGTAGAGTAGGATCTTAATCAGAGGCACCAACGGGCTCAAAAGCTTTGACTGTTCCCAGAATGCATAGCGCAGCTTCCTCTATAACCCCGCCTCCCTGCACAGGAGCTCAGTTTTTAGTTAACCAGCCCAACGCAGTAGCGGGAAGAGAGACGACAACAGTTAGTAGCCACATACACCACACTCTCGACAGGAGAAGTGTCAGCGGCTAATGCCATACCAACCCAAAGAAGCTAAGTGCATCAGGGTGGGCGCCTTGTGGAGCCCAGTGTACCTCGACGAAAGTTTTAACAAAGGTAAGTTCTTACCATTAAACTCGTTTTCTGCTGCGGGGTACACTGGGCTCCACAAGGATAGACATAGGGGATGTCCTAAAGCAGTTCCTTATGGGAGGGGACGCACTGTAGCGGGCACAAGAACCCGGCGTCCAAAGGAAGCATCCTGGGAAGCGGCAGTATCGAAGGCATAGAACCTTATGAACGTGTTCACAGAGGATCACGTAGCCGCCTTGCACAATTGTTCAAGGGTCGCACCACGGCAGGCCGCCCAAGAAGGTCCAACAGACCTAGTAGAATTGGCCGTAATGTGAGCAGGAGCTGATAGACCAGCCCTCACATAAGCATGTGCAATCACCATTCTAATCCATCTGGCCAAAGTTTTCTTGTGAGCAGGCCAACCCCGTTTGTGAAATCCAAAACAGCACAAAGAGAGAATCAGATTTCCTAATAGAAGCAGTTCTCTTCACATAGATACGTTGAGCCCCTACCACATCCAAAGACCGCTCTTTGGGAGACAGATCAGGAGAAACAAGTGCCGGAACAACAATCTCCTGGTTAAGGTGGAACGAAGAAACCACCTTAGGTAAATATCCAGGACGAGTCCTAAGAACCGCCCGGTCACGGTGAAATATCAGATACGGGGAACTACAAGACAAGACACCCAAATCTGACACTCTTATAGCTGAAGCAATAGCCAGCAGAAACACCACCTTAAGGGAAAACCACTGATCAGCTGAACCAAGAGGTTCAAACGGAGACTCTTGTCGGTGGTTTTGGAGGCGTTACAAGTCCCAAGGAGCCACAGGCGGGACATAGGGAGGTTGGATACGCAACACACCCTGAGTGAAGGTATGCACATCAGGTAAGGTCGCAATCTTTCTCTGAAACCACACCGACAAGGCAAATATTTGAACCTTGAGGGAGGCCAGACGCAGGTCTAAGTCCAGGCCCTGCTGAAGAAAGGCCAACAACTTGGCGATACTAAACTTGGAAGAGTCATAATGGTTAGATGCGCACCAAACAAAGTAAGAATGCCAGACCATATAGTAAATCCAAGCAGAAGCCGGTTTCCGGGCCCGAAACAGTTTGAATGACCGATTCAGAAAACCCTTTAGCCTTCAAGACGGAAGCTTCAAGAGCCACGCCGTCAAAGACAGCCGGGCTAGGTCCTGGTAGACACAGGTGCCCTGAACGAGGAGGTCTGGGCGTTGTGGAAGTAGAATTGGACGCTCTGACGATAGGCCCTGCAGGTCTGAGAACCAGTGCCGTCTGGGCCACGCTGGAGCTATGAGAAGCAGAATTCTTCTCTTTCTTGCTTGAACTTCCGAATTACCCTGGGCAGGAGTGACACCGGAGGGAACACGTACGGCAGCCGAAACCTCCACGGCACCGCCAGCGCATCCACGAATGCTGCTTGAGGATCCCTTGTCCTTGCTCCGAAGACCGGAACATTGTGATTGGGTCGAGACGCCATCAGATCTACGTCTGGAAGGCCCCACTTTTTCACTAGGAGTCAAACACTTCTGGATGGAGGCAACCACTCTCCGGCGTGTACGTCCTGACGACAGAGAAAGTCCGCTTCCCAATTCAGGACTCCCGGAATTAATATTGCAGATATGGCCGGTAGATGGCGTTCCACCCAATGTAGAATCCGTGAGACTTCCTTCATTGTCAAACGGCTTCGAGTGCCGCCTTGATGATTTATGTAAGCCACTGTGGTGGCGTTGTCCGACTGTACTTTAACAGGACGGTTCTGAATTAAATGCTGGGCCAGGTTCAACGCATTGAAGACCGCCCGCAATTCCAGAATGTTGATCGAGCGGAGAGATTCCTCCTTGGTCCACCGACCCTGAAGGGAGTGTTGCTCCAGCACCGCGCCCCAACCTCTTAGACTGGCATCTGTCGTCACAGGACCCAGTCGGATATCCAGAAGGGACGGCCCCTGCACAATCGTTGGTCCTGGAGCCACCAGTGCAACAACAGACGGACCTCCGGAGTCAATGAGATCATGTGAGACCCGATCCGGTGAGGCAGGCCGTCCCACTTGGTTAGAATCAGCCTCTGGAGGGAACGAGAATGGAATTGAGCATACTCCACCATGTCGAATGCTGACACCATGAGGCCCAGCACCTGCATCGCCGAATGTATCGACACTTGCGGACGAGAAAGGAAGCAACGAATCCTGTCCTGAAGCTTCAGGACTTTCTCCTGAGACAAAAACAACCGCTGCTTGTGAGTGTCCAATAGCGCTCCCAGGTGCGCCATGCTCTGAGCAGGGACCAGGGAGAAACCGGACAGTCATATGACGTAGGAGAAGTTCTGGGGAATTTGCCAGGATTAACAAGTCAGCCAGATACGGCAGTATCCTGACCCCTTGACGGCGGAGTACCACTGTCATCACCACCATAACTTTGGTGAAGACTTGCGGAGCCGTAGTTAAACCAAAAGGTAACACCCGAAACTGGTAATGGAGGTTGCCAATCGCAAACCTCAGGTATTGCTGATGTGACACTGCTATAGGAATATGCAGGTAAGCATCCTGTATGTTCAGGAAGACCATGTAGTCCCCAGGTTCCAAGGCCAGAACTATAGAGTGAAGGGTTTCCATACGGAACTTGGAAACCTTCACAAACCTGTTCAATGCCTTGAGGTTGAGAATGGGCCGGGAGGACCCATTCGGTTTCGGGACTAGAAACAGAGGAGAATAGTACCCCCGGCCCCTCTGAGCAAGAGGCACCTGTACTACGACTCCTGTATCCAGGAGGGTCTGTACCACCGAATGTAGAGTGTTTGCCTTTGTCTGGTCCACTGTCCGGCAAAATCGATGAGGGGGTCGGTTTTTGAAGGCTATGGCGTAACCTCGAGTGACGACTTCCCGTACCTAGGCATCTGAAGTGGTCTTCAACCATTCCTGGGTATACCCTAGAAGCCGGCCCCCCACCCTGGGATCCCCCAGGGGGAGGCCCGCCCCGTCATGCGGCAGGCTTATCGGTCTTGGAAGCTGGCTGACGGGCAGCCCAGGCTCTTTTGGGCTTCGGCTTACCAGGTTTGGAAGTGCGGGCCTGCTTGTTGTACGCCTGACTTTTTGCTTTACCTGAAGGACGAAAGGGACGAAAGGAAGTACCTTTAGCCTTCGACACAGAAGGAGCGGTACTTGGCAGACAGGTAGTTTTGTCAGTAGCCAAATCAGCCAGTATCTTATTTAAGTCCTCCCCAAACAGGGAGTACCTCCAGGGTTTTTCTAGAGTCCAAATCCACAGACCAGGATCTCAGCCACAAAATCCGGCGAGCCAGGACTGATGTAGTAGATGCCTTGGCTGCTAGGATACCAGCATCAGAAGCCGCCTCTTTAATACAGCGAGAAGCTGTGACAATATATGACAAGCATTGTCTAGCATGGTCAGAAGAGATTTCAGCTTCTAACTCCAAGGCCCATGCTTCAATAGCCTCTGCAGCCCATGTTGCTGTATTAGTTGGCCCTTGTGCAGCACCCGTGAGGGTGTAAATCGCTTCCAGACAACCCTCCACACGTTTATCCGTAGGCTCTTTTAGAGACTTGACGGTAGTAACAGGTAGAGCTGAGGAAACCACCATCCTAGCCACATGAGAGTCTACTGGAGGAGGCGTTTCCCAATATTTAGACAGCTCTGGCGCGAGGGGATAGCGAGACAGCATCTTCTTTTGAGGCACAAACTTCTTACCCGGGTTTACCCAGGGTTCCTGACGTATATCCACTAGGTGGTCAGAGTGAGGTAAAACTTGTTTAAACCACCTTCTGACGCTTGAACCTATCTGGTTTCTTAGGAGGGGCGGATGGCTCGGGATCATCCTTAATCTGTAAAGTTAACTTAATAGCCTCCAAAAGATCAGGAACATCCACATGTGAACTACCCTCCCCATCAGCAGTATCTGTGTCAGAATCTGTGGGGTCAGTGTAAGCGCCATCTTCATCAGACGAGGTGTCAGTGACAGCAGTGGATTGTGAGGAGATAAGAGCTCGCTTAGAGGACCCCTTGGTCTTAAGCGAGCGAGGGTCAGACTTTTTAGTAGTCAAGGACTGGTTCAACTTCAATTGAGCAGATAAAATTGTCCGCCCAAGGCAGGTTAGCTGCGGAGACCACATACGGTTGCACTGGCATAGGAGGTCCCATAGGGGGTGTTAGTTTAGTAACTAGCGTGTGTAGAAGCGTGGAGAAAGTAGCCCACAGTGGGTCATTATGTACCCCCGTTGCTACAGTCCCACTGGGGGGCAAGGAGCCCCCAGGACCAGAGCCCACAGCTGCTATAGTCTCCTCATAGGGGTCTGTGGCTTCAGCAACACCGGCAGTGTGTTCAGCCCCAGAACCGTTACCTTCAGAAGCAGACATGATATAACTTGCAGTATCAGGTAACAGTACAATTGGCAGCAGCACAATACCTCTTAACCAAACCCCTGCGCAGTGTAGTCAGCACAAGCAGAGATACAGGAGAGATCTGGTGACTAAAATCAGAGAAAAATACGTATTACAGTATATCTTGAGAAAAACCTATATAAAATAAGAATTTACTTACCGATAATTCTATTTCTCGTAGTCCGTAGTGGATGCTGGGGACTTCGTCAGGATCATGGGGAATAGCGGCTCCGCAGGAGACAGGGCACAAAAATAAAGCTTTAGGATTAGGTGGTGTGTACTGGCTCCTCCCCCTATGACCCTCCTCCAAGCCTCAGTTAGGATACTGTGCCCGGACGAGCGTACACAATAAGGAAGCATATTGAATCCCGGGTAAGACTCATACCAGCCACACCAATCACACCGTATAACTTGTGATCTGAACCCAGTTAACAGTATGACAAACGTAGGAGCCTCTGAACAGACGGCTCACAACAATAACAACCCGAATTTGTTTGTAACAATAAACATGTACAAGTATTGCAGACAATCCGCACTTGGGATGGGCGCCCAGCATCCACTACGGACTACGAGAAATAGAATTATCGGTAAGTAAATTCTTATTTTCTCTAATGTCCTAAGTGGATGCTGGGGACTCCGTCAGGACCATGGGGATTATACCAAAGCTCCCAAACGGGCGGGAGAGTGCGGATGACTCTGCAGCACCGAATGAGAGAACTCAAGGTCCTCCTCAGCCAGGGTATCAAATTTGTAGAATTTTGCAAACGTGTTTGCCCCTGACCAAGTAGCAGCTCTGCCGAGACCCCCCGGGCAGCCGCCCAGGATGAGTCCACTTTCCTTGTGGAATGGGCCTTGACAGATTTAGGTTGTGGCAAGCCTGCCACAGAATGTGCAAGTTGAATTGTGCTACAAATCCAACGAGCAATCGTCTGCTTAGAAGCAGGAGCACCCATCTTGTTGGGTGCATACAATATAAACAGTGAGTCAGACTTTCTGACTCCCGCCGTTCTTGAAATATATATTTTCAATGCCCGGACCACGTCCAACAACTTGGAATCCTCCAAATCGTTAGTAGCCGCAGGCACCACAATAGGCTGGTTCAGGTGAAACGCTGACACCACCTTAGGCAGAAAATGAGGACGCGTCCGCAGTTCTGCCCTGTCCGTATGGAAAATCAGATATGGGCTCTTATATGATAAAGCCGCCAATTCTGATACTCTCCTGGCTGAAGCCAGGGCCAGTAGCATGGTTACTTTCCATGTAAGATACTTCAACTCCACCGATTTGAGCGGCTCAAACCAATGGGATTTGAGAAAATCCAAGACTACATTAAGATCCCACGGTGCCACTGGGGGCACAACCGGGGGCTGTATATGTAGTACTCCTTTTACAAAAGTCTGGACTTCAGGAACTGAAGCCAATTCTTTCTGGAAGAAAATCGACAGGGCCGAAATTTGAACCTTAATGGACCCCAATTTGAGGCCCATAGACAATCCTGTTTGCAGGAAATGTAGGAATCGACCCAGTTGAAATTCCTCCGTGGGGGCCTTCCTGGCCTCACACCACGCAACATATTTCCTCCAAATGCGGTGATAATGTTGTGCAGTCACCTCCTTCCTGGCTTTTACCAGTGTAGGAATGACCTCTTCCGGAATGCCTTTTTCCCTTAGAATTCGGCGTTCAACCGCCATGCCGTCAAACGCAGCCGCGGTAAGTCTTGGAATAGACACGGTCCCTGCTGAAGCAGGTCCCGTCTTAGAGGTAGAGGCCACGGATCCTCCGTGAGCATCTCTTGAAGTTCCGGGTACCAAGTTCTTCTTGGCCAATCCGGAGCCACTAGTATCGTTCTTACTCCCTTTTGCCGTATAATTCTCAGTACTTTTGGTATGAGAGGCAGAGGAGGGAACACATACACTGACTGGAACACCCACGGTGTTACCAGAGCGTCCACAGCTATTGCCTGAGGGTCTCTTGACCTGGCGCAATACCTGTCCAGTTTTTTGTTGAGGCGGGACGCCATCATATCCACCATTGGTTTTTCCCAACGGTTCACAATCATGTGGAAGACTTCTGGATGAAGTCCCCACTCTCCCGGGTGTAGATCGTGTCTGCTGAGGAAGTCTGCTTCCCAGTTGTCCACTCCCGGAATGAATACTGCTGACAGTGCTATCACATGATCTTCCGCCCAGCGAAGAATCCTTGCAGCTTCTGCCATTGCTGTCCTGCTTCTTGTGCCGCCCTGTCTGTTTACGTGGGCGACTGCCGTGATGTTGTCCGACTGGATCAACACCGGCTGACCCTGAAGCAGGGGTTTTGCCAGACTTAGAGCATTGTAAATCGCTCTTAGCTCCAGTATATTTATGTGAAGAGACATCTCCAGGCTTGACCATACTCCCTGGAAGTTTCTTCCCTGTGTGACCGCTCCCCAGCCTCTCAGACTGGCATCCGTGGTCACCAGGACCCAGTCCTGTATGCCGAATCTGCGGCCCTCTAACAGATGAGCACTCTGCAACCACCACAGAAGAGACACCCTTGTCCGTGGCGATAAGGTTATCCGCTGATGCATCTGCAGATGTGATCCGGACCATTTGTCCAGCAGATCCCACTGAAAAGTTCGTGCGTGGAATCTGCCGAATGGAATCGCTTCGTAAGAAGCCACCATCTTTCCCAGGACTCTTGTGCATTGATGCACAGACACTTTCCCTGGTTTTAGGAGGTTCCTGACAAGTTCGGATAACTCCCTGGCTTTCTCCTCCGGAAGAAACACCTTTTTCTGAACCGTGTCCAGAATCATTCCCAGGAACAGCAGACGTGTCGTCGGGGTCAACTGAGATTTTGGAAAATTCAGAATCCACCCGTGTTGTTGCAGCACTAGTCGGGTTAGTGCTACTCCGTCCTCCAGCTGTTCTCTGGAACCCTGCCCTTATCAGGAGATCGTCCAAGTAAGGGATAATTAATACGCCTCTTCTTCGCAGAAGAATCATCATTTCGGCCATTACCTTGGTAAAGACCCGAGGTGCCGTGGACAATCCAAACGGCAGCGTCTGAAACTGATAATGACAGTTTTGCACCACGAACCTGAGGTACCCTTGATGTGAAGGGCAAATTGGGACATGCAGGTAAGCATCCTTTATGTCCAGGGACACCATAAAGTCCCCTTCTTCCAGATTCGCTATCACTGCTCTGAGTGACTCCATCTTGAACTTGAATTTTTGTATGTACAGGTTCAAAGATTTCAGATTTAGAATAGGTCTTACCGAGCCGTCCGGCTTCGGTACCACAAATAGCGTGGAGTAATACCCCTTTCCCTGTTGTAGGAGGGGTACCTTGACTATCACCTGCTGAGAAAACAGCTTGTGAATGGCTTCCAATACCGTCGCCCTGTCTGAGGGAGACGCTGGCAAAGCAGACTTTAGGAACCTGCGAGGGGGAGACTTCTCGAATTCCAACCTGTAACCCTGAGATACTACCTGCAGGATCCAGGGGTCCACCTGTGAGCAAGCCCACTGTGCGCTGAAATTCTTGAGTCGACCCCCCACCGCTCCTGAGTCCGCTTGTAAGGCCCCAGCGTCATGCTGAGGGCTTTGCAGAACCCCGAGAGGGCTTCTGTTCCTGGGCAGGGGCTGCTTGCTGCCCTCTCTTACCCCTTCCTCTGCCCCGAGGCAGATAGGACTGTCCTTTTGTCCGCTTGTTCTTATAGGACCGAAAGGACTGCGGCTGAAAAGACGGTGTCTTTTTCTGTTGGGAGGGGGTCTGAGGTAAAAAGGTGGATTTTCCGGCAGTTGCCGTGGCCACCAGATCCGATAGACCGACGCCAAATAATTCCTCCCCTTTATACGGCAATACTTCCATATGTCGTTTGGAATCCGCATCACCTGACCACTGTCGCGTCCATAAACTCCTTCTGGCAGATATGGACATCGCATTTACTCTCGATGCCAGAGTGCAAATATCTCTCTGAGCATCTCGCATATAAAGGAAAGCATCCTTTAATTGCTCTATAGTCAATAAAATACTGTCCCTATCCAGGGTATCAATATTTTCAGTCAGGGAATCCAACCAGACGACCCCAGCACTGCACATCCAGGCTGAGGCGATGGCTGGTCGCAGTATAACACCAGTATGTGTGTATATACTTTTTAGGGTAGTTTCCAGTCTCCTATCAGCTGGATCCCTGAGGGCGGCCATATCAGGAGACGGTAACGCCACTTGTTTTGATAAGCGTGTGAGCGCCTTATCCACCCTAGGGGGTGTTTCCCAGCGCGCCCTAACCTCTGGCGGGAAAGGGTATAATGCTAATAACTTTTTTGAAATTAGCACTTTTCTATCTGGGTTAACCCACGCTTCATCACATACATTTAATTCCTCTGATTCAGGAAAAACTACAGGTAGTTTTTTCACCCCCCACATAATACCCCTTTTTGTGGTACTTGCAGTATCAGAGATATGCAAAGCCTCCTTCATTGCCGTGATCATATAACGTGTGGCCCTACTTGAAAATACGTTTGTTTCATCACCGTCGACACTAGATTCAGTGTCTGTGTCTGGGTCTGTGTCGACCGACTGAGGTAAAGGGCGCTTTACAGCCCCTGACGGTGTCTGAGACGCCTGGGCAGGTACTAACTGGTTTGCCGGCCGTCTCATGTCGTCAACTGATTTTTGTAATGTGCTGACATTATCACGTAATTCCATAAACAAAGCCATCCATTCCGGTGTCGACTCCCTGGGGGGTGACATCACCATTATCGGCAATTGCTCTGCCTCCACACCAACATCGTCCTCATACATGTCGACACACGTACCGACACACAGCAGACACACAGGGAATGCTCTTATCGAAGACAGGACCCCACTAGCCCTTTGGGGAGACAGAGGGAGAGTTTGCCAGCACACACCCAAGCGCTATAATATATATGGAAACAACCTTATATAAGTGTTGTTCCTTATAGCAGCTTAAATATATCAAAATATCGCCAAAAAATGCCCCCCCTCTCTGTTTTACCCTGTTTCTGTAGTGCAGTGCAGGGGAGAGTCCTGGGAGCCTTCCTCACAGCGGAGCTGAGCAGGAAAATGGCGCTGTGTGCTGAGGAGAATAAGCCCCGCCCCCTATTTCGGCGGGCTTTTCTCCCGGAGTTTTAGATATCTGGCATGGGTTAAATACATACATATAGCCTCAATGGCTATATGTGATGTATTCTTTTGCCATAAAGGTATTAAATATTGCTGCCCAGGGCACCCCCAGCAGCACCCTGCACCCTCCGTGACCGCTTGGTGTGAAGTGTGTGACAACAATGGCGCACAGCTGCAGTGCTGTGCGCTACCTTCATGAAGACTGAAGAGTCTTCTGCCGCCTGTTTCCGGACCTTCAATCTTCAGCATCTGTAAGGGGGGTCGGCGGCGCGGCTCCGGGACGAACCCCAGGGTGAGACCTGTGTTCCGACTCCCTCTGGAGCTAATGGTGTCCAGTAGCCTAAGAATCCAATCCATCCTGCACGCAAGTGAGTTGAAATTCTCTCCCCTAAGTCCCTCGATGCAGTGAGCCTGTTGCCAGCAGGACTCCCTGAAAATAAAAAACCTAAAAACTTTTTCTAAGCAGATCTTTAGGAGAGCCACCTAGATTGCACCCTGCTCAGACGGGCACAAAAACCTAACTGAGGCTTGGAGGAGGGTCATAGGGGGAGGAGCCAGTACACACCACCTAAATCCTAAAGCTTTATTTTTGTGCCCCGTCTCCTGCGGAGCCGCTATTCCCCATGGTCCTGACGGAGTCCCCAGCATCCACTTAGGACGTTAGAGAAATTATAAAACCTGACGCACCAAGCCCCCTCAGGTTATAGAATATAGGGATAGCAAGTTGAGCGAGACACACGAAATGTAAACCACTCAGCAAGCTAATGCACACACACACATAGTCACAGTTGTACAATGCAGAGGTTATTACTAACAATCATACTGCACTGGACCAGCTTATATAGCTATGTAGTCAATATATATAACACTGCACAGTAAGAACTGGATGTATATCACAGGGTACTTGTACCAGAGAACCCTGACTAAATGCACTCTTAACTAACACTGTCTAATTGACATGTAGAATACTTAAGTGTCATGTAAAGTCACAGTGCTGACAACCAGGCGGCTTTACACAGGAGGATTTGCCCAAGCAGTCCCAGGAACAGTAGCTGAGAGAAATGGCGCCCAAACACGGACAGGGAGTGAGGGAGAGACAGATATGCAGCTCCAGGGTGGGAACATTTGCTGGAAATGGCGCCCTGGGGCTGGGGGAGGGGCTCCAGGTCTAAGCCTTATCCCCCTGCTGGCAAAACCACCGGGTACTGTGGGCTACTACAAAACGGTTTTAAGGGAAAACCTGACCTGCACCCATGCCCTGGTGATCTAGTGGGATCGCCTGTACTGCCACAGTGGCCAGCGCGCGCGGCCCGCATTCCACTGACCGCGATAAAGTACGGGTCCCGCGAGCGGGACCCACTCACCACCTCCCGAAACGCGGCCACGCGATCCCGGAGAGCCCCCGTCGTGTGTGCCTGACTTCAGAAGAAAACCGGAGCCTCCTGCTGTAGTTACCCGGCAACCAGGGCTCGTGAGTGTACAGCGCCGCTGGGGAGAGATGGAGCTGCAGCAGTGAATGTCTTCTGACACTGCTGCAGCCCTTGAAGTCTTCACTTTTCTTCTCAAAAAGCTCTTCTTAGGGCTGCCCAGAGCAGCCCCTTTGTTATGTGCCTGCTATCTGCGGCACCAACTACAAAACTGAGCTCCTGTGCAGGGAGGCGGGGTTATAGAGGAGGCGGCGCTATGCATTCTGGGAACAGTCAAAGCTTTTGAGCCTGTTGGTGCCTCGGATCAAGATCCTACTCTACACCCTATGTCTATCCTTGTGGAGCCCAGTGTACCCCGCAGCAGAAATGGCGGCGACGCGCGGCTCTTTATATAGAATACGAATCTCGCGAGAATCAGACAGTGGGATGATGACTTTCGGGTGCGTTCGGGTTAACCGAGCAAGGTGGGAAGATCCGAGGCTGCCTCGGAACAGTGTAAAATAGGTGAAGTTCGGGGGGGTTCGGATCTCTGAGAACCGAACCCGCTCATCTCTAATATTGGCCTTACTGAACCATCCGGTTTCGGTACCACACACACAGGTTTGAGTAATAACCCTTGGTTTGCTAGGTGAGGTGGAACTGGAACATTTGACTATCAATTTTTTAATGGCTTCCTGTAGGATAGCACTTTGTCAGCAAAGCTGGTAAGCCTGATTTGAAGAACCTGTGAGGTGGGAGTTCTTGAAACTCCAGTCTATACCCCTGGGTAACAATATCTTATACCCAGGGGACTAGGCCTGATGACACCCAGACATAGGTTCTCCACACTCTTCTTGGATTCCGCATCCGCAGACCATTGGCGCAGCCAGAGTCCCCTGCGTGCAGAGACAGCCATGGAAGAAGCCCTCACATTAAAGATGGCCAAGGTCCTTCATTGCCTCTACCATGAAACCTGCAAAATACTCTGACGTAAAAACAATTCAATGTCATTTATCCATAGAAACTAATTCATCTAGTAATGTGCCTGACCACTTTACTATGGCTTTAGAAATCCACACACAAGCAGTAGTGGGTCTTAAAGCTACTCCAGTAGCTGTGTATAGTGATTTGAGCATAGTCTCAATCTTGCGGTCAGCCTGCTCTTTTAAAGCGGTTGACCCAGGGACAGGTAAAACTACCTTCTTAGACAATCTAGACACAGAAGAGTCTACTACAGGCGGGATTTCCCACTTTTTCCTGTCCTCAGGGAAAGGAAAAGCACCGAGAACCCCTTTTTGGGATCTGGAATTTTTTCTGTGTGATTTCCCAGGATTTTTCAAACAATGCGTTTAGTTCCTTAGACGCAGGGAATGTAAGGGAGGATTTCTTATAGTCAGTAAAGCAAACCTCCTCTACGTGCTCAGCTACCTTATCAGTAATGTGTAAAATGTCCCTAATAGCATCAATCATGAGTTGTACCCCTTTAGCAAGGGATGCCTCTCACCCCTGCATATCCCCATCACCGTCCTCTGTATTAGAGTAGGTATCAGTGTCAGCTTGCATTATCTGTGAAAGAGCGCTTCTTAGGGTAAAGAATTGGGGTTTTTGAAGAGGTAGTGGGAGCGGAATACGACAAAACCTCAGACTCTCTCAAAACCTGTGTTTCAGTCTCATTTTTAGCTATCTGATATGAAATATGGGATATATTTCCCCTAATAGAATCCAACCATGGGGGTTCGGATTCAGAAGGCTGAGACAGTATATTACAGTACATGGAACAGACTCTTCAGGAGAAGATACACACTTTGCAGCACAAGATAAACAGAGTTCCTGGACATGTTTGTGAGCTATACAAACACACACACACAGGAAAATGCAGACAGTTTCCCGCAGAGTACCTTCAGAGAGACAGAGTATATGGAGCCAGCCACACAGCACCCCAGTAGGCAGTTTATACAGTAAACAGCCGGCGCTGACTGAACAACACCCTGGTACCGCAGAGGTATGTTGGAGTTATGTGGAGGGCAGCGCTCCCTGTGAGCATCTCTTCAGTGTGATCTGCAGGGAGAAAATGGCGCTGGCGAGTGCTGGATCCGCTCTGAGGAAGAAGCCCCGCTCCCTGTAATGGCACGTCTTCCCACTTTCAAGGATTATACTAGCCTGGGGTGATTTGGCTGCTAACCGTGGGATTAGCCCCTGTTAGCATATGTGACCAGTGTAGGGTATTTGCGCTGGTCCAGGGCGCCCCTCACAGCGCCGCACATCAAGTACCGCTGAGCCCTCCGGAGCGCAGCCTGTCAGAGCTGCGCTCCTACCCTTGAGCAGCCATTCCCGCCGGCGACCCACTTACCGGAGCGCCTGCGTCATACTCACCACTCCATCTTCTGGCTCTGTTAGGGGGTGGCGGCCATGCTGCAGGAGTGAGCTGTCGCCTCGTGGGCTTGCGATCAGCACCCTCAGGAGCTCAGTGCCCTGTCAGCGGAGATAGAGAACCATCAACTTCTAGAATTGGTTCCTACTCCCCCTTCCCCAAGTCCCACGAAGCAGGGAGGCTGTTGCCAGCAGTCTTCCTGTACCCAACTCTTAGAAAAAACTAAAACCAGAAAAACTCCTAGGAGCTCCCCTAGCGGTTACCGGCTCCACCGGGCACATTTTCTAAACAGAGTCTGGTAGGAGGGGCATAGGAGGAGCCAGCACACACTATTGAACTCTTAAAGTGCCAATGGATCCCAAGGTACCAGTCTACACCCCCATGGTACTAATATGGACCCCAGCATCCTCTAGGACGTAAGAAAAATGCTGATTAATTGAATAGCTCCGGGAGTGAAACCAGGAGCTATTGTCCACAAGGCAACTCTGAACCTAATTGAATTTCACCTAATAGTGGTGATCTGACAAAATTTCAGCCTGTCATTACTTTTCAGGTTAAACAGTCATTTTTTTCTGAACTTTATTCTAACCTGAAGTTATATTGGTGCAATTTAAAATTGCCCATTTCTGTCAACTACTAAAAGTATAACCATGCTCTACATGATCATTAACAGTTTGCGCTCTCTGGGCAAGTCTTTATGAAAGTTGTATTGGTGCATTTCCAATCTTACCAACTTATAATGCAATATCAATTAAAGGCCATAAAATATAATGTTATATTTACATAGTGCTTATTCAAAAAGAATGCTTTGAAGATGTATCAGTTTTGTGAATACACACACACACACACACACACACACACACACACACACACACACACACACGTGCTTTTAACATAAGTGTACCATGAACTTTAGCAAACTCTAAAATTTAACTATAAATTGATTGGCAACTTTTTTTTTTTTTAAATAAACAATTTGCAGACAGCCAAGGATCATTGCTTTTTACCTTTGGATACACCTTGATATATTCATCTTAAAAACAAGCTAATCCTGATACAATAAGGGTAGCAATAGATAAGCTAATATAATGCAAATACATTTCACTACAGTTTAGTGCAGGTGGAGTGAAGGCGCTGTACAGAGCAATCACTCATTTCTGCCGATTCAGCCTGAATCATAGCTGTGAAAATTTAACAGCATCTTAATTTTATTTCAAAATGTAATAGGGGTATATGCAATTGCGGTCGAATTCCCGAAATTGTCGAATTTCTGGACTTTTTCGCCAAAAAAAAAAAAAAAAATCGTCAATGCAATTCAGTACTTTCCGTCAAAAAAACGGACTTTCAAAATTCGACTTTTTGAAATTCAACTTTTGTCAAATTCGACTTTTCTGCAATGATACAAGTGCTGCAATTCGACCAAAGTATATTCAATTGAAGTTTGGAAATTCGACAACAGTGCTTTTAGACAGTAAATTCGTCATTTTCAATCCGCCACACTTTGGTGGGTGAAACTAATAAAAAAAAATGTAAACATGTTTTTTTTGTGGGTTTTTTTCTTGGTAATAGCATATCTATTTATATTAGGAGGGATTAGGTACTTGGTTTGTCTTTTTTGGAGGCACAAGTATTATTTATATATTTTTTTAAATATTTTTTTTTAATTTATTTTTTTAGATGGAATGGTAAAATCCCAGAAAAAAAATGGCGTGGGGTCCCCCCTCCAAAGCATAACCAGCCTCGGGCTCTTCGAGCCGGTCCTGGTTCTAAAAATCCGGGGGGAAAAATGACAGGGGATCCCCCGTATTTTTAAATCCAGCACCGGGCTCTGCGCCTGGTGCTGGTGCAAAAAATACGGGGGACAAAAAGAGTAGGGGTCCCCCGTATTTTATACACCAGCATCGGGCTCCACTAGCTGGACAGATAATGCCACAGCCGGGGGTCACTTTTACACGTGCCCTGAGGCCGTGGCATTAAATATCCAACTAGTCACCCCTGGCCGGGGTACCCTGGGGGAGTGGGGACCCCTTCAATCAAGGGGTCCCCCCCCCCCAGCCACCCAAGGGCCAGGGGTGAAGCCCGAGGCTGTCCCCCCCCATCCAAGGGCTGCGGATGGGGGGCTGATAGCCTTGAGAAAATGACATGAATATTGTTTTTCCCAGTAGTACTACAAGTCCCAGCTTGGAGTACCACAAGTACCAGCATGCAGGAGAAAAACGGGCCCGCTGGTACCTGTAGTACTACTGTGAAAAAAAATACCCAAATAAAAAAAGGAGACACACACCTTGATAATAAGATTTTACTTACCGATAAATCTATTTCTCGTAGTCCGTAGTGGATGCTGGGACTCCGTCAGGACCATGGGGAATAGCGGCTCCGCAGGAGACAGGGCACAAAATTTAAAAGTTTGACCACTAGGTGGTGTGTACTGGCTCCTCCCCCTATGACCCTCCTCCAAGCCTCAGTTAGGATACTGTGCCCGGACGAGCGTACACAATAAGGAAGGATTTTGAATCCCGGGTAAGACTCATACCAGCCACACCAATCACACCGTACAACTTGTGATCTGAACCCAGTTAACAGTATGACAAACGTAGGAGCCTCTGAACAGACGGCTCACAACAATAACAACCCGATTTTTTTGTAACAATAACTATGTACAAGTATTGCAGACAATCCGCACTTGGGATGGGCGCCCAGCATCCACTACGGACTACGAGAAATAGATTTATCGGTAAGTAAAATCTTATTTTCTCTGACGTCCTAGTGGATGCTGGGACTCCGTCAGGACCATGGGGATTATACCAAAGCTCCCAAACGGGCGGGAGAGTGCGGATGACTCTGCAGCACCGAATGAGAGAACTCCAGGTCCTCCTTAGCCAGGGTATCAAATTTGTAGAATTTTACAAACGTGTTCTCCCCTGACCACGTAGCTGCTCGGCAGAGTTGTAATGCAGAGACCCCTCGGGCAGCCGCCCAAGATGAGCCCACCTTCCTTGTGGAATGGGCCTTGACAGATTCAGGCTGTGGCAGGCCTGCCACAGAATGTGCAAGTTGAATTGTGCTACAAATCCAACGAGCAATCGTCTGCTTAGAAGCAGGAGCACCCAGCTTGTTGGGTGCATACAGTATAAACCGCGAGTCAGATTTTCTGACTCCAGCCGTCCTTGAAATATATATTTTCAATGCTCTGACAACGTCCAGCAACTTGGAATCCTCCAAATCGCTAGTAGCCGCAGGCACCACAATAGGCTGGTTCAGGTGAAACGCTGAAACCACCTTAGGCAGAAAGTGAGGACGCGTCCGCAGTTCTGCCCTGTCCGAATGGAAAATCAGATATGGGCTTTTATACGATAAAGCCGCCAATTCTGACACTCTCCTGGCTGAAGCCAGGGCCAGTAGCATGGTTACTTTCCATGTAAGATATTTCAAATCCACCGATTTGAGTGGCTCAAACCAATGGGATTTGAGAAAATCCAAAACTACATTAAGATCCCACGGTGCCACTGGGGGCACAACCGGGGGCTGTATATGTAGTACTCCTTTTACAAAAGTCTGGACTTCAGGAACTGAAGCCAATTCTTTCTGGAAGAAAATCGACAGGGCCGAAATTTGAACCTTAATGGACCCTAATTTGAGGCCCATAGACAATCCTGTTTGCAGGAAATGTAGGAATCGACCCAGTTGAAATTCCCCCGTCGGGGCCTTCCTGGCCTCACACCACGCAACATATTTTCTCCAAATGCGGTGATAATGTTGTGCAGTCACCTCCTTCCTGGCTTTTACCAGGGTAGGGATGACCTCTTCCGGAATGTCTTTTTCCCTTAGGATTCGGCGTTCAACCGCCATGCCGTCAAACGCAGCCGCGGTAAGTCTTGGAATAGACACGGTCCCTGCTGAAGCAGGTCCCGTCTTAGAGGTAGAGGCCACGGATCTTCCGTGAGCATCTCCTGAAGTTCCGGGTACCAAGTTCTTCTTGGCCAATCCGGAGCCACGAGTATCATTCTTACTCCCCTTTGCCGTATAATTCTCAGTACTTTTGGTATGAGAGGCAGAGGAGGAAACACATACACTGACTGGTACACCCATGGTGTTACCAGAGCGTCTACAGCTATTGCCTGAGGGTCTCTTGACCTGGCGCAATACCTGTCCAGTTTTTTGTTGAGGCGGGACGCCATCATGTCCACCATTGGTCTTTCCCAATGGACCACAATCATGTGGAAGACTTCTGGATGAAGTCCCCACTCTCCCGGGTGCAGATCGTGTCTGCTGAGGAAGTCTGCTTCCCAGTTGTCCACTCCCGGGATGAACACAGCTGACAGTGCTAACACATGATTTTCTGCCCAGCGGAGAATCCTTGCAGCTTCTGCCATTGCCCTCCTGCTTCTTGTGCCGCCCTGTCTGTTTACGTGGGCGACTGCCGTGATGTTGTCCGACTGAATCAACACCGGCTGACCCTGAAGCAGAGGTTTTGCCAGGCTTAGAGCATTGTAGATTGCTCTTAGCTCCAGTATATTTATGTGAAGAGACGTCTCCAGGCTTGACCACACGCCCTGGAAGTTTCTTCCCTGTGTGACCGCTCCCCAGCCTCTCAGGCTGGCATCCGTGGTCACTAGGACCCAGTTCTGTATGCCGAATCTGCGGCCCTCTAACAGATGAGCACTCTGCAACCACCATAGCAGAGACACTCTTGTCCTTGTGGACAATTTTATCCGCTGATGCATCTGCAGATGCGATCCGGACCATTTGTCCAGCAGATCCCACTGAAAAGTTCGTGCATGGAATCTGCCGAATGGAATCGCTTCGTAAGAAGCTACCATTTTTCCCAGGACTCTTGTGCATTGATGCACAGATACTTTTCCTGGTTTTAGGAGGTTCCTGACTAGATCGGATAACTCCCTGGCTCTCTCCTCCGGAAGAAATACCTTTTTCTGAACAGTGTCCAGAATCATCCCTAGGAACAACAGACGTGTCGTCGGGATCAGTTGGGATTTTGGAAAATTCAGAATCCACCCGTGTTGTTGGAGCACTACTTGGGTTAGTGCTACTCCGACCTCCAGCTGTTCTCTGGATCTTGTTGTAGGAGGGGTACATTGACTATCACCTGCTGAGAATACAGCTTGTGAATGGCCTCCAATACCGTCGCCCTGTCGGAGGGAGACGTTGGCAAAGCAGACTTTAGGAAACGGCGAGGAGGGGACTTCTCGAATTCCAACCTGTAACCCTGAGATACTACCTGCAGGATCCAGGGGTCCACCTGCGAGTGAGCCCACTGTGCGCTGAAATTTTTTGAGGCGACCCCCCACCGCCCCTGAGTCTGCTTGTAAGGTCCCAGCGTCATGCTGACGCCTTTGTAGAAGCCGGGGAGGGCTTCTGCTCCTGGGAAGGAGCTGCTTGTTGCAGTCTCTTACCCTTTCCTTTGCCTCGGGGCAAATAGGAATGTCCTTTTGCTCGTTTGTTCTTATAGGAACGAAAGGACTGCGGCTGAAAAGCCTGCGGCTTTTTCTGTTGGGAGGTGACCTGGGGTAAAAAGGTGGATTTTCCGGCCGTTGCCGTGGCCACCAGATCCGATAGACCGACCCCAAATAATTCCTCCCCCTTATACGGCAATACTTCCATATGTCGTTTGGAATCCGCATCACCTGACCACTGGCGCGTCCATAAACTTCTTCTGGCAGATATGGACATCGCACTTACTCTTGATGCCAGAGTGCAAATATCTCTGTGCATCTCGCATATAAAGATAAATATAAAGAAATGCATCCTTTAACTGCTCTATAGTCCGTAAAATACTGTCCCTATCCAGGGTATCAATATTTTCAGACAGTGACTCCGACCAAGCCACGCCAGCACTGCACATCCAGGCTGAGGCGATTGCTGGTCTCAGTATAACACCCGTATGTGTGTATATACTTTTTAATGTATTCTCCAGCCTCCTATCAGCTGGATCCTTGAGGGCGGCCGTATCAGGAGACGGTAACGCCACTTGCTTTGATAAGCGTGTGAGCGCCTTATCCACCCTAGGAGGTGTTTCCCAGCGCGCCCTAACCTCTGGCGGGAAAGGGTATAATGCCAATAACTTCTTTGAAATTAGAAAACTGCTATCTGGGGTAACCCACGCTTCATCACACACTTCATTCAGTTCCTCTGATTCAGGAAAAACTATCGGTAGTTTTTTCACACCCCACATAATACCCCTTTTTGTGGTACTTGCAGTATCAGAGATATGCAAAGCCTCCTTCATTGCCGTGATCATATAACGTGTGGCCCTACTGGAAAATACGTTTGTTTCTTCACCGTCGACACTGGATTCAGTGTCAGTGTCTGGGTCTGTGTCGACCGACTGAGGTAAAGGGCGTTTTATAGCCCCTGACGGTGTCTGAGACGTCTGGACAGGTACTAACTGGTTTGCCGGCTGTCTCATGTCGTCAACCGACTTTTGTAGCGTGCTGACACTATCCCGTAATTCCATAAACAAAGCCATCCATTCTGGTGTCGACTCCCTAGGGGGTGACATCACCATTACAGGCAATTGCTCCGCCTCCACGCCAACATCGTCCTCATACATGTCGACACACACGTACCGACACAGCAGACACACAGGGAATGCTCTGATAGAAGACAGGACCCCACTAGCCCTTTGGGGAGAGAGAGGGAGAGTTTGCCAGCACACACCCAAGCGCTATAAATATATATAGGGACAACCTTAATAAGTGTGTTCCCTTTATAGCAGCTCAAATATTATAAATATCGCCAATAAGTGCCCCCCCCTCTCTGTTTTTACCCTGTTTCTGTAGTGCAGTGCAGGGGAGAGTCCTGGGAGCCTTCCTCGCAGCGGAGCTGGGCAGGAAAATGGCGCTGTGTGCTGAGGAGAATAGGCCCCGCCCCCTTTTCGGCGGGCTTCTTCTCCCGTTTTTTTTGGAACCTGGCAGGGGTTAAATACATCCATATAGCCCCAGGGGCTATATGTGATATATTTTAGCCAGAATAGGTATATTACATTTCTGCCCAGGGCGCCCCCCCCAGCGCCCTGCACCCTCAGTGACCACTGGTGTGAAGTGTGCGGAGAGCAATGGCGCACAGCTGCAGTGCTGTGCGCTACCTCATGAAGACTGAGACGTCTTCTGCCGCCGGTTTCTGGACCTCTTCTCTATTCGGCATCTGCAAGGGGGTCGGCGGCGCGGCTCCGGTGACCCATCCAGGCTGTACCTGTGATCGTCCCTCTGGAGCTAGTGTCCAGTAGCCTAAGAAGCAAATCCATCCTGCACGCAGGTGAGTTCACTTCTTCTCCCCTAAGTCCCTCATTGCAGTGAGCCTGTTGCCAGCAGGACTCACTGAAAATAAAAAACCTAACAAACTTTTTCTAAGCAGCTCTTTAGGAGAGCCACCTAGATTGCACCCTTCTCGGACGGGCACAAAAACCTAACTGAGGCTTGGAGGAGGGTCATAGGGGGAGGAGCCAGTACACACCACCTAGTGGTCAAACTTTTAAATTTTGTGCCCTGTCTCCTGCGGAGCCGCTATTCCCCATGGTCCTGACGGAGTCCCAGCATCCACTAGGACGTCAGAGAAAGTAAAACTTTACTGCACACCCGCCGACACACACATACTTACCTATGTTGACACGAAGCAGTCGGTCCTCTTCTCCAAGTAGAATCCACGGGTACCTGAAAATAAAAGATAATTATACTCACCTGATCCAGGGTCCAGAGATAAATCCTCGTACTTGTCAAAACAACAAAACGAACACCCGACCAGCGGACTGAAAGGGATCCCATGTTGACACATGAGACCCCTTTCCACGAATGCAGACACCCTCGTGACAGCTGTCACAGAAGTGTCTCTTCAGCCAATCAGCGAGTGCAACGTCCTTGCACTCTGCTGATTGGCTCTGTGCGAGTCTGAGCTGTCAGACAGCGCATCGCAAAGCCTCTCCATTATATTCAATGGTGGGAACTTTGCGGTTAGTGGTGGGGTCACCCGCGGTCAGCGGCTGACCGCGGGTAACCCCGCCGCTGACGGCAAAGTTCCCACCATTGAAAGTAATGGAGGGAGCTGTGCGATGCGCTGTCTGAGCTCAGACGCGCACAGCCAATCAGGTGAGCGCTACGACGTGGCACTCCCTGATTGGCTGAAGGGACCTCAGTGACAGCAGTCACGTCGGGTCCCGGCATTCGGGGAAAGGGGTCTCATGTGTCAACATGGGACCCCTTTCAGTCCGGTGGTCGGGTGTTCGTGTTTTTTTTTTGCCAAGTACGTGGATTATCTCTGGACACTGGATCAGGTGAGTGGTTTTTTTTTCCACAGGTACCCCGGATCGTCGGAGTCGAGACATGGCAGTCGGCGTGTCAACATAGGTAAGTATCTGTGTGTCGGCAGTGCGTAATAAAGTTGTACTTGTCACGGTGTGTGTCTCCTGTTTTTATTTGGGTATTTTTTTCCCTGTAGTACTACAGGTGCCAGCAGGCCCGTTTTTCTCCCGCATGCTGGTACTTGTGGTTCCCCCCCCCCCCCATCATCACCCGCTGGAGCTTCACGGAGCCGGACAGAGTGAGGACGCCCCCCCCCCCCCCGCCGATCACCCGCTGGAGCTTCACGGAGCCGGACAGAGTGAGGACGCCCCCCCCCCCCGCCGATCACCCGCTGGAGCTTCACGGAGCCGGACAGTGAGGACGGCTCTGCGGCGCTCTACACACTGTGCTGCGGGGATGTTGAACGCCGGTGACCGGGGACTGTGCGGAGGGGTGAGCTGGACTTGCGGTGGCGGCTGGGGGGCTGCTCATATCGGTTGGATGGCGGAGATGGGGGCTGCATGGCGCCTGCAAACAGGTGTTAAACGCAACATTTTTGTGGTATGGAGTGGGGGTGAGGCGAGAGGGTGACAGTGCTGCTGGGCTGTGCAGCATACAGGACCCTTGATACAACCACTGGATTCGAGTCATGCTGCCTGTAATTTATGTGCTGACTGATCAACTTCAGTGACACTCACTGTTCTGGCTGCCTTTGTTGGTTACTGCTGGTTGCTGTTGGTTACTGCTGGTTGCCGCTGGTTACTGTAAAGGCAGCCAGCACAGTGATTGTCACTGAAGTTGATCAGTCAGCACATAAATTACAGGCAGCATGACTCAAATCCAGTGGTTGTACCAAGTGTCCGAAGTCGTCGTCAGGATGTTGGCATTTAGTATACCGACACCAGCATCGCGATCGCAGCAAAGCCGACAAGAGTGACGAGTGCAGAGGGTACCCTAACCTCCCACCCCTAACCCTCCGTTTCCCGCAGCCTAAACCTAACCCACCCCCTTAGTGCCTAACACTTATACCCCCCCCTCCCTCTGCAGCCTAACCCTCCCCAACACCATATCCTAACCCCCCCCTTCCCACCGGCACGCTAAACCAGTGGCGGCAGTGCATACTTCCCTTCAGGATCCTGACTGTCGCTATATCGTTGCCAGGATCCTGATCACCTCTGGATGCCAGCGTTGGTATTGTGGCTGCTGTCAGGATTCCGGCATCGGTATTACGGCTGCTGGGATCCCGACAGCCAGGATCCTGAATGCATACTTCCGATATGATAACAGCCCAGCAGCATTGTCACCCTCCCTCCCCCACAACACTTTTGTAGTGTCTAAATCCAGTCTGGGGCTCTATTATAGCGGCACCATAAAGCCATTACATATAGAAAATGTATTATTTAATAATGTTGTCCTGTTTTTTAATCATATAATTGTTAAGTGCTCTACCTGGCGCAATGTGAATAACGTGCTCTGCCTGGCGCAATGTGTATAACGTGCTCTGCCTGGCGCAATGTGTATAACGTGCTCTGCCTGGCGCAATGTGTATAACGTGCTCTGCCTGGCGCAATGTGTATAACGTGCTCTGCCTGGCGCAATGTGTATAACGTGCTCTGCCTGGCGCAATGTGTATAACGTGCTCTGCCTGGCGCAATGTGAATAACGTGCTCTGCCTGGCGCAATACGTATAACGTGCTCTACCTGGTGCAATGTGTATAACGTGCTCTACCTGGCGCAATGTGAATAACGTGCTCTGCCTGGCGCAATGTGAATAACGTGCTCTGCCTGGCGCAATACGTATAACGTGCTCTACCTGGTGCAATGTGTGGCGCAATGTGTATAACGTGCTCTACCTGGTGCAATGTGAATAACGTGCTCTCCTTGGCTCAGTGTGTATAGGAGGTTCTACCTGGTGCAATGTGTATAAGCGGCACTACTGTGTGGAATAATGTGAATTGGTACTATTATGTGACCACGCCCCTTCCCCACGAAGCTACGCCCCTAAAAAATTCCAGCGCGCCTTCGGCACGCACTGTCGCAGTTTTCAGTGTCGGTGCAGGAGAACCAATTCTCTTTCTGCCACAAGGTCACCAAAATGTCTAATTACATCTAAAGTGCGGGGTGTCCTGTATGCTACACAGCCCAGCAGCATCGTCACCCTATCCTCCCCCTTGCACCCCTTTTGTAGTGTCCAAATCAAGTTTGTGTTTTTATGTTTGAATCATTAATTAGACTAATTAAAACCTTCATTCCGATGGGACCCAGAAAAGGACAAGTAGGACCCCAATTTTTAAAAGTGAGGGGTCCCTGGGACCCACTTTTTTTTGGTCTCAGCGCGATCACTGTTGTCCCCCGTATTTTTTGCACCAGGCGCAGAGCCCGGTGCTGGTTTTAAAAATACGGGGGATCCCCTGTCCAATTTTTCCCCGGATTTTTAGAACCAGTACCAGCTCGAAGAGCCAGAGGCTGGTTATGCTTTGGAGGGGGGACCCCACGCCATTTTTTTTCTCGGGTTTTTCCCCGTTTTTTTTAAATCGCGGCAAAATTTGTCAAATCGGCGGTTTTTCGCCCGCGGGACTGTCGAATCTGTTTTCCATTGAATATGGTGAATTTCGGCAACCACTTGCCGAAATTGGACGGTCGAATTGTGTCGAATTTAAAAACGGCGATAATTTGCCGCTAATTGCATATACCCCAATGTCTACTGAATAGTTTAATACTTGCCTGTAGCCATTAAAACTCCAGACTGAGCAGGGCTAAGCTTGTCCGCTGGTCTTGTCATGTCTGCTAATCCAGCAAGCACCAACCCCTACAAGTTAGACAAAGGATGAACATTTAAAATAATACAATAAGACTAAGCCTAAAGCACTAACAGATCATGTCAGAACCGGGGTATAGAATAAATTTCACGCAATATTAAAGTTTAGTATTTGGGTGTCAGATTTGATACTTTTGGCAGTAAGCCTTTGGAGACTTGACGACAGTGTTCACCCCTAAGAACGTAACCGTCTGTATTGCACTCAGGGGGCAAGGCACTCTGAAAAAAAAGTTTAAACCACTGGATCCCCTCTCCTCACAAAAACAATGTATTATTACATGTGTGTACATATTGTACCTTTGAACATAAGGTATTCTTGAATGTCATCAGGTGGGGTAACCCACTCTGCCATTGTGCGTTTCACAGAGTCACCTCTGGTCTGGACAGAAATGCTGGGGAACAAGCTGATGTGGCTACCCCAACAATGTAAAGGCTGCGTGGTGGCCTGGGTGAAGTCAAACACAAGAATAGCAAGGTTTAAAAGGCGCATTCCTAGAACAGGTCGTGGCCTGCTGTTGAATGTATTCTGGTCAGTACCAGCACAGAGCCCAAATTCTGGCCAAAGTGAACAAAGGGCAGCAAGTATTGTCCACAGTGAAGATAGTCACTGAAAGAAGGGACAGCACACAGTTTAGAGAAGCCTCCACAGACACTGCTACTTATTACAAAAGCTGAAAGACATTGAACTTTGTCACTACCACATTGGCGGATTTAAGAATGCGGTGCTGCAGCCAACAGGATTGAGAATCGCAGTTACTGGTAAGACTGTGGAATAGGAAAGTATTTGCACAGGGGTGAGCTGTCCACTTACTGTCGCATTTATGCTTTCATCATCTATCATTTATAAGGGGACACAGTGGTAGATATATTGTAGTAATACTTTAATTATGTTTTTATATTACAGTTAACAGTTGCGGAAGTTGTGTTATTTTGCTACAGGTGATCTGTAGGTCAGACCTTATTCATCTCCCTTTCTGGTAATAGTGGCTTTTTTAATATACACTGCTCAAAAAAATAAAGGGAACACTTAAACAACACAATGTAACTCCAAGTCAATCACACTTCTGTGAAATCAAACTGTCCACTTAGGAAGCAACACTGATTGACAATCAAGTTCACATGCTGTTGTGCAAATGGAATAAACAGGTGAAAATTATAGGCAGTTAGCAAGACACCCCCAATAAAGGAGTTGTTCTGCAGGTGGTGACCACAGACCACTTCTCAGCTCCTATGCTTTCTGGCTGATGTTTTGGTCACTTTTGAAAGCTGGCGGTGCTTTCACTCTAGTGGTAGCATGAGACTGAGTCAACAACCCACACAAGTGGCTCAGGTAGTGCAGCCCATCCAGGATGGCACATCAATGCGAGCTGTGGCAAGAAGGTTTGCCGTGTCTGTCAGCGTACTGTCCAGAGCACGGAGGAGCTACCAGGAGACAGGCCAGTACATCAGGAGACGTGGAGAAGGCCGTAGGAGGGCAACAACCAAGCAGCAGGACCGCTACCTCCGCCTTTGTTCAAGGAGGAGCACTGCCAGAGCCCTGCAAAATTACCTCCAGCAAGCCACAAATGTGCATGTGTCTACTCAAACGATCAGAAACAGACTCCATGAGGGTGGTATGAGGGCCCGACGTCCACAGGTGGGGGTTGTGCTTCCAGCCCAACACCGTGCAGGACGTTTGGCATTTGCCAGAGAACACCAAGATTGGCAAATTCGCCACTGGTGCCCTGTGCTCTTCACAGATGAAAGCAGGTTCTCACTGAGTACATGTGACAGACGTGACAGTCGAGACGCCAAGGAAAAACGTTCTGCTGCCTGCAACATCCTCCAGCATGACTGGTTTGGCAGTGGGTCAGTAATGGTGTGAGGTGGCATTTCTTTGGGGGGCTGCACAGCCCTCCATGTGCTTGCCAGAGGTAGCCTGATTGCCATTAGGTACCGAGATGAGAGCCTCAGACCCCTTGTGAGACCATATGCTGGTGCGGTTGACCCTGGGTTCCTCCTAATGCAAGACAATGCTAGACCTCATGTGGCTGGAGTGTGTCAGCAGTTCCTGCAAGACGAAGGAATTGATGCTATGGACTGGCCCGCCCGTTCCCCAGACCTGAATCCAATTGAGCACATCTGGGACATCATGTCTCGCTCCATCCACCAACGCCACGTTGCACCACAGACTGTCCAGGAGTTGGCAGATGCTTTAGTCCAGGTCTGGGAGGAGATCCCTAAGGAGACTATCCGCCACCTCATCAGGAACATGCCCAGGCGTTGTAGGAAGGTCATACAGGCACGTGGAGGCCAACCACACTACGGAGCCTCATTTTGACTTGTTTTAAGGACATTACATCAAAGTTGGATCAGCCTGTAGTGTGTTTTTCCACTTTAATTTTGCGTGTGACTCCAAATCCAGACCTCCATCGGTTAATAAATTTGATTTCCATTGATACTTTGTGTGTGGATGTGTTATTTTAGAGTTCCCTTTATTTTTTTTGAGCAGTGTATAAAAAAAAAAAATTAAAAAAAACCCACAGTAAATTAGAATAAATGCGACAAACTGGCAGCAGAGTATATTCACACTGCGTCCACACACTGTTCAGCTAACTTGCTTCTGAATTCACAGGGAGCACTCTAACTTAAGGTAGAGGAATTCAATTAACCACGGTAATTTACTGCAGGCTAATCGATCACCTGGGACTATTCAATTACCCCCGAATGCAGCCTGCCGTTTGCAGTTAATGGGGGATTTCTGAGCAGACCCAAAAATAAATCCAATAAATAGCCTGTTATCGGGTGCCCGAACCATGTTAACACACAGATCCGGGAATGTATCCAGTGTAATTTACCTGGCTACAAAACAGGATTCTAATTAAAATAGCCCCGGTTGTTAAAGCCTACCAGGTGTTAAAGGCTACCATCTTTTTTCACACTCGTTAAATTACCGGAACTAATTGAATTCCCCCCATAGGGGTTGATTCCTGGTTAATGAACGGGAACAAAAAGACCCAATATTAAGCAGCCCTACACAAAACATAAAATATAAAGTGCTGTGGCAGTAATAATCACACTGTACTTCCTTAAAAAAAAAAAAAAAAAAAAAAGGGGGGGAGGAGGATTTTGGTACTTACCAGGTAAAGCCTTTTCTCAGAGTCCAAAGGGAACACTCGGATGCTGGTTACAGTGGGGTATAGACTGGGTCCATGGTGCCGGTGCACTTTAAAATTTTACATGTGTGGCAGACTCCTCCCCCTTATGCCCCTCGTATCAGCCCAGTCAAGAAAACTGTGCCCGAAGAGAGACGGAAAACACATCGAAGAGGTGAAGACAAGAAGAACAGATAAACAGAAAAAGGAACAGCTGAAAACAGAGACAACTGTCACTTTCAACCAAACACACAAGAAACACGAAAAATCAAACTGCTGCAGAAAATGTGAACAGCGCAGGGCAGGCGCCCAGTGTTCCCTATGGACCCCGAGAAAAAAAAAAAGGATTTACCCGTTAAGTACCAAAAATCTGTTTTCTCCATCATCCATAGGGGACACTGGGATGTGGATTACATTGGGGACATCACAGAGATCCCATCATAAAAAATAATGAAGATTTTACGACCCGACCAGGTAGCAGCACGGCATAGTTGTAAGGCTGAAAGCCCCCTGGCAACCCCCCCACCCCAATAAAAAAAAAACCCAAAACACACAGAATGAGTGAAATGTGAAATAGAAGACGGCAGAGGACGAGACAACGACACATAAGCCTGCCGAATGGTAAACTTAATCCAACGGGCTAGAGTCTGCTTGGAAGCAGGCCTCAACCGGGCCGTTCTGCAAACAAATGCACAGAGCAAACAGCAAATCCAAAGTACAACAGTGCTCCCAACTCTGAAACTCTTCTAGCCGATGCAAAGCCAAGGAGGAGAGTGGTCTTCCAGGACAAGTACTTCAAGTCGATAGTTTCCAAGGGTAGGCGGGACAAACGGAGGCTGTAGTCTCAGAACTCCCCATAGAAAAGTCTGGACATCCGGAATGGAAGCTAAGAGTCTCTGAAAGTACACTGAAAGAGCTGAAACTTGCAGCTTAAGCGAACCCAAACGCAATCTTACGTCCAAACCTAAAGGAAACGGAGGAGGCGACCCAGAAGAAAAGGACGTGACCGGAAATTCAAAGTGTTTCACACCAGACGATATAGGCTTTCCAGATTCTGTCAATGCTTTGAAGTTACTTCCCTTTCAAGCTCTGATCATGGAGGAAATTGCAGCTGAAGGAATGCCCTTCTTTAACAACGCCTTCTCAATAGCCTGGCCGTCAAACGTCGCCACTGTAAGTCGTGATAAACAAAAAAGACCCTGTTGAAGCAGATCCTCCTTGAGAGGCAATGTCCAAGGCTCGTACATGAGAAGGAACTGGAGATCAGCGTATCCTGCCCTGCGAGGCCAGTCTTGGGCAACGAGAATGGCAAGTACGTTCTCGCTCTTTATCCTTTTGAGGATTCGAGGAAGCAGTGCGAATGGTGAAAACAGGTAGGACCATGTGAAATGGCCAAGGAGCAGTCACTGCTACTGTCTAGGGATCCCGCGTTCTGAGACGCCATAAGGTCTATCTGTGGACATTGCCACTGAGAGACCACTTAAAATACCTGGGGGTGGAGAGCCCAATTTCTCGGGTGGAGGTCCTGCCTGCTGAGGAAGTCTGCCTCCCAATTGTCAAATCCCGGTATGAAGATGGCCGACATCATCGCAGCATACTTCTCTGCCCACTGAAGTGTTCTGGTGACTTCATTCATCGCCACACTGCTCCGTATACCTCCCTGTCGGTTTATATATGCCACAGCCGTGGCATTGTCAGTCCGACCCTGCAGAAGAAATGCCTGGCAGAGGACATTGAAGAAGATTGCCCTCCACTCCAAGACGTTGATTGGGAGAGGCCTCGACTGGACCAACGGCCCTGGTACTGCGAGTTCTGCTTTACGGCTCCCCAGCACCCGAGGCTCGCGTCTGATCAGGAGTACCCAGTCCCACAGACCCAGGAACAACCTTCTAGTAAGTGTGGAGTCTGTAACGACCACAGCAGGGAAAATCTGGATTGAGGGGAAAGTTAAATTAG
This sequence comes from Pseudophryne corroboree, assembly GCF_028390025.1. Classification (NCBI taxonomy): domain Eukaryota; kingdom Metazoa; phylum Chordata; class Amphibia; order Anura; family Myobatrachidae; genus Pseudophryne; species Pseudophryne corroboree. The sequence continues at coordinate 646,229,868 of NC_086445.1, forward strand.
TTTGTGCATGAACAGATGAGAGCCAGTCCCTTTAGATAGGAGGTCCAACTGGAATACTCTGGAGAAGAACCTGCTATAAGTTATCACCTTGAAGGAAGCCACCATCTTCCCATGCACAGAGACTCGTTGAGGCTGTAAAACCGCTCTTACTAGATGTTGGAGTGCCCGATCCTTGTGCAAAGGAAGGAAAACACGCTGGAGTACAGTGTCTAGAATCATACACAGAAACTGAACTCTCTGGGTGGGTTCCAGATGATATTTTTGGTAAAGGAGTATTCAGCCATGTTGAATTAGGAGACTATGCATTATTGCAATGCTGTCTTGGATGGAGCCTTTACCAACAGGTTGTCTAGGTAAGGTACGAGGATTACCCCCCGAGTTTTCAAAAAGCATCATCAGTAAGCCATCACCTTCATTAATAGTTGCAGAGCTGATGACAGGCCGAAAGGCAGGGCTTGAAATGGATAGTGATTACCCCGGAGTGCAAATCTGAGATATGCCTGATGAGGCGTCAAAATGGGGACATGGAGATATGCATCCTTGATATCCTATGACACCAAGAATTTCCCTACCTCCAAACCCTCAATCACTGAACGCGGAGACCTCATCTTGAAAAACACGTAGATAAGGATTGAGGGATTTCAAATTCAAGATTGGCCGGACGGATCCATTCGGCTTGGGAACCACGAACAAGTTTGAGTAAAAACCCTGGCCTCTCTGATGTTGAGGGACTGGGATAATGATTCTCACCTCTAACAGCCTGTGGATGGGGTCTTGTAGAGTCACTTGTTTTTCCTCTAAAACTGGCAAACCCGACGTGAAAAACAGTTTGGTTTTTTTTTTTGGGGGGGGATCAAAGTCTATCTTGTACCCATGCGCAATTAGGTTTCTGACCCAGGCATTTTGGCAATTCGGTTCCCAGATGAGACTGCAATCCCTGAGACGTGCTCCCACTCTGGGGTCCCTCAGGTGAGAGGGAGGACAGTCAACGCTATGGTCTTTGCGGCAGGCTTGAAGTCCTGCTGGGAGGTGACGGCTGCTGTACGACTACGACCTCTGGTTCCTCTTGCAGTGTTAGATGCTCCTCTGGCATGGACCTGGAATCTGGTAGATATAGACAAAAGAACCGAAAAGAAGGTCTTGTTTAGGGATTTTGTGGTGGAGGAGCTGCAGAAAGAAGGTGTGTATTTACCACCTGTAGCCTGCGATATCTACTTGTCTAGGTCAGGTCCAAACGGAGCCTCACCTCCATATAGTAATGCTTCAACACCCTGCTTGGATTCTGTATCAGCAAGCCATTGTCAAAGCCACAAAGCTCTACGAGCAGAGACAGCCATAGCAGAAATTTTGGAATCAAGCACACCTACCTCTTGTCAAGTCTTAGAGATATACCGCTGAATCCGGTATATGTTGCACCAGGGTGACTACGTCATCTGTGGAGTGACCCTCCTGAAGTCCCACCACTATCTTCTGAGCCCAGGCTTCAATAGCCCTGTTTACCCAGCAACTCATTATGACTGGTCGGAGCACAACCCCCACTGCAGTACAGATTGATTTTAGGGTGTTTCAGTTTTTTATCCGATGGCTCCTTAAGAGCGGTAGCCCCCGTACTGGAAGCACAATTTTTGGGGGTTAAACGGGAAACAGACTGGTCCACTGTGGGTGGAGTCTCCCGCATACGCCTATTCTCAGAAGGAAAAGGATATGTAGTAATTTTTCTCTTTGTTACCCAAAACTTTTTGTCTGGATTTCTCCAAGCTTCTGCGAACTGGGTATCCAGCTCTTGTGCAACTGGAAAAAGTGAATTAAGACTTCTGCTTTGGTCCAAAAAACAAAGGTTGGGTTGGTTCTGGATCAGATTCTGGGATCCCGAGGACCTTTTGTACAGCCAGTATGAGAGCGTCCACACCCTGGGGAACGGTCTCGTCCTCCTGTAGCAAGTACTCCCACTCCTGCACAAATTCACCCTCCTCTAGCTGCGGCATATCGTTGTCAGCGTCATATGATTGTAATACTGCGGGTAATTGACGTTTCTTGGGCACAAGTTGAAGAAAAAAAAAAAAGTATTTTACATTACCTGCCGGTAAATCCTTTTCTCGTAGTCCATAGAGGATGCTGGGGTCCACATTAGTACCATGGGGTATAGACAGGTCCACTAGTAGCCATTGGCACTTTAAGAGTTTGAGAGGGTGTGGGCTGGCTCCTCCATCTATGCCCCTCCTACCAGACTCAGTCTAGAAAAAGTGCCCGAGGAGACGACACACTTCGAGAGAAGGATTTTACACAGATCGTGGCGAGATTCACACCAGCTCACACATACAAGGCAACCCAAGCCAACTAGCTTGAAACATCAGCAACGGCTGAACAGTATTACTTACCAAGTAACAAAACAGTACTTACCAAGAACTAAGCAGTACTGAACTAAACCACTGCATGATCACAAAGCGCTACGCGGGTGCCCAACATCCTATACGGAATAAGAGAAAAGGATTTACCGGTAGATAAATAAAATCCTATTTTCTATTACATCCTAGAGGATGCTGGGGTCCACATTAGTTCCATGGGGATGTACTAAAGCTCCCAGAACGGGAGGGAGAGCGTGGAGGCTCCTGCAGAACTGATCGGCCTCTGAGGACCTAAAGTTTGGCCAAAGTATCGAACCTGTAGAACTTTGCGAATGTGTTCAACCCTGACCAAGTAACTGCTCGGCAGAGTTGTAAAGCCGAGACACCTCGGGCAGCCGCCCAGGAAGAACCTACCTTACGAGTAGAGTGGGCCTTAACAGACGTAGGACACGGCAAGCCTGCCGTAGAATACGCCTGGTGGATAGTGAACCTGATCCAGCGAGAGATCGTCTGCTTAGAAGCAGGACACCCAATTTTTTGGGGATCATACAGGACAAAGAGAGAGTCCGATTGTCTGTGACGAGCAGTCCTCCTCACATAGATTTTTAGAGCCCTTACAGCATCTAAGGACTTTGATGAAATTGAGGAGTCAGTCGCAACTGGCACCTCAATAGGTTGGTTGATATGAAATGCCGACACAACCTTCGGAAGAAACTGCTGACGTGTCCGAAGCTCAGCTCCATCTTCATGGAAGATCAAGTATGGGCTTTTACATGACAAAGCCCCCAACTCCGACACACGTCTAGCAGAGACTAAGGCCAACAAAAGTGACAGCTTTCCACGTGATAAACTTGATCCGTCTCCTGTAGAGGTTCAAACCAGTCCTACTGGAGGAACTGCAACACCATGTTGAGATGCCAGGGCGCCGTAGGCGGCACAAAGGAAGATTGGATGTGCAGAACTCTGGAATCTGGACCTTTATGGATCGTAACCTTAGATCCATATCCACACCTGCTTGCAGGAAGAGGAGAAAACATCCCAGTTGAAACGCCACCGCAGGAAACGTCTTGGACTCACACCAAGATACATATTTGTTCCAAATACAATGGTAATGTTTGGACGTTACTCCTTTCCTAGCTTGTATCAGGGTAGGAATAACCTTGTTCGGAATGCCCTCCCGAGCTAGTATCTGGCGTTCAACCTCCATGCCGTCAAACTTAACCATGGTAAGTCTCAATAGGTGAACGGCCCCTGCTGCATCAGGTCATCCCGAAGAGGAAGAGGCCTCAGCTCTTCTAGCAGTAGATCCAGAAGATCCACGTACCAAGCCCTTCTTGGCCAGTCCGGAGCAATGAGGATTACCTGAACTCTTGTTCTCCTTAGGAGTTTTAGAACTCTTGGAATGAGTGGAAGTAGAGGAAACACGTACACCGACTGGAACACCTACAGAGTCACTAGGGCGTCCACCGCCACTGCTTGCGGGTCCCTCGACCTGGAACAATACCGCCGAAGCATCTTGTTGAGATGAGAGCCTATCATGTCAATCTGGGGTACGCCCCAAAGCTCTGTTACCTCAATGAACACCATCCGGACGGAGACCTCACTTTCCTGGGTGGAGGTAGTGTCTGCTGAGGAAATCCACTTCCCAGTTGTCTACTCCCAGAATGAAGATTGCGGACAGCGCCAACGCGTGTTTTTCTGCCCAGGGCAGGATTCTCGTTAACGCTGACATTGCAGCTCTGCTCTTCGTTCCACCCTGTCGATTTATTTAAGCCACTGTCGTTAACGTTGTCCGACTGCACTTGAATGGCCTGATTTTTCAGAAGATATGCCGCTTGGAGAAGACCGTTGTAGACGGCTTAGTTCCAGAATGTTTATCGTCAGGGCGGCTTCCAGACTTTACCACCTTCCTTGGAAGGTTTCCCCTTGAGCGTCCGCACCCCAGCCGCGGAGAACTGCATCCGTGGTTAGAAGAATCCAGTCCTGAATCCCGAACCTGCGGCGCTCCAGAAGGTGAGGTAATGGCAGCCAGAGGAGTGAAATCCTGGCCTTTGGCGACAGACTTATTCTCTGGTGCATGTGAAGATGGGATCCTGACCACTTGTCCAGGAGATCCAGTTGGAAGGGCCGAGCATGAAACCTCCCGTACTGCAGCGCCTCATAAGAGGCCACCATCTTTCCCAAAAGGCGAATGCACTGATGAATCGACACCCGGGCTGGCTTCAGGACATCCTGAACCATTGTTTAAATAACCAAAGCTTTGTCCTCTGGAAGGATCACCCTCTGCAGCTCCGTGTCGAGGATCATTCCCAGAAAGGATAACCTCCTGGTTGGTTCCAAATGTGATTTTGGAAGATTCAGGATCCAACCACGTTCCCTGAGAAGCTGGGTCGTCAGAGCTATGGACCGTAACAGCTTCTTATTGGACGATGCCTTTATCAGCAGATCGTCCAGATATGGAAATATGTTCACCCGCTGTCTGCAGAGGACCATACATTTCATCCATCACCTTGGTGAAAACACTTGGTGCTGTGGAGAGGCTGAATAGGAGGGCCTGGATCTGAAAATATCTGTTCAACAGTGCAAATCGTAGATAAGCTTGATGCGGCAGCCAAATCGGAATGTAGAGGTGCGCGTCCTTTATATCCAGGGATACCAGGAAATCCCCCCTCCTCCAGACCAGATATAACTGCCCTTAGAGACTCCATTTTGAACTTGAACTCCCTCAGAAAGGGGTTTAGTGATTTTAAGTTCAGAATGGGCCTGACCGAACCATCCGGTTTCGGTACCACAAAAAGGTTCGAATAGAAACCCGTGTTTTGCATTTGTGGAGGGACTAGTACAATGACCTGTGCCTCCACCAACTTCTGGATGGCTCCCTGTAGGGTAGCCCTGTGTGCCGGCAAAGCTGGCAAGCCCGATTTGAAGAACCGATGAGGAGGGAGATCTTGAAATTCCAGCCGGTACCCCTGGGACACAATATTTAGTACCAGACGTGACTGAAATGTCCGAGTCTCGCCCCCACCAGCCCTACCTCCAGGCCGCGCTGTCCACAGTCATGCAGAGGACTTTGGCGTACCTGAAGCAGGCTTCTGTTCCTGGGAACCCGCCGCAGTTTTCTTTGATTTTGGTCGGCCACCTCTAAAGAAGGTGTTGGACGGTTTGGCCTTTCCCAGTTTAGTAACCCGAAAGGTCTGTGATGCAGGTGAATAAAAAGGTTTCTTCGTAGCAGGAGCTGCTGAGGGAAGAAAAGGGGGACTTAACCGCTGTAGCCGCGGAGATCCACGCATCCAATGCTTCCCCAAAGAGAGCCTGACCTGTGTAGGGTAGGTTCTCCACACCTCTCCTGGATTCTGCGTCGGCAGACCACTGGCGCAGCCACAGTCCTCAACGAGCTGAGACAGACATGGAAGATATTCCCGCAGCCATTGAACCCAGGTCTTTCATGGATTCCACCATAAAACCTGCAGAATCCTGAATGTTACGTAAAAACAATTCAACGTCACTTTTATCCATTGCACAAAATACTCAAGTAATGTGCCTGACCACTTTACTATACTGTAGCTTTGGAAATCCATGCACAGGCAATAGTAGGCCGTAGTATCGCCCCCATTTCTTTCTATCTTCCTCCGGGAAGGGGAAAGCAACCAGAACCTTTCTAGGAATCAAAAAAATTATCTGGGTTTTCCCAGGCTTTTTCAAAAATAGCATTCAATTCTTTGGACGCAGGGAAGGTTAATGAGGCTTTCTTATTATCAGTGAAGTAAGCCTCCTCAACCTGCTCAGGAGTTGTGTCAACAATATTCAACACATCCCTAATAGCCTCTATCATCAACTGCACCCCTTTAGCAAGAGATGCGGCCCCCGAGTACATTCCCATCACCGTCTGCCGTGTCAGAGTCTGTATCCGTGTCATCTTGCATAATCTGGGCAAGAGCACCTTTATGGGAACCTAGAAAGAGGGGTCCTTTGGTAACAGAACCGCACCAAACTGCCATAGAATTCTGTAAAACCAGAGTTGCAGATTCTCCTGAGCAACCCTAGTAGAAATCTGAGAAATCATAGTTTTGATAAAGGATAACCACACATGCTCACTTGCTGGTATCTGCACTACAACAGTGCAATCCTGATTACATGGGATAAGATCATCCTGGGAGGACATATCCTCTGCAGCATATGACAGAGTCCCTGGACATAGCTAACTAGAGAACCCAAACACACACACACACACACACACACACACACACACACACACACACACACACACACACACACACACAGGAGGGAAACTCTGTTTAGCCTCCCCTGAGAATGGCAAGAGAGACAGATTGGAGCAATAAACGTTAAAATAAAACTTTTACTGAAGAAGCTCTGGAGAGCTTCCCTAGCTGTGACCGGCTCCTCCGGGCACATTTTCGAGACAGAGTCTGGTAGGAGGGGCATAGAGGTAGGAGCCAGCCCACACTCTCAAACTCTTAAAGTGCCAATGGCTCCCAGTTGACCAGTCTATACCCCATGGTACTAATGTGGACCCCAGCATCCTCTAGGACGTAAGAGAAACAATAGGCGAAACCCATCTGGCAGGTGTCATAGCAGATGCCAAACCTTCAACCGATTTTGGCAGGTTTTGAGCCCAAACGGGATCAGGGGCCTGAAAAGCATCCAGCGAAAGTCTGCTCTGTCTTTCCTGGCTGCAGCCAGCTCAGAAGAGATATTGGTTATCACCCCAGTGAAAGTGGACAACCAACTTGGAGCCGTGTCCTGTTTATGTAGCAGACTCCTCAGAACACTGTTCACAATAAAATGAAATACCTGTGGAAGTTTGTGCAAACTTCACAGAGCAACCCTTACAGGTAAAAATCCTTTTGTGAAGCTTTGGATGCAGTACCTTTGCCAGCCATTCTCATCAATCCCAGAGAAAATAAGATTTTAAACCTACCGGTAAATCTTTTTCTCCTAGTCCGTAGAGGATGCTGGGGACTCCGTAAGGACCATGGGGTATAGACGGGCTCCGCAGGAGACATAGGCACTCTAAAGACTTTAGATGGGTGTGCACTGGCTCCTCCCTCTATGCCCCTCCTCCAGACCTCCGTTAAAGAACTGTGCCCAGAGGAGACGGACAGTACGAGGAAAGGATTTTTGTTAATTTAAGGGCAAGATACATACCAGCCCACACCGTACAACAAGGAATATACGAACCAGTTAACAGTATGAAACAAAACAGCATCAGCCAGAGACTGATCAAAACTATAACATAACCCTTATGTAAATCAATAACTATATACAAGCCTTGCAGAATTTAGTCCGCACTGGGACGGGCGCCCAGCATCCTCTACGGACTAGAAGAAAAAGATTTACCGGTAGGTTTAAAATCTTATTTTCTCTTACGTCCTAGAGGATGCTGGGGACTCCGTAAGGACCATGGGGATTATACCAAAGCTCCAGACCGGGCGGGAGTGCGGATGGCTCTGCAGCACTGATTGAGCAAACATGAGGTCCTCATCAGCCAAGGTATCAAACTTGTAGAATTTAGCAAAAGTGTTTGAACCCGACCAAGTAGCTGCCCGGCAAAGTTGTAATGCCGAGACACCTCGGGCAGCCGCCCAAGAAGAACCCACCTTCCTAGTGGAATGGGCCTTTACCGAATGAGCCTGCTGAATCGTGTTACAGATCCAGGGGGCAACAGTCTGCTTAGAAGCAGGAGCGCCAAACTTGTTGGCTGCATACAGGACAAACAGTGCCTCTGTTTTCCTAACCCGAGCCGTCCTGGCTACATAAACTCTTAAGGCCCTAACTACATCAAGAGACTTGGAATCCTCCAAGTCACCCGTAGCCACAGGCACCACAATAGGTTGGTTCATATGAAACAATGAAACCACCTTAGGCAGAAATTGAGGACGAGTCCTCAACTCTGCTCCATCCACATGGAAAATCAGATAGGGGCTTTTGTGAGACAAAGCCGCCAATTCGGACATCCGCCTCGCAGATGCCAAGGCTAACATGACCACTTTCCAAGTGAGAAATTTTACCTCAACTGTTTGAAGAGGTTCAAACCAGTGTGACTTAAGGAACTGTAACACCACGTTAAGCTTGGTGCCACAAAATGAGGCTGGATGTGCAGCACTCCCTTTACAAAAGTCTGGACTTCTGGGAGAGAAGCCAATTCCTTCTGAAAGAATATTGACAGGGCCGAAATCTGCACCTTAATGGAGCCTAACTTTAGGCCCATATCCACTCCTGTCTGCAGAAAGTGGAGAAAACTGCCCAGGTGGAAATCTTCCGTAGGAGCATTCTGGGCTTCACACCAAGATACATATTTCCTCCAGATACGGTGACAATGTCTCGCCGTCACCTCCTTCCTAGCTTTTATCAGAGTAGGGATGACTTCCCCCGGAATACCTTTCCTAGCTAGGATTTGGCGTTCAACCGCCATGTTGTCAAACGTAACCGCGGTAAGTCTTGGAACACGCAGGGCCCCTGCTGCAACAGGTCCTCCCTGAGAGGAAGAGGCCATGGATCTTCTGTGAGCATTTCCTAAAGATCAGAATACCAGGCCCTTCGAGGCCAATCCGGAACAATGAGTATTGTCTGTACTCTTTTTCGTCTTATGATTCTCAGTATTTTTGAGTAGAGTAGAAGAGGAGGGAAGACATAGACCGACGGAAACACCCAGGGTGTCACCAGGGCGTCTACCGCTACAGCCCGAGGGTCCCTTGACCTGGAACAATACCTCCGAAGTTTCTTGTTGAGGCGTGACGCCATCATGTCTATTTGAGGAAACCCCCACCGACTTGTTATCTCTGCAAAAACTTCTTGATGAAGACCCCACTCTCCTGGATGGAGATCGTGTCTGCTGAGGAAGTCTGCTTCCCAGTTGTCCACTCCCGGAATGAAGACTGCTGACAGCGCGCTTACGTGATTTTCCGCCCAGCGAAGAATCCTGGTGGCTTCCGCCATTGCCACTCTGCTCCTTGTCCCGCCTTGGCGGTTTACATGAGCCACTGCTGTGACGTTGTCCGATTGAATCAGAACAGGTAGGTCGCGAAGAAGAGTCTCCGCTTGTCGTAGGCCGTTGTATATGGCCCTTAATTCCAGCACGTTGATGTGTAGACAAGCCTCCTGGCTTGACCACAGTCCCTGAAAATTTCTTCCTTGTGTGACTGCTCCCCATCCTCGGAGGCTCGCATCCGTGGTTACCAGAACCCAGTCTTGAACGCCGAACCTGCGACCCTCTAGAAGGTGAGCACTCTGCAGCCACCACAGGAGAGACACCCTGGCCCTGGGGGACAGGCTTATTTTCTGATGTATTTGTAGATGTCACCCCGACCACTTGTCCAGAAGGTCCCACTGAAATGTCCTCGCATGGAACCTGCCGAAGGGGATGGCCTCGTAGGCCGCCACCATCTTTCCCAGTACTCTAGTGCATTGATGAACTGATACTCTTTTTGGCTTTAACAGGTCTCTGACCATGCTCTGGAGTTCCTGGGCTTTTTCCGTTGGGAGAAAAACCCTCTTCTTTTCCGTGTACAGAATCATGCCTAAAAATGATAGCCGAGTCGTTGGAATCAACTGCGACTTTGGCAGATTTAGGATCCAGCCGTGTTGCTGCAGCACTCTCAGGGAGAGTGACACGCTTTTCAGCAACTGATCTCTCGATCTCGCTTTTATCAGGAGATCGTCCAAGTATGGGATAATTGTGACTCCTTGCCTGCGTAGGAGCACCATCATTTCCGCCATTACCTTGGTGAAAATCCTCGGGGCCGTGGACAGCCCAAACGGCAAAGTCTGAAACTGGTAATGACAGTCCTGTACAGCGAATCTCAGGTACGCCTGATGAGGATGAATGGGGACATGAAGGTATGCATCCTTTATGTCTAGTGATACCAAAAAATCCTCCCCTTCCAGGCTGAAGATCACTGCCCGGAGAGATTCCATCTTGAATTTGAACCTTTTTAGATACAGGTTTAGGGATTTTAGATTCAGAATGGGTCTGACCGAGCCATCCGGTTTCGGGACCACAAATAGGGTTGAATAGTACCCTTTCCCCTGTTGTATTAGGGGAACCTTGATAATCACCTGCTGTCGACACAGCTTTTGTATTGCAATTTCTATCGGCCAAGGAACCAAATCTGACAGAACCCAGACCTGGCTGAAGAGTCGAAGACGTGCCCCCACCCGCGCGGACTCCCGCAGTGCAGCCCCAGCGTCATGCGGTGGATTTTGTAGAAGCCGGGGAGGACTTCTGTTCCTGGGAACTAGCCATAGCAGGCATTCTTTTCCCTCTACCCTTACCTCTGGCGAGGAAGGAAGAGCCCCGACCTCTTCTGGACTTATGCGACCGAAAGGACTGCATCTGATATGGAGGCGTTTTCTTTTGCTGTGAGGGAACATAAGGCAAAAAAGAAGATTTACCCGCGGTAGCTGTGGAAACCAGGTCCGCGATGCCCTCCCCAAATAAAACCTCACCCTTGTAAGGCAAAGTTTCCATATGTCTCTTTGAATCGGCATCACCCGTCCATTGACTGGTCCACAGGGCTCGCCTAGCAGAAATTGCCATGGCATCGGCTCTTGAACCCAACGTCTCTCGCAGCATCTCTCATATATAACGCTGCGTCTTTAATATGACCCAAGGTCAATAAAATACTATCCTTATCTAGGGTGTCAATGTCAGATGACAAGTTATCTGCCCATGCTGCTATTGCGCTACATACCCATGCTGACGCTACTGCCGGTCTGAGCAAGGCATCCGTATGTGTATAAATTGATTTTAAGGTAGTCTCCTGTCTGCGATCAGCAGGATCCTTGAGGGCTGCCGTGTCTGGCGACGGTAGCGCCACCTTTTCGGACAAGCGCGTTAAAGCCTTGTCCACCCTGGGCGAGGATTCCCACCGTAACCTGTCCTGTGCGGGAAAAGGATACGCCATAAGAATTCTCTTGGGAATCTGCAGTTTCTTGTCCGGATTTTACCAAGCTTTTTCAAATAAAGTGTTCAGCTCATGAGATGGGGGAAAGGTTACCTCAGGTTTCTTCTCCTTAAACATGCATACCCTCGTGTCAGGCACCGAGGGGTCCTCTGTGATATGCAAAACATCTTTTATTGCAATAATCATATAATGAATACTTTTGGCCACCCTTGGGTGTAACCTCGCATCATCGTAGTAGACACTGGAGTCAGAATCCGTGTCGTTATCAGTGTCTGCTACCTGGGACAGGGGACGTTTATGAGAGCCCGAAGGGCCCTGTGATACAGCCAAAGCCATGGATTGACTCCCTGCTTTTTCTCTTGACTCTGCTTTGTCCAATCTTTTATGTAATAAAGACACATTTGCATTTAAAACATTCCACATATCCAACCAATCAGGTGTCGGCGTCGCCGACGGAGACACCACAATCATCTGCTCCACCTCCTCCTTAGACGAGCCTTCCGCTAGGTCGACACAACGTACTGACACCACACACACACACACACACACACACACACACACACACTGGGATATACAATTATTTGGAAAGACAGTATGCCAGCACACACCCAGCGCCACTGGAATAAAATCCCAGACTGTACAGCGCTCTTTTATAAAATAAATAATACACTCACTGTGCCAATTAAATGTGCCCCCCTCTTTTTTGCCCTCTGTACTTACTTAGCAGGGGAGAGTCCGGGGAGCAGCTTCTCTGCAGCTTGCTGTGGAGAAAAATGGCGCTGGTTAGTGCTGGAGGATCAAGCTCTGCCCCCTCAACGGCGGTCTTCAGTCCCGCTCAAATTCTTTATACTGGCGGGGGGGTTTCAATATACTGCCTCCGCAGTATCTAATATATTTAGCCAGTGTCCCTTGAGGTTAATATTGCTGCCCAGGGCGCCCCCCCTGCGCCCTGCACCCGTACAGTGCTGTGCTGTGCTGTGCGTGCGTGTATGTGTGGGAGCAATGGCGCGCAGCGTTACCGCTGCGCGGTACCTCAGTGAAGATCTGAAGTCTTCTGCGGCCTGTGAAGTCTTCTTTCTTCTTATACTCACCCGGCTTCTATCTTCCGGCTCTGTGAGGAGGACGGCGGCGTGGCTCCGGGACGAACAGCGAAGACGACAACTGTGTTCCGACCCTCTGGAGCTAATGGTGTCCATTAGCCTAAGAAGCAGAGTTAAGTAGGTCTGCTTCTCTCCCCTCAGTCCCACGATGCAGGGAGCCTGTTGCCAGCAGTGCTCCCTGAAAATAAAAAACCTAACAAAAAGTATTTTCAGAGAAACTCAGTAGAGCTCCCCTGCAGTGCACCCAGTCTCCTCTGGGAACAGGATCTAACTGAGGTCTGGAGGAGGAGCATAGAGGGAGGAGCCAATCTAAAGTCTTTAGAGTGCCCATGTCTCCTGCGGAGCCCGTCTATACCCCATGGTCCTTACGGAGTCCCCAGCATCCTCTAGGACGTAAGAGGGAAAAAAAAATAGGATTTTGGTACCTACCAGGTAAATCCTTTTCTTTGAATCCATAGGGGGCACTGGAGTACTCTTAGGGATATGGACGGCTTCCGTAGGAAACAGCACTGAATATTTAAATTTAGCACACTCCACCCCTCCATATCCCCGAGTACCTCAGTGTTTTTTACTGAGCCGAACAGGAACTATAGAGAGGTTGACAATTGAGTATTACATATAACATAACGGACAACAACGGAGTTGACACATAACGTTACTGACAACTAAACAGTTGACACCATAACCAGCACTTGATAAATTGAACCAGTCGGTGAGAGAGTGTTACCATAAGATCCTCAGAACTTACCACAAACCAGGTAAAACTGCTCTGGGTGGGCGTCCAGTGCCCCCTATGGATTCAAAGAAAAGGATTTACCTGGTAAGTACCAAAATCCTATTTTCTTTTTCATCCACTAGGGGTCACTGGAGTACTCTTGGGACGTACCAAAGCTTCCCCCGTGGGCGGGAGAGCTGTTTGGCACCTGTAACACTAGGCGGCCAAAGCTAGATGCTGATGCCGCAAACGTATCAAACTTGTAAAAGCGCACAAACGTGTGCACTGAAGACCATGTAGCCGCACGGCAAAGCTGCGTCGTAGAAGCTCCCCGACCAGCTGCCCATGAAGTTCCCACAGTACGTGTGGAATGAGCGGTTACTGATGTAGGCGGCTGTAACCTAGCATGAAGGTAAGCCTGACGTATGGTCAGTTTTATCCATCTGGATAAGGTTTGTTTAGACGCTGGCCAACCCATCTTGGCAGCATCATAGAGTACAAACAACGTATCCGTTTTACGAACTGAAGACGTTCGGGATACATAAACGCGTAATGCGCGTACCACATCCAGAGTTCCAGAATGTGCTGTCAACACAGGAACTACTATTGGTTGATTGATGTGAAAAGATGACACTACCTTTGGTAAGAAAGCGGGATTCGTCCGAAGTTCCGCTCTGTCATCATGAAACACCAAATACGGTGGCTTGCATGACAAGGCACCCAAATCTGAAAAACGCCTTGCCGAAGCGAAGGCTAGAAGAAAAATTGTTTTCCAAGTGAGAAACTTTATATCCACTTGCTGTAAGGGTTCAAAATATGAAGACTGTAAGAAATCTAAAACCAGATTCAAGTCCCATGGCGCTGTAGGTGGAATGAATGGAGGCTGAACTCTGAGGACACCTTGGAAAAAAGTGTGTATAGACGGCAATAGAGCCAATCGTCTTTGAAAGTAAATTGACAAAGCAGATACCTGCACCTTTAATGTAGATAAACGCAGTCCTCCATCTAAACCCGTCTGTAAAAATAACAAAAGGCGGGATAACTTGAAAGATGATGTCGGAAACTTCCGAGCTTCACACCAACCTATATAGGTACGCCATATTCTGTAATAATGAGCTGCCGTAACCGTCTTCCTAGCTCGTAACATGGTTGGTATAACCGATTCTGGGATGCCCTCTCTTCTTAAGAGGGCGGTCTCAGCCACCCCGTCAAACGCAGCCGCGCTAAATCGGGGTAAAGGAACGGACCCTGTTGTAACAGGTCTGGACATAGTGGGAGCGGCCAAGGATAGTCTGCGAGTAGTCCTCGGAGATCCGAGAACCAAGCTCTCAGAGGCCAATGAGGCGCCACTAGTATGACTGACAGACTCTCTTTTGATCCGTTTTAGCACCAGAGGGAGCAATGGAAACGGTGGAAACAGATACACAAGGCTGTACGGCCACGCAACGGTGAGAGCATCCACCGCCACTGCCTTTGGATCTCTTGTTCTGGACACATACTGGAGCGTTTGGTGATTGTGGCGAGACGCCATCAGGTCCACCTGAGGATAACCCCATCGCTGAACCAACATGTGAAACACTTCTGGATTTAATGCCCATTCTCCTGGATGAAAATCCCGACGACTGAGATAATCCGCTTCCCAGTTGTCCACTCCCGGAATGAACACGGCCGACAATATCACCTGGTGGTATTCCGCCCAATTGAGGATTCGAGCTACTTCCCGCATTGCCATGCGGCTTCTCGTTCCTCCTTGTTTGTTGATGTATGCGACCGCCGTCGCATTGTCTGACTGCACTTGGACAGTGAGAGCGAAGCATGTGCACTGCTTGTCGTAGCGCATTGTAAATTGCGCGGAGTTCCAGGACATTTATAGACCGCAATCTTTCGTGAGCCGCCCAGAGACCCTGAAGCTGACAATTTTGAACTACCGCTCCCCAACCTCTGAGACTGGCGTCGGTCGTTAGAATTATCCAATTCCAGCCTCCGAACAGTCTCCTTGCGGTTAAATTGTGTTCCTTGAGCCACCAGAGCAGAGACACTCGTGCCCTTGGTGACAACCTCACCCTGTGGTGAATCTGCAGATGCGAGCCCGACCACTGGGCGAGCACATTCAGTTGAAATGTACGCGAGTGAAATCTTCCGAACTGAAGCGCTTCGAAAGCTGCCACCATTGTGCCTAAGAGGCGAATGCACAAGTGTACAGACACTGTGCGTGGCTTGAGCACTAATTGTACTAGATGGCGTAGAATCTGTACTTTGTTGTGGTAGGTAAATTCTTTGATTGACCGTATCGAGAATCATACCTAGGAATTGAAGGCGTTGAGACGGAATTAGATGTGATTTCTTGAAGTTGTCAATCCAACCGTGGTGAACCAGTACATTGTACGTTAGCAGCGCATGTTGGAGAAGCATCTGTTGAGATGGAGCTTTGATGAGCAGATCGTCTAAATACGGAACTATTGTCACTCCCAGGGATCCGAGATGAGCTATCATCACAGACATCACTTTGGTGAATACCCGAGGCGCTGACGACAGGCCAAACGGTAGAGCCTGAAACTGGTAATGGTTCTGGCGTATTGCAAACCGCAAGAATTTCTGATGAGGCTACCAAATTGGAATGTGCAAGTACGCATCCTTGAGATCTAGCGCAATCATAAATTCCTTTGGCTCTAAACCCGCAATTACGGAACGCAGAGACTCCATCTTGAATCTGTAGTAAGTTACGTACTGATTGAGACCCTTTAAGTTCAATATTGGTCTGACTGAGCCATCCGGCTTCGGTACCACAAACAGACTGGAGTAATAACCCTGACCCTGTTGATGTACAGGGACCGGAATCAAAACTGCTGAATCCAGTAGGGACTGAATGGCAATTTGCAGAACCGCCCTCTTGTCGTCCGACAGAGGCAATCCTGTCTTGAAAAACCGCAGAGGCGGAAGACAGTCGAACTCTATTTTGTAACCTTTTAACACTAAATTGCGGATCCACCCATCCGCGGATGTCTGGAACCACGCCAACTGGAACGTCTGAAGGCGTGCTCCCACAATCGGAGAACCGAGATGGGCTGGTAGCCTGTCATGCCACTGGCTTGTCGGTAACCTTAGCGTCCTGACGACTTGTGTTGGTTTGTTGAAAACCATGTCCACGACCACGTCTACCAGGCGTGGCTGTTCCTCTGCCACGTTCTCGAAAGGACTGAGGTCTAAAAGATATGAACGAAGGTCCAGAGTACCTCCTTCTTGGTACCGGTGGAGGCAATGGTAAGAAAACCGACTTTCCTCCCGTAGCCTCAGCAATCCATGTGTCCAATTCAGGACCAAACAACTTCTTGCCAACGTAAGGTAACGCCTCTATACCTCGTTTGACCTCTGCCTCCGCTTGCCAAGCACGCAGCCAGAGTGCTCGTCGTGCTGTAACTAGCGACGATGAAATACGAGAAGTGAGCTGACAGACGTCAGTAGAAGCTGTACAGAGATACTCTGCAGCCTCACACATTCGATCAGCAAGAAGTATAAGGTGTTCGTCATGTAAGGCAGACTTAAGTTCTGTTATCCATACTATGAGTGCCTTAGTGACCCAGATACCAACCAAGCCAGGTCTCAGCAGCACTCCTGCTGCTACATACATGGACTTTAGTATATTTTCTATTTTGCGGTCTGAAGAGTCTTTAAGCGTAGTAGCCGCTGGCACTGGTATGGTTAATTTCTTTGTAAGCTTCGACACTGACGAATCAACTATTGGTGGATTCTCCCACCTGATCATTTGTGAGAGGCTCTTCAGTTTCTGTAAACCTCAGAGACTGACGCACCGCTCTGATGAGATTATCAGTGCCGGAGCTGTTAAAATCCTCACTATCTGACTCCACTTCGCCCTCCTCACCCTCATCTTGTGCTGTGAGGTCTGGCATGGAATCGTCAGAATGCAACATAGCAGAAACTGGTAAATCATAAGACATATGAAATTTATCCCCTCTACCCAAAATGGATTTGGACCTTTCGCAAGGCTGAGAGGCCTCCGGTAGTTCTGGCGGTCTCAACCTAGACTCAGCTCTTGCCGTTTCCCGCTCCTGTCGAGCGGCGGTCAATTCTGATTGCAACCCAGCCAGTACATTGGCTAGCATTTCCCAAGGAGGGTTCGGTGAGGAAATCGGCTTTAAAACCAGAGCAGAAATTGTATTCTGAACCGAATCCACAAAACATACTGTACATGTGGTAGATCCATCCGGTAACACACTGCTACAGACTTTGCAATTATGCTTTTTAGTTTTTGCTGGTGCCTTACTCATTATGGCGACAGACAACACAATACACAAAAAACAGACACTTGCACGACTCAGTAAAATAGTAGTAAGGTGATATATATATATATATATATATATATATATATCTGGCCAAGTGCAGTACACGTGGCCAGTACTATGAAATGTGATCCCAAATTTCCACTAACACCCCTGCGCCACCGGTGGAGTAGAGATGTAGTACTGGAACGTTCTGGAATCACAGAGGAAGACACAGGAAGCATGGTTAAAATGGCTGCCATGCTTAAAGTTATAACCACAATACAGGTTACCACCTTAAAGTGACATTTATCCTGTGTAATTAACCCTGCAGCCTAGTATACTGCTGTTGCTGCAGGGTATCCCCCCTCATGCCCCTTATAGTACTGTAATGCCCCCCCCCCCCCCCCCCCTGTACTCCGTGCAGTGCGGGCGGCAGCGTGTGGGGCCGCCAGCGGGAGCCGGGTATTGGGACGCAGGGACCGACAGCGGGGAGCGCGTATTGCAGCGCTCTGAGCAGCGCCGGATCAGCGGTGAGGGCCGGCGACGGCCGGAGCAGCGGTGGGGGCTGGCGACGGCCGGAGCAGCGGTGGGGGCTGGCGACGGCGGGCTGTAGAGGTTCCTGGCGTCAGCATAAAAACAATGTCCCCACACAGCGGGGCGGCAGCGGGAGCTGACCGCCCCGTTTCACATACCTGCACTCCTGCTGCTTTTGGTAAGGCTCCGACGGGGCTTCTCAGTAAGCGCCGGGCAGCCAGTGTGCAGGAGATCTGTGTGTGGCTGTGAGGGTGCTCATTCAGTGAGGACCGACACGCCACTGCTGCTATCAGCAGCTTGCACTATCCCTGACCCTGCCTTTTGGAAGGGGGAAAGGTATGTGTATAAATAGAAGAAAAAAAAAAAATATCCTAAAAAAAAAGAAAAAATTCAAAGTAATTGTGGTTCAGCCACAGAGCTGTTACTACGTCGAGCACAGAAAAAACACTGAGGTACTCGGGGGTATGGAGGGGTGGAGTGTGCTAAATTTAAATATTCAGTGCTGTTTCCTACGGAAGCCGTCCATATCCCTAAGAGTACTCCAGTGACCCCTAGTGGATGAAAAAGAAAAATGAATGTATGTATGTATGTATGTATGTATGTATGTATGTATGTATGTATGTATGTATGTATGTATGTATGTATGTATGTATGTTTTAAGACAGGCACATCTAACAGCTTAGAAATGCAGAGGGAGTTTAAGAGAAGTGAGGGACACCCACACCTACCCAAAATAGTTATACAATAGCTATGGATAACCAGTGAACAGATCATATAGAGAACTGGTGCATCTGTTCTTTAGAGTGTCCACCCCAAATTAGCCCCACCGTAAAACTTTAACTGGACTGATAGGCGGGGCGCCACACGTAAAATTTTAACGTTCACCAGCTCTATGGACCCCGATTATACCCCACAGTAACCACCATCCCAGTGTCCCCTATGGATAATAGGGAAATTACAACATTCCTTAAAGGAGGGAAATGAAGCCACAAAAAGAAAACACATGCTATATGGCATAATAAAATAAACCCACCTACGTCGAACCTCTTGTGTATCAGCACAACATGCTGTACTGTAGGTGAAGATCCCCAACTCCCAAATATACATCCAATTATTAGAAATCGGGTGCAAGAAAGATTTCATTATGCAATTTTTACCCCACATTTCCTCAATGATCTTGGCTATGTACAAACCGAGAGAAAACAAACATATTAAGACAGTTAAAATGCAGAAATTATATGAAGTAATAATAAAAACTACTTGCAAGTACTTAAATGTACCCCCTAGCAGAATGCAGATGAACTAGCATATCTTATTTCAGTGTTGTCCTGGACAAACCTGGGTGACATGTAGAGGATAACACAGATACAGGTCTTTCCCAATCTGTAATGTTAGGATAAGGGAGTTTGTGATCTTCACCCACTTTTGTTTGGCTACTACATCAACAGGATTATAATAAATGGAAAAGCAGCTTAAACAAAATTACCCATTTCATTATTGGAGCCCAGAAAAATACGGTCCTTGGTCCTAAAATAAAGAGGCAAAACATATTATTAGATTTCACATTTAATTAAGATTTGTTATATATTTTCACAAAAATTTAAAAAAAAAAAAAAGGTAAAAAGTGATTGAGTATATAAACTAGTAGCCAATTACAAACAGCAGTGTGGCAGCATGATTCCTATCATGGAGCCCATTCAATCGTGTCCTTCGTCCCCCCACTTGACGTCTAGAGCAACGGGCATCTATTGGCACTATTCAATTGTTGATCCGATCAGACCCCCATTACCAGTTAAAAGGTGCCTGACAGCTTGCGTAGCTAAACTAGTCCAAAACGCTTTAATTGGCACCCTAGCAATCACGGCAAGTCTAATTGTCAGTAATATGACCACCGGCATCCCAACCACCAGGATAGCCTATCACACCCATTTTAAGGAATATCTTACAGCAGAGTATCAAACTCAGGGTTATTTCCGATTATCCCCGGTAAAACATTGTTTTTCTGACTTTTCCCGATGTCTCACGGTTTGTTTTTGTTTTGTTTTTTACAGGCTATCCAGATGGATCGCCTGTAAAAAAAAAAAAAAAAAAACCACCGTTCTCCCGAAAACACACAGGTTCAGTAAAACCTGTATTTTCGTGTGAAACAGCCCCATTTTCAGACAAAAACAGGGCTGTTTCCGGGGATTCAGCTGCGCCTGCCGGAGGCAGTTGAAAAAATCCCCGATAAGATGGCGTGTGCCGCTGCTTATCGGGGATAATCAGCTAGCCCCCGGTGGGACAATTAGCCCCGGTAAATTACCAGGGCTAATTGGATTTCCCCCTCAGTCCTCAAGGAACCCTAGCAGTCCAGGTTTTAAGGTTATCTATGTTTGTGCACAGATGGAATAATTAAACTGACTGAGTTACTAATTAAGTCACCTGTGCTTAAGCATGAATATCTTTAAACTTGGACTGTTAAGCTGGGAATACACTATACCAGTGGTTCTCAAACTCGGTCCTCAGGACCCCACACAGTGCATGTTTTGCAGGTAACCCAGCAGGTGCACAGGTGTATTAATTACTCACTGACGCATTTTAAAAGGTCCACAGGTGGAGCTAATTATTTCACTTGTGAATCTGTGAGGAGACCTGCAAAACATGCACTGTGTGGGGTCCTGAGGACCGAGTTTGTGAACCTGTGCACTATACAATTATCTGGCAGATTATCTGCCTGATCTGGTTGGTTGGAATGAAAATCTGGTAATGGATGATAGCAAATGACAATTGACCATTTGCTTCCAAACACTGGAAAATGGACAAAACTTGTCAGACAGACAAATTGGTTAAATCACGACTTTAACCAAATTACATGAACAACAGTTTGCCCATTTTTCTGTGTTTGGGAGCAGGTGGTCGATTGTCATTTGCTCTCAACCATTACCAGATTTTCATTCCAACCAGCCAGATCATCTGCAAGATAATTGTATAGTGTATACCCAGCTTTAGGGTACCCTGGGGACTGAGAATGGGCAGCACTGACTTACAGTATAAAAATGTAAGCTTAGAGTGATTTATTTGATAATAATTTTTACTTGAATTCCACTAAAAGTAGCCAAAATCTTTTCTTTTTTCATGCCCACATTAAATACTTACATATGATCTAGTTGAGATGTAAATGGAGATTTTGCAGTTACACATAAAAACTGCATAAAACCAAATCAACTTACTACACAGATCTCAGAGCTGTTATAGAGAGTACGATATATAGTATATTAATTTTGAAGTTCACATTGCAGTAGTAGGTTGTGAACAAATAAATGTAAGCAAAGTTACAGCTAGTTGCCCGCCGAATTATCTTTTAGGTCACCTTGAACAACATTGTCCTAAAGCTACTGTACAAAACATATAGCCTAACTCTAAAAGGGAAATGAAGTCAAACAAGAGTTACCAGATAGTCAGATTCTTCAAACTCACCTGTTCAATAAATTGGTAATGGGACAAACCAGCAAATAAAATAGACCTACACAAAACTCAATCGAGAGAGCAAAAGCATGTTAAACAGTAACATGCCTAAAACACCAAGAGGAACCTCCACTTGGGAAGAAAGGGGGGTGGGGGGGGGGGGGGGGGGGGGGGACGACAGTAGACATTCGAGACAGAACATGGTACCCCCTGGGTTAGCATGGATGGCGGTCATTAGGTTGACATACATTGGGGTCAACATGGAAAAGGGTCAACATGAGTTTTTCACATTCTAATTTTTTGACCTTTTGCATACTTAACAATCCACATGGACAGCAATTGGGACCGGTAACCTGTGCCAAGCACAGCAGTAGCGGAGCGAGGCACCGTGCTTGAAGCATGGCAAGCGAAGCGAGCCATGCGAGGGGTTATGATGCACTAATTGGGGTTCCCCGTCAGTTTTCGAAGAAAACAAAAAAAGTTTTAAAAAAACCCCGTGTCAACCTAACTCATGTCGACCTAATGAACATAGCATAACTAAACTGCTTCAGAACATTATTAAATTTGCTCAGACACTAAAACGTGTACCCTAGCAGGCTCAAAGTCAAGTTGGCACCATTTTGTTCACCACACTATTCCCAACGCAACAGTCATCCCAACAAGGATTTTTCCTGCACCCTAAGGAAAAAAGTCTTATCTAGAAAAAAAATGGTAATAATTGTAACGTACAGGTCAAAGATATTCGAGCCAATATCACAATAACTAGAGACCTCAAAGTGACCTTCTAATCACCTTCCAGTGTGACAAAATGGGCATTATTGTTAGTATTATTAACAGTCTAGTGAGTGTTTGAGCAGATTAGCAGGATGTGCATAAGCATATACGAAATAGTGGACACTGGGCATGCATGGGGAACGCTGCCCTTGAAGCGCACAGTGTTACCTGCTGGGTGATTGTATAAGGGCCGAAGTTTAGACGGCAGCATGAGTTCTATCTTATCCAGAGCCCGGTGGTAAGACGCTCGGAGCCCAACCGCCGCCATGTCCTCCCAAGGTTCCGGCAGACAGCCAGTGACAGCAGCACACGCAGCGAGAGAAAAAAATGTATAAATCCAGCAGAGAAACCAAGGAGGAGGAAGTGCCAATTGCGCCCGCAAAGCGTCCTACAGGGCGTATAAATGCAACCGTCACCTCATTGGTCAAAGAAACATGTGTAAAGATGGCTAGCCACCTCCCCTTCCTGTGGGCTGATACATACATTCAGCTGCTTCTGCAATGTTATATTGAGCTTTGATCTCTGTGTGTATTCTTACGTACAGAGACTATGCATGTGTTCACCCTGACGTCCTCTGTTGTTGTGAAGGATCTTTTGCACAGCGTATATTTTGTAAAGCATTGCTCAAGTTAAAAACTACAAATTTGTGGGGGGGGGGGGGGGGGGAAATCACCTCTGTGACAATGTAGCTTACGTTGGAGCCATTTTACAGTGAAATTGGGGTATCGGTGAAAGCCGGACCGGACCAAATTCCGGAACGCCGGACGAGACCCGCTCCCTGCAGCGACCCCTGCCGCTGAGGAGTTTTGTGTGCGCGCGTCCGTCCGGGGGGCGTGTCTGACAGGCTGTCAGCGGGGAGACGGGGAGCGAGAGCTTGGAGCCGGCTCCTTTCAAGAAGCTGCGGCTGCTGCTCCCGGGTGACTTTGCCCTGCACACACAGAGGACGGGCGAACGGGTCCGTGCGCTGCTGTGTGCGGGGAAGAGATTACAGTCTCCAGACCCCGCTGCTGCTGCTCTGCCCGGACATAGGGAGGGAGGGGGGAGCAGCAGATACTTGTGCTGTGCTGCATACAGATCATTACTTATTTATTTATTTATATATATATATATATATATATACATATATATATATATATACTTTTATATATATATATATATATATATACACACATATATATATATATATTAGAGATGAGCGCCTGACATTTTTCGGGTTTTGTGTTTTGGTTTTGGGTTCGGTTCCGCGGCCGTGTTTTGGGTTCGAACGCGTTTTGGCAAAACCTCACCGAATTTTTTTTGTCGGATTCGGGTGTGTTTTGGATTCGGGTGTTTTTTTCCAAAAACACTAAAAAACAGCTTAAATCATAGAATTTGGGGGTCATTTTGATCCCAAAGTATTATTAACCTCAAAAACCATAATTTACACTCATTTTCAGTCTATTCTGAATACCTCACACCTCACAATATTATTTTTAGTCCTAAAATTTGCACCGAGGTCGCTGTGTGAGTAAGATAAGCGACCCTAGTGGCCGACACAAACACCGGGCCCATCTAGGAGTGGCACTGCAGTGTCACGCAGGATGTCCCTTCCAAAAAACCCTCCCCAAACAGCACATGACGCAAAGAAAAAAAGAGGCGCAATGAGGTAGCTGTGTGAGTAAGATTAGCGACCCTAGTGGCCGACACAAACACCGGGCCCATCTAGGAGTGGCACTGCAGTGTCACGCAGGATGGCCCTTCCAAAAAACCCTCCCCAAACAGCACATGACGCAAAGAAAAAAAGAGGCGCAATGAGGTAGCTGACTGTGTGAGTAAGATTAGCGACCCTAGTGGCCGACACAAACACCGGGCCCATCTAGGAGTGGCACTGCAGTGTCACGCAGGATGGCCCTTCCAAAAAACCCTCCCCAAACAGCACATGACGCAAAGAAAAAAAGAGGCGCAATGAGGTAGCTGACTGTGTGAGTAAGATTAGCGACCCTAGTGGCCGACACAAACACCGGGCCCATCTAGGAGTGGCACTGCAGTGTCACGCAGGATGTCCCTTCCAAAAAACCCTCCCCAAACAGCACATGACGCAAAGAAAAAAAGAGGCGCAATGAGGTAGCTGTGTGAGTAAGATTAGCGACCCTAGTGGCCGACACAAACACCGGGCCCATTTAGGAGTGGCACTGCAGTGTCACGCAGGATGTCCCTTCCAAAAAACCCTCCCCAATCAGCACATGATGCAAAGAAAAAGAAAAGAAAAAAGAGGTGCAAGATGGAATTATCCTTGGGCCCTCCCACCCACCCTTATGTTGTATAAACAAAACAGGACATGCACACTTTAACCAACCCATCATTTCAGTGACAGGGTCTGCCACACGACTGTGACTGATATGACGGGTTGGTTTGGACCCCCCCCAAAAAAGAAGCAATTAATCTCTCCTTGCACAAACTGGCTCTACAGAGGCAAGATGTCCACCTCATCTTCACCCTCCGATATATCACCGTGTACATCCCCCTCCTCACAGATTATCAATTCGTCCCCACTGGAATCCACCATCTCAGCTCCCTGTGTACTTTGTGGAGGCAATTGCTGCTGGTCAATGTCTCCGCGGAGGAATTGATTATAATTCATTTTAATGAACATCATCTTCTCCACATTTTCTGGATGTAACCTCGTACGCCGATTGCTGACAAGGTGAGCGGCGGCACTAAACACTCTTTCGGAGTACACACTTGTGGGAGGGCAACTTAGGTAGAATAAAGCCAGTTTGTGCAAGGGCCTCCAAATTGCCTCTTTTTCCTGCCAGTATAAGTACGGACTGTGTGACGTGCCTACTTGGATGCGGTCACTCATATAATCCTCCACCATTCTATCAATGTTGAGAGAATCATATGCAGTGACAGTAGACGACATGTCCGTAATCGTTGTCAGGTCCTTCAGTCCGGACCAGATGTCAGCATCAGCAGTCGCTCCAGACTGCCCTGCATCACCGCCAGCGGGTGGGCTCGGAATTCTGAGCCTTTTCCTCGCACCCCCAGTTGCGGGAGAATGTGAAGGAGGAGATGTTGACAGGTCGCGTTCCGCTTGACTTGACAATTTTGTCACCAGCAGGTCTTTCAACCCCAGCAGACCTGTGTCTGCCGGAAAGAGAGATCCAAGGTAGGCTTTAAATCTAGGATCGAGCACGGTGGCCAAAATGTAGTGCTCTGATTTCAACAGATTGACCACCCGTGAATCCTTGTTAAGCGAATTAAGGGCTGCATCCACAAGTCCCACATGCCTAGCGGAATCGCTCCCTTTTAGCTCCTTCTTCAATGCCTCCAGCTTCTTCTGCAAAAGCCTGATGAGGGGAATGACCTGACTCAGGCTGGCAGTGTCTGAACTGACTTCACGTGTGGCAAGTTCAAAGGGCATCAGAACCTTGCACAACGTTGAAATCATTCTCCACTGCACTTGAGACAGGTGCATTCCATCTCCTATATCGTGCTCAATTGTATAGGCTTGAATGGCCTTTTGCTGCTCCTCCAACCTCTGAAGCATATAGAGGGTTGAATTCCACCTCGTTACCACTTCTTGCTTCAGATGATGGCAGGGCAGGTTCAGTAGTTTTTGGTGGTGCTCCAGTCTTCTGTACGTGGTGCCTGTACGCCGAAAGTGTCCCGCAATTTTTCTGGCCACCGACAGCATCTCTTGCACGCCCCTGTCGTTTTTTAAAAAATTCTGCACCACCAAATTCAAGGTATGTGCAAAACATGGGACGTGCTGGAATTTGCCCATATTTAATGCACACACAATATTGCTGGCGTTGTCCGATGCCACAAATCCACAGGAGAGTCCAATTGGGGTAAGCCATTCCGCGATGATCTTCCTCAGTTGCCGTAAGAGGTTTTCAGCTGTGTGCGTATTCTGGAAAGCGGTGATACAAAGCGTAGCCTGCCTAGGAAAGAGTTGGCGTTTGCGAGATGCTGCTACTGGTGCCGCCGCTGCTGTTCTTGCGGCGGGAGTCCATACATCTACCCAGTGGGCTGTCACAGTCATATAGTCCTGACCCTGCCCTGCTCCACTTGTCCACATGTCCGTGGTTAAGTGGACATTGGGTACAACTGCATTTTTTAGGAGACTGGTGAGTCTTTTTCTGACGTCCGTGTACATTCTCGGTATCGCCTGCCTAGAGAAGTGGAACCTAGATGGTATTTGGTAACGGGGGCACACTGCCTCAATAAATTGTCTAGTTCCCTGTGAACTAACGGCGGATACCGGACGCACGTCTAACACCAACATAGTTGTCAAGGACTCAGTTATCCGCTTTGCAGTAGGATGACTGCTGTGATATTTCATCTTCCTCGCAAAGGACTGTTGAACAGTCAATTGCTTACTGGAAGTAGTACAAGTGGGCTTACGACTTCCCCTCTGGGATGACCATCGACTCCCAGCGGCAACAACAGCAGCGCCAGCAGCAGTAGGCGTTACACGCAAGGATGCATCGGAGGAATCCCAGGCAGGAGAGGACTCGTCAGACTTGCCAGTGACATGGCCTGCAGGACTATTGGCATTCCTGGGGAAGGAGGAAATTGACACTGAGGGAGTTGGTGGGGTGGTTTGCGTGAGCTTGGTTACAAGAGGAAGGGATTTACTGGTCAGTGGACTGCTTCCGCTGTCACCCAAAGTTTTTGAACTTGTCACTGACTTATTATGAATGCGCTGCAGGTGACGTATAAGGGAGGATGTTCCGAGGTGGTTAACGTCCTTACCCCTACTTATTACAGCTTGACAAAGGGAACACACGGCTTGACACCTGTTGTCCGCATTTCTGGTGAAATACCTCCACACCGAAGAGCTGATTTTTTTGGTATTTTCACCTGGCATGTCAACGGCCATATTCCTCCCACGGACAACAGGTGTCTCCCCGGGTGCCTGACTTAAACAAACCACCTCACCATCAGAATCCTCCTGGTCAATTTCCTCCCCAGCGCCAGCAACACCCATATCCTCCTCATCCTGGTGTACTTCAACACTGACATCTTCAATCTGACTATCAGGAACTGGACTGCGGGTGCTCCTTCCAGCATTTGCAGGGGGCGTGCAAATGGTGGAAGGCGCATGCTCTTCACGTCCAGTGTTGGGAAGGTCAGGCATCGCAACCGACACAATTGGACTCTCCTTGTGGATTTGGGATTTCAAAGAACGCACAGTTCTTTGCGGTGCTTTTGCCAGCTTGAGTCTTTTCTTTTTTCTAGCGAGAGGCTGAGTGCTTCCATCCTCATGTGAAGCTGAACCACTAGCCATGAACATAGGCCAGGGCCTCAGCCGTTCCTTGCCACTCCGTGTGGTAAATGGCATATTGGCAAGTTTACGCTTCTCCTACGACAATTTTATTTTAGGTTTTGGAGTCCTTTTTTTACTGATATTTGGTGTTTTGGTTTTGACATGCTCTGTACTATGCCATTGGGCATCGGCCTTGGCAGACGACGTTGCTGGCATTTCATCGTCTCGGCCATGACTAGTGGCAGCAGCTTCAGCACGAGGTGGAAGTGGATCTTGATCTTTCCCTAATTTTGGAACCTCAACATTTTTGTTCTCCATATTTTAATAGGCACAACTAAAAGGCACCTCAGGTAAACAATGCAGATGGATGGATTGGATACTAGTATACAATTATGGACGGGCTGCCGAGTGCCGACACAGAGGTAGCCACAGCCGTGAACTACCGCACTGTACTGTGTCTGCTGCTAATATATAGACTGGTTGATAAAGAGATAGTATACTCGTAACTAGTATGTATGTATAAAGAAAGAAAAAAAAACCACGGTTAGGTCACTGGTATATACAATTATGGACGGGCTGCCGAGTGCCGACACAGAGGTAGCCACAGCCGTGAACTACCGCACTGTACTGTGTCTGCTGCTAATATATAGACTGGTTGATAAAGAGATAGTATACTCGTAACTAGTATGTATGTATAAAGAAAGAAAAAAAAACCACGGTTAGGTCACTGGTATATACAATTATGGACGGGCTGCCGAGTGCCGACACAGAGGTAGCCACAGCCGTGAACTACCGCACTGTACTGTGTCTGCTGCTAATATATAGACTGGTTGATAAAGAGATAGTATACTCGTAACTAGTATGTATGTATAAAGAAAGAAAAAAAAACCACGGTTAGGTGGTATATACAATTATGGACGGGCTGCCGAGTGCCGACACAGAGGTAGCCACAGCCGTGAACTACCGCACTGTACTGTGTCTGCTGCTAATATATAGACTGGTTGATAAAGAGATAGTATACTCGTAACTAGTATGTATGTATAAAGAAAGAAAAAAAAAACACGGTTAGGTCACTGGTATATACAATTATGGACGGGCTGCCGAGTGCCGACACAGAGGTAGCCACAGCCGTGAACTACCGCACTGTACACTGGTTGATAAAGAGATAGTAGTATACTCGTAACAACTAGTATGACGACGGTATAAAGAATGAAAAAAAAACCACGGTTAGGTGGTATATAATACAATTATGGTTGGACGGACTGCCTGCCGAGTGCCGACACAGAGGTAGCCACAGCCGTGAACTACCGCACTGTACACTGGTTGATAAAGAGATAGTAGTATACTCGTAACAACTAGTATGACGACGGTATAAAGAATGAAAAAAAAACCACGGTTAGGTGGTATATAATACAATTATGGTTGGACGGACTGCCTGCCGAGTGCCGACACAGAGGTAGCCACAGCCGTGAACTACCGCACTGTACACTGGTTGATAAAGAGATAGTAGTATACTCGTAACAACTAGTATGACGACGGTATAAAGAACGAAAAAAAAACCACGGTTAGGTGGTATATATTATAATACAATTATGGATGGACGGACTGCCTGCCGAGTTCCGACACAGAGGTAGCCACAGCCGTGAACTACCGCACTGTACACTGGTTGATAAAGAGATAGTAGTATACTCGTAACAACTAGTATGACGACGGTATAAAGAACGAAAAAAAAACCACGGTTAGGTGGTATATATTATAATACAATTATGGATGGACGGACTGCCTGCCGAGTTCCGACACAGAGGTAGCCACAGCCGTGAACTACCGCACTGTACACTGGTTGATAAAGAGATAGTAGTATACTCGTAACAACTAGTATGACTATGACGACGGTATAAAGAAAGAAAAAAAAAACCACGGTTAGGTGGTATATAATACAATTATGGATGGACGGACTGCCTGCCGAGTGCCGACACAGAGGTAGCCACAGCCGTGAACTACCGCACTGTACTGTGTCTGCTGCTAATATAGACTGGTTGATAAAGAGATAGTATACAATACTACTAATATACTGGTGGTCAGGCACTGGTCACCACTAGTCACACTGGCAGTGGCACTCCTGCAGCAAAAGTGTGCACTGTTTAATTTTAATATAATATTATTTATCATGTACTCCTGGCTCCTGCTATAACAACCTGCAGTGCTCCCCAGTCTCCCCCACAATTATAAGCTTTATATACAATACATTGATGTGCAGCACACTGGGCTGAGCAGTGCACACAGACTGAATCACTGTGTGACTGTGTATCGTTTTTTTCAGGCAGAGAACGGATATATTAAATAAAACAAACAACTGCACTGTCTCTGGTGGTCACTGGTCACTGTGGTCGTCAGTCACTAAACTCTGTCTGCACTCTGCACTCTCTTCTAATCTACAGTATCACAGCAATCTCTCTCTCTCTCTCTCTCTCTTCTAAATCTAATCTAAATGGAGAGGACGCCAGCCACGTCCTCTCCCTATCAATCTCAATGCACGTGTGAAAATGGCGGCGTCGCGCGGCTCCTTATATAGAATCCGAGTCTCGCGATAGAATCCGAGCCTCGCGAGAATCCGACAGCGTCATGATGACGTTCGGGCGCGCTCGGGTTAACCGTGCAAGGCGGGAAGATCCGAGTCGCTCGGACCCGTGAAAAAAAAAGTGAAGTTCGTGCGGGTTCGGATTCAAAGAAACCGAACCCGCTCATCTCTAATATATATATATATATACACATACACATATATATATATATATATATATATATATATACATATATATATATATATATATATATACACACACACACACACATATATATATATATATATATATATATAGCCACTTGCTGCATATGGAGGGGGGGGGCATGTACAGTCTGAAATACTGTATGATATATGCTAAATTATGAATTACCCCTTACCCATTGAAGGGGGGGAGGGCACACAGGTACATGCCCCCCCCCCCCCCCCCCCCCTCCATTTAGTTTAGAAAAGAAAAATAGTTTTGTTATTTGCTTCCATTATAGCACGGGGGTCGCCAGGATGTGGTTCCTGCTGTGCCCCATCTCCCCCCCTCCCGGGCCGCTATGACTGATCACTTGGCCACGTCCATAGGGTCTGCGCATGCACAATAGACATAATGCGCGTGCGCGACCCTTCACTCAGAAGAACGCGATCGTTAGGTGATTGGTGGCGACGCGGCATTGCGGGAGACGACATCGGGAAACGCAGACGTGTCATGGACATTTTGGGGGCAGGTCTATGATGTCTCCTGCATTTCCTGCTTATGGAAAAATGGTTGCGGTGCCCCTGTCTACACAGCCAGGCTGCACAAGAAGGGGTCGGCCTCTAATCGATGCGTTCACAATTAAATTGTGAGCACATCGCAGTTTGGCGCCACTCATGCTGGGCGGCCTTGCCCTATCCTGGGCGGCCCCCAGCATGTAAGTCTACGGTCGCAGATTTTGCTGTGTGTGAAAAAATTCTGCGACCAACTCTGAATAGCTCCCACAGCCTACAACAATTAGGGGCGTAATAAGGGTGGGGCAAGCGGGGTATGTGTCGGAGGAGTCAGTTGGCGGGCTTGCTTACATGGTCGGAGCTGAGCACCGGCCACATTGTCCCCTCGTATGTCCCACATAGTAGCCAGTGGTGTATTGCCGTTGCCCCTGCAGAAATAAGCACTGATATAGCAGCGCCAATTCCTGGCTCCTGGCAGCATCGTGCCCAGGGTCGGACTGGCCCACAGTGGTACCAGGGAAACCACCGATAGTCCCCACTACCTGAGGGCCCAACCCTTCCTCTATAGATCAGGTTCCAGACTGTGCACTTGTGTTATACATGGTAGATAAGTTGCATTACACTGCACTAAACTATTGTGTATTTCAAGCCCCTGTGGATGCTGGTCACACACCCTTTGTAGGCTGTCCACACCCCTAAGTATGGGCCCCTATAACTGCATCCCCCCGGTGGGCCCTTCATGTCCCAGTCCGACACTGATCGTGCCTCTGCTATAATGAAGACACAATGCTGCCTGACAAAAGAGATGGGAGAAGACAGAAGGCTGCAAGATTTTGAGAGATAGAGGCAAGGGGTCCGTGGCAGAGGTACAGGGGTTGGCACTGTAACCAAAAAAAGGACCAGAGATGAGGGGACTATTAAAAAACCCAGAAAAGTGGGAGCACTTTCCGGTTGCCAGAATAGGGCAGACAGACCACCTTAGATACCCGTACCAGGTGCCGGAACGGAACGCCGACCACATTAGATAGCTATTTTGTGTACCAGAACGGGGTGCAGGACATCCAGACCACATTACACAGCCATTCCGGGTGCCGGACCAGGCAGCAGATCACCGTACATAGCATTCCGGGTGCCGGAACGGGGCACAGTCCACCTTAGATAGCCGTTCTGGGTGCCGGAACGGGACGCAGACCACATTAGATAGCTATTTTGTGTACCGGAACGGGGTGCAGGACATCCAGACCACATTACACAGCCATTCCGGGTGCCGGACCAGGCAGCAGATCACCGTAGATAGCATTCCGGGTGCCGGAACGGGGCACAGTCAACCTTAGATAGCCGTTCCGGGTGCCGGAACAGGGCTCAAACCATCTTAGACAACCGGTCCGGGTGCCGGAACAGG
The DNA here is from genome assembly GCF_028390025.1 of Pseudophryne corroboree. NCBI lineage: Eukaryota > Metazoa > Chordata > Amphibia > Anura > Myobatrachidae > Pseudophryne > Pseudophryne corroboree. Next base: position 646,261,917 of record NC_086445.1, read on the forward strand.
ATGCAGACCATCTTAGATAGCGGTTTCATGTGCCGGAATGGTGTACAGAACACCCAGACAACCTTAGATAGCTGTTCCGGTTGCCGGAATAGGGCGCAGACCACCTTAGATACCTGTTCCGGGTGCCGGAACAGGGCTCAAACCATCTTAGACAACCGGTCCGGGTGCCGGAACAGGATGCAGACCATCTTAGATAGCGGTTTCATGTGCCGGAATGGTGTACAGAACACCAAGACAACCTTAGATAGCTGTTCCGGTTGCCGGAATAGGGCGCAGACCACCTTAGATACCTGTTCCGGGTGCCGGAACAGGGCTCAAACCATCTTAGACAACCGTTCCGGGTGCCGGAACAGGATGCAGACCATTTTAGATAGCGGTTTCAGGTGCCGGAATGGTGTGCAGGACACCCAGACAACCTTAGATACCTGTTCCGGGTGCCGTAAAAGGCTGCAGACCACCTTAGATACCTGTTCCGGGTGCCGGAACAGGGCTCTAACCATCTTAGACAACCGGTCCGGGTGCCGGAACAGGATGCCGACCATCTTAGACAGCGGTTTCAGGTGCCGGAATGGTGTGCAGGACACCCAGACAACCTTAGATAGCTGTTCAGGGTGCCGTAAAAGGCTGCAGACCACCTTAGATACCTGTTCCGGGTGCCGGAACAGGGCTCAAACCATCTTAGACAACCGGTCCGGGTGCCGGAACAGGATGCAGACCATCTTAGATAGCGGATTCATGTGCCGGAATGGTGTACAGAACACCCAGAAAACCTTAGATAGCTGTTCAGGGTGCCGGAATAGGGCGCAGACCACCTCAGATACCTGTTCCGGTTGCCGAAACAGGGCTCAAACCATCTTAGACAACCGGTCCGGGTGCCGGAACAGGATGCAGACCACCTTAAATAGCTGTTTCATGTGCCGGAATTGTGTGCAGGACACCCAGACAACCTTAGATAGCTGTTCAGGGAGCCGGAATAGGGCGCGGACCACCTTAGATAGCTGTTCCGGGTGCCGGAACAGGGCTCAAACCATCTTAGACAACCGGTCCGGATGCCGGAACAGGAGGCAGACCATTTTAGATAGCTGTTTCATGTGTGGGAATGGTGTGCAGGACACCAAGACAACCTTAGATAGCTGTTCCGGTTGCCGGAATAGGGCGCAGACCACCTTAGATACCTGTTCCGGGTGCCGGAACAGGGTTCAAACCATCTTAGACAACCTGTCCGGGTGCCGGAACAGGAGGCAGACCACCTTAGATAGCTGTTTCATGTGTCGGAATGGTGTGCAGGACACCCAGACAACCTTAGATAGCTGTTCCGGTTGCCGGAATAGGGCGCAGACCACCTTAGATACCTGTTCCGGGTGCCGGAACAGGGCTCAAACCATCTTAGACAACCGGTCCGGGTGCCGGAACAGGAGGCAGACCACCTTAGATAGCTGTTTCATGTGTCGGAATGGTGTGCAGGACACCCAGACAACCTTAGATAGCTGTTCCGGTTGCCGGAATAGGGCGCAGACCACCTTAGATACCTGTTCCGGGTGCCGGAATAGGGCTCAAACCATCTTAGACAACCGGTCCGGGTGCCGGAACAGGATGCAGACCATTTTAGATAGCTGTTTCATGTGTCGGAATGGTGTGCAGGACACCCAGACAACCTTAGATAGCTGTTCCGGTAGCCGGAATAGGGCGCAGACCACCTTAGATACCTGTTCCGGGTGCCGGAATAGGGCTCAAACCATCTTAGACAACCGGTCCGGGTGCCGGAACAGGATGCAGACCATTTTAGATAGCGGATTCATGTGCCGGAATGGTGTGCAGGACACCCAGACAACCTTAGATAGCTGTTCCGGTTGCCGGAATAGGGCGCAGACCACCTTAGATACCTGTTCCGGGTGCCGGAACAGGGCTCAAACCATCTTAGACAACCGGTCCGGGTGCCGGAACAGGAGGCAGACCACCTTAGATAGCTGTTTCATGTGTCGGAATGGTGTGCAGGACACCCAGACAACCTTAGATAGCTGTTCCGGTTGCCGGAATAGGGCGCAGACCACCTTAGATGCCTGTTCCGGGTGTCGGAGCAGGGCTCATACCATCTTAGACAACCGGTCCGGGTGCCGGAACAGGATGCCGACCATCTTAGATAGCGGTTTCAGGTGCCGGAATGGTGTGCAGGACACCCAGACAACGTTAGATAGCTGTTCAGGGTGCCGTAAAAGGCTGCAGACCACCTTAGATACCTGTTCCGGGTGCCGGAACAGGGCTCAAACCATCTTAGACAACCGGTCCGGGTGCCGGAACAGGATGCAGACCATCTTAGATAGCGGTTTCATGTGCCGGAATGGTGTACAGAACACCCAGAAAACCTTAGATAGCTGTTCAGGGTGCCGGAATAGGGCGCAGACCACCTCAGATACCTGTTCCGGTTGCCGAAACAGGGCTCAAACCATCTTAGACAACCGGTCCGGGTGCCGGAACAGGATGCAGACCACCTTAAATAGCTGTTTCATGTGCCGGAATTGTGTGCAGGACACCCAGACAACCTTAGATAGCTGTTCAGGGAGCCGGAATAGGGCGCGGACCACCTTAGATAGCAGTTCCGGGTGCCGGAACAGGGCTCAAACCATCTTAGACAACCGGTCCGGATGCCGGAACAGGAGGCAGACCATTTTAGATAGCTGTTTTATGTGTGGGAATGGTGTGCAGGACACCCAGACAACCTTAGATAGCTGTTCCGGTTGCCGGAATAGGGCGCAGACCACCTTAGATACCTGTTCCGGGTGCCGGAACAGGGCTCAAACCATCTTAGACAACCGGTCCGGGTGCCGGAACAGGAGGCAGACCACCTTAGATAGCTGTTTCATGTGTCGGAATGGTGTGCAGGACACCCAGACAACCTTAGATAGCTGTTCCGGTTGCCGGAATAGGGCGCAGACCACCTTAGATACCTGTTCCGGGTGCCGGAATAGGGCTCAAACCATCTTAGACAACCGGTCCGGGTGCCGGAACAGGATGCAGACCATTTTAGATAGCTGTTTCATGTGTCGGAATGGTGTGCAGGACACCCAGACAACCTTAGATAGCTGTTCCGGTAGCCGGAATAGGGCGCAGACCACCTTAGATACCTGTTCCGGGTGCCGGAATAGGGCTCAAACCATCTTAGGCAACCGGTCCGGGTGCCGGAACAGGATGCAGACCATTTTAGATAGCGGATTCATGTGCCGGAATGGTGTGCAGGACACAAAGACAACCTTAGATAGCTGTTCCGGTTGCCGGAATAGGGCGCAGACCACCTTGGATACCTGTTCCGGGTGCCGGAACAGGGCTCAAACCATCTTAGACAACCGGTCCTGGTGCCGGAACAGGAGGCAGACCACCTTAGATAGCTGTTTCATGTGTCGGAATGGTGTGCAGGACACCCAGACAACCTTAGATAGCTGTTCCGGTTGCCGGAATAGGGCGCAGACCACCTTAGATACCTGTTCCGGGTGCCGGAACAGGGTTCAAACCATCTTAGACAACCTGTCCGGGTGCCGGAACAGGAGGCAGACCACCTTAGATAGCTGTTTCATGTGTCGGAATGGTGTGCAGGACACCCAGACAACCTTAGATAGCTGTTCCGGTTGCCGGAATAGGGCGCAGACCACCTTAGATACCTGTTCCGGGTGCCGGAACAGGGCTCAAACCATCTTAGACAACCGGTCCGGGTGCCGGAACAGGAGGCAGACCACCTTAGATAGCTGTTTCATGTGTCGGAATGGTGTGCAGGACACCCAGACAACCTTAGATAGCTGTTCCGGTTGCCGGAATAGGGCGCAGACCACCTTAGATACCTGTTCCGGGTGCCGGAATAGGGCTCAAACCATCTTAGACAACCGGTCCGGGTGCCGGAACAGGATGCAGACCATTTTAGATAGCTGTTTCATGTGTCGGAATGGTGTGCAGGACACCCAGACAACCTTAGATAGCTGTTCCGGTAGCCGGAATAGGGCGCAGACCACCTTAGATACCTGTTCCGGGTGCCGGAATAGGGCTCAAACCATCTTAGACAACCGGTCCGGGTGCCGGAACAGGATGCAGACCATTTTAGATAGCGGATTCATGTGCCGGAATGGTGTGCAGGACACCCAGACAACCTTAGATAGCTGTTCCGGTTGCCGGAATAGGGCGCAGACCACCTTAGATACCTGTTCCGGGTGCCGGAACAGGGCTCAAACCATCTTAGACAACCGGTCCGGGTGCCGGAACAGGAGGCAGACCACCTTAGATAGCTGTTTCATGTGTCGGAATGGTGTGCAGGACACCCAGACAACCTTAGATAGCTGTTCCGGTTGCCGGAATAGGGCGCAGACCACCTTAGATGCCTGTTCCGGGTGTCGGAGCAGGGCTCATACCATCTTAGACAACCGGTCCGGGTGCCGGAACAGGATGCCGACCATCTTAGATAGCGGTTTCAGGTGCCGGAATGGTGTGCAGGACACCCAGACAACGTTAGATAGCTGTTCAGGGTGCCGTAAAAGGCTGCAGACCACCTTAGATACCTGTTCCGGGTGCCGGAACAGGGCTCAAACCATCTTAGACAACCGGTCCGGGTGCCGGAACAGGATGCAGACCATCTTAGATAGCGGTTTCATGTGCCGGAATGGTGTACAGAACACCCAGAAAACCTTAGATAGCTGTTCAGGGTGCCGGAATAGGGCGCAGACCACCTCAGATACCTGTTCCGGTTGCCGAAACAGGGCTCAAACCATCTTAGACAACCGGTCCGGGTGCCGGAACAGGATGCAGACCACCTTAAATAGCTGTTTCATGTGCCGGAATTGTGTGCAGGACACCCAGACAACCTTAGATAGCTGTTCAGGGAGCCGGAATAGGGCGCGGACCACCTTAGATAGCAGTTCCGGGTGCCGGAACAGGGCTCAAACCATCTTAGACAACCGGTCCGGATGCCGGAACAGGAGGCAGACCATTTTAGATAGCTGTTTCATGTGTGGGAATGGTGTGCAGGACACCCAGACAACCTTAGATAGCTGTTCCGGTTGCCGGAATAGGGCGCAGACCACCTTAGATACCTGTTCCGGGTGCCGGAACAGGGCTCAAACCATCTTAGACAACCGGTCCGGGTGCCGGAACAGGAGGCAGACCACCTTAGATAGCTGTTTCATGTGTCGGAATGGTGTGCAGGACACCCAGACAACCTTAGATAGCTGTTCCGGTTGCCGGAATAGGGCGCAGACCACCTTAGATACCTGTTCCGGGTGCCGGAATAGGGCTCAAACCATCTTAGACAACCGGTCCGGGTGCCGGAACAGGATGCAGACCATTTTAGATAGCTGTTTCATGTGTCGGAATGGTGTGCAGGACACCCAGACAACCTTAGATAGCTGTTCCGGTAGCCGGAATAGGGCGCAGACCACCTTAGATACCTGTTCCGGGTGCCGGAATAGGGCTCAAACCATCTTAGGCAACCGGTCCGGGTGCCGGAACAGGATGCAGACCATTTTAGATAGCGGATTCATGTGCCGGAATGGTGTGCAGGACACAAAGACAACCTTAGATAGCTGTTCCGGTTGCCGGAATAGGGCGCAGACCACCTTGGATACCTGTTCCGGGTGCCGGAACAGGGCTCAAACCATCTTAGACAACCGGTCCTGGTGCCGGAACAGGAGGCAGACCACCTTAGATAGCTGTTTCATGTGTCGGAATGGTGTGCAGGACACCCAGACAACCTTAGATAGCTGTTCCGGTTGCCGGAATAGGGCGCAGACCACCTTAGATACCTGTTCCGGGTGCCGGAACAGGGCTCAAACCATCTTAGACAACCGTTCCGGGTGCCGGAACAGGATGCAGACCATTTTAGATAGCGGATTCATGTGCCGGAATGGTGTACAGAACACCCAGACAACTTAGATATCTGTTCAGGGTGCCGGAATAGGGCGCAGACCACCTTAGATACCTGTTCCGGGTGCCGGAACAGGGCTCTAACCATCTTAGACAACCAGTCCGGGTGCCAGAACAGGATGCCGACCATCTTAGATAGCGGTTTCAGGTGCCGGAATGGTGTGCAGGACACCCAGACAACCTTAGATAGCTGTTCAGGGTGCCGTAAAAGGCTGCAGACCACCTTAGATACCTGTTCCGGGTGCCAGAACAGGGCTCAATTCATCTTAGACAACCGGTCCGGGTGCTGGAACAGGATGCAGACCATCTTAGATAGCGGTTTCAGGTGCCGGAATAGGGCGCAGAACACCCAGACAACTTAGATAGCTGTTCAGGGTGCCAAAATAGGGCGCAGAACACCTTAGATACCAGTTCCGGGTGCCGGAACAGGGCTCAAACCATCTTAGACAACCGGTCCGGGTGCCGGAACAGGATGCAGACCATCTTACATAGCGGTTTCAGGTGTCGGAATGGTGTGCAGGACACCCAGACAACCTTAGATAGCTGTTCCGGTTGCCGGAATAGGGCGCAGACCACCTTAGATGCCTGTTCCGGGTGTCGGAGCAGGGCTCATACCATCTTAGACAACCGGTCCGGGTGCCGGAACAGGATGCCGACCATCTTAGATAGCGGTTTCAGGTGCCGGAATGGTGTGCAGGACACCCAGACAACGTTAGATAGCTGTTCAGGGTGCCGTAAAAGGCTGCAGACCACCTTAGATACCTGTTCCGGGTGCCGGAACAGGGCTCAAACCATCTTAGACAACCGGTCCGGGTGCCGGAACAGGATGCAGACCATCTTAGATAGCGGTTTCATGTGCCGGAATGGTGTACAGAACACCCAGAAAACCTTAGATAGCTGTTCAGGGTGCCGGAATAGGGCGCAGACCACCTCAGATACCTGTTCCGGTTGCCGAAACAGGGCTCAAACCATCTTAGACAACCGGTCCGGGTGCCGGAACAGGATGCAGACCACCTTAAATAGCTGTTTCATGTGCCGGAATTGTGTGCAGGACACCCAGACAACCTTAGATAGCTGTTCAGGGAGCCGGAATAGGGCGCGGACCACCTTAGATAGCAGTTCCGGGTGCCGGAACAGGGCTCAAACCATCTTAGACAACCGGTCCGGATGCCGGAACAGGAGGCAGACCATTTTAGATAGCTGTTTCATGTGTGGGAATGGTGTGCAGGACACCCAGACAACCTTAGATAGCTGTTCCGGTTGCCGGAATAGGGCGCAGACCACCTTAGATACCTGTTCCGGGTGCCGGAACAGGGCTCAAACCATCTTAGACAACCGGTCCGGGTGCCGGAACAGGAGGCAGACCACCTTAGATAGCTGTTTCATGTGTCGGAATGGTGTGCAGGACACCCAGACAACCTTAGATAGCTGTTCCGGTTGCCGGAATAGGGCGCAGACCACCTTAGATACCTGTTCCGGGTGCCGGAATAGGGCTCAAACCATCTTAGACAACCGGTCCGGGTGCCGGAACAGGATGCAGACCATTTTAGATAGCTGTTTCATGTGTCGGAATGGTGTGCAGGACACCCAGACAACCTTAGATAGCTGTTCCGGTAGCCGGAATAGGGCGCAGACCACCTTAGATACCTGTTCCGGGTGCCGGAATAGGGCTCAAACCATCTTAGGCAACCGGTCCGGGTGCCGGAACAGGATGCAGACCATTTTAGATAGCGGATTCATGTGCCGGAATGGTGTGCAGGACACAAAGACAACCTTAGATAGCTGTTCCGGTTGCCGGAATAGGGCGCAGACCACCTTGGATACCTGTTCCGGGTGCCGGAACAGGGCTCAAACCATCTTAGACAACCGGTCCTGGTGCCGGAACAGGAGGCAGACCACCTTAGATAGCTGTTTCATGTGTCGGAATGGTGTGCAGGACACCCAGACAACCTTAGATAGCTGTTCCGGTTGCCGGAATAGGGCGCAGACCACCTTAGATACCTGTTCCGGGTGCCGGAACAGGGCTCAAACCATCTTAGACAACCGTTCCGGGTGCCGGAACAGGATGCAGACCATTTTAGATAGCGGATTCATGTGCCGGAATGGTGTACAGAACACCCAGACAACTTAGATATCTGTTCAGGGTGCCGGAATAGGGCGCAGACCACCTTAGATACCTGTTCCGGGTGCCGGAACAGGGCTCTAACCATCTTAGACAACCAGTCCGGGTGCCAGAACAGGATGCCGACCATCTTAGATAGCGGTTTCAGGTGCCGGAATGGTGTGCAGGACACCCAGACAACCTTAGATAGCTGTTCAGGGTGCCGTAAAAGGCTGCAGACCACCTTAGATACCTGTTCCGGGTGCCGGAACAGGGCTCAATTCATCTTAGACAACCGGTCCGGGTGCTGGAACAGGATGCAGACCATCTTAGATAGCGGTTTCAGGTGCCGGAATAGGGCGCAGAACACCCAGACAACTTAGATAGCTGTTCAGGGTGCCAAAATAGGGCGCAGAACACCTTAGATACCAGTTCCGGGTGCCGGAACAGGGCTCAAACCATCTTAGACAACCGGTCCGGGTGCCGGAACAGGATGCAGACCATCTTACATAGCGGTTTCAGGTGTCGGAATGGTGTGCAGGACACCCAGACAACCTTAGATACCTGTTCCGGGTGCCGGAAAAGGGCGCAGACCACCTTAGATGCCTGTTCCGGGTGTCGGAGCAGGGCTCAAACCATCTTAGACAACCGGTCCGGGTGCCGGAACAGGATGCCGACCATCTTAGATAGCGGTTTCAGGTGCCGGAATGGTGTGCAGGACACACAGACAACCTTAGATAGCTGTTCAGGGTGCCGTAAAAGGCTGCAGACCACCTTAGATACCTGTTCCGGGTGCCGGAACAGGGCTCAAACCATCTTAGACAACCGGTCCGGGTGCCGGAACAGGATGCAGACCATCTTAGATAGCGGTTTCAGGTGCCGGAATGGTGTACAGAACACCCAGACAACCTTAGATAGCTGTTCAGGGTGCCAGAATAGGGCGCAGAACACCTTAGATACCAGTTCCAGGTGCCAAAACAGGGCTCAAACCATCTTAGACAACCGGTCCGGGTGCTGGAACAGGATGCAGACGATCTTAGATAGCGGTTTCAGGTGCCGGAATAGGGCGCAGAACACCCAGACAACTTAGATAGCTGTTCAGGGTGCCAAAATAGGGCGCAGAACACCTAAGATACCAGTTCCGGGTGCCGGAACAGAGCTCAAACCATCTTAGACAACCGGTCCGGGTGCCGGAACAGGATGCAGACCATCTTAGATAGCGGTTTCAGGTGCCGGAATAGGGCGCAGAACACCCAGACAACTTAGATAGCTGTTCAGGGTGCCAAAATAGGGCGCAGAACACCTTAGATACCAGTTCCGGGTGCCGGAACAGGGCTCAAACCATCTTAGACAACCGGTCCGGGTGCCGGAACAGGATGCAGACCATCTTACATAGCGGTTTCAGGTGCCGGAATGGTGTGCAGGACACCCAGACAACCTTAGATACCTGTTCCGGGTGCCGGAAAAGGGCGCAGACCACCTTAGATGCCTGTTCCGGGTGTCGGAGCAGGGCTCAAACCATCTTAGACAACCGGTCCGGGTGCCGGAACAGGATGCAGACCATCTTAAATAGCGGTTTCATGTGCCGGAATGGTGTACAGAACACCCAGAAAACCTTAGATAGCTGTTCAGGGTGCCGGAATAGGGCGCAGACCACCTTAGATACCTGTTCCGGGTGCCGGAACAGGGCTCAAACCATCTTAGACAACCGGTCCGGGTGCCGGAACAGGAAGCAGACCATCTTAAATAGCGGTTTCAGGTGCCGGAATGGTGTGCAGAACACCCAGACACCCTTAGATAGCCATTCCGGGTACCGGAATAGGGCGCAGGCCACCTTAGATAGCTGTTCCGGGTGCCGGAATAGGATGTAGACCACCTTAGATACCCATTCTGGGTTCCGAAACGGGCAGCAGACCACCTTGGATACCCCTTCTGGATACCGTGCTAGTGTGCAGAACACAGAGACATCTTTAGATAGCCTTGTTGGGTGCCAGAATTGGACGCAGACCACCTTAGATAATCGTTCTGGGTGTAGGAACGGGGTGCAAAAACACCCATACATCCTTAGATAGTCAGCACCCCCACAGCTGTGCTTCCGTCGCTGCCCCGCCAGTGTTGTACTATACCGGCTCCTGCTCACACAGTGACAGGCAGCCTGCATTGGCACGCTGCAGTGACTGCAGCATCCTGTACCACCTACGCTCCGCCCCTCCCAATTCCCAATGTCCGCAGTAGGAGAAGAACATAGCGCGGTTGACAAACCGGCAGCCAGGCGGAAGCAACTGCTCTGGAGGCTGAAGTAAGTATAACACACACAGACACACACACACAAACAAACCAGGGATGTCTTAACAGCAGTGTAGGCCCCTGGGCACAGCAATGCACTGGGGCCCCTACCCATCCTCTAGTGGAAGGGGTGCTATCAGCGGCAGCTTTGGTGTCCCGTGGGTAGTAGGGGGTGTTTTATGGGCCCAATTCAGGACGGATCGCAATACGCAATCCAAACGCAAAAATTACTAAAAGGATGCGGTGCATGCACAGGGCCTGTCCTGCGCCCGCATTTTCTGTGTGCGCCGGCAGAAAATGCAAATGAAGTGTTTATGGGGCAGGGTGCGGCAACGCTCCTTTTCCAAGGCAGAGACTTAGCTTTGCGGGGGCGTGGCTTGGAATTGGGGGGCGTGCCAGCATGAATGGGGTGGACATGACGTCACACGCAGCCACCGCAATCAAAAAGATGGAGGCAGGCCCCCTGCGGTGTGATCGCAATTTCTGCTTGGAAAAGGGGGGGGGGTGGAACCTGAACCAGGCCCTATATTCTACTCTGCATGTAGGACCTGGAGCAGTAATTTCTGCTAATTACTCCTCTACTGCACAGGTGGTCAGTGATGTGGTGGGAGGGTGAACACTAAACTGTAGAAAGTTTACATTGTGCTGAATGAAGGGGCCCTGGTACATGACTTCCAGGGTGGTAGGGGGTTTTTAATATGTAGGGGAGTGGTGGATAGTGGAGTGGGCTTAATATTCATCATTTTCTGGTGGGAGGGCAGCTTGCTTGACTGCAGATATCTCAAGTTCTTGGAAATAGATTTTTTTTTAGCTTTGAATGAGATTAAAAAAGTAGCTATCCCCCCCCCTTCCCCCCCCCACCCCCCTCCTTCAGGAGGTGCTGGGGACCTGGGGATCAGAGTTCAGGAGCCAGAGCAATCCACCAATGAAAATATACAAATATATTATAGTATATATTAGGCATGTGGAGCTGGAGCCTGCTGCTGGAAGGCTGATATCTCTGGATCTGGGTATGGTAGAGACAAGCTGCCAGAGTCAACCAAAAGGGGAGAATCCCATCTTTTGGGGTACACTGTCAGAAAAACTCAAAGTCAGACAGAACCTGAGATATCTGGCTAGGAGAATCAATTAATAAGCTTGGATGGAGACCACTGCTTTGAAGTCAGATATCTCAGTTTCCCCAGGGCCAATTTTTAAAATCTGTTACCCCCTGGAAAGAGGGGACGTTCAGCTATCAGCCTAGCTCCCTTATACACCTGGTGCAATGTGCAAAAGGAAAGGGGGCTCTATCTGGTGCAATGTGTAAAAGGGGGCTCTACCTGGTGCAATGTGTAACAGGAATGGGGACTCTTCCTGGTGCAGTGTGTAAAAGGGAGCTGTACTTGGTGCAGTGTGTAAGAGGGGCTCTACCTGGCAATGTATAAAGGGACTGTAACATAGTAACATAGTTAATGAGGTTGAAAAGATGCCCATCGGCTTCAACCTGTATTCTGTATTAAGCCGAGTTCATTATAATGTCCCTGCTGAAGTAATGTTTTATGTCTAGTTAACAACTATAAATCATGTTAATCCCAGATTATCAAAGTTGATATTTTAAATTCTATAACCTTGGATATCTTTTTCAGTCAGAAATGTATCCAATCCATTTTTAACTGCATTTACAGATTCCGCCATTACCACCTTCTCTGGCAGGGAATTCCAAATCCTTATTGCCCTAACAGTGAAGAACCCTTTCCTCTGCTGCGTACGGAATTTTCTCTCCTCTATCCTCAGCGAGTGTCCTCGTGTCCTATACAAAGTTTTTTTTAATAAGCAATTCCTCTGATAACTCTTTGTAATGTCCCTTTACATATTTGAAGATATTAATAATGTCTCCTCATAGATGCCTCTTTTCTAGTGTATACAGTTTCAACCTAGTAAGCCTTTCCTCGTAATCCAGTCCCTCTAGCCTTTTAATCAATTTAGTAGCACGCCTTTAAACCCTTTCGAGTTCACAGATATCTTTTTTATAATGTGGTGCCCAAAATTGAACACAATATTCCAGGTGCGCACGTACCAATGATTTGTACAGCGGCAGGATTACATCCTCGTCCCTTGTCTCAATGCCCCGGTTTATGCACGCTAGCACCTTACTTGCCTTCTTTGCTGCACTTTGACATTGTATACGGTTATTAAGCCTATTTCTCTTACGTCCTAGAGCAGGCCTGGCCAACCTGTGGCTCTCCAGATGTTGTGAAACTAAACATCCCAGCATGCCCTGCCACAGTTTTAGCATTCCCTAATAGCAAAACTTTGGCAAGGCATGATAGGACTTGTAGTTTTACAACAGCTGGAGAGCCACAGGTTGGCCAGGCCTGTCCTAGAGGATGCTGGGGTTCCATTTAGTACCATGGGGTATAGACGGGTCCTTTGGGAGCCACTGGCACTTTAAGAGTTTAATAGTGTGGGCTGGCCCCTCCCTCTATGCCCCTCCTACCAGACTCAGTATAGAAACTGTGCCCGAGGAGACGGACAACTTCGAGAGAAGGAATTACACAGATAGTGGCGAGATTCACAGCAGCTCACACATACAAGGCAAACCAAGCTAATCAACTTGCAAACTAAAAAAAAAAAAAAAACAATAGGAAGCGCTGTCACCAAAAGTATCAAATTTAATAAAAGTTGTTTTTACATTATTCACAATAACACACACAATATTATAAAACCAACTCTCCTGGGAGTTTTAAACCATTCTGCTGACTCAATGCTACAGATACAATGTTACTTTAGATTGTATACAGTAACTTTTAAGTGTCCACGCTAGGAGGCTCTCTTTGATACACTGTATCAATATCACCCTAGCAAAGTCTCTTAAATTCCAGGCCACACAATCAGGCGAGCTGTGAGAAGAGTAGCATGCTTTAATTCATTGTAGAACTGAACCGAACACTGTGGCATAATTGATCACAAATCATCTAAAATGTGCATCCTACAATTGTTATAAAAATCAAGGGCATTAGTGAGCTCATTCATTTAATTAGCCCACGCGTGGAGCCTGCATATTTTAGAGACTTCTCTGAGGATCTTACTAAAGATCAATTCAATATTGATACAGTATATCAAAGAGAGCCTCCTAGCGTGGACACTAAAAAGTTACTGTATAAAATCTAAAGTAACATTGTATCTGTAGCATTGAGTCAGTAGAATGGTTTAAAACTACCAGGAGAGTTGGTTTTATAATATTGTGTGAGTTATTATGAATAATGTAAAAACAACTTTTATTAAATTTGATACTTTTGGTGACAGCTCTTCTTATTGTTGTATATCCATTTTTATTTGAGGTTCAGCACCCCAAATTGTGAAGCTGCAGTCACTAATAAAGTGTTTTTATAGGTGTCTAACAGTCAGTATACTAGCGCCCACTGTCTATATTGGAGCTTGAAAACTCAGCAATATCTGAACAACATTACTTAACCAAGTAACAACACAGTACTTAACCAAGAACAAAACAGTACTGAAACAAATAGCTACTGCAGGATAACGAAGCACTGGGCGGGCGCCCAGCATCCTCTACGGACTACGAGAAAAGGATTTACCAGTAGGCGATTAAAATCCTATTTTCTCTTACGTCCTAGAGGATGCTGGGGTCCACATTAGTACCATGCAGAGCTGGATTAAGGCTTCGGGGGGCCCGGGGTACTTAAGACAGTGGGGCCCTAAAATCTCAAATTAAAATCTTAACGTCTTCAATTACTACAAAGAAAATTACAATTCAGTGGTAAATTTTAAAGAATCTTTCAGATAGGGAGCACACGCATGTATATATATAATTCACATTATAGCACACGGTATGAGCCGAAATTCACATTACAGCACACAGTATTAGCCGAAATTCACATTACAGCACACAGTATGAGCCGAAATTCACATTATAGCACCCATTATGAGCCGAAATTCACATTACAGCACACAGTATGAGCCGAAATTAAAATTATAGCACACGGTATGAGACGAAATTCACATTATAGCACCCGGTATGAGCCAAGATTCACATTATAGCACCCGGTATGAGCCGAAATTCACATTATAGCACCCGGTATGAGCCGAAATTCACATTACAGCACACAGTATTAGACGAAATTCACATTACAGCACACAGTATGAGCCGAAATTCACATTATAGCACCCGGTATGAGCCGAAATTCACATTACAGCACACAGTATTAGATGAAATTCACATTACGCCACACTGTATGAGCCACAACTCACATAACACCACACTGTATGAGCCGCAATTCACATTACGCCACACAATAGGAGACAAAATTTACATTACACCACGCTTTATGAGATAAAATTCACATTACGCCACACAGTATGAGCCAAAATTTACATTACGTCACACGGTATGAGGCAAAATTCACATTATGCCACGTGCGAATGAGCAGCTGCGGCCTGGCCTGAAGAGACCCCATAGTACCCCCCAAACACATTGCATAGAGGGCGAGTGTAGACAGGAAAGGGTCGGGTGGATGACGGGCGCGGGTGTAAAGAGCGGGTGTGGGCGGGCGTAGCGAGCGGCCATAGAGAGCGGAAGGTCTCTGTGCGTGGGAAGTCTGTGCAGGCGGACGGCCGTAGAGAGCGGGCTGTCAGTGCCGGCAGGCGTAAAGCGTGGGCGGGCGTACAGTGCAGTCACAGTCAGGAATAGAACTGCACACTCGGCAATGAGTCAACTACAGGTGTTTGCTGGACATTAGGGGATGCCTGTGTGCACCAGGCACCCCCCCATGCGCACGCCTATGATAAATATGTCTATACATACATATATATGCACATGCCTATATATATATATATATATATATATATACATACACTGTAGATATGTAAACACATATACACACACATTTACATACCTATATATATATATATATATATATATATATACACACACATATGTGTATATACAGAGCTGGATTAAGGCTTCGGGGGGCCCGGGGTAGTTGTGATCCTGTGAGGTTGTGCCTGTTCCTGTGAAAAAGGAATAGTGCGGTTCAGGATTGGAGATCTCTAAAGACCCCCATTTTGGTGATATTTATTGGAGCAGAGGTGGATTGTAGTGTTCCACTCTCCTTGATGAGATTAGGGAAAATTACAACATCTGACTTCAACCTAATTGTACATTTTCTGTTTTGATGAAGTCTATTTAGATACCATATTATTTGAAAAGAACGTGTGATTGGATGTAACATTAAGAATTCAAACCTGTCTTAACCAGTGGTAAATCATTTTATCATAAAAACTGATTGTAAACCCCTGATGAAGTCCTAACGGACGAAACACGTTGGGTTTCGCATTATTGGGTTAACAAAGCCACTACCACAAGCATCTGGTTGGATACACGTCCCTTTCAAGTTCTGACTGTGATCACCTGATTGTAAATTCCTCACATCAACTAAAAATGTCTATGTATAAGATTGTTAAATTGTTTTATTGAATTTTTAGATATTTGTACCAATGACGAACTTTTAGGTTACAAATACCTTTCGTTTGCGTATGAATAAAAACTTTTAAATATTGTTATTCTAAAGGCTGATTGGCTCCCACGAGAATCTTTTTCTATTCCATATATATATATATCCATATGTAGTTATGGCACTCCCAATCACAATGTCATCCACCATGTTTGTTTTTGCTGCTTGTCACGCTGCACTTTATAGCATAGCACCTTGAAAAAAACGCCGGATGGGCGTTGAAACGTCGGTGGTTTGCACTATGCTGTATTAAATTTCTTTTGCACTGTCACTTTAATACAAGTTTTTGCTTGAACAAAATCCTTGGAGTGCCGCCTGGTTTCCTTTTCTATGGACAATAGTTGAAGGTACCCTACATTGGTCTATATATATATATATATATATATATATATATATATATAGAATTCACATTCTAGCACACGGTATGAGCC
This sequence comes from Pseudophryne corroboree, assembly GCF_028390025.1. Lineage (NCBI taxonomy): Eukaryota > Metazoa > Chordata > Amphibia > Anura > Myobatrachidae > Pseudophryne > Pseudophryne corroboree. The sequence goes on from NC_086445.1 coordinate 646,278,143, forward strand.
GAAATTCACATTACAGCACACAGTATTAGCCGAAATTCACATTACAGCACACAGTATTAGCCGAAATTCACATTACAGCACACAGTATGAGCCGAAATTCACATTATAGCACCCATTATGAGCCGAAATTCACATTACAGCACACAGTATGAGCCGAAATTAAAATTATAGCACCTGGTATGAGCCAAGATTCACATTATAGCACCCGGTATGAGACAAAATTCACATTATAGCACCCGGTATGAGCCGAATTTCACATTACAGCACACAGTATTAGACAAAATTCACATTACAGCACACAGTATGAGCCAAAATTCACATTATAGCACCCGGTATGAGCCGAAATTCACATTACAGCACACAGTAGTAGACGAAATTCACATTACGCCACACTGTATGAGCCACAACTCACATAACACCACACTGTATGAGCCGCAATTCACATTACGCCACACAATAGGAGACAAAATTTACATTACACCACGCTTTATGAGATAAAATTCACATTACGCCACACGGTATGAGCCAAAATGTACATTACGTCACACGGTATGAGGCAAAATTCACATTACGCCACGTGCGAATGAGAAGCTGCGGCCTGGCCTGAAGAGACCCCATAGTACCCCCCAAACACATTGCATAGAGGGTGAGTGTAGACAGGAAAGGGTCGGGTGGATGACGGGCGCGAGTGTAGAGAGCGGGTGTGGGCGGGCGTAGCGAGTGGCCGTAGAGAGCGGAAGGTCTCTGTGTGTGGGAAGTCTGTGCAGGCGGACGGCCGTAGAGAGTGGGCTGTCAGTGCCGGCAGGCATAAAGCGTGGGCGGGCGTACAGTACAGTCACAGTCAGGAATAGAACTGCACACTCAGCAATGAGTCAGCTACAGGCGTTTGCTGGACATTAGAGGGTGCCTGTGTGCACCAGGCACCCCCCCATGCGCACGCCTATGATAAATATGTCTGCACATACATATATATGCACATGCCTATATATATATATATATATATATATATATATACACTGTAGATATGTAAACACATATACACACACATTTACATACCTATATATATATATATATATATATATATATTTATTAAAACCCATTAGACAATGTAATAAATAGATCCATACGTTTGTGCACAGGTAGAATGAGAGAGCTGCCAGAGAATGGGTGCCTGCTACTCCCTGGTAGCGTTCAGATTCTCCCTCCACGCTGTCCTCCTTCCCTGCAACCTGTGTGCCCAGCCAATCACTGAGCCGCAGGCTGCTTCTTCTCACATTATTGGACAGCTGAGCCGTCGCTCAGCTGTCCTTCCATTAGAGGCACAGGCACTGACTACACGCGTGCCGCGCGCCGGCCGCGGCCGCTCGGCGCCAGCCTTCAGTGGAGCGGGAGCCGCCGGAGCAGCCAGGGACAGCAGTTGCTGAGCTGCAGTGCCGCTGCGTGTGGCGCCGGCTTCCGGGAGCGCAGCGCAATACCGCAGATCGGAACAGAGATCCGATCTGCGGCAGCGGCGGGGGGCCCTTTGAAAAAAGGGGGCCTGGGGTACTTATCCCCGGGGCCCCCCTCTTAATCCGGCTCTGGTACCATGGGGATGTACCAAAGCTCACAGAACGGGAGGGAGAGCGCGGAGGCTCCTGCAGAACAGATTGACCAAACTGTAGGTGCTCAGATGCCAAAGTATCGAACTTGTAGAACTTAGCAAACGTGTTCGACCCTGACCAAGTAGCCACTTGGCAAAGTTGAAAAGCCGAGACACCCCGGGCAGCCACCCAGGGAGAACCCACCTTACGAGTAGAGTGTGCCTGAAAGGATTTTGGATACTGCAATCCTGCCGAAGAATATGCATGCTGGATAGTGAACCTGATCCAGCGAGAGATCGTCTGCTTAGAAGCAGGACACACAATTTTCTTGGGATCATACAGGACAAACAGAGAGTCCGACTTTCTGTGACGAGCAGTCCTCTTCACATGGATCTTCAGAGCCCTTACAACATCTAATGACTTTGATGGAATTGAGGAGCCAGTAGCAACTGGCACCACAATAGGTTGGTTGATATGAAAATCTGACACAACTTTTGGAAGGAACTGCTGACGTGTCATGAGTTCAGCTCTATATTCATGGAAGATTAAGTAGGGTCTTTTACAAGACAAAGCCCCCAATTCCGACACACGCCTAGCTGAAACTAAGGCCAACAGCGTGACAACCTTCCATGTGAGAAACTTGACCTCAACCTCCTTTAAAGGTTTGAACCAACACCACGTTAAGATCCCAGGGTGCCGTAGGAGGCACAAAGGGAGGCTGGATGTGCAGAACCCCTTTCAAGAATGTCTGAATCTCAGGGAGGGAAGCCAGTTGTTTCTGGAAGAAAACGGATAAGGCCGAAATCTGGACTTTTATGGATCCCAAACGCAGACCCATAGCCACACCTGCTTGCAGGAAGAGGAGAAACTGTCCAAGTTGAAACTCCACCATAGGAAACTTCTTGAATTCACACCAAGACACGTACTTTTTCCAAAGTCGATGGTAATGTTTAGACGTTACTCCATTCCTAGCCTGTATCAGGGTAGGAATAACCTTGTTCGGAATACCCCTCCATACCATCAAACATAGTCGTGGTAAGTCTTGATAAGCGAACGTCCCCTGTTGAAGAAGGTCCTCGTGAAGAGGAAGACGTCTCGGATCTTCCAGTAGTAATTCCAGAAGATCCGCATACCAAGCCCTTCTTAGCCAGTCCGGAGCAATGAGGATCACCTGAACTCTTGTTCTTTTTATTAGTTTGAGAATCCTTGGGATGAGTGGAAGTGGAGGGAACACATACACCGACTGGAACACCCACAGAGTTACCAGAGCATCCACCGCCACTGCTTGTGGGTCTCGTGACCTGTAACAGTACCTCCAAAGCATCTTGTTGAGGCGAGAGGCCATCATGTATACTTGAGGTACGCCCCATTGGCTTGTTACCTCTGCGAACACCTCTGGGTGGATTCCCCATTCTCCTGAAAGGAGATCGTGTCTGCTGAGGAAGTCTGCCTCCCAGTTGTCCACTCCTGGAATGAAGATCGCCGACAACACCACCGCGTGTCTTTCTGCCCAGATGAGGATTTTTGTTATCTCTAACATTGCAGCTCTGCTCTTCGATCCGCCCTGCCTGTTTATGTAGGACACCGCTGTGACATTGTCCGACTAAACCTGAATGGCTTGAGCTTGCAGAAGATATGCCACCTGTAGAAGGCCATTGTAAATGGCCCTCAGTTCCAGAACATTTATTGGAAGGAGAGATTCCTGACTGGACCACTTTCCTTGGAAGTTTTTCACCTGAGTGACTGCTCCCCAACCTCTGCGACTTGCATCCGTGGTTAGAAGGATCCAGTTCTGAATCCCGAATCTGCGGCCCTCGAGCAGGTGAGAAGTTTGGAGCCACCAGAGGAGTGAAATTCTGGCTTTCGGCTATAGGCGTATCCGCTGGTGCATGTGAAGATGCGATCCCAACCACTTGTCCAGGAGATCCAGCTGGAAGGACTGTGCATTGAATCTGCCATACTGTAGAGCCTCGTAGGAGGCTACCACCTTTCACAGAAGGTGAATGCATTGATTAACCGACACCCAGGCTGGCTTCAAGACATCCCAGACCATTGATTGGATCACCAACGCTTTCTCTACTGGTAGAAACACCCTCTGCACCTCCGTGTCAAGGATCATCCCCAGGAAGGGTAGTCTCCTTGTTGGTTCTAAGTGTGACTTTGGAAGATTTAGGATCCACCCATGATCCAGGAGTAGTTGAATTGAGAGAACAATACTCTGCAACAGCCTTTCCCTGGAAGATGCCTTTATCAGTAGATCGTCCAGGTATGGAATAATGTTTACTCCCAGCTTGCGGAGGAGGAGGAGCATCATCTCTGCAATGACCTTTGTGAACACCCTCGGTGCTGTGGAGAGGACGAATGGAAGGGCCTGGAACTGGTAGTGACAGTCCTGTATCGCAAACGTTAGATAGTCCTGGTGAGGCGGCCAGATCGGAATGTGAAGGTTCGCATCCTTGATATCCAGGGATACCAGGAATTCCCCCTCCTCCAGACCTGAGACCACCACTCTCAGAGACTCCATCTTGAACTTGATCACTTGTAAGTATGGGTTCAATGACTTTAGGTTCAACATTGGCCTTACCAAACCATCCGGCAGTGCCGTAACTAGGCATTTTAGCGGTGTGTGCAAGAAACGACAGTGGCCCCCCGCCCCCATGTAAGATAGGGGCAGTGCGCGCCGTATGCACGCAAAAAATTTATAGGGGCATAGCTTCATGGGGAAGGGGCGTGGACACAAAATAATAGCAATTCATACTACGGTGCACAGTAGTCTACATTATTCAAATTACGCTGCACAGTAGCACCACTACACCTGGTAGAGCCCCTTTTATACATTACAGCAGACAGCGTCCCCCTTTTTACACATTACAGCAGACAGTCTCCCTTTTAACACATCGCGGCAGCCAGTCCCCCTTTTTACACATTGCGGCAGACAGCGTCCCCTTTTTTACACATTACAGCACACAGCGTCCCCTTTTTTAACATTACGGCAGACAGCGTCCCCTTTTTACACATTACAGCAGACAGCGCCCCCGTTTTTACACATTACGGCAGACGGTGTCCCCCTTTATACACATTGCGGCAGCCAGTCCCCCTTTTTACACATTGCGGCAGACAGCGTCCCCTTTTTTACACATTACAGCACACAGCGTCACCTTTTTTAACATTACGGCAGACAGCGTCCCCTTTTTACACATTACAGCAGACAGCGTCCCCGTTTTTACACATTACGGCAGACGGTGTGCCTCTTTATACACATTGCGGCAGCCAGTCCCCCTTTTTACACATTGCGGCAGCCAGTCCCCTTTTTACACATTGCGGCAGCCAGTCCCCTTTTTACACATTATGGCAGACGGTGTCCTCCTAAAAGAGAGAGAGAGAGAGAGAGAGAGAGATACTTACCATCTCCCCGCTGACAGGCTCCTCGTGCAGCTTCCTCTGTGCAGGCAGGTGAGAAGGAGGAGGAGGGAGGGGGAGCAGGGAGCCGCAGCAGCGCTATTTCATTGGTAGTAAGCGCCGCTGCAGCATCCCCCTCTCCTTCCGTATTGGCTGCCCGGCGCTGCTGTGGATGCTGGGATGGAGGAACCGCATCCCAGCATCTACAGCAGCGCCGGGCAGCCAATACGGAAGGAGAGGGGGATGCTGCAGCGGCGCTTACTACCAATGAAATAGCGCTGCTGCGGCTCCCTGCTCCCCCTCCCTCCTCCTCCTTCTCTGCTGCCTGGTGCTGTAGCTGTCCTCCAAGCGCGGCGACGGCGCACGGCGCAGACTTCAGAGGCATGTAATGAGTCAATTTGACTCATTACATGCCGCTGGCCGTGCGCCCTCAGGGCAACTGCGCTGTGTGCCAAGCCCACTTGGCACACAGAACAGAACAGTTAGTTAATAGAACAGTTAGTACTGTTATCACACTCCACCCTGGTACCGTGAGGCATTGGAGTTATGTGGAGGGCAGCGCTCCCTGTCAGCGTTCTGTGTAATCTGCAGGGAGAAAATGGCGCTGTTGAATGCTGGATCCACTCTGAGGGGAAGCCCCGCGCCCTGACCTGGTGCGTAGCTTCCCGCACTTATTATTTAAACTGGCTTCAGGATTTTATATTTTAACAGTGGGATTAGCCCCTGTAAATGCTATGACCAGTGTAGGGTTAACCTGCTGACTGGGGACTCCCCTCCAGCATCTACATGCAGAGATGTTGCTGAGCCATACCGGAGCACAGCCCCTCAGAGCTGTGCTCCAACCCTTGTGCCACCATACCCGCCCGCGACCCACTAACCGTGAGGCTGGCACCATACTCACCACTCTTCTATCTTCTGGCTTTGTTAGGGGGTGGCGGCCGTGCTGTGGGAGTGAGCAGTTGCCTCATGGGCTTGCGATCATCACCTTCAGGATCTCAGTGTCCTGTCAGCGCAGATAGAGAACCATTAACTCTCTATTAAGTTGGTTCCTACTCCCCCCTTAAGTCCCACGAAGCAGAAACTAAGTCCCACAAACTAAGAAATCTCCTAGGAGCTCCCCTAGCTGTGACCGGCTCCTCCAGGCACATTTTCTAAACTGAGTCTGGTAGGATAGGCATAGAGGGAGGGGCCAGCCCACACTATTAAACTCTTAAAGTGCCAGTGGCTCCTAGTGGACCCATCTATACCCCATGGAACTAAATTGGACCCCAGCATCCTCTAGGACGTAAGAGAAATCGGGATGCCAGCATGGGTATTCTGAACGCTGGCATATCATACTGGATCCCAGAATCACAACTATACATTTTGGTGCCAGAAATAAAATTGGTGCCCCCCACAAAGGTGCGCTGGAAAAATATAGGGGCATGGCTTCAGCGGGAAGTGGCATGGTCTCAAAATAATACAAATTCATATAATGCCGCACAGTAGTCTCCATTATTCAAATTACGCCACACAGTCGTCCCACTTATACACATTGTACCAGGGAGAGCCTTCATATACTCTACACCAGGTAGAGCCCCTTTTACACATTATGCCAGGTACAGTTCCCTTATACAATGACAGGTAGAGCCCTCTTACACACTGTACCAAGTAGAGCTCCCTTTTACACACTGCACCAGGAAGAGCCCCCATTCCTTTTACACATTGCACCAGTTAGAGCCCCATTTTTAACACATTGCACCAGATAGAGCTGACTTTCCTTTTACACATTGCACCAGGTGTATAAGGGCCCTAGTCTGATAGCTGATGGTCACCTCTTTCCAGGGGTACCAGATTTTTTAGAATCTGCCCTGGGGAAACAGAGAGATCCGACTTTAAAGCTGTGGTCCCCATCCAAGCTTATTCATTGCTTTTCCCAGCCAGATATCTCGGGTTCTGTCTGACTTTGAGTTTTTCTGACGGTGTACCCGAAAAGCTGTGGCTTTCCCCCCATGTGGTGGACACTGGCAGCTTGTCTCTACTATGCCCAGACCAAGAGATATCAGCCTTCTAACAGCTGGCTCCAGCTCCACACGCCTAATATATATTATAATATATTTGTATATATTCATTGGTGGATTGCTCTGGCTCCTGAACTCTGATGCCCAGGTACCCAGCACCTCCTGAAGAGGGAGAATCTCTAGTTTTTTTTATCCCATTCAAAGCTAAGAAATCTATTTCCAGGAACTTGAGATATCTGCAGTTAAGCAAGCGGCCCTCCCACCAGAAAATGATGAATATTATGCCCACTCCACTATCCACCCATCCGCTACATATTAAACACACCCTACCACCCTGGAAGTCATGTACCAGGGCCCCTTCATTCAGCACATTATCCCTGCCCCTTCTGTGCAGTAGAAGAGTAATTAGCAGAAATCATTGCTCCAGGTCCTGCATGCTGAGCAGAACATAGGGCCAGGTTCAGGTTCCACTCCCCACCCCTTTATCAAGCAAAAATTGCGATCGCACCACAATTTCTTCTTGATCGCTAAAATTAAGGAATGCTCCTGCCGGTGCAGCCTGGCTGCGCCTGCAGCGGTCCAGCCTCCGTCTCTTTGATCATGGCGGCTGCGTGTGACGTAAGGCACAGTGCCGGCCCTAGGTATAGGCAAACTACACAAATGCATAGGGCATTTGGTATGCCTAGGGGCACAAGCAGCTTCTGCTGATTAAAATGATATGCATCATGCCTATATTCTGTGTGTGACTGTAGCTGTATCTGCATACAATATGCTACATTACAGTGTATTCCTGGAAATCAGTGTAACGTAGCATTTCATATGCAGATACAGCCACAGTCGCACACAGACTATAGGCATGCAGCATATCATTTTAATCAGCAGAAGCTGCTTGTGCATCGTAGCCAGCTGACTCACACCAGGCATCTCCTGCTGCATCGCGTACTGAGGCAAGATATAGGAGGACACACCTGTATCCAAGCAGAGGCAGAGGTCACAGTGTTAGCAACCTTGTGAGTGCTGTGTGCAGGTGGGTTGGTTGTGCAGTAGTGTTCAGCATATGTGTAAGGGACATTATGTGTGTCATGTGTATAAATGCATTAAAAATGTGCGGTATAAGTGTAAGGAATGTTATGTGTTTTATATGTGTATAAAGGCATTAATAATGTGTGGCATATGTGTAAGGGACATTATGTTTGTCATTATGTGTATAAGGGTACTAATAATGTGTGGCATATGTGTAAGGGACATTATGGGGGAATTCAAATGTTTGAAAAGTCAGTTGGTTGTCTGTTTTTTCCTGTCTATTAGATAGGAAAAAACAGACACCCAAATGACTTTTCAAACAATTGAATAACCCCCAATGTGTGTACTTATGTGTATAAGGGCATTAATAATGTGAGGCAAATGTTAAAGGGACATTATGTGTATAAGGACATTAATAAAGTTTGGCATAATATGTTAGGCACATTATGTGTAAGGGGTATTACTGTGTTATATAATGTGTATAAAGGCATTACTAATGTGTGGCAATATGTGTATAAGGTGCTCTATTGTGTGGCATAACATGTAGAAAGGGGCATATGGTCTAATGTGAATAAAGAGCAATATGGTGTGGTGTAATGAAAATAAGGAGCAATTCAGTGTGGTGTAATGTGGATAAGGGGCACTACTGTAAGGAGTAACATATATAAAGTGGCACTACTGTGTGGTCTAATGTGAATAAAGAGCAATATGGTGTGGTGTAATGTGAATAAGGGGCACTACTGTGAGGAGTAATGTAAGTGGTACTACTGTGTGATGTATCGTGAATTAGAGACAATGGGCCTAATTCAGATCTGTTCGCTGTCTAGCGATTTTCGCTGCGCTGCGAACAGGTAACTACTGTGCATGCGTATGCACAGCAATGCACAGGTGCGCCGTACGGGTACAAACAGCATCGATGTTTTGCACAGGTTCTAGTGTCGATTCCATTTGCACGGGCATTCGCAAGGAGACTGACAGGAAGGAGGCGTTTCTGGGTGTCAACTGACAGTTTTCTGGGAGTGTTTGGAAAAACGCAGGCGTGTCAAAGCGTTTGCAGGGTGGGTGTCTGGCATCCATTCCGGGCTTGAATAGGCTGAAGTGATCGCAGCGGCTGAGTAAGGTCAGAGCTACTCAGAAACTGCACAAGCTGTTTTGGTACAGGGCGTCTGCACACGCGTTTGCACACTTGCAAAGCTAAAATACACAGCGTCTATCTGTTCGCAGCACTGCAAAAAATAGCCTGCGAGCGAACATATCTAAATTAGGCCCTCTATCGCATGATATAATGTGAATGAAGTTGCAGTACTGTGTGACATAATTTGAATTGGGAGGACTATTGTGTGGTCATGCTCCTTCCCAGAAAGAACACACCCCTCTTTGGGCTGTGCGCTGAATGTGCAAAGTGTTCCTATTTAAAATATAGTGGGTAGGAGCACCAAAATGAGGACTGTTATGGGTAAGGGGTGATGGTGCTGGGAAAGGGTTGCAGGATCAGAGGCGGAACTAGCGGTGGTGCTAGGGTGCACCAGCCAAAATCTTGCCTAGGGCATCATATTGGTTAGGGCAGGCTCTTGTAACGCAGCAGCCCCGATCACGCCCCACCGGTTCACGCTGGCACGCTCCCGTTTCTAAGCAACGCCCCCGCAATGCTCCATCCCTGCTTTGGAAAAGGAGCGTTGCCGCCCCCTGCCCCGCAAACACCTCTGCCTGATTGACAGACAGAGGCGGTCTCATTTTCTGCAGGCACCCACAGAAAATTCGAGCGCATGCACAGGACGTGCCCTGCGCATGCGCCCGAATCTTTTTAGTAATTTTTGCTGTTGGATCGCATATTGCGATCCAACCTGAATCGGGCCCATAGAACACCCCCTAACGCCCATGGCACATCAAAGCACCCGGTGATAGCAATCCCCCACCCCTACTGCTGCAGGATGGATAGGGGCCCCAGTGCACTGCTGTGCTCAGAGGCCTACACTGCTGTTAAGACAGCCCTGGTTTGTGTGTGTGTGTGTGTGTGTGTGTGTGTGTGTGGGTGTGTGTGTGTGTGTGTGTGTGTGTGTGTGTGTGTGTGTGTTATACTTACTTCAGCCTCCAGAGCAGCTGCTTCCACCTGGCTACGGGCCTGTCACCCACGCTGTGTTCTTCTCCTACTGCGGACATTGGGATTCGGGGAGGGGCAGAGCGTAGGTTGTACAGAATGATGCAGTCACTGCAGCATGCCAATGCCCGGTTGCCTGGCGGCGGCGGGAACGCGGCTGTGGGGGTGCTGACTATCTAAGGATGTATGGGTGTTTCTGCACCCCATTCCGACACACAGAATGATTATCTAAGGTGGTCTGCATTCAATTCTGAAACCCAGCAGGGCTATCTAAAGATGTCTCTGTGTTTTGCACACCAGCATGGTACCCAGTATGGGTATCTAAGGTGGTCTGCTGCCCGTTTCGGAACCCAGAATGGGTATCTAAGGTGGTCTACATCCTCTTCTGGCACCCGGAACAGCTATCTAAGGTAGCCTGCGCCTTTTTCCGGTACCCGGAATGGCTAGCTATGGTGATCTGCTGCCTGGTCCGGCACCCGGAATGGCTGTGTAATGTGGTCTCTGTGTTTTGCACCTCCTTCCAGCACCCGGAACGGCTATGTAAGGTGGCCTGTGGACCATTCCAGCACCTGGAACGGCTATCTAAGGTGGCCTGCGCCCTATTCTGACACACGGAATGGCTATCTACAGTGATCTGCTTCCTGTTCTGGCACCCGGAATGGCTGTGTAATGTGGTCTGGATATTCTACACCCCGTTCCGGCACCCGGAACGGTTGTCTATGATGGTTTGAGCCCTGTTCCGGTACCCGGAACAGCTATCTAAGGTGGACTGCGCCCCGTTCCGGCACCCGGAATGGCTATCTACGGTGATCTGCTGCCTGGTCCGGCACCCGGAATGGCTATCGACGGTGATCTGCTGCCTGATCCCGCACCGGGAATGGCTGTTTAATGTGGTCTGGGTGTTCTGCACCCCATTCTGGTACCCGGTACGGCTATCTAAGGTGGACTGCGCCCCGTTTTGGCACTCGGAACGGCTATCTAAGGTGGACTGTGCCCCATTCCGGCACCCGGAATGCTATCTACGGTGATCTGCTGCCTGGTCCGTCACAAACAATGGCTGTGTAATGTGGTCTGGGTTTTCAACACCTCTTTCCTGCACCCGGAATGACCATCTAAGGGGGCCTGCGCCCCATTCCGGCACACGGAATGGCCATCTACGTTGATCTGCTGCCCATTACGGCACATGGAATGGTTGCGTAATGTGGTCTGGGTGTTCTGCACCCTGTTGTGGTACCCGGTACGCCTATCTAAGGTGGACTGCACCCTGTTTCGGCACCCGGAATGGCTATCTAGAGTGATCTGCTGCTGGTTCCGGCACCCAGATTTTTTGCGTAATGTGGTCTAGGTGTTCTGCACCCCGTTCCGGTAACCGACACGGCTATATAATGTGAGCTGCACCCCATTCCTGCACCCGGAATGGCTGTCTATGGTGGTCTGTGCCTGCTCCGTCACCAGGAATGCCTATCTATGGTAGTATGCGGCCCATTCCAGCACCTGGATTGGCTATCTACAGTAATCTCCTGACCATTCCAACACCCCTTCTGACTGTGTTCTTCACCCCCTTCCGGGACGACAATCTATGCTGTTCAGGCACTCGGAGTGGCTATCAAAGGTGGTCTGCAGCCCGTTCCAGCACCCGTTCTGGCTGTGTAAGGTGGTCCTGGTGTTATGCACCTCCTTCCAGCACCCAGAACGACTATGTAAGGTGGTTTGCAGCCCATTCCGGCAACCAGAACTGCTATCTAAGGTGGACTGCGCCCCGTTCCAGGAACCAGAAATGGGTATCTAAGGTGGTTTGCATCCTATTCCATCTATAAACCCTGTTTCGGCACCCGGAACAGGTGTCTAAGGTGGTCTGCGCCCTATTCCAGTACCCTGAACGGCTCTCTAAGGTTGCCTGGGTGTCCTACACACCATTCCGACAAATGAAACAGCAATCTAATGTGGTCTGCATCCTGTTCCGGCACCCGGACCGTTTGTCTAAGATGTTTTGAACCCTGTTCCGGCACCCGGAACAGGTATCTAAGGTGGTCTGCGCCCTATTCCGGCTACCGGAACAGCTATCTAAGGTTGTCTTGGTGTCCTGCACACCACTCCGGCACATGAAACAGCTATCTAAAATGGTCTGCCTCCTGTTCCGGCACCCGGACCGGTTGTCTAAGATGGTTTGAGCCCTGTTCCGGCACCCGAAACAGGTATCTAAGGTGTTCTGCGCCCTATTCCGGCACCCTCAACAGCTATCTAAGGTTGTCTGGGTGTTCTGTACACCATTCCGGCAAATGAAACCGCTATCTAAGATGGTCTGCATCCTGTTCCGGCACCCAGACCGGTTGTCTAAGATGGTTTGAGCCCTGTTCCGGCACCCGGAACTGGTATCTAAGGTGTTCTGCGCCCTATTCCGGCACCCTGAACAGCTATCTAAGTTGTCTGGGTGTTCTGTACACCATTCCGGCACCCGAAACCGCTATCTAAGATGGTCTGCATCCTGTTCCGGCACCCGGACCGGTTGTCTAAGATGGTTTGAGCCCTGTTCCGGCACCCGGAACAGGTATCTAAGGTGGTCTGCGCCCTATTCCGGCAACCGGAACAGCTATCTAAGGTTGTCTGGGTGTTCTGTACACCATTCCGGCACCTGAAACCGCTATCTAAGATGGTCTGCATCCTGTTCCGGCACCCGGACCGGTTGTCTAAGATGGTTAGAGCCCTGTTCCGGCACCCGGAACAGGTATCTAAGGTGGTCTGCGCCCTATTCCGGCACCCTGAACAGCTATCTAAGGTTGTCTGGGTGTCCTGCACACCATTCCAGCACCTGAAACCGCTATCTAAGATGGTCTGCATCCTGTTCCGGCACCCGGACCGGTTGTCTAAGATGGTTTGAGCCCTGTTGCGGCACCCGGAACAGGTATCTAAGGTGGTCTGCGCCCTATTCCGGCAACCGGAACAGCTATCTAAGGTTGTCTGGGTGTTCTGTACACCATTCCGGCACCTGAAACCGCTATCTAAGATGGTCTGCATCCTGTTCCGGCACCCGGACCGGTTGTCTAAGATGGTTTGAGCCCTTTTACGGCACCCGGAACAGGTATCTAAGGTGTTCTGCGCCCTATTCCGGCACCCTGAACAGCTATCTAAGTTGTCTGGGTGTTCTGTACACCATTCCGGCACCTGAAACCGCTATGTAAGATGGTCTGCATCCTGTTCCGGCACCCGGACCGGTTGTCTAAGATGGTTTGAGCCCTGTTGCGGCACCCGGAACAGGTATCTAAGGTGGTCTGCAGCCTTTTACGGCACCCTAAACAGCTATCTAAGGTTGTCTGGGTGTTCTGTACACCATTCCGGCACCTGAAACCGCTATCTAAGATGGTCTGCATCCTGTTCCGGCACCCGGACCGGTTGTCTAAGATGGTTAGAGCCCTGTTCCGGCACCCGGAACAGGTATCTAAGGTGGTCTGCGCCCTATTCCGGCACCCTGAACAGCTATCTAAGGTTGTCTGGGTGTCCTGCACACCATTCCGGCACCTGAAACCGCTATCTAAGATGGTCTGCATCCTGTTCCGGCACCCGGACCGGTTGTCTAAGATGGTTTGAGCCCTGTTGCGGCACCCGGAACAGGTATCTAAGGTGGTCTGCAGCCTTTTACGGCACCCTAAACAGCTATCTAAGGTTGTCTGGGTGTTCTGTACACCATTCCGGCACCTGAAACCGCTATGTAAGATGGTCTGCATCCTGTTCCGGCACCCGGACCGGTTGTCTAAGATGGTTTGAGACCTGTTCCGGCACCCGGAACTGGTATCTAAGGTGTTCTGCGCCCTATTCCGGCACCCTGAATAGCTATCTAAGTTGTCTGGGTGTTCTGTACACCATTCCGGCACCTGAAACCGCTATCTAAGATGGTCTGCATCCTGTTCCGGCACCCGGACCGGTTGTCTAAGATGGTTTGAGCCCTGTTCCGGCACCCGGAACTGGTATCTAAGGTGTTCTGCGCCCTATTTTGGCAACCTGAACAGCTATCTAAGATTGTCTGGGTGTCCTGCACACCATTCCGTCACCTGAAACCGCTATCTAAGATGGTCTGCATCCTGTTCCGGCACCCGGACCGGTTGTCTAAGATGGTTAGAGCCCTGTTCCGGCACCCAGAACTGGTATCTAAGGTGTTCTGCGCCCTATTCCGGCACCCTGAACAGCTATCTAAGGTTGTCTGGGTGTTCAGTACACCATTCCGGCACATGAAACCGCTATCTAAGATGGTCTGCATCCTGTTCCGGCACCCGGACCGGTTGTCTAAGATGGTTTGAGCCCTGTTCGGGCACCCGGAACAGGTATCTAAGGTGGTCTGCGCCCTATTCCGGCAACCGGAACAGCTATCTAAGGTTGTCTGGGTGTTCTGTACACCATTCCGGCACATGAAACCGCTATCTAAGATGGTCTGCATCCTGTTCCGGCACCCGGACCGGTTGTCTAAGATGGTTTGAGCCCTGTTCCGGCACCCGGAACAGGTATCTAGGGTGGTCTGCGCCCTATTCCGGCACCCTGAACAGCTATCTAAGTTGTCTGGGTGTTCTGTACACCATTCCGGCACCTGAAACCGCTATCTAAGATCGTCTGCATCCTGTTCCGGCACCCGGACCGGTTGTCTAAGATGGTTTGAGCCCTGTTCGGGCACTCGGAACAGGTATCTAAGGTGGTCTGCGCCCTATTCCGGCAACCGGAACAGCTATCTAAGGTTGTCTGGGTGTTCTGTACACCATTCCGGCACCTGAAACCGCTATCTAAGATGGTCTGCATCCTGTTCCGGCACCCGGACCGGTTGTCTAAGATGGTTTGAGCCCTGTTGCGGCACCCGGAACAGGTATCTAAGGTGGTCTGCAGCCTTTTACAGCACCCTAAACAGCTATCTAAGGTTGTCTGGGTGTTCTGTACACCATTCCGGCACCTGAAACCGCTATTTAAGATGGTCTGCATCCTGTTCCGGCACCTGGACCGGTTGTCTAAGATGGTTTGAGCCCTGTTCCGGCATCCGGAACTGGTATCTAAGGTGTTCTGCGCCCTATTCCGGCACCCTGAACAGCTATCTAAGTTGTCTGGGTGTTCTGTACACCATTCCGGCACCCGAAACCGCTATCTAAGATGGTCTGCATCCTGTTCCGGCACCCGGACCGGTTGTCTAAGATGGTTTGAGCCCTGTTCCGGCACCCGGAACAGGTATCTAAGGTGTTCTGCGCCCTATTTTGGCAACCTGAACAGCTATCTAAGATTGTCTGGGTGTCCTGCACACCATTCCGTCACCTGAAACCGCTATCTAAGATGGTCTGCATCCTGTTCCGGCACCCGGACCGGTTGTCTAAGATGGTTTGAGCCCTGTTCCGGCACCCGGAACAGGTATCTAAGGTGGTCTGCGCCCTATTCCGGCACCCTGAACAGCTATCTAAGGTTGTCTGGGTGTCCTGCACACCATTCCGGCACCTGAAACCGCTATCTAAGATGGTCTGCATCCTGTTCCGGCACCCGGACCGGTTGTCTAAGATGGTTTGAGCCCTGTTGCGGCACCCGGAACAGGTATCTAAGGTGGTCTGCAGCCTTTTACGGCACCCTAAACAGCTATCTAAGGTTGTCTGGGTGTTCTGTACACCATTCCGGCACCTGAAACCGCTATGTAAGATGGTCTGCATCCTGTTCCGGCACCCGGACCGGTTGTCTAAGATGGTTTGAGCCCTGTTCCGGCACCCGGAACTGGTATCTAAGGTGTTCTGCGCCCTATTCCGGCACCCTGAACAGCTATCTAAGTTGTCTGGGTGTTCTGTACACCATTCCGGCACCCGAAACCGCTATCTAAGATGGTCTGTATCCTGTTCCGGCACCCGGACCGGTTGTCTAAGATGGTTTGAGCCCTGTTCCGGCACCCGGAACTGGTATCTAAGGTGTTCTGCGCCCTATTTTGGCAACCTGAACAGCTATCTAAGATTGTCTGGGTGTCCTGCACACCATTCCGGCACCTGAAACCGCTATCTAAGATGGTCTGCATCCTGTTCCAGCACCCGGACCGGTTGTCTAAGATGGTTTGAGCCCTGTTCCGGCACCCGGAACAGGTATCTAAGGTGGTCTGCGCCCTATTCCGGCAACCGGAACAGCTATCTAAGGTTGTCTGGGTGTTCTGTACACCATTCAGGCACCTGAAACCGCTATCTAAGATGGTCTGCATCCTGTTCCGGCACCCGGACCGGTTGTCTAAGATGGTTTGAGCCCTTTTACGGCACCAGAAACAGGTATCTAAGGTGTTCTGCGCCCTATTCCGGCACCCTGAACAGCTATCTAAGGTTGTCTGGGTGTTCTGTACACCATTCCGGCACATGAAACCGCTATCTAAGATGGTCTGCATCCTGTTCCGGCACCCGGACCGGTTGTCTAAGATGGTTTGAGCCCTTTTACGGCACCCGGAACAGGTATCTAAGGTGGTCTGCGCCCTATTCCGGCTACCGGAACAGCTATCTAAGGTTGTCTTGGTGTCCTGCACACCATTCCGGCACATGAAACAGCTATCTAAAATGGTCTGCCTCCTGTTCCGGCACCCGGACCGGTTGTCTAAGATGGTTTGAGCCCTGTTCCGGCACCCGAAACAGGTATCTAAGGTGTTCTGCGCCCTATTCCGGCACCCTGAACAGCTATCTAAGGTTGTCTGGGTGTTCTGTACACCATTCCGGCACATGAAACCGCTATCTAAGATGGTCTGCATCCTGTTCCGGCACCCAGACCGGTTGTCTAAGATGGTTTGAGCCCTGTTCCGGCACCCGGAACTGGTATCTAAGGTGTTCTGCGCCCTATTCCGGCACCCTGAACAGCTATCTAAGTTGTCTGGGTGTTCTGTACACCATTCCGGCACCCGAAACCGCTATCTAAGATGGTCTGCATCCTGTTCTGGCACCCGGACCGGTTGTCTAAGATGGTTTGAGCCCTGTTCCGGCACCCGGAACAGGTATCTAAGGTGGTCTGCGCCCTATTCCGGCAACCGGAACAGCTATCTAAGGTTGTCTGGGTGTTCTGTACACCATTCCGGCACCTGAAACCGCTATCTAAGATGGTCTGCATCCTGTTCCGGCACCCGGACCGGTTGTCTAAGATGGTTAGAGCCCTGTTCCGGCACCCGGAACAGGTATCTAAGGTGGTCTGCGCCCTATTCCGGCACCCTGAACAGCTATCTAAGGTTGTCTGGGTGTCCTGCACACCATTCCAGCACCTGAAACCGCTATCTAAGATGGTCTGCATCCTGTTCCGGCACCCGGACCGGTTGTCTAAGATGGTTTGAGCCCTGTTGCGGCACCCGGAACAGGTATCTAAGGTGGTCTGCAGCCTTTTACGGCACCCTAAACAGCTATCTAAGGTTGTCTGGGTGTTCTGTACACCATTCCGGCACCTTAAACCGCTATGTAAGATGGTCTGCATCCTGTTCCGGCACCCGGACCGGTTGTCTAAGATGGTTTGAGCCCTGTTCCGGCACCCGGAACTGGTATCTAAGGTGTTCTGCGCCCTATTCCGGCACCCTGAACAGCTATCTAAGTTGTCTGGGTGTTCTGTACACCATTCCGGCACCCGAAACCGCTATCTAAGATGGTCTGCATCCTGTTCCGGCACCCGGACCGGTTGTCTAAGATGGTTTGAGCCCTGTTCCGGCACCCGGAACTGGTATCTAAGGTGTTCTGCGCCCTATTTTGGCAACCTGAACAGCTATCTAAGATTGTCTGGGTGTCCTGCACACCATTCCGTCACCTGAAACCGCTATCTAAGATGGTCTGCATCCTGTTCCGGCACCCGGACCGGTTGTCTAAGATGGTTAGAGCCCTGTTCCGGCACCCAGAACTGGTATCTAAGGTGTTCTGCGCCCTATTCCGGCACCCTGAACAGCTATCTAAGGTTGTCTGGGTGTTCAGTACACCATTCCGGCACATGAAACCGCTATCTAAGATGGTCTGCATCCTGTTCCGGCACCCGGACCGGTTGTCTAAGATGGTTTGAGCCCTGTTCGGGCACCCGGAACAGGTATCTAAGGTGGTCTGCGCCCTATTCCGGCAACCGGAACAGCTATCTAAGGTTGTCTGGGTGTTCTGTACACCATTCCGGCACATGAAACCGCTATCTAAGATGGTCTGCATCCTGTTCCGGCACCCGGACCGGTTGTCTAAGATGGTTTGAGCCCTGTTCCGGCACCCGGAACAGGTATCTAGGGTGGTCTGCGCCCTATTCCGGCACCCTGAACAGCTATCTAAGTTGTCTGGGTGTTCTGTACACCATTCCGGCACCTGAAACCGCTATCTAAGATGGTCTGCATCCTGTTCCGGCACCCGGACCGGTTGTCTAAGATGGTTTGAGCCCTGTTCGGGCACTCGGAACAGGTATCTAAGGTGGTCTGCGCCCTATTCCGGCAACCGGAACAGCTATCTAAGGTTGTCTGGGTGTTCTGTACACCATTCCGGCACCTGAAACCGCTATCTAAGATGGTCTGCATCCTGTTCCGGCACCCGGACCGGTTGTCTAAGATGGTTTGAGCCCTGTTGCGGCACCCGGAACAGGTATCTAAGGTGGTCTGCAGCCTTTTACGGCACCCTAAACAGCTATCTAAGGTTGTCTGGGTGTTCTGTACACCATTCCGGCACCTGAAACCGCTATGTAAGATGGTCTGCATCCTGTTCCGGCACCTGGACCGGTTGTCTAAGATGGTTTGAGCCCTGTTCCGGCACCCGGAACTGGTATCTAAGGTGTTCTGCGCCCTATTCCGGCACCCTGAACAGCTATCTAAGTTGTCTGGGTGTTCTGTACACCATTCCGGCACCCGAAACCGCTATCTAAGATGGTCTGCATCCTGTTCCGGCACCCGGACCGGTTGTCTAAGATGGTTTGAGCCCTGTTCCGGCACCCGGAACAGGTATCTAAGGTGTTCTGCGCCCTATTTTGGCAACCTGAACAGCTATCTAAGATTGTCTGGGTGTCCTGCACACCATTCCGTCACCTGAAACCGCTATCTAAGATGGTCTGCATCCTGTTCCGGCACCCGGACCGGTTGTCTAAGATGGTTTGAGCCCTGTTCCGGCACCCGGAACAGGTATCTAAGGTGGTCTGCGCCCTATTCCGGCACCCTGAACAGCTATCTAAGGTTGTCTGGGTGTCCTGCACACCATTCCGGCACCTGAAACCGCTATCTAAGATGGTCTGCATCCTGTTCCGGCACCCGGACCGGTTGTCTAAGATGGTTTGAGCCCTGTTGCGGCACCCGGAACAGGTATCTAAGGTGGTCTGCAGCCTTTTACGGCACCCTAAACAGCTATCTAAGGTTGTCTGGGTGTTCTGTACACCATTCCGGCACCTGAAACCGCTATGTAAGATGGTCTGCATCCTGTTCCGGCACCCGGACCGGTTGTCTAAGATGGTTTGAGCCCTGTTCCGGCACCCGGAACTGGTATCTAAGGTGTTCTGCGCCCTATTCCGGCACCCTGAACAGCTATCTAAGTTGTCTGGGTGTTCTGTACACCATTCCGGCACCCGAAACCGCTATCTAAGATGGTCTGTATCCTGTTCCGGCACCCGGACCGGTTGTCTAAGATGGTTTGAGCCCTGTTCCGGCACCCGGAACTGGTATCTAAGGTGTTCTGCGCCCTATTTTGGCAACCTGAACAGCTATCTAAGATTGTCTGGGTGTCCTGCACACCATTCCGGCACCTGAAACCGCTATCTAAGATAGTCTGCATCCTGTTCCAGCACCCGGACCGGTTGTCTAAGATGGTTTGAGCCCTGTTCCGGCACCCGGAACAGGTATCTAAGGTGGTCTGCGCCCTATTCCGGCAACCGGAACAGCTATCTAAGGTTGTCTGGGTGTTCTGTACACCATTCAGGCACCTGAAACCGCTATCTAAGATGGTCTGCATCCTGTTCCGGCACCCGGACCGGTTGTCTAAGATGGTTTGAGCCCTTTTACGGCACCAGAAACAGGTATCTAAGGTGTTCTGCGCCCTATTCCGGCACCCTGAACAGCTATCTAAGGTTGTCTGGGTGTTCTGTACACCATTCCGGCACATGAAACCGCTATCTAAGATGGTCTGCATCCTGTTCCGGCACCCGGACCGGTTGTCTAAGATGGTTTGAGCCCTTTTACGGCACCCGGAACAGGTATCTAAGGTGGTCTGCGCCCTATTCCGGCTACCGGAACAGCTATCTAAGGTTGTCTTGGTGTCCTGCACACCATTCCGGCACATGAAACAGCTATCTAAAATGGTCTGCCTCCTGTTCCGGCACCCGGACCGGTTGTCTAAGATGGTTTGAGCCCTGTTCCGGCACCCGAAACAGGTATCTAAGGTGTTCTGCGCCCTATTCCGGCACCCTGAACAGCTATCTAAGGTTGTCTGGGTGTTCTGTACACCATTCCGGCACATGAAACCGCTATCTAAGATGGTCTGCATCCTGTTCCGGCACCCAGACCGGTTGTCTAAGATGGTTTGAGCCCTGTTCCGGCACCCGGAACTGGTATCTAAGGTGTTCTGCGCCCTATTCCGGCACCCTGAACAGCTATCTAAGTTGTCTGGGTGTTCTGTACACCATTCCGGCACCCGAAACCGCTATCTAAGATGGTCTGCATCCTGTTCTGGCACCCGGACCGGTTGTCTAAGATGGTTTGAGCCCTGTTCCGGCACCCGGAACAGGTATCTAAGGTGGTCTGCGCCCTATTCCGGCAACCGGAACAGCTATCTAAGGTTGTCTGGGTGTTCTGTACACCATTCCGGCACCTGAAACCGCTATCTAAGATGGTCTGCATCCTGTTCCGGCACCCGGACCGGTTGTCTAAGATGGTTAGAGCCCTGTTCCGGCACCCGGAACAGGTATCTAAGGTGGTCTGCGCCCTATTCCGGCACCCTGAACAGCTATCTAAGGTTGTCTGGGTGTCCTGCACACCATTCCAGCACCAGAAACCGCTATCTAAGATGGTCTGCATCCTGTTCCGGCACCCGGACCGGTTGTCTAAGATGGTTTGAGCCCTGTTGCGGCACCCGGAACAGGTATCTAAGGTGGTCTGCAGCCTTTTACGGCACCCTAAACAGCTATCTAAGGTTGTCTGGGTGTTCTGTACACCATTCCGGCACCTTAAACCGCTATGTAAGATGGTCTGCATCCTGTTCCGGCACCCGGACCGGTTGTCTAAGATGGTTTGAGCCCTGTTCCGGCACCCGGAACTGGCATCTAAGGTGTTCTGCGCCCTATTCCGGCACCCTGAACAGCTATCTAAGTTGTCTGGGTGTTCTGTACACCATTCCGGCACCCGAAACCGCTATCTAAGATGGTCTGCATCCTGTTCCGGCACCCGGACCGGTTGTCTAAGATGGTTTGAGCCCTGTTCCGGCACCCGGAACTGGTATCTAAGGTGTTCTGCGCCCTATTTTGGCAACCTGAACAGCTATCTAAGATTGTCTGGGTGTCCTGCACACCATTCCGGCACCTGAAACCGCTATCTAAGATGGTCTGCATCCTGTTCCGGCACCCGGACCGGTTGTCTAAGATGGTTTGAGCCCTGTTCCGGCACCCAGAACTGGTATCTAAGGTGTTCTGCGCCCTATTCCGGCACCCTGAACAGCTATCTAAGGTTGTCTGGGTGTTCAGTACACCATTCCGGCACATGAAACCGCTATCTAAGATGGTCTGCATCCTGTTCCGGCACCCGGACCGGTTGTCTAAGATGGTTTGAGCCCTGTTCGGGCACCCGGAACAGGTATCTAAGGTGGTCTGCGCCCTATTCCGGCAACCGGAACAGCTATCTAAGGTTGTCTGGGTGTTCTGTACACCATTCCGGCACCTGAAACCGCTATCTAAGATGGTCTGCATCCTGTTCCGGCACCCGGACCGGTTGTCTAAGATGGTTAGAGCCCTGTTCCGGCACCCAGAACTGGTATCTAAGGTGTTCTGCGCCCTATTCCGGCACCCTGAACAGCTATCTAAGGTTGTCTGGGTGTTCAGTACACCATTCCGGCACATGAAACCGCTATCTAAGATGGTCTGCATCCTGTTCCGGCACCCGGACCGGTTGTCTAAGATGGTTTGAGCCCTGTTCCGGCACCCGGAACTGGTATCTAAGGTGTTCTGCGCCCTATTTTGGCAACCTGAACAGCTATCTAAGGTTGTCTGGGTGTTCAGTACACCATTCCGGCACATGAAACCGCTATCTAAGATGGTCTGCATCCTGTTCCGGCACCCGGACCGGTTGTCTAAGATGGTTTGAGCCCTGTTCGGGCACCCGGAACAGGTATCTAAGGTGGTCTGCGCCCTATTCCGGCAACCGGAACAGCTATCTAAGGTTGTCTGGGTGTTCTGTACACCATTCCGGCACCTGAAACCGCTATCTAAGATGGTCTGCATCCTGTTCCGGCACCCGGACCGGTTGTCTAAGATGGTTAGAGCCCTGTTCCGGCACCCAGAACTGGTATCTAAGGTGTTCTGCGCCCTATTCCGGCACCCTGAACAGCTATCTAAGGTTGTCTGGGTGTTCAGTACACCATTCCGGCACATGAAACCGCTATCTAAGATGGTCTGCATCCTGTTCCGGCACCCGGACCGGTTGTCTAAGATGGTTTGAGCCCTGTTCGGGCACCCGGAACAGGTATCTAAGGTGGTCTGCGCCCTATTCCGGCAACCGGAACAGCTATCTAAGGTTGTCTGGGTGTTCTGTACACCATTCCGGCACATGAAACCGCTATCTAAGATGGTCTGCATCCTGTTCCGGCACCCGGACCGGTTGTCTAAGATGGTTTGAGCCCTGTTCCGGCACCCGGAACAGGTATCTAGGGTGGTCTGCGCCCTATTCCGGCACCCTGAACAGCTATCTAAGTTGTCTGGGTGTTCTGTACACCATTCCGGCACCTGAAACCGCTATCTAAGATGGTCTGCATCCTGTTCCGAACCCGGACCGGTTGTCTAAGATGGTTTGAGCCCTGTTCGGGCACCCGGAACAGGTATCTAAGGTGGTCTGCGCCCTATTCCGGCAACCGGAACAGCTATCTAAGGTTGTCTGGGTGTTCTGTACACCATTCCGGCACCTGAAACCGCTATCTAAGATGGTCTGCATCCTGTTCCGGCACCCGGACCGGTTGTCTAAGATGGTTTGAGCCCTGTTGCGGCACCCGGAACAGGTATCTAAGGTGGTCTGCAGCCTTTTACGGCACCCTAAACAGCTATCTAAGGTTGTCTGGGTGTTCTGTACACCATTCCGGCACCTGAAACCGCTATGTAAGATGGTCTGCATCCTGTTCCGGCACCCGGACCGGTTGTCTAAGATGGTTTGAGCCCTGTTCCGGCACCCAGAACTGGTATCTAAGGTGTTCTGCGCCCTATTCCGGCACCCTGAACAGCTATCTAAGTTGTCTGGGTGTTCTGTACACCATTCCGGCACCCGAAACCGCTATCTAAGATGGTCTGCATCCTGTTCCGGCACCCGGACCGGTTGTCTAAGATGGTTTGAGCCCTGTTCCGGCACCCGGAACAGGTATCTAAGATGTTCTGCGCCCTATTTTGGCAACCTGAACAGCTATCTAAGATTGTCTGGGTGTCCTGCACACCATTCCGTCACCTGAAACCGCTATCTAAGATGGTCTGCATCCTGTTCCGGCACCCGGACCGGTTGTCTAAGATGGTTTGAGCCCTGTTCCGGCACCCGGAACAGGTATCTAAGGTGGTCTGCGCCCTATTCCGGCACCCTGAACAGCTATCTAAGGTTGTCTGGGTGTCCTGCACACCATTCTGGCACCTGAAACCGCTATCTAAGATGGTTTGCATCCTGTTCCGGCACCCGGACCGGTTGTCTAAGATGGTTTGAGCCCTGTTGCGGCACCCGGAACAGGTATCTAAGGTGGTCTGCAGCCTTTTACGGCACCCTAAACAGCTATCTAAGGTTGTCTGGGTGTTCTGTACACCATTCCGGCACCTGAAACCGCTATGTAAGATGGTCTGCATCCTGTTCCGGCACCCGGACCGGTTGTCTAAGATGGTTTGAGCCCTGTTCCGGCACCCGGAACTGGTATCTAAGGTGTTCTGCGCCCTATTCCGGCACCCTGAACAGCTATCTAAGTTGTCTGGGTGTCCTGCACACCATTCCGGCACCTGAAACCGCTATCTAAGATGGTCTGCATCCTGTTCCGGCACCCGGACCGGTTGTCTAAGATGGTTTGAGCCCTTTTCCGGCACCCGGAACAGGTATCTAAGGTGTTCTGCGCCCTATTCCGGCACCCTGAACAGCTATCTAAGTTGTCTGGGTGTTCTGTACACCATTCCGGCACCTGAAACCGCTATCTAAGATGGTCTGCATCCTGTTCCGGCACCCGGACCGGTTGTCTAAGATGGTTTGAGCCCTGTTCCGGCACCCGGAACAGGTATCTAAGGTGGTCTGCGCCCTATTACGGCACCCTGAACAGCTATCTAAGTTGTCTGGGTGTTCTGTACACCATTCCGGCACCTGAAACCGCTATGTAAGATGGTCTGCATCCTGTTCCGGCACCCGGACCGGTTGTCTAAGATGGTTTGAGCCCTGTTCCGGCACCCGGAACAGGTATCTAAGGTTGTCTGGGTGTTCTGTACACCATTCCGGCACCTGAAACCGCTGTCTAAGATGGTCTGCATCCTGTTCCGGCACCCGGACCGGTTGTCTAAGATGGTTTGAGCCCTGTTGCGGCACCCGGAACAGGTATCTAACGGCACAGCTGATTAAGATTTACTAATTAACAAGGTATATATACCAAGGCTAGCCATGATCTGCTTATTCATTTCCTTCTGATGAAACGGCCAGCGTTGTGGGCCGAGAAACGCGTTAAGGTACTCCTTTGAAGGACCTCATTTGGACTGCTATATTCTCCTGACACCCTGTGAGCCGCATGCATCGAGTGGACCGTAGCCGCAATTAATACGGATTTTTCCACCAGCGGCCGGAGAATCTGCTGCTCCAGTCTTTTTACACTGTTGCATATCCAGACTGGTACAGCATCCTTCAGCAGAATTAAACAACCGTGTTCATCTGGATGGTTCACCGGTGACGAGACCAGCTGTACGTTCACTGCACAGAGCCGCTGCAAACCCGGCTCAGTACAGCGCCTTTGACGGAGAGGCTTCTACATCAGGTGATATACCACAAAGTGAATTTGACCATCACTATCCATTTGCCACATAATACTACAGCACGGTTGTCCGCAAGTCCAGTACTGGGACACTCTTTACCAATGAGATTCTATTGTGTATAAGGAGGACAGTGACTTATAACAGAGGCACTTTTTATCAGTCTCCTTTTTACAATCATTTCAGCTCGTGGACGCACGGCTGATTTTCATGAAGCATTAATGCAGCCCTAACTAGGGTTTATTAAAGGTTTTTTATTCATATTTGTTTAGGAGATATGGCAGTCTCGTTTACATTTATATAATATCAATTGTTTATTCTTAGGCTAGTTCATGTATTGCATTTTTATGTGGATGACATATTAATATTTTAAATAAAACAATATATTGGATTCATTCTGCGCTCCCACTCTTTCTTTTTTCACACTTACTTTGATCCATTGTTGGGGCAGCCCGCCCACAACTGGTGAGCAGCCGTCTGAATCCAACCACATATAGTGTGTGTATTGTAGAGCGCCAATCTTTTGTATATATTTTAGGTATCTAAGGTGGTCTGCAGCCTTTTACGGCACCCTAAACAGCTATCTAAGGTTGTCTGGGTGTTCTGTACACCATTCCGGCACCTGAAACCGCTATGTAAGATGGTCTGCATCCTGTTCCGGCACCCGGACCGGTTGTCTAAGATGGTTTGAGCCCTGTTCCGGCACCCAGAACTGGTATCTAAGGTGTTCTGCGCCCTATTCCGGCACCCTGAACAGCTATCTAAGTTGTCTGGGTGTTCTGTACACCATTCCGGCACCCGAAACCGCTATCTAAGATGGTCTGCATCCTGTTCCGGCACCCGGACCGGTTGTCTAAGATGGTTTGAGCCCTGTTCCGGCACCCGGAACAGGTATCTAAGGTGTTCTGCGCCCTATTTTGGCAACCTGAACAGCTATCTAAGATTGTCTGGGTGTCCTGCACACCATTCCGGCACCTGAAACCGCTATCTAAGATGGTCTGCATCCTGTTCCGGCACCCGGACCGGTTGTCTAAGATGGTTTGAGCCCTGTTCCGGCACCCGGAACAGGTATCTAAGGTGGTCTGCGCCCTATTCCGGCACCCTGAACAGCTATCTAAGGTTGTCTGGGTGTCCTGCACACCATTCCGGCACCTGAAACCGCTATCTAAGATGGTCTGCATCCTGTTCCGGCACCCGGACCGGTTGTCTAAGATGGTTTGAGCCCTGTTGCGGCACCCGGAACAGGTATCTAAGGTGGTCTGCAGCCTTTTACGGCACCCTAAACAGCTATCTAAGGTTGTCTGGGTGTTCTGTACACCATTCCGGCACCTGAAACCGCTATGTAAGATGGTCTGCATCCTGTTCCGGCACCCGGACCGGTTGTCTAAGATGGTTTGAGCCCTGTTCCGGCACCCGGAACTGGTATCTAAGGTGTTCTGCGCCCTATTCCGGCACCCTGAACAGCTATCTAAGTTGTCTGGGTGTTCTGTACACCATTCCGGCACCCGAAACCAGTGGCGGATTTAGGGGGGGGGCACCAAGGCACGTGCCCCCCCCTGTCATTTTTAGTGCAGACTGACATGCGGACTAGCGTCCGCATGTCAGTCTGCGGTCTCGTTTCGTCCCCTGCTGTTAGGAGGGACACGGAGGGCACAGTGCGCGCCTCTCCTGTGTCCCTCCTGTGTCTCCGGCGGCCGCTGGTCTCATAAAGGAAGTGCCGTTCGTGAGCACTTCCTTTATTACAGTGACCCGCGGCCGCCGGAGACACAGGAGGGACACAGGAGAGGCGCGCACTGTGCCCTCCGTGTCCCTCCTAAAAGCAGGGGAGCGGGGGGAGCATCGGCGGCGGCGGAGGAAGGGACGCACTGGGGGGTTATATCTGGCACTGGGGGCATATTTGGTAGGGAGGGGGGGGGGGGAGAACATCTGGCACTGGGGACATATATGGCACTGGGGGGAATATCTGGCACTGGGGGCATATCTGGCACTGGGGGGGGGATATCTGGCACTGGGGGCATATTTGGCAGGGAGGGGGGGGGAATATCTGGCACTGGGGACATATATGGCACTGGGGGGAATATCTGGCACTGGGGGCATATCTGGCACGGGGGGGGGGATATCTGGCACTGGGGGCATATGTGGTACTGGGGGGGGGATATGTGGCACTGGGGGGAATAACTGGCAGGGGAGGGATATCTGGCACTGGGGGCATATGTGGCACTGGGGGGGGGGAATATCTGGCACTGGGGCATATGTGGCACTGGGGCATATGTGGCACTGGGGGCATATAAAGCACTGGGGGGGGGAGATATCTGGCACTGGGGGCATATGTGGCACTGTCTGGGAATATCTGGCACTGGGGGTATATGTGTACCTGGCACATGGGGGGGGGGCTATATTTGGCACTGGGGGCATGTGAGTACCTGGCACCGTGGGGGAATATCTGGCACTGGGGACATATGTGGCACTGGGAGCACAGCCCTAGCAACAAGGACTACCTCCTAGCAACGAGCATGACACCCAGTGCATGAAACCCCTGGCAACGAGCATGACACCCAGTGCATGAAACCCCTGGCAACGAGCATGACACCCAGTGCATGAAACCCCTGGCAACGAGCATGACACCCTGAGCATGAAAACCCCTGGCACCGTGCATGGAACCAAGAGCATGAAACCCCTGGCAACGAGCATGACACCCAGTGCATGAAACCCCTGACAACGAGCAGGTATTTGAAAAGTAATTAGAAGCCTTACTGTAGGACTTAATGTGTAATGGGCATTACGGTGTGTGGCATAATGTATCACGGACATTGCGGTGTGTGTCATAATGTGTCACAGGCATTACGGTGTATGGTATACTATATCGCTGGCATTGTGATATGTGGTATAATGTCTCAGGGTCATTGCAGTGTGTGGCATAATGTATCACGGACATTGCGGTGTGTGTCATAATGTGTCAGGCATTACGGTGTGTGGTATACTATATCACGGGCATTGTGGTATGTGGTATAATGTCTCAGGGTCATTGCAGTGTGGCATAATATATAACGGGCATTACGGTGTGTGGCATAGGGTATAACGGGCATTGCGGTATGTGTCACAGGCATTACGGTGTATGGTATACTATATCACGGGCATTGTGGTATAATGTCTCAAGGTCATTGCAGTGTGTGGCATAATGTGTCACAGACATTGTATGTGCTATAATGTATCAGGGGCAGTGCAGTGTGTAGCATAATGTATAACGGGCATTGCGATTCCTGTCATAATGTGTCACAGGCATTACGGTGTGTGGCATAATGTGTCTGGGGCATTACAGTGTGTGCATATTGTGTCATGTGCATTATTGTGTGTGGAATAATGTCTAAGGGCCATTGCAGTATGTGGAATAATGTATACTGGGCATTACTATAAGGAGGAAAAATGACAAATAATGTAAGGGGCATGAATCAGGATTATTTTTCTTTCCTGTGGTGGCCAACGTCTGGGCGTGCAGGTTGCAAAACTGGGGTATAAGGTAGTCTTTTCCTGCAATACCACGCCCATTCCAACGAAGCCACGCCCATTCCAACGAAGCCACGTCCCTAATGGTGCCCCCCCTGTAATTTTTTTCTGGATCCGCCCCTGCCCGAAACCGCTATCTAAGATGGTCTGCATCCTGTTCCGGCACCCGGACCGGTTGTCTAAGATGGTTTGAGCCCTGTTCCGGCACCCGGAACTGGTATCTAAGGTGTTCTGCGCCCTATTTTGGCAACCTGAACAGCTATCTAAGATTGTCTGGGTGTCCTGCACACCATTCCGGCACCTGAAACCGCTATCTAAGATGGTCTGCATCCTGTTCCGGCACCCGGACCGGTTGTCTAAGATGGTTTGAGCCCTGTTCCGGCACCCGGAACAGGTATCTAAGGTGGTCTGCGCCCTATTCCGGCAACCGGAACAGCTATCTAAGGTTGTCTGGGTGTTCTGTACACCATTCCGGCACCTGAAACCGCTATCTAAGATGGTCTGCATCCTGTTCCGGCACCCGGACCGGTTGTCTAAGATGGTTTGAGCCCTTTTACGGCACCCGGAACAGGTATCTAAGGTGTTCTGCGCCCTATTCCGGCACCCTGAACAGCTATCTAAGTTGTCTGGGTGTTCTGCACACCATTCCGGCACCTGAAACCGCTATGTAAGATGGTCTGCATCCTGTTCCGGCACCCGGACCGGTTGTCTAAGATGGTTTGAGCCCTGTTCCGGCACCCGGAACAGGTATCTAAGGTGGTCTGCGCCCTATTCCGGCAACCGGAAAAGCTATCTAAGGTTGTCTGGGTGTTCTGTACACCATTCCGGCACCTGAAACCGCTATCTAAGATGGTCTGCATCCTGTTCCGGCACCCGGACCGGTTGTCTAAGATGGTTTGAGCCCTGTTGCGGCACCCGGAACAGGTATATAAGGTGGTCTGCAGCCTTTTACGGCACCCTAAACAGCTATCTAAGGTTGTCTGGGTGTTCTGTACACCATTCCGGCATCTGAAACCGCTATGTAAGATGGTCTGCATCCTGTTCCGGCACCCGGACCGGTTGTCTAAGATGGTTTGAGCCCTGTTCCGGCACCCGGAACTGGTATCTAAGGTGTTCTGCGCCCTATTCCGGCACCCTGAACAGCTATCTAAGTTGTCTGGGTGTTCTGTACACCATTCCGGCACCCGAAACCGCTATCTAAGATGGTCTGCATCCTGTTCCGGCACCCGGACCGGTTGTCTAAGATGGTTTGAGCCCTGTTCCGGCACCCGGAACTGGTATCTAAGGTGTTCTGCGCCCTATTTTGGCAACCTGAACAGCTATCTAAGATTGTCTGGGTGTCCTGCACACCATTCCGGCACCTGAAACCGCTATCTAAGATGGTCTGCATCCTGTTCCGGCACCCGGACCGGTTGTCTAAGATGGTTTGAGCCCTGTTCCGGCACCCGGAACAGGTATCTAAGGTGGTCCGCGCCCTATTCCGGCTCCCTGAACAGCTATCTAAGGTTGTCTGGGTGTCCTGCACACAATTCCGGCACATGAAACAGCTATTTAAGGTGGTATGCATCCTGTTCCGGAACCCAGAACAGGTATCTAAGATGGTCTGCCCCCCATTCCGGGACCTGGTACTGATATCTAAGGATGTCCTATTTCGGCACCCATAGCATATAAGTTTGTCTGGGTGTTCTGCACCCAATTCTACCAACCGGAATGGATATAACGGCGCCCCACCCCACAGGGGCGTGGAAAGCCATGCTGGGCCCCAGTAATGTAATGCGGTGTGGCCTAAATTGGGTGCGTATCTACACCTCTGAAAGATATGATTAATTAAAGTATTAATTGTGTGCAATTTATTCAAAGGGGCCAGGTTGCTTAATCGGAAGCAGGTCCCTCCTCTTCGGCCGACGGCGCCATCTGCCCAGTGACATCTGGGAACATGACGCATGTGCACTACAGGACGCTGCCCAGTACCGCCAAGCGTAAGTATATTTGGGAAGGGGGATGTGGACTCCCCTGTCGGGCCCCTCCAGCAGCCTGGGACAGGGTAATTAATACCTGATTACCCGCCTCTTGGCACCACTGCATGTGGCGCTGCTCATAAATATTAGTTTTAATTATATTTTTTTATAAAGGCGGCGTGGTCACACCCCCTACCCTCACAACAAAAACAATGGGCAAGTGGTCATTTATTATTATTTATTTATTTATATATTTATACTGCTCTAAAAAAGAAAAAAACCTTCCCTATGCAGCCAGTGTGTGAAATAGGTGAGCTGCAGCACCAGCAGCTATGTCCGTTCTCCCCCCTCCATCCCTCTGCCCGAGTGTAGTACCAGCGGTGTAGGTGGGAGGCTGTCAGCCCTGCACAGCAGTTCCCCTGTGTGACAGCAGCGCACAGACAGCGCCACTGTGCAGAGCTGACAGCCTCCTAGCAGTGCAGCAGCTTCGTGCGGGAGCCTGCAGTGATTTCTCCCTCCCCACTGACAGCCCGTCCGCGGACCCGCCCCCCGGACGGGGACGCGCTTTCACAGCTCCCCAGCGGCAGAGGTCGCTGCAGGGAGCTGATCCGGTCCGGCATACCGGAATTTGGTCCGGTCCGGTTTTCACCTAATCCCGTGAAATTGTTATAAATGTCTGAAAACCCTGAAATAATTTTATATCTATAAAAATATATACTGCGATAATTTCCAGCTGCAAAAAAAGTAGAGCACATGGCAGACTGGTGTATGTACACAAGCCAAAACCAACTTGTTTTTTTCTTTTAAGTATTTGACACTCTGGGTGAGATGAAGTAAGTGGAAAAATGCAGCCAAATCTCAGAAAATGCTGTTTCAGGAGGTTTGGCCATGTACCGCATATGCACCAATCCCCTGAATGCGATAGATTCCGGGGCTTTGTTGCGGTGGCGACCTCAGAAAAAGGGAGTGAAGGTGCTGGGAACTGGCCGCCGCAGCCGGATAAGAGGACCAACAGCACAAATCCACGGGGAAAGGGGAGGTTGCCGGCGGGCCTGTCCCCCTTTCAGCACCTAGCCGGCCTCACCAGCCACTGAAAGCAGTGGGGCTAATTGCTGGGGAATGGGGGCAGCGAGCTATAAGACAAGCAGCCAGGGTGAGGGAGCTCTCTTACTTCTCTGCCACAGCCAGGACATGTGACAGGCTCTGGCAGCAGCGAAAGCAGCAGACAGAGGGCGGGATGTACTAAAGGGAAAATGCGGTAAAACCCCCGTTTTCGGGGGTTTTACTGCATTTTCATATGTACAAAGACCCCACCGCTGGGTTTACGCCGCCGGGGGTATCGCCATCAACCCCATAGAAGCCTATGGGCTACTTACCGCCGCCGCATTCCGCCAACGACCTGCGCCGCTCACGACGATCTCTCTACCACCGGACCCCCTCCTCCTTCTCCCCTGCAGCACAGCCTTGTCTCCTTCCAGCTGCAGGGGGGGAGAAGGAGGATCACGGGGACTCCCTGCACGTTACCTCCCGGGGGAGGGAGGTGACGGAAGCCGCCACAAACCTTGTCCTGCGGACCATCGCTGAACGCATGACAACCCCTGGCATCGCTTTGTGATACTAATTGCATATGTTAGTACATATGCGATTAGCATCATTGCATTGACCAGCGATGACCATAGGCGTGCGCAGCACATTTTATTAGGGGGTGCACCATCGAAGGGGTGTGTCTAGCACCGCCTTTTGGGCGTGTCTAGCACTATCTATTGACGGTCAACGCAATATAAAATATCCACCTTTGTACCAATCCTAATAAAGCAGATACATTGGCCTCATTCCGAGTTGATCGCTCGCAAGGCGATTTTAGCAGAGTTACACACGCTAAGCCGCCGCCTACTGGGAGTGAATCTTAGCTTCTTAAAATTGCGACCGATGTATTCGCAATATTGCGATTACTAACTACTTAGCAGTTTCAGAGTAGCTTCAGACTTACTCTGCCTGTGCGATCAGTTCAGTGCTTGTCGTTCCTGTTTTGACGTCACAAACACACCCAGCGTTCGCCCAGACACTCCCCCGTTTCCCCGGCCACTCCTGCGTTTTTTCCGGAAACGGTAGCGTTTTTTCCCGCACGCCCATAAAACGGCCTGTTTCAGCCCAGTAACACCCATTTCCTGTCAATCACATTACGATCGCCGGAGCGATGAAAAAGCCGTGAGTAAAAATTCTATCTCCATTGTAAAATTACTTGGCGCAGTCGCAGTGCGAATATTGCGCATGCGTACTAAGCGGAATTTCACTGCGATGCGATGAAAAATACCGAGCGATCAACTCGGAATGAGGGCCATTGTCAGATGTTGTGGTGTGCACCAAACAAACACCCCTGATGGCACTCACTGCAATTACACTGCTCCTCCTCAGCCTGGTCTGGCTCCCCCTCTCTTTCCCCTGCAAGCTGCAGTCACTCACTGACACTGACAGTCGCAGACTAGTACTGCTGCTGCTGGAAAAACGAGTGACGTGTCAATGCTGCTGCCGGCTGTCTGCCAGTACTGAATTTGTCTTCCTAAGAGGAACGCTGGCTGCATGCTGATCCTCATCAGTGGCTGGTGCTGGCATAGTATAGAAGGAGAGAGGTGGGCATGTGGTGGGTGGGCGTGCGAGCAGCATGACGTAATCACATCACGCTGTTTTTGTACATGGAGGTGGAGCCGGGAGTTTGAAAGCCGGTGGCAGTGGCACCCTTGATTAACCCAGGTGTCCGGTCAGTAATGCAGTCCTGGCAGGGTGCAACGCAGAGGGGACAGTAATCAGCCTGCTCGGCGATCGCTGCATCAGGCATGTGAGATCGGGGTGCCAGAGATTAGGGGGTGCCTGTGCGCACCAGGCACCCCCCCCTGCGCACACCTATGGCGATGACCCGCGATTAGTGACAGTACATCCGCCCTCAGAGTGTTCCCGGGGATGGGAGATGAGATCATAACGGCTGCGGCTCTGACACTAACCAAGTGCCCGCTGCCCCGTCCTCCTACTCCTCAGCAAAATATGTTTTGCACAGACAGCAGCAGCATGAGAGCAGCAGTAGTGACCCGCCAGGAATTTTCATTTGGTTTCTGAACAAGAGCTGCTGCAGCATCTGAAGTATAGACATGTGCTGCAGCTTCCAGGAAAGAGATAGGTGCTGCAGCAGCAGGGGGCAGAGAGTGGTGCTGCAGGACAGAAATAACCCTGCTGCACAACTACAAGTAGACAGTGAGACATATAAAGAAGGCGGGTAGAGCTCCAGCATTTGCCGGTTGTTAGTGTCTCCTGCTGATGCCTCTGGCCTTCCCTGTTCCCTACCTAGTCTCCGAGTCAGAGTCAGCGCGCCCCCTCTGCTTCTCCTCCTCCTGCTCTGCGGCTGCCAGCATAGTGGCCCATAAGAAACAGAGGTGTCGGACAGCAGTGCGCCCCCTCTAACTTTTTCGGCGCCCAGAGCTTGAGCTCCACCGGAGACAGCCTTGCTAAAACCCTGGACAGAAGAGCCAGGGTCAGGGCCGGCATCCTGTCGCACGCGCCCGCAGCAACACCAACTAGTTCCAGAAGTCTGTGCCACCAGTATTCACTGGGAGCAGTCGGAAGTCGAATCGGAAGAGAGGAGGCCGGGAGCTGGGTTCTCGAGCCGCAACAGGATGAGCACGGAAGTCCGTACCGGCTTCTGGTGGCCGGAGAGCAGGAAACACCACCGCCGGGAGAAGAGGAGCCAAATGACGTCGCTTTCAGATCATCATCCGCAGGAAGACTGGGGAGAATTGGACCCAGGAAGCCGGAAGAGAGGGGCCAACGAAGGCTGCTGCCTGGTGAGGGTCACGCAGGCCACCGTGGCCTAATACCTCCAGAAGCAGTGGATGCAGAGGAGCTGTCATCTGAGGTGCAACTTGGAGCAGCCGAAGTGAGCCTAGAGGCCCCGCTTCGATTTAGAGCCACCACCATCAGTAGTAGAGGTACCTACTGAGGTACGGTGGGGAGGATGACTGTAAGGACTTGGAAGTAGAGACCGGAGGGGTAGGTAACAACACCAGGCTTATGTCTAGTGGTCACCTCCTTCTTCCCTCACCACAACCTCGTGTTTTGGTTTTGGATCTGGATCCCCGCTCGTGTTTTGGATCTGGATTGGTTTTGCCAAAACCACCCTTTCGGGTTTTGGTTTTGGATCTGGATGATTTTTGAAAAAAACATATAAACAGCTAAAATCACAGAATTTGGTGGTAATTTTGATCCTACAGTATTATAAACCTCAATAACATTAATTTCCACTTATTTCCAGTATATTCTGAACACCTCACAATATTATTTTTAGGCAAAAAGGTTGTACTGAGGTAGCTGGATGACTTTGCTAAGCGACACAAGTGTGCGGCACAAACACCTGGCCCATCTAGGGGGTTTATTTACTAATAAATAAATAATAATATATCTCAAATTTTATCGGACGTATTTTACTGCAACTTTTTGAATCCATCTACGGTAATTTACTAAGCTGCCGAATTTTCTATTTTCGTTTTTTCCGGTGTCGATGTGATTCGTATTGTCGGGCAGTGTTTTACGGGAGTGATTAGTAAAACACTGCCAGACATAACACAATGAATCCCGGCCGGATCAGCTGCAAAGTTAATTGGGGTCACGGCGCTCCATTGTAACCAATGATGGGAACTTTGCGGTCTGCAGTAACCACAAAGTTAATTGGGGTCACCCACAAGAGTGACCCCAATTAACTTTGTGGTTAACCGCAGACCGCAAAGTTCCCATCATTGGTTACAATGGAGCGCCGCTAAGCTACATTGTAACCAGTGCGCTCCTCCTGATTGACAGTGCAGGAGCGCATAGCCAACCAGGAGAGTGCCATGACGTGGCGCTCCCTGATTGGCTGGCGGGACCTTCACTGACAGAAGTCACGGGGGATCCCGCCAGTCGGGGAAAGGGGTTCCATGTGTAAACATGGAACCCCTTTAAGTGCGTGGTTCGGGTTATTCGTTTTTTTATTTTAAACAAGTCCCTGGATTACAAAGTTAAAGAAGAGGACTGATCTACACTGGATTGTTTGTAAGTATAATTTTATTTTTCCAGGTAATCCGTGGATTCTACTGGACAAGGGGACGCGAATTGCAGCGTTGGAGGTAGGTAAGTATTGGAGTGTGTAAGTGTGTGTAAATAAAATTGTACTATCACGGTGTGTGTAGTTTGTTTTTTTGGGGGGTATTTTTTGTAGTAGAACTACAGGTACCAGCGGGCCCGTTATTTTCCCGCATGCTGGTACTTGTGGTTCTCCAAGTACCAGCTTGCGGGGGAGGCTTGCTTGGACTTGTAGTTCTTCTACAAAAAACAATATTCTTTCAATTTACACAAAGACTATCAGCCTCCTATCCACCGCCCACGGATGGGGGGTGGGGGACAG
Organism: Pseudophryne corroboree; assembly: GCF_028390025.1. NCBI lineage: Eukaryota > Metazoa > Chordata > Amphibia > Anura > Myobatrachidae > Pseudophryne > Pseudophryne corroboree. The sequence goes on from NC_086445.1 coordinate 646,314,256, forward strand.
CCTCGGGCTTCACCCCTGGCCCTTGTGTGGCTGGATGGGGGAACCCCATGATTTAAGGGGTCTCCACTCCTCCAGGGTACCCCGGCCAGGGGTGACTAGTTGGGGGGGTAATGCCACGGCCGCAGGGACCAGTATAAAAGTGTCCCCAGGCTGTGGCATTATCTCTCTGGCTACTAGAGCCCGGTGCTGGTTTAAAAAATACAGGGGACCCCTACGTCTTTTGTCCTCCGTATTTTTTGAACCAGGACCGGACGCAGAGCCCGGTGCTGGTTGTTTAAATATGGGGGAACCCTACTCAATTTTCCCCCTGTATTTTTACAACCAGGACCAGCTCAAAGAGCCTGAGGCTGGTTACGCATAGGAGGGAGGACCGCAAGCATTTTTTTTTTTTTTACATATTTCACCTAAACAGTCCCTTTCCCACAGATAAGAATGCACGGATCTCACTGATCCGTGCATGACTATCCAAACACGCCAGGAAAAAGCAGGTCTATTTTTTTGCTGCTTTGTTTTACGAATAGCAAAAAAATACAACCGCAATTGAACATTCAAGGACAAACACCAAAATACGAATGAATAGTAAATTCCCATGTTGTATGAACAAACAGCCGGGTTTGACCGATGGTCTATTCATTCGTTTTTCTGCCCTCTGCCATGAAAACCATTACAAATAGCCCAAACACTGCCGAGATTTTAACTTAGTTAATTCCCGTGTTGACACTTAGAAAAAACAAAACAAATTCGAACAAAATCGGGGCTTTAGTAAATAAACCCCTAGGAGTGGCACTGCAGTGTCAGACAGGATGTCAGATTAAAAAAATAGGCCCCAAAACAGCTCATCATGCAAAGAAGAAAAAGAGGTGCAATGAGGTAGCTGGATGGCTAAGCTAAGCGACACAAGTGTGCGGCACAAACACCTGGCCCATCTAGGACTGGCACTGCAGTGTCAGACAGGATGGCACTTTTAAAAACTAGGCCCCAAACAGCACGTCATGCAAAGAAGAAAAGGAGGTGCAATGAGGTAGCTGGATGGCTAGGCTAAGTGACACAAAAACCTGGCCCATCTAGGGGTGGCACTGTAGTGGCAGACAGGTTGGCACTTTTAAAAACTAGTCGCCAAACAGCAAAGAAGAAAACGAGGTGCAATGAGGTAGCTGGATGACTTTGCTAAGCGATACAAGTGTACGGCACAAACACATGGTCCATCTAGGAGTGGCACTGCAGTGTCAGACAGGATGGCAGATTTAAAAAAATAAGCCCCAAACAGCACATCATGCAAAGAGGAAAAAGAGGTGCAATGAGGTAGCTGGATGACTTTGCTAAGCGACACAAGCGTGTGGCACAAACACCTGGCCCATCCAGGAGTGGCACTGCAGTGGCAGACAGGATGGCACTTTTAAAAACTAGGCACCAAACAGCTCATCATGCAAAGAAGAAAAGGAGGTGCAATGAGGTAGCTGGATGGCTAGGCTAAGTGACACAAGTGTGTGGCACAAAAATCTGGCCCATCTAGGGGTGGCACTGTAGTGGCAGACAGGTTGGCACTTTTAAAAACTAGTCCCCAAACAGCAAAGAAGAAAACGAGGTGCAATGAGGTAGCTGGATGACTTTGCTAAGCGACACAAGTGTGCGGCACAAACACATGGTCCATCTAGGAGTGGCACTGCAGTGTCAGACAGGATGGCAGATGTATAAAATAGGCCCCAAAACAGCACATCATGCAAAGAAGAAAAAGAGGTGCAATGAGGTAGCTGGATGGTTAAGCTAAGTGACACAAGTGTGCGGCACAAACACCTGTCCCATCTAGGAGTGGCACTGCAGTGTCAGACAGGATGGCAGATTTAAAAAATAGGCCCCAAACAGCACATCATGCAAAGAGGAAAAAGAGGTGCAATGAGGTAGCTGGATGACTTTGCTAAGCGACACAAGTGGGCGGCACAAACACCTGGCCCATCTAGGAGTGGCAATGTAGTGGCAGACAGGTTGGCACTTTTAAAAACTAGGCCCCAAACAGCACATCATGCAAAGAAGAAAATGAGGTGCAATGAGGTAGCTGAATGACTTTGCTAAGCGACACAAGTCTGCGGCACAAACACCTGGCCCATCTAGGAGTGGCACTACAGTGTCAGACAGGATGGCATATTTAAAAAGATAAGCCTCAAACAGCACATCATGCAAAGAAGAAAAACAGGTGCAATGAGGTAACTGGATGACTTTGCTAAGCGACACAAGTGTGCAGCACAAACACCTGGCCCATCTAGGAGTGGCACTGTAATGTCAGACAGGATGGAAGATTTAAAAAATAGGCCCCAAGCAGCACATCATGCAAAGAAGAAAAAGAGGAGCAATGTGGTAGCTGGATGGCTAAGCTAAGCGACACAAGTGTGTGGCACAAACACCTGGCCTGTCTAGGAGTGGCACTGCAGTGTCAGACAGGATGGCAGATTTAAAAAATAAGCCCCAAACAGCACATCATGCAAAGAAGAAAAAGAGGTGCAATGAGGTAACTGGATAACTTTGCTAAGTGACACAAGTGTGCAGCACAAACACCTGGCCCATGTAGGAGTGGAACTGCAGTGTCAGACAGGATGGCAGATTTAAAAACTAGGCCCCAAACAGCACATGATGCAAAGGAAAAAAAGAGGTACAATGAGGTTGCTGGATGGCTAGGCTAAGCATGAGAAGCTGAGCCACCAGTCATGAACATAGGCAAATGCCTTAGTCTTTCCTTGCCACTTCGTGTAGTGAATGGCATATTGCCAACTTTACGTTTCTCATCAGATAATTTATTTTTCTCTTGTGTCCTAGAGGACACTGGGAATCTATTTAGCACCATGGGGTATAGATGTGTCCACTAGGAGCCATGGGCACTTGAAGAATTTTATAGGTTGCGCTGGCTCCTCCCTCTATGCCCCTCCTACCAGAGTCAGTTTAGAAAATGTGCTCGGAGGAGGCGGTCACATCGCTGGAAGCTCTTGAAGAGTTTTCTGCATTTATTTTCTGTTTGTTATTTTCAGGCAGGACTGGATGGCACCAGCCTGCCTGCTTCGTGGGACTTAGTTGGGGGAACGGCCCTACCTTTTGAAGGGTTAATGGTCCCGTTCCCCGCTGACAGGACACTAGCTCCTGAGGGAACGATTCGCACGCCCCACCATGGCAAACGTACATTCCTGCAACATGCCGCCTGCCCTAACAGAGCCAGAAGAATGAAGAGTGGTGAGTACTAAGCCGGCGTCCCAGTTAGCGGGTCTCCGGCCATTATGGCGGCATGAGGGTACAGAGACGCATGGCTTCTACATGGGGCGGCGGAGTCTCAGGACTCAGTACACAGTGAGGACGCATCGCTTCTGAGGGAGCAAACTGAGTCTAACTACACTACGGGTGTATACAGTACCCAGAAAGGCATTATAAACTTAAAAGATTACCTCAGCCAGTATAAAAAAGCGGGAAGACCGCGCGCCATTGAGGGGGCAAGGCTTCACTATGAGCGGTACTTCATTCTGCCAATCCGGACCTAGCAGTAAGACTGGAGTCAGTTGTTTGACCTGCTGGGGTTCTTTTGCTATTCTGTGAACCCAGCAGGTTTGCGGCTGTACTCTCAGACCTGCTTGCTTAATCCTCCCTCACTGTGCAGGGCGTCCAGGTGTCAGTTTAGTGGCAGTAAGCTGAACCTGTGCCCTGCAAGTGGGGGTTAGGATTGTGGACACTCTCCTTGTGTCTATATTTCTATCTCTGACCAAGGAGTTTATTCCCACACCCGTTGGTAACCCTTTGGGGTTTTTTCTGTTGCTATTAGCAACATCATTTCAGGTACTCCACATGTTAAATCACTACACATCGCTTCATTGTGCGCTCTATTCCATCTGAGCATTCCTGACACTAGGGAGACACCCAATTCCTGAGCCTTTGGGCTTCTCCGTTCACTTTGTGTTTATTAGTTATTCCATCACCTCCTGTGTATGTTATGTTATACTGTCTGTGAGTTTGTTTGCTTCCCTTCCCTCTCTGTTCATACACCGGTATACTCCTGTTAGCACTGGTGTGCGTAACACCAGGCTGTCACGGAAAGGAAGGCTTACTCAGGACCTTTCGGACTGCCAAGTTCAAGGTCAAAACCAGAGGTTCTTCTACACAAGAGGTACTAGAAGTAAACCACGAAAACCAGCATCTGCAGGTTCACAGGAACAGAGCTCAAGTTCTGCTTCCTCAAAGCCTTCAGCATAACGGTGGACCGCAATGCCTGGAAGACCGGCAGGTGGGAGCCCTACTAAAATTTTTCAGTCACTTCTGGACAACATCATGCCAGGATCCCTGGATCATAGATCTTATTTCCCAGGGCTACAGACTGGAATTTCAGGAGCTGCCACCTCACAGATTCTTCAAATCAGGCTTACCAGTTTCACAGGAAGCAAGGGATGAGGTGGAACTGGTACAGACTCAGGTCATTGTTCCAGTTCCACCTCATCTGTAAAACAGGGGATATTATGCCAACCTGTTTGTAGTACCGAAACCGGACGGTTCGGTAAGACTGATTTTGAACCTCAAGTCATTAAACCCATTCTTAAGTCAAATTCAAGATGGAGTCTCTGATAGCGGTGATCTCAGGTCTGGAGGAGGGGGAATTCCTAGTGTGTCTGGATATAAAGGATACGTACCTTCACATTCCGAGCTGGCCGCCTCACCAGGCTTATCTACGGTTTGCACTGCAGGACTGTCACTAGCAGTTCCAGGCCCTACCTTTTGGTCTCTCCACGGCACTGAGGGTGTTCACCAAGGTGATGGCAGAAATGGTGTTTCTCCTTATCAAGCAGGGAGTGCACATAATTCCATACCTGGACAATCTTCTGATAAAGGCACCGTCCAGGGAGCGGATGATAGACAGTATTCGCCTCTCAACCACACTACTCCTGGATCACGGGTGGATTCTGAACTTGCCAAAATCTCACCTGAAACTGACGCAGCGACTTTCCTTTCTGGGAATGATACTGGACATGGAATCTCAGAGAGTGTTCCTTCCTGTGGAGAAGGCTATAGAAATCCAGTTGATGGTTCGGGCTGTCCTGAAGCCAACCCAGATCTCGGTGCATCTGTGCATTCGCCTTCTGGGGAAAATGGTGGCCTCTTACGAGCTGCTTCAGTACAGAAGGTTTTATGCGAAGCCCTTCCAGCTAGATCTATTGGACAAATGGTCTGGGTCACATCTTCACATGCACCAGAGGATCCGTCTGTCACCAAGAGCCAGGATCTCCCTTCTGTGGTGGCTACAGACTTCTCACCTTGTCGAGGGTCAGAGGACCGGGATTCAGAATTGGATTCTGCTAACCACGGACGCAAGCCTCAGAGATTGGGGAGCAGTCACCCAGGAGGTGCAATTTCAAGGAAAATGGGGAACTCAGGAAGTCGTCCATCCAGTAAACATCTTGGAACTCAGAGCTATCTACAACGCACTTCTGCAGGCTTCATCCCTACTTCGGAATCAGGCCATTCAAGTCCAGTCGGACAATGTAATGGTGGTAACGTACATAAACCGACAAGGCAGAACGAAAAGCTGAGCAGCAATGTCAGAGGTGTAAAAAATTCAGCTCTGGGTGGAAAAACACGCCGTGGCATTGTCAGCAGTCTTCATTTCGGGAGTAGACAACTGGGAAACAGACTTCCTCAGCAGACATGACCTGCACTCGGGGGAGTGGAGCCTTCACCCGGAAGTGTTCAGGTGCTTGCGGTGTGGATATCCACAAATCGACATGATGGCCTCTCTTCTCAACAAGAAGCTCAAGCGGTATTGTTCCAGGTTGAGAGACCCACAAGCAGTGGCAGTAGACACTCTGACAACTCCGTGGTTCTACCAGATGGTGTACGTGTTTCCTCCACTTCCTCTGATCCCAAGAATTATAAAAAGATTAAGAAGGGAAAAGTTTCAAGCAATACTCATTGCTCTGGACTGGCCAAGAAGGGCCTGGTAAGCGGACCTTCTGGAGATGCTCATCGAAGATCTGTGGCCCCTGCCACTTTGCAAGGATTTTCTGCAACAGGGCCTGTTCGTCTATCAAGACTTACCACGTCTACCTCTTGCCGGAGGTTGAACGGATAATCCTAGCCAGGAGAAGGATTCCTGACAAGGTCATCCTGACTATGATCCAAGCCAGGAAAGGAGTAATGTCTAAACATTAACACTGTATATGTCATGCTGCTTGGATTTTGGGAATCCGGAGGTGTAGCCTGAGACTCGGTGTCGGTAACCTTCAACAGAATAAGCCGGGCAGGCTGAATAAAGGTCTTTTTCATAGGTCTCCTATGAAGGTACTGCTGGAGCTCTAACGATGAAATTCTGTAGAAGCGAATGGATCGGCAGAGCCCGGCTGCTCGAGTGCGAACGCCTGGCAGGACCCCGGTGGTAGGTCGGCTGATGACTGGAATGAGCTGAGGGTTCAGGGAGCAAAGGTAACCGAAGGATCAGCATGTGTGCCGAAATGAACAGGAAATCCGATGAATTTGAAGAATTCCAGTAACAGGATGCTACAGGAGCAAGGCTTTGAAGCACAGATTAACTAGCACAGACAAGGCTGTGTGAGAGATGTTGCACTGGCAATTTCTCACCTAGAAAGCATCAGGTTTATACCTGCACTCACACATGCTGCTGCCTCTGCCCCCTGGCCTCCCAGACCTCCCTGCAAGCTGAGACCAGCGCCAGCAGCCTGCACCCCCTCTGGAGGAACTGCGCCAGAACGTCCGGACAGGTAAGTACCGGGACTCCCGAGACCCGATCCACCGGCCCGTGACATTACCCTCCCTTTTAAGGATGGCCACTGGACAGCCACCAGGTTTGCTGGGATCCTCTTCATGAAACTTGGGAAGCAACGCAAGAGCATGCACATCTGAAGAATCCTCCCAGGAACGTTCTTCAGTACCATAACCCTTCCAATCTAGAAGATATTGTAGATGACCATGTCTTATCCGGGAATCAAGAATTTTTATAATCTCAAATTCTACACCACGATCTGTGACAACTTTTGGAGAACCAGGATGGACCTTACAAAACTTATTTAATACTAGAGGTTTCAAGAATGAGACATGGAAGGTTGGGAAAACTCTCAGATAAGGCGGTAACTTCAGTTTGTAAGTTACGGAGTTGATCACCTGTTCCACAGGGAAGGGTCTAATGTAGCGAGGAGCAAATTTCATGGACGGGACATGTAACCTCAAGTTGCGAGTTGAGAGCCAGACCCTATCTCCAACTGTTAATTTAGGCCCCATTCTTCTTTTTTTATCCACCCAAAACTTATAACGAGAAGCCTTTTGCAGATTCTGATGAACTGTCTTCCAGATCCAGAAGTCCCTTGTCACGATCCGGGTATCTGGACGCCATTACTTGCCTTTTAGATGCCTTCTGAAGCTGGCTCAGCGTTCCAGGGCCGGATCTCATCTGTGTTCCTGATGTCCACACTCTGCATATCCCTCCTGTCACTCTGAGACGCTGTCACAGCGACGCCATGTTTGAACCTAGTGTGGCGTCTCCCATCCTCCGCGGCCTCCGCCGCCGCTCCTGTGTTACAGTATGCAGGTTGTCAGAGTGGTGCCCCATGCCTGCCGCGGCATCCGCTGTCATCCATGTGTCTCAGTGTGCACTTGTCAGTTTGGCGTCTTCTGTCCTCCGCGGCCGGCGCCGCCATTGCTGCTATGTTTCCACATGGTTTTCCAAACCAACTTCCCTCCAAGTAATAACATGGGCGCAGCCATGTTTGTTCCAGTCACATGTTCAGTCTCCACCAATCTGCTGCATAGTGAACCTGCATGATTGGCCAGCCAATGCCTGCCCTGCAGCAGGTATAAGTATCCTGTGCCTGAACCAGGAAATGGTCAGTGCTTTGAACGTCAAACCTTGTTCCAGTGTCTCTCTCCTGTGGTTGTTTCTCCAGGTTCCAGCTCCTGTCTCCAGCATCCACTACGAGACCCGCACCTGCCTACCATCCTGCGGTGCAGCCTGACTCTGCAGCCCTCCGTGGCTATTCCAGCTTCCAGCTATTAACCCATCTGCTTCCAGCGGTCAGCTTCCAGCAGTATCCAGTTTCTTCAAAGTGCCGGTGTTATTCCAGCGGATCCCTACTTACCAGCAGTATCCACTACCACCGGTAACCTCTTCTCAACTCTTCTGTTTCCACGCTCCCTAGCATCTTACAGTATCTACTCCGTGTCTTCATCACCTGTCTGGTTCCATCCAGCATCCACTCCGTGTCTTCATCACCTGTCTGGTTCCATCCAGCATCCACTCCGTGTCTTCATCACCTGTCTGGTTCCATCCAGCATCCACTCCGTGTCTTCATCACCTGGCTGATTCCATTCAGCATCCACTCCGTGTCTCTACCACCTGGCTGGTTACATCCAGTATCTACAACAGTCTGTTCAAGTTACCAACTACATCTATACTTCTACTGGCGTGTTCCTCGGCAATCTTCACTACTACAGCCAGGCCTGGTAAGGTTATTCCATCAAAGGACTTTAACATCTATTCCTCAACCTACCAGTGCTCTGTAATACCTCACATGGTTAAAGTGATCCAGGAACTGTATTATATGCCATTTGCTTTTATCAACTGTGAATACTGTTGTTTATACACGGAGTCTGTTAATAAAACCTTTTATTGACTTTTAACCTGGTTGTCATGGTCACACCTTCGGGTAATCCTTCTACACTTACATGTCCAGGGGTCTGATTAAACCTTCCAAGTTTCATTTCATTTCAGCCCCTACAACTGAGGCTTCCTCCTGTCAGCCTAAACCCTCAGTTGTGACAGTAAGCACTGACCATATGAATCCAGTCGGAGACCAGGATCAAGCGGCCAGGCCGATGCAAGAACTGGCAGCCAGACTCGAACATCAGGAGGCTGCACAAGGCCACATCATCCGCTGTCTCCAGGATCTCTCTACCCGACTGGATGGGACTCAAGCAACCCTCCGTGGACCTGGCACGTCCGGTGCGTCCACAACAGTGACAACAGCTGTAACCCCACCCACCTTACCCATTTCTACTCCACGTCTTCATCTTCCAACGCCAGCAAAATTTGACGGATCTCCTAGATTCTGCATGGGATTTCTCAACCAGTGTGAAATCCATTTTGAGCTACAACCTGGCAATTTCCCCAGTGACCGTACTAAAATTGCCTATATTATTTCTCTTCTCAGTGGCTCAGCCCTTGACTGGGCATCACCTTTATGGGAGAAGTCTGATACCCTGTTGTCTTCCTATACTGATTTTATAGCTACATTCAGGCGCATCTTCGACGAGCCAGGCCGGGTAACCTCTGCTTCATCTGAGATTCTCCGTTTACGCCAGGGAACACGTGCTGTGGGACAGTATCTCATACAGTTCAAAATCCTGGCATCCGAACTGGCATGGAACGATGAGGCCCTGTATGCTGCATTCTGGCATGGCTTTTCAGAACGCATCAAGGATGAATTAGCTACCAGAGACTTGCCTTCTAAGTTGGATGAGCTAATTTCACTATGCACAAAGGTTGATCTTCGTTTTAGAGAAAGAGCAACTGAGCGAGGAAGATCATCTTTTTCAAAGTCTTCTGCTCCTCCTCCTCGTCAACCGTCTCCATCCAAAGATGAGTCCATGCAAATTGGCCGTTCCCGTCTATCTCCCGCTGAGCGCCGAAGACGTCTTTCTGAGTCTCTCTGTCTCTACTGTGCAGCTCCGTCTCACACTATCAATGCCTGTCCCAAACGTCCGGGAAACTCCAAATCCTAGCTCGCCAAGGAGAGGGCCGGCTAGGAGTAATGAACTCCTCTCCATCTCCTCATGATTGCAATCTCCCAGTCTCGCTTCAAATTGCTCAACGTTATAGGAACGTCATTGCCCTCATTGATTCCGGAGCAGCTGGGAATTTCATAACCGAAGCTTATGTTAAACGGTGGTCCCTACCCACCGAGAGACTTCCTACGTCTATTTCCTTGACTGCCGTGGATGGCAGTAAGATTTTTGACGCAGTTATTTCCTTAAGGACTCTACCAGTTCGTCTGAGAGTAGGAGTTCTTCATTCAGAATTTATTTCCTTTTTAGTGATTCCAAGAGCCACACATCCAGTGGTTTTGGGCCTTCCATGGCTCCGTCTTCACAATCCATCGATTGACTGCACGACTACGCAGATACTAGCATGGGGTCCCTCCTGTGCTGAGACCTATTTGTCCAAAGTGATTCCTGTTTGTTCTTCCTCCCCCAGGTCGTCTGATGTTCCACCTCCTCCATATCAAGACTACACAGATGTGTTCAGTAAAGCCTCCGCTGATATCCTTCCTCCTCATAGAGAATGGGACTGTCCAATTGATCTCATCCCAGGGAAGGTTCCACCTCGAGACCGAACTTATCCGTTGTCCCTTCCAGAGACGCATTCCATGGAGGAGTACATCAAAGAGAACCTGGCGAAGGGTTTCATTCGACCTTCCTCTCCTCCAGCTGGCGCAGGCTTCTTTTTCGTTAAAAAGAAGGACGGTGGCCTGCGGCCGTGCATCGACTACAGAGGTTTGAACGACATTACCGTTAAGAACCGTTATCCTTTACCCTTGATTACAGAGCTCTTCGATAGAGTTAGCGGGGCAACCATCTTTACAAAGTTGGATTTGAGGGGTGCCTACAATCTCATCCGGATCCGTGAGGGTGACGAGTGGAAGACCGCCTTTAACACCCGGGATGGACACTATGAGTACCTCGTCATGCCCTTCGGATTGAGCAACGCTCCAGCTGTTTTCCAGCATTTCGTAAATGAAATCTTCAGAGACATCCTGTACCGCCATGTCGTAGTTTATCTAGATGATATCCTTATCTTTGCCAATAATCTAGAGGAACATCGCTTCTGGGTAAAGGAGGTTCTGTCCTGTCTCCGTGTCAATCATCTCTATTGCAAATTAGAGAAATGTGTTTTTGAAGTCAAATCCATTCCGTTTATAGGTTACATTGTGTCCGGTTCCGGACTAGAGATGGATCCTGAGAAACTACAAGCAATCCAGAATTGGCCGATTCCCCTAACCCTCAAAGGGGTCCAGAGGTTCTTAGGGTTCGCCAATTACTACAGAAAGTTTATACGAGACTTTTCCACCATTGTGGCGCCTATCACTGCTTTTACCAAGAAGGGTGCTAACCCGTCCAAGTGGTCTGAAGAAGCTACGCAAGCTTTTTATCTATTAAAGCAACGCTTCATCTCTGCACCAGTTCTGAAACAGCCCGACATCGACTCTCCTTTCATCCTTGAGGTAGATGCCTCCTCCGTTGGAGTAGGAGCGGTGTTGTCCCAGAGGGCTAAAGATGGTCATCTACATCCTTGCAGTTTCTTCTCCCGGAAGTTCTCCCCAGCTGAGCGCAACTATGCCATTGGCGACCAGGAGTTGCTAGCCATCAAGCTCGCTCTGGAAGAATGGAGATATCTGTTAGAGGGAGCTTCTCATTCAGTCACTATACTTACCGACCAGAAAAATCTTTTATATCTGAAAGGCGCACAATGTCTTAACCCTTGTCAAGCCAGATGGGCACTTTTCTTTTCCAGGTTCGACTTTAAACTCCAGTTCTGTCCGGGTTCTCAGAATCGCAAGGCCGATGCCCTTTCCCGCTCATGGGAGCAAGAAAATGAGTCAGAGTCTTCGGACAAGCATCCTATTATTAATCCGTTGGCATTCTCCACGGTAGGGATGGACTCTACGCCTCCACCAGGGAAAAGTTTTGTGAAGCCGGTGTTAAGGAAGAAGCTCATGCATTGGGCCCATGCTTCCCGTTTTGCCGGACATACAGGCATCCAGAAAACCCTTGCGTTTATCTCTAGGTCCTATTGGTGGCCAACTCTGAAGAAGGACGTCATGGAGTTTATTGCCTCTTGCCCAAAGTGTGCCCAACACAAAGTCTCCCGCCAGTCATCTGCTGGGCAACTGGTTCCATTATCTGTTCCCCGTCGACTGTGGACCCATTTGTCAATGGACTTCGTTACAGATCTGCCCATGTGCAACAAGTTTAATACCATCTGGGTGGTAGTTGACCGGTTCACCAAGATGGCACATTTCATACCTCTCACCGGTCTTCCGTCAGCTTCCAAGCTGGCTCAAGTGTTTTTTCAAGAGATCTTCCGACTCCACGGTCTTCCTGAAGAGATCATCTCCGATCGTGGTGTACAATTTGTAGCCAAGTTTTGGCGAAGTTTATGTCAAGCCCTCCAAGTCAAGTTAAAGTTTTCCACAGCTTATCATCCTCAGACCAATGGTCAAACCGAGAGGGTGAATCAGGACTTGGAGGCCTTCCTCCGCATTTATGTGTCTACCTCTCAAGATGACTGGGTTCAACTCCTTCCTTGGGCCGAGTTCAGCCACAACAATCAATACCATTCCTCATCTTCTTCAACACCATTCTTCATCAACTATGGATTCCACCCTAAAGTTCCAGAATTCCAACCGCTTCCAGCAACTTCAGTTCCAGCAGTGGATGTCACCTTGCATCAGTTTTCTAACAACTGGAAGAGTGTGCGAGCGGCCCTGCTCAAAGCCTCGTTCAGGTACAAGAAGTTTGCTGATAGGAAGCGTAGAGCAGTTCCTGCTCTCACGGTGGGTGATCGTGTGTGGTTGTCCACGAAGAATTTGAGGCTAAGAGTTCCCAGCATGAAATTTGCACCTCGTTACATCGGTCCTTTCAAAATTGAACAAGTCATCAATCCTGTTGCCTACAAACTCCAGTAACCTCCCTTCCTGAAGATACCCAGGACATTCCATGTTTCCCTGTTGAAACCGCTGATCCTGAATCGGTTTCATTCTGCACTTCCTCCAGCTCCGAAAGTCCAAACTCAACGGGGAGTTGAGTATGAAGTGGCCAAGATTCTGGACTCACGTTTCCGTTACGGTCAATTGCAGTATCTTATTGACTGGAAGGGCTATGGTCCTGAAGAACGCTCTTGGACCAATGCTTCAGATGTCCATGCTCCTGCCTTGGTCCGGAATTTCCACTCTAAGTTTCCTCAAAAGCCGAAGAAGTGTTCTGGGGCCACTCCTAAAGGGGGGGGGGGGGTGTTGTCACGATCCGGGTATCTGGACGCCATTACTTGCCTTTTAGATGCCTTCTGAAGCTGGCTCAGCATTCCAGGGCCGGATCTCATCTGTGTTCCTGATGTCCACACTCTGCATATCCCTCCTGTCACTCTGAGACGCTGTCACAGCGACGCCATGTTTGAACCTAGTGTGGCATCTCCCGTCCTCCGCGGCCTCCGCCGCCGCTCCTGTGTTACAGTATGCAGGTTGTCAGAGTGGTGCCCCATGCCTGCCGCGGCCTCCGCTGTCATCCATGTGTCTCAGTGTGCACTTGTCAGTTTGGCGTCTTCTGTCCTCCACGGCCGGCGCCGCCATTGCTGCTATGTTTCCACATGGTTTTCCAAACCAACTTCCCTCCAAGTACTAACATGGGCGCAGCCATGTTTGTTCCAGTCACATGTTCAGTCTCCACCAATCTGCTGCACAGTGAACCTGCATGATTGGCCAGCCAATGCCTGCCCTGCAGCAGGTATAAGTATCCTGTGCCTGAACCAGGAAATGGTCAGTGCTTTGAACGTCAAACCTTGTTCCAGTGTCTCTCTCCTGTGGTTGTTTCTCCAGGTTCCAGCTCCTGTCTCCAGCATCCACTACGAGACCCGCACCTGCCTACCATCCTGCGGTGCAGCCTGACTCTGCAGCCCTCCATGGCTATTCCAGCTTCCAGCTATTAACCCATCTGCTTCCAGCGGTCAGCTTCCAGCAGTATCCAGTTTCTTCAAAGTGCCGGTGTTATTCCAGCGGATCCCTACTTACCAGCAGTATCCACTACCACCGGTAACCTCTTCTCAACTCTTCTGTTTCCACGCTCCCTAGCATCTTACAGTATCTACTCCGTGTCTTCATCACCTGTCTGGTTCCATCCAGCATCCACTCCGTGTCTTCATCACCTGTCTGGTTCCATCCAGCATCCACTCCGTGTCTTCATCATCTGTCTGGTTCCATCCAGCATCCACTCCGTGTCTTCATCACCTGGCTGATTCCATTCAGCATCCACTCCGTGTCTCTACCACCTGGCTGGTTCCATCCAGTATCTACAACAGTCTGTTCAAGTTACCAACTACATCTATACGTCTACTGGCGTGTTCCTCGGCAATCTTCACTACTACAGCCAGGCCTGGTAAGGTTATTCCATCAAAGGACTTTAACATCTATTCCTCAACCTACCAGTGCTCTGTGATACCTCCCATGGTTAAAGTGATCCAGGAACTGTATTATATGCCATTTGCTTTTATCAACTGTGAATACTGTTGTTTATACACGGAGTCTGTTAATAAAACCTTTTATTGACTTTTAACCTGGTTGTCATGGTCACACCTTCGGGTAATCCTTCTACACTTACATGTCCAGGGGTCTGATTAAACCTTCCAAGTTTCATTTCATTTCAGCCCCTACAACTGAGGCTTCCTCCTGTCAGCCTAAACCCTCAGTTGTGACATCCCTTGAATTAATTTTGTACTGCAGGAAGCTCTAGAGTGGGTAGATCCAAAAACTGAGGAACCCGGGGATATAAACCATATACTGTGAAGAAGGGAGTATAGCCTGTGGAAGAGTGATAGGAGTTGTTGTGAGCAAACTCCGCCCATGGTAGTTGTTCGATCCAGTTGTCTTGAGAGGAGGAGATGTGGATTCTGAGGGACTTCTCCAAGCCCTGATTGACTCTCTCTGTGCCGATGTTCTGTGGGTGATATGCCGTTGAAACCTTTAATTGGATCTGTAAAGCTGCACAGAGAGCTCTCCAAAATCTAGCCACGAACTGAACTCCACGATCTGAAACGATTTCAGTTGGAAGACCATGAAATTTGAAGACTTCTGAGACAAAGAGCTGAGCTAATTCGGGTGCAGTGGGAAGACCCGTGAAGGACACAAAACAAACCATCTTGGAAAAGCAATCGACGATTACCCAAATGGTAGTGAACCCCTTAGAAGAGGGTAAATCTGTGATGAAGTCCATGGAGAGATGTGTCCAAGGCAACTTGAAAACAGTTAGCGTCGTCAATTCCCCGGCGGGCCGTTGACGAAGGGTTTTATGTTGCGCACATTTGGTACAGAAAGCTATGAAAGTAAAGACATCCGATTTCAATGAAGGACACCAATAAGAGCGTTGGACAAACTTGGTTGTCTTGTGGACTCCGGCATGACCGGAAAACCGTGTAGTATGAGCCCAGGATAGTAACTTTTTCAGAAGAGGAAGAGGAACGAACACTTTCCCCACTGGGGTCTGAATCTTTGTTGAGGCAAAATTCAGAGTCTTGAGAACTGGCTGAAGACTAGCTGAAGAGGAAGAGGGTCATTAGAATCGTCTGAAGAGTAGGATTGTGAGAGAGCATCAGCTTTTTGGTTTTGGGATCCTGGTCGGAAAGTTAGGCTGAAGTTAAATCTTGAAAAGAACATGGCCCACGGGTCTAAGCGAGGATTCAAACATTGAATATTCTTGAGGAACATCAGGTTCTTGTGATCATTGAAAATAGAGATAGGGAATTTTGCCCCCTTCAAGAGATACCACCACTCCTCTAAGGCTAATTTGATGGCTAGAAGCTCTTGCTCCCCTATCGTATAGTTCCTTTCTGCCAGGAGAAATTTCTTGGAATAGGACCCGCATGGATGAAGCTTGTTATCCTCCGAACTTTGGGAGAGGGCTGCTCCCACAGCGTCGGCAGAAGCATTGACCTCCAACACAAAGGCTTTGTTGATATCGGGTTGCCTTAAAATCAGAGCTGTAGTGAACCCCCATTTCAAATGTTGGATTGCTGCGTCAGCAGATGGTGACCACTCCTTTGAGTTAGCCACCTTTTGAGTGAGAGCGGTGATAGGAGCCCCTATAGAGGAGAATATGTTGTATAGACCTGAGTGTAGTGGGGTTGGGCCAGTCGAGAATTGCTTGTACTTTGGCTGGGTCCATCTCTAAACCTGAGCCAGAGATAATGTAACTCAGGAAAGGCATAGAAGGTTGTTCGAAAACACATTTTTCCAACTTGCAGTATAAGTGACGAAGCCTCTTTAGCACCTCTTGAACTTGTAACCGGTGGTCTTTCAGATTGGCTGAGAAAATTAAGAAGTCATCTAAGTAGACTATGACTGATTTATAAAGTAGGTCCCTGAAGATTTTGTTTACAAAGTTCTGGAAAACGGCTGGCGCGTTACTGAGCCCGAAGGGCATGACTTGAATACTCGAAGTGCCCATCCCGCTTTAATCCGGATCAGATTATACGCTCCCCTGAGGTCTAATTTGGTGAAGACTGAAGCTCCCTTAACCCGATCGAATAGCTCCGAGATCAGGGGTAGCGGGTAACGATTCACCACATCTGCCGTGATAAAGTTCTCAGCGGCTCCCGAATCTAGGAGAGAGAAAAAATCTTTAGAACCCTGTGGCAACTTCAAGGTAACCTCTAGGGGGTATATTTACTAAGATTCGTAATTGTAGGGATTTGGTGGGAGATTAAACACGAATGATATCGGTTTTGTTATTTTGCAACTTTTTGGGTTTTTTACATGTCATTTACTATGCTGTCGTATTCTGCATTTTCGTTTTTTCCGATGTCGCTGTCATTCGTAATGTCAGGCAATGTTTTACGGGAGTGATTAGTAAAACACTGCCGGACTTAACACAATGAATCCCGTCCGGATCAGTGTGATCCGTGCAGGGCTTCATTGTGTACATTAAATGAAGTGTGGAAAGTGTTAAAAATCGGAAAAAAAATCTGCGTGGGGTCCCCCCTCCTAAGCATAACCAGCCTCGGGCTCTTTGAGCCGGCCCTGGTTGTAAAAATACAGGGGTGACCCCAATTAACTTCGCAGTTAACCGCAGACCGCAAAGTTCCCATCATTGGTTACAATGGAGCGCCGCTACGCTACATTGTAACCAGTGCGCTCCTCTGATTGACAGTGCAGGAGCGCACAGCCAGTCAGGAGAGTGCCATGACGTGGCGCTCCCTGATTGGCTGGCGGGACCTTCACTGACAGCAGTCACGGGGGGTCCCGCCACTCGGGGAAAGGGGTTCCATGTGTAAACATGGGACCCCTTTTAGTGCGTGGACCGGGTTTTTCGTTTTTTTTTTTTTCAACAAGTACGTGGATTACAAACTTTAAAGAAGAGGACCGAGCTACACCGGATTGTTTGTAAGTATAATTTTAATTTACAGGTACCCCGTGGATTCTACTGGACAAGAGGACCGAGGGGCTCCGTGTCAACATAGGTACAGTAAGTATGTATGTGTGTAAGTGTGCATGTATGTAAATTAAAGTTATACTATCACGGTGTGTGTCTTGTGTATTTTTGGGGGGTATTTTTTGTAGTAGAACTACAGGTACCAGTGGGCCCGTTATTTTCCCAAATGCTGGTACTTGTGGTTCTCCAAGTACCAGCTTGCTGGGACTTGTAGTTCTTCTACAAAAAAAAACAATATTCTTTATTTTTACACAATGGCTATCAGCCTCCCATCCACCGCCCACGGATAGGGGGACAGCCTCGGGCTTCACCCCTGGCCATTGGGTGGCTGAAGGGGGGGATCCCTTGATTTAAGGGGTCCCCACTCCTAAAGGGAACCCCGGTCAGGGGTGACTAGTTGGGGGGCTAATGCCACGGCCGCAGGGACCTATATAAAAGTGTCCCCCGGCTGTGGCATTATCTCTCTGGCTAGTGGAGCCCGGTGCTGGTGTTAAAAATTCGGTGTACCCTTACATCTTTTGTCCCCATATTTTTTGCACCAGGACCAGGCACAGAGCCTGGTGCTGGTTGTTTAAATATAGGTGGACACTATGCATTTTTTCCACTGTATTTTTACAACCAGGACCGGCTCAAAGAGCCCGAGGGTGGTTATGCTTAGGAGGGGGGACCCCACGCAATTTTTTTTTGCAATTTTAAACCCATTCACACCCCTTCCCACTGATAAGCATGCACGGATCTTACTGATCCGTGCATGCTTATCAGAATACGGATTAGAAAAGCAGGTCTATTTGAAAACTGCTTTTTTTTTACGAATTGTTACATTTACCAGCAGTTTTTGGCTATTGCCGGCAATGATTGTGAATATGAATTCTTAGTAAATTACCGAGTTGTATAAAATAACAGGTATGTTTGATCGATGGTGTATTCATTCGTATTTTTTTTCTCTGCCCTCAAAAAAAATACGAATGTCCTCATCACTGCCGAGATTTCTGTTAATAGATTCCCGAGATGACACTTTCAAAAAAAAAATACAAAATCGGTCAAAATTGGGAGCTTAGTAAATATACCCCTAGGACTGGGTCAGAGTGAGATGGAGACGAATTTAACACTCCTAACCTAGTGTCTCCACTGCTGGTTAGGAGGATTAGTTTCCTGGATGCTGAGTGCAGGAAGCTACCAAGTGTCCCGAAGCCCCGCAATACAGACACAAGTTCTCCCTGCGTCTCTTCTGATGTTCCTCTGGAGTGAGGTGAGCCTTATTAATTTGCATAGGATTGTCTTGGATTATTTCAGGCGGAGAGCTCGAAGAGGACGGAATCTTGGACGTTCCCCACGATTCTTTTCCGACTGTCGCTCTCGAAAACACAGATCCACCTTGGTACAAAGCAAAATCAGATTGTCCAGCTTGGGGGGTAGATCCCGAGTAGCCAACTCATCCTTAATTTTTTCGGACAGACCATTCCAAAAAGCAGCTATTAACGCTCCCTTGTTCCAACGAAGCTCAGAGGCATAGGTATGGCCGACTGTCCAGTTCCCTTGCCAGAGACGCATTAACTCTATTGAAGCCGACGTGACCTTCCGGGCTAGGAAACAAGGAACTGCGAATAATTATTGAGTAGGGAATCGGCTCTATCCCACAGGTGTGACACCCAATCCATAGCTGGACCAGCCAGAAGAGAAGCAATACAGTATATGCTACTTTAGCTTTCTGGGACGGGAAGTTGAAAGGCTGTAAGAAGAAATGAATCACGCACTGGTTTAAAAACCCACGGCACATCTTCGGGTTCCCGTCGAACTTGGTGGGCATGGGTAAACATAAGGACAAAGGAGAGCCTACCATCGGCACTGGAACAAGCGGCGCCTGTTAAGACACTGTTTGCCGACCGGCAGCAGTGTTAGCGATGTCAACCTGCATGGAGTCTTGCCGGGAAGATATTCCTTGTATGAATTGAGCTAAATGATGCTGTGACTCCTCCAGGCTTCCTAGACGAGAAGCAATGCCCTGCATAAGGTCCGTACTGGAACCATGCACAGTCCGGATCTATAGGGCCAGTGCAAACTGTCACACTACTTGGATTTTGGGAATCCGGAGTTGTAGCTTGAGACTCGGTGTCGGTAACCTTCGACAGGATAAATCGGGCAGGCTGAATAAAGGTCTTTTTTATAAGTCTCCTATGACGGTACTGCTGGAGCTGTAACTAGGAAATTCTGTAGGAGCGAATGGATCAGCAGAGCCCGGCTGCCCGAGCGCGAACGCCTGGCAGGACCCCGGAGGTAGGTCGGTTGATGACTGAGGGTTCAGGGAGCGAAGGTAACCGAAGGATCAGCTTCTGTGCCGAAATGACCAAGAAATCTGGTGAATCAGAAGAATTCCAGGATCAGGATGCTACAGGAGCAAAAGCTGTGAAGCACAGATTAACTAGCACACACAAGGCTGTGTGAGAGACATTGCACTGGCAATTTCTCACCCAGAAAGCCTCAGGTTTATACCTGCAGGCTGTTTCTCATTGGCTTTGCAAGTCTCACTGGTCACTGGACGATTTGGGTCGGGTGACCCTTCCAGACCTCCCTGCAAGCTGAGACCAGCACCAGCAGCCTGCTCCCCCTCTGGTGGGACCACGCCAGAACGTCCGGACAGGTAAGTACCGGGACTCCCGAGATCCGATCCGCCAGACCGTGACTGTATATGGAAGAAGTATGAATTTAAGAGAGAAAAAAAGTCAATCAACTTGAATAGCAGCACTCTTCCCCTTCAGAGAAAGATTAAATTCTTCTTTAATGAAAAAAGCAACAACATGTTCTATACTTTATTGTTAAAATTAAGGTTACGATACCCATATGTGATATAAATGTATTAAATATTACCACATATGATGTATTACATCCTTTTAAAGAAGGATAAACAAGTGAAATATAAAATCAATAGAGACAGAAATGTGTAAGAAAGAAAAATATTTTTTTTGTTTTTTTACGTGAATAAATTTTATTAAAAGAAAATGCTTGTGTGCTGTCTTTATTCTGTAATTTCAATGAACACCTATGATGGGTAAAGTAGTAAGATAATCACTCAAGACTATCCCTGACAATTATTGCCAGTGATGTCTAGGAATAGCTACAATGTAAAAATTCTTGCAACATTACTGACACTTTCTTTTGCAAAGAATCATAGTGTAACATTTGTTGCTGAGGGGTGAACAAAGATTTCTTCTAGCAAGGATGGAGAAAGTAATAAAATAATCACTCAAGACTGCCACTGACTGTTATTGCCAGTGATGTCTATGCAAAGCCACAAGTGTAAGAAATCTTGTGACATAACTGACACTTTCTTTTACAAAGAATGATAATGTAACATTTATTGCTAAAGGGTGAACAAAAAAGAAAGTGTTTTTCTCCAAACCATGCTGCTCATACCAAAAGACAATATAATTGTCTGTATATGTAATCAACTGAGGCTTATATTGTCCTATATAATATCAATGTTTATTAACACTTTAAGTGACTGCTGATTTTACTGCCTATTATTACACAGATGTGAGATTTATATTGTCAGATAACTATAATGTATCAGTGAGTCTTCTGAATTGCCAATAGTATTTGGTAGTGTTGTGAGTATTAAATAACACTCGCTTGGTCCTTAATACACCAACTTATTAACAGTCTTTATATAATAGAGAGCTGCAGAATTAGACCATGCGTCTTAAATATCTGCCTAACAACAATATGGATGGACTGCTGTGTCATCAAACTTTTATTTGTGAATTTAAATTACCAGCACCATAGACTGTATTTATTAGGTCATAATTCTCCCATATATTTTGATGACAGTCCCACCTCTACTATACCTCACTGCCTAGCTGGCGTTCTCTAAATCTTAATAGGTACATGGTCATTGGACCCTAAGTATACCAATTGCAGTTCATCCAGCATCAAACTTAGCTGCAAACAGCCACAATATTCCCTATAACTCACAGTGGCAGTATACGTAAGCCAAACTGATGTATTCTATTCAATTTAAACACTCCTATCTTACATAATTGCGTCCAGCAAGCCTGTCGTGTTATAAACAATGATCCCCTCTATACTAGCATTGGTAGCCTATATAGATTCACAGGTATTCAGTACATATTTCTAAACAGTGTAGACAGCGCACAGCGATGCCAATGCGCATTTCACTTTACTAAGCTTCGTCAGGGCTATCGCTGTGCGCTGTCTACACTGTTTAGAAATATGTACTGAATACCTGTGAATCTATATAGGCTACCAATGCTAGTATAGAGGGGATCATTGTTTATAACACGACAGGCTTGCTGGCCGCAATTATGTGAGATAGGAGTGTTTAAATTGAATAGAATACGTCAGTTTGGCTTACGTATACTGCCACTGTGAGTTATAGGGAATATTGTGGCTGTTTGCAGCTAAGTTTGATGCTGGATGAACTGCAATTGGTATACTTAGGGTCCAATGACCATGTACCTATAAAGATTTAGAGAACGCCAGCTAGGCAGTGAGGTATAGTAGAGGTGGGACTGTCATCAAAATATATGGGAGAATTATGACCTAATAAATACAGTCTATGGTGCTGGTAATTTAAATTCACAAATAAAAGTTTGATGACACAGCAGTCCATCCATATTGTTGTTAGGCAGATATTTAAGACGCATGGTCTAATTCTGCAGCTCTCTATTATATAAAGACTGTTAATAAGTTGGTGTATTAAGGACCAAGCGAGTGTTATTTAATACTCACATCACTACCAAATACTATTGGCAATTCAGAAGACTCACTGATACATTATAGTTATCTGACAATATAAATCTCACATCTGTGTAATAATAGGCAGTAAAATCAGCAGTCACTTAAAGTGTTAATAAACATTGATATTATATAGGACAATATAAGCCTCAGTTGATTACATATACAGACAATTATATTGTCTTTTGGTATGAGCAGCATGGTTTGGAGAAAAACACTTTCTTTTTTGTTCACCCTTTAGCAATAAATGTTACATTATCATTCTTTGTAAAAGAAAGTGTCAGTTATGTCACAAGATTTCTTACACTTGTGGCTTTGCATAGACATCACTGGCAATAACAGTCAGTGGCAGTCTTGAGTGATTATTTTATTACTTTCTCCATCCTTGCTAGAAGAAATCTTTGTTCACCCCTCAGCAACAAATGTTACACTATGATTCTTTGCAAAAGAAAGTGTCAGTAATGTTGCAAGAATTTTTACATTGTAGCTATTCCTAGACATCACTGGCAATAATTGTCAGGGATAGTCTTGAGTGATTATCTTACTACTTTACCCATCATAGGTGTTCATTGAAATTACAGAATAAAGACAGCACACAAGCATTTTCTTTTAATAAAATTTATTCACGTAAAAAAACAAAAAAAATCTTTTTCTTTCTTACACATTTCTGTCTCTATTGATTATATATTTTACTTGTATATCCTTCTTTAAAAGGACGTAATACATCATATGTGGTAATATTTAATACATTTATATCACATATGGGTATCGTAACCTTAATTTTAACAATAAAGTATAGAACATGTTGTTGCTTTTTTTATTAAAGAAGAATTGAATCTTTCTCTGAAGGGGAAGAGTGCTGCTATTCAAGTTGATTGACTTTTTTTCTCTCTTAAATTCGTACATAATATACAATCAACAAGCAGCACCACATATATGTGCGTTATGTTGGAATATTTGATTTGTCAACATAGACTGATACGCCATTAATATTCCCTGTGTGATTATTTGTTGATAAAATCTGGTGCGGGAGTACTTTTGTCTTAATATGGAAGAAGTATGTCTCTTGGTGTGAGAGCAGACAATATTCTGCGGTGGAATTTCATCCGGGACGTCTCCTGCTTTTTCTGCAGTCAGGAGAGGATGTGGGGCTACGCCTAGGTTCCATTAAAGTCCAGAATTTGGCTTTGTCTATTTTCTTTCAGAAACAATTGGTTTCTCTCCCTGAGGTCCAGACGTTCTTTAAAGGTGTTCTGCACATCCAGCCTCCCTTTGTACCTCCCACGGCACCTTGGGGTCTCAATTTGGTGCTGCAGTTCCTCCAATTGGACTGGTTTGAACTGTTACAGGAGATTGATGTAAAGTACCTTACATGGAAGACTGTCACACTATTGGCCTTGGCCTCAGCAAGACGTGTGTCGGAACTAGGGGCGTTGTCTCACAAGAGTCCCTACTTAATTTTCCATGGGGACAGAGCTGAACTCAGAACTCGTCAGCAATTTCTTCCTAAGGTGGTGTTAACCAACCTATTGTGGTTCCGGCTGTAATTGACATTTCTGCTACATCAAAGACGTTAGATGTTTTTGAGGGCTTTGAAGGTGTATGTAAAGAGAACAGCTCGTCACAGAAAATCGGACTGACTGTTCATTCTCTATGATCCCAATAAAATTGGGTGTCCTGCTTTAAAGCAGTCTATTGCACCCTGGATCAAGCTCACGATCCAGCATGCTTATTCCATGGCAGGATTGCAGGTTCCGAAATCTGTACAGGCCCACTCTATTAGGTCGATGGGTTCGTCTTGGGCGGCTGCCCAGGGTGTCTCGGCTTTAAAGCTCTGCCGAGCAGCTACTTGGTCAGGTTAGAACACGTTTGCAATGTTCTACAAGTTCGATACTTTGGCCTCTGAGGACCTTCAGTTTGGTCAATCAGTTCTGCAGGAACCTCAGCACTCTCCCACCTGGTTTGGGAGCTTTGGTACTTCCCCATGGTACTAAATGGATTCCCAGTATCCTCTAGGACGTAAGAGAAAATAGGATTTTAATTACATACCAGTAATTCCTTTTCTCGTACTCCGTAGAGGATACTGGTCGCCCGCCTGGTGCTTCATTCTTTCTGCACTGTTACTTGGTTAAGTATTCTGGTTTGTTCAGCTGTTGCTGTTCATGTTTCAAGTTTGGTTAGCATGGCTTTCCTATTGTTCTGTGTGTGCTGGTTCGTAATCTCTCCAATTTTATTATCTATCCTTCTCTCAAAGAATGTCCGTCTCCTCGGGCACAGTTTGTCTGGTAGGCATAGAGGGAGGAGCCAGCGCACACTATCAAATTCTTAAAGTGCCCAAGGCTCCTAGTGGACCTGTTTATATCCCATGGTACTATATGGATTCCCAGTATCCTCTACGGACTACAAGAAAAGGATTTAACTGTAGGTAATTAAAATCCAATTGTTTTTCTGATTATTAATTTTTGCTTCTCGGATTTTACACACCCTCTATGACATTGGGCATTGGCCTTAGCAGATGATGTTGATGGAATTGCATCATCAATGTCATGACTGGTGGCAGCAGCAGCTTCAGCACTAGTACTAGGAACTGGAAGTGGTTCCTGATCTTCCACTATTTTTTCCCCAAAATTGTTGTTCTCCATTTCACAACACAGCACCCCTTTATTATTACAGCACACAGAACAGTGCCCCTTTATTTCTCTTACGTCCTAGAGGATGCTGGGGACTCCGTAAGGACCATGGGGTATAGAAGGGCTCCGCAGGAGACATGGGCACTCTAAAAGACTTTAGAATGGGTGTGCACTGGCTCCTCCCCCTATGCCCCTCCTCCAAACCTCAGTTAGATCCTGTGACCAGAGAAGACTGGGTGCACTGCAGGGGAGCTCTCCTGAGTTTCTCTGAAAAAGACTTTTGTTAGGTTTTTTATTTTCAGGGAGCACTGCTGGCAACAGGCTCCCTGCATCGTGGGACTGAGGGGACAGAAGCAGACCTACTTAAATGATAGGCTCTGCTTCTTAGGCTACTGGACACCATTAGCTCCAGAGGGTCGGAACACAGGTCTCACCCTCGCCGTTCGTCCCGGAGCCGCGCCGCCGTCCTCCTCACAGAGCCGGAAGATTGAAGCCGGGTGAGTATTAAGAAGAAAGAAGACTTCAAAGGCGCCATTGCTCCCACACATACACACACAGCGGGCACTGTTAGGGTGCAGGGCGCAGGGGGGTCGCCCTGGGCAGCAATATTAACCTCAAGGGACACTGGCATAGAGATTATATACAGCGGAGGCGGTATATTAAAAAAAACCCGCAAGTATAAATAATTTGAGCGGGACCGAAGCCCGCCGGTGAGGGGGCGGAGCTTGATCCTCCAGCACTAACCAGCGCCATTTTCTCCACAGCACACTGCAGAGAAGCTGGCTCCCCGGACTCTCCCCTGCTGAACACGGTTACAGAGGGCAAAAAAGAGGGGGGGGGGGGCACATTTATTTGGCGCAGTGAGTGTAATTATATATATTTATATAAAAGCGCTGTACTACTGGGATTTTATTCCAGTGTCCGGTGGCGCTGGGTGTGTGCTGGCATACTCTCTCTCTGTCTCTCCAAAGGGCCTTATTGGGGGACTGCCTCCATATAGATATATCCCTGAGTGTGTGGGGGTGTCGGTACGTGTGTGTCGGCATGTCTGAAGCGGAAGGCTCATCTAAGGAGGAGGTGGAGCAGATGATTGTGGTGTCTCCGTCGGCAACGCCGACACCTGATTGGTTGGATATGTGGAATGTTTTAAATGCAAATGTGTCTTTATTACATTAGAGATTGGACAAAGCAGAGTCCAGGGATAGAACAGGGAGTCAATCCATGGCTTTGACTGTGTCACAGGGCCCTTCAGGGTCTCAGAAACATCCACTGTCCCAAGTAGCAGACACTGATACCGACACGGATTCTGACTCCAGTGTCGACTACGATGAGGCGAGGTTACACCCAAGGGTGGCCAAAAGTATTCATTATATGATTATTGCAATAAAAGATGTTTTGCATATCACAGATGACCCCTCTGTCCCTGACACGAGGGTATGCATGTTTAAGGTAAAGAAACCTGAGGTAACCTTTCCCCCATCTCATGAGCTGAATGAGTTATTTGAATAAGTTTGGGAAACTCCAGACTAGAAACTGCAGATTCCCAAGAGAATTCTTATGGCGTATCCTTTCCCTATGCAGGACAGGTTACGGTGGGAATCCTCGCCCAGGATGGACAAGGCTTCAACGCGCTTGTCCAAAAAGGTGGCGCTACCGTCTCCAGACACGGCAGCCCTCAAGGATCCTGCTGATCGCAGACAGGAAACTACCTTAAAATTAACCTATAGCATACGGGTGCCTTGCTCAGACCGGCAATAGCGTCAGCTTGAGTTTGTAGCGCTGTAGCAGCGTGGACAGATACCTTGTCAGCTGACATTGATACCCTAGATAGGGATACCATTTTATTGACATTAGGTCACATTAAAGACGCAGTCCTATATATGAGAGATGCTCAGAGAGACGTTGGGCTGCTAGGTTCGAGAGCCAACGCCATGGTGATTTTTGCTAGGCGAGCCCTGTGGACCCGCCAATGGACGGGTGATGCCGACTCAAAGAGACATATGGAAGTTTTGCTTTACAAGGGTGAGGTTTTATTTGGGGAAGGTCTCGCGGACCTGGTTTCCCCACAGCTACCGCGGATAAATCTACTTTTTTACCTTATGTTCCCCCACAGCAAAAGAAAACACCACAATATCAGATGCAGTCCTTTCGGTCGCATAAGTCCAGAAGAGGTCAGGGCTTTTCCTTACCCGCCAGAGGTAAGGGTAGAGGGAAAAGAATGCCTGCTACGGTTGGTTCCCAGGAGCAGAAGTCCTCCCCGGCTTCTACTAAATCCACCGCATGACGCTTAGGCTCCACTGAGGGAGTCCGCCCCGGTGGGGGCACGTCTTCGACTCTTCAGCCACATCTGGGTTCACTCAGACGTGGATCCTTGGGCGATGAAAATTGTATCCCAAGGATACAAGCTGAAATTCGAAGAGGTGCCTCCGCGCCGATTTTTCAAATCGGCTTTACCAGCTTCTCCCCCAGAGAGGGAGGTAGTGTTAGCTGCAATTCAAAAGCTGTATCAACAGCAAGTGATTGCCAAGGTTCCCCTAGTTCAACAGGGGAAGGGGTACTATTCAACCCTGTTTGTGATTCCGAAACCGGATGGCTCAGTCAGGCCCATTCTAAATCTCAAATCCCTAAACCTGTACTTAAAAGGTTCAAATTCAAGATGGAATCGCTCCGGGCGGTTATCTCCAGCCTGGAAGGGGGGGATTTTATGGTGTCACTAGACATAAAGGATGCATACCTTCAGGTCCCCATATATCCCCCTCATCAGGCGTACCTGAGATTCGCTGTACAGGATTGTCATTACCAGTTTCAGACGTTACTGTTTGGGCTTTCCACGGCCCCGAGGATTTACACCAAGGTAATGGCGGAAATGATGGTGCTCCTGCGCAGGCAGGAAGTCACAATTATCCCGTACTTGGACGATCTCCTGATAAATGCGAGATCGAGAGATCAGTTGCTGAAAAGCGTGTCGCTCTCCCTGAGAGTGCTGCAGCAACATGGCTGGATTCTGAATCTACCCAAGTCACAGTTGGTGCCAACGCTCGGCTATCTTTCTTAGGCATGATACTGGACACGGAACAGAAGAGGGTTTTTCTCCCGATGGAAAAAACCCAGGAACTCCAGAACATGGTCAGAGACCTATTAAAACCGAAAAAAGTGTCAGTACATCAATGCACTCGAGTACTGGGAAAAATGGTGGCGACCTACGAGGCCATGCCCTTCGTCAGGTTTCATGCGAGGACAATATCAGTGGGACCTTCTGGACAAGTGGTCCTGGTCCCATCTTCAAATTCATCAGAAAATAAGCCTGTCCCCCAGGGCCAGGGTGTCTCTCCTGTGGTGGCTGCAGAGTGCTCACCTTCTAGAGGGTCGCAGGTTCGGCATTCAAGACTGGGTTCTGGTGACCACGGACGTGAGCCACCGTGGATGGGGAGCCGTCACACAAGGAAGAAATTTTCAGGGAACATGGTCAAGCCAGGAGGCTTGTCTACACATCAACATACTGGAATTAAGTGCCATATACAACGGCCTACGACAAGCGGGAAATCTTCTTTGCGACCTACCTGTTCTGATTCAATCAGACAAACGTCACAGCCGTGGCTCATGTAAACCGCCAAGGCGTGACAAGGAGCAGAGTGGCAATGGCGGAAGCCACAAGGATTCTGCGCAGGGCGGAAAATCATGTAAGCGCTCTGTCAGCAGTCTTCATTCTGGAAGTGTACAACTGGAAAGCAGACTTCCTCAGCAGACACGATCTCCATCCAGGAGAGTGGGGACTTCATCAAGAAGTTTTTGCAGAAATAACAAGTCTTTGGGGACTTCCTCAAATAGACATGATGGCGTCACGCCTCAACAAGAAACTTCGGAGGTATTGTGCCAGGTCAAGGGACCCTCAGGCAGTAGCGGTAGACGCCCTGGTGACACCATGGGTGTTTCAGTCGGTCTATGTATTCCCTCCTCTTCCTCTCATCTCCAAAATATTGAGAATCATAAGAAGAAAAAGAGTGCAGACAATACTCATTGTTCCAGATTGGCCTCGAAGGGCCTGGTATTCAGATCTTCAGGAGATGCTCACAGAAGATCCATAGCCTCTTTCTCTCAGGGAGGACCTGTTGCAGCAGGGGCCCTGCGTGTTTCAAGACTTACCGCAGTTACGTTTGACGGCATGGCGGGTGAACACCGAATCCTAGCTGGGAAAGGTATTCCGGAGGAAGTCATCCCTACTCTGATAAGGGCTAAGAAGGAGGTGACTGCGAAACATTATCACTGTATCTGGAGGAAGTATGTTTCTTGGTGTGAAGCCAAGAATGCTCCTATGGAAGATTTCCACCTGGGCCGTTTTCTCCACTTTCTACAGACAGGAGTGGATATGGGCCTGAAGTTAGGCTCCATTAAGGCACAGATTTCGGCCCTATCTATATTCTTTCAGAAGGAATTGGCTTCTCTCCCAGAAGTCCAGACTTTTGTAAAGGGAGTGTTGCACATCCAGCCTCCTTTTGTGCCTCCAGTGGAACCATGGGACCTTAACGTGGTGTTACAGTTCCATAAGTCACACTGGTTTGAACCTCTTCAAACAGTTGAGTTGACATTTCTCACTTGGAAAGTGGTCATGTTGTTAGCCTTGGCATCTGCGAGGCTAGTGTCCGAATTGGCGGCTTTGTCTCACAAAAGCCCCTATCTGATTTTCCATGCGGATAGTGCAGAGTTGAGGACTCGTCCTCAATTTCTGCCTAAGGTGGTTTCATTGTTTCATATGAACCAACCTATTGTGGTGCCTGTGGCTACGGGGGACTTGGAGGATTCCAAGTCTCTTGATGTAGTCAGGGCCTTAAAAATATATGTAGCCAGGACGGCTCGGATTAGGAAAACAGAGGCACTGATTGTCCTGTATGCAGCCAACAAGGTTGGCGCACCTGCTTCTAAGCAGACTATTGCCCGCTGGATGTGTAACACGATTCAGCAGGCTCATTCTACGGCTGGATTGCCGGTACCAAATTCGGTAAAGGCCCATTCCACTAGGAAGGTGGGCTCTTCTTGGGCGGCTGCCCGAGGTGTCTCGGCATTACAACTTTGCCGAGCAGCTACTTGGTCGGGTTCAACCACTTTTGCTAAATTCTACAAGTTTGATACCTTGGCTGAGGAGGACCTCATGTTTGCTCAATCGGTGTTGCAGAGTCATCCGAACTCTCCCGCCCGGTCTGGAGCTTTGGTATAATCCCCATGGTCCTTACGGAGTCCCCAGCATCCTCTAGGACGTAAGAGAAAATAAGATTTTAAACCTACCGGTAAATCTTTTTCTCCTAGTCCGTAGAGGATGCTGGGCGCCCGTCCCAGTGCGGACTAAATTCTGCAAGACTTGTATATAGTTTTAGCTTACATAAGGGTTATGTTACAGTTTTAATCAGTCTCGGGCTGATACTGTTTTGTTTCATACTGTAAACTGGTTCGTATATTCCATGTTATACGGTGTGGATGGTGTGGGCTGGTATGAATCTTGCCCTTAGATTAACAAAAATCCTTTCCTCGTACTGTCCATCTCCTCTGGGCACAGTTTCTCTAACTGAGGTCTAGAGGAGGGGCATATGGGGAGGAGCACACCCATTCTAAAGTCTTTTAGAGTGCCCATGTCTCCTGCGGAGCCCGTCTATACCCCATGGTCCTTACGGAGTCCCCAGCATCCTCTACGGACTAGGAGAAAAAGATTTACCGGTAGGTTTAAAATCTTATTTTTCACAGTGCCTCTGTATTTTTACAGCATACAGGACCAGTGTAATGTTATTTAAACAGCAGCAGTACCCCTAAATATATACAACGTACAGGGCCAGTGTAATGTTATTAAGACATCAGCACCCCTATATTTCACAGCATACAGGAGCAGTGTGCTTTTAATTTTTAACTGCACCCAAACCTTTATAGCAGACAGGGCCAGCGTAATGTTATTAAGACATCAGCACCCCTATATTTCACAGTGCCCCTGCCCCCTGTACAACACAGCGACAGCCAGGACAGTAACACACATGTACAGCTGCAGCACCTGGCAGTAACACCAGCGACAGCCAGGACAGCACCCCTAACACAGCACAGATAAACCACAGTGACTGCAGCAGCACCCCAACAGAGCACACACTAACCCCACGCCACCACCCACAGAGAGACAGAAGTCTGTCTCCCTCACTCTCCAAGGGGGTCATTCTGAGTTGACCTGTAGCATGTAGCAACTTTTTGCTGCCCGTGCGATCAAGTAGACGCTGCCTATGGAGGAGGGTTTTTTGCATGGCAAGGCTGCGAACGCTTGTGCAGCCGAGCTATGCAAAAACATTTTGTGCAGTTTCTAAGTAGCTCTGGAGTTACTTACCTGCTGCGATGTCTTCAGCCTGTCAGGTCCCGGAATTGATGTCAGACACCCGCCCTGCAAACACCTGGATACGCCTGCTTTCGCCGCACCACTTCCAGAAAACGGTCAGTTGATGCCCCGGAATGCCTTCCTCCTGTCAGTCTTTTTGCCGTGATCGCTTTCTTCATTCTTCTTGTTGCCCAGTGACAGGCGTCGCTGGGCAATGACGTGCCTGCGCATTGTGGCCACCGTGCATGCGCAGAACCGAACCGTTCGCACCGCTGCTGAAAAACAGCAGCATGCGAACGTGTCGGAATGACCCCCCAAGTCCGGAGTGAAAATGGCGGCAACGCGCAACTGTTTATATGGGATTCAAAGCCCACGAGAATCCGACAGCAGGATGATGATGTTTTGCCTCGTTCTGGTTTCCGAATCATGCGGAAAGTCCCAAGCCGGACTCAGATATGGGCTCGGGACGTGAAGTTCGGAGGTGTTCGGATCTTATAAAAATAGTAGTATATATACTAATTTATATAAAATTGGAGGTCATGTAATTGTGGTCGTAAATGCTTATAAATATTTGAAGAAGATTATATAAGAGATTCTGTATTTTGGAATTTATTTTTAAACTTCTTTGGTGTGGGTGATAAAATAATTATTAGAGATGCGCACAAGCACGCCAAATTATTTTTTATGTTCCTAGTCTAGATCTTTAAGTCTGCAAACAAAATATTACCTAGACACCAAAAGTGACCAATGGCGGATCCAGGATGGGGGGCACTCGGGCCCGTGCCCCCCCTGTCATTTGTGGCCTCCCCCCGTCCCCGTCCCCCCCGCGGCGTCGGCGCCGCACAGGGAGATGACGGGCGCCCGCTGAGATTGTGTTACCAGCGGGCGCCCGTCTCCCTGCACAGCGGTAGCCGGAGCTCAGTACTGAGCTCCGGCTTTCGGCGCTGTCACTGCGCCGTGCGCTATGGGAGAGATGTCAGTCATGACGTCTCTCTCATAGTACTGAGGAGAGGACGCCAGCCAGGAGGAGGACTGCAGCGGCGCGGGAACGGGGCTCGGTAAGTATTATGTTTTTTTCTTCCTTAATGCAGCGGGGGCATCTCCTGGGGGAAAACTACGGGGGGGCATTACTACTGGGGGGGCATCAACAAGGTGCATTACTACTGGGGGGGGGGGGATTACTACTGGGGGCATTATAACTGGGGGCATCACTACTGGGGGGGCAGCAACTGGGGGCATTATTACTGGGGGGCACTTACAGGGGGCATTACTACTGGGGGGTCATCTATTGGGGGCACCTAATGGGGGACATTTTTACTGGGGGCATTATTACTGAGGGGCATCTACTTGGGGCATTACTACTGGGGGGGTCATCTATTGGGGGCAGCTACTGGGGGCATTATTACTGGGGGGGATCTACTGGGGGCATTACTACTGGGGGGTCATCTATTGGGGGCAAAGTCCTAGGGGGCATTACTACTGGGGGCAAACTACTGGAGGACATTATTACTGGGGGACATCTACTGGGGGCAAACTACTGGGGGGCATCTACTGGGGGCAAGCTACTGGGGGACATTATTACTGGGGGACATCTACTGGGGGCAAACTACTGGGGGGCATCTACTGGGGGCAAGCTACTGGGGGACATTATTACTGGGGGCCAACTACAAAGGTGGTAACTACAGGGGGCATACTACAGGAGGGCATTACTACTGGCGGCTTAACTACAGGGGAATTACTACTTGGGGGCTAAACTACAGGGGCATTACTACTTGGGGGCTAAACTACAGGGGCATTACTACTTGGGGGCTAAACTACAGGGGGGCCAAACTACTGGGGGCATAACTACAGGGGCCAAACTACTGGGGGCATTACTACTGGAGGCTAAACTATAAGGGGGGAATAACTACAGGGGCTAAACTACAATGGGGCAAACTACAGGGGGGCATTACTACTGGTGGCTAAACTAGTGGGGGCATTACCACTGGGAGGCTAAACTAAAGGGGGGAGGTAAACTACTGGGGTCATAACTGCAGGGGCATTACCACTGGGGCCATAATGACTGGGGGCATTACTACAGGCAACATTACTACTGGGAGCAATACGGGCATTGCATAAAGGACACCACTACTATGGGGTCTATATAAGGGGCACTACCAGTACAGTGGACATTGCATAATGAGGGCTACAACTGTGGGCATTGTATAAGAAGCGCCACCTCACATGCACCGAAGCCGCACGCAAATGTACTTGCCCCTTCCATGGTGCCCCCCCTATCATTTTCTTCTGGATCCGCCCCTGAAAGTGACACCTACAGATTAAAAAAGTTAGCACGATGGGGGTGATTCAGACTAGCGTGTGCACTCCGGGTGTCCAGTGAGATGCAATCAGCATCTCTGGGCTGCAATCGCCTCTGCCTGATTGACAGGCAGAGGCGGGAGGTGGGCATCAGTGGCAAACGCAGGATTTCTAGAGGGGGGTTTCCAAATGCATTCCACAATCTCCCACTCTGTGGAACACTGGAGCAAGTGTGGGAGTCTGGGGGAGCGGTAGAAGAACCTAGTAATAACCCTGGACATTAATGTAAACATCTGACTTTTTATATACTGGATACTGTATGGAATACGGTATTAATATTTAACTAGGGTATAGGCTGTATCAAAAATATTTAAATAAAATAAATAAGATAAGTGGTCAGGAAAAGGTTAAACATATCAATAAATACACAAACATAACAGAACCAGTACTGCACTTTCTAAGCACACATTCTCCCACCTCATGGTAAGGCTCCTGTCTCTTATTCCTGGTAGCTACTCTCTGGTCTAGTTCACTGATTGAGGACTTAGATCCACACACACAGCAAACTTGGTAGAAGAAGTTGTTACCACTCTATCCCTTAAACTGCATGGTATGGCTGCAGCTCTAGTAATAGTATTATATACCATTGCTATTGTTATCATAATTTGAGCCACTTGCCAAGAGGAGGGGGGTTTCCTAGCAACCGGAAACCCCACCTGTGTTTGCCTATGGGCATGCCAATGGCATTAGAACACCGTTGGCGGGGCGCGGTACAGACAATGGAGGCATGTCCGAACCATTTGGTGGGCAGGCCACGGTGGCTGCGTGACGTCACATGCAGCCGCTGCGGCCCAAGATGCGGTGAGTAGCTCCCTGCCAGCGTGCAGGAGCTGCTCTAGCAGGGAACCACTTGTCAAGTACAAAAGCATCAATGCCGTGCAATGCTTTTGTACCTGTGCAAGACGGGGGGTAAGAAGGCCTGACATGCGGGGTGGACTAGCCCTGTGCTGGGTGTCCCCCCACATGTCAGAGTAAATGATCGTAGGTGTGCTAAATTTAGCACATGTACGATCAACCCTGAATTACCCCCATGTGATATAAATTAAGATAAAGCAAAAATTTGTCTCATACAAAGGTCATTGGTGGTCATTCTGAATTGATCGCTCGCTAGCAGTTTTTAGCAGCCGTGCATACACTATGCCGCCGCCCACTGGGAGTGTATTTTAGCTTAGCAGAAGTGCGAACGAATGTATCGCAGAGCGGCTACAAAATATTTTTGTGTCGTTTCAGAGTAGCTCAAAACCTACTCAGCGCTTGCGATCACTTCAGACCATTCAGTTCCGGATTTGACGTCACAAACCCTCCCAGCGTTCAGCCAGCCACGCCTGCGTTTCCCCAGCCACGCCTGCGTTTTTTATCTGGCACGCCTGCGTTTTTCCGCACACTTCCTGAAAACGGTCAGTTACCACCCAGAAACGCCCACTTCATGTCAATCACTCTGCGGCAAGCAGTGCGACTGAAATGCATTGCTAGACCCTGTTCAAAACTACATCGTTCGTTGTGCCCGTACGATGCACGTGTGCATTGCGCCGCATACGCAGGCGCAGAACTGCCGATTTTTAGCCTGATCGCTGCGCTGCGAACAAATTCAGCTAGCGATCAACTCGAAATGACCACCATTGTTCCATATAAATAATATCCTTTGTAATGCTGGATATATGTTTCACATACACGGTGAATTGACTGCTTGGGCTGATACTGTACCTTCTCATTTTTAAACTACTTTCCCATGTAATACAAATGTAGTATAGTTATCACTACAATGATTGTAAAGTAACATCTAAAGGTATTGCCTAAGTTTTTTTGCCACCAAATCACTATTTACTTAGGGACCCATTTAACGAGGAACTTGCAAAAGGGGTTATGCCTTCTTTTTAGTATTAGTAATTAAAAGCACACTGCTGTATGCTGTAAAAATATGGGGGTGTGGCTATTCAAATAACATTACACTGGCCCTGTATGTTGTAAAAATTCAGGGGTGCAGTTGTTAAAAATTAAAAGCACACTGCTGTATGCGGTACAATATAGGGGCACTGCTGGCCCTGTATGTTATACAAATTCAGAGGTGCAGTTGTTAGAAATTAAAAGCACACTGCTGTATGCTGTAAAATATAGAAATTAAAAGCACACTGCTGTATGCTGTAAAATATAGGGGTACTGCTGGCCATGAATGTTGGTAAAATGCAGGGGTGCAGTTGTTAAAAATTAAAAGCACACTGCTGTATGCTGCAAGATATAGGGGTGTTGCTGTTCAAATAACATCACACTGGCCCTGTATGCTGTAAAAATTCAGGGGTGCAGTTGTTAAAAGTTAAAAGCACACTGCTGTATGCTGTAAAATATAGGAGTGCTGCTAGCCCTGTATGTTGTAAAAATTCAGAGGTTCAGTTGTTAAAAATTATAAACACAGTGATCTTGAATGCTGTTAGATATAGGGGTGTTGCTGTTCAAATAACATTACACTGGCCCTGTATATTGTAAAAATTCAGGGGTGCAGTGAAAATCAATGTACACTGGCCCTGTCTTGTATGCTATAATTATTCTAGGGTGCAGTGAAAATCAATGTACACTGGCCCTGTCTTGTATGCTTTAAAATTACAGGGGTGTTGTGAAAATACAGGGGTGCTGGCACTATCTGCGGTTGCGATGTCTAGGCCTGACCTTCACAACACTGTATGGGAAGAGGAGGCTCCTACCACCATTTGGATGCCCCCTGCAACTGCTGGTAGGAGCACCGCCAGTCGTGTTGCTGATATTGAGATTGAGGTTGTCACTGTAGAAGTACACTAAGATGAGGAGAATATGGGTGTAGCTGGCGCTGCGGAGGAAGTTGACAATGAGGATTCTGATGGTGATGTGGTTTGTTTGAATAAGGCACCAGTGGAGACAGTTGTTGGCCATGGGATGAAAAAGCCCATTGTCATGCCTGGGCAAAACACCAAAAAAGCCACCTCTTCAGTGTGGAATTTTCTCTTACGTCCTAGAGGATGCTGGGGACTCCGTAAGGACCATGGGGTATAGACGGGCTCCGCAGGAGATAGGGCACCTAAAAAGAACTTTGACTATGGGTGTGCACTGGCTCCTCCCTCTATGCCCCTCCTCCAGACCTCAGTTAGATCTTGTGCCCAGAGGAGAATGGGTGCACTGCAGAGAGCTCTCCAGAGTTTTCTGTTGAAGAAGAATTTTGTTAGGTTTTTTATTTTCAGGGAGTCCTGTTGGCAACAGGCTCCCTGCATCGTGGGACTGGGGAGAGAGAAGCAGAGCTGGCTTGTCAAGTTGGGCACTGCTTCTAGGCTACTGGACACCATTAGCTCCAGAGGGAGTCGGAACACAGGTCTCACCTGGGGTTCGTCCCGGAGCCGCACCGCCGTCCTACTCACAGATGCCGAAGATAGAAGCCGGATGAGAAGGCAGAAGATATCTTAGGCGGCAGAAGACATCAGATCTTCATGAGGTAAGGCGCGCAGCGGTAAGCTGCGCGCCATTGCTCCCAGTCACACACACACAGAGCAGCACTGAAGGGTGCAGGGCGCAGGGGGGGGGGGGGCGCCCTGGGCAGCAATAAACCTCACATTTGGGCAAATGCAGATTGATTAGGCTTGATCCCGCTTCATTTTTATTGAAAAATCACTGGGACCGAAGCCCGCCGTCGGGTGGGCGGGGCTTGATCCTCAGCACTAACCAGCGCCATTTTCTCCACAGAAGCTGCATGAGGAAAACGCTGGCTCCCTGGTCTCTCCCCTGCTGAACTTCACAGGCTGGAAAAAAGAGGAGGGGGGCACATTAGCGACGCAGTGAGTGAGAATTGGCATATTATATATAGAAAAGTGCTATCTGGTCATATTTTTTCCAGTGGTTTTAAGCGCTGGTGTGTGCTGGCATACTCTCTCTCTGTCTCTCCTTAAGGCCTGGTTGGGGTTTTGTCCCCTTATAGGTTAATCCCTGTGTGTGTGGGGTGTCGGTACGTGTGTGTCGACATGTCTGAGGCGGAAGGCTTCTCCAAGGAGGAGGTGGAGCAAATGAGTGGGGTGTCCCCGTCGGTTGTGCCGACTCCAGATTGGATGGACATGTGGCATATGTTGAATGCAAGTGTGGCATCTTTACATAAAAGGCTTGACAAGGCTGAATTAGGGGGGACATCAGGGGGTCAATCCTCGGATTGGACCGACTCACAGGGCCCGTCGGGGTCTCAAAAGCGTCCCTTAACACAAGACACTACTACCGACACGGATTCTGATTACAGTGTTGACTACGACGAAGTAAAATTGCACCCTAGGGTGACTAAAACCATTCAGTGTATGATTGTGGCAATAAGGGATGTGTTGCATATTGTGGATAAACCCTCGGTCCCCGACACAAGGGTACACATGTTTAAGGAAAAGAAACAGATTATTAACTTTCCCACATCTCATGAATTGAATGATTTCTTTGGAAAAGCTTGGGAGACTCCGGATAAGAGACCACAGATCCCCAAAAGAATTTATATGGCATACCCCTTCCCTAAGCAGGACAGGGAGATTTGGGAATCACCCCCCACTGTGGACAAGGCCCTGACGCGCTTGTCCAAAAAAGTGGCGCTACCGTCTCCTGACACAGCGGCCCTTAAGGACCCTGCAGATCGCAGGCAAGAGACTACCTTAAAGTGTATTTATTCTCATACGGGTGCTGTGCTAAGACCCACGATTGCGTCGGCATGGGTGTGTAGCGCAATTGCAGCTTGGACAGATGAGCTGACAGATCAATTTGATAATATGGATAAGGATACTATATTCTTAACTCTAGCCCATATTAAAGACGCAGTCTTATTTATGAGGGATGCTCAAAGGGACATTGGATTGCTAGCTTCTAGGGCCAATGCCATGTCTATCTCAGCGAGAAGATCCTTATGGACTCGCCAATGGATAGGTGATGCGGATTCCAAAAAACATATGGAAGTACTACCCTATAAGGGTGATGTATTGTTTGGGGATGGGCTGATGGACCTGGTTTCCACAGCTACAGCAGGTAAATAAAAAATTTTTACCATATATTCCCCAACAGCAAAAGAAAGTAACACCCTATCAGATGCAGTCCTTTCGGTCGAACAAGTCCAAAAGAGGTCGGGGATCCTCTTTCCTCGCCAAAGGTAAGGGCAAAGGCAAGAGAGCACCTGCTTCGGCAGGTGCCCAGGAACAAAAGTCCTCCCCGGCTGCTCTAAAACCCACAGCATGACGCTGGGGCTCCCCTGAGGGAGTCCGCACCGGTGGGGGCACGTCTTCGACTTTTCAGTCAGGCCTGGGTCAGTTCGGACCTGAATCCCTGGGTGTTGGAAATAGTTTCCCAGGGTTACAAATTGGAATTCGAGGAGGTGCCCCGCGCCGATTTTTCAAATCGGCCCTACCAGCTTCCACATCGGAAAGGGATATAGTGTTAGCTGCAATTCAAACGCTGTGTATACAGCAAGTGATAATCAAGGTTCCCCTGCACCAGCAGGGAAGAGGTTACTACTCAACCCTATTTGTGGTCCCGAAACCGGACGGTTCGGTCAGACCTATTTTGAATCTGAAATCCCTAAACCTGTACATAAAAAGATTCAAATTCAAAATGGAATCTCTCAGAGTGATAATAGCCAACATGGAGGAGGGGGAGTTTATGGTGTCTCTGGACATAAAGGATGCGTACCTTCATGTCCCCATATATGCCCCCCATCAGGAATACCTGAGATTCGCTGTACTGGATTGTCATTACCAATTTCAGACGTTGCCGTTTGGACTCTCCACGGCCCCGAGGATTTTCACCAAGATAATGGCGGAAATGATGGTGGTCCTGCGCAAGCATGGAGTCACAATTATCCCATACTTGGACGATCTCCTGATAAAAGCGAGATCAAGGGAGAAATTGCTGAGCAGTGTGGCGCTCTCTCTGAGAGTGCTCCAGCAACACGGTTGGATTCTAGATCTACCGAAGTCACAGTTGATTCCGACAACTCGACTACCATTCCTAGGTATGATACTGGATACGGAACAAATGAAGGTCTTCCTCCCAATAGAGAAAGCCCAAGACATCCAGAACATGGTCAGAGACCTGTTAAAACCGAAAAGGGTGTCAGTTCACCAATGCACTCGAGTTCTGGGGAAAATGGTGGCGGCCTACGAGGCCATTCCCTTTGGAAGGTTCCATGCAAGGACTTTTCAATGGGACCTTCTGGACAAGTGGTCCGGGTCCCATCTGCACTTACATCGGAAAATAACTCTGTCCCCAGGGACCAGAGTGTCCATCCTGTGGTGGTTACAAAGTGCTCACCTCCTGGAGGGTCGCAGATTCGGAATTCAGGATTGGATCCTGGTTACAACGGACGCGAGCCTCCGAGGATGGGGAGCGGTCACACAGGGAAAAAAATTTCAGGGTCTTTGGTCAGACCAGGAGTCCTGTCTACACATCAATGTGTTGGAACTCAGGGCCATTTACAACGGCCTTCGACAAGCGGAGAGTTTTCTTCTAAACCTACCGGTTCTGATTCAATCAGACAATGTCACAGCAGTGGCTCATGTGAACCGCCAAGGCGGGACAAGAAGCAGAGTCGCGATGGCGGAAGCCACAAGGATCCTTCGCTGGGCGGAAAATCATGTAAGCGCTCTGTCGGCTGTCTTCATTCCGGGAGTGGACAACTGGGAAGCAGACTTCCTCAGCAGACACGATCTCCATCCAGGAGAGTGGGGACTTCATCAAGAAGTCTTTGCAGACGTAACACGTCTTTGGGGAACTCCTCAAATAGACATGATGGCGTCACGCCTCAACAAAAAACTTCGGAGGTATTGCGCCAGGTCTCGGGACCCTCAGGCAGTAGCAGTAGACGCTCTGGTAACACCGTGGGTGTTCAAATCGGTCTACGTGTTTCCTCTTCTTCCTCTCATCACAAAAGTGTTGAGGATCATAAGACAAAGAAGAGTACAGACGATACTCGTTGTCCCAGACTGGCCTCGAAGGGCCTGGTACTCGGATCTACAAGAGATGCTCACAGGAGATCCCTGGCCTCTTCCTCTGAGGGAAGACCTGTTGCAACAGGGGCCCTGTGTATTTCAAGACTTACCGCGGTTACGTTTGACGGCATGGCGGTTGAATGCCGAATCCTAGCGAAAAAGGGGATTCCGGATGAGGTCATCCCTACTTTAATAAAGGCTAGGAAGGAGGTGACGGTAAAACATTATCACCGTATATGGCGAAAGTATGTATCTTGGTGTGAGACCAAGAATGCATCTACGGAAGATTTTCATCTGGGTCGTCTTCTCCACTTCCTACAGACAGGAGTGGATATGGGCCTGAAATTGGGCTCTGTTAAGGTACAGATTTCGGCCCTCTCGATTTTCTTTCAGAAGGAATTGGCTTCTCTTCCAGAAGTCCAGACATTTGTAAAGGGAGTGCTGCACATCCAGCCCCCTTTTGTGCCTCCAGTGGCACCATGGGACCTTAACGTGGTGTTGCAGTTCCTAAAATCACACTGGTTTGAACCGCTTAACAAGGTTGAGTTGAAATTTCTTACCTGGAAGGTGGTCATGTTGTTGGCCTTAGCATCAGCAAGGCGAGTGTCAGAATTGGCGGCTTTGTCACACAAGAGCCCCTACTTGATCTTTCATGTGGATCGAGCTGAATTGAGGACACGTCCGCAATTTTTGCCTAAAGTGGTTTCTTCGTTCCATATGAATCAACCTATTGTGGTGCCTGTGGCTACAAGTGACCTGGAGGATTCCAGATCCCTAGACGTAGTCAGGGCCTTAAAAGTTTATGTAGCCAGGACGGCTACAATTAGGAAAACAGAGGCTCTGTTTGTCCTGTATGCGGCCATTAAGATTGGCGCTCCTGCTTCGAAGCAGACTATTGCTCGCTGGATCTGTAATACGATTCAGCAGGCTCACTCTACGGCTGGATTGCCGGTACCAAATTCGGTAAAGGCCCATTCCAATAGGAAGGTGGGCTCTTCTTGGGCGGCTGCCCGAGGCGTCTCGGCATTACAACTTTGCCGAGCTGCGACTTGATCGGGGTCAAACACTTTTGCTAAATTCTACAAGTTTGATACCCTGGCTGATGAGGACCTAGCGTTTGCTCAGTCGGTGCTGCAGAGTCATACGCACTCTCCCGCCCGATTGGATGCTTTGGTATAAAACCCATGGTCCTTACGGAGTCCCCAGCATCCTCTAGGACGTAAGAGAAAATAAGATTTTAAACCTACCGGTAAATCTATTTCTCCTAGTCCGTAGAGGATGCTGGGCGCCCGTCCCAGTGCGGAAACTCTGCAAGACTTGTATATAGTTGTTGCTTACATAAGGGTTATGTTACAGTTGACATCGGTCTTGGACCGTTACTGTCGTTTGTTCATACTGTTAACTGGTTATGTATGCTCCAGGTTACTTGGTATGATTGGTGTGGGCTGGTATGAATCTTGCCCTTGGATTGCTAAATCCTGCCTTGTATTGTCCATCTCCTCTGGGCACAGTTCTCTAACTGAGGTCTGGAGGAGGGGCATAGAGGGAGGAGCCAGTGCACACCCATAGTCAAAGTTCTTTTTAGGTGCCCTATCGCCTGTGGAGCCCGTCTATACCCCATGGTCCTTACGGAGTCCCCAGCATCCTCTACGGACTAGGAGAAATAGATTTACCGGTAGGTTTAAAATCTTATTATTTCTCCACAAATCCGGACAACAGGTGTCAAGCCATCTGTTGCCTTTGTCAATCCATAATAAGTAGGAGTAAGGACATTAACCACCTAGGAACATCCTGCCTTATACACAGGCTTACCTACGAGGGGGAAAGCGGGAGGCTTGCCCACCTTTCCGTGGGGCCGGGAGGGTCACCTGATTTTCGGGAGCCTCCCGGCCATTCCGGGAGGGTCGGCAAGTATGCTTATACGTCACCTGCAGCACATTCATCATACTGTAAGTCATTTTCATGTTCAGAAACTTTGGGTAATAGCATAGGCAGTCCACTGACACCTAAATGATGTGGTTTTGCTTGAATATTATTTCTCTGTGAGGATGAGGATGTAAATACTGAAGGGGAGGGGGGGGGGGATCTGAGGATGAGGACGACATCTTGCCACCGTAGAGCCAGTTTGTGCAAGGAGAGATTAATTGCTTCTTTTTTGGTGGGGGCCCAAACAAACCAATCATTTCAGCCACAGTTGTGTCGCTGAAATGATTGGTTTGTTAAAGTGTGCATGTCTTGTTTATACAACAAAAGGGTGGGTGGGAGGGCCTAAGGACAATTCCATCTTGCACCTCTTTTTTTCTTTGCATTATGTGCACTTTGGGGCCTAGTTTTTAAAACTGCCATCCTGTCTGCCACCTCAGTGCCATTCCAAGATGGGCCAGGTGTTTGTGCCACCCACTTGTGTCACTTAGCTTAGTCATACAGCTACCTCGCTGCACCTATTTTTTTTCTTTGCATTATGTGCTCTTTGGGGCCTAGTTTTTAAAACTGCCATCCTGTCTGCCACCTCAGTGCCACTCCTAGATGGGCCAGGTGTTTGTGCCGCCTACTTGTGTCGCTAAGCTTAGTCATTCAGCGACCTTGGTGCAACATTTTGGCCTAAAAACAATATTGTGAGGTGTGAGATGTTCAGAATAGACTGGAAATGA
This sequence comes from Pseudophryne corroboree, assembly GCF_028390025.1. Classification (NCBI taxonomy): domain Eukaryota; kingdom Metazoa; phylum Chordata; class Amphibia; order Anura; family Myobatrachidae; genus Pseudophryne; species Pseudophryne corroboree. Next base: position 646,357,169 of record NC_086445.1, read on the forward strand.
GTGGAAATGAATGTTATTGACGTTAATAATACTGTTGTCACGATCCGGGTAACTGGACATCAGTAATTACCTTTCAAGTGTCTCCCGAGGCTGGCCCAGCGTTCCAGAGCAGGATCCCATCTGCGCTGTCAGCGTGCAGCGCGCTGATTTCCTCACTTCACATTTCCTCCCTGTGTTCCAGCAGCGCTGTCACGGCAGCCTCATAAGTTTAGTTTCCAGAATGGCGCCTCCTGCCCTCTGTGGCCTCCGCCGCCATTACTACTGTTTCTTATGTGGAATTTTCAAAGATGGTGTCTCCTGCCCTCTGCGGCCTCCGCCGCCATTACTACTGTTCCCACATGGAATCACAAACACACTTTCCCTCCAAAAGCTAACATGGGTGCAGCCATGTTTTCCCAGTCACACGCTATTGTTTCAACCTATCTGCTGCGCTCTGGACTCTGCTTAATCAGCAAGCCAATGCCTGCTTCCCAGCAGGTATAAATATCCTGGGCTGGAAAGATGTCAGTGCTTTGGTTGTCATTTCCAGTGATACAAGTCTCTCCTGCTTGTGGTGATTCAGCTTTGTTCCAGGTTTTTCCAGCTCCTGTGTTCAGCTCCAGTAGAGACCCACACCAGCTACCATCTGGCGGTGCAGCCTGACTCTGCAATTGTTCCAGCATTGCATCCAGCCATTGGCAGTGATCCAGTACCGGCTTCCAGCTTCCAGCTTTCAGCGGTGCTTCACCTTGCCAGTCATCATTGGTGTTCCATCATCGATCTCCAGACACCATCAGTGTTCCATCATCGATCTCCAGTCACCATCGGTGTTCCAACATCGATCTCCAGTCACCATCGATGTTCCATCATCGATCTTCAGTCACCATCGGTGCTCTGTCATCGATCCCCAGCATCACCAGTGTTCTTCAATGGATCCAGCTGGAGACCAGGTCCAAGCGACCAGGCCGATGCAAGAACTTGCAGCCCGCCTTGAACATTAGGAGGCTGCACAAGGCCATGTGATTTGCTGTCTCCAGGACCTCTCCTCTCGGCTGGATGGGATACAAACGACCCTCTGTGGTTTAGGGGCGTCCAGTGTGCCGACTGCAGTACCTGTGGTGGTATTTCCACCCTCCATTCCCGTTCCTGCTCCTCGTCTCCATTTACCGACACCTACCAAGTTCGATGGTTCCCCAAAAGCCTGCTGGGGTTTCCTAAATCAGTGTGAGATACATTTTGAGTTACAGCCTGGCAATTTCCCAACTGACCGCACCAAGGTTCCTTACATCATCTCCCTCCTCAGTGGCTCCGCCCTCAATTGGGCATCACCTCTATGGGAGAAGTCAGATGCTCTGCTCTCTTCATATGCAGATTTTGTGGCAACCTTTAGGTGCATCTTTGACGAACCAGGTCGTGTGACCTCGGCTTCCTCTGATATCCTCTGGCTACGCCAGGGAACACGAACAGTCGGTCAATATCTGGTACGGTTCCAGATCCTAACGTCTGAACTTTCCTGGAATGAGGACGCTCTTTATGCAGCCTTCTGGCATGGGTTATTCGAACGAATCAAGGATGAGCTCGCTACTAGAGACTTCCCTCCAAAATTAAACAAGCTCATATCTCTCTGCACCAAAGTCGATCTTCGGTTCCGTGAAAGGGCAATTGAGCGAGGAAGGACTACATTTCCTAAGACTTCTACTGCTCCTCCTCCTCGTCAGCCATCTCCGCCTAAGGATGAACCCATGCAGTTGGGTCACTCTCGTCTGTCGCCTGCAGAGCGTAGAAGACGTCTATCCGAGCAGCTGTGTCTGCATTGTGCTGCTCCTTCTCATGTCATCAACGCTTGTCCAAAGCGTCCGGGAAACTCCAAATCCTAGCCCACCAAGTAGAGGGCCGGCTAGGAGTAATGACTCCCTCTCCATCCAAGTGACTGTAATCTTCCAGTTTCGCTTCAAGTTGCTCAGCGCTTCAGGAACCTCATTGCTTTGTTAGATTCCGGAGCAGCTGGGAATTTCATGACTGAGGAATACGTTAAGCGGTGGTCCCTACCCACTGAAAGACTTTCGTCTTCCATATCCTTGACTGCCGTGGATGGCAGAAGGATTTCCGATGCAGTCATAGTCTCCAAGACCCTGCCTATACGTCTGAAGGTAGGAGCTCTTCACTCCGAATTGATTTCTTTCCTGGTGATTCCAAAGACCACACATCCTGTGGTTCTAGGCCTTCTATGGCTTCGCCTCCATAACTCTCAAGTTGATAGGAGAACTACACATATCCTGGCATGGGGTCCATCCTGCTCAGAGACCTGTCTTTCCAAAGTACTTCCAGTGTGTACATCCTCTTCCAAGTCGTCTGATGTTCGGCCTCCTCCTTACCAAGATTTCACAGACGTTTTTAGTAAGTCCTCCGCAGATATTCTTCCCCCTCATAGGGAGTGGGATTGTCCTATCGATCTCATCCCAGGGAAGACTGCGCCTCGGGGACGCACATATCCGTTGTCATTACCTGAAACCCACTCTATGGAAGAATACATAAAAGAGAACCTCGCCAAAGAGTTTATTCGACCTTCCTCCTCTCCAGCTGGCGCAGGCTTCTTCTTTGTTAAGAAGAAAGACGGTGGCCTGCGACCCTGTATCGACTACCGTGGGTTGAATGACATCAATGTGATAAACCGGTACCCTCTGCCTCTTATCACCGAGTTGTTTGACCGAGTCAGAGAGGTGCATACAACCTCATCCGGATCCAGAAGGGTGACGAGTGGAAGACAGCATTTAACACCCGTGACGGACATTACGAGTACCTTGTCATGCCTTTCGGACTCAGTAACGCTCCAGTTGTATTTCAACACTTTGTGAATGAGATCTTCGGAGATATCCTCTACCGACATGTTGTCATCTACCTCGATGATATTCTCATCTTCGCTAATGATCTAGAGGAACATCGCTTCTGGGTTAAGGAGGTCCTGTCTCGTCTCCGTGCCAACCATCTTTATTGTAAGTTGGAGAAATGTGTCTTCGAGGTCAAATCCATTCCGTTTCTAGGTTACATTGTGTCCGGTTCCGGACTAGAGATGGATCCTGAGAAACTCCAAGTTATCCGTGATTGGCCGATACCCACAACACTCAAGGGCGTTCAGAGATTCCTGGGATTTGCCAATTACTACACGAAGTTTATTCGAGACTTTTCTACTATTGTGGCATCTGTCACTGCCCTTACTAAAAAGGGTGCCAATCCTTCCAAGTGGTCGGAAGAAGCTACTCAAGCTTTCTATCTGCTGAAACAAAAGTTTGTCTCTGCTCCAGTTTTTAAACAGCCAGATACCAGCTCACCCTTCACCCTGGAGGTGGATGCCTCTTCCGTTGGAGTGGGCGCAGTCCTGTCTCAAAGAGCCGATGACGGCCACTTACATCCTTGTGGCTTCTTCTCACGAAAACATCGCGCTATTGATAGAATAAAATATAATAATATTGATTTTTGTAATATTATTTATTTATTAAAACCGTGTGGATCTTGCAAAGAAATATAATCTGACACATATTGTCTTATAAAGGACACGTGAGAGTTAATTTATAATACACTCATTTGAGTTGTTATTATAGTTCAATTCATTTATAGGTCCCGAATTATGCTATGACTATTAAATATCTGATGCTTGCATAGAGGAAAAAAATCCTTTTTTTATATATATGTTTTATGTTTATGGTGTAGTATTTGGTATAAAATAAAGGGTGTATATATATTTTTTATTTCATATTAAGTCTCCCGACCTCATTTCTGACAACTTTTACAGCCTGATAAATAATATTACAAAAATCAATATTATTATATTTTATTCTATCAATAGCGCGATGTTTTCCAAATCTATATCACTTCGTTTATGCTAGAGACCCTAACCAAGTCTTAAAACAGACGCTGCTGTTTACTTACATGAAATAAATAACAAAAAAACTTTTTTACACTAACAATAAATTGAACAGTGCCGGGAGAGTAGGATCAGCATACCACTGGGGATTTCTTCTCCTCCATATCTCAGTATTCTTCTCACGAAAGTTCTTTCCTGCTGAGTGCAATTACGCCATTGGCGATCAAGAACTTTTGGCTATCAAACTCGCTCTAGAAGAGTGGAGGTATTTGCTAGAGTGAGCTTCCCATACTATCACCATTCTGACGGACCAAAAGAACCTCCTGTATCTAAAAGGCGCCCAATGCCTCAATCCTCATCAAGCCAGATGGGCACTCTTCTTTTCCAGGTTTGACTTTAAACTTCAGTTTTGTCCAGGGTCACAGAATCGCAAGGCTGATGCTCTTTCCTGCTCCTGGGAGCAAGAAAATGAGTCTGAATCTACTGACAAGCATCTTATTATTGATCCAGTGGCATTCTCCGCAGTGAGGATGGACTCTATGCCCCCGCCAGGGAAAAGCTTCGTAAAACCGGCTCTCAGAAGGAAGCTTTTGCAATGGGCACATTCCTCTCACTTTGCCGGACACACGGGTATTCAGAAGACCTTAGAATTCATTTCCAGATCATACTGGTGGCCGACCCTAAAAAAGGACATCACAGAATTTATTGCATCCTGCCCTAAATGTGCCCAGCACAAGGTGCCTCGCCAGTCGCCTGCTGGACAACTGGTTCCTCTGTCTGTACCTCATCATCCATGGACCCATTTATCAATGGACTTTATTACAGATCTTCCTGTTTGTAACAAGTATAATACCATCTGGGTGGTAGTTAACCGGTTCACCAAGATGGCTCACTTTATTCCTCTCACTGGTCTTCCGTCAGCTTCCAAGTTGGCTCAAGTCTTCATTCAGGAGATCTTCAGACTACATGGTCTCCCTGAAGAAATCATTTCTGACCGAGGTGTCCAATTTGTAGCCAAATTCTGGCGAAGTTTATGTTCGGCACTCCAAGTCAAGTTGAAATTCTCTACTGCTTACCACCCTCAAACCAATGGTCAAAGGGAGAGGGTGACTCAGGACTTGGAGGCCTTCCTCCGAATCTATGTATCCTCTTCTCAGGACGACTAGGTTCAACTTCTTCCATGGGCCGAATTTTGTCACAACAATCAGTACCATTCTTCATCTTCTTCAACGCCATTCCTCACCAACTACGGGTTCCACCCAAAGGTTCCGGAATTTCAACGGCTTCCCGCAACATCTGTACCTGCAGCTGATATCATGCTTCACCAGTTTTCCAAAAACTGGAAGAATGTCCGGGCAGCTCTCCTAAAAGCGTCCTTAAGGTACAAGAAGTTTGCGGATAAAAAGCGTAGAGCAATTCCTGCTCTCAAGCCAGGTGATTGTGTCTTTCCACCAGAAATCTAAGACTGAAAGTCCCAAGTATGAAGTTTGCTCCTCGTTATATCGGTCCTTTCCAGATTGAACAAGTCGTCAATCCAGTTGCCTATAAGCTCAAGTTACCTCCATTCCTGAAGAGTCCCAGGACATTTCATATCTCTCTCCTTAAACCAGTGATCCTGAATCGTTTTCATTCTGCGTTTCCCACCGCACCTAAAGTTCAGACTCAACATGGTGTTGAGTATGAGGTCGCCAAAAGATTCTGGATTCACGTTTTCGGTATGGCCATCTCCAGTACCTGCTTGATTGGAAGGGCTATGGCCCTGAGGAACGTTCCTGGACTAATGCTATCACTGACCTGGTTTGGAAGTGTTGTGGACTCGGGGTTTCTTCCGGTGACCGGGAAGAGGAACCGCTACTGGGTCGCAGTAAAGATGGCCGGATGTAGGGCTTCCTCATACAGGATTAGGACGGTAGGCAGGAGGCACGGGTGAATGCTTGAAGGTCTCCTGAAAGACAAGACTTGTAAAGGTGCTGATGAATTGGTGGAGAATACCAAAAGCTTACTGTGAGTGATGTTGGGGTGCTGGAGGCACTGAGGTGCTGGAGGCACCGAAATGCTAGAGTTACTGAGGTATTTGAAGGCGCTGAGGCGCTTAGAGACGTTGAAATGCTTGGAGGCACAGTGGTGCTGGAGGCACAGAGGTGCCAAGTGCTGAGGCACGGAGGTGCTGAGTGCTGAGGCACGGAGGTGCTGAGGCACGGAGGTGCTGAGTGCTGAGGCACGGAGGTGCTGAGGCACGGAGACACTGGAGGCACGGAGGTGCTGAGTGCTGGGGCACGGAGGTGCTGAGGCACAGAGATGCTGAGGCACAGAGATGCTGGGAAGCACGGAGATGCTGAGGCACCGAGGTGCTGGGAAGCACGGAGATGCTGAGGCACGGAGGTGCTGGGAAGCACGGAGATGCTGAGGCACGGAGGTGCTGGGAAGCACGGAGATGCTGAGGCACGGAGGTGCTGGGAAGCACGGAGATGCTGAGGCACGGAGGTGCTGGGAAGCACGGAGATGCTGAGGCACGGAGGTGCTGGGAAGCACGGAGATGCTGAGGTACGGAGAAACGGGAGCTCTGGAGATCACCACCACAGTCGCAGCAACGATGATACTCAGGCGCCGGAGCATTGCCCGGCATCTGAATTTGAACTTCCCGCCAGGGCCTGATTGGTGGAGGTACCGATGACGTCACCCGCACCTCCCGTGGACGTCGAGCGCACACGCTGGCCGGATGGAGCGCTGGACGCCGGGAACCGCCAGCAAGGACGGCCGCACGAAGACCCAGCGCGCCCGGAGGGGTAAGTATGGAGACCACGGCGGCGCTGTGACAGTACCCCCTCCTCTAGGAGTGGCCCCTGGACACTTTCCTGGTTTCGTAGGGTGTCTAGAATGGAAAATTCGGATTAGTCGAGGAGCCGAGACCTCAGAAGCCTTTATTCAACTTCTCTCCTCAGGACCATATCCTTTCCATTCCACCAGATATTGCAGATTCTTGTGAAGTGTAACGAGAGTCTAAAATAGTTTTGATCTCGAAGTCTGTTCCTGTTTCAGTCTGCACAGAGGTGGGGCTAGAGGTCTTTGAATGAAAACGATTAAGGACGAGGGGACGAAGAAGAGAAACATGGAAGGCATTTGGTATACGTAGGTGAGAAGGTAAACCCAGCTTACAGACCACAGGATTAAGGACTTGTAGCACAGGGTAAGGACCGATGAATCTTGGCGCAAACTTCATGGTGGGCACCTTCAACCGGAGATTACGTGTGGACAGCCATACCCTGTCACCAACCTTGTATTGAGGAGCGGCTCGCCGTTTCTTATCTGCGTAGAACTTGTACCGGACTGAAACCTTCTTAAGATTAGCATGAATCTTACTCCAAATTTGTCCGAAGTGTTGTAGAGTGGACGTTACAGCTGGAACCTCTTCTATCGGAAGGCTTGGTAATTCCGGAACACGTGGATGGAACCCGTAGTTGACGAAGAATGGAGATTCACCAGTGGAAGAATGAAACGAATGGTTATGGGCAAACTCCGCCCAAGGTAACAACTCCACCCAGTTGTCCTGTGAAGGGGAGAGGTAAAGACGAAGGAAAGTCTCTAGATCTTGATTGACTCGTTCCGTTTGTCCATTCGTTTGGGGATGATAAGCGGAGGAAAACTTAAGTTTAATCTGTAAAGTTGAGCAGAGGGCTTTCCAAAACCTTGCGGTGAACTGTACCCCACGATCAGAGACTATTTCCTGTGGCAACCCACGCAACCGAAAATGTTCTTGGATGAATAGTAGAGCTAGTTTCGGAGCTGTCGGTAGACCAGTCAATGGTACGAAGTGTGCCATCTTCGAAAAACGGTCGACGATCACCCAGACGGTGTTGCAACCCTTGCAAGTCAGTGATGGAGTCCAGGGTCTCACAGGAATAGGCAAAGGACGAAGCAACCAAGCAGGAGGCAGGCGAGGAGATTTATGTTGTGTACACTGTGGACAAGAATTAACGTAATCCTGTACATCCTTCCTCATGGTGTTCCACCAGTAAGACCTTTGCAGAAACTTGTACATCTTCTGGGCACCGGGATGACCGGAAAACTTGGAGTTATGGGCCCACTGTAATATTCTTGGCCGGAATCTAGCAGGTACGGACATTCTTCCAGGAGGAGGAGCTGGAGTAGTTAAAGCAGCGGAGACAGAAACTGGATTTAGAATTAAACTCCGCTCAAAAGATTCATCCTCGTCTGTGGAAACTTGTGAATGGGACAGCGCATCTGCTTTAGTATTGAGAGTCCCGGCCCGGTACTTGATAACAAAAGAAAATCGAGTAAAGAAAAGTGCCCATCTCGCTTAGCGAGGATTCAAGCATTGTGCGGATTTTATGTACAACAAATTTTTGTGATCTGTGTAAATGGTAAACACATGTTTAGCCCCTTCTAAGAGGTATCTCCACTCTTCCAAGGCGGATTTAATTGCCAAAAGTTCCTGGTCTCCAATAGTGTAATTTCGTTCGGCCGGAGAGAATTTACGAGAATGGAAGCCACACGGATGTAATTTCTTATCAGAGGAGTACTGAGAGAGAACGGCCCCAACCCCGACTGAAGATGCGTCAACCTCTAGGAAGAAAGGTTCATCGAAATTTGGTTGTTGGAGAACAGGAGCAGACATGAAAGCTAACTTCAAGTGGGAAAAGGCCTCAATGGCTTCAGGAGGCCACAAACTCGGATTAGAGCCCTTTCTCGTCAAGGCAGTAATGGGCGCAACAATGGTGGAGAAACCTCTAACGGATTTCCTGTAGTAATTCACAAAGCCCAGGAATCTTTGTATTGCTTTTAAAGAGAGAGGCTGAGTCCAGTCACGAATGGCAGAGAGCTTTTCCGGATCCATGCGAAGCTCCGTCCCCGAGATGATATAACCGAGGAACGGAATTGATGTTACTTCAAAGGTACATTTGGAAAGCTTAGCATAGAGATGATTCTCTCGTAAACGGTGGAGCACTTCTTTGACTTGAGTCCTGTGTTCAACAAGATTTTTGGAAAAAATCAGTATGTCGTCCAAATATACCACAACACTGATATAACATGTCTCGGAAGATTTCGTTGACGAATCCCTGGAAAACAGCAGGAGCATTACTAAGACCGAACGGCATCACCAGGTATTCGTAATGCCCATCCCGGGTATTGAAGGCAGTCTTCCATTCATCCCCTTCTCGGATGCGTATAAGATTATAAGCTCCCCTCAAGTCGAGTTTGGAGAAAACGCGGGCGCCACGAACCCTATCAAATAACTCTGTGATTAGTGGCAAGGGGTATTTATTCTTGATAGTGATATCGTTTAAGCCGCGGTAGTCGATACATGGTCTCAACCCCCCGTCCTTCTTCTTCACGAAAAAGAAGCCCGCTCCAGCAGGGGAGGAAGAGGGGCGAATAAATCCCTTGAGCAGATTGGACTTAATATATTCCGACATAGCTTGAGTCTCGGGAAGAGACAGGGGATATGTGTGACCACGAGGTGGCGTCTTCCCTGGGACAAGGTCAATAGGGCAGTCCCAAGGCCTATGAGGTGGTAACAGATCAGCTGCTTGTTCCGAAAACACATCCTTGTACCCTTGATACGCCTCCGGAATATGCTCTTCATCCGTCTTAGAAGAGACACGGAGCGGACAAACGGGAGTGAGACAGTTAGCGTGACAAAAGGAACACCAAGACAGAATTTGAGAAGACTTCCAGTCAATGTGGGGATTATGAATTTTCAGCCAAGGCATTCCAAGGACCAGATCATGATGCATTTCTGGAATCACCAGGAGTTCCAGACTTTCTTGATGTAGAGCCCCGACCTGCAGCTTAACTGGCTCTGTGCGCCACATTATGAGACCCTTGGAAATTCTAGTACCGTTGATAGCCGTCAACGAAATAGGCCGCTTGATAGGCTGTAACTTTAAATCCATGCTTTGGACACAGGAGGAAGAAACGAAGTTCCCCGCAGCTCCGGAATCCAACAGGGCTTCACAAGACTTGGAGGCTGAATCGGTGACTAAAGTTACAGGAAGCAAACAGTCCAAAATTGGAGAAGATTTTGTCGTAACCCCTAGCTTGACTCCTCCGGAACAAGCTAGGCCTGCCCGTTTCCCGGACGGGATTTACAAAACTTGAGGAAATGATCTGCGGCTCCACAGTAAAGGCAAAGTTTACCCTCACGACGACGCTGTCGTTCTTCCGGAGACAGTCGGGATCGGTTAATTTGCATGGGCTCATCCGAGCTAGGCATAGCCACCGGTCTAGGAGTAGGATTCCGGAACCTGGAACGATCTGAACGGCTACGTTCTCTTCCACGCTCCTGCATCCGAAGATCCACCTTGACACAAAGGGAAATCAACTCTTCTAATGGATCCGGCAGATCCCTTGTGACCAACTCATCTTTCAGTCGGTCGGAGAGACCGTTCCAGAAGGCAGCTCTCAGCGCGTCATTATTCCAGCGCAGTTCAGAGGCAATGGTCTGGAAATGAACCACGTACTGACCCACGGAATGGGAGCCCTGACGAACACGGAGCAAGTCGGAAGAAGCAGTGGTCATCCTGCCGGGCTCGTCGAAGATTCTTCGAAAGGACGTGATGAAGTTGGTGTAGTTGGAAACCACGGGATCAGATCGTTCCCACAACGGAGACACCCAATCCAACGCTGACCCTTCAAGCAGGGAAATGATATACGCTACCTCAGAGCGATCCGTAGGGAAGTTATGAGAGAGCAGCTCGAAGTGCACCTCGCACTGATTTAAAAAACCACGGCAATTCTTTGGGTTCCCATTATAGCGGGAAGGAGTAGGAAGCTGAAGACATGACCTGGTACCGGCCGGAGGTTGGACATTACTGGAAACAGCAACTGGAGCAGTTACGGGAGCTGGAGCCGGAATTGCGGAGGCTAAGGATGCTTGGATTTGATCCAATCGGCCGGACAATTCCTGGAGATATTGCATCACCTGACCCTGTGTCGCCTCTTGAGACTGAACTCGGGAAGCCAAACTTTGGATGGCGCTTGACTCTGTGTTCCGATTCCCCGGGTCCATGTGGCCTGAGTATACTATCACTGACCTGGTTTGGAAGTGTTGTGGACTCGGGGTTTCTTCCGGTGACCGGGAAGAGGAACCGCTACTGGGTCGCAGTAAAGATGGCCGGATGTAGGTCTTCCTCATACAGGATTAGGACGGTAGGCAGGAGGCACGGGTGAATGACTTGTAAAGGTGCTGATGAATTGGTGGAGAGTACCAAAAGCTTACTGTGAGCGATGTTGGGGTGCTGGAGGCACCGAAATGCTAGAGTTACTGAGGTATTTGAAGGCACTGAGGCGCTTAGAGATGTTGAAATGCTTGGAGGCACAGTGGTGCTGGAGGCACAGAGGTGCTGGAGGCACAGAGGTGCTGGAGGCACAGAGGTGCCGAGTGCTGAGGCACGGAGGTGCTGAAGCATGGAGGTGCTGAGGCACGGAGATGCTGAGGCACGGAGGTGCTGAGTGCTGAGGCATGGAGGTGCTGAGGCACGGAGATGCGGAGGCACGGAGGGCTGAGTGCTGAGGCACGGAGACACTGGAGGCACGGAGGTGCTGAGTGCTGGGGCACGGAGGTGCTGAGGCACGGAGATGCTGAGGCACGGAGATGCTGGGAAGCACGGAGATGCTGAGGCACCGAGGTGCTGGGAAGCACGGATATGCTGAGGCACGGAGGTGCTGAGGCACGGAGATGCTGAGGCACGGAGGTGCTGAGTGCTGAGGCACGGAGGTGCTGAGGCACGGAGACACTGGAGGCACGGAGGTGCTGAGTGCTGGGGCACGGAGGTGCTGAGGCACGGAGATGCTGGGAAGCACGGAGATGCTGAGGCACCGAGGTGCTGGGAAGAACGGAGATGCTGAGGCACGGAGGTGCTGGGAAGCACGAAGATGCTGAGGCACGGAGGTGCTGGGAAGCACGGAGATGCTGAGGCACGGAGGTGCTGGGAAGCACGGAGATGCTGAGGCACGGAGGTGCTGGGAAGCACGGAGATGCTGAGGCACGGAGGTGCTGGGAAGCACGAAGATGCTGAGGCACGGAGGTGCTGGGAAGCACGGAGATGCTGAGGCACGGAGAAACGGGAGCTCTGGAGATCACCACCACAGTCGCAGCAACGATGATACTCAGGCGCCGGAGCATTGCCCGGCGTCTGAATTTGAACTTCCCGCCAGGGCCTGATTGGTGGAGGTACCGATGACGTCACCCGCACCTCCCGTGGACGTCGAGCGCACACGCTGGCCGGACGGAGCGCTGGACGCCGGGAACCGCCAGCGAGGACGGCCGCACGAAGACCCAGCGCGCCCGGAGGGGTAAGTATGGAGACCGTGGCGGCGCTGTGACAAATGCATTGGATGTCCATGCTCCTAAATTGGTCCGGGATTTCCACGTCAAATTTCCTCTTAAGCCTAAGTAGTGTCCTGGGGCCACTCCTAAAGGAGGGGGTGCTGTCACGATCCGGGTAACTGGACATCAGTATTTACCTTTCAAGTGTCTCCTGGGGCTGGCCCAGCATTCCAGAGCGGGATCCCATCTGTGCTGTCAGCGTGCAGTGCGCTGATGTCCTCACTTCACATTTCCTCCCTGTGTTCCCAAAGCGCTGTCACGGCAGCCTCGTAAGTTTAGTTTCCAGAATGGCGCCTCCTGCCCTCCGCGGCTTCCGCCGCCATTACTGCTGTTTCTTATGTGGAATTTTCAAAGATGGCGTCTCCTGCCCTCCGCGGCCTCCGCCGCCATTACTACTGTTCCCACATGGAATCACAAACACACTTTCCCTCCAAAAGCTAACATGGGCGCAGCCATGTTTTCCCAGTCACATGCTATTGTTTCAACCTATCCGCTGCGCTCTGGACTCTGCTTAATCAGCCAGCCAATGCCTGCTTCCCAGCAGGTATAAATATCCTGTTCCTGGGCTGGAAATATGTCAGTGCTTTGGTTGTCATATCTAGTTATACAAGTCTCTCCTGCTTGTGGTGATTCAGCTTTGTTCCAGGTTTTTCCAGCTCCTGTGTTCAGCTCCAGTAGAGACCGGCACCAGCTACCATCTGGCGGTGCAGCCTGACTCTGCAATTGTTCCAGCATTTCATCCAGCTATTGGCAGTGATCCAGTACCGGCTTCCAGCTTCCAGCTTTCAGCGGTGCTTCACCTTGCCAGTCATCATTGGTGTTCCATCATCGGTCTCCAGTCACCATCGGTGTTCCATCATCGATCTCCAGTCACCATCGGTGTCCCATCATCGATCTCCAGTCACCATCGGTGTTCCAACATCGATCTCCAGTCACCATCGGTGTTCCATCATCGATCTCCAGTCACCATCGGTGCTCTGTCATCGATCCCCAGCATCACGAGTGTTCTTCAACTGATCTCCTGCTACATTGGTGTTTTAACTTCAAGTTACAGTTCTCTATTGGTGCTCCCTCCTGGGAACTCTCATACGTGAGTTCAGTAGCACCCTCACCACCTGTGTCGCATTCCTGGCAGTTCTCAAGTGCTCACCTCATTCAGCATTCTATCAGCATCTCCAGCTTCCAGTGTGTCATCTGCTGGTCATTCCTTACGCATATCATCTATACAGTGGATAGCTGTTTGTTCTGGACTTATCTTCTCCAGGTCTTCTAAGACGGAACAGTGTGATACTATTCTCAACAGCATCCTGTTATTCCTGTAGCTAAGGAACTGTATTGTTATATCATGCTTCTACTCCATATTGCTGAGCACCACTGTCTTCCTTGAACTGTCAATGTGCAAGTGAACTGTGTTTAATAAACATCTTAAACTTTTACTACTTTGTCTTGGTCACGCCTTTGGGCATCTATGGTAAAGGTTCCCTGCATGTCCAAGAACGCTATACTGCCTCCCAGGTTCACATATACCGCAGCCCCTACAACTGAGGCTTCCTCTAGTCAGCACCAGCCCTCAATTGTGACAACTGTAGGATCAAAATGACTCCCATATCCTGTGATTTTAGCTGTTTTTATGTTTTTTTTTCAAAATCATCCAGATTCAAAACCAAAACCAAAACCGGAAAGGGTGATTTTGCCAAAACAAATTCAGATCCAAAACACGAGCGGGGATCCAGATCCAAAAGCAAAACCCAAAATCCAAAAAGTGCCCTACGCACATCTCTAATGATAAGTCGGGGATTGTCATAATGGCTCGCATATACTCCAATAGGTGGCCACACTCCTGTTTACAGCAATAATACGGCATGGGCCATACGGGTTGCACTCCAGGTGAGGTTGTTGTACGGAAGGTAGCTTGTCCTAAATGGTAGGGGGTGTGGTCACGTACCTGCCAGGTTGAGACGGGCACGCCATAGGTTGTTTCAACGTTGGGAGATCCTTTGTGCACCACTTCCTTTTCCTTGCCCTGCTATTGGTTTTCTTGTGATTGTTTTATTGATAAATAAAGCTGTGACTGATTTTAATTGCCCAAGTTACGTAATCTCGTCTCAGTTATTGGTTGGCCAACATCCTTATGCTGTTTCAGGAGGTGGCCGTGTACTGCATATGCACCAATCCCCTATGGGCTTTCATTGCACTGATCCAACCACATCCCTCTCAGCACCCACTGCGGCGCGCCCGTCACTCCTAAATCTGGATGTCCTATCATCGCAAAGGACAGCTCTTACCATAAATGCTGTCCTCTGGGATTTTCTTCAAGCAAACGTTGTTAGTAAACGCTGATAAACATGCGGACAGTGGCGGATGCATCACAAGCAAAGGGGGTCATTCAGATCCCACCGCTGTTGTGGCCGCAGAGCATTTTGCCAGTGGTGGCAAACTGTGCATGTGCAGCGGGCGACAGCGGCCGTGAAGGCATACACATTGCTGTCGCATCACCGATGGATGTGACAGCAATGTGATTGACATCGGTGGGTGTTTTCGGGCTTGGGGGGCGTGGGGGGTAGTCGGGACAGTTTTTGCGAAAGCAGCGTGACATCACACGCAGCAGCTCTGATAAAAAAAAGATGCCCGCTGACCTTCTGGCAGTGCAGCTGGGCTGCGCTGCCAGGGGTCAACCTCAATTCTGATGCATCCGCAATTGGATTGCGGATGCATCGGGAGACAGCCCCACACATGCTGGACGGACTTGCCCTGTGCTGGGCAGCCATCAGCATGTGCAGAGATGAATGCAGATCTGATTGCATACGCAGCGATATGCATTCATCTCTGAATAACCCTCAAAATGTGATGCTTGCTGCATCTCGACCTTTGTAAATCAAAAACTTGCTCGCTATTACATATGTCCCAGAATCTTTGCTTTCACTGCATACTGTCATCTTTCCAAAGCTATCACCTGAAAAATGGTGCTGCCAGCACAATACATAGTGGTTGACCCAATCCACTCCTCTAATGTACAGATGTAGCTACTTTCATGTGAACTGCAGCTATTCGCACCCACGACTTGTTTGTTGTGGTGTGTGCGCATGCACACAGGTGCGGGCGTATATATTCACACCCGCGATCGCAGGTGCAAATAGTCGCAGCCCGACACACTAAGTCATTCCAGTATATTAGGCATTGTGTTACCAAAGCACAGGTAGAATCAGGTCAGAAAAATATCCAAGTCAGAACCAGGAGATTACTAGGAAGAGTATTAAGGGAGTAAGCAAGGAGAGTCATCAGATGGACCAGGGGCCTTATTCAGCTTCAGTTGTCAAATTGCAAAATCGCAAATCAGGCGATTATCGTCAGACTGCGTGTGCTGAAAAGGTTGAAATGCCACCGCAGCATAAGTTAAATGCAATTCCAATTTGATTGCCAGGATGTGACCGTTCGTGGGTGTTAACATTGCATTTCTAGGGAGTGGTTGGAAAAAACGCAGTAGGGTCATGGCTATTTTTTTGGGCGTGTATCTGACGTCAGTTGCAATTGCTTGCGATTGAAAACATGGCACCGGAGCAACTGCATTCTCATTATACTGAGTAGCCCTAGGTCATCCGCAACTGTTGATGGTGCTCAGTATTTGCACTTGCATCGCAATTCTGCTGATGCATACGCAGATTTCCAATTGCATCAATGAGTGTCTTTTACCATTCAGGGCGGCTCTTTACATCCTATTTTCAGCAGTAGTAGTTTTCAGACCGTCAGAAGGAGTAACAGATCACTGAGGTTGTTGCTGGCTGGTAAAAGACCGGCACCAAACTGCCACAACCTCCTGCCACAACCCAGCAGAGGGGACATGGGCTCCGGCTCACTCCAACTTTGCCCCCTCCTCTAAGATTGAGCACTGAACACCCCATGGCTTATGGGGGAACTTCTTGTGGAACTTGCAAATAAGCTAGGGCACATGGACATCTGAAGAACTTAACTCAACATCTTTCTTCTGGACTGAAACCCTTCCATTCAACTATGTATTGAAAGCACTCCTCCCCTAGCCTCGCAGTATTACCCTTCCCCTAGTGCCAAACCCTAAGCCCGAGGCCAGTACTTACCTTGGGATCTGTCGGGAGTTTGATCGTCGGGATCCTACTGTCAATATGCTGACAGTCTGGATCCCAACTGCCAGGATAAAGACCACATACCTGACCAAGATAGTATTAAATCCTAGACAAGAGGGTATTTCCATAATAAAATCCTTGGAAACGTGTCCACAGATGACCTGGAGTAGGTAGGGGATGTAACATAGTAACATAGTATCTAAGGTTGAAAAAAGACAATTTGTCCATCAAGTTCAACCTATTTGTGGTCTCCTATGCACGATTATTTGGTATAAAATTTTGACTGATGCTGATGTCTGCCGTTATGTTTTATCTCTCTTTTTTATAATAACTATAGTGCGTGACTATGCACCATAACCCTGGATATTCTTATCCATTAGGAATTTATCTAATCCATTCTTAAAGGTGTTGACTGAGTCCGCCATTACAACTCCCTCAGGCAGGGAATTCCAAACACGTATCGTCCTTACCGTGAAAAAGCCTTTACGCCGTATTGTGCGGAATCTCCTCTCCTCTAACCTGAGCGAGTGTCCACGAGTTCTCTGTGTTGATCTAACCAAAAACAGGTCCTGTGCAAGATCTGTGTATTGTCCCCTTATATATTTGTAGATGTTGATCATGTCCCCTCTTAGTCTCCTCTTTTCCAATGTAAACATGTCTAGCCTTGCAAGCCTTTCCTCGTATTCCAGCGTCTCCATGCCCCTAATTAGTTTGGTCGCTTGCCTCTGAACCTTTTCTAGCTCCAGGATATCCTTTTTGTAGTAAGGTGCCCAGTATTGTACACAGTATTCAAGGTGTGGCCTCACTAGTGATTTATACAACGGGAGTATAACACTCTCGTCCCTAGCATCAATTCCCCATTTTATGCATGCTAATATCTTATTAGCCTTCTTTGCTGCAATCCTACTTTGGGTACTACTGCTTAGTTTGACCTGCTCCGTTCTTTACCTGAACCCTCTGGCACTCTTTCTTGATTTGATCCCACAAATGAAGATGAAGTATCATCACTCTTCTCATCCTGCTTCTCTACTACCTCTCCTCTTGATCCTTTACCCTCACAAATAAGTAAAGCTCTGTCTCTGGTGCTCATCCCTACCTTAACTATCATCTGTAATCTCTCTCTCTCTCTACTGGTATTTTTCCTTCACTCTTCAAGCATGCAGTGATTACTCCCATTTAAAAAAAACAAAATTCTGACCCGAATGCTCTCTCAAACTACCGCCCTATCTCTCAGCTCCCTTGTCTCTCTAAGCTACTTGAGAGACTTGCCTACACTCGACTCACACACTTTCTTAACTCATACACTTTGTTGGACCCACTTCAGTCAGGCTTCCGTTCCCAACATTCCACAGAGACAGCACTGACTAAAGTGGTTAATGATTTGGTCACTACGAAGTCTAAAGGCCACTACTCACTACTTATTCTTCTAGATCTATCTGCTGCATTTGACACTGTAGACCACTCTCTTCTCATACAGACACTACAATCCCTAGGTCTTAAAGACACAGCCCTTTCTTGGTTCCTATCGTACCTATCTAATCGCTCCTTCAGTGTTCGCTTCTCTGAATCTACCTCCTCTTCGCTACCTCTTTCAGTTGGAGTACCGCAAGGCTCAGTCTTTGGTCCTCTGCTTTTCTCTATCTATACCTCATCTCTTGGTAAACTAATCAGCTCTTTTGGTTTTCAGTATCATCTGTACGCAGATGATACTCAAATCTACCTATCCTCCCCTGACTTGTCCCTATCTGTACTGGGCCGTGTCACTGAATGCCTTTCTGCCATTTCATCCTGGATGACATCTCGCCACCTCAAACTGAATATTTCAAAGACAGAGTTAATTATATTTCCACCGGCCAATAGTAGGTACCAACCTGATATCTCTATCACTGTTGAAAACTCGACTATCTACCATACCCCACAAGCTCGCTGCCTAGGTGTCATCCTTGACTCTGATCTGTCCTTTGTTCCCCACATTCAATCTGTCTCAAGATCATGTTACATGCATATAAAAAACATATCCAAAATACGACCATACCTTACACAAGACACTGCTAAAACTCTAATCCACGCTCTCATTATCTCCCGCATTGATTATTGCAATAGTCTCCTAACTGGTCTTCCCAAAACGAGACTCTCACCACTACAATCCATTCTGAATGCAGTGGCGAGGCTTATCTTCCTTGCTAGACGTTCATCGTCTGCAGATCCACTCTGTCAGTCCCTCCATTGGTTACCTGTACTCTACCGCATTCAATATAAAATACTTTTACTCATACACAAGGCCATTAACCAAACTACACCAACGTACATCACTTCGCTTATCACAAAATATCTCCCAACCCGACCTCTTCGCTCTTCACAAGACCTGCGTCTCTCATCCACACTCATTACTCGCTCCCACTCACGACTGCAGGACTTTCATCGGGCTGCACCCACTCTGTGGAATGCTCTACCACGCACAATAAGACTCTCCTCTAGTCTCCAAACCTTCAAGCGTTCCCTGAAAACTCACCTCTTTAGGCAAGTGTATCAAATTCCAGAACCGCCCACATAACTTTCATAAACCTTCCTATCAAATTGCATCCACTCTGTACAGTCCACACATATCCTCACATGTCTTCTCATTCTATGCAATAGATAGGCATATGTACACAAGGAAAGGTGCTATTTCCCTATAGATTGTAAGCTTGCGAGCAGGGCCTTCCTACCTCTATGACTGTTATCACCCAGTTTGTTATTGTTATTTCAAATTGTAAAGCGCAACGGAATTTGCTGCACTATATAAGAAACTGTTAATAAATAAATAAATAAATAATAGTTTGCTAAGCAGGTAAGAGACCTATATGAGCCTGAGGCTGAGACCAAAAAGGATCAAGTCCAGAGTCTTTTCATCCCTGCATGAGTGGTAAAGTGGGATGCATGTGCTCATAGGAGTAACTTTGGGTGTAGTTCTGATGGTAAAAATACTTTTCAGGGAGGTATTTTCACCTTGCTGTTTTCTGAAATGAAACAAGCTGGATTCAGAATAGGCTTATCCTCAAAAAGACCTTCCTCCTTGGTGGTACAGAATGCGCAGGACAACACCTCTGCCTCAATGTTTTTGTTTCCAGGGCTATGAATGATGAACAGATTCAAATGATTGAAGAACAATGAACAACTGCCAAGGCGATAATTCAAAACAGTGAGCTGTTTGAAGCTACAACAAATTTTTATGGTCTGTGAAGAATGGCACTGGGAATATTGCACCATCCAACAATGCCACAACTCCTGCAAGATAAATTTAACAGCAAGTAATTCCTTATTTCACACAACAAAGAAACGAAACCACAGGAGTACCATTTCCAGGCTGTGTCTTTTTGCATGGAAACAGCCTTAATCCCATTGATTTTTATTATAACAGGCTGATCAGGATCTGGTTGCCTCAGAATTGGTGCTGAAGTAAAGAGCTGTTTTAGATGAGAGAATGCCTTCTCAGCTTCAGAAGCCCAAACTTTTGTATTTTGTGATTTCCTGGTAATTGCAGTGATGCGACCCACTACAGATGAATATTTCCTAATAAACTGTAAAAAGTGCAGAATACCAGAAGTCTCTGAATTGCTTTCAATCCTGAAAGTTAAATTCAGTTGGCAATGGCAGAAATAATCTGTAGACTGGAATCAGAGATGAAATATCACAGAAATGGGAATCTCCTCTAGCTCAAAGACACAATTATCTAAATTACAATACAGTTGATTTTCCGGAAGATGGGTCAAAAGTAATCTAACATGTTTGCAGTGGGATGACAAATCTTTTGAGATGATTAGAATCTCATCTCGGTGTACCACTATGTATTTATACAGAAGTCCCAGAATATGATATTCATAAATTTCTAAATGTCAGATGGTGAGTTACTCAATCCAAAGGACATGACCAAGTATTTGTAATTCCCACCATGGGTGTTAAATGCTGCCTTACACTCACCTCTGAATCTAATTATTATCAAGTTGTATGTACTTCATAGATCCAATTTAGAGAAACTATTGCCCTTAATGCTATCAAAAAGCTCAAAGATTAGAGGCATGTGATACTGATCCTCACGGCCTGATCAACCAATAGGCTGTTCAGGCTGCAGCCTGGAGCGCTGGGTCCCGGGGGGTAGGGGGGGCAGCAGGTGCAGCTGATGTCACGTGCATCATGACAACATGAGCCCTACCCACCCGCGTTCCCATATTTGTTTTGTCCCCACCTGCCAGTGACGACCACCGCACCCCCTGCGATCAGAGTTGACGTACGCGGCACGGCAGCTTAACAGACAAGAAACCACGCCCAGCATTCAGGATGTTGTGTCCCGCATCCAATCTCTTTCCAGTGGTATTTTAATATGCTGCTGCTGTGTCCTTCCCGATATTCAGCACTGATGGCTCACAGGATATTGCAGCAGCTCCGCGTCCTCACCACCACTTGTGTCCTGCAGCCTTCAACAGCTATGTGTGATGGTGAGTGATGAAAGAGCCGTGAGGGATATAAAGGTTATACTGTATGTATGTATATATGTGTGTGGTTGCTTGAGCACATCTACTGACCCTGCTTTCTATATATATATATATATATATATACACATACATACATATATATATATATATATATATATATATATGCAGCATATAAGATCATATAATATATAAAATCAGCACATGACGCTGTAGCTTAGTCGAGTAAGCTACAGCATTATGTGCTGATTTTATACTGATGGTATAGCAGTGCAGAACTGGGGCATGAAGGGCCCACCAGGTTGATGCAGTGGTACAGGCCCATGTTTAGGGGTGTGGCCACTCTCCAGAGGGGGTGTGTTCAGCCTCCATGGAGGCTTGGCTAACCATTCGGGAGTGCATGGTCTGGGTCCTTAATATATTTATATAGTTAATACTGCTAGTGCATGCATGATAATATACCAGATTAATAACAGCAATGACTGTAGAAAATACAAAATAGTTCTGTGCAGTATAATGTAACACATGTAATGTATAATTCAAGTGCACAGTCTGGAACCTTGATCCCTAGAGGGGAAGGTGGGGCTCCCCCAGGCAGTGGGGCCCACCGGTGGTTTCCCCTGTACCCCTGTGGGCCAGTCCAACGCTGTGGTATAATCTCCAAGAGGGTCTACCTTATATGCTGCATACATTACCTATGGTCGGTGAGGCACCGGAGCATAATTATTGTTGGGTGCCATACTGCCCTTCCTTATATAATATATATATATATATATATACATATACACACAAGCAGAAAGTTCAGCACTCACCATAGCAAGCTCACTTATCCTCACAACATCTATAAATAAATGATGGGGGTTTAGTTAGTGAATTGGCCAATGCACGGAAGCCTGCATACCGCTCGCCAAGGTACCCCACCTTCATGCAGGTCCTACACTACCACAAAGCATTAAAAATTAAAACCTGGCAACTGTATCACATATAATATAACTGCAAATATGCCCACTAAGTTTAATGTATGCCTGCCACATATCTTATGGCTTTTAAAGGCATACTAGTCACCTGACACTAGCCGATAAATTACTAAGGAGCAGCTGACACAGGTTTAGAACAATTGAGATTACACAGGGGTGCATGAAAAGGCCTGTGACCACGGTTAATAAGAGTTAACCAAAGATTAACCCCATAATATACAAACAAATATAGAAAACCACAGCACTCGCCACCCCAGAAGCGGGGTGCAGTGTCTGCACTCACCACTCATAGGGTGGGGTGCATGCAGCCCATGGCCACCTACCCAAATACATACAAATAGAAAATTCAGCACTCACCATAGCAAGCTCACTTGTCCTCACAACATCAATAAATAAATAATGGGGGTTTAGTTAGGGAATTGGCCAATGCACGGAAGCCTGCATACCGCTCGCCAAGGTACCCCACCTTCATGCAGGTCCTACACTACCAATTTTTAAGGCTTTGTGGTATTGTAGGACCTGCGTGAAGGTGGGGTACCTTGGCGAGCGGTATGCAGGCTTCCGTGCATTGGCCAATTCACTAACTATCGTATTTTTCAGAATGAGGTTAAAGTTCAAACACGAATGACATCGAATGTGTGAATTTGCAACTTTTTGAATTATTTACGCCTCATTTACTATGCTGTCGTATTCTGCATTTTCGTATTTTACGATGTCGATGTCATTCGTAATGTCGGGCAGTGTTTTACGTGAGTGATTAGTAAAACACTGCCAACATTAACACAATGAATCTCGTCCGGATCTGTGAGATCCGTGCAGGGCTTCATTGTGTACCTTAAAAAAGTGTTTAAAGAGTTAAAAAAAATGCGTGGGGTCCCCCCTCCTAAGCAAAACCAGCCTCGGGTTCTTTGAGCCGGTCCTGGTTGTAAAAATATGAGGGGGAAAATGACTGGGGTTCCCCCATATTTAAACAACCAGCACCGGGCTCTGCGTCCGGTCCTGGTGCAAAAAATACGGGGGACAAAAAACGTAGGGGTCCCCCGTATTTTTTGAACCAGCACCGGGCTCCACTACTCAGAGAGATAATGCCACAGCCAGGGGACACTTTTATATCGGTCCCTGCGGCCCTGGCATTAAATCACTAACTAGTCACCCCTGGCCGGGGTACCCTGGAGGCGTGGGGACCCCTTAAATCAAGGGGTCCCCCCCCTCCAGCCACCCAAGGGCCAGGGGTGAAGCCCGAGGCTGTCCCCCCCATCCAAGGGCTTCGGATGGGGGGCTGATAGCCATGTGTATAAATAAGAATATTGTTTTTTGTAGCAGTACTACAAGTCCCAGCAAGCCTCCCCCGCAAGCTGGTACTTGGAGAACCACAAGTACCATCATGCGGTGGAAAAACAGGCCCGCTGGTACCTGTAGTACTACAAAAAAAAATACCTAAATAAAAACAGAACTCACACACCTTGAAAGTAAAACTTTATTACATACAAGCACCCCTACATTCACACATACATACAACCTATGTTCACACGAGGGTCGGTCCACTTCTCCAAGTAGAATCCATGGGGTACCTGTGAATAAAATTATACTCACACAATCCTGTGTAGATCGGTCCTCTTCTGAGCTTGTAATCCACGTACTTGGCAAAAAAAAAAAAAATGAAAAACCCGAACCACGCACTGAAAGGGGCCCCATGTTTACACATGGGACCCCTTTCCCCGACTGCCGAGACCCCCCGTGACTCCTGTCACAGAGGGTCCCTTCAGCCAATCAGGGAGCGCCAAGTCGTGGCACTCTCCTGATTGGCTGTGCGCTCCTGAGCTGTCAGTCAGGCAGCGCACGGCAGAGATACAATGTAGCGCATAGGCGCTCCATTGTATCCAATGGTGGGAACTTTGCGGTCAGCGGTTGACCGCAAGTAACCTCACCGCCGACCGCAAAGTTCCGTTTTTTGTCCCCCGTATTTTTTGCACCAGGACCGGACGCAGAGCCCGGTGCTGGTTGTTTAAATATGGGGGAACCCCAGTCATTTTCCCCCCCATATTTTCACAACCAGGACCGGCTCAAAGAGCCCGAGGCTGGTTTTGCTTAGGAGGGGGGACCCCACGCATTTTTTTTTACATTTTTAACACTTTCCCACCCCTTCCCACTGATAAACATGCACGGAACTCATGGATCCGTGCATGACTATCAGAACACGGTAAAAAAAAGCAGGTCTATTTAAAAACTGCTTTTTTTTACGAATTTTATTTTTTCACGGCAGTGTTTGGCTATTGCCGGCAGTGTTTGTGAAATAGAATTTTTAGTAAATTACCGAGTTGTATGAAATAACAGGCATATTTGACCGATGGTGTATTCATTCGTATTTTTTTTCTTTGACTTCCAAAAAAATACGAATGCCCTCATCACTGCCGAGATTTTAGTTTAGTAAATTCCCGAGATGACACTTTGAAGAAAAAACAGCAAATCGGTCAAAATCGGGAGTTTAGTAAATATACCCCATAGTAGTAGTATTACTGTCTCATCGTGCTCTGTTCGTTTATCTCATCCATTACTGATATGCCTAAAGTTGATTGCTCTTTGTCGCCATCTTGTGGTTATAGACAAATATACACATGGTGTGTCTCAGCTTTTCTTTCTGTACACGGCACCAGATGCCGGGCGGGTTGCCATGACTACGGCGCAGATGAGCGCACGTCGCGGCTACGTGACGTCATCGACCCTGGCCGGCGTGGGGGCTGAACACGGGGACGGATATGGTGTTGCTTCCCTTCTTTTAGTCTATTTAAGGTAGTAATATGTTTTAAATGTTTATGTCCTGATGAAATTTTGTATTAAATGAAACGTTCACAGATTGCTCCACAGTCGTGCTGGTTATACTTACCAGTTTATTGAAGACCAGTGAGTGCCATGCCCCCTCGCTCTCTCTCTCTCTCTCTCTCTCTCTCTCTATATATATATATATAAAATCCATAACAGCCGGCACTCCAACTCTGCAACCGCAACAAGTCTCCGTGCAACAGTGAAAAATCACATACACTCCTCCAAGAATCACGGCACTGGAGACAATTTGTATAGAAGCAAATAACTTGTATTAGGGTAAACGCACGTTTCGGAGCTTCAGCTCCTTCCTCAGTACCTAACAAGATCAACCAACAGCAATACAAACAAAAAACCTACATTTAAATACCTGTGTGAGGTGCCGCTGATCACCGCCGCTGTCCACCTGGCTCCCGTCCGCGGCCGTCATGTTCCCTTCCGCTTCCGCCCCTTGCATCATGTTGCTGTGGCAACGCACGGCTTGCGCACCACCCGCTACACTGTCTTCCGGAGCAGGAAGTCTCGGGTGTTCTGGCTCTGCAGACAGGCTCCTGTAATGCCAGCGGTCGGATCCCAGCCGGAACCTTTGACAAAAAACATGACAAAAAATACATTAAATACATTAAATACATAAAATACATACATAAAACATACATGTATACATCTCCATGACCTACAGCCATAAATACCAGTACAGGCCTGCACCAGAAAATGTATATAAATACCACATATATCCTCAATTACTGGACAGCAACCCCAAACCTATAGGGGGATATATCCCCACAATAAGATATTTAAACGATATGGCACCCCTAATTATACCGTATTCCAATTAATCTTGTCATTAAGACCAAATGGCGCAAAAGTATTCAGCATCCTGATCCATCTTGATTCCTTTTCCACTAAAAATTTGGTCCTGTCTCCCCCCCGTAATGTAAGCGGCACATGATCAAAGCCAAAGTATCTTAGGTCACCCAACGTGTGGCCAGCCGTTTTGAAATGGCGTGCCACTGGTTGGTCAACCGTTTTTCCTTCGAGTGTCAGTTTGATGGCCGACCGATGGGCCGCCATCCTCTCACTCAATTTCCGCGTGGTCTGACCGATGTAGTAAAAACCACATGGGCAGACAATGGCGTATACTACATAAGAAGTGCTGCATGTGATGACATGTCTGATAGAGTACTTCTTTGCTTTATTGTGTGGATGCTCAAATTCCTTGCACGCCACCATGTATCGGCACGTAGCACATTTGGGGCATCTGTAGCAACCCGGGGATTTATAATGGACATTAGGTTTCTTAATTTTGCCCATTTCGGTGATATCTGTTCGAACTAAGCGATCCCTTAAATTCCGGCCCCGTCTAAATGCAGCTACCGGTCTGATATTTCTCAGCACTGTGAGATCGGGGTCAGATGCCACTATAGGCCAAAGCGCCTTAGAAGCCTTGTGTATAATAGGGCTAGCCACCGAATAATCACTACTCCAAGGTAAAATTGTACTTTCTTTAGTACCAGTAGGTTTTAACTATTCATCCCGGGACATACCCTCTGTTTCTGTGCCTCCAACATATGTCTATCATAACCCCGATGTTCAAATTTAGAGATCATCTCATCCAACAGTCGTGGTACCTTGGCCTGGTGACTAGTAATACGGGCCACCCTCATCATTTGTGATGCTGGGAGGCCCTTTTTCAAAGCGGGAGGGTGATGACTGGACGCTAACAAGAGTGTACTCCTGTCAGTGGGTTTGGAGTATATCTCTGAGTGCAGAGAACCATTAATCAACATCACCTTGACATCTAAAAAACTAGCCACAGTGTCATTACAAGAATATGTGAATTTAATAGGAGATGTGAGACTATTGATCTCCGACATTAAAGACTCAAAAGCTTCCAAACCGCCCCCCCACAGCAGGAATACATCATCAATATATCTAGTATACATCAAAATATTACTTCTTACTTCTGGGTTACTAAAGAACATCCTCTGCTCTTGGTCAAACATGTATACATTAGCATACGAGGGTGCGACTGATGATCCCATCGTGCACCCTCGCAGCTGCAGGAAAAATTCCCCATCAAATAAGAAGTAATTACGATGTAGTGTAAGTTCTAACAATGTTAGGAACAAATCATGGTCAAAAATGCTGGTAGCCAATTTTTTCTCTAAAAATACTTTCATAGCCCGCATCCCATCGTGGTGCGGAATTGATGTAAATAGGCTGCGAACGTCTAGACAGCATAATAGGGTGTTTGGTGGAATGTCCCGGAGAGCCTCAAGCTTAATCAGGAACGACGTTGTATCCTTCAAGAAGGTATCTTGGAAGGTCAATAAGGGTTGTAGAACACTATCCAGTAACTGTGCCACTGGCTGATAAAGAGAGTCCCGGGCGGAAATGATAGGTCTACCCGGCGGAAGGGTATCATGTTTGTGCAACTTGGGCAATGTGTACAGCACCGGATTCTTCGGATGTTCCACACAAAGTGCCTTAAATACCTTATCCGGGATCAAACCTTTTTCTTTAGCTTTTGTTAAGATATCAAATAGCTCTTTCTGATATTCAAGCACCGGATTGGCCCTAAGTTTCTGGTAGACTCCTTTTTCCGCCAATTGTGTTTGAATTTCATTTCTATAGTATTCCAGGTCAAGGACAACAATTGCCCCGCCCTTATCGGCCGGTCTGATCACTATATCTTGGTATGTAGATAATTGGTTCAAAGCCTCCCGTTCTGCCTTTGTAAGATTGAATTTAATTCTTGCCGGAGCTGACAGAAATCTGTTGACTGAATCGTCCATCAATCGGCTAAACGTTCTAATGGAGGCGTTATGTGAAATGGGATCAAACCGAGACCTGGATACATTTTTCAGAAATGGATCAAAAACCGACCCTCTTTGTTCCAATGGAGAGTTCTGGAAGTATTCCTTCAATCGTAACTTACGCGAAAAATTATGCAAGTCCCGCGACCAATTGAAGGGATCATGGTTGTTCGTTGGCACAAAACTTAACCCTTTCCCCAAAACTTGGGTTTCAGTAGCAGATAGAGATCTTTTGGAAAGGTTGAAGATCAGGTGTTCTTCTTGAGTGTGACAGCTCTGATTCCTTTTGTTCTGGCCACCCCTGCGGGAGGCAGGCTTCCTGAGCCCCTGGCGCCATCGGGGGCCCTTTGTCCTAAAGGGACTTCACTCATGTTGGAATTATCCTCTAATTCTGAAAATGCAAAATCACTGTCGCTGCTCGATCTTCCGCTTTTGTCTCCTTTGTGTTTGGGATTTTGCCATGGTCTTCTCCTCATAGTTGGTCCTGATCGTCTATCAGGTTCTGCTCCCGTTAACCATCTATATACCCTGTTTTCATCATAATCCTGATCCACCATTGCTTTTTTATTTCGTTTAAACTTCAAAAGCTCCCGGCGGTACTGGTCACATTGTTTCTCCATTTTTGGGATCCAGTCCCGCGAGGTATCTTTCTCAAGGATTTTCTTATTGTCTTGTTCCAAATGTGCTAATTTCGTACGTGTTACCTCTAGTTCCCTATTTGCCTCTTCTATTACGAGAATCATAAGGTCAAAGCTGCAACGATTGAGGATCCCCAGCCATTTCCTAACAAAGTCCGGGTTGTGTCGGCCTATAGTTGGTACATTCCGTACCCGGAATCCACGTGGGACCTTATGTTCTCTGTAATACTCGGACAGGGAAACACTATGCAGTACGAAATCTATTTCACGGCGTTTTAATCGCATCATTTGGAAGAAATAATCTTCGGCTTTCATGGTTTGGTCCCTTGCTGGTATAGTTTCTTTTGACAAGATGCTTTCAATTTGGGCTGGTGTGAAACTGAATGTCTCACTCAAATTCATTTTCTGCATCACAATGCATCCTAGAGGGTCTTGTGTCATCGTGGCCTCTTGTTCCATATTACTTGCAGTATGGGTCTTTAATGCTTACGGACCCCACTATTATTACTGCAATGCCCACTGGTCATGCAACCAGTCAGTTTGCTCCACTTCTGACACTGCCGTTAACCTCTTGAGTACCACACCATGTAATACAGCCCCACAGCATAAAGTCACTGTCATGAAAGTCACGTCATTTGTTATATCCACAAGTATTTAGTGCAGCAAATCCATGTGGGTGCCTTGCCAACATCAGCTCAATCAGAGCACTAAAATATAAAATCCATAACAGCCGGCACTCCAACTCTGCAACCGCAACAAGTCTCCGTGCAACAGTGAAAAATCACATACACTCCTCCAAGAATCACGGCACTGGAGACAATTTGTATAGAAGCAAATAACTTGTATTAGGGTAAACGCACGTTTCGGAGCTTCAGCTCCGTCCTCAGTACCTAACAAGATCAACCAGCAGCAATACAAACAAAAAACCTACATTTAAATACCTGTTAGATATAACAAATGACGTGACTTTCATGACAGTGACTTTATGCTGTGGGGCTGTATTACATGGTGTGGTACTCAAGAGGTTAACGGCAGTGTCTGAAGTGGAGCAAACTGACTGATTGCATGACCAGTGGGCATTGCAGTAATAATAGTGGGGTCCGTAAGCATTAAAGACCCATACTGCAAGTAATATGGAACAAGAGGCCACGATGACACAAGACCCTCTAGGATGCATTGTGATGCAGAAAATTAATTTGAGTGAGACATTCAGTTTCACACCAGCCCAAATTGAAAGCATCTTGTCAAAAGAAACTATACCAGCAAGGGACCAAACCATGAAAGCCGAAGATTATTTCTTCCAAATGATGCGATTAAAACGCTGTGAAATAGATTTCGTACTGCATAGTGTTTCCCTGTCCGAGTATTACAGAGAACATAAGGTCCCACGTGGATTCTGGGTACGGAATGTACCAACTATAGGCCGACACAACCCGGACTTTGTTAGGAAATGGCTGGGGATCCTCAATCGTTGCAGCTTTGACCTTATGATTCTCGTAATAGAAGAGGCAAATAGGGAACTAGAGGTAACACGTACGAAATTAGCACATTTGGAACAAGACAATAAGAAAATCTTTGAGAAAGATACCTTGCAGGACTGGATCCCAAAAATGGAGAAACAATGTGACCAGTACCGCCGGGAGCTTTTGAAGTTTAAACGAAATAAAAAAGCAATGGTGGATCAGGATTATGATGAAAACAGGGTATATAGATGGTTAACGGGAGCAGAACCTGATAGACGATCAGGACCAACTATGAGGAGAAGACCATGGCAAAATCCCAAACACAAAGGAGACAAAAGCGGAAGATCGAGCAGCGACAGTGATTTTGCATTTTCAGAATTAGAGGATAATTCCAACATGAGTGAAGTCCCTTTAGGACAAAGGGCCCCCGATGGCGCCAGGGGCTCAGGAAGCCTGCCTCCCGCAGGGGTGGCCAGAACAAAAGGAATCAGAGCTGTCACACTCAAGAAGAACACCTGATCTTCAATCTTTCCAAAAGATCTCTATCTGCTACTGAAACCCAAGTTTTGGGGAAAGGGTTAAGTTTTGTGCCAACGAACAACCATGATCCCTTCAATTGGTCGCGGGACTTGCATAATTTTTCGCGTAAGTTACGATTGAAGGAATACTTCCAGAACTCTCCATTGGAACAAAGAGGGTCGGTTTTTGATCCATTTCTGAAAAATGTATCCAGGTCTCGGTTTGATCCCATTTCACATAACGCCTCCATTAGAACGTTTAGCCGATTGATGGACGATTCAGTCAACAGATTTCTGTCAGCTCCGGCAAGAATTAAATTCAATCTTACAAAGGCAGAACGGGAGGCTTTGAATCAATTATCTACATACCAAGATATAGTGATCAGACCGGCCGATAATGGCGGGGCAATTGTTGTCCTTGACCTGGAATACTATAGAAATGAAATTCAAACACAATTGGCGGAAAAAGGAGTCTACCAGAAACTTAGGGCCAATCCGGTGCTTGAATATCAGAAAGAGCTATTTGATATCTTAACAAAAGCTAAAGAGAAAGGTTTGCTCCCGGATAAGGTATTTAAGGCACTTTGTGTGGAACATCCGAAGAATCCGGTGCTGTACACATTGCCCAAGTTGCACAAACATGATACCCTTCCGCCGGGTAGACCTATCATTTCCGCCCGGGACTCTCTTTATCAGCCAGTGGCACAGTTACTGGATAGTGTTCTACAACCCTTATTGACCTTCCAAGATACCTTCTTGAAGGATACAACGTCTTTCCTGATTAAGCGTGAGGCTCTCCGGGACATTCCACCAAACACCCTATTATGCTGTCTAGACGTTCGCAGCCTATATACATCAATTCCGCACCACGATGGGATGCGGGCTATGAAAGTATTTTTAGAGAAAAATTTGGCTACCAGCATTTTTGACCATGATTTGTTCCTAACATTGTTAGAACTTACACTACATCGTAATTACTTCTTATTTGATGGGGAATTTTTCCTGCTGCTGCGAGGGTGCGCGATGGGATCATCAGTCGCACCCTCGTATGCTAATGTATACATGTTTGACCAAGAGCAGAGGATGTTCTTTAGTAACCCAGAAGTAAGAAGTAATATTTTGATGTATACTAGATATATTGATGATGTATTCCTGCTGTGGGGGGGGCGGTTTGGAAGCTTTTGAGTCTTTAATGTCGGAGATCAATAGTCTCACATCTCCTATTAAATTCACATATTCTTGTAATGACACTGTGGCTAGTTTTTTAGATGTCAAGGTGATGTTGATTAATGGTTCTCTGCACTCAGAGATATACTCCAAACCCACTGACAGGAATACACTCTTGTTAGCGTCCAGTCATCACCCTCCCGCTTTGAAAAAGGGCCTCCCAGCATCACAAATGATGAGGGTGGCCCGTATTACTAGTGACCAGGCCAAGGTACCACGACTGTTGGATGAGATGATCTCTAAATTTGAACATCGGGGTTATGATAGACATATGTTGGAGGCACAGAAACAGAGGGTATGTCCCGGGATGAATTGTTAAAACCTACTGGTACTAAAGAAAGTACAATTTTACCTTGGAGTAGTGATTATTCGGTGGCTAGCCCTATTATACACAAGGCTTCTAAGGCGCTTTGGCCTATAGTGGCATCTGACCCCGATCTCACAGTGCTGAGAAATATCAGACCGGTAGCTGCATTTAGACGGGGCCGGAATTTAAGGGATCGATTAGTTCGAACAGATATCACCGAAATGGGCAAAATTAAGAAACCTAATGTCCATTATAAATCCCCGGGTTGCTACAGATGCCCCAAATGTGCTACGTGCCGATACATGGTGGCGTGCAAGGAATTTGAGCATCCACACAATAAAGCAAAGAAGTACTCTATCAGACATGTCATCACATGCAGCACTTCTTATGTAGTATACGCCATTGTCTGCCCATGTGGTTTTTACTACATCGGTCAGACCACGCGGAAATTGAGTGAGAGGATGGCGGCCCATCGGTCGGCCATCAAACTGACACTCGAAGGAAAAACGGTTGACCAACCAGTGGCACGCCATTTCAAAACGGCTGGCCACACGTTGGGTGACCTAAGATACTTTGGCTTTGATCATGTGCCGCTTACATTACGGGGGGGAGACAGGACCAAATTTTTAGTGGAAAAGGAATCAAGATGGATCAGGATGCTGAATACTTTTGCGCCATTTGGTCTTAATGACAAGATTAATTGGAATACGGTATAATTAGGGGTGCCATATCGTTTAAATATCTTATTGTGGGGATATATCCCCCTATAGGTTTGGGGTTGCTGTCCAGTAATTGAGGATATATGTAGGTAGGTGGTATTTATATACATTTTCTGGTGCAGGCCTGTACTGGTATTTATGGCTGTAGGTCATGGAGATGTATACATGTATGTTTTATGTATGTGTTTTATGTATTTAATGTATTTAATGTATTTTTTGTCATGTTTTTTGTCAAAGGTTCCGGCTGGGATCCGACCGCTGGCATTACAGGAGCCTGTCTGCAGAGCCAGAACACCCGAGACTTCCTGCTCCGGAAGACAGTGTAGCGGGTGGTGCACAAGCCGTGCATTGCCACAGCAACATGATGCAAGGGGCGGAAGCGGAAGGGAACGTGACGGCCGCGGACGGGAGCCAGGTGGACAGCGGCGGTGATCAGCGGCACCTCACACAGGTATTTAAATGTAGGTTTTTTGTTTTTATTGCTGTTGGTTGATCTTGTTAGGTACTGAGGACGGAGCTGAAGCTCCGAAACGTGCGTTTACCCTAATACAAGTTATTTGCTTCTATACAAATTGTCTCCAGTGCCGTGATTTTTGGAGGAGTATATATATATATATATATATATATATATACAGTGGGGCAAAAAAGTATTTGGGTAGCCACCGATTTTGCTAGTTGACCCACTTAAAAAGATGAGAGAGGTCTGTAATTTCCATCATAGGTACAAAACCTAGGAAATCACATTGTATGATTTTTAAACAATTTATTTGTATATTCTTGCGGAAAATAAATATTTGGACAATCACAAAGTTTAACTCAATACTTTGTAATATAACCTCGTTTGGCAATTACAGAGGTCAAAAGTTTCCTGTAGTTCTTGACCAGGTTTGCACACACTGTAGCAGGTATTTTGGGCCACTCTTCCATGCAGATCTTCTCTAGATCTGTCATGTTTTGGGGCTGTCGCCGGGCAACACAGACTTTCAACTTCCTCCACAGATTTTCTATTGGGTTGAGGTCTGGAGACTGGCTAGGCCACTCCAGGACCTTGAAATGCTTCTTACGGAGCCACTCCTTAGTTGCCCGGGCGGGGTGTTTTGGGTAATTGTTATGCTTGAAGACCCAGCCACGTTCCATCTTCAATGCTCTTACTGAGGGAAGGAGGTTTTTGCTCAAAATCTCACAATACTTGGCCCCATTCATCCTCTCCTTAATACGGATCAGTCGTCCTGTCCCCTTTGCAGAAAAGCAGCCCCAAAGCATGATGTTTCCACCCCCATGCTTCATAGTGGGTATGGTGTTCTTGGGATGCCATTCATCATTCTTCTCTCTCCAAACAAGGCGGGTGGAGTTTATACCAAAAAGTTAAATTTTGCTCTCATCTGACCACATTACATTCTCCCAATCCTCCTCTGGATCATCCAGATGGTCACTGGCAAACTTTAGACAGGCCTGGACATGTGCTGGCTTAAGCAGGGGGACCTTTCGGGCGCTGCAGGATTTTAATCCATGACGACGTAGTGTGTTACTAATGGTAACCTTTGTGACTGTGGTCCCAGCTCTCTTGAGGTCATTGACCAGGTCCTTCCGTGTAGTTCTGGGCTGATTCCTCACCGTTCTCAAGATCATTGATACCCCATGAGGTGAGATCTTGCATGGAGCCCCAGGTCGAGGGAGACTGTCAGTGATCTTGTATTTTTTCCATTTTTCAATAATTGCGCCTATTGTTGAGTAGCTCATTCCAGCCTTTTGCAGCTCTACAATTTTGTCCCTGGTGTCCTTAGACAGCTCTCTGGTCTTGGCCATGGTGGAGAGGCAGCAGTCTGACTGTTTGAGGGTGTGGACAGGTGTCTTTTATACAGATAACCAGTTCAAACAGGTGCCATTAATACAGGTAACGAGTGGAGGATAGAAGAGCTTCTTAAAGAAGAAGTAACAGGTCTGTGAAAGCTAGAAATCTTGTTGCTTGGTAGGTGTCCAAATATTTATTTTCCACAAGAATATACAAGTAAATTGTTTCAAAATCATACAATGTGATTTCCTGTTTATTTTTTTCAGATTCTGTCTCTCACAGTTGAAGTTAAAGACCTCTCTCATCTTTTTAAGTGGGTCAACTTGCAAAATCGGTGGCTGTCCAAATACTTTTTTGCCCCACTGTATATACACAGTATATATATATATATATATATATATATACATATATAACGAACTGGTAACCGGCACTCTCACTTCATCATCATCCTGCCGCGGTGCACATTAATATGGTACATACATTCCTCCAAGATACGGCACTCAGCAGACTCGTTCAATGAGTAAACTTCAACAACAGTAGTAGCAGCAACGTTTCGGCTTTAATTAGCCGTTTTCAAGCAACATCAGTGTTGCTTGAAACATAAAGTGTATATATATATATATATATATATATATATATATATTGTAACGCTGTAAGGGAACAAGGTGCCGTTTCCTGGTGTAAATGGCACCTTGCAGCAGCTGAGGAATCATACAAGTCCTGTTTATGGTGCAACTGGCCACGACCAGTTTTATTAAATAGAAAATAAAACAAACACCAAAAGAAAATACCTTGCCTGTCCGGCACTAACTAACACAAGACGTTCCTAACTGTCTCTAAACAAAAACACAGAGTCTTCCAGTCAATACTGTTTAGCTCACTTGTATAAGGAAGCGTATCTCTCTCACAGAGATCCTGCAGTCTTCCCAGGTAGTCTGCACACACTAATCAGGCTAGCAGCCCTATAACACTCTTACACAGCTGAATCCCTGATTAGCCCTCTGTGAGGCCAAAGACCCGAACTGGGCCCAATGTCTGGAACTTGCCCTATCTCTCTTCCAAGGCCCTTATCCAGCTTTTCCAATAAACTGAAAAGGTTCTGACAAAACAAAACATTTTCCTAGAAGTTTTCATTTTTCTAATACATGTAAGACAAGAACCTGGGACACACATATCTGCCCTCAAATACTATTCCAGTGTTCTTGTCACATATCCCCTGACAATGCCTATTCTATACCTTGTATAAAACACTCTAAAAGGTTAAAGAACACAGTACGCAATTGGCGTATGGAATACCGTAAGAGTACGCACGTAGCGTAACGAACGCTTAGCCGTGGACGAGACGCACGAGCGGCACGTTCGCTCACGGCTTATAGCGTAAAGGCAAGCACGCTATAGGCTGCCGACTAACGTAATGATACGCTATCAGCGTAGCGGACACTCGAGACCACGAGGAGATCACAAGCGGCGCTGACGCTCACAGAGTTAAACCTTTATAACTATACCATAAACAATGTACTTATACTGTAAACCCTTGTGCAGTGATAAGGTGTAAATGCAACACAGTGTAACCTTGTTAGTTTAAAAGCTGTATGAGCGTATGTGACGCTCTGAGAACCCCTTAGCAATATAATAAACACTCAAATACCGGTCTAAGGGTCTAACGCCTTTTAAGGAAATGAATGAACGTTCAATTGCAAAAGAATAATACAATACAAGTTATACACTACCAAGATAACATAAAATACCTAACCGAATCACTACACATAAAATACAATAAAGATACAATTACATTTAAGGGGGAAGGAGAGAGAGAATGGCTTATAACATTAAATAAGAGACAATATGGTTGCAGAGAACTTACGCACCAGGGGAAACAATCGCAAGCACCTTTCTGGATATCCAGCTCCCGATTATCAGCAATGAGAACCGTTGAAGAGAGTAGAGAGCTGGCCCAGATCGGCTTGTCCTTTTATACACTACACACAATACAGTACAATGGTCCCTACATTCTTATCGTTCATTGGACACAGGAATTCGTCTTCGCATTATAACAAAAGGTCATAGGTTGGTTCATACAGGTGGGCTGTGACTATTCCTAACTGCTCAGGTGGGTGGGAAACTGGGTTTCCCGCCGCATGGGTAATAAAGTGCAAATATAGTAAATGTCCATAAACTTCTTATGTCCATAACTATACGCACAAGCGATTAATCCGCTTCAAACCAACACCGGAATATTGCTAATTATATTCTCTTCCGATGGATACTAAACACCACTGTGTAACCCCTGTCTGACCCTTCGTATCAAACAAAGAGGGATCTCTTTGTCCCCGAACATACTACATTAACTAATCTTTCAGATTCTATCAAAGGGACCATAATCTACAAAATACATTATATGAATAAAATATGTTACGATTGAGTCGCCCGCTAGACGAACACAAACTCTACCGTAAATGCGCATACCGCGAGTGCACGCGACCGCGAGTATACGCACGCACGGGAGGGCTCATGCACGTGCAGCGGGCACACGCATGAGGTGCATATATGGCAGTGTGCAGCGTGATATTTTTCTGACTTTGACAGTCCACCCTTTGGCAGTCACCAATAACTGCCACTTCCTAAAACAGTTCAAAAAGAGAAAAATATATGTCATGTATAATACATTTCTATGATTGGGTAGGGGAGAAGAGGAGAAGGTGGGAAAACGGTATGACCTAGTGAGATAGCGGAAGCATGTGTGTA
This sequence comes from Pseudophryne corroboree, assembly GCF_028390025.1. Lineage (NCBI taxonomy): Eukaryota > Metazoa > Chordata > Amphibia > Anura > Myobatrachidae > Pseudophryne > Pseudophryne corroboree. Next base: position 646,393,948 of record NC_086445.1, read on the forward strand.
TGAATCCATGTTTGGGGGGTCATGTATCATCGTGCCGTACGTGTTTTAAATCAAGCTTCGAGGTATTGCGAAGTATACATTTGAATTCCTTCTTATCCCGTGGTACGGGTCTGTGGATGGGCTGTCAAACTTTACCGAGCTCTTTTCGGCTTTTGGTTGCAACAAAATGGGGGAGCACATTTTAGTTGATGATACATGAATAGGGGAATATGTGAGTGCTGATATCTGTGCCTATATTCCCTATCGACTATGTGTGTTATTACCTGAAGGTTGTAGAGATGAAGATAAGGAACAATTATGGTAAATGCAGTCATAAACTATGTGAGTTTAATATACATTTGCCGATTGAGGTCTTGTCTTGTGTCTTGTCTTGTCTCGATGTACATGTTGACTGTAGTCTCCTTGGGCTTTTGCTATAAACGGTGTGCAAAAAGCTTTTTTCAATGTCCATAGACTTACAAAAAAAGTGTTGGGCTAGCGTAAAATTTAAAGTACTAGGGATATGGGGGGTCTATGGCATAGTCCATCAGTTGTCTGTGTAAAAGGTTGTCAAAATTCTTCTTCCAAGCGGATGTCTTTGTACCTTGGAGGAAAACAAAGGAGAAACGGGTGAAAGAAACGGACCGTGGAATCACATTTTCATCACAACATTGTCTCTATCGTTGGGTCATAAACCAAATCAGTCGTTGTTATTACAGTATCTTCACTTCTTAAACTCATCACTCGGGCGCTACGTTTACACTTTGTTAAAACCCGAACGCATCTAAATATCAGACCGACCAATATGATGACACCCAGAGTACACAAAATAAATTTCCCTACATCCATGATAATTCCTTGAGTCCATTCTCCTAAACCAGAGAACCAATTTCGTGGGTTCAACCATGACACCCAACTGGTCAGCTCATTACCCACAGCGGCAAGGGTGAGATTGTGTTTCCTTCGGAACTCCCATTTTAATTGCAAAATGTCATCCATCTTTTGGTCTATGACCTCGGCCGGGTCCTCGGTGCTGTTTGTAATATATGTGCAGCACTTTATTCCATACTGAGTCGCTAGGGTAACACAATACCCGCCTGTCACAGCTGTGAGATAATTGAGAATCATCCTATGCTGAACCAGTTCTGTTTTATAAGCTTGGAGCTCCCTTCCGGTATACCTGAATGTGTCATCATACATTTCAGTGATATTGTCTAATAAATTTGCAAGCGCAGATATATATTTATAATTTATCACTCCTCTGGCGGTACGAGTGATATCTAACGCGATTAGGAATTGAATCCCGGTGGATTCATGGATCAGGTCAGAGGCCGGATGCTCTGTTCTTTCTATCAGGTGCCATTTAACGACGTGCTCGTAATGAGTGTGAGTATAAGGAGCTTGGGCACTGCGGTGAATATCCTTCATTTTAGTGTGGGATACGGTCATTACCTCAGGCAGTACTTTTCCAATATAACATAACCCTTCTGAGTTTGGGGCAAGCCACTTATACGCTTTCCTCCCGCATATGAAATATGCATCATCGGGGAGAACATATGGGACGGAGTAGGACATTACCATATTACACATTTTCCATATGAAATCTCCTAACCCTAATTCTCCCATCTGTTTAGTACACGTATCAGTTTGTACGATATGTGCACAGTATCCTGGTGATACTTCTCCAACTCTCATGATCCTACTTCCTAGGGTATACCTATATCGGAAATATTTCCCACTACCGGCTATGTGGCGTATAAGTTCTGTATCTGTAGGCATTCTATCGGCTCTGTATGAAAAGGTCATGGTTTGGTTATTCCATGACACTTCCCAATTTCCCGGCTTTCGGGGATTGGAAATGTTAAAACATACTAGGGATCTATCCACATGATATTGGTGGAGCTTCAAACTAGGAGGACTGGAGATATTAAACCTCCTGTCCACCGGCCTCCCACCACTTAGCTCAAGTACCTCCCCTATCGTTAAAGGAAAGGGCACTAATCCTGATTTGCTATGGCCTTGAGGTACTTGAGAGCATACCCAACAATCTGTCTGATTTAACACTTTGAAGAAAAAGCTCCTGAAGAAGCTGGATCTTACCAGTGAAACGCGTTGAGCTTTCCTTCATTGGACTTGAGCGCACTTGCTCTATCTGGACTCCGTTCTCCATATTGGCCCGCAAAAGCCGTGTCCTCCCTGGCATAAATTGGACTTATCTCCCATCACTGGATCTCCACATCTACCTGGCTTTACCCCTACAGCTATGCAAAGGACTTGTTCCAAGGCTGATGCTCACCAACGAGGGGATCTGGTAATTACATATTGAGTACAGTGAATACACAGAGGGAGGCTGTCCTAGCCTATAGGAATGGACAATTTTAACATTGGAGAATGTGAAATTTATTCATTTCTGTCCAGATAAGCTAATCTAAGCTTTTACCGCCACCTAGTGGCAAGAGGAATTCCTTTTTAATATTTGCCATATGTGATATGTTATTAAATTGTGACTCTTTTATATAGAACAAACCATCCATTTTTTATTCATTTTTATTATTGCTATTCTTCTTCTTCTTATTATTATTATTATTATTGTCTTTTTTAATTATTGACAGTTTATTAATTTAACCCTATTCAGCCAGCGCAGGTACACACTTTTTTCTTCTACTGTTTAGTTTTGAGGAATTGACCTTCCTCCTACCTGCTGCTGTTGGCCGCGCACTTGTGTATTTGCTATTGCACTTTCATGATTTAACACTTTACCCACTAAGGAGTGATAGTCACTCAATGGATGCCGGTCCATGTGGATATTAAAACTGGATTGGCATTTCTTGATACACCCATCCTCAACTACACTGTCACAGAGTCTACAGATACAGTTCTTTTCAGTTAACATTCCTTCACAATGTTTACAAATAACATGGCTGCTAGATCGTTTCCGGTACTCGCCTTTGCTCGGTGATTGTGTTGCTATTGGAAATTTACACCTCCGTCTTAGTCATCAGAAACCCTTCTGGATCCTTTCTCGACCTCACTGGTACTCTCACCGAAACAGACTGCTCTGGTCAACATCATGGTCAACAGGAAAATCCATATCACAGTCTCTTGGGGCAAGTCCATCTTACAGGAGGAGAAAAGGAGAAATTTGTAATGGGGGTACAAAAAAACAGTTTGAGGGGGAGAGAAACTTGTTACGATAATTAGTTCTCTAGTCTTGTTGTTCTTCTTGTTCTGCTGTCATCTCAAAGGTGCTGTCTCTCAGTCTTCCAACCGAACACTCCAGTGATACAATATTTCTTCCAAACCAGCGATCTTTCTGTAAGGAGCAAAAATCTTGCATCACCATTTGTCTAACTGATGTGTGACATACCATCTTTAAAACATGAGTGAGAAGAGAGAAAACAAAAAAAAACAAAAGAGAGAGAGAACAATTCATATACATATATATTACATAAACCAACAATAAACAACAACAGGAAAAAAAACATTTTTCAAACATTTTTAAAACATTGTCAGATCTGCCGTTCATCATCAGGCTGTCATCTCTACATGTCCAATGGTATCCTTGCGCAGTCCCTCCCACCAGCACCTCCATACTCCACCCTTTGTATCTGGCCAGGATACATTGATGCGGGTAGGTCATGCTGGGGTTTGGTAGACTTCTGCAAAGACCAAGTAGCTATGCAATGTTTGAGTCCTGCTGATGACCGTCAGAGATGGGGAAAAAGAAAACATTTCACAGATACATTACAAATTTTACCCGGTCATTCCTGTGTCTTCAGGGAATGACCTCCCAATTTATTAACCGTTACCTCAGGCTTACCATCAGTCCTAATTATCACCTTTTCCTGACTACATATCATGGGTGTGGCCCAAAATTCTTCCTATGTGATCCCTGATTATAATTTGGTGTGTCATAACTTTGCTCATATTCATGTCTAGGGGGTCTGACTTTATGTGGGCTGTTGCAGTTGCTGGCATAATGCCCTTCTCTTTTACAAAGATAACAAGCCCTGGGCTTCTTCCAAGTGCCAGTGACCTGAGGTCTTGGTTGATTTGATGCCTCCTCAAACGCTTGGATGCTCATCACCATCAACCGCTTTCCCTGTACTTCCCTGACTCCTTGGATACCATGGTTATGTTGTTGTCTAGGGGGTTGATATGACTTTTGTCTACTTCTTGATCTACAATCTCTTGCAAAATGTCCCTCTTTGTGACAATGGTAACAAACTACCACATTTGAATTTCTCACAGGATTTTGGGTCTTAAGCTGGTGTGGCTTTTTGGTTAGAGCCTGTATACTTACAGCCATCAGCTTATTACTCCGTGACTCCCTGTGTCTGGTGATGTTCTGATCATGATCAATAACGGCCTCTCTTAATGTAGCCACCGAGATATTTCTCCAGTTTGGGTTGGTGGTCTGTACCCTTGTTCTCAACACCTCCTTTAAACCATTCATTAATAACTTAACCGCTACTTCTTTATGCTGTGCATTTGTTTTGATGTCTGTGATCCCAGTGTCTCTAGCCATTACTTGCAGTGCTCGATTGAAGTAGTCAGAAGTACTTTCCCTTTCTCCTTGTCTTATGGAGAGGATTTTGTTCCACTTGGCAATGGCTGAGAAATATACTCCTAACTGCTGGTTGATCTGCTTAATACATTCCTGATTGTTTTCCTCCGTACGAGGTACCTCTGTGTTTAATTTACAATCAGCAATAAATTTCGCAGGGTCAACACTGGAGGGCAAACATGCCCTCAGCACTGTCCTCCAATCTTTGTTGGTGGGTTCTGTGAAGTTTCCTAATTCTTTAATAAATCTCTGACATGCAACTAAATCTTCCCTGGGATCAGGGAATTCAGACATGATTGATCTCAATTCTGTCCGGGACCAGGGACGGCGCATTGCACTGTCCTTGACGGGAATGATTCCCTGATCATCAGTCTTCCCATTGGGGACTGTGATCACCCTGACAGGACTAAATTCAATTACATCACCTTGTGTTGGTTCTACAATATGAGGTACATTTGTTTGTGCGTGATATATAACACCATACGTACCTGTGGACACGACCTCACCTGACCCTCCGTTAGGGGGTTTGATTACTGCCTTTACCGATTTGGTCGTGTCCACCTGGATGTCTTGTAGGATGGCTTCTGGAAGAGGTACCGACATCGTGCTGGGTTCACTTTCTTGTTTGTAATCCTGAGGGAAGTTTAACATGGGGTGCAACTTGCATGGGTTAATAGTTGTACTTTTAACAGTATTACAATTATCATCGTTACGTTTATTACAATTAGTCTTATCATCTATAATACAGTTGCTAAGTGCCTTTTTATCGTACACCATTGTGCCATTCTCTGCAACCATACTCCTCTCCATTGCCATGTCTCTCTTCCCAAGATGAGAGTCAGATATGTAAGTTAAATTTCTTTGCATTTCACTTTCCTGTTGCCACAATTTTAAATCATCATAATGTCTAATACGCCTTTTTGAAGACTTAATCAGGCACACTCTTCTCCTTAAATTCTGTAACACTTCTGGGTTAAAAGTACCTACCCGGGGAAACTTTTCCCCGTCATGCACAGTCATCCTTTCCCATTCATTGCATAATATTTCTGTGTGATGACCATCTTGGTCTGATTTCTCACACATGACCTTGCCGACCTGATTGATCGGTTTCAAATCAACCTGAACCAGGGTTGATCTCCCCTTACCTGAACAAGTGGCCCCCATCTCTGCAGGCGTTGCTTTCACTACCTCTGACTTCCAATCAGGGTCTCCGGCAACCCTCACAGAAAACCAAAATGTCCGGGGTAAGGCTGCGGTGGGGGTTTTGCCTCGAGGTCCGCCCACTTAACTCCGCCCACGTTGGCCAGTACTGCAATCACTGTTCCCAGAGCTGCTGTACCCAACCTAGGGCCCCTATGAACCTTTATTTACTGGGGCGTGTTGGACCTTCCAGTCCCCAGCAAGTATCGGTTGTTGGAATGTCCCCGAGTGATCAGGCTACTTCCCTTAAAATAAAAAAATTACACAAATCACGTTAACAATGTGCAAGTAGCGTTCTTCTGAATTCAAGACACGCTAATGCACACAATCACATGCGGTACAATCGTATCTGCACACAAGCAACTAATCTTATGTGCGGAACGATCAGTGGAATTGAAAATTTCTGCTGCAAATTCCTTCAGCGATGAGCTTCTTTGGCCTATATGGGTCTCGCACCAACCCCTCTTCGGTTGTGCTCTCTACTTCTAGTCTGCTGTACCTGAACCTCTTGTTCTGTGACCTCCTGGTCTGTGACCTCCTGATCTGTGACCTCCTGGTCTGTTATGTACAGCAGACTCTACTGCTCATTAATGTGTCGAGTCTAACAAGGGACGCCTCCCAAGCCACCCCACGATATCACTCTCGCTGGTGTATCTCTTTCTACTGGCCTATGGTTCCCACTTCCGTTATAAAAGAGAAATCTTATATATACACACACTCTTACCACATGTACACTTTAATTTTTATTTCTGCGCAGAAATCCTTTCATTCGGTATTAGCCTAACCCAGAAGAATTGCAACAGAGAAAGTCTTTTTCTTTTAACTTTTAAACTTTTGGATTTGAGATAAATTTGTGTTATTTTTCGCGTTATTTCCTTATCGCTTACTAAACAATACTATCGTGCGGTTTGTATCATGTGGGCGTATCCGTACGCTCCGTTGCGTAATACACGCTCCGTGCGTCGACCCTTGCTGCGTACGCCCTGCCCTTGTAAGGACACGTGTACACAGACCAAGTACGTCCACAGTTACACACTACACGTTTATCAATGTGAATGATCTTTAACAGTAATCCTTCACTGACCACCACTCAAATCTCCCTTGTATTCTAGGCGAGATTGTGTGCGTGCCTTTTACAATTATTCCCTTAAATATTACTTTTAACTATTAATAACAACAAATGTCTCAACTCGTTTATCACTAGTATGTGGCAATCAGGAGAATGAGGCACGAAAACAATACTAAACAAGAAATACAGATGTGTATGCTTATTGCTTACGATCGCAAAACAGAAACTAAACAGGTTTTAAAAGACAATAACGTACTGTTCCTACCTTTTTGGTTCCGGATTCCTTCAGCACTCCTTACTAAGCGAAGCAGACGCTTATCTGGTCAGCACTACAAGGAATATTACCTCCCGCCTTTTGCTGACCGATAATGTCTGCTGGAATTACCTAGTGCAGATATGTGAAGAGCGGGCGAGTCCCCAATTGACAATGCCTATTCTATACCTTGTATAAAACACTCTAAAAGGTTAAAGAACACAGTACGCAATTGGCGTATGGAATACCGTAAGAGTACGCACGTAGCGTAACGAACGCTTAGCCGTGGACGAGACGCACGAGCGGCACGTTCGCTCACGGCTTAGAGCGTAAAGGCAAGCACGCTATAGGCAGCCGACTAACGTAATGATACGCTATCAGCGTAGCGGACACTCGAGACCACGAGGAGATCACAAGCGGCGCTGACGCTCACAGAGTTAAATCTTTATAACTATACCATAAACAATGTACTTATACTGTAAACCCTTGTGCAGTGATAAGGTGTAAATGCAACACAGTGTAACCTTGTTAGTTTAAAAGCTGTATGAGCGTATGTGACGCTCTGAGAACCCCTTAGCAATATAATAAACACTCAAATACCGGTCTAAGGGTCTAACGCCTTTTAAGGAAATGAATGAACGTTCAATTGCAAAAGAATAATACAATACAAGTTATACACTACCAAGATAACATAAAATACCTAACCGAATCACTACACATAAAATACAATAAAGATACAATTACATTTAAGGGGGAAGGAGAGAGAGAATGGCTTATAACATTAAATAAGAGACAATATGGTTGCAGAGAACTTACGCACCAGGGGAAACAATCGCAAGCGCCTTTCTGGATATCCAGCTCCCGATTATCAGCAATGAGAACCGTTGAAGAGAGTAGAGAGCTGGCCCAGATCGGCTTGTCCTTTTATACACTACACACAATACAGTACAATGGTCCCTACATTCTTATCGTTCATTGGACACAGGAATTCGTCTTCGCATTATAACAAAAGGTCATAGGTTGGTTCATACAGGTGGGCTGTGACTATTCCTAACTGCTCAGGTGGGTGGGAAACTGGGTTTCCCGCCGCATGGGTAATAAAGTGCAAATATAGTAAATGTCCATAAACTTCTTATGTCCATAACTATACGCACGAGCGATTAATCCGCTTCAAACCAACACCGGAATATTGCTAATTATATTCTCTTCCGATGGATACTAAACACCACTGTGTAACCCCTGTCTGACCCTTCTTATCAAACAAAGAGGGATCTCTTTGTCCCCGAACATACTACATTAACTAATCTTTCAGATTCTATCAAAGGGACCATAATCTACAAAATACATTATATGAATAAAATATGTTACGATTGAGTCGCCCGCTAGACGAACACAAACTCTACCATAAATGCGCATACCGCGCGTCTGCGAGTGCACGCGACCGCGAGTATACGCACGCACGGGAGGGCTCATGCACGTGCAGCGGGCACACGCATGAGGTGCATATATGGCAGTGTGCAGCATGATATTTTTCTGACTTTGACACCCCCTCCCCTGTTTCGACCTAGGGGCCGGAACACTTGTAGCCCCCAAACAGAAGATGCGGGACAATGCATCTGCGTTGGCCAATTGTGTACCCGGTCTATGTTCGACAGTAAACTTAAAAACCTGCAATGCTAGAAACCATCTAGTTACACGAGCATTCTTGCCTCTATTTACATACATCCATTTTAAAGGGGCATGATCTGTCACTAGTCTGAATTGTCTACCCAAGAGGTAATATCTCAAGGTATCTAGTGCCCACTTAATGGCCAAAGCCTCCTTTTCCACAATGGCATACCTTTTTTCATGCTCATTGAGTTTCCTACTCAAATAAATGATAGGGTGTTCGTCCCCATCTCTGGTTTGGGACAGCACAGCCCCTATCCCTACCTCTGAGGCATCTGTCGGTACAACAAATTCTTTTGAAAAATCTGGTGTTATCAACACAGGTTGTGAACACAAAGCCACTTTTAACGCTTGGAACGCTTTTTCTGCATCAGGATTCCATTTCACCATATTTGACTGCTTCCCTTTGGTAAGTTCTAACAACGGCACTGCTGTGGTCGCAAAATTGGGAATAAACCGTCTATAGTACCCAGTTATTCCCAAAAAAGCCCTTACCTGTTTTTTATTCACTGGACGAGGCCAGTTTTGAATAGCATCAATTTTATTCAATTGGGGCCTAATCAGACCTCTGCCTATGGTGAAGCCCAAGTATTTGACCTCCTCCATTGCGAGGCAGCACTTCTTTGGGTTAGCAGTTAACCCTGCCTCTCTGATTGAGTCCAGTACTGTTTGTACTTTAACCAAATGGGACCCCCAGTCTGTACTGTGAATTACCACATCATCCAAATAGGCAGCTGCATATTTTCTATGGGGCCTCAAAATTGTATCCATCGCCCGTTGAAAGGTTGCTGGAGACCCATGCAACCCAAAGGGTAACATCTTATACTGGTATTGCCCCTCCGGAACCGAAAAGGCTGTTTTTTCTTTTGCTCTATCAGATAAAGGTATTTGCCAGTAACCTTTGGTCAGGTCCAACGTGGTGAGAAACCTGGCTGTTCCCAGTCTTTCTATAAGCTCATCCACACGGGGCATGGGGTATGCGTCAAACTTGGACACCTCATTTAACTTACGAAAGTCATTACAGAAGCGTATGCTACCATCTGGCTTCAGGATGAGAACTATGGGACTGGACCACTCACTGTTAGATTCCTCTATGACTCCAAGTTCTAACATGGTTTTAGCTTCTTTAGAAACAGCTTCTCGCTGAGCTTCAGGAATCCTATATGGCTTTAAATGGACCCTGACCCCTTGTTCTGTGACAATGTCATGTTTTATTATGGTCGTTCGGCCAGGCAGCTCTGAAAATATCTCCCTATTTTGGATGAGAAATTCTTTAACCTGATTGTTCTGATCAGCTGATAATGTCTCTGACACCTTTACTGCGGGAAGCAACCGAGGTGAAGACACCGAAGGGCAAGGCTCCGCTGACAGAGACAACCTATCTTTCCAGGGTTTGATTAAGTTAACATGGTAGATTTGTTCGGGTTTTCTCTTTCCTGGTTGGTATACTTTGTAATTAACCTCATTCACTTTTTCCCTAATCTCAAATGGACCCTGCCATTTAGTTAAGAACTTGCTTTCCACAGTGGGTACCAAAACAAGAACTCTATCTCCAGGAGCAAATTCCCGTATCTTGGCACTCCGGTTATATACTCTCTGTTGAGCACTTTGGGCCTGTTCCATGTGCTCTCTGACAATAGGTACCACGGCTGCAATCCTATCCTGCATTTGTGTTACATGTTCAAAAACGCTTCTATAAGGAGTGGGCTGTCTTTCCCACGTCTCTTTGGCAATGTCCAACAGCCCTCTGGGGTGTCTACCATACAACAAATCAAATGGAGAAAACCCCGTAGAGGACTGAGGAACTTCTCTGATGGCCATTAACAAGTAGGGCAACAAACAATCCCAGTTTTTCCCATCTTTATCAACAACCTTTTTTAACATACTTTTTAATGTTTTATTAAACCTTTCCACCAACCCATCAGTTTGGGGATGGTAAATGGACGTTCTGAGGTGAGTGACCTTAAATAATTTGCTCAATTCTTTCATGATCCTTGACATAAATGGAGTACCTTGATCAGTCAAGATTTCTTTTGGTATTCCCACTCTACTAAAAACCTGCACCAGCTCCCTAGCTATCGCCTTGGTTGTGATAGTGCGTAAAGGGACAGCCTCAGGATATCGAGTGGCATAGTCCATTATTACCAGGATATACTGATGGCCCCAAGAGGACTTTAACAAGGGCCAGGCCCGGCGACAGGGGGGGTCAAAGGGGACACCCATCCCGGGCCCCATCGTTGTTAGGGGCCCCAAGGTCCAGGCAGCGGGTTTCGGCGGCTGCATTTCATCACAACTTTAAAAAATACAATATTGTGTTCCCTGCATTGCTGGACGCCCGCTGCGCTGTGTGTTTCAGTGTGTGTGTTTATGCCCCCCACCCCTTCTCTCCCGAGTCCTATGTGCTGTTCACCCCTCAGTGCTCCCAGCCCCCAGGTCACCTGCCAGCCAGTCCTCAGCAAGGAATCTCGTCCGGACGGGACCGCCCTTCCAGCGTCCTCACCGCACGCGGCCTTCCTGTCTCTGCTGTGAGGAGCCAGACGGAGGCACGGAGCGCAAAGCAGGAGCTGCCCGGCCAGGACAGGACATACAGAGTACAGCGGCCTGCGGGAATTGGGGAGGCGAGCCTGGTGAATTAGCGCCGCGGCTGTGTCAGTGTGTTGCTGCAGCAGCCAGCAGGGTAAGGCTTTTCTCAGGTCATGAATCATAATAATACATGTTTATGTATAGGGAATGGGATTTGGGTTTGGTTTATGGCTTTAGGATTAGTTTGGGGTGGGATGCAGGCAGGCACATTATGCATGCATCTGCATTCTGCACATAGATGCATCTGCATGCATGCATGTGCGTGTCAGATGAGATCAGACTCATCAGAGCAGAATGTCCGTGCTGTGGTGGTGACTGGTCAGTTAGGCTCAGTTGCTGCTCGGCACAGATAGTACAAAATTCCTGACCATTGTGGGTTTGTGAATCTTAATTTTGGAAAGTGATGATCCCATTATATTGTTATTGTATTGGGCAGGCGGGATTGGGATCAGGACATAGTTATGATCCCGGCCATCGGGATCCTGGTGGTCAGCATACCGACACCAGGATCCTGGCCGACAGAATGCCGGCAGGGGGCCCAGGCATATTCCCACTCGTGGGGATCCCGGTGTCGGTATGCTGACCACCGGGATCCCCTCGAATGGGAATATGCCTGGGACCCCTGTCGGCATTCTGGCTGGCGAGCGATCAACTCGGAATGACACCCTACGTGTAAATGTGTTTAGGGCAGATTAGATGCACAAAGTGGTTCTTCTCTGTCAAATTCTAGGTTTCTTTGTGTACAGCTGAACAATACAGCCATATGTACTTTTTGAATATATCATTCCAAAACCACAGATATAGGATTGCAAGCAATCATTACCTATTTGAAGACTTGTAGCCTAGCTCCACGCACTTAACCCAGGAGCTATTGGTTAACCACGGACTTACCATGCATGGAAATTGGCAAGTAATGGAATATTTCAAGGCATAAACTCGGGAGTTGAAGATGTGCAGTAGCAAGTCCTAGGTCTAACTGAATCTTCTCCAAGGTGTAAGTGAATGTCTGATGGCTTGTGATTCTGCAATTTGCAATGCCCTACCTTTGCACCTGTTATGAGTCATTTTCCTACTCGGTTTGTGGTTTCATATTAATGTTTGGTACTTAGACTACTGTATGTACTGTACTTTTGCTTTGGTCTACCATTGCGTATGCTATTCAAAGCCCCGATGCCAGGGGTGGTGGTGTACACTTTCTATGCTCTTATACCCAGTTTGGTGTTAGGTTTTTATGCTCTGATACCCAGTTTTGTGTATGGCAGATTTCCCCAAACTCTGCCTGTACAGTCCAGGTTTTAATGTTATCCATGTTTGAGTCCACATGGTTAGATCAAATTGACTGAGGTACTAATTAAGTCACCTGTGTGCAAGCAAGGAAAGCCTTAAAACATGGTCTGTACAAAAATTAGAGTGTCAATAAGTTGTTTGTCTTATACTTTATTTCATTGTATTATTCATGACATTTCATGTACTGTGTACCTTTACATGTGAATCAATATTGATATCACTGACCGATATGAACGAGAACTCGTTCATATCATTCAGTGTGTAGGCACCAATTATTAACAATGCGCGGCCCTGCGCTCATTCATCGTTGGTGCCGGGTCGCTTATGCATGCAGGCCAATATGGACAATCTCGTCCATATTAGCATGCACTGCTATGGAGCCGGTTGACGGATGGAGTGAAGAAACTTCACTCCCCCCGACACCTCACGCCCCTCCCACTGCAGGGTCACATGTTCGCCATTTTGGCCGTCAGGCAGCTCGGCAGCGGATCGCTGAGTGTGTAGGGCCCATGACTCACTGACTCATCACAAAATCTCCAGAACCTTGGGGACTAGGAACTTGAAATTTGAGCAGTAGCTTTGTAATGTGACGTAGGCACCCACTAAAAAGGGATTTGTCAAAATCATGTGTTAAAATTTGATGACATGTAAGGGTCATATCAAACGGTCACATAAAATGTTCGGAGGCAACTCTAATTTTACTTCTATCATGCCATTGACCCCCAAATTGCATGGCTCCTGCCTCTGCACAATTATGGTATTATAGTATCAAATATTTGTCAATACATTTATTGGCACATGCAGGGAGGGATGTGTGTGAGTTAGGGGGCAAGAGGATGTTTGGGCCAGGGGGAAGGAGGGGGGGGGGCCCACAGAGATATCAGTGTACCGGGCCCCAAAAATTCTGTTGCCGGCCCTGACAAGGGCCCCACGAGATCCATGGCTATTCTGTCAAACGGGACCTCTATAATAGGCATGGGAACTAGTGGGCTCCTGAAATGGGGTCCAGGGGCATGATACTGGCATTCAGGACAAGAAGAACAATATTCAGACACTTCTTTATAAACCCCTGGCCAAAAGAACCTTTGTAAAACTCTTTCAGTGGTTTTTTCTGCCCCTAAATGTCCTGCTGTAACGTGACTATGAGCTAAATCTAGTACCGTTCTCCGATAAGGCTGGGGAACTACCAGCTGTTCCACCACATCCTCACCCCTTTTGACAATGTGGTACAAGAGCTCATTACAGATGGCCATGTGGGGATACGTAACCCTGTCACCTGGTACCACAGGTTCCCCATTAACAATCTTAACATTCTCTCTAGCCTTTATTAAGGTAGGGTCCTTTAACTGTTCAGATGCAAACAGATACTTCTTTACCTCCAGGTCAGGCACATTTCAGTTCTAACAGTTCTCCCAGCAAGAAGGTCTTCACTGGACTCCCCATCTGTCACTTCCCCAGCCAAGCTAGCAAAAGGCAAAGGGTCAGAAAGTTCCAAAGACACACGTACATCCATAAAATCACCGTGATTATCAACTGGCTCTTTACGTCTCACATCTGTTGATAAACGTGATTCCCAGTTTCCAAAAATGAGGAAAATCCCTCCCTATTATGGCATCATGCACTAAGGTGGGGACCCTTCCTACTTTAACAATTGCTGACCCACAACAAGTTTCTATATTCACTTCAGCAGTGACATAATGTTGGGTATCCCCATGTATGCAAGTTACCCCAATAGGTATTTGCTGGACCTTTAAGGGGTTCACTAACCCAGCTTTCACAAGGGTAACTAAACTTCCTGAATCTAGCAAGGCCTATACCCGGTTACCCTCTAAAAACACGTCACACATTTGTTTTTCCAGCTCAGGTGAAGGTACCACAGTACAGGCTAACCTAGCAAAGAAAGACATTCTGCGACATTCAAAGGCGGCATCACATTGCATGGGTTCTTGCGTGACTGGGCAATTGGCAATAACATGACCTGGCATACCACACCTAAACATTTAACCACACGATTATCAACCCGTTTGGGCAGCATAGACCTTTCTAGCCCCATTGGCCTGTCTCCAGGGCCAGTGTTTACAGTCTCTCCAGCCTTGCGTTCTCTTATCCGCCCAGCAACGTTTTCCCACGGAACAGTCTTACCAGTCTTTACGGAAGGGCGCTGTCGAGGATCTATGGGTTGCTGGGTGGTCATCAGTAGTTCCTCTGCCGCCAAGTACCTCTCTACCATGTCCACTAATTGGTCAGCTGTATCCGGGTTTCCATGGCTCACCCACTTGCACAGGACCACGGGCAACGATCTCAAATAGCGGTCCATGACGACTCTTTCAACCATCTGGGGACCAGTTAATGTCTCTGGCTGTAACCATTTTTTTGTTAGCTGAATAAGGTCATGCATCTGGGAGTGAGGAGGCCTCTCCATGGCGTACACCCAACGGTGCACCCGTTGTGCTCGTACTGACAGCCTGACTCCCAAGCGGGTCAGGATCTCAGTCTTTAGTTTATCATAGTCCCGAGCCTCAGCAGGGCTTAAATCAAAGTACGCTTTTTGGGGTTCACCTGACAGAAAAGGTGCCAGCAGACTGGCCCACTGTGCTTTCGGCCAGTTCTCACACTCGGCAGTCCTTTCAAACGTGGTCAGGTAGGCCTCCACATCATCAGCCTCTGTCATTTTCTGCAGGAAGTGACTGGCCCGCATAGAACTAGAGCTGGTCGGAGCACTGACGGCCACATCTCCAATCCGGGCTGCAAGGCTCTGCACCACTTCTGCTAAGGCCTCTCTATCCTGACACTGTTGCCTCCAATTTTCCTCCATTGCCACCTGCTGCTGTCTGATGGCCTCCTGCTGAGCCACTGTAGCTTGCAGCAAGGCTTTGAGCTGTTCCTCCATGTCAACAGATTTTTCAGGCGGCTTTGTAGCTGCTTTCACCCAGGACATATATCAAACACTCAGGGGTGAGTCTCAGCAACTTCACACTGGGCTGTATCTGCATAAACCACAGTTTTCTGCAGGCCTCATAAAGCTGCTGCTTTCACTTATGCGCAGAACAGCATGCTCGCATTCTCCACCAAGTTGTAACGCTGTAAGGGAACAAGGTGCCATTTCCTGGGGTAAATGGCACCTTGCAGCAGCTGAGGAATCATACAAGTCCAGTTTATGGTGCAACTGGCCACGACCAGTTTTATTAAACAGAAAATAAAACAAACACAAAAAGAAAATACCTTACCTGTCCGGCACTAACTAACACAAGACGTTCCTAACTGTCTCTAAACAAAAACACAGAGTCTTCCAGTCAATACTGTTTAGCTCATTTGTATAAGGAAGCGTATCTCTCTCACAGAGATCCTGCAGTCTTCCCAGGTAGTCTGCACACACTAATCAGGCTAGCAGCCCTATAACACTCTTACACAGCTGAAACCCTGATTAGCCCTCTGTGAGGCCAAAGACCCGAACTGGGCCCAATGTCTGGAACTTGCCCTATCTCTCTTTCAAGGCCCTTATTCAGCTTTTCCAATAAACTGAAAAGGTTCTGACAAAACAAAACATTTTCCTAGAAGTTTTCATTTTTCTAATACATGTAAGACAAGAACCTGGGACACACATACCTGCCCTCAAACACTATTCCAGTGTTCTTGCCACAATATATATATATAGTGGTAGAGAGACTTAGGTGCCATAGTTTGAGCAGTTAAACGTGGCTCGGATCCTTGGAGAAACCATATTTTCAGATTTATAGCCTGGGTATAGTCCAGAATCCAGGTTTTCCAAGGAGCACATTATGGATTATGCCTCAGCTCCTCCAGGAGGTAATATATCCCCCAGATAGGCCAGCCCTCTATTTAATTTTTTATAAATCTTACAGATAAATTTGGTGTGCTTTGGTCAGCATGTGCTCTCGCATTCAATCATACGATGTCACCCGATTTCTGGTCGTAAGGGGTATGTGATAAATCGCAAGATTGTATGCACATCGAATGCAAGAAAAAAAGCACGTTCGATGCAATTTATCTCAAGGTGAGCTTCAAGGGATATCGGACCCAATATCGCGTCGAATGCAATCGCACAAGTGTATGGGCACCATAAGTGTACATGGCCCTGACTATGGCCTGGCCGGCTGTTTCAGCACTGGAGCCCAGAAAAAAAGAGTAATCCCTCTAAATAGGGCAATTACTTCCTGGAGCAGGTGAGGCATAATCCATACCTCCCAACATGACCCTCTCCAGGAGGGACAGAATGCTCTGCTTCTGGACTTTTCTCTTAATGTATGATTGCCATCACCTGTGGTGAGACACCTTTCTTTTCCATTAACTTGTTCAAAACAGGTGCCGGCAATCACACATTAAGAGGAAAGTCCAGAAGCAGAGCATTGTGTCCCTCCTGGAGAGGGTCATGTTGGGAGGTATGCATAATCCATAATGTGCTCCTTGGAAAACCTGGATTCTGGACTATACCCTGGCTATAAATCTGAAACTACGGTTTCTCCAAGGATCCGAGCCACATTTTAACTGCTCAAACTGTGGCACCCGAGTCTCTCTGCCACTATATATATATATATATAGAGAGAGAGAGAGAGAGAGAGAGAGAGAGAGAGAGAGAGAGAAAGAGAGAGAGAAAGAGAGTGAGAGGGAATGGCACTCACTGGTCTTCAATAAACTGGTGAGTATAGCCAGCACGACTGTGGCGCAATCTGTGAACATTTCGTTTAATACAAAATTTCATCAGGACATAAACATTTAAAACATATTACTACCTTAAATAGAAGAAAAGAAGGGAAGCAACACCATGTCCGTCCACGTGTTCAGCCCCACGCTGGCCTGGGTCGATGATGTCACGTAGCCACAACGTGCGCTCATCTGTGTCGTAGTCATGGCAACCCGCCTGGCATGTAGTGCTGTGTACAGAAAGAAAAGCTGAGACACACCATGTGTATATTTGTCTATAACCACAAGATGGCGACAAAGAGCAATCAACTTTAGGCATATCAGTAATGGATGAGATACACAAACAGAGCACGATGAGACAGTAATACTACTACTATGGGGTAAATTTACTAAGATTCGTATTGTTACCGATTTGGAGAGCAAATCATCACGAATGACATTGAAAGTGTAAAACTGCAACTTTTTGAATTGATTGCGACTAATTTACTAAGCTGTCGTAATTGTATTTTTAGTGTTCTCCGATGTCGATGTCATTCGTGTTTTTTTTATGTGTAATGCGGCCGATTTTGTTGTTTTGCGGCCGTGTTCTTAGTGTTTTTTTACGACTGCGTCACATGTCTGTTACGGCAGTGTTTTTTTTCGTTTCCGGACGCGTTTTTTTACTAAGTTTCGTTTTTGTCACTCGTCCGTGATTGGTTGTATTCGTGATGGAGGAGTGTCTGTGCACATTACTATAAAAACGCCCCAAACCGTCCGCACCTCGTGGGTTTAGCTAGTGGAGAGGAGAGAGGAAGGTGTATTAGGAGTTGGTGAGTTTGGTGGAGTTTTTGGTGGATTTGGAGCGGAGTTTTGCGATTGTTGAGTGCTGTACTGTGTGTGTAAGTAGTCTTGTCATACTTGTTGTGTCGTTTTTTCGAAGTTTGTCTACTTTTTTGTCATTGTTTTTTTTTTCAAGTCTATTGTCATTGTTTGTGAGTGAGTGAGTGAGTGAGTGAGTGAGTGAGTGAGTGAGTGAGTGAGTGTGTGTTGTGTGTGTGGTGTGTAGTGGTAGTGGAGGAGTGTGTTTTCTGTTTTTTTCTCTCAGTGTTTTGTGTAGTTTGTGGGGTTTATGTCTCAGTCAGAGGTCAGTGTGGTGGAGGAGGTTAGTGAGAGGGAGGAGGTGAGTGAGGTGGAGGAGGTTAGTGAGAGGGAGGAGGTGAGTGAGGTGGAAGAGGTTAGTGAGAGGGAGGAGGTTAGTGAGGAGGAGGAGGAGGAGGGGGTGCCTGTTGCAGCGTTCTCCAGTGATAGTGATGGTGCTGTGGCTCCGCAGCCACGCACCACTACCAAGACTGGGCGCAATGTGAAGTTCAGCTATGCTGAAAACATGGCTTTGGTGCGGGAGCTGATGAGGCATCATCGCCAATTGTTTGGGCAGGATACTGCCAAGGTGTCCTCACGTAGGAAGTCGGTCCTGTGGGGAAAAGTTATTGCTGCAGTCAATAGTGAGGGTGTGGTGAGGCGGACTGAGGACACGTGTAGAAAAAGGTTTTATGATATCAAGCGCCGTGTCAAGGCCAAGATGGCCAAGGAGGCCAAATCAGCCCGCCAAACCGGGGGTGGACACCCTTTCCGTGCCACTTTTCGAGATTGGGAGGAGCCTGTGCGGTCACTTATTCCTGCAGAAGTGGTGTCAGCGACTCATGTCCGGGATTCGGACCGTCCAAGGCAGGATGGTGAGTTGTCTTTTTACATTTTTTGGCTCTTGTTCTTTTCAAAATGATAATGCTGCTAATTGTTATGGTGTTTGTAATTATGCAAACATTGTGTTGGTAATGTCGTGCAGGCCTGTTTCAAAACTACAAGGCCCATCACGCATTGCCTGAGTTTTGCTATTATTGAATGTGAAATCTGTTGCAGTGCATGCTGGTATGTGTAGTTATAATACATAATCTTAGATTTTGCTTGTCCCTATCTGTTTTTTCAAATGGCCTTTTTAATTTTTTACTTTTTCATTAATTTTTTTAATTATTAATTATGGTTTTTATGTTGTTTGTGTGAAATTTAATATTAACATTTTCTGCGATATATTGTGACGAATGAAGCTATGTTTCTGGATTATTTAGTACAACATCATCTTAATTTTAGAATACACACCCAATTAATTAATCCAGAATAGCTTAAACATTAAATAGTTAACTTAACATTAGGTGCGAGATGTTTACATTACAATAATGATTTTCATATAACAATGAGTTTTAAAAGTATGGTCATAATGTTTTGTGCAATTTTTCAACAGTACGCCAGAGACGCGACACAGACAGGCCACAGCCAACTGATGAAGCTGCAGGGAATGCAGGTAAGAAATCAGTGTAGTCACATATTCTGCAAACACATAGAACCACAAAATATTAATGTTGCTATTTTCACATAGGTTCTTCTTCTGCAAGCCGCCCTCCTCTAAGGCGGCCATCACAGGGCTCTGTGACTTTAACTAGGAGGCCCACTAAGACGCGGCGTGTGGAGTCGGAATCTGCGCCTCCTTCTTCACCACCCAGGCGGCGCATCTCGGCAGTCTTGCCCCAGCCACCACAGGCAATTTTGGCTAGTCCCCATAGTGATGAGCCCCGATCACCTCAGCTGTCTGGTGAGTAAAAACTTCAAAGAAATACATTCAAACATTTCGACACAGTACATTTACTATGATGTGAGCTCAATGTGAGATGGCATGTTTCCCGTAGCAACCATTCAGATTCCAGGTATTATCTTCTTGAAGGTGCCAAATAAATGTGAATTAAAGTCTTATTGGTTGCTATGGGCCACATCACATTTTAAATAGAACACCCACCTTACTAAATTGAGCCCACAGACGTGCACAGAAAATGAATAGCGGGTTTCTCACCGGACTTAACCCACCCACCCCCCCCCCCCTTCCACAGCATTATAGTCTTCTCACATCTCCCCTGTCCGGGATGTAGACTGCTTACCTGATGCGCTCCTCTGGTCCGTCCAGGTGAGAAGTCTATATCCAGGACAGGGGAGGTGAGAGAACACTATAATGCTGTGGAGGGGGGGAAGTTTGGTGCGGAACCCGCCAGTCAGTCTCTGCGCACGCCTGTTATGGCACATATGTGTTTGTAAAGGAAAGATTCCTAGTTTTAAAACAAAAACCTCAAAAAAAAATTAAAAATAAATAAAATTAAGTATGGAATGTTTAGGACAAGCAAAGATATTTAATTATAACTAAACAGTGCCTGTTGGCCACCCCATACAGAACCAACCTTCATGGGAGACGATGACCAGCAGGAACCAGACCAACAGGCCACCTATACACTGCAACTTACGGCCGTTGATCCTACCCAGCCAACCCAGACGCAGGATATGCCCCAAGCCTCCTTAAGTCCACAATTGACACCACCTCCACCCCAGCAACAAATGTCCGCTGACTTTTGGTCCAGTTGGGCAACGCAACAGGCCCAAAACACTGCCTGCCTGAACACACACACACAACACCTTGCCAGTCTGCCCCATCATCTTCCGCGCATTAGTCGGAACTCGGGCAGACTGATTGTTCAGGTAGGCAGAATTGCGACATCGATGGAACAAATCAGGGCGGACAACACGCAAATGCTGGCAAATTTGACGCGCATCATCGATGAGCAACAGCGGCATCAACAAGCCCTGATACAAGTGATCCAACACAATCAGGTAGTAAATGAGACTTTGTCTAGGATTGTGGCCAGCCACACTGCCAGTAATAATCAACTGAATGCCAGTATCCATAACTTGAGCCAAAGCATCACTCTGATGTCAGCACAACATCTCAGCTCCAGCTCAGGAACGACTACCCCTAGCCAGACCCCAGTTACCTCCCCTGTTCGAAGATCATCCAGAACACGGCCCAGCGACCCTGCTCAAACCTCGGCACCCAGCACACAAAAGAAAAAAAAATTAATCTGACATGACATTTGTGTAACACAATAAAAATTTAAATATTGTCTTCACCAAAAATCCTGTGTCCGTGTCAAACATTGTAAAACACGCTATGTGTGTATGGTTTAATGGGGTAATGAGTGTCAATGTTTTAATACAAAATTAAAATACAAAATTACACAACAGTATAAAAAACAAACAATACTGTTTCCAATGACCTACCAGACGCAACACTTAGACATAGACGTGTATGTATTTTTCAACACACCTGTTTCAAAAAATTTGAAAAGGTTGGCTGGGAAATAACAATGACGTCGCCTGTCACAGCCTGGAAGCTGCCAGTAGCCATAAAGTGCTACACAGCCAGGAGTTTGTGCAAGCCTGAGACAGAGCGTGAGCGTGCTGTCTCAGGATATAGTCCCAGTTTGACAAGGTCAAACAGACGGAAAATGTTGGTTGTTTTTTGGGGAAACATCTGTATGACTCTATCATCAGACAGTTTAAGTTTAAACGTCCCCTAAACGGGACGGGGGTGGTTCGGTCTTCCAATTAGTAGTCTCTGGCTTTGGGTCCCCCAAGGTGTACAGGGGACCCACAGCCAGAGACTACTAATTGGAAGACCGAACCACCCCCCACTCAAATTCCGGATCGCCATATACGAATTGGAGGACTTAAATAGCAGATTGGACCGACAACTTCTACAATCCGCATTGCATGAGAAGCTCACCATTCAAAATCCAAGAGCACCGATTCCTCTAGCGGCAATTTCTATCCTATGGGACACTGCTTACCTCCTATACATTCATATATACCGGACTCAGATCGATCTGGGGGATCAATTTGGAACGGACTCTTCCACTCACCGATTAATTTCCATTCTGACCAATTGGGTAACCCCTTTTTATTATATCTACTGTATGATTTTATCAAGTTTTATATATGTTGCATGCATTTTATGACACATTGATCATAAGAATTTAGTGATATTATCTGTTAATAAATTGTACTAGTAATATACTAATATCATTATTGTCAGAACACATTATTTAGCGCAGCCTTCCACTTTTCTTTGTTTATTTCACTGAAAGGCACCTATATTGTTTGTGGATTATATGAGTGCCGGTCCTCCACCTTCTCTCTCTCTCTCTATATATATATATATAATGATCATATATCTATATACACACATAAAAGCATATATAACAGCAAATAGGGCTGACACTCTCATAACAGTACCCAGGTGGAAATTATGGGTGGCTGGTGCCTTGATAAAAGAGTGGCAACAATGATAACTCTCTGTCTTTGAAGTCTGCACTCTCATAAGTGTTCAGGACTCTGTGTTCATTTTTCTACTACCATACCACATCGCATACGCCCAATCCCGTCTGATCTTGGAAGCTAAACAGTGTTGGGCCTGGTTAGTACCTGGAAGGGTGACCCCCCAGGGAATACTACGTATAGTAGTATGACACAACAACTTTTCCTGATTCAACACTAACAGCAGGATCACCACTTTTTCTTCCTTCTGAACTAACTCTTTATTTGTGCCTGGATTCCCTTTATTGTACCTAACTCTACTCTGTACAGATTGAAGACCTGGCACTTTTACCTTATGTGCTCTCTAATGCGAGAAATAAATCATCAATTAGTGAGTATGATGGTTAATGAATAATATAGGTCCTAAATTTCCAATAATTTTTTCTTGATTCTAACCCATTGAGGTTTCATTAAATACAAGCATAGCTTGGGCTGGTGTGATGAGACAATGCTACAGTACTGTTAGTGTCTGCAGTCTCTCATCAATTTATAATTTATATAATTAACCAGTACATATTTTTCTTTTAATTTCATATTGTATCAAACTGTCTGTTTGTGTGTAATTGTGGGATGCTACACTATTTTATGTACCTAATAAAAATTGGTTTTAAATCACCATTCATTATACATTTTCACTATCATTATAACAACAAGTGTGCCCACACAAGAGTCTTCTTTTTTCTCCTATATTGTTTCTAACTACAGTACCAACACAGAGGAGCAGTTCTACTCTAGACGATAATTAGACAAGGACAGAAAGAGAAAGACTGAGAGCAGGAATTGGTCTGAGGACAGACTAATAGGGCTGTGATTACGTACACGGTTAAAGAGGCCTGAGAGAGAGACTGTAGTGGAATGGGACTATGGTAATAGAGACTAATGTGGTGGTTATGTGTGAAGCAGCTGTATGTAAATAAAATGATAATGAATAGCAAGCAGAAAGACCAAAGACACAGACAAGACAAAGAAACAAGTATTGTGTGGAAGAATCCACACTGCACCTATTGCTAAGGCAGACAAGATCCTGACAGGACTGTGTCTGAAAAAGATTATTAAATATGAGAGCAACCAGGACTGACAGTCTCTCACCAGAAGCTGGAACCACACAATGAACTCATATAAACAACACATGAAACAGGGACATAAACGATGGATTAGTTCATTGATTGATTGCAGGGACAAACAAACAATGGTTCTGCAGAACTGTAACTAAGAAACAATGAAAGCAGTGTTCCACCAGAATTGGGACTTGGTACAGAGGAACAAAGGCTTCCGCTGCAAACCAATTCTATGACCAGCAAGGAGTGAGGGACAGACAACACATATATAGGATACAAGAGCCAATGGGGTTTATTCCGAGTTGATCGCTCGCTAGCAACTTTTTGCAGTGCTGCAATCAGGTTAAATCTCGGCAAAACTGTGCATGCGTATGCACCGCAATTCGCAGGCGCGTCGTACAGGTACAAAGATGATCAGTGCTGGGTGATGGATTTAATGAAGAATTAATTCGCACAGCCGATCGCAAGGTGACTGACAGAAAGAGGGTGTTTGTGGGTGTCAACTGACCGTTTTCTGTGAGTGTTTGGAAAAACGCAGGCGTGTCCAAGCGTTTGCAGGGCGGGCGTCTAACGTCAATTCCGGGACCAAAAAGACTGAAGTGATTGCAGCGGCTGCGTAAGTCCAGAGCTACTCAGAAACTGCAAAAAACTTTTTTGTGCCGTCGGCTGCAAAAGCGTTCGCACACACTTGCAAAGCTAAAATACACTCCCCCATAGGTGGCGACTATCTGATCGCACCGCTGCAAAAAGTTGATAGCGAGCGATCAACTCGGAATGACCCCCCATGAGAGTCACAGCACAGCCAGCCTCCCCTAATTACCAACTTTCTGCAGCTGTTCTGCTGCACATTCACTAGACCAGTGGTTCTCAAACTCGGTCCTCAGGACCCCACACAGTGCATGTTTTGCAGGTAACTCAGCAGGTGCACAGGTGTATTAATTACTCACTGACACATTTTAAAAGGTCCACAGGTGGAGCTAATTATTTCACTTGTCATTCTGTGAGGTGACCTGCAAAACATGCACTGTGTGGGGTCCTGAGGACCGAGTTTGAGAACCTGTGCACTAGACTCCTGACTTTCACAAGAACAGGCTGGAGTCAGGTAACAAAGCATTTCCCAACAGGTGTGCTCCTACAGCAATTAGAAGACAGAATAGAGCTGCAACTAAACTGACAGAACAGAGCTGCAGATAGCACATGTAACATTCAGAGACTTTATTAAACACAGACAGTCAGAGAAAAAATATTTTATGAGACATAATTTACAAGTAAGCGGGGGTTATAATGCCTTTATTTGAAGAAAAATCATTACAATAAATACAGCAGTCTCTGTGAAGAACATTTTAATAGCACTTTTTCTTACTCTTTATTCACTCTTTATTTTAATATATTTCATATTGACTGGAACAAAGTTACAATATTTTAAAGAATACCAACAAAAATTCAAATTTTATAAATTCTATATGTGAGGTTCTCGGTGCACCCAAACAACTGCTTCTGTTTTCCTGTGTAGGTGTTATAGTTTCAAAACTCTGGGGGTCATTAAGACCCGATCTCCGCTGTGCGTTTTCGCTCAGCAGCAATCGGGTAAGACTGCGCATGCGTATACACTGCAATGCGCAGGGGCGAGATCCCTCCAGCGATGGGGAGTGCAGGACAGCGATGGAATGGCAGAAGAAAGTGATCGCACCGGCGATCGCAAGAAGATTGAAAGGAAGAGGCCATTTGTGGGTGTCAACTGACCATTTCCTAGGAGTGTCCGGAGAAACACAGGCGTGTCCAGCCGTTTGAAGGGAGGGTTCCTGACGTCAGCTACGGGCCGGATCATCGCACTGGAAGAGTAAGTCCTGAGCTGTGCAGAGACTGCATAAACTTTTGTTTGTGCAGCTCTCTGCACATGCATTCGCACCCCTGCACAGCGATTACCCCCTCCCGCTGTAGGCGGCGACTACCTGGTCGCAGCAGTGCAAAAAAATGCCTGCTTGCGACCAAGTCTGAATTAGGCCCTATGTCTGCACTGTATAAGCCTTGACAAGCTGTGACTTTGCTTTCCCAATGGAGGAAGCCCCTGCTGTGACCAGAGATACAAACAGGTTATAAAAGTGCCTTTCTGCCATAAAACCTATTCAGAGCGAGGCAATGAAAAATCCTCCTAAAAGATATCTGACTAGTGGTCCCTGGAGACACCTAATTTACATCTAAGCTAGCCTTGTGAAAATGAAGAAATGACTTGCTCAGCCTGGATTGCGGGGGCTACTGAGGGATCAGGCTTGTGGTACTATATGACCCAGCACTGCTGTATGCTCACTTTAAAGGGAGTAGCTTCAGGCTAGAATGTGCTTCCATCTTTCTGCTTTTCAGTGGTCTCCCTCCACCAGTGGTGCAAGTAGAAAAAATGTCTTACAGGTACTGTGTGCGAGCGCCGAAAAATGAGTGTGGCCAAATGCCACATGGGGCGTGGTCAATGAAAATGGGGGCGTGATACACATATGGGGGGCAGATACACATGACCCCAGTAGTGCCAGATACACGTTGCCCCACAGTACCAGATATACATTGTCCCAGAGTGCCAGATACACATTGCCCCAGGGTGCCAGATACACAAATGCCCCCACAGTGCCAGATACACAAATGCCCCAGTGTCAGATACACATTGCCGCAGTGTCAGATACACAAATGCCCCCTCAGTGCCAGATACACAAATGCCCCCACAGTGCCATATACACATTGCCCCACAGTTCCAGATACACAAATGCCGCCCCAGTGTCAGATACACTTTGCCGCAGTGTCAGATACACAAATGCCTCCACAGTGCCAGATATACATTGCCCCACAGTGCCAGATACACAAATGCCCCCACAGTGCCTGATACACAAATGCCCCCACAGTGCCAAATATAATTATACATTGACCCACAGTGCCTCTTTCATAAACCCCTTCCTCTCAGAGCACACAGCACTGCACAACGCTAGCAGCGCTGCTTCTACCTGTCAGCCAGCGCTGTCCAACGCTGTCATTATGGCTTTTGGCTTCCACTTTAAAATTGACGGGTCCCGGTGCTAGCGGGCAAGGGGGCGGAGCTATGAAAACTATCTCCATGCTGCTCGCCTCAGAAAGCCGGGGACAGCTTCTCCACGGCGGCCCAGCCTCAGTGTTTACTCGGGCGGCTCACGAGTGCAGCGCCTAAAGTGCAAAGTGTGTGGCCGGCCCGGCGTACCCGCTGCTAAATTCTTAAGGGTACGCTGTACCCGAGCGTACCCGCAGACTTACACCACTGCCCTCCACACAAACGACCTGACCTCAGCTGAAGATTTTTACGTTTTACTGACTTTTTCTTTTTATTTATTTAAAGTGGACTGGTGCATTCCATAATTGTGTGTTTTACTTATTACCTGTTTTTTCTGTATATTTTAATCTTGGAGACATTTCTCAGTAAATTCTAAACATTTTATTAGCATTATCTCTGTGCTCTATGAATTCACGCATCTGGAATGGCTCATGTTACATATGTGTAATAATTGTGGACTTTTAGTGTAATTTTAGTATCTGGCGATCGCCTAAGCCCTGCTCAATACTAGGTGTGACCGGCAGTTGAAGTAAAACCCATGTCACGACTGCCCATCTGCGTCAGGTTTGCATATATGAGTGCAGACTGAGGTGCGGTGCTTGTCAGGGGCGGCAGCGCATCGCGCCGGCTCCCTGCCGTTGCTAGGCAATGGGGCTGGAGTGTCACTTCCGCCACTGATTCCCTGTCCCCGGCCGGTTGCCTAGCAACCAGAGACACCGGGCGGCCGCTATGCACTACAGTCCCGGCTGTTACTAAGCAGCCGGGATGTCGGGCGCTGCGCGCCAGCTGCGCTAATCAGTATCCGAGGGCTGGGCTGCCTGATTATTGGTCTGCAGGGCTTTTATGGGAGCCAGAATAGGACAGCCCCACCGGTGATAGCTTCCTGTGGAGCCTGTCTTCCTGCCTCTGGTGTGTTCCTGCATCCAGCTTTTGTACTCCAGTGTCCTGTGTCCAGTTTCCTGAGTCCTGTCTGAGGGATCGTTTTCTGATGTCCTCCGGGTTGCCTTCCAGTAGGGTGGTCTGGTATCCGAAGCCTCTGGGTTACAGTCGTTTCCTGCGCACACCTTTCGTGGTGTTGTGAGCAGCGGCTCTGCCGCACTTTATGGCTGAAGCCGTATTTTCTTTATCTATTTTTGGTTGTGTCATTTTTGCGGAGGTTTCCGCATTGCTGTCATCACCTTATTACGACGGGTTCGTATTTGGCAGTTAGGTTACATTACTTGTTTTGCTGTTGTCCCAGGCGGCCGCGCCGCACATAAATGTTGTTATTTTTTGTATCCTTCTCTGTTTTTAGTCGTGTCAGTCTTAGTTAGTTTTCCCCTTGTTCTCCTTGGTTTCGGTTAACGCCTTGTCTCCTATTAAGACCGGGGGCATCGGAGTCTGGGCGGACCTAATTCGCCCATTCAAACGCGGCTGCAGTGGGCACAAGAAACCCTAGTCTTGCAGGCGTTAATCGACCACTGGGAAGGACAACGGAATCAGGGATTTTTGTTAGGGGAAGATGCGTATCTCAGTTCTATCGCAGCTTCACGTATCTGTACTCGGAACCCTTCTATTGCCACCCAATCTCTTGGGTTCCAAGTACGTTGAACATAACAGTGCTGTGACAAGGGCCATCAATATATTTTGATGATAATGTATGCTTAGAGATGTGCACTTGAAATTTTTCGGGTTTTGTGTTTTGGTTTTGGGTTCGGTTCCGCGGCCGTGTTTTGGGTTCGACCGCGTTTTGGCAAAACCTCACCGAATTTTTTTTGTCGGATTCGGGTGTGTTTTGGATTCGGGTGTTTTTTTTTAAAAACACTAAAAAACAGCTTAAATCATAGAATTTGGGGGTCATTTTGATCCCAAAGTATTATTAACCTCAAAAACCATAATTTACACTCATTTTCAGTCTATTCTGAATACCTCACACCTCACAATATTATTTTTAGTCCTAAAATTTGCACCTAGGTCGCTGGATGACTAAGCTAAGCGACCCTAGTGGCCGACACAAACACCGGGCCCATCTAGGAGTGGCACTGCAGTGTCACGCAGGATGTCCCTTCCAAAAAACCCTCCCCAAACAGCACATGACGCAAAGAAAAAAAGAGGCGCAATGAGGTAGCTGTGTGAGTAAGATAAGCGACCCTAGTGGCCGACACAAACACCGGGCCCATCTAGGAGTGGCACTGCAGTGTCACGCAGGATGTCCCTTCCAAAAAACCCTCCCCAAACAGCACATGACGCAAAGAAAAAAAGAGGCGCAATGAGGTAGCTGTGTGAGTAAGATAAGCGACCCTAGTGGCCGACACAAACACCGGGCCCATCTAGGAGTGGCACTGCAGTGTCACGCAGGATGTCCCTTCCAAAAAACCCTCCCCAAACAGCACATGACGCAAAGAAAAAAAGAGGCGCAATGAGGTAGCTGTGTGAGTAAGATAAGCGACCCTAGTGGCCGACACAAACACCGGGCCCATCTAGGAGTGGCACTGCAGTGTCACGCAGGATGTCCCTTCCAAAAAACCCTCCCCAAACAGCACATGACACAAAGAAAAAAAGAGGCGCAATGAGGTAGCTGTGTGAGTAAGATAAGCGACCCTAGTGGCCGACACAAACACCGGGCCCATCTAGGAGTGGCACTGCAGTGTCACGCAGGATGTCCCTTCCAAAAAACCCTCCCCAAACAGCACATGACGCAAAGAAAAAAAGAGGCGCAATGAGGTAGCTGTGTGAGTAAGATAAGCGACCCTTGTGGCCGACACAAACACCGGGCCCATCTAGGAGTGGCACTGCAGTGTCACGCAGGATGTCCCTTCCAAAAAACCCTCCCCAAACAGCACATGACGCAAAGAAAAAAAGAGGCGCAATGAGGTAGCTGTGTGAGTAAGATAAGCGACCCTAGTGGCCGACACAAACACCGGGCCCATCTAGGAGTGGCACTGCAGTGTCACGCAGGATGTCCCTTCCAAAAAACCCTCCCCAAACAGCACATGACGCAAAGAAAAAAAGAGGCGCAATGAGGTAGCTGTGTGAGTAAGATAAGCGACCCTAGTGGCCGACACAAACACCGGGCCCATCTAGGAGTGGCACTGCAGTGTCACGCAGGATGTCCCTTCCAAAAAACCCTCCCCAAACAGCACATGACGCAAAGAAAAAAAGAGGCGCAATGAGGTAGCTGTGTGAGTAAGATAAGCGACCCTAGTGGCCAACACAAACACCGGGCCCATCTAGGAGTGGCACTGCAGTGTCACGCAGGATGTCCCTTCCAAAAAACCCTCCCCAAACAGCACATGACGGAAAGAAAAAAAGAGGCGCAATGAGGTAGCTGTGTGAGTAAGATAAGCGACCCTAGTGGCCGACACAAACACCGGGCCCATCTAGGAGTGGCACTGCAGTGTCACGCAGGATGTCCCTTCCAAAAAACCCTCCCCAAACAGCACATGACGCAAAGAAAAAAGAGGCGCAATGAGGTAGCTGTGTGAGTAAGATAAGCTACCCTAGTGGCCGACACAAACACCGGGCCCATCTAGGAGTGGCACTGCAGTGTCACGCAGGATGTCCCTTCCAAAAAACCCTCCCCAAACAGCACATGACGCAAAGAAAAAAAGAGGCGCAATGAGGTAGCTGTGTGAGTAAGATAAGCGACCCTAGTGGCCGACACAAACACCGGGCCCATCTAGGAGTGGCACTGCAGTGTCACGCAGGATGGCCCTTCCAAAAAACCCTCCCCAAACAGCACATGACGCAAAGAAAAAAAGAGGCGCAATGAGGTAGCTGTGTGAGTAAGATAAGCGACCCTAGTGGCCGACACAAACACCGGGCCCATCTAGGAGTGGCACTGCAGTGTCACGCAGGATGGCCCTTCCAAAAAACCCTCCCCAAACAGCACATGACGCAAAGAAAAAAAGAGGCGCAATGAGGTAGCTGTGTGAGTAAGATAAGCGACCCTAGTGGCCGACACAAACACCGGGCCCATCTAGGAGTGGCACTGCAGTGTCACGCAGGATGGCCCTTCCAAAAAACCCTCCCCAAACAGCACATGACGCAAAGAAAAAAAGAGGCGCAATGAGGTAGCTGTGTGAGTAAGATAAGCGACCCTAGTGGCCGACACAAACACCGGGCCCATCTAGGAGTGGCACTGCAGTGTCACGCAGGATGGCCCTTCCAAAAAACATTCCACAAACAGCACATGACGCAAAGAAAAATTAAAGAAAAAAGAGGTGCAAGATGGAATTGTCCTTGGGCCCTCCCACCCACCCTTATGTTGTATAAACAGGACATGCACACTTTAACCAACCCATCATTTCAGTGACAGGGTCTGCCACACGACTGTGACTGAAATGACGGGTTGGTTTGGACCCCCACCAAAAAAGAAGCAATTAATCTCTCCTTGCACAAACTGGCTCTACAGAGGCAAGATGTCCACCTCATCATCATCCTCCGATATATCACCGTGTACATCCCCCTCCTCACAGATTATCAATTCGTCCCCACTGGAATCCACCATCTCAGCTCCCTGTGTACTTTGTGGAGGCAATTGCTGCTGGTCAATGTCTCCACGGAGGAATTGATTATAATTCATTTTAATGAACATCATCTTCTCCACATTTTCTGGATGTAACCTCGTACGCCGATTGCTGACAAGGTGAGCGGCGGCACTAAACACTCTTTCGGAGTACACACTTGTGGGAGGGCAACTTAGGTAGAATAAAGCCAGTTTGTGCAAGGGCCTCCAAATTGCCTCTTTTTCCTGCCAGTATAAGTACGGACTGTGTGACGTGCCTACTTGGATGCGGTCACTCATATAATCCTCCACCATTCTTTCAATGTTGAGAGAATCATATGCAGTGACAGTAGACGACATGTCCGTAATCGTTGTCAGGTCCTTCAGTCCGGACCAGATGTCAGCATCAGCAGTCGCTCCAGACTGCCCTGCATCACCGCCAGCGGGTGGGCTCGGAATTCTGAGCCTTTTCCTCGCACCCCCAGTTGCGGGAGAATGTGAAGGAGGAGATGTTGACAGGTCGCGTTCCGCTTGACTTGACAATTTTCTCACCAGCAGGTCTTTCAACCCCAGCAGACTTGTGTCTGCCGGAAAGAGAGATCCAAGGTAGGCTTTAAATCTAGGATCGAGCACGGTGGCCAAAATGTAGTGCTCTGATTTCAACAGATTGACCACCCGTGAATCCTTGTTAAGCGAATTAAGGGCTCCATCCACAAGTCCCACATGCCTAGCGGAATCGCTCCGTGTTAGCTCCTCCTTCAATGTCTCCAGCTTCTTCTGCAAAAGCCTGATGAGGGGAATGACCTGACTCAGGCTGGCAGTGTCTGAACTGACTTCACGTGTGGCAAGTTCAAAGGGCATCAGAACCTTGCACAACGTTGAAATCATTCTCCACTGCGCTTGAGACAGGTGCATTCCACCTCCTATATCGTGCTCAATTGTATAGGCTTGAATGGCCTTTTGCTGCTCCTCCAACCTCTGAAGCATATAGAGGGTTGAATTCCACCTCGTTACCACTTCTTGCTTCAGATGATGGCAGGGCAGGTTCAGTAGTTTTTGGTGGTGCTCCAGTCTTCTGTACGTGGTGCCTGTACGCCGAAAGTGTCCCGCAATTCTTCTGGCCACCGACAGCATCTCTTGCACGCCCCTGTCATTTTTTAAATAATTCTGCACCACCAAATTCAAGGTATGTGCAAAACATGGGACGTGCTGGAATTTGCCCATATTTAATGCACACACAATATTGCTGGCATTGTCCGATGCCACAAATCCACAGGAGAGTCCAATTGGGGTAAGCCATTCCGCGATGATCTTCCTCAGTTGCCGTAAGAGGTTTTCAGCTGTGTGCGTATTCTGGAAACCGGTGATACAAAGCGTAGCCTGCCTAGGAAAGAGTTGGCGTTTGCGAGATGCTGCTACTGGTGCCGCCGCTGCTGTTCTTGCGGCGGGAGTCCATACATCTACCCAGTGGGCTGTCACAGTCATATAGTCCTGACCCTGCCCTGCTCCACTTGTCCACATGTCCGTGGTTAAGTGGACATTGGGTACAGCTGCATTTTTTAGGACACTGGTGACTCTTTTTCTGAGGTATGTGTACATTTTCGGTATCGCCTGCCTAGAGAAATGGAACCTAGATGGTATTTGGTACCGGGGACACAGTACCTCCAACAAGTCTCTAGTTGGCTCTGCAGTAATGATGGATACCGGAACCACGTTTCTCACCACCCAGGATGCCAAGGCCTCAGTTATCCGCTTTGCAGTAGGATGACTGCTGTGATATTTCATCTTCCTCGCAAAGGACTGTTGGACAGTCAATTGCTTGGTGGAAGTAGTAAAAGTGGTCTTACGACTTCCCCTCTGGGATGACCATCGACTCCCAGCAGCAACAACAGCAGTGCCAGCAGCAGTAGGCGTTACACGCAAGGATGCATCGGAGGAATCCCAGGCAGGAGAGGAATCGTCAGAATTGCCAGTGACATGGCCTGCAGGACTATTGGCATTCCTGGGGAAGGAGGAAATTGACACTGAGGGAGTTGGTGGGGTGGTTTGCGTGAGCTTGGTTACAAGAGGAAGGGATTTACTGGTCAGTGGACTGCTTCCGCTGTCACCCAAAGTTTTTGAACTTGTCACTGACTTATTATGAATGCGCTGCAGGTGACGTATAAGGGAGGATGTTCCGAGGTGGTTAACGTCCTTACCCCTACTTATTACAGCTTGACAAAGGCAACACACGGCTTGACACCTGTTGTCCGCATTTCTGTTGAAATACTTCCACACCGAAGAGCTGATTTTTTTGGTATTTTCACCAGGCATGTCAACGGCCATATTCCTCCCACGGACAACAGGTGTCTCCCCGGGTGCCTGACTTAAACAAACCACCTCACCATCAGAATCCTCCTGGTCAATTTCCTCCCCAGCGCCAGCAACACCCATATCCTCCTCATCCTGGTGTACTTCAACACTGACATCTTCAATCTGACTATCAGGAACTGGACTGCGGGTGCTCCTTCCAGCACTTGCAGGGGGCGTGCAAATGGTGGAAGGCGCATGCTCTTCACGTCCAGTGTTGGGAAGGTCAGGCATCGCAACCGACACAATTGGAGTCGGACTCTCCTTGTGGATTTGGGATTTCGAAGAACGCACAGTTCTTTGCGGTGCTACTGCTTTTGCCAGCTTGAGTCTTTTCATTTTTCTAGCGAGAGGCTGAGTGCTTCCATCCTCATGTGAAGCTGAACCACTAGCCATGAACATAGGCCAGGGCCTCAGCCGTTCCTTGCCACTCCGTGTGGTAAATGGCATATTGGCAAGTTTACGCTTCTCCTCCGACAATTTTATTTTAGGTTTTGGAGTCCTTTTTTTACTGATATTTGGTGTTTTGGATTTGACATGCTCTGTACTATGACATTGGGCATCGGCCTTGGCAGACGACGTTGCTGGCATTTCATCGTCTCGGCCATGACTAGTGGCAGCAGCTTCAGCACGAGGTGGAAGTGGATCTTGATCTTTCCCTAATTTTGGAACCTCAACATTTTTGTTCTCCATATTTTAATAGGCACAACTAAAAGGCACCTCAGGTAAACAATGGAGATGGATGGATACTAGTATACTTATGGATGGACTGCCGAGTGCCGACACAGAGGTAGCTACAGCCGTGGACTACCGTACTGTGTCTGCTGCTAATATAGACTGGATGATAATGATATGAAATCAATATATATATGTATGTATATATAATATCACTAGTACTGCAGCCGGACAGGTAGATAATATATTTATTAGGTAATGATGACTGATGACGGACCTGCTGGACACTGTCAGCTCAGCAGCACCGCAGATTGTTACAGTAAGCTACTATACTATAGTAGTATGTACAAAGAAGAAAGAAAAAAAAAACCACGGGTAGGTGGTATACAATTATGGATGGACTGCCGAGTGCCGACACAGAGGTAGCTACAGCCGTGGACTAACGTACTGTGTCTGCTGCTAATATAGACTGGATGATAATGATATGAAATCAATATATATATGTATGTATATATAATATCACTAGTACTGCAGCCGGACAGGTAGATAATATATTTATTAGGTAATGATGACTGATGACGGACCTGCTGGACACTGTCAGCTCAGCAGCACCGCAGACTGCTACAGTAAGCTACTATACTATAGTAGTATGTACAAAGAAGAAAGAAAAAAAAAAACCACGGGTAGGTGGTATACAATTATGGATGGACTGCCGAGTGCCGACACAGAGGTAGCTACAGCCGTGGACTACCGTACTGTGTCTGCTGCTAATATAGACTGGATGATAATGATATGAAATCAATATATATATGTATGTATATATAATATCACTAGTACTGCAGCCGGACAGGTAGATAATATATTTATTAGGTAATGATGACTGATGACGGACCTGCTGGACACTGTCAGCTCAGCAGCACCGCAGACTGCTACAGTAAGCTACTATACTATAGTAGTATGTACAAAGAAGAAAGAAAAAAAAAAACCACGGGTAGGTGGTATACAATTATGGATGGACTGCCGAGTGCCGACACAGAGGTAGCTACAGCCGTGGACTACCGTACTGTGTCTGCTGCTAATATAGACTGGATGATAATGATATGAAATCAATATATATATGTATGTATATATAATATCACTAGTACTGCAGCCGGACAGGTAGATAATATATTTATTAGGTAATGATGACTGATGACGGACCTGCTGGACACTGTCAGCTCAGCAGCACCGCAGACTGCTACAGTAAGCTACTATACTATAGTAGTATGTACAAAGAAGAAAGAAAAAAAAAACCACGGGTAGGTGGTATACAATTATGGATGGACTGCCCAGTGCCGACACAGAGGTATCTACAGCCGTGGACTAACGTACTGTGTCTGCTGCTAATATAGACTGGATGATAATGATATGAAATCAATATATATATGTATGTATATATAATATCACTAGTACTGCAGCCGGACAGGTAGATAATATATTTATTAGGTAATGATGACTGATGACGGACCTGCTGGACACTGTCAGCTCAGCAGCACCGCAGACTGCTACAGTAAGCTACTATACTATAGTAGTATGTACAAAGAAGAAAGAAAAAAAAACCATGGGTAGGTGGTATACAATTATGGATGGACTGCCGAGTGCCGACACAGAGGTAGCTACAGCCGTGGACTAACGTACTGTGTCTGCTGCTAATATAGACTGGATGATAATGATATGAAATCAATATATATATGTATGTATATATAATATCACTAGTACTGCAGCCGGACAGGTAGATAATATATTTATTAGGTAATGATGACTGATGACGGACCTGCTGGACACTGTCAGCTCAGCAGCACCGCAGACTGCTACAGTAAGCTACTATACTATAGTAGTATGTACAAAGAAGAAAGAAAAAGAAAAAACCACGGGTAGGTGGTATACAATTATGGATGGACTGCCGAGTGCCGACACAGAGGTAGCTCCAGCCGTGGACTAACGTACTGTGTCTGCTGCTAATATATAGTCTAGACTGGATGATAAATTATTGATAATGAGATGAAATCAATATAATATCACTAGTACTGCAGCCGGACAGGTACTATATATATTTATTATGTAATGACTGATGACGGACCTGCTGGACACTGTCAGGTCAGCAGCACCGCAGACTGCTACAGTAAGCTACTATAGTAGTATGTATAAAGAAGAATGGAAAAAAAAAAAACCACGGGTAGGTGGTATACAATATTATATATATATATATATTATATATATATATATATATATATATTAAACTGGTAGTGATTGATTATTAAACTGGTGGTCAGGTCACTCACGTTGCAACTTGCAACTAGTACTCCGAGTCCTAAGCAGACAATCACAAAATATATTATTATACTGGTGGTCAGTGTAGTCACAACAATGGCAGTGTGGCACTGACTCTGGCAGCAAAAGTGTGCACTGTACGTTATATGTACTCCTGAGTCCTGCTCTCAGACTCTAACTGCTCCCCACTGTCAGTGTCTCCCCCACAAGTCAGATAATACAATACACTTACAGTCACACTATCTAATCTATATCACTTCAGCAAGTAGTATAGTAGTATAGTAGTACTCCTCCTAATAATGCTCCCCAAAATTACTACTACTGTGTCTCTCTCGTCTCTACTGTGTCTCTCTCTTCTCTAAACGGAGAGGACGCCAGCCACGTCCTCTCCCTATGACTCTCAATGCACGTGTGAAAATGGCGGCGACGCGCGGCTCCTTATATAGAATCCGAGTCTTGCGATAGAATCCGAGCCTCGCGAGAATCCGACAGCGGGATGATGACGTTCGGGCGCGCTCGGGTTAACCGAGCAAGGCGGGAAGATCCGAGTCGCTCGGACCCGTGAAAAAAAACATGAAGTTCGGGCGGGTTCGGATTCAGAGGAACCGAACCCGCTCATCTCTAGTATGCTACCAGATACCCAGAAGCAGTACCACTGCACAATACATGAACACAGACCATTGGTAGAGAACTAGCACGTCTTTAGCAGGTTGGGGATACCTAAGGAAATCATGACTGATCAGGGTACCCCATTTATGTTGAAAATCATGAAAGAATTATGCCACCTATTAAAAATTACTTAGTGAAGAACCTCTGTGTATCATCCCAGACTGATGGGTTAGTGAAGAGGTTTAACAAAACGTAAAACATTTTTTTTAAAGAAAGTGGTGGATTTAGATGGAAAAGAATGGAATTATTTGGTACCTTATTTATTGCTACCCATAGGAGAGGTTCCCCAATCCTCCACAGGGGGTTTCACCTTTTGATTTGTTGTACAGGAGACGCCGAAGGGGATTACTGGACATTGCCAATGAGACATGGAAGGGGCAATCCAGTCCATATAAAACTGTATTTGAATATGTTTCTCAGATGCAGGAAAGGATTGCTGCAGTGGTATCAATAGTGAAAGAGCACTTGGAACAGGTTTAACATTAGTGGGTGTACAGTCACAATAACCATGTGCATCTTTGCTCCTGGGGACAGAGTGCTTGTTTTGGTTCCCATAGTAAAAAGTAAACTTTTGGCTAAGTGGCAAGGACCCTTTAAAATCCTAGAAAAAGTGGGGGAGGTGAAGAGTCACATAGTGAGTGGTCAAGTCCAGTTGTACTTATTCCAAAACTGGACTGGATTTTGCATTTCTGCAAGGATTTCCGTAAACTGAATAATGTTTTTTTTGTATAATCAGTTTTTATTAAGGGTTTTAAAAGACATGAACAAAGAAAGAAAAACACCTATGCAGTTACAAATACAGAAACACCAACACAAATAAAACTAATAAACACAAATCAAAGTGTACTAATGTCGAAAGAAGAGGTAGCAAACCTGCAGAAGCGAATGGAAGCGTCAGAGGTAATATATACCAAATATGCAGGCAGTTAGAGTTTAACATCTGAGGAGCAGAGTGTACTCCAAAGAAATATCGCAGGAAATTCTAGCTACAGTATGTCTGTGAGAGAACTGTGTTGCACAGCAGCAGTTAAAGGTGTTCTCGTACATAAGGAACATAAAGACTAATAGAGGAACAGAATAGGAGCGCCGGAAGGCAACAAGGGAGGAAGTAAAGAGAAGTGGGAAGTAAGAAAAGGAGAGAGAAAGAAAAAAAGGGGGGTAAGAGAAGTAGGAGGTACCACTTAGTAAGTTATGGGAGACAAAGAAATAAGGATATTAGTTACTATCCAAGGGAGTGGCTAAGTAGGCCCGGAAAGTCTTGTATTCCAGCCAAGGGGACCATGTGGAATCAAATTCACGAGATTTGCCTATCGATGAGAGGAACAGATCCTCCATTCTCAAGAAATAATCTAGTTTAGTGAACCATGAGCGACTCGTAGGAGGGATGTGTGACCTCCACATGGACGGGATTACAGCACCTGCTGCGTTGCTTAAATGTCGCAATAGGGAATGTTTGTGTTGGGAAATTTGAATTCTGGAGTGATTAATAAGACAGAATGCTGGATCATGCGGGATTTGAGTCTTAAGGATGGCCTGAGAGATGCGTATAACCTCCTGCCAGAAGGGTTGGATCAGTGGACATGTCCACCAAATATGTAGAAGGGTGCCAGATGGGGAGGAGCAACGCCAACAGAGGGCTGATGAGGAGGGATACATAGCATGGAGAAGAGAGGGGTGCCTGTACCACCTTGTCACAACCTTATATTGATTCTCTCTGACCTGGACACAGACAGAGCTTGTGTGGGTTTTTAAGAAGATTTTTTCCCAGTCTCTAGGCGACAGGGAAATGCCCAGGTCCCTCTCCCACGCCACAGCAAAGGATGGAGTATCGATAGCTTGGGAATGGCAAACAGTCTAGTAAAGTGTGGAAATAGTGTGGGTCGGGTCAAGGACAGCAACACAGAGTTTCTCAAAGAGGGTCAATTCTCTAGTGGCGTTCCGGAGTCTAGTGCCAGTTATCAAAAAGTGTCTAATTTGGAGGAACTTCCAAAAGTCCTGCTGGGGGATGTCCCACTTCGCCCTCAGGTCTGAGAGCTGTTTGACTCCAGTCGATGACACCATCTGACCGACCCTGAACAAACCTGATAGCGCCCAATGCGAGAAGTGGGCAGGGTTGACACTAGAGATGAGCGCCTGAAATTTTTCGGGTTTTGTGTTTTGGTTTTGGGTTCAGTTCCGCGGCCGTGTTTTGGGTTCGAACGCGTTTTGGCAAAACCTCACCGAATTTTTTTTGTCGGATTCGGGTGTGTTTTGGATTCGGGTGTTTTTTTCAAAAAACACTAAAAAACAGCTTAAATCATAGAATTTGGGGGTCATTTTGATCCCAAAGTATTATTAACCTCAAAAACCATAATTTACACTCATTTTCAGTCTATTCTGAATACCTCACACCTCACAATATTATTTTTAGTCCTAAAATTTGCACCGAGGTCGCTGTGTGAGTAAGATAAGCGACCCTAGTGGCCGACACAAACACCGGGCCCATCTAGGAGTGGCACTGCAGTGTCACGCAGGATGTCCCTTCCAAAAAACCCTCCCCAAACAGCACATGACGCAAAGAAAAAAAGAGGCGCAATGAGGTAGCTGTGTGAGTAAGATTAGCGACCCTAGTGGCCGACACAAACACCGGGCCCATCTAGGAGTGGCACTGCAGTGTCACGCAGGATGGCCCTTCCAAAAAACCCTCCCCAAACAGCACATGACGCAAAGAAAAAAAGAGGCGCAATGAGGTAGCTGTGTGAGTAAGATTAGCGACCCTAGTGGCCGACACAAACACCGGGCCCATCTAGGAGTGGCACTGCAGTGTCACGCAGGATGTCCCTTCCAAAAAACCCTCCCCAAACAGCACATGACGCAAAGAAAAAAAGAGGCGCAATGAGGTAGCTGACTGTGTGAGTAAGATTAGCGACCCTAGTGGCCGACACAAACACCGGGCCCATTTAGGAGTGGCACTGCAGTGTCACGCAGGATGTCCCTTCCAAAAAACCCTCCCCAATCAGCACATGATGCAAAGAAAAAGAAAAGAAAAAAGAGGTGCAAGATGGAATTGTCCTTGGGCCCTCCCACCCACCCTTATGTTGTATAAACAAAACAGGACATGCACACTTTAACCAACCCATCATTTCAGTGACAGGGTCTGCTACACGACTGTGACTGATATGACGGGTTGGTTTGGACCCCCCCCAAAAAAGAAGCAATTAATCTCTCCTTGCACAAACTGGCTCTACAGAGGCAAGATGTCCACCTCATCATCACCCTCCGATATATCACCGTGTACATCCCCCTCCTCACAGATTATCAATTCGTCCCCACTGGAATCCACCATCTCAGCTCCCTGTGTACTTTGTGGAGGCAATTGCTGCTGGTCAATGTCTCCGCGGAGGAATTGATTATAATTCATTTTAATGAACATCATCTTCTCCACATTTTCTGGATGTAACCTCGTACGCCGATTGCTGACAAGGTGAGCGGCGGCACTAAACACTCTTTCGGAGTACACACTTGTGGGAGGGCAACTTAGGTAGAATAAAGCCAGTTTGTGCAAGGGCCTCCAAATTGCCTCTTTTTCCTGCCAGTATAAGTACGGACTGTGTGACGTGCCTACTTGGATGCGGTCACTCATATAATCCTCCACCATTCTATCAATGTTGAGAGAATCATATGCAGTGACAGTAG
Organism: Pseudophryne corroboree; assembly: GCF_028390025.1. Taxonomy (NCBI): domain Eukaryota; kingdom Metazoa; phylum Chordata; class Amphibia; order Anura; family Myobatrachidae; genus Pseudophryne; species Pseudophryne corroboree. Next base: position 646,434,731 of record NC_086445.1, read on the forward strand.
ACGACATGTCCGTAATCGTTGTCAGGTCCTTCAGTCCGGACCAGATGTCAGCATCAGCAGTCGCTCCAGACTGCCCTGCATCACCGCCAGCGGGTGGGCTCGGAATTCTGAGCCTTTTCCTCGCACCCCCAGTTGAGGGAGAATGTGAAGGAGGAGATGTTGACAGGTCGCGTTCCGCTTGACTTGACAATTTTGTCACCAGCAGGTCTTTCAACCCCAGCAGACTTGTGTCTGCCGGAAAGAGAGATCCAAGGTAGGCTTTAAATCTAGGATCGAGCACGGTGGCCAAAATGTAGTGCTCTGATTTCAACAGATTGACCACCCGTGAATCCTTGTTAAGCGAATTAAGGGCTCCATCCACAAGTCCCACATGCCTAGCGGAATCGCTCCGTGTTAGCTCCTCCTTCAATGTCTCCAGCTTCTTCTGCAAAAGCCTGATGAGGGGAATGACCTGACTCAGGCTGGCAGTGTCTGAACTGACTTCACGTGTGGCAAGTTCAAAGGGCATCAGAACCTTGCACAACGTTGAAATCATTCTCCACTGCGCTTGAGACAGGTGCATTCCACCTACTATATCGTGCTCAATTGTATAGGCTTGAATGGCCTTTTGCTGCTCCTCCAACCTCTGAAGCATATAGAGGGTTGAATTCCACCTCGTTACCACTTCTTGCTTCAGATGATGGCAGGGCAGGTTCAGTAGTTTTTGGTGGTGCTCCAGTCTTCTGTACGTGGTGCCTGTACGCCGAAAGTGTCCCGCAATTCTTCTGGCCACCGACAGCATCTCTTGCACGCCCCTGTCGTTTTTAAAAAAATTCTGCACCACCAAATTCAAGGTATGTGCAAAACATGGGACGTGCTGGAATTTGCCCATATTTAATGCACACACAATATTGCTGGCGTTGTCCGATGCCACAAATCCACAGGAGAGTCCAATTGGGGTAAGCCATTCCGCGATGATCTTCCTCAGTTGCCGTAAGAGGTTTTCAGCTGTGTGCGTATTCTGGAAAGCGGTGATACAAAGCGTAGCCTGCCTAGGAAAGAGTTGGCGTTTGCGAGATGCTGCTACTGGTGCCGCCGCTGCTGTTCTTGCGGCGGGAGTCCATACATCTACCCAGTGGGCTGTCACAGTCATATAGTCCTGACCCTGCCCTGCTCCACTTGTCCACATGTCCGTGGTTAAGTGGACATTGGGTACAACTGCATTTTTTAGGACACTGGTGAGTCTTTTTCTGACGTCCGTGTACATTCTCGGTATCGCCTGCCTAGAGAAGTGGAACCTAGATGGTATTTGGTAACGGGGGCACACTGCCTCAATAAATTGTCTAGTTCCCTGTGAACTAACGGCGGATACCGGACGCACGTCTAACACCAACATAGTTGTCAAGGCCTCAGTTATCCGCTTTGCAGCAGGATGATTGCTGTGATATTTCATCTTCCTCGCAAAGGACTGTTGGACAGTCAATTGCTTACTGGAAGTAGTACAAGTGGGCTTACGACTTCCCCTCTGGGATGACCATCGACTCCCAGCAGCAACAACAGCAGCGCCAGCAGCAGTAGGCGTTACACGCTAGGATGCATCGGAGGAATCCCAGGCAGGAGAGGACTCGTCAGAATTGCCAGTGACATGGCCTGCAGGACTATTGGCATTCCTGGGGAAGGAGGAAATTGACACTGAGGGAGTTGGTGGGGTGGTTTGCGTGAGCTTGGTTACAAGAGGAAGGGATTTACTGGTCAGTGGACTGCTTCCGCTGTCGCCCAAAGTTTTTGAACTTGTCACTGACTTATTATGAATGCGCTGCAGGTGACGTATAAGGGAGGATGTTCCGAGGTGGTTAACGTCCTCACCCCTACTTATTACAGCTTGACAAAGGCAACACACGGCTTGACACCTGTTGTCCGCTTTTCTGTTGAAATACCTCCACACTGAAGAGCTGATTTTTTTGGTATTTTCACCAGGCATGTCAACAGCCATATTCCTCCCACGGACAACAGGTGTCTCCCCGGGTGCCTGACTTAAACAAACCACCTCACCATCAGAATCCTCCTGGTCAATTTCCTCCCCAGCGCCAGCAACACCCATATCCTCCTCATCCTGGTGTACTTCAACATCTTCATCTTCAATCTGACTATCAGGAACTGGACTGCGGGTGCTCCTTCCAGCACTTGCAGGGGGCGTGCAAATGGTGGAAGGCGCATGCTCTTCACGTCCAGTGTTGGGAAGGTCAGGCATCGCAACCGACACAATTGGACTCTCATTGTGGATTTGGGATTTCGAAGAACGCACAGTTCTTTGCGGTGCTTTTGCCAGCTTGAGTCTTTTCAGTTTTCTAGCGAGAGGCTGAGTGCTTCCATCCTCATGTGAAGCTGAACCACTAGCCATGAACATAGGCCAGGGCCTCAGCCGTTCCTTGCCACTCCGTGTGGTAAATGGCATATTGGCAAGTTTACGCTTCTCCTCCGACAATTTTATTTTAGGTTTTGGAGTCCTTTTTTTACTGATATTTGGTGTTTTGGATTTGACATGCTCTGTACTATGACATTGGGCATCGGCCTTGGCAGACGACGTTGCTGGCATTTCATCGTCTCGGCCATGACTAGTGGCAGCAGCTTCAGCACGAGGTGGAAGTGGATCTTGATCTTTCCCTAATTTTGGAACCTCAACATTTTTGTTCTCCATATTTTAATAGGCACAACTAAAAGGCACCTCAGGTAAACAATGGAGATGGATACTAGTATACAATTATGGACTGCCTGCCGAGTGCAGACACAGAGGTAGCCACAGCCGTGAACTACCGTACTGTACTGTGTCTGCTGCTAATATAGACTGGTTGATAAAGAGATGTCTATGTAACTATGTATGTATAAAGAAGAAAGAAAAAAAAACCACGGTTAGGTGGTATACAATTATGGACGAACTGCCTGCCGAGTGCAGACACAGAGGTAGCCACAGCCGTGAACTACCGTACTGTACTGTGTCTGCTGCTAATAATATAGACTGGTTGATAAAGAGATGTCGTAGTAGTATGTATGTATAAAGAAGAAAGAAAAAAAAACCACGGTTAGGTGGTATACAATTATGGACGGACTGCCTGCCGAGTGCAGACACAGAGGTAGCCACAGCCGTGAACTACCGTACTGTACTGTGTCTGCTGCTAATATAGACTGGTTGATAAAGAGATGTCTATGTAACTATGTATGTATAAAGAAGAAAGAAAAAAAAACCACGGTTAGGTGGTATACAATTATGGACGGACTGCCTGCCGAGTGCAGACACAGAGGTAGCCACAGCCGTGAACTACCGTACTGTACTGTGTCTGCTGCTAATATAGACTGGTTGATAAAGAGATGTCGTAGTAGTATGTATGTATAAAGAAGAAAAAAAAACCACGGTTAGGTGGTATACAATTATGGACGGACTGCCTGCCGAGTGCAGACACAGAGGTAGCCACAGCCGTGAACTACCGTACTGTGTCTGCTGCGACTGGATGATAAATGATATAAAAAAATATATATATATCACTACTGCAGCCGGACAGGTATATATTATATATTATATAATGACGGACCTGCTGGACACTGTCTGTCAGCAGAATGAGTTTTATTTTTATAGAATAAAAAAAACAACAACACACAAGTGAAGTCACACGACGAGTGTTTAACTTTTTCAGGCAATCACAATATAAGTATACTACTAACTATACTGGTGGTCAGTGTGGTCAGGTCACTGGTCAGTCACACTGGCAGTGGCACTCCTGCAGCAAAAGTGTGCACTGTTTAATTTTAATATAATATTATGTACTCCTGGCTCCTGCTATAACCTATAACTGGCACTGCAGTGCTCCCCAGTCTCCCCCACAATTATAAGCTGTGTGAGCTGAGCAGTCAGACAGATATATAATATATATAGATGATGCAGCACACTGGGCTGAGCCTGAGCAGTGCACACAGATATGGTATGTGACTGAGTCACTGTGTGTATCGCTTTTTTCAGGCAGAGAACGGATATATTAAATAAACTGCACTGTCTGGTGGTCACTCACTATATAATATTATGTACTCCTGGCTCCTGCTATAACCTATAACTGGCACTGCAGTGCTCCCCAGTCTCCCCCACAATTATAAGCTGTGTGAGCTGAGCAGTCAGACAGATATATAATATATATAGATGATGCAGCACACTGGGCTGAGCCTGAGCAGTGCACACAGATATGGTATGTGACTGAGTCACTGTGTGTATCGCTTTTTTCAGGCAGAGAACGGATATATTAAATAAACTGCACTGTCTGGTGGTCACTCACTAGTAAACTCTCTGCACTCTCTACACTTCTACAGTACTCCTCCTAGTCCTAAGCTCCAGTAAATCTCTCTCTCTTATAATCTAAATGGAGAGGACGCCAGCCACGTCCTCTCCCTATCAATCTCAATGCACGTGTGAAAATGGCGGCGACGCGCGGCTCCTTATATAGAATCCGAGTCTCGCGAGAATCCGACAGCGTCATGATGACGTTCGGGCGCACTCGGGTTAACCGAGCAAGGCGGGAGGATCCGAGTCTGCTCGGACCCGTGAAAAAAACCATGAAGTTCGGGCGGGTTCGGATTCAGAGAAACCAAACCCGCTCATCTCTAGTTGACACCCGGAACAAAGTCAGGGTTGGCCAGAAAGGATGTCAAGGGACCGAATTTAGAAGAGATATAAGGTAGTTCCCGCAGTGACTTCCAGACGGCAAGTGTAGGAGTTATAGTAGGGTGGGGAAGGAGCAACTTGGGGAGGAGGGGAGCCAAGGAAATATTTCTGGGAATTGCTGTACGTACAGGCCCTCCAGTTCCACCCATTGTTTAAGCTCATGGTGTCTCGTCCAGTCTATAATTCTACTCAAAAGAATGGCATGGTAGGAATTTTTTATATCAGGAAGCTGAAGGCCGCCGCTCGCAATTGATTTGGTCAACTGGGAGCGTTTAAGCCTAGGCCTCCTCCGCTGCCAAACAAACTGCTGGATCAAAAGTGAAACAGGTCGGAACCAGGACTCCAGGATGCGAATTGGGAGGGTCTGCATTACATATAATAATTTAGGGAGGGTGTTCATCTTAACTATGTTTATCCTCCCAAACCAGGATAGATATTTCATATTCCATCTAGAGTAGTCATTCTGAATCATTTGCAAAAGAGGCATATAATTCAGTGGGAACAACTGGGACTCGTTAGCGGTCAACTTAACACCGAGATAAGTTATGTGGGAAGATTGCCACAAGAAAGGGAAAGAGCGTTTATGCCATCACGGAGCCCGCAGGGGCTGAAATGGGACTCGTTAGCGGTAAACTTAACACCGAGATAAGTTATGTGGGAAGATTGCCACGAGAAAGGGAAAGAGCGTTTATGCCGTCACGGAGCCCGCAGGGGCGGAAATGTTAAGAGTACTAGACTTAGCATAATTAATTTTAAAATTGGAAAGCTGTCCAAATAGATCAAGGTGTGAAAGGGAGTCAGTGGGATGGGATACGATGGCCAACAGGTCGTCTGCAAACAAGGCTAGCTTATATTCTCCATCACCTATGGTAAAACCCCTGATGGCTTGATTGGCCCGAATAGACCTGGCCAACGCCTCAATACATAGCACAAAAATCAAAGGAAATAATGGGCAGCCTTGCTTAGTACCGTTGCTTATGGTGAATGCGTCAGACAGGGTGCCATTTACGCGGACCCTTGCCGTCGGGGAGCCATACAGGGCCATTATCCAAGTAAGTGCATTGGGACCTAAGCCTATATGCTCCAAAATGGATTCCATAAATTTACAACTGACCCTATCAAATGCCTTTTCAGCGTCAGTAGAGAGTAGAATAGTAGGGGTAGTACTGTGGGATGCTAAATGGATGAGGTTGAGGATTTTGGTTGTGTTGTCTTTGGCCTCCCGGCCAACCACAAAACCTACCTGGTCATTGTGGACCAAGAGAGGGATCAGCGCACTCAATCTATTCACCAAAATCTTCGCGTAGATTTTGAGATCTATGTTGAGGAGGGAAATGGGCCTGTAGCTGGAGCAGACCGAAGGGTCTTTGCCCTGTTTCGGTATCACCAAAACATGGGCCTCCAGAGAATCACGGGAGAAATGAGAGCCAGATGCAATTGAATTAAACGCTCAAAGGAGAAGAGGGAGCAACCTATCCTTAAACACCTTATAGTATGTGATAGTGAATCCGTCAGGGCCAGGGCTTTTTCCCGACGGCATAGAGAAGATGGCTTGGTCTAGCTCTTGGGCTGTGAAAGGGGCTTCTAGTATACTGAGCTTTGAGGGTGGGAGGACAGGATAGTCAATGAACTTCAGATAGTCCCTTATTTTTTGGAGTGAAAGGTGGGGATCTATATCTGGGGGAGCACTCTCTAGGAGCTCTCTCTAGCAAGGCATAAAATTGTGCAAAGCAAGCCCCAATCTCAGGTGATTTGAATATGGGGATCCCTCTGGTGTCCTTCACTGAACTAATAAACGAAGCCGAGTGTTGGGCACGTATAGCATGAGCCAGGACTCGGCAGGGCTTATTGCCCCATTAATAGTATTTCCGTTTACATTTACGGATGGAATGAATTATATTGTCAGAGAGGAGTTTATTCAGCTGTGAGCGAGCTTCCGACAATTCTACAAGGGTCGCGTCTGACAGTGATACTTTGTGAGATGTCTCGAGGGCATGAATCTTAAGTAGAAGTCCTGAGATCAGAGATTGCTTCTGTTTCTTTTTATAAGTGCCCAGTTGTATCAGTTTGCCGCGGAGGACACATTTATGTGCCTCCCACACAGTGAGGTGGGAGACATCATCTGTAACGTTCGTGGCAATATAATCGTCTAGGGCCTTATCTAAGGCATCCTTACAGAGTGTATCGTAGAGTAGGGACTCATTGAGTCTCCAGGTCCATTGTTTATGGGGACCATGAGAGAGGGCCAAAGTCAAAGTCACTGGGGCGTGGTCAGACCAGGTGATAGAGCCAATAGTGGCATCTATGAGAAGTGGGAGATGCCTATGGCTAAGGAATAACTAATCAATACGGGAGTAAACCCGGTGAGGGTGTGAATAAAAGGAGTAGTCACGTCCTGAAGGGTTAAGGGTTCTCCAGGAGTCAGCTAGTTGTTGTGTGTGAAGTAGGCATTTAACACGGCGATATTTGGATGCAACGAATCTAGAGGTTTGGGATGACGTGTCAGTGCTGGGGTCTATTGTCCAGTTGAAATCACCACCTAAAACAGTGACACCCTGGAATAGAGAGTCCAACCTATTGTAAGGGCTTGTATTTTAAAGTGCTGCTTTGATTTGTAAGTGTATGTGAGTTGGTAACAGCAAAAGCAGGAGCTAGAAGCCGAGTGAAAAGGAGGTGCAGTGAGCTGGAACAACTGCAACTGCTAAGTGGAGTATCGGTGCCGCAGGAGAGAATACTACGGCTGCATAAAAGTGAAGGACCGAGAACCGCACAAAGATAGATAAGTATAAGCCAGCTTAATTATTGTATAAGTGAGATTGTTTGTCTTCTACTTTTTCTTTCTGCTGCTTTTTCTTTGAGAGTAACAGGGAGTTAGACCTTACAAACAATATGGGAGGGGCTGTGATTGGGGACCTCACTCAGTGCATGTCGTGCAAGATGTATGCACACCTGGAGCTACCGGCCCAGTGTGATTACATCTGCATGAGGTGTGTGCGAACAGTTGCCCTGGAAGCCCAGGTAACTGATTTAGAGCTAACCGTTACGCGACTGAGGGAGATTCACAATCTCGAGCGAAGTTTAGACAGATCGGTGGAGGAGGTAGCCAGCTGGGTCACAGTTAGAAGGAAGAAAAAGAGGGGGAGGCTTGACATCTCCGAACTATCAAACCCGAACAAATTTGCCCAACTGGACGAGGAATCGGAGGATGATAGTGAAGAAATTACGGTGCCGGAGGAGACTGCTCCCTCTAGCATCCAGAGGAGTGGTCCCTCTGGCGTGGTTGGGATAAAAGATAGTGAGGTACCTAGTCAGATTGTGGTGGTAGGGGATTCTATCATCAGGAAGGCAGATAGGGCAATCTGCTACCGGGACCGTGATCGCCATACAGTCTGTTGTCTCCCGGGTGCTCGGGTACAGCACATCGCGGACCGGGTAGATAGATTGTTGGGAGGGGCTGGGAAAGACCTGGCGGTCTTGGTGCACGTTGGCACCAATGACAAAGTTAGCGGAAGGTGGGATGTCCTTAAGAAAGACTATAGGGACTTAGGAAAGAAACTGAAGGCAAGGACATCTAAGGTAATATTCTCTGAATTATTACCCGTGCCACGCGCTAGCCCAGGGAGGCAGAGGGAGATTAGGGAGGTAAATGTGTGGCTTAGGGATTGGTGCAGGAAAGTGGGGTTTGTGTTCCTGGAACACTGGGCGGACTTCTCAGTCAGGCGCCATCTCTTTTGTCGTGACGGATTGTACCTGACTGAGGAGGGGGCAGCGGTGCTGGGGGGAAGGATGGTTAGAAGGTTGGAAGAGATTTTAAACTAGGAGCCTGGGGGCGGGTTTAGCTAGAAACTACGGGTCATGCAGTGAGAATAGTGGGGATGGCGGTAGTAAACGAAATGGGGGAGAAGTTGGGGGGAGGGTAAGAGCAGGCGGTAAGGTTACTAACATGGGTACTAAAAGAGATTTTACCAAAGCACTAATCAATGACGATTACAGGTCATCATTGCTACATAAGGTGAAAGATGTCCCTAACGCAAGGGAAAATACTTATCTTAGTTGAATGTATGTAAACGCTAGAAGCATTACTGGTAAAAAGGGCGAACTAGAAATACTTGCAGCAAGCAAACGGTATGATATTATAGGCATTACTGAAACTTGGTGGGACGAATCTCATGATTGGACAGTCAATCTAGAGGGCTATACACTGTTTAGGATAGACAGACTAAATAAAAAGGGTGGAGGGGTGTGTCTTTACGTAAAGCCGTTTTTAAAACCTGATATACGGGAAGATATTCAGGAGGGAATGGAGACACTGTCAAGACATTATGGGTAGAAATTGCATGCGGGGGGAAAAGGAATAAAAAAGTTAGTATTGGGTGTATGCTATAGGCCGCCTGGTATCAACGTATCTGATGAGGAATTGTTACTAAAGCAAATTGAAAGAGCAGCAGGAGTAGGAGACATAGTAGTGATGGGAGATTTTAACTATCCAGAGATAAACTGGAAAAACGATTCATGTGATACTGCTAGGGGCAATATGTTTTTAAACATACTTAATGATAATTACTTAGTTCAACTAACTGAGGAACCAACTAGGTACAATGCAATCTTAGACCTGGTATTAACAAACAATGGGGATTTGGTATCAGGTATTCTAGTAGGGGAACCCATAGGAAACAGCGACCACAATATGGTCACATTCAATATCAGTTTTCATAAACAGCCCTATACTGGCTCAACTAGGACTCTAAACTTTAGCAAAGCGAATTTTGAAAAGATGAGGGTATTTTTCAGGGATATTGAATGGGAAGGTTTGTTTTTAGGAAAAAATACTACGGAGAAATAGGAGGTACTAAAATTCCTGCTAGCTAAAAATACACTCAAATTTATTCCTACGAGCAGCAAAAAAAGGAATAAAAATCATAAACCGATGTGGCTTAACAAAAAGATAAAGGAACTTATGGGCAAGAAAAGGCGAGCATTTAAAAAATAGAAATCTGACGGGGAAGCAAAGTCATTTCAGCACTATAAGGAATGTAACAAATTATGCAAAAAGGAAATAAGAGCGGCTAAAGTAGAAACTGAAAAACTAGCAAAGGAAGGCAAAGCGAATCCCAAAAAATTCTTGAAATACATTAATAGCAAGAGATTAAAGAAGGAGAGTATAGGCCCTTTAAAAGACAAGTTGGGAGTCTTAAGCAAAAATGATAATGTCATAGCGGACACACTAAATTAGTTTTTTCAACAGTATTTACTAGAGATGACCCATTTCAGGGGCTAACACATAATCTCAATAATGAGAATATCCCACTGATATGTACTTATTTAAGCGAGGAAGTAGTCTGTGACCGATTAAAACATTTAAAGATCAATAAGTCACCAGGTCCCGATGGTATTCACCCAAGGGTTCTAATGGAGCTTCACTCTGAACTTGCAAAACCGCTATTTTTGATCTTTAAGGATTCAGTAATATCAGGTATGGTTCCCAAAGACTGGCGTATAGAGGAAGTAGTGCCTATATTCAAAAAGGGAAGTAAAGCTAAACCAGGTAATTATAGACCAGTTAGTCTTACATCTATAGTGGGGAAAGTATTGGAAGGTATTCTAAGAGATAGTATTCAGAAGTTCCTTGAAGTCAATAAGGTCATTAAAAGGAATCAACATGGGTTTATGAAGGACAGATCCTGTCAAACCAACTTACTTGGCTTTTATGAAACAGTAAGCGTAAACCTAGATCAGGATAAAGAGGTGGATGTAATCTTTTTAGATTTTGCCAAAGCATTCGACACTGTACCACACATGAGACTTATCTACAAGCTACAAGAATCAGGGCTAGGAAGCACAATATGCACTTGGGTCAAAAACTGGTTAGATAATAGGGAGCAGCGCGTTGTGGTTAATGGATCTTTTTCAACTTGGACTGAAGTACTAAGTGGTGTGCCGCAAGGCTCAGTATTAGGACCGCTATTGTTCAATATTTTTATTCACGACCTAACAGAAGGTCTAGAGAGCATGGTGTCAATTTTTGCAGATGATACCAAATTGTGTAAAGTTATAAATGCGGAGGGGGATGCTGAGTCGCTTCAGAACGACTTAGTTTAATTAGAAGCTTGGGCAGCGAAATGGAGAATGTGCTTCAATACAGACAAGTGTAAGGTAATGCACTGTGGTAACAAGAACAAAAATAACACCTACCTACTAAATGGGGTAAAATTAGGGGATTCTGTATTGGAAAAGGACTTAGGTGTCCTCATAGATAGCAAACTAAGCAGTAGTACCGAAAGTAGGACTGCAGAAAAGAAGGCTAATAAGATATTAGCATGCATAAAACAGGGAATTGATGATAGGGACGAGAGTATTATACTCCCGTTATATAAATCACTTGTGAGGCCACACCTTGAATACTGTGTACAATTCTGGGCACCTTACTACAAAAAGGATATCCTGGAGCTAGAAAAGGTTCAAAGGCGGGCGACCAAACTAATTAAGGGTATGCAGACGTTGGAATACGAGGAAGGGCTTGCAAGACTAGGCATGTTTACACTGGAAAAGAGGAGATTAAGAGGGGACATGATCAACATTTACAAATATATAAGGGGACAATATACAGATCTTGCGCAGGACCTGTTTTTGGTTAGATCAACACAGAGAACTCGTGGACACTCGCTCAGGTTAGAGGAGAGGAGATTCCGCACAATACGGCGTAAAGGCTTTTTACGGTAAGGACGATACTTGTTTGGAATTCCCTGCCTGAGGGAGTTGTAATGGCGGACTCAGTCAACACCTTTAAGAATGGGTTAGATAAATTCCTAATGGATAAGGATATCCAGGGTTACGCGGCATAGTCACGCACTATGGTTATTATAAAAAAGAGGGGTAAAACGTATCGGCAGTCATCAACTTCAGTCAAAATTTTATACAAAATAATTGTGCATAGGAGACCACAAATAGGTTGAACTCGATGGACAATTGTCTTTTTTCAACCTTAGATACTATGTTATGTTACTATGGAGGTGGGAATTGAAGAAAGACAGTTGGGCCTGGTTCGGGGCATAAAGTCCAGAGCCCCCCCCCCCGGCCAACATGAGCAAACAAATTAACCAGACATCAATAACCTCCATAAACAGCTAGGAGTTAACACTTAACATGTGTGAGAACCCTTCGAAAAAGAAAAAATACCCTCCAACTTTGCGTTATCAGCAAGAGTTTCTGTAGGAGGAAAAAGAGTAGGAACAACAATATCGTTCAGAAGGGTCCTCTACAGCAAATTGGTCTTGGAAGGAGAAGTAGTCGACTGGGCTCTTTTCTTGGCGCCTCGAACCTCATGCCATGGTTGCGAGCTAGGAGCCCGCTTAGGGAGAGGAACATCAGGAAGAGGAAACTCCCAATCCGGAATGGACAATGGAGGTAGACCTAATGAGGAGCAGAACGGGATGAGGTCTGCGTGGGAAGATAGGGTGTACCATTTCCCGGAGGAACAGGCTTGGAGGTTAAAAGGGAAACCCCAACGGTAACGTAGCTGGCGTTTTCGTAGTTCGTCCGTTAGGGGCTTCAAGGATTTCCGCTGCTGGAGAGTGTACCAAGAAAGGTCTTGATAGAGGCTTATATCACAGCCATTGAGGTCGATACCATCCAATTGCCTAGCCTTGGACATAATTTCCTCTTTCTGGGCGAAGTAATGGAGCCGGCAAATGACATCACGAGGCCGGTCGGTGGAGAGGCCTCTCCCCCGAAGGGCTCTGTGGGCTCTGTCAAAAGTGATAACGTTATCCGAATCCTTATTCAAGAGTTTGTTAAATATCTTGGTCAGAGCGTCCACTAGCCCAGATTGGGGGACTTCCTCCGGGAGACCATGGACGCGAATGTTGTTCCGCCTGCCCCTGTTGTCGATATCCGTCATTCTGGACTACAAGGCTCGGATTTCCTTGGATTGAGCAAGACAGAGTCCCTCAACAAGGACACACAGGAAGCGCTAGCCTCTTGGTCTTCTTCCAGAGTCACCACGCGGTCAGACAGGGGTGAAATGTCGCTTTTTATGGAGGTGAGCTCAGTCCTAATAGTGTCTTGAAGGTCTTGCTTAGTAGGAAGGGACTTCATGAAGGTCAGGATTTCACGGAGCTCGCGACCGCCTGCTGATGCAGGGTCAGCCATATCATCAGCCGGATTCGAAATCGAGGAAGCAGAGGGAGAGGGCGGGGGGAGGAGCAGTTATCCATCTGTGGGGAGGTAGTGGGGTGAAGGAAGGGCCTCAGGTCCGCTTGAGACCTCGTGACTTTTTGAGGTTGGTTGTTGTTGCTCAGCCTAGAGGATTTCGAGGTACGTCCCATATTCCGGGGGGGACAGTGAGAAGGATGTTTGCAAGTAGCTCAGGATGTGTCAGGATCAGCAAGATACATACAACAGCATAGCTCCTGGGGAGCGGTCACTCCCCGTGGCCTGGTCTCAGATGGCCATCAGGTGGCTCCGGGTAGAATAGTAGAGAACGAGAGCTCAGGGCAGTGCATGTCAGTGCGGAGCAGCAACGTTGGCAGCTAATGACAGAGCCTCAGGATGCACTGAGGGGGGACGGAGTGCCAGTCAGCAAAGGGGAGAAACCAGGAAGGCAGGGGGCCCCTATATACGGGAAGGGTTCTGGCAGTTGGAAGCAAGAGTAGGCTGACTAAGTATATCTCGCCCGGGGGGAGGGGTCTGTAGTGTGACCCTGGGAGGTCGTCTGGCCTAGCACGGGGCAGGGCAAAAGGGCCCCCGTAAATCTGGCCCGTGTAGACAGAAGGTAGGACCTTATCAGTGCTCGGAGGGTCAGTATAGGGCGTTGGGCCATGGCTAAAAGGCCCCTGGTCTGACAGTATTCGCCATAGGGGGCGGGAAGTGGCTATGTGGGGTGCGGTGGGAGCAGTGAGGCAGTAGGGGGAGCCCCCAGGAACACAGGGGGTGCACCCCCAGAAAACCACTGCACCCAGCCAGGGAGGGCCGCGGCAGCGCGGTGCGCACGTCTTTACTGAGATCGTGAGGGGGGGAAGAGGGGGAGGCTAATTAGTGCACACACCTGTAATAGGCTAATATGTCAGGGCTCAGCGAGAAATAGGCAGCAGGCCTGTTATGAGACACTGTGAGTTACTGACTGTAAGTACTGTGCATACTGTGCATCACTGTGTTTGAGGTTAGGTCCTACCACTCTGAGAAAGATAATATACTATGTTTAATCATACCTCCCAACATGACCCTCTCCAGGAGGGACAAAATGCTCTGCTTCTGGACTTTCCTCAGAATATATGATTGCCATCAACTGTGGTGAAAAACCTTTCTTATCCATTAACCTGTTGTAAACTGCTAGCAATCAAGCATTAAGAGAAAATAAGAGGTAGAAAAAAAGTAGAGCATTTTGTCCCTCCTGGAGAGGGTCATGTTGGGAGGTATGTGCTTAGTTAGTGCCCAGATGCGCTAGGTTTTATTTTTATGTTTTGTTTTTGTACTGCACAATAAAACTAGATATGGCTAGATTGTATGAAGACCCTGGACTGGTATGCTGTTTTCCTGGCTGATGTCTGTTTGGAGGTGCCCATCTACCCTAGGAGATTGCACCCGATCCTGATCTCCTCACACTATCTTTAAAAAAAATAGAAAACTGTTTTGTACAACATCAAAAGTAACACCATTATATTTTACTTGAATATGTGTTTTATATTTATGTTGTTATGTATAATAAAAAGTTTATAATTTATGAGAAGCCAATTGTACACTCTTATTTGTGAACAGGTGGTATTTCCATTAGTATTTCTATTCACTAGTGCAGTCATTACCAATTGTTTTTGTTTTTCACACCACAAGATGTAGAATCCCCAAATTCTGAGGTAATAGCAAGTCAAGACAAGACCAATTTTCATGCCTGCCACATAGTTTGGACTGAAATAGTTCAGGTACTCGCTGTTGTGCGCACCCCTGGGATCCTTCAACAGTCGAGTATCAAATCTTATTCCAGTTGTTGATGGAAAAAAAACTTTCTTTAGCCCTTTGAAACACTAGATAGGTATAGGCGTCCTCTTTCCTCTAGTCGATTTACCTGAAGCACATATGTTGCTTCCTGCTAAGTATAGGTAAAGGCTTTGCAATTACAGCACCAATTGCAGTGGGAGGGCGGCAGCAGAGGCATCAAGGCAGCTGCTTAGGGCCCTGTGGGTCTCAATGGGCCCTGTGAGTCCCAGGGGGGCCCAACGCTAAGGCTGTATGGAGGGCATTTTTGGTGGACCGCGACCTCCATCAAAAATGTCGGAGAGCTGAGCTGGCTGAATACTACCAGCAGGCTGTCAGTGATTAGACAGCTGTTGGATGCCGGCTTAAGCCGGTTTAAGCAAATGCCTGTGTCTCCTACAGTGTTGTAAGCTACGATCACTCATATAAAATATGGTCAGTGAGTGTAATAATGAGGTATGGGGACCTGCTACATTCAGTGAGGGAAGCACTGATCTAAAATGCAGTAACTGAGTGGTGTAATAATGGAAGTTAGAGGTGAGGGGACATGATGCAATCAGTGTAATAGAATATAAGGCAGAAAAACAACAAATAATGTAAGAGGCATACATCAGGAATGAAAATATAGTGCTATTGATTATTTGAGGAAGGGGGCCCTGAATCAGTATCTTGCTTAGGGCTCCAGGAGGTCTAAATCCACCTCTGGGTGGCCTTGCCCTGCAATGGGCGGCCCCCAGCATGCGATTGCAAGGATTGCAAATTCTGCTAAAAAGCAGAATCTGCAATCCTTACAGAATAACCCCCATAATCCATTGGAAGCCAAATTTGTGAGGAATGAAGAACCTTTATATCCGGCACCTTCTAGACCTCCCTGATGGGAAATGGAGATATCCGAAGAAGGAAAAGCAGCAACTTTCTTGCACCGACGTCAGAATGCACCCATAGCGAACACTTGGGGATTCATATCTCAACCGTCTAGAGTGACACAAAGCAGCAATGAGGTTTTCCATGCCGTGAGTCGAAGAATACAGTAGGTCCTCACTGTTTGGGATGATGCTAGTCTCTGCAAGTCCACCTTTTTAACTAAGCCTATGAAGGCGAGATATGCTTTCTTATGTGGTTTAGAGGAAACCTATAATATACACTGTGGTATAGCAGACCCATAACCCAAATGCAGGGGGTATGAGCATATTATGTTATCAAACATAACACTGTTGATGATCCTCCACAGAGGACCCTTGGAACAATGTCATAGCAGGCACTGGATATCAGGTAGAGTACCTCAGTAAGTTAACCAATCCTATTTCTCAATGTCACTGACAGCTTAGGTGGATTAGTATCTGAGACCCTGTACTCTGTCTGCCACAGAGCCAGGGTGGGACATGCCAAGGCCAGGGACTGAACCCTAGAGAGGTAAATGCACCTGAACCAACTTTGGGGGTCATTTCGAGTTGATCGCTCGCTAGCTGTTTTTTGCAGCGCTGCAAACAGATAGTCGCTGCCTATAGGGGAGTGTACAGTATGTTTGCTTTGCAAGTGTGCGAACGCATGTGCAGCCGAGCGGTACAAAAATGTTTTGTGCAGTTTCTGAGTAGCTCAGAACTTACTCAGCCGCTGCGATCACTTCAGCCTGTTATTGCTCGGAATTGACGTCAGACTCCCGCCCTGCAAACGCTTGGACACGCCTGCGTTTTTCCAAACACTCCCAGAAAATGGTCAGTTGACACGCACAAACGCCTTCTTTCTGTCAATCTCCTTGCGATCGGCTGTGCGAATGGATTCTTCGTAAAGTCCATTGCTCAGCAAAGATCCGCTTTGTACCCGTACGACACGCCTGCGCATTGTGATGCATACGCATGCGCAGTTCGGACCTGATCGCAGCAAAAAAACCTAGCATGCGATCAGGTCGGAATGAACCCCCTTACCAGGGTGGACACCAACCTGCCGAGAGCCTAAGCCCCTGCAGATTTCACCATGGTTGAATCAGCACGGATGCCTGCAAGTCATTGGGTTCTATATGCACAAATACCCCCACTGTGCAGATGGCAACTGTTAATTTACACTGTGCCAAAGTAAAAAACATTGCTACCACTCCAAATATTAGTGGCGCTATAATACAGTAAAATCCTCTGTTGTTTGCATAGTGGTTAGTACTTAATTAGCAGAGAGTAAATACAGCCAGTTTAACAAATGCAGCTAATACAATAATAAATGTACTTTAGCTTGGGTGTGGATCATTAGATCGACAGTGTCTAGGTCGACAATGTTTAGGTCGAACACTATAGGTGACAGTCACTAGGTCGACAGGGTTTGAAGGTTGACAGGGTTTCTAGGTCGACGTGTTCTAGGTCGACAGGTCAAGAGGTCAACATGAGTTTTTTATGGAGTTTTTTGGTGTCATTTTCTTCGTAGCGTGACCGGGAAGCCCAATTAGTGTGTCACGCTTGGCGTAAGTTGGGGTTCCGACAACCGAGTTTTGGCTGAAGGGACAGCTACCTGTGAGGAGAGTAAACGAGGTGGATGAATGTAATTCCTCCTCATGGGGTGGAAGCCTAACTAAGTGTTGTCAAAGTCGAAAAATATTGTAATGCATGCCTAACGTACTAACCCCATGCACATGCCCGCTGCGCGTGCACTCAGTCTGCCATGCGTACGCATATCCGCAATTTGCGTAACGGAGCTTTTCACGGCCATGCGCCTTAGCGCATGGTATGCGCATTTACGGTAGAGTTTGTGAACGCATAGAGGGTTATTAGAACATTACATATTTAACCCAAATAGTGTACATTTTACATATAGTTCCCCTAGACCATGTCAGCGAGTATTAATAGTTTAAACAGTTCCTGGACAGAGGGATTCGCCTTTGCATGGTAGGAAGGGTCAGATAAAGGTTGGAAGGTGATGTCTAGTATCCAGCTGTAGGGTATTTTGAGGGTAACATTCCAGTGTTGGTTAGAGAAAGATTGCTTGTTCCTGCTTATAGTTATGTGCAAAAGTAGAATATGAACATTAACTGTATTTACAGTATATTATGTATGCGGCGGGAATCCAGAGGATACCACCCACAAGAGCAGTTGGGGAAAGATATCGCCCACCCTTTCAAATCCACCTATGACCTTTTCTGTAATGTAGAGACACATCCCTGTGTCCTATGGACAATGAGATTACAGTGACCATTGTATTGTGTATGCATGTTGTGTATAAAAAGCCCATTGTTGCCTAGCCGGTCAGAAGACTCTGAACGCTATCTGTATGACCAGCGGAGGACCGACTCGGGTTGCGCTTGCGAACATTCTCACGTATGTACATTCTCTGTGGCCATTATTCTGTTTGAATTTACTTGTTAGCCTGTAGTGTATGATTTGTATTGTTTTACCTTTTGGAATTAATCCACTGAGGCCTTAGAACCCTGTGGTTGCAACTACAAATCAGTGTTGTGTTTTCACTTTCCTGGATGGGCTTTAGAGTGTATTTATCTGTATAAGGTGTATAAGTATTGATAAGGTGTACGCACTGCGGTTACTTTATACCGTCAGTGCTACTTAAGGTTTTAGGTATAACATCATTGCAGTACTTTGCTGTTAAGGGTTTAAAGTGTAAGCATATCATTACATTGTATCATTAACAAGGTTTATGTCACTCACCGCGGGCAGCGGCGGCCGCGCTTGTCCCTGCGGGTGACCTGGTCTGCCCGGCGCCTCTCTTCTCCCGGCGATCTCCGGTTCCAGCGGCGGGTCGGCGCGTTCCTCCGGCGGCTTCCCGGAGCGAGGGCGCCGCCATCATAGTGAGGTCAAGGAGGCGGAGCAGGACTGACGTCACCTGCCTGCTCCGCCAATCAGGCAAGGGCGGGGAATTCAAAACCAGACGCCGGGCAGAGATCCGGTGCCTGAGTATCTTCGTTTCTCCCGCAGAAGCTGTGATTCCAGAGCTCCCACGTTCCTGTGACCTCGTGCCTCCAAGCACCTCCGTGCCTCCAAGCACCTCTGTGCCTCCAAGCACCTCCATGCCTCCAAGCACCTCGTGTCTCCAAGCACCTCGTGCCTCCAAGCACCTCCGTGCCTCCAAGCACCTCCGTGCCTCCAAGCATCCCGTGCCTCCAAGCACCTCCGTGCCTCCAAGCACCTCCGTGCCTCCAGCACTTCAGTGCCTCCAGTGCCTCAGCATTCAGTCTCACTGTGCTCCCGGCACCTGTGTGTCTCAGTACCTGTACTACCAGCACCTCAGTGCCTTCAACACCACAGTGCCTCCAACACCATAGTGCCTCCAACACCACAGTGCCTCCAACACCTCAGCATTCAGTATTTCTACAAGTCTTGTCTTTCAGGAAACCTTCAAGAATTCTTCCGTGCTTCCTGCCTGCCGTCTTAATCCTGCATGAGGAAGACCTACATCCGGCCATCTCTACTGCGACCCAGTAGCGGTTCCTCTTCCCGGTCATCGGAAGAAGCCCCGAGTCCACAACACTCCCAAATCAGGTCAGTGATAGTATACTCAGGCCAGATGGACCTGGGGAATCGGAACACGGACTCAAGTGCCATCCAGAATCTGGCTTCCCGAGTACAAAGTCAGGAAGCGGCACAAGGCCAGGTGATGCAGTACCTCCAGCAGTTGTCCGGGCGTCTGGATCAGATTCAGGCGTCTCTAGCCTCTGTAATTCCGGCACCTGTTCCAGTAGTCGCACCAGTTGCCGTTGCCAGCAATGTTCAACCATCGGCCGGTATCACCCCACGCCTTCAGCTGCCTACTCCGTCCCGCTATAATGGGAATCCTAAAAATTGTCGCGGTTTCTTAAACCAATGCGAGGTACATTTCGAGCTACTTGCACACAACTTTCCTACAGACCGGTCCAAGGTAGCATATATTATTTCTCTGCTGGAAGGGTCTGCCTTGGATTGGGTGTCTCCATTATGGGAACGATCTGATCCCATGGCTTCCAACTATACCAACTTCATCACGTCTTTTCGAAGAATTTTCGACGAACCCGGCAGAACACTGCTTCTTCCGACTTGCTCCGTGTTCGACAGGGCGCCCGTTCCGTGGGTCAGTACGTGGTTCATTTCCAGACCATTGCCTCCGAACTACGCTGGAATAATGATGCCCTGAGAGCTGCCTTCTGGAACGGTATTTCCGACCGGCTGAAAGATGAGCTGGTTACCAGAGATCTGCCGGATCCATTAGAAGATTTGATTTCCCTTTGCGTCAAGGTGGATCTTCGGATGCAGGAGCGTGGAAGGGAACGTAGCTGTTCGGATCGTTCCAGGTTCCGGAATCCTACTCCTAGACCAGTGGCCTCACCTAGCTCGAGCCCATGCAAATTAACCGATCCCGACTGTCTCCGGAAGAACCACAGCGTCGTCGTGAGGGTAAACTCTGCCTTTACTGTGGAGCCGCAGATCATTTTCTTAAATCTTGTAAATCCCGTCCGGGAAACGGGCAGGCCTAGCTTGTTCCGGAGGAGTCAAGCTGGGAGTTACGACAAAAGCTTCTCCAACTTCGGACTGTTTGCTTCCTGTAACTCTAGTCTCCGATTCAGTTTCCAAGTCTTGTGAAGCCCTGTTGGATTCCGGGGCTGCGGGGAACTTCGTATCTTCCTTCTGTGCCCAAAACTTGGGTTTAAAGTTACGGCCTATCGAGCGGCCAATTTCACTGACGGCTATCAATGGGACTAGAATTTTCAAAGGTCTTATAATGTGGCGCACGGGGCCAGTTAAGCTGCAGGTCGGGGCTCTACATCAGGAAGGTCTGGAACTCCTGGTAATCCCAGAAATGCACCATGATCTGGTTCTTGGAATGCCTTGGCTAAAAAGTCATAATCCCCACATCGACTGGAAGTCTTCACAAATTCTGTCCTGGAGTTCCTTTTGTCACACTAATTGTCTCACTCCTGTTTGTCCGCTCCGTGTCTCCTCCAAGACGGATGAAAAGCACATTCCGGAGGCGTATCAAGGGTACAAGGACGTGTTTTCGGAACAAGCAGCTGATCTGTTACCACCTCATAGGCCTTGGGACTGCCCTATTGACCTTGTCCCAGGGAAGACGCCACCCTGTGGTCGCACATATCCTCTGTCACTTCCCGAGACTCAAGCTATGTCGGAGTATATTAAGTCCAATCTGCTCAAGGGATTTATTCGCCCCTCTTCCTCCCCTGCTGAAGCGGGCTTCTTTTTCGTGAAGAAAAAGGACGGGGGGTTGAGACCATGCATCGACTACCGCGGCTTAAACGATATTACTATCAAGAATAAATGCCCCTTGCCACTAATCACAGAGTTATTTGATAGGGTTCGTGGTGCCCGCATTTTTTCCAAACTCGACTTGAGGGGAGCTTATAATCTTATACGCATCCGAGAAGGGGATGAATGGAAGACTGCC
Organism: Pseudophryne corroboree; assembly: GCF_028390025.1. Classification (NCBI taxonomy): domain Eukaryota; kingdom Metazoa; phylum Chordata; class Amphibia; order Anura; family Myobatrachidae; genus Pseudophryne; species Pseudophryne corroboree. The sequence continues at coordinate 646,455,750 of NC_086445.1, forward strand.
TTCAATACCCGAGATGGGCATTACGAATACCTGGTGATGCCGTTCGGTCTCAGTAATGCTCCCGCTGTTTTTCAGGGATTTGTCAATGAAATCTTTCGTGACATGTTATATCAGAGTGTTGTGGTATATTTGGACGACATACTGATCTTTTCCAAGAATCTTGTCGAACACAGGACTCAAGTCAAAGAGGTGCTCCACCGTTTACGAGAGAATCATCTCTATGCCAAGCTTTCCAAATGTACCTTTGAAGTAACATCAATTCCGTTCCTCGGTTATATCATCTCGGGGACGGAGCTTCGCATGGATCCGGAAAAGCTGTCTGCCATTCGTGACTGGACTCAGCCTCTTTCTTTGAAAGCAATACAAAGGTTCCTGGGCTTTGCGAACTACTACAGGAAATTCATTAGGGGTTTCTCCACCATTGTTGCGCCCATTACTGCCCTGACGAGAAAGGGTTCTAATCCAAGTTTGTGGCCTCCGGAAGCCATTGAGGCTTTTTCCCACTTAAAGTTAGCTTTCATGACGGCTCCAGTTCTCCAACAACCAAATTTCGATGAACCTTTCTTCCTAGAGGTTGATGCATCTTCAGTCGGGGTTGGGGCTGTTCTCTCTCAGTACTCCTCTGATAAGAAATTACATCCGTGTGGCTTCCATTCTCGTAAATTCTCTCCGGCCGAACGAAATTACACTATTGGAGACCAGGAACTCTTGGCAATTAAATCCGCCTTGGAAGAGTGGAGATATCTTTTGGAAGGGGTTAAACATGTGTTTACCATCTACACGGATCACAAAAATTTGCTGTACATCAAATCCGCACAATGCTTGAATCCTCACCAAGCGAGGTGGGCACTTTTCTTTTCTCGATTCTCGTTTGTTATCAAGTACCGGGCCGGGACTCTCAATATTAAAGCAGATGCGCTTTCCCGTTCACAAGCTTCCACAGACGAGGATGAATCTCCTGAGCGGGGTTTAATTCTAAATCCAGTTTCTGTCTCTGCTGCTTTAACTACTCCAGCTCCTCCTCCTGGAAGAATGTCCATACCAGCTAGATTCCGGCCAAGAATACTACAGTGGGTCCATAACTCCAAGTTTTCCGGTCATCCCGGTGCCCAGAAGATGTACAAGTTTCTGCAAAGGTCTTACTGGTGGAACACCATGAGGAAGGATGTACAAGATTGCGTTAATTCTTGTCCACAATGTACACAACATAAATCTCCTCGTCTGCCTCCTGCAGGGTTACTTCGTCCTTTGCCTATCCCTGTGAGGCCCTGGACTCACATTTCCATGGACTTCATCACTGACTTGCCCTGTTCCAAGGGTTGCAACACCGTTTGGGTAATCGTTGACCGTTTTTCGAAGATGGCACACTTCGTGCCTTTGACTGGTCTCCCGACAGCTCCGAAACTGGCTCTACTGTTCATCCAAGAACATTTTCGATTGCATGGGTTGCCACAAGAAATTGTTTCTGACCGTGGAGTACAGTTCACCGCCAGGTTTTGGAAAGCCCTCTGTTCAACTCTACAAATTAAACTTAAGTTTTCGTCTGCTTATCATCCCCAAACAAATGGTCAAACGGAACGAGTCAATCAAGATCTAGAGACTTTCCTTCGTTTGTATCTCCAACTGGGTGGAGTTGTTGCCTTGGGCGGAGTTTGCCCATAACCATTTGTTTCATTCTTCCACTGGGGAATCACCATTCTTCGTCAACTACGGGTTCCATCCACGTGTTCCAGAATTTCCAAGCCTTCCGATAGAAGAGGTTCCAGCTGTAACGTCCACTCTACGACACTTCGGACAAATTTGGAGAAGGATTCATGCTAATCTTAAGAAGGTTTCAGTCCGGTACAAGTTCTTCGCAGATAAGAAACGGCGAGCCGCACCTCAATATAAAGTTGGGGACAGGGTATGGCTGTCCACACGTAATCTCCGGTTGAAGGTGCCCACCATGAAGTTCGCTCCAAGGTTCATCTGTCCTTACCCTGTGCTACAAGTCTTAACTCCTGTGGTCTGTAAACTGGGTTTGCCTTCCCACCTTCGAATACCTAACGCCTTTCATGTTTCTCTACTCCGTCCCCTCATTCTGAATCGGTTCCACTCAGCATCCCCTAGGCCAACGTCTGTAGTGACAGAAGCTGGAGCGGAGTTTGAAATCAAAGCTATTCTTGACTCTCGTTATCTTCATAAGAAATTACAGTACTTGGTGGACTGGAAGGGTTATAGTCCTGAGGAGAGAAGTTGGATTAAGGCTACTGAAGTAACGGCTCCTCGACTGGTTCGGATCTTCCACTCCAGACATCCAACTAAGCCCGGAAAGTGTCCAGGGGCCACTCCTGGAGGAGGGGGTATTGTCACTCACCGCGGGCAGCGGCGGCCGCGCTTGTCCCTGTGGGTGACCTGGTCTGCCCGGCGCCTCTCTTCTCCCGGCGATCTCCGGTTCCAGCGGCGGGTCAGCGCGTTCCTCTGGCGGCTTCCCGGAGCGAGGGCGCCGCCATCATAGTGAGATCAAGGAGGCGGAGCAGGACTGACGTCACCTGCCTGCTCCGCCAATCAGGCAAGGGCGGGGAATTCAAAACCAGACGCCGGGCAGAGATCCGGTGCCTGAGTATCTTCGTTTCTCCCACAGAAGCTGTGATTCCAGAGCTCCCACGTTCCTGTGACCTCATGCCTCCAAGCACCTCCGTGCCTCCAAGCACCTCCATGCCTCCAAGCACCTCATGCCTCCAAGCACCTCCGTGCCTCCAAGCACCTCCGTGCCTCCAAGCACCTCGTGCCTCCAAGCACCTCCGGGCCTCCAAGCACCTCGTGCCTCCAAGCACCTCCGTGCCTCCAAGCACCTCCGTGTCTCCAAGCACCTCGTGCCTCCAAGCACCTCCGTGCCTCCAAGCACCTCCGTGCCTCCAAGCATCCCGTGCCTCCAAGCACCTCCGTGCCTCCAGCACTTCAGTGCCTCCAGTGCCTCAGCATTCAGTCTCACTGTGCTCCCGGCACCTGTGTGTCTCAGTACCTGTACTACCAGCACCTCAGTGCCTCCAACACCACAGTGCCTCCAACACCACAGTGCCTCCAACACCTCAGCATTCAGTATTTCTACAAGTCTTGTCTTTCAGGAAACCTTCAAGAATTCTTCCGTGCTTCCTGCCTGCCGTCTTAATCCTGCATGAGGAAGACCTACATCCGGCCATCTCTACTGCGACCCAGTAGCGGTTCCTCTTCCCGGTCATCGGAAGAAGCCCCGAGTCCACAACACTCCCAAATCAGGTCAGTGATAGTTTAAAGGTTATCAATTGTGTGTGCGCTCGCTGTGTGTACTCTGTACACTCAGCACGGCGTGTGTACGCTAAGTGCGTACCTCGTGCAGGACTCTGTACGCAAATAGCGTACAAAGTGCGTAGCACGTGTATTCAGTCTAGCGGCCATAGCGGATCCACGGTAATAGTGTATTTAGAGGTATAGCTTTGCGGTCTAAGATAATATTTATTTATTTATTTATTAACAGTTTCTTATATAGCGCAGCATATTCCGTTGCGCATTACAATTAGAACAACAGTAATAGAACAAAACTGGGTAAAAACAGACAGACATAGAGGTAGGAAGGCCCTGCTCGCAAGCTTACAATCTATAGGGAAATAGGCATAGATACACAAGGATAGATGCTACCTATTGCATAATGGTCCACCAGATTGCTAGGTTCTTAATGGGTTGTATGATGATACCCCACAAAGTTATCCAAGTGTCAGGAGGGTGTGAGACTAAAGAAAGACAAGATATGTGATGTTATGAATACTCTACAGAGGATGTAATTAGATAATATCGACATTATCAGTGTTAACGTTGGCCAGAGGGCGTAAAGAAAAGGAGGACTTCGAAGGAAGATAACTGTAGTTTTAATGAATAATCAGGCTGCACACGAATATTGGAGCAATTGAAGAAACTGGAAGAATTAGAGTCTATGGTTAAATGACTTGAAGAGTGAAGCTGAAGAACTCCGGTAAAGAAGAACTGAAGACTGTGTTTTATGATTAAAAGACGAGGCTGAAGTACTTGGACTTTGAAGAAATGAAGACTGTGGTTTGTAATTGAAAGACGAGGCTGAAGAACTTGGACTTTGAAGAAATGAGGACTGTGGTTTGTGATTGAAAAACGAGGCTGAAGAACTTGGACTTTGAAGAAATGAAGACTGTGGTTTGTGATTGAAAGACGAGGCTGAAGAACTTGGACTTTGAAGAAATGAAGACGTCTGCGGGAACCGCCGTTAGCACCTGGAGCTCCTCTACGACCTGGGACCCCGTGAGCACTTCCACGAGTGGCAACGGACTTAGACAGCAGTACTGCAGCAGCGTTTATGTAACCGATGGATGAGAGCAACCAGGACCAGGGAACCAGAAGTAACCTGGGAGCACAGAGCTGGAGAACCTTTCACAAGGAGGTAACATGAAGCACTGGCACTCTCCCTCTGAGCCAGCCCCCTTTTGTAAGTGGAGAACACGCAGGATTGGCTGCACACAGATTGGGAACTTCATTGGTAATACTCTGGTCTCCAACATGGCTGCCCCCAGCACAGGAGACATACTTAGCTGTTAGCACACAGCTTTAGCCAGCTTCTGTCTCTGACACACTATACTGTGTCAACACTAGAGGACCTTACCGCAGCAATCCCCGCCGCAGCGCCCGGCTCTCCTCGGCCCCCGGCCCTTGGCAGCCACATATCCATCCAGCAGCTCCCTGCCGCCGCAGCCACGCCAACCAGCGGGATGGTAACCCGCGGGAGCTCCCGCCGGAGGTAAGGCTCCGGAGCCTGACAGTACCCCCCACTTTTAGGGTGGGCTCTGAACACCCTTGTGCTTTCATCGGATTCTTGGTATGAAAGGCCCGGACTAATCTTGGAGCATGGACGTCCTCTTCAGAAACCCAGGACCTTTCCTCCGGTCCATATCCCTTCCAATCAATAAGATATTGGAGACGACCATATCTTTTATGACAGTCAAGGATCCTATGAACTTCAAATTCTTCTCCCTGAGCAGCTTGCACCTTGGGAGGTCTAGGGAGTGCAGCCCGAAAACGGTTCAGTATGAGAGGCTTCAATAAGGAGATGTGAAATGCATTTGGGATCTTCAAGTATGAAGGCAACATCACTTTGTATGCTACTGGATTCAATACTTTTTCAACAGGATATGGTCCAATGAATCTGGGGGCAAATTTCTTGGAAGGGACCTTGAGTCTTAAGTTTCGAGTAGAAATCCAGACTTGATCACCCACTTTGAGACTAGGGACAGCATTCCATTTCCGATCTGCAAAAAAATTGTATTTATGGGACGTTTTAAGCAGAGCCTCATGAACTTGTTTCCACATCTTAGTGAATTGCTGAAGGGCTAACTCTGCAGCAAGTACTTCGAGAGCTGGAAGAGATTGGAAAGCAGGAACACGTGGATGAAGTCCATAATTCACATAAAAGGGTGTGGAATGAGTAGCAGAATGGTAGAGATTATTGTGAGCAAATTCAGCAAATGGAAGATAGTCCAGCCAATCATCCTGAGAAGAAGACATGAAGAGTCGTAGGAGAGTCTCTAAGTCTTGGTTCACTCTCTCATTCTGGCCATCCGTTTGGGGATGGTATGCAGAATAGAAACGTAATTCCATTCCAAGAGCTGAACTTAGTGCTCTCCAGAATTTAGCCACAAACTGAGGCCCTCGATCGGAAACTATCTCTTGTGGAAGTCCATGTAACCGGAAGATGTCTGAACATTTTTGATAGTTGTGGAGCGGTTGGAAGACCTGTGAGTGGGACAAAGTGCGCCATTTTGGAAAATCGGTCCACAATGATACAAATGGTGTTTCGTCCTCTGGAGACAGGTAGGTCAGTTATAAAGTCCATGGAGATATGTGTCCAGGGTTTTTGTGGAACCGATAGCGGATGAAGAAGACCCGATGATGATCCTCTTGGACTTTTATGTTGGGCGCACTTTGGGCAGCCAGCTATGAATTCCAAAACATCCGTCTTCAGATGAGGCCACCAATAGGAGCGTTGGATGAACTTAAGAGTCTTGAGGCTACCTGCGTGTCCCATACACGGTGAGGTATGAGCCCAAGTGAGCAGTTTTTTCCTGAGTTCTGGTGCAATGAAGGTATTTCCCGGTGGCGGAAGCGGAGTAGTACGAGTTGCAGTAAAGGAGGCAGGATCTAGGATGAATTGTCTGTCCGGAAGATCTGTGGACTCATCTGAATTCAATGAACGAGAGAGCGCATCTGCTTTCCGATTAAGAGACCCTGGACGATAACTGAACTTGAAAGAAAAACGTGAGAAGAACAGTGCCCACCTGGCTTGCCGTGGGTTTAAACATCGGGTGGTCTCAAGATATAAAATATTTTTGTGATCTGTGGTTACTGAGATTGGGTGCTGAGCTCCTTCCAGTAAGTACCTCCACTCTTCAAAAGCAAGTTTTATGGCAAGCAATTCTTGTTCTCCAATGGTGTAGTTTTGTTCTGCCAGAGAGAGTCTTCGGGAAAAATAAGCACAAGGATGAGCTTTCTGATCCTCGAAGTACTGGGATAAGACGGCCCCCACTCCTACTAAAGAAGCATCCACCTCCACCTGAAAAGGAAGACTGAGATCAGGTTGCCGAAGGATAGGAGCAGACATGAAGGCCTCTTTCAGAAACTAAAAGGCTTTTAGTGCCTCAGGTGGCCAAGCTGCAGAATTAGACCCTTTTCTTGTTAAGGCTGTAATCGGGGCAATGATGAAGGAATAATCTTTAATAAACTTCCTATAGAAATTGGTGAACCCTAAAAAACGCTGGATTCCCTTCAGAGTGGTAGGAAGGGTCCAATCTCTGATTGCTTGGACTTTGGCAGGATCCATCTGTAATCCCTCCCGGAAATGATGTAACCTAAAAAAGGGATGGAGGGAACCTCAAACGTGCACTTCTCTAGTTTACAAGAGAGTCGATTTTCCCTTAGACGTCTCTAGACTTCTCTGACTTGTTCCTGATGGACTTCCAGATCTTTGCAAAATATTAGAATATCGTCCAGATACACAACCAGGCACTTATAGATGAGATCTCGGAATAACTCATTGACATAATTCTGGAAGACTGCTGGAGCATTGCATAAGCCAAAGGGCATCACAAAATATTCGTAATGCCCGTCGCGAGTATTGAACGCAGTCTTCCACTCGTCTCCTGCGCGAATGCGTATAAGGTTATAAGCTCCCCGCAGGTCCAATTTGGTGAAAATGGTAGCCCCCTTTACACGGTCAAATAGTTCGGGAATCAAGGGCAAGGGGTATCTATTCTTAACTGTAATTTCGTTGAAGCCCCGGTAGTCGATGCAAGGCCGTAGGCCCCCGTCCTTTTTCTTAAAAAAATAAAACCCTGCCCCGGCTGGAGAAGAGGAAGGGCGAAGGTACCCTTTGGCCAAATTCTCCTGTATGTACTCAGCCATCGCTTGGGTTTCTGGGTGAGATAAAGGGTACGTTCGGCCTCTGGGAGGTGTTTTACAAGGCAGTAAATTGATAGGGCACTCCCAACTTCGGTGGGGAGGCAAGGTATCCGCCCCTTGCTTACTGAACACGTCCAGAAAGGGCTGATAGGCATCTGGGAGTTCAGTGGAGTGTAGGGTAAAGAGTTGCTTGACGGTGAATAAACAGCTTTTAGAACACGACTCCCCCCAGGCGTGTACATCCATAGTTTGTCAATCCAAGCGGGGGTTGTGCTCCTGCAACCACGGGAATCCTAGGATTATTTTTTGAGAGGCTTTGGGAATTACCAGGAAAGAGATAACTTCAGAATGGAGAATACCAACTTTCATCTTTAGAGGAACTGTACGGTGGGTGATGATCCCTTCAGGGATATAACTTCCGTCAACCACGGTGATAGAGATAGCTCGCTCCAAACGAGTGGTTGGTATTTCAGACTGTCGGATTAAGGCGTAAGTAATGAAACTTTCTGCAGCTCCAGAATCCAAAAGTGCTGTAACATGAAAGGAGGTAGAGGGAATTTCCAGAAATACAGCCAACAGTGATTCCTTCCTGGTAAATTGGTTGGGGAATGCTCCTAGTTTAACCTCTCCAGCATAAGCTAGGAGTGGGAGTTTCCCGGTCGATGAATACAAGACTTAACAAAGTGGTCGGCTGCCCCACAATACATGCAGAGGTTTCCCTTATCTGCATCTTTGACGTTCCTCATTGGTGAGACGAGAACGGTTGACCTGCATGGGTTCTTCAGTAGACGGCGAGGATGGTCTAGAAGTGGGACAGGCCCGAGATTTGGGTCGCTCAAACCTTGTTCTCTCAAGACAGCGCTCCTTGTATCTTAGATCCATCTTGTTACATAAAGAAATAAGCTGATGGAGCTTAACTGGCACATTCTGAGTGACCAGGTCATCTTTAATTTTGTCGAAATTTGTTCCAAAAGGCGTCAATGAGAGCCTCTTCATTCCAGCCCACTTCGGAAGACAGAGTACGGAATTGGATCACGTACTGGGTGACGGAATGGGTTTCCTGAGGCAGATGCAGAATCTCCAAAGAGGCAGAGGTGGTACGGCCTGGCTCGTCAAAGATTTTACGAAAAGTTGCCACGAATTCTGGGTAATTCGAGAGTATGGGATCAGTTCTCTCCCATAAGGGTGAAGCCCAATCCAGAGCTGGTCCAGTCAGAAGTGAAATTATGTATGCTATTTTGGTCCGATCAGACGGAAAGTTAGCTTGCTGAAGCTCAAACTGGATCTCGCATTGATTGAGGAACCCTCGGCATTGCTTTGGACGACCGTCAAATTTACTGGGTGGCGGTAGTTGTAAACGAGGAACTGGAATCAACACTAGAGGATTAGGTGCTGGTGGATTGGAAGCTGGAACTGGAGTCCGAGATGTGGAAATGGTTGTGTGAAGAGAATCCAAACGAGTGGACATATTCTGCATGAACTGTACAATCTGTGCCTGCATGGCCTCTTGTTTATTTAGACGAGACAGAATATCCACAGAGGCATCGACCCGGTAGCCTGCTCACTTGCCGGATCCATTGGGCCAGTGCTTACTGTCACGCTCAGCGTAAGTTGGGGTTCTGACAACCGAGTTTTGGCTGAAGGGACAGCTACCTGTGAGGAGAGTACATGAGGTGGCTGAATGTAATTCCTCCTCATGGGGTGGAAGCCTAACTAAGTGTTAACGTTGGCCGGAGGGCGTAAAGAAAAGGAGAACTTCGTAGGAAGATAACTGTAGTTTTAATGAATAATCAGGCTGCACACGAATATTGGAGCAATTGAAGAAACTGGAAGAATTAGAGTCTATGGTTAAATGACTTGAAGAGTGAAGCTGAAGAACTCCGGTAAAGAAGAACTGAAGACTGTATTTTATGATTAAAAGATGAGGCTGAAGAACTTGGACTTTGAAGAAATGAAGACTGTGGTTTGTAATTGAAAGACGAGGCTGAAGAACTTGGACTTTGAAGAAATTAAGACGTTTGCGGGAACCGCCGTTAGCACCTGGAGCTCCTCTACGACCTGGGACCCTGTGAGCGCTTCCACGAGTGGCAGCGGACTTAGACAGCAGGACTGCAGCAGCGTTTAGGTAACCGATGGATGAGAGCAACCAGGACCAGGGAACCAGAAGTAACCTGGGAGCACAGAGCTGGAGAACCTTTCACAAGGAGGTAACATGAAGCACTGGCACTCTCCCTCTGAGCCAGCCCCCTTTTGTAAGTGGAGAACACGCAGGATTGGCTGGACACAGATTGGGAACTTCATTGGTAATACTCTGGTTTCCAACATGGCTGCCCCAGCACAGGAGACATACTTAGCTGTTAGCACACAGCTTTAGCCAGCTTCTGTCTCTGACACTCTATACTGTGTCACCACTAGAGGACCTTACCGCAGCGATCCCCGCCGCAGTGCCCGGCTCTCCAGACCCTCGGCCCCCGGCCCTTGGCAGCCGCACATCCGTCTAGAAGGACCCGCCGCCAGCAACTATCTGCCGCCGCAGCCGCACCAATCAGCAGTATGGTAACCCGCGGGAGCCCCCGCCGGAGGTAAGGCTCCGGAGCCTGACATAGTGCACCATGTCCCCTCGCTCGGGCAAGGTGCCTCGCTGCGCTCGGCACAGGTTACCATTCCCAATCGTAGTCCACGTGGATTGTTAAGTATGAAAAACTTATGTCGATCTTTTGACCTGTTGACCTAGAACATAACGACCTAGAAACCATGTCGATCTTGAAAACATGTCGACCTAGTGACTGTCGACCTAAAGTGGTAGACCTAAACATTGTCGACCTAGACACTATCAATCTTCAGACCGGATCCCCTGTAGCTTAACATAATACAATAATAAGGGCACTTAGCTTCTAGTATCCCATGCAGCAGCTGCAGGAGAGCGGCTGTGTCCATTCCTTGGAAGTGCAGGAGAATTAGCAGTCCCTGATGAAATATGGCATCTGTGCCTCCCCTGTTGGAAGCAGGACTGTACCACTGCAGCTCCAAAAGGTCCGCCCCCTACATTCTCTACTCTCCCTGGACACAAAGAACTTACCATTGTTAGTGAAAACCTTGGTCTTGCGTGACATACACGGGCAGCCTGTGATGCACCACGCTCCTCCACTTTGTACAGTATGAGAGGGAAGCTGCGTAAAAAAATGGTCCCCAAACCTAGGCAACCTCCACTAAGACCAGGGTGCTGTGGGGCGTCCCCAGTGGCCGACCTCCCACCCCCGCTGATGCAGCTGAACATGGCGAGCTGATCTCAGCGCTCCATAACCTAGCTACAAAGAAAAATAATTGTACAAAAACAAATCAAAAGAAACTAATCTATAACAAACCTTCTAAAATGGGCCCTAATCCATTGTGGGGTTGCTGGGGGGAGGAACTTTGCTTTTTAAAGCTACAGCTTAATTTATGTAAAAAGGAGGGAGGACCTAGACTGCATACCCTGTTACTAGAGATCTTAAGAGGTGCTATCATGCTGAGGCTTCTAATACTATGCTGGAGGAAGAGAAAAGCAGATGCACACTCCTAGCACTAAGATAATAGAAATCATTTAGAAAATTCCTCACAATTAACATGGAGTATAAGTGAAGTTCTTAGCACACATTTGCGCAAATATGTAGGCCCATGTACCGCGACCAGGAGACTTCATAACATGGGTCCCTAACATCTCTAATACTATCACATTCTATACATTTATCAAGGTCTTACCTTCCAACAGAGCCCTTATTAATGTGTGACCTAAAATGCAGGAAACTTTGCTAATTAAAACAACTGAGGGTAAATGGGAGGGGTGCCAATGCCATAGTGAATGTGCCTCACTTTCAAGTGTACAATATATACACACATATAGAGGAAAAAGGAGGGCGGCCTTGGACTTTACACCCTATTTCTAGAGATATTAAGAGGTAAAAAAAATGGAGTTTGATGATATTCCATGCTCTTTTTGTATTTTTTTCACATATCAAATTATGTAATATCAAACTCAAAAATTTTTTTTTTCCAGTTACCCCTCATAGAGTACTGTGTATGCTCTGAATATTAAATTTTTATCATGTTCCTTACCAGAGATATTAGAGGTCAATTTATGTAAAAAACTAGGAATTTTAAAGTGCTCTAAAAAAAAAAGTAGACTAGATAACTCAATATATGTTTGCCAAATCTTTGAGTATATAGGTATTAGCCCCAAAAAATTACAGCTATAAAATTTTATTAATTCCCACTGAAATACAATCCCAGAAAAACAGTGAAAAATGTCATACGCCATGATACAAAAATGGCCACCATCTTCATCTGAAGGTGAATACAAATAAAGTAATGGTGATTAATGACTACTAACTTACAGGGGTTATCACACACAAAAAATATTTATTTTTAAAAATGGTCAAGCAACCAATTAATTTCATTCTGGACCATTTGATATGGATTGACCCATAGGTATCAGCACCTTGGTGGTGCAGGAACATGGCTGGACTTGGGTGCTTGATTTGTTTCTATCTAAACTAAACTAAACCAAGACTAGCATTCCTACCAATCGAAGTGTGTGGTCCTGACACACTTCTGTCCCTTTATAAAGTGACTCTGTTCTGTGCATGTACTCTTTAATGGTTAGTCAAGTCTCTATGTGGTTGATGGCCACACCCACTCTGCTGGCTGGCCACACCCCTTAAGCGTGGCCCCTGCCACTGCATTCCCTTGTGAGCCCTTCATGTCCCAGTCCGAGACTGTACTGATCTAGCTTTAGCATCACCTACGAAGACATTAATGTTTCAAAGCCTTAGTGCAGAAAGCCACGCACTACAAGTAGATATTGAGGTTTCTATCAGAGAATTTGACCTTTAGTGAGCTCAGGAGAATTCTGACCATTTAATCCCTTTTTACATATAGTCTTGAAACAGGATTAGCTTTGTCTACTATGGTTTATAAGCTTTTATCACTAGCCCCTAACCAAGGTTCTTCAGATCCAAAATTTGTGTGGTATCAACTAGCATCCCAATAACCACCATACAGTACAGACAGAATCCCAGTGACCGCCACACAGTACAGACAGCATTCCAGTGGCAGCTATATAGTACATCAACCATCTTAGTAACACCATATAGTAAATCAAGCATTCTATACACTGCCATACAGTACAAGACTATCCCAATGAACTTCATATAATGCTGACAGCCTCAAAGTGACCATCATAACGTGCCAATAGCATTCCAGTGAACTCCATAATAAGAACTGTCTACCAAATTCTGGTGTGTTCACTGTTATTCTATATATTTATATCTAAAACAAATAATAATAATAATAATAATAATAATTTATTGTCACTACAACATTGGACATGTATAGTGAAATTACATACAGTTCACTCATAATAAATAAAATACACCAGTGAAATTAGCAATGTTAAGAATTCAGCCTAATAATTACTGAAGGGAAGAAACTGTTCCTCAACCTACTAGTTCAACATCCTAGACACCTATAACATTTCCTGGACGGTAAAAGAGAAAAAAACACATTACATGGATGACTACTATCTACGATCATCTTGTTTGCTTTAGACAAACTTCTTGCAGCGAATACATCAGCCAACCTAAGCAGATTGGTCAATGGTCCTCTCTGAAGATTTAATCACTCTATCCAAAGCAACATGATCAGAGCACTTGGCACAACCATACCACACCGTGATTGCATAGGTCAACAAACTCTCAATCACACAGCGATAAAAACTGACAAGAGTTGGTTTGTTTAAACCTGCTACTTTGAGTTGCCACAAAAAGAAAAGGCGTTGCTGAGCCCTTCCAACCACTGAATGATGTGTGAAGACCACGATAAGTCATCCGTAAAATTAATTCCTAGGAATTTCACTCCGCTAACCCTGTCCACCTCCTCACCATTTAGTAGCAGCGGCTGAATGGTGGATCTCTTGGATTTCCTGAAGTCTATCACCACCTCCTTTGTTTTATTACTATTTAGCAGCAGGTTAGTTTTTTCCCCCACTCTGCAAATTTTCTCACTTCCTTCCTATAGCTGTCCTCGTCTCCCTTAGTTATCAGGCCCACTAATGTAGTATCGTCCGCAAACTTTATTATAGAATTTGTTTCCGAGTTTAACTTACAATCGGAAGTGTATAAAGAATATAAAAATGGCCTTAAAACACAACCCAGAGGAACTCTTACGTTTAATACTAAGTCTGAAGATAAACAAGAACCCAATCTGACTGACTGCGGACGATGTGACAAAAAATAGGATTTTAATACCTACCGGTAAATCCTTTTCTCTTAGTCCGTAGAGGATGCTGGGGACTCCAAAAGGACCATGGGGTATAGACGGGATCCGCAGGAGACATGGGCACTTTAAGACTTTAAAAGGGGTGTGAACTGGCTCCTCCCTCTATGCCCCTCCTCCAGACTCCAGTTATAGAACTGTGCCCAGGGAGACGGACATTTCGAAGAAAGAATTTATAATTTAAACCCGGTGAGCGTCAAACCAGCTCACACCTCCAGCATGCCGCAGAACGTGGCATTCAACAGAACACCAGCTGACGGCATGAACAATATGCAGCAATATGCTGCCAGAAAACGTAACACAACCTGTCTGTAAACACAACCAATAACAGCATAACGCATGAATACGTCAGCCACAGGCTGACGGAAAAGTGACACAGCGGGGTAAATTTACTAAGAATCGTATTTTCCCGTTTGAGGTCAAAGTTCAATCACGAATGACATCGAAAGTGTAAATATGCAACTTTTTGAATTGATTACGACTAATTTACTAAGATGCCGTATTCTGCATTTTCGGTTTTTCCGATGTCGATGTCATTCGTTTTTTTAGGCAGTGTTTTACGTGAGTGACTTGTAAAACACTGCCGACTTTAATACAATGCATCTCGGCCGGATCTGAGAGATCCGTGCTGGGCTTCATTGTGCACCTTGTAAATAAATAAAAAAATGTTTAAACTTAATAAAAAAAATTGCGTGGGGTCCCCCCTCCTAAGCCAAACCAGCCTCGGGCTCTTTGAGCTGGTCCTGGTTGCAAAAATATGGGGAAAAAATTGACAGGGGTTCCCCCATATTTAAACAACCAGCACCGGGCTCTGCGCCTGGTCCTGGTTCCAAAAATACGGGGGACAAAAAGCGTAGGGGTCCCCCGTATTTTTGAAACCAGCACCGGGCTCCACTAGCTGGACAGATAATGCCACAGCCGGGGGTCACTTTTATACAGCGCCCTGCGGCCGTGGCATTAAATACCCAACTAGTCACCCCTGGCCGGGGTACCCTGGAAAAGTGGGAACCCCTTCAATCAAGGGGTCCCCCCCCCTCCAGCCACCCAAGGGCCAGGGGTGAAGCCTGAGGCTGTCCCCCCCCATCCAATGGGCTGCGGATGGGGGGCTGATAGCCTTTGTTGTAAGTTATGAATATTGTTTTTAGTAGCAGTACTACAAGTCCCAGCAAGCCTCCCCCGCAAGCTGGTACTTGGAGAACCACAAGTACCAGCATGCGGCGGAAAACCGGGCCCGCTGGTACCTGTAGTACTACTACTAAAAAAATACCCCAATAAAGACATAACACACACACCTTGAAAGTATAACTTTAATGCATACATACACACCACCATATACACATACTTACCTTATGTTCACACGAGGGTCGGTCCTCTTCTCCATGTAGAATCCATGGTGTACCTGTTGAAAAAATTCTACTCACCAAATCCAGTGTAGAGGGCTCCTCGGGTAATCCATTTGTAATCCACGTACTTGTAAAAATAAAAAAACGGACACCCGACCACGAACTGAAAGGGGCCCCATGTTTTCACATGGGACCCCTTTCCCCGAATGCCAGAAACCCCCTCTGACTTATGTCTAAGAGGGTTTCTTCAGCCAATCAGGGAGCGCCACGTTGTGGCACCCTCCTGATCGGCTGTGTGCTCCTGTACTGTCTGACAGGCGGCACACGGCAGTGTTACAATGCAGCGCCTATGCGCTCCATTGTAACCAATGGTGGGAACTTTGTGGTCAGCGGGTGACCGAAAGTAACCTCACCACTGACCACAAAGTTCCCACCATTGGTTACAATGGAGCGCATAGGCGCTACATTGTAACACTGCCGTGTGCCGCCTGTCAGACAGTACAGGAGCACACAGCCGATCAGGAGGGTGCCACAACGTGGCGCTCCCTGATTGGCTGAAGAAACCCTCTTAGACATAAGTCAGAGGGGGTTTCTGGCATTCGGGGAAAGGGGTCCCATGTGAAAACATGGGGCCCCTTTCAGTTCGTGGTCGGGTGTCCGTTTTTTTATTTTTACAAGTACGTGGATTACAAATGGATTACCCGAGGAGCCCTCTACACTGGATTTGGTGAGTAGAATTTTTTCAACAGGTACACCATGGATTCTACATGGAGAAGAGGACCGACCCTCGTGTGAACATAAGGTAAGTATGTGTATATGGTGGTGTGTATGTATGCATTAAAGTTATACTTTCAAGGTGTGTGTGTTATGTCTTTATTGGGGTATTTTTTTAGTAGTAGTACTACAGGTACCAGCGGGCCCGGTTTTCCGCCGCATGCTGGTACTTGTGGTTCTCCAAGTACCAGCTTGCGGGGGAGGCTTGCTGGGACTTGTAGTACTGCTACTAAAAACAATATTCATAACTTACAACAAAGGCTATCAGCCCCCCATCCGCAGCCCATTGGATGGGGGGGGGACAGCCTCAGGCTTCACCCCTGGCCCTTGGGTGGCTGGAGGGGGGGGACCCCTTGATTGAAGGGGTTCCCACTTTTCCAGGGTACCCCGGCCAGGGGTGACTAGTTGGGTATTTAATGCCACGGCCGCAGGGCGCTGTATAAAAGTGACCCCCGGCTGTGGCATTATCTGTCCAGCTAGTGGAGCCCGGTGCTGGTTTCAAAAATACGGGGGACCCCTACGCTTTTTGTCCCCCGTATTTTTGGAACCAGGACCAGGCGCAGAGCCCGGTGCTGGTTGTTTAAATATGGGGGAACCCCTGTCAATTTTTTTCCCATATTTTTGCAACCAGGACCGGCTCAAAGAGCCCGAGGCTGGTTTTGCTTAGGAGGGGGGACCCCACGCAATTTTTTTTCTAAAAATTAACACTTTCCCATCCCCTTCCCACTGATAAACATGCACGGATCTCATGGATCCCTGCATGCCTATCCAAACATGGGATAAAAAAGCAGGTCTGTTTTTTTTTAGCACTTTTTTACGATTTGTATTTCTGCACGGCAGTGTTTGGCTATTGTCGGCAGTGTTTGTGATTTGCACTTTTTAGTAAATTCCCGATTTCTACCAAATTGCAGGCGTATTTGACCGATGGTGTATTGATTCGTGATTTTTTTCCTAGGACTTCCAAAATATTACGAATGCCCTCATCACTGCCGTGATTTTTGCTTAGTAAATTACCGAGATGACACTTTGAAGAAAAAACGACATCTCGGTCAAAATCGGGACCTTAGTAAATATACCCCAGCATGTGTGTAACCAAACTTAATAACTGCAGGTACAGTACGCACTGGGACGGGCGCCCAGCATTCTCTACGGACTAAGAGAAAAGGATTTACCGGTAGGTATTAAAATCCTATTTTCTCATACGTCCTAGAGGATGCTGGGGACTCCAAAAGGACCATGGGGTTTATACCAAAGCTCCAGAACGGGCGGGAGAGTGCGGATGACTCTGCAGCACCGATTGACCAATCATGAGGTCCTCAGCAGCCATGGTATCAAACTTATAATCTTCTCAAAGGTGTTTGAACCCGACCAAGTAGCCGCTTGGCAAAACAGTAATACCGAAACCCCTCGGGCAGCCGCCCATAACGCGCCCACCTTTCTGGTACAATGGGCCCTCACCGGTTTCGGCGTCTGTTTTCCTAATCCGAGCCATTCTGGCAACATAGATTTTAAAAACTTAGACCACGGGGGGGGTGGCCTGACTGCTGAAGGAGACAGACACCTTTCACAGTAGCTCCTGAAAAACGGGGCTTAAACATCTATAAAAAGCCCATTTCTGGGCTCAATCGAGATCCTTTACAGCCCCACTGTCTCTCCCATCCCCACTGTAGTGCACCTGTCTGAGCCGCGGAATCGGGGAGTAGTTATTACTGCTCCCGCGGATTGCGGCCTAAAGGACACACAGAAGCCGGGGCCTCGATTTATACCACGTACCGGCGGTGGCCTCGGAGACCTCGAATCAAGACTGCGGGCTCCTCCAAGACGCCAAACACCCGCACTGACGCTGACCGCGGCTAGAGGACTCACCCTGCTGCGAGACGCCAACCTCTGTCACCCGGGAAAGCTGTCGCCTCAGACGCTAGATGAGACCGCGAGAAGACCGGCGGCCATCCTATTACCGCGTCTACGACCCGCTGCCGATGCATCTCTCCCGCTGGGCCCCAGAGTGAGTACACCTAACGGACCTGCGGTCTAAGGGGTCCCAGCGGGGGAAGACGGCTATAGAGACTCGACTTGAGTCAGGGGGACACTGGACGGTAGTGGCCGGGGCCTGGGCCTGTAACACACCTGCCTGGAAGCCCCTTACCTTAGGGCCTAATTTATAAGCATATGGCTATATGCTAGATAAACAGCCACTGGAGCACCAGCAACCAACTGTACCTCCCCCACACCTGATCCCCCCCTTCTCCCCTGACTACTATATACTATATATATACCTATAGCCTTATATATATATATATATATATATATATATATATATATATATATATATACACATCAATAACTGGGGGAAAAAAAAAAGTCTGACACCCCCTATAGCCTGCAGGCTAGAAGTGCAGCTTGGAGAAAGGGCTGGAGGAATATTCGGTGGACACTGGCTCCCACTGATTAACCTATCGACCTTCGAGAGTGGGTCATATTTGATGCTTCGTTTGAACCATTACTTCATCTCCACCTGCGAGAGATATTTTCACACTCACAGCTCCCCGACGATACCCTTCAGTAAATTGTCTCATAACCCCATCCCTATACATATTTTCAATCAGTACTAGGATTGTGGAGGATCCAGTTCAAGACATTTTTCATACGGGGCACCTCACCACAGCCTTCTGGACCACGATCTAGACCTCCCTGAGTCGGTTAATGCTATGGACAAATTCATGTCTAAATCATTACGTAACCCACGGGGTACTCAGTCGGGTAAGGGCAAAAATCATGAAAATCCCACTAACAGTACCCCTGCCTCCCCGACGTATAGCCAAGGCTCTAGCCCTAGGGGGCAACCCGCATCAGTTATGGATCCTTCCAAATCCTTCACCACGAATGAAATTACAAATATACTCTCATCTCTGCTAGATCAAAAACTGGCACCCCTAAAAACCTCTCTGGACTCAGCGCTTGCACAACTCACAGCCCATGATCAACGTATCTCCGAGGCAGAGCAACGAATTTCGGATCTAGAGGATGATCTGTCAACAGTTAAAACGGCCCAAACAGAACACGACAAGATGATGGTATCATTGCAAGACAAATTAGAAGATTTGGAAAATCGGAATAGAAGAAACAATGTACGTCTAGTGGGCTTGCCAGAATCCGTGAAATACTCAGAACTCATGGCCCTGGTCTCCCAATGGCTACCCAGAGAGCTGGGATGCGTATCAGCCATGGGCTCCATCCTAGTGGAACGTGTCCACCGGATCGATCCAGATCACCAGTCCGGCAGAGATAGACCCAGACCGGTCATCATGAGGATTCTCAATTATGCCGATAAAGTCCGTTTGCTGGAGGCCTATAGGAAATACACAGACCTTAGGTACCAAGACTCCAGGATTCTATTGTTTCAAGATTTTTCATATCTGGTTGCTGCAAGAAGACGAGAGTTCTCACCTGTTTGCAAACGTCTATACGAACTAGGCCACAGATTTGCGTTGATGTACCCGGCCAAGTTAAGAATCACCTATGGTGGGAAAACTCACTTTTTTGAAACAGCACAAGAGGCCAGGAATTTCGTGAACTCTTTGGACGCAGCTCTTCTTTCGGGCACAGATGATGCTGATTGACTCCAAGTATCCTTATCAAGTGGGCCGATAGTCATCTCTGACTAACCCATTCATGTTAAAGACAAGTAATATCCTCTTGTTTGAACAGTTATTTAGAATGTATTTTTACATTATAGAGATAGATTGCTGCCGAGGTTGGAGCTCGAAAAGGGCCGAGACCCGACAGTACCAAATTAGCTATGTTCTTCTGTTTATTTCTCAATGCTCCTTTCCCCCTCTATAAAAGCCTATATTACTCCTTTTCTTCTTACTATACTCCTTTCCCCTCATCCTACTTTCTCACCTTTACTCATATTGTTTTGAAATTTGGCGCCCCTGGTTACCAGATTGGAGGATACCCTCCGCAAACGTCTTAGTGCCCTCCATTTGGAGGCTGTCATTGGGTAACAGGGCGCCCATATGGGTTCGCAAAATGTTAAAATGGTTCTGTAACTTAGTTCATAATGTTGATACTGTACACACACATGGTTCATATGTTGCGATAGGAATGTACTTGAAGTTTTACATTTATTATTTCTCATCATGGATCCATAACGGTCTGCTCGCTGGGACGGACTGGGATCGACGGTTATGGTATATTGTTTTGCGATGTTAGCCTAGGGTCGGTATCGGCTGATGCAGTCGGTTCATGATCCTCCAACAATAGTGCAATCACGATTTCTGTTAGTGTCCTGGAACGTAGATGGACTTAATACTCCCATCAAACGGAAAAAGGTCCTTACCTATTTGAAACGACTAAAACCTGATATAGTATTATTGCAGGAAACTCATTGGCGGATCTCCGATCCCAATGTACTACGAGATACGTGGGTGGGAGAGTATAGAACAGCCTCCTACACATCCAAACGCAGAGGCATCCTCACTATTCTCAATAGATCACTGCCTGCCACTATCATAGATAGTTTGGTCGACCAAGAGGGTAGATTTCTGTTCTTAAAATTAAAAATATTAAATACGCTATATACGATAGCTAATATATATGCCCCTAATGGCCCTAATGCATCTTTCTTTTCTGATATATACGATAATTTGCAGGGTTGGGCGGAGGGGGAAATTATCATGGGAGGGGACTTTAATTGTATACAATCTGCTGGTCTAGATAAAACTTCTATGTCTGGTGCATCTGCAAGTACCACTCCACCCTCACTCACACTACTCACCTCTTCTCTACGATTAACTGATCCGTGGAGAATACGCAACCCAGACGCTCGAGAATATACCTTCTACTCCCACCCACACCACTCCTCCTCTAGATTAGATTATTGGCTAATCACTGATTCTCTTGTGCATCATGTAGTGGATACTAAAATCGAACCAATCTCACTCTCAGATCATGCCCCAATTTGGATATCAATCACTCTAGATACCCCCTTGCCCAGATCCTATAATTGGCGTTTCCCCGCATATTTGGAAACATCTGAAGACTTTGATAAATTCCTTACTAGAGCATTTCTTAACTATACTGAAGACAATAAAATTCATGAAAACGACATTAATTTATTTTGGTCGGCTTCGAAACCAGTTGTCCGAGGACAAATATTAGAATATGTTTCTAGAAAACGCAAACAATTGAATACCCAGTTGTGTGATCTGAGCAGGGCCTTAACTGAAGCATATAATACAATGTTATTAAATGACACCCCAGACAACAGACAAAACTACGCTGATGCGAAACATCTTTATGATGCACTTTGCACTGAGCGAGCCAGTTTCTCCTACGATGTCTACCGGAATAAATTCTTCCGACGGGGTAATAAGTCAGGTCAATTACTGGTCAACTTAGTAAGATCATCTACAGTCCCTACTCGCATAACTAGCTTACACACTGACCCAACCACTTCAACTATAGATACGCAAGCTATGTCAGACTGTCACAACTGAGGGCCTGAGCTGACGGAAGGCAGCCTCAGTTGTAGGGGCTGAGATGTTTCCCGGAACCTGGGAGGTTGTATCAGACCCCTGGACATGTAAGTAACATGAAGAGAAACCGCCCGAAGGCGTGACCACGACAACTTGAGTAAAAGTCAATGATATTTATTTATGACAAACTCCATGCATCACAGTAGCAGTAAAAAGTAACATAAAAATCAGCAGAGAAATAATAATACAGTTCCTGGGTACTACAGGGTGGCAGGGGCCACAGAGCTCTGGTGGTATGAGACAGTTCTTATTATCTGCAAGTTGGAAAGTCCTTACCAGGCTCAACTGTAGCAATGAGGAAAGCCCAGGGTCGTACCAGCTGGTGTTCCAGGGAAAGCTGGACTGCTGTAGATAAAATGCTGCTGTGGGTACTGGTTAGAACCAGACAGGTGTTGGCACGGAGTGGATACTGGCTGGAACCAGTTAAATAATAAATAAAGCTTGAGAGCGATGCAATGTAGATGAAATGTAGAATTTG
This sequence comes from Pseudophryne corroboree, assembly GCF_028390025.1. Taxonomy (NCBI): domain Eukaryota; kingdom Metazoa; phylum Chordata; class Amphibia; order Anura; family Myobatrachidae; genus Pseudophryne; species Pseudophryne corroboree. The sequence continues at coordinate 646,477,631 of NC_086445.1, forward strand.
AGAGCGGAGAAATAATAATACCGGTGGAGAGTGGTAAACTGCAGAAAGGACACCGGCCCTTTAAGAGAAGCTGTACACTGCTGGAAGCTGAGCTGGAAGCAGGTGATGTTGTAGCTGGAAACAGGTGAGTCCAGAATGGATCGGAGAGTCAGGCTACACCGCAGATGGAATGCTGGTGCGGGTCTCTATAGCAGAAGTCTGGAGACAGGAGCTGGAACCTGGAAGACATTCACAGAAGAGAGACAAACTGGAACTAGGTTTGACAACCAAAGCACTGACGCCTTCCTTGCTCAGGCACAACCTATTTATACCTGCAGCAAGGAAGGCATTGGCTAGGCAATTATGCAAATTAATAATACTGACAACGGATTGGTAGGAATGATCAGCTGACAGAATCCAAGATGGCTGCGCCCATACAGACACTTGGAGGGAAGTTTGGATTGTAATCCATGTGGTCTGGAAAACAGTAATGGCGGCGCCGACCACCGGAGACAGGAAACGCCAGGCTGACAGATGCACATCCGACCACGCGGACACAGCGGAGGCCGCGGCTGACATAATCGCCACTCTGAATGCAGAAGCTCAGGGACGGCGGCGGAGGCCGCGGGAGACGCCATGCCAGATGTATAAGGTGTTACTGTGACTGCGTCCAGAGAGACAGGAGAGGATGCGGGAATGTGCACATCAGGATAACAGATGGGATCCGGTCCTGGAGCGCTGAGCCAGCCTTAGGAGGCATCTGATAGGTAAGAAATGGCGTCCAGATACCCGGATCGTGACACAGACACTTTCTTACAATATTATACCAACTTATACGTGGCACCTTTAGATAGTCCCACAGAGGGAAAGAAGTTTCTAGATAAAGCTGACTTGCCCACATTAACAGAGGAAGAGCGGGAATCATTAACGTGCCCAGTAACAGACACAGAGCTACTGTTTTTGATTAAATCACTCCATAATGGGAAATCGCCGGGCCCAGATGGGTTTGGGGCAGTATACTATAAGATGCTAGCTCCCCACATAATACCATATTTATTGACACCATTCAATGCACTGCTGAATGGCTCACCTCCCCCCCCCCCTCGAGATTCACCGAAGCTAGAATAGTAGTATTCCCTAAACCGGGTAAAGATCCTTCTTATGTCCAGTCCTATAGACCCATATCTCTACTCAACCAAGACCTAAAACTATTCACCAAATTATTGGCCACTCGCCTCCAACCGATACTAATACGCATTCTACAGCCAGCCCAAACGGGATTTGTGAAGACTAGAACGTCAGTACATAATGTACGCACCCTGATAGCAGCAATACATAGTGTTAAAGACTCTACAACATCTAAAGCACTCGTGGTCAGCTGTGATGCCGACAAAGCGTTTGATCGGGTATCATGGGCGCTGTGAAGATACGGATTCTCTGATCACTCAGGTAAACAGTTTAGTAAAGTGGCAAATGCCCTTTATTGTAAATATACACACACAGTACACTAAACAGTAACTATTACATGCCAGGATGGTATCTTACTTACTAAGTCCCCACAGTAGTTTAGAATTACAGTCTCCTGATGTCACATGCCAGTAGTAGTTCTGAGTCCCCTGGTCTGGGATACCAGCTCACACAGTGCCCTTTGCCACTGATGGCACCGCAATGCCTAGTCAGTGTCTCCACTACAGAGGTACATCCACTCTCTCTGTCCTTCTGTGTAGATCTCACCCTCAGTGCACGTCCAGTAGCCTCTTGAAACCAGCAGATCCCAACGATGCTTCTAGGCCTCAGCACACTGGCAGCACTATCTCACCAGTAGCTTTCAGAAGCCAAACACATCACTCCTCTCAGGCCAGGAACTTCCGTGCACTCTCTGTTTCAATAGCCTCTGTTATCCTCAAACCTTTGTCTGTCCTACCATAAGGCGACACCTTCTGGCTCTGTATTGGGTGGGTTACATTAAAGGGGCTGACTACAGAACACTTTCAGATAGACCTACTTTAACATGTCCAGGCATGTCCTCTAGCACACAATAGATGTTAACTAAATGAACCTTAATTAATCTGATTGTGTAGCCTGGAATCCATTGTGTGGGGAAGAATGAGGGGGGTGTATGGACTGACATCTGAGACTGGCTGTATCTCCAACAGCAAACAAACAGGTTATCAAAGCAGTCACATTGGGGGGGACATTATTTTACAAACTATAATACAAAAAACAGTACATTCATATATATAAATCTTCATATGCATTCTGTACAAAATATCAGGCTAGACATATTATTCCCTGATAAGCACAAACACATATAACAGGGGGATAATGTTTCACAATAATATGTGATGTCCAGTTCTATTGTGAATCCAGGCAGCATGCTGTATAGGTGATAACCAAGTTCTGCCCTGTCTCTTTACACTAATGCACTGAATCCAGAAACAGGCTGGCAAAAAGTACTCCTCATGAGCCAGCTGGGCTGCGTCCGTTACAGACCTCCCCTACTTTTTCCAGCCGCTGCGATTCAGTGACAAGAGTAACCCATTTGGGATGGGCAGACATCACATCTGGACCGCCTGGGTCAAACAAGTGTGGGCTTACATTTCCATCTGGCGGTGGAGGGTCTGGGCTCAGCAGTTCACAGCTTTTAAGACCCCCTCCAGTATCCCAGGCACTGGGTTTAAACAGCCGGATTAATGGTGGGTATCCTTTATCATCAGAGATGCTTCCCTCACCACCCTCCTTTTTGAATGACAACACTCCCTTTATCTTTGGTGCATCAGAGAGGAGAGTGATCTGCATCAACAAGATCTGGTCTCTGGGGTCCTCACTCTCCCTCCCCAACACTATATTCCCTGGGAACTCCACCTCCATCACCTCTGGTGCATCTGGACAGTGGCTTGCCTCCCCCTCCCCCATTTTGAGAGACGTTACTCCCTCTACTTCTGAGGTATCACAGGGTAGCACAATCTGCATCACCAGCCTTGCATCAGGAAACCTGACAGGGATAGTCAGTGGCTGGGGCCCTTCTTTGGCACTTAACCACTGGGATGAATTTGGCTGCAGGGGAGCAGCGAGTATCTGTAATTCTTCTCCACGTGCTCCCCCCTCAAAAGCCTCTACCCCTTCCCTTGGGTCTGAAATGTCTTCTACGCCCTCAATTGATAATTTCTGGGCCTCCCCTAACATAGCAAATTGGACAGCTGGTTCAGGTGCCACTGGCAGACTAGACCTCACCTGCAGCAGTGAGTCCTTGGCCCTTATCAGCTCCTTGGTTCCCTTGACACCAACCTCTTCTTGGAACTGGCATTCATTCACCATTTCTTCATTTTCCACCTCTGAAAATGGGAAGGCATAGTGCATCTCCTCCTGGGGTATCTGAATGACAGACCCCACTTCCTTCTCATTTTCAGTACTGTCCCCCAGTATAGCACATGGGACAGCTAAAAGCCCAGCAGATACAAAACTCATAATTTCCTCGGAATTTCCTGGTATAGGGTAGTGCAGGGTAGCATTCACTGCACTTACCTGCTCCGTATGACCCAGACACCACTGTCTCCTGGGGTAGTCCAGCACGACCTGCTCACGCCATCTCAGTGTGGATTCCATCAGCCGACTGCTCGAGCTATCCATCCTCTGACCCAGTCGCTGGCTCTGCGAATCTCCTCTGTATGAAACTTCAGAAGCCATGTTGCGTTGCTGGCACCTGCCCTGGGGCTCATCCTGATGGGACAGGGCAGTCTGTAGAATGGTGGCTGCTGGTGCAAGAGTCCGCACTGTAGGACTGTTGTCTGGTAATTCCAGCACCTCCTTTATTACCCGCATCCGATCCTCGGGTGTCGCGCCATCTCCCAGTGCTTCTAGACGGGCCTGTAATACCTCCGGTGTCTTTTCAAACTTTTCTCCAACCTTCCCCTCTCCAAGGGCTTTCAGACGGGGTTGTACTAACCCTCGGGATACCACCTCCGATCCTCAGCTCTCCCTGCGGTTACTGGCATCGAATGTCCCGGCTGTAGGTCTCAACCACTCCGTCACTTGTTCCTCCTCATCTGACTCCTCAGAGTCCTCCTCATCACAAGGGTGTTCTTGATCCCATTTCAGCAATTTCGCAATTAGGGATTCCTTTCCATCTGTTGCGGTCACCTTAATACCTCGTGCTCGACAGACCATATGCAGGAATCTCTTGTTGAGGTTTATGTACATTTCTGTTTCTGCCTCCATGCTGCTGACTTTCCAAACGTACTAACAACTTTTCAGCAAGATACCTGGCTACTGTGTGCCAAACTGTTTACAAGGCTCTTAGGTGCCCTCCGCTGACACCTCTCGCAGCCTTACCCAGGGTAAACTGGGACTGAGTGACCCCACTGCTTGCCACCAATTGTGAAGATACGGATTCTCTGATCACTCAGGTAAACAGTTTAGTAAAGTGGCAAATGCCCTTTATTGTAAATATACACACACAGTACACTAAACAGTAACTATTACATGCCAGGATGGTATCTTACTTACTAAGTCCCCACAGTAGTTTAGAATTACAGTCTCCTGATGTCACATGCCAGTAGTAGTTCTGAGTCCCCTGGTCTGGGATACCAGCTCACACAGTGCCCTTTGCCACTGATGGCACCGCAATGCCTAGTCAGTGTCTCCACTACAGAGGTACACCCACTCTCTCTGTCCTTCTGTGTAGATCTCACCCTCAGTGCACGTCCAGTAGCCTCTTGAAACCAGCAGATCCCAACGATGCTTCTAGGCCTCAGCACACTGGCAGCACTATCTCACCAGTAGCTTTCAGAAGCCAAACACATCACTCCTCTCAGGCCAGGAACTTCCGTGCACTCTCTGTTTCAATAGCCTCTGTTATCCTCAAACCTTTGTCTGTCCTACCATAAGGCGACACCTTCTGGCTCTGTATTGGGTGGGTTACATTAAAGGGGCTGACTACAGAACACTTTCAGATAGACCTACTTTAACATGTCCAGGCATGTCCTCTAGCACACAATAGATGTTAACTAAATGAACCTTAATTAATCTGATTGTGTAGCCTGGAATCCATTGTGTGGGGAAGAATGAGGGGGGTGTATGGACTGACATCTGAGACTGGCTGTATCTCCAACAGCAAACAAACAGGTTATCAAAGCAGTCACATTGGGGGGGACATTATTTGACAAACTATAATACAAAAAACAGTACATTCATATATATAAATCTTCATATGCATTCTGTACAAAATATCAGGCTAGACATATTATTCCCTGATAAGCACAAACACATATAACAGGGGGATAATGTTTCACAATAATATGTGATGTCCAGTTCTATTGTGAATCCAGGCAGCATGCTGTATAGGTGATAACCAAGTTCTGTCCTGTCTCTTTACACTAACGCACTGAATCCAGAAACAGGCTGGCAAAAAGTACTCCTCATGAGCCAGCTGGGCTGCGTCCGTTACAGGCGCACCTACTTAGAATCTTCCATACTCAACAATTCGGTGAGGGGTTCATCAAGGTCTTTAGTATGCTTTACTCTAACCCCCAAGCTCACCTAACCATTAATGGATTGAACACACCAGCCTTCTCTCTGCATAGAGGTACACGCCAGGGATGCCCCCTATCTCCCTTACTATTTAACCTAGCTCTTGACCCACTGATACGCACTTGTGTGCAAAATGTTGCTTGGGAAGGGATAAAAATTGGCCCACAACAAGTGAAGGTTTCGGCCTTTGCTGATGACCTGTTATTGTACTTTAATGATCCCATACCGGTGTTCCCTTCTTTATTGTCCATGCTCCATGATTTCCACTTGATCTCGGGCTTTTTGATCAATTTTGATAAAACAGAAGCTTTGGCTCTTGGCCCCAAAGCCACACAAAATTGGGGCTCCAGGTTCCCCTTTAAATGGGTGACTGGGTTTATAACTTTCCTAGGTTTGCGCTTTTCACCTATTCTAGCTGAACTATACCCGCTAAACTTATCGCGTGCCATTGATAAAATGATTGAAGATTTTACACGTTGGCAGAGCTTGCCAATCTCATATCTGGGTAGATGCCACCTGTACAAAATGATTTCCTTCCCTTGTTTGCTATACCCGATCCAAATGCTCCCATGTCTTCTGACCAAACGAGATATTCAAACAATTAACAAGGCCCTTAACACTTTCATTTGGACAAATAAACGTCCACGTATAGCCCTTTTCAAATTGAAACAACAAACTACATTAGGTGGTGTGAATTTACCGTGCCCAGAGGACTACTCTCTAGCCGCTAATTACAGGTATGCCCTTGACTGGGTGAGAGATTCCTCTAACTACGCTAATACATCTCTAGAACAGCATATGCTACCCCAAGGTACTTTATCTACCATACTACATTTCCCAGATCCCTCTACACTGACGTCCATCCGTATGAATCCCTTACTGCTCGCTCCGTGCAAAGCATGGTGACACCTTCGAAAACGCATAGGGCTGACACCTTCCTACTCCTTATTCCAACCACTTCTCCATAACCCAGATTTTCAAGGCGGGAACGCCGATGCAATTATCAAGACCTGGTATTCTCAAGGCTTACGTTTGGTGTATCATTTCATGAACATCACTTGTACCGAAATCCTCACCCTGTCTCAAGTAAAACAAAAATTTCCAAACCTATATATACCACTATTTGCATATTTTCAAATTCGCAGCTTTGCAACAAAATTGATAACACGCTTACGGCCGACAGACTATACCTTTCCCTTAGACGTCCAAATGCGCTTAAATCCCCACTCTTCCTATACAACATCCTTTATCTATGCACACACCAGACATCAGATAGATTTAGATAGTCAAACCACAGGTCTAGCTAAATGGTCGATCACTTTCCCAGGCATCCCTTTACAGACTATAATACAATGGCACTTATTACTTAATAAATATCTGGTGTCCTCTTCCTATGCAGAAATGCATTTAAAAATTTTACACAGGGCATATACTCCCCGTCTCAGATACCTTACGGGCATCTCTGATAATTCCCATTGCTTCAAGTGTTCCTCACCTGATGCAGACATCATTCATTGCCTTTGGTCATGCCCTATAATACAATTGTTCTGGAAAGATGTCTGTAACTACATTACTATGACTTTAAACATTCCTCTCACGCCTACTCTACGCTGGGCCTTCTGGAATCAATATGACCCGGATGGATGTTCATTATCTCCAGGTAACAAATTATTACTGGCACGGATAGCGGCAGCTTCAAAAAAGACCATACTGTCTCAGTGGATAGACAAAACCCCTATACCCATAACTCTCCTGCTTCCTAGACTGACACATCTATACCAAATGGACTGGATCGAATGCTCTCTTAGAGTGGAATCCAATTCCCCCAAATTCTTTACAATATGGTTACCCTATGTTGTAACTCTGCCACAATCAATTCGTGATGGCATGCGAAAGGTAGTCAAATATACTACTTGGTACAATACAGAGGTGCTCACGAAGGGATCACCGCCCTTCTAATCTTAATCTTAACTTTATTATTTTAGGAACACCCTCTCTGTTTAACTTAAATTATACTGTTAATGGCACCGCGAAATGACTATTCCCTGCTGCATGTTTTGTAATATCTATAATACCACATTCACGTTATTCTCTAACCATTATATGTGATTGCTGTTGTACAGATGTAATGTTGTGCATTCCTACGTTTCATTAACTTTGATATTGTCATGGATAAGGATATTGTTAAACAGTTATTATGTAACATGTAAAATGTGTGTGTTACACTTGTAATTTCTCACTTAATAAATATATTTAAAAAAAAAAAAAAAAACTTAGACCACATCGAGATACTTCAACGTCACCTAATCGTCGGTAGCCACCGGCACCACAATAGGATTGGTTCATGTGAAAACGCTGAAACTACTTTTGGCAGACAATGCTGACGAGTTCCCAACTCTGCTCTATCTTCATGGAAGATCAAACAGGGCTCTTGTGAGACAAAACCGCTACTTCAGACACCCTCCTTGCGGATGCCAAAGCCAACCGCATGACCACTTTCCAAGTGAGGAATTTCCACTCAACCTTATTGAAAAAGTTCAACCAATGAGATTGCAGGAACTGCAACACCACGTTAAGATCCCATGGTGCCACAGGGCACAAGGGAGGGTGGATGTGTACCACTCCTTCTACGAAAATTTTAACCTCTGGAAAGGAGGCCAATTGTTTTCGGAAGAAACCCGATAAGGCTGAAAACTGAACCCTAATCGAGCCCAACTTAAGACCCGCATCCACACGATCTTGTAAGAAAAGAACAGAGAAAACGACCCAACTGGAATTCTTCCGTAGGAACTTTCTTGGATTCACACCAAGACACATGCTTTCTCCAAAAATGGCGGTAATGTTTTAACGTTACTTCTGTTCTGCCTGAAGAAGAGAAGGTATGACTTCACTGGGAATATCCCTTCGGGTTGGGATCCGGCGATCCACCTCCAAGCCGTCAATGGAAATCGCGGTAACTCTTGGAACACACACGGCCCCTGACGTAACCGATCCACTCGTAGAGGAAAAAAACAGGGATCTCCTATGAGTAATTCCTGAAGATCCGGATACCAGCACTCCTTGACCAGTCTGGAAGAATGAGGATCACCTGAACCTTTTTCCTTCTTATGATCTTTTAGCATCTTTTGGAAAGAGTGAAAGTGGAGGGAACACCTAGACCGACCGAAAACACCCACGGTGTCACTAGGGCGTCCACCGCTATTGCTTGAGGGACCCTCGACCTGGACCAATATCTCTGAAGTTTCTTGTCGAGGCGAGACGCCATCTTGTCTATTTGTGGAATTCCCCAAACTTGTCCCTTCTGTGAAAACCGCTTGATGAAGACTCCACTCTCCTGGATGGAGAACGTGTCCGCCGAGGAAGTCTGCTTCCCAGTTGTCCACTCACAGAACGAACATCGCTAACAGAGCACATAATTGTTTTTGTCGCCCAGCGGCAAATCTTTCTGGCTTCTGCCATTTCTTCTCCGGTTTTTGTTTGTAGAAAACCGCTATAAACGGCCCTTAACTCTAGACCGTTAATGTGGTTACAAGTATCCTAACTTGACACTTGTCCTCGGTGCGAATTGCGCCGCTACCACAGGAGTGAAATTCTGGTCTTGAAACCATGAATATCTCAAGTGGGAACCCGACCACTTGTTCAACAGGTTCCGCTAACACTCTGGCATGCAAGCTGCCCACTGAATGGCCTCGAAGGCCGCAACCCTCTGTTCCAATAACTGAATGTATTTGGATTGACCCTGTTGCAGGTCCGACCAGACTCTGAAACCTCAGAGGTTTTTTTTTTGGAAGCAAATAATATTTTCCAAGTCGACCACCGCGTCGTTGGGACCAACAGGGATTCCGGCAAGTTCTGCTGTCGAAGAACTGTCAGGGGGAAAACAACGTTTTTCACCAACTGGCTTCTTGAACTCTCCGTAATCCGGAGAGCAATCTAGTACAGAATACTTCTGTCTCCTTACTATCGGAGGAAGCCTATCATACCGTCATCACTCTGGTGAATTGGTAACGTCAATCCTGAATCACAAACCTCAGGAAAGTCTAATGCAACAGAAACCGCAATTAGACCTCCTTTCTCCTTTTTCAGAGTAGAGAAACCTGTCATGAGAGAGTCCCTCATGGATTTTAAGAAGGAAATTTATGATTTCAGGTATAGGATTTTGTCTGACCGAGCCGTCCGGCCTCGGAAGCACGAAAAAGCTTGAAAAAAGCCTTCTTCTCTTTTTTTTTGTGTGTGACCGGGACAGCAGGACAAAGACCTGATCCTGACACCACTCTTGTATTGCGCCACATACTACCTTCCTGTCCAGAGGAGAATCGGTAAGGTCTATTTGAAAAAAATCAGTGAGGGGAAACGTCTGGAAAAAACTCCTGTATGTCCCACCAGGGACTCTATCCTTAACTCACAGGACCATGTCCTTTCCAGGGCTGACTGAAGAGTTTTAGACGTGGTCCCACCGGCGTGGGTTCCCGCAAGATAGACCCACCGTCCTGCGGTGGACGTGGCAGAAAACATAGGATGATTTCCGCTCCTGTTGAAAAAAGGCAGCTGACCTCCTTCCTCTCTTTACCTTCCTTTACCTGCAAAGAAAGGGGAATCCTTATCTAATCAGTCGAAATGACTGCATCCTACAATAATGCGTCACCAGCAGTAGTGAGGGGACCTAGGGCAAGAAGATAGACCTACCAGTGGCACCTGCTACGAGCATATTAACCAAGTTTCACCTTCATAGGGAAGGGGCTCCACTCCATTCTCGGAGTCAGCATTAGCATCCCTTTGGTTAATCCACAACGCCCTCCTAGCCGAGACCGCCATGGACTTGGCTCGCGAACCCAAAAGTTCCATATTCCTCGTAGTCGCACGGTAGTATGCTACAATGTTCTAGATATGACCCAACTTAAGGAGTATCCCATCTCTCCCCAGGGTAATTATGTCGGACGACAAGGTAACCGATCATTTCTGAATACAAATACTCCCCCATGCGCATGTCATGCAAGTACTGTATATTCAACATATAAAATTAAAATATCGCCGGTGGGTGGCACATCCAAGATGGCCACGTTTTAGAAGAGCTCTGCTCTAACAGGCTCTATCCATTGCCATCCGACCGATTTGGTGCTCCCTGGCTTGACACACAGCCTGGCCTTTGTCATCTGGTGGCTGCTGAGTCCGGTGATACCCGGCTCGGACGAGTGGAGTGGCTGGAGGCCCTATTCCCCGGAGTCAGGCCCACGTCCGGGCCGCCGCATGGTGGGTGTTGGTGCTGCTCCCCCCTCTGCTTGGCTGGATCTTCCCCGAGTCTGCCTTCCCTCGGGGATCGCTGACCTTCCCCACTGCCCTGAAGCCATCTACTGTGCCTCCGGTGAACTACGCTGCGGCTACTCACCCGCCTGGTTCCGGAGCCCCTGCGAGGTGAGGTCCCTTGGCGTCCTGGCTGGCCGGGCCCTCGTCTGCGGCGGTGGAGCAGTGTGGGGTCGTCCTCGCTGGGGCGACGACACGGCTCTTTCCCTCTCCTCTTGACTTGCGCCCTCCGTGCTCCCGTCTGCCTGAAGTGCCGCCGTGGGGGAGCTCTTTGGTGTGGTGCGCTGGACACCCGGGCGGCCGCGGGACACACGAGCAGGGAATCGCTTCACCCGCCACCCTGTGGGAACGCCCGCCTCTCCCCGCTGTCTCCCCGGAGATTGATTGACTATCTGTGCCTGCTGCACACACAGCGACAGCTTGCGTAGCTGAGCCGGCTGTGGGACCTGCAAAACATACCTCCCTGCTGTGTGCTGATACCCTGGGACGGAGAAATAGGTGAGCGCCCCTTTCCTCGGAGCTGGGCCCATACAGAGACTCCTGCCTGGTGAATACCCAAGCTCCTTGACCTGCCTGCTTGGACTTCCCTACGGAGGGCTACGGACTCCCTGCTGTGCTCTGGCCCGGATGAGGGATCCTGCTACGCTTTCTGACACGACACATCCCCCTGTGTGCTGGTGGCCGAGACGTCCTGGGGCCACTCGCTGGGTGCCTACGCTGGAATCGGGCTGTGGCTGTGGGCGAAACAGGTGCCGGCTGGTCCTCACTGACGAATAGAGACCCGTACCGATCTGCCTGCTGATTCTCCGACCTAGAGATACGCTGCTGGTGCTCTATGCCTCTATCGTGGCAGCCCCTGAACTTTGCTAAAACTCCTGGACGCTACTGAACTGCCACACATTGGAGCATACCTGGTATCATCACCACCTTTGTTTTCCATTTTATATATTATACCCCCCCTTTTTATTTTTATTTTTTCTGGCTATTCCTTTCATTTTCCCACTCCCCTGATGCTGCCTCCTCCCTTCCTTACTTTCCCTCTCATTCCCATTTAAAAGTCACCATACACTTTCCTTTTTTCTTTTTGCTTTTACACACTGACCGTGTTACTAGAAGTTATTTTGTTCACTGGCCTGGTGGACACTGCCACCCTGTGGCTGACTGCTATCATTACGCATAGTATTTGTCTTGTTGGTACAATATTAATGTTCTAAACTTTGATTTTATTTAAATTACTCACTACTGTTTTAGCCAACTCACGTACAAATATTTTTTCTACATGCAATACTTTAAATTGGTACTACCTCTTTTATATTTTCAGAGTTTGCTGTTAGTTGTCTAGTAGCTGAATAGCCAAGAGGTATAAGATTTTTATTTAATTATGTGACATGTTACATACCCTCTTGGGGCGATATACTTTACGATTTCAGATGTTCCTCATCTGATACTTCTATTTACTGGTGAACAGTGTCCGATCCTTCTGGATCTTTCCTATTAAACATTCCATAATTGATGGAGAGGTTTCTGAACAAAACCGTATCAGAAACTATGGTCAGAAGAAAGTCACATAAGACTAGTGGTTCTTCCCCTACTCAATCACAGCCCATAACGAACATGGATGGGAGCTCCGACCACACGCCCCACTCCGATACGATCCCCCCAGTGTCCCAAACTGCTAAAGAGATTCTCTCGGTGCTAATGCCCCATATTGATAGGAAATTAGATGAATTCAGGGATTCTGTTATGATTCCAGCACTCTGGTCTGAGGAGATCTTATTGCAAGGACCGGAGCACTGGAACGTAATGCTGGGAAAGGGGAATGAAAAGGGAATAGCCCCTGGCGCCCTATCTCCGTTGTCTCGCCCGTGCTGTCAATACACTCTTGCGAGACTATGGTTGCTTGAGCCCATGGCAGCCGCGTTTGAAGGGCGGATTACGTCTGCCCAACTTCGATGCCCCCTCAGGTCTTAATGAGAGACAAAGAGTGTACCGAGACAGGGTGATAACAAGGGGCCCTCTAACTGAAACAACCAAAGCCAGGGGCTACTAACTAGCCTAAAACTAAATGTATGTGCGGCTTGCCGCCAAAGGAAAAGAACAACAAAGGAAATGCTGACCACACGCCGACACAATACTCTTGTGTCCCGGCGGTGACAGCATAAGCAGAACCCTCTGCAAAACACCAGTGACAGAAATAATAACGGAAAACAGCGGCCTAGGCCGACGGACGCGGCAGAGCCGCTACTCACGGAACCGGTACGAATACTGGCAAATGGACAGGAACTCCCAATGCTGCTGACACAGACTCTCAGAACTGGAGGACAGGCAGAATCCCAAACGACAGACCGTTGGACACCAAGAAGCCAGAAACTCGACCAGGCATAGGCAAAGCCACTGGACTGCTGTACAGGAACACTTCACGGCAGGACACGGGATCAGACACAGGAATCGACACAGGGACTGACACAGGAATCGACACAGGAAGCAGTTCGACAGACACTGCTACACAGGAGCTCAGGAATTGGCAGGAACAAGCTCAGAACTCAAGCAGACTAGAAACCAAGAAATATCACCAGCGTCTGTGAATTGCAGTCAGCCAGCATATAACAGAGAGGCCTAATTAATAATCTCATGCAGCTGCCCTGTTGCATGACTCCAAACTGACAAGATGCAATTAGCAGCCAGGTGAGGCTGAACACATGGGAACAAGCTGCAATTACACAGACTCACCAGCGGCAGCAGACAAGAGTATTCTAAAACAGAGCAACAGGAAATCCTGGCATGCAAGACAACTTTATAAACATAAAATAGGAATGAACCACTACCTGTGGTTCATAACAGTATCTTCTCCTTAAGGGTGAGCTCAGAGCACCCCATGACACCCACGGGGAACATGAACAGAAGTATAACATAAAATACATAACCAAAATGCAAAAATGGAAATGAGCCACAGCCGTGGCTCATAACAGATTCGTTTCAGTCCACCTTACGCGAGGTGGCTTCGAACACCTCGAGAGTGTCGGAGGTGGAGCAGAGAGTTAGTGATTTAGAGGACACGGTCCACAACGTAGAGTCCTCGGCTGACTCGTCTATTGGCATGATTCGGGAACTCCAAGTCAAGCTAGATGAACTAGAAAATCATAATAGGAGAAATAATCTTCGCTTTGTTGGTATCCCGGAACATGTCAAACCCTCCCTATTGGGTGACTTCCTGGCCTGTCAATTAATTCCTGCTCTCCATATATCTGACAAGATGGAATTTCCCCAGGTCGAAAGGGTCCATAGAGTAGGGGCTGAGCGGGAAGGTCCTAACCCCCCCCCCCCCCAGACCGGTGGTGGCCCGTTACTTTGATTACAGGACGAAGGAAATAATATTACGCGCATATAAGAAATTGGGCAAATTAGTCATTGAAGGTACCCGTATATTGATTTTTCAAGATTTTTCAGTGGCGGTCACCCAAAAACGCAGAGCATTCTCACCGGTTTGCAAATTTCTGGTAGAATCGCAAAAACGCTTTGCCCTACTATACCCTGCCAGACTGAGGGTCACCGACAATGGCCGCACTCTCTTCTTTGACGACCCAGAAGAGGCCCGTAGACATTTTCTGCCCCCTCTTTCCTCACAGAGTTCGCCAGTAATGCTGTCCCAGAGATCTCCCAATCGATGAATGGGTGTGCAGGCACAAATATTGTTTGTGTTTTTACACTGTTTTTAACTTAACAATGGGGGAAGAGGTTCTATTTTTTATTCGCCCCACTTTAATTTACAATTATTATGTTATTGTTTAGGAGAATAGTCCTCCATATTCTGTTTATTGTTTGTTTCTTGCTGACTCTAAGAGTTGGTCGCAGTAATATCACTGCGATCCTCCAGGAAAATTTTTGGTATGAGAAAATTCAGAAAAGGTTATTGAAGCATGATTTCTCATTTCTTGACAATTGTGATATGTTTAATCTATTATATTTACAAATGTTTATGTTATATTTTGGAGCGACGACGGCAGAGAGATGGGAACACCTAGCCGAGAATGGGTCTGATGGGCTATCCTCCGCTTGCTGGGACGGGGGACCCCAAAGTATATTGCTGGGACCGTGTGGTGAACTTACCGTAGTGAAATCTGGAATTGGATGATGGCAAGTAATATACATAATTTACCGTACATGCCTCCCCATGACTCGATAAAATGCCTATCATGGAATGTAGGCGGGCTTAACACCCCCATCAAGCGCCAAAGGGTCCTATCCCATCTTAAGAAATTCAGTCCAGACATCATCTTCCTACAGGAAACCCACTGGAAGGAGGGGGAAGGCTCCTCCCTCCGCGCTGGCTGGCTAGGTGATTGTTTTTCGGCCTCATTTGTCAATAAGACTAGAGGGGTGGCCATTCTTTTTGCACGACACCTCCCATACACTATTTTGAATGTTGTCCCAGACCCTGATGGTCGATACCTACTGATAGATGTTAAGATTGGAGATGCCACATACACTCTTATGAATATATACGCCCCCAACACTCAGGTGTCTGAATTTTTAACTAAGATAACCTTCCAGATACAGCAGCGGGAGACCTTTCCATTAATACTTGGAGGGGACTTCAATACGGTGCGTGATCCGACCCTGGACAAAACTCCAATCCCGTCCAACCGCCATTCTCCTATTTGGTCTACACTTGTGAAATTTATACTGGGGCTCCAAGTGACTGATGTCTGGAGACTCTTCAACCCATCAGATAAATCTTTCACTTTCCACTCGGGGGTCCACCGCACGGTCTCTCGTATAGACTACTTTTTAGTGGCGGACTCTCTAATATCCGAGGTGACCTCCGCAAACATCGCTGAGATTCTGGTTTCGGATCACGCGCCGATTGAATTCTCATTTAGGATGCCACGCACAGGTCCCACACACCTTACTTGGAGATTTCCTGCATATCTATTCCAATCAGAAAAATTTAAGGAGTACTTGAAACGTAATTGGCTAGACTATGTAGACAACAACATCACACACTGGAATGACCCGGTTCTTTTCTGGGAAGCATCGAAGTCTGTGATGCGTGGTAGTATCATCTCATATGTATCTGGACGCAATAAGATTAAAAAAGAACAATATCGCTCCCTCTCCCACAAGGTTCAGACTACATTTGCTAAATACGTGACAGACCCCTTGGAGGAGAAATTAATTATATATAATCAGGCTAAATCTGTATTGGAAAATTTTTTACTCTCTCAGGCTCAATCACGACTAGACTACACGAAAAATAAATATTATAGATGGGGAGCCAGGACGGGACGTTTATTGGCCTCATTAACCAAAGGCTATAAGCGAAGAAATCATATTGTTTCCATTAAAGACACTAGGACTTCTCTTTGTCTGACACGCACATCTGACATATCAAAGGCTTTTTATGACTACTATTGCAAACTTTATTCTGCAAGACCATCGACCCCAGAATCATTAGAAGACGTCATTAGGGAGGCCAACTTACCTAGTCTAGATCCAGAACAAACTGACCTTTTAAACTCAGAAATTACTGAGGAAGAAATAAGGCTGGCAATCTCATCCTTACACACTGGCAAAGCACCGGGACCAGATGGCTTCTCGGGAGAATACTTTAAAATCCTATCCACAGACATTGTCCCGACGTTGCTAGAATTATATCGCACTATCCACAAACAACGCCCACACTATCCCTCCTTTAATGCTGCCTATACGACTCTCATCCCGAAGCCTGACCGTGACCCCACACAATTGAGTTCATATCGTCCTATTACTCTATTAAATGTGGACTTTAAAATTCTATCCAAAATAATGTCCTCTCGATTACAATTATTTTCCTCTTCCCTTTGTTCACCTCACCAATTAGGATTTACTCGAGGCAGGCAACTAGTCAAGGGTATTCGAACAGCCATTGCTTCCATTGTTGCTTCCAACAATAACCCCACCGTCCCCAACATGCTCTTGAGCCTCGACGCCCAGAAAGCTTTTGATACGGTATCCTGGCCCTTCTTATTTAAAGTTCTGTCAACCAGAAATTTTGGCTCAGATTTTATTAATCTCATACAGTTCTTCTATAGTTCCCCCACAACTCTTCTTTTAGTTAATGGCACGAGAAGTGATCCTATTGTCATGTCTAGAGGCACCCGCCAGGGCTGCCCTTTATCTCCATTACTCTTTAATTTATCCCTCGACCCCTTACTCCGTATAATTGATTCCTGGCCCACCCTGAAAGGTATTTCGATTGGCTCGGTGGAAGTAAAACTCACTGCATTTGCGGACGACGTTCTGATATACATGTCTAATCCTAAACACTCCCTCGGGCCATTGCTGGAGTTGCTTGACAGGGTGGGATCCCTATCTGGTTTCTTTATTAACTTTGAAAAATCCAGTGCATTTTATCTTAAAAAGGGTTTTTATAGACCTTTGTGGGCAAAGCAGCTACCTCTAAACTGGGCTAAAAAGACACTCCCATACCTGGGAGTCATCCTCCCCAAGAACATTATGGACCTCTATGATGTAAATATTGGGAAAACACTTTCAAAACTCACAAGGGATATTGAGGCAATGGTACACTTGCCACTTTCCTTTTTAGGAAGGACGAATATAATAAAAATGATATACTTCCCAAAACTCCTCTACCCACTACAAGTCCTCCCCCTCATACTTTCTAGACAAGATCTCCTACAAATTACGGCGACCTTTAGGAAATTCATTTGGAACAACAAACGCGCGAGAATTGGTCTGTTTAAACTAGGTCAGCCTAAAACAAATGGGGGAGTTAACTTTCCAGACATCCTGACATATAGTTATGCTTCCCATGTTCGTTATATCAAAGATTGGTTGTCTAGCACCCACACATACGCTGACTCGCTTCTCGAACAAAATTTTATTCCGCAAGTGTCCTTGGTAGCTTTCTTACACTTGACTGACGCTGAGATTTCATCTGACTTAATGCTCAATCCCCTTTTAATGACTACGAGGAAAGTTTGGCTGTCATTGAGACATAAATACAAACTACACAAACATATATCTATTCATTTGCCTTTTCTAAATAACCCGGGTTTTCAAAATGGAGAAGCCGCTCCTTCTTTTAAGGAATGGAAATCCCTAGGAATATGCAATATAGGCCAGCTCCTCGATCCTGGATCCCATAAACCATTAACATATGCGGAGGCCTTATCTAAATACCCTTGTATTGGCCCACAGAATTTTGCTTTTTTTCAAGCCCAACATTATATAAGTAAAATTTCTAGATTAATACCTACAACTGATTGGGGAAACCAACTAGACCACATATTAATGCGACCAGAACAATCTAAAGGGGCTATCTCATTCTACTATAAACAGTTCCACACCACACTAGACCATTCTTTATATAAAACTGGAATAGCTCAATGGTTGGAACACTTTCCCAATTTGGATGTAGATGGGTTACTACGCATGTTACATTTTTCAATAGCCACGTTCCCAGCCGCTAAATACACAGAAATGTACCTAAACATCTTTCATAGATCTTATATTTCTCCCCACAGGGGTTTCTTGATAGGCCTACTAGCTGACTCCTCCTGTCCTAAATGCGGCCACCCTTCGGCCGATCTATATCACTGCTTCTGGGCCTGCCCGCTTCTAAGAAGGTTTTGGTTAGTAGTATGGCGCTTTGCCTCTCAGCATTTAGTGAATTACACTCCCCTTACACCGGAATGGGCCATATTTGGTATTGCACCCCCTGGTATTAGAGTTTCCAAACCCGTCAGGAGGTTGTTGTTGGCAATCTCCTCGGCAGCTAGGAAAGCTATCTTGCAAATGTGGGTTCATAGCTCTGCTCCGACACTGGAAATGTTTAGGGACAAACTATTTTTCATCTGCCATATGGATTGGCTGGAGGCCTCACTTCAAAAAGAATCTCGCACAGAATCCTTTTTCGCAACATGGGAAAGTTTTATTGAAACACTTCCTATTCATACCAAAGAGGCCATTAGTCAATGTTTTCGCAACACACTTTGGTATGAAACTAGAATTTTTCTTGGAGACCCTCCCATCGAGTTTGATAGCGCTAATTAGGGGCTATGACGTGTTCCTGTCTCTCTGTGCGTATATGGAATATTTATAGATGCTGCCTGGTACTTTAGAATATTGTGCAAACTGCTTGTATCTAAGTTCCTCTTTGCGTCATGTATTACATTTTGTGACTGCCACGTTATATCTGTTTGTTTTGTTCTTCTTTTCTTTGATCGTCACTCACAATGTCACTGTGCTTATTGTTACTATATCTAAAGAAATGCTTCAATAAAGAAAGAAATGTTTAAAAAAAAAAATTAAAATATCACTTAGCTTCCTGTATACGATCCTTTGTGACAGGGCCCCGTGCAAGACAGGGGTTGACTCTCACTTTATTCTACCCACGGCGGGAAAAGAATAAACACTTGGCCTCCTCGTGAGGATCTGAACCATCTTGTCACGGCTGACCTAGAGTTTTTTTCAACAGAGCGACCAGCACATGAAAAGGAACAACTTTACTTCAGCATTCATTATAAATTTAAACATAATTATGCACATTTAAATACACATATACACACATATATCTATAAATATACACTGCTCAAAATAATAAAGGGAACACTTAAACAACACAATGTAACTCCAAGTCAATCACACTTCTGTGAAATCAAACTGTCCACTTAGGAAGCAACACTGATTGACAATCTATTTCACATGCTGTTGTGCAAATGGATTAGACAACAGGTAGAAATTATAGGCAATTAGCAAGACACCCCCAATAAAGGAGTTTTTCTGCAGGTGGTGACCACAGACCACTTCTCAGCTCCTATGCTTTCTGGCTGATGTTTTGGTCACTTTTGAAAGCTGCCGGTGCTTTCACTCTAGTGGTAGCATGAGACGGAGTCTACAACCCACACAAATGGCTCAGGTAGTGCAGCTCATCCAGGATGGCACATCAATGCGAGCAGTGGCAAGAACGTTTGCTGTGTCTGTCAGTGTAGTGTCCAGAGCATGGAGGCGCTACCAGGAGACAGGCCAGTACATCAGGAGACGTGGAGGAGGCCGTAGGAGGGCAACAACCCAGCAGCAGGACCGCTACCTCCGCCTTTGTGCAAGGAGGAACAGGAGGAGCACTGCCAGAGCCCTGCAAAATGACCTCCAGCAAGCCACAAATGTGCATGTGTCTACTCAAACGATCAGAAACAGACTCCATGAGGGTGGTATGAGGGCCCGATGTCCACAGGTGGCAGTTGTGCTTACAGCCCAACACCGTGCAGGACGTTTGGCACTTGCCAGAGAACACCAAGATTGGCAAATTCGCCACTGGCGCCCTGTGCTCTTCACAGATGAAAGCAGGTTCTCACTGAGCACATGTGACAGACGTGACAGAGTCTGGAGATGCCAAGGAGAACGTTCTGCTGCCTGCAACATCCTCCAGCATGACCGGCTTGGCAGTGGGTCAGTATTGGTGTGGGGTGGCATTTCTTTGGGGGGCCGCACAGCCCTCCATGTGCTCGCCAGAGGTAGCCTGACTGCCATTAGGTACCGAGATAAGATCCTCAGACCCCTTGTGAGACCATATGCTGGTGCGGTTGGCCCTGGGTTCTTCCTAATGCAAGACAATGCTAGACCTCATGTGGCTGGAGAGTGTCAGCAGTTCCTGCAAGACGAAGGCATTGATGCTATGGACTGGCCCGCCCGTTCCCCAGACCTGAATCCAATTGAGCACATCTGGAACATCATGTCTCGCTCCATCCGACACAGACTGTCCAGGAGTTGGCAGATGCTTTAGTCCAGGTCTGGGAGGAGATCCCTCAGGAGACCATCCGCCACCTCATCAGGAGCATGCCCAGGCGTTGTAGGGAGGTC
The DNA here is from genome assembly GCF_028390025.1 of Pseudophryne corroboree. Taxonomy (NCBI): domain Eukaryota; kingdom Metazoa; phylum Chordata; class Amphibia; order Anura; family Myobatrachidae; genus Pseudophryne; species Pseudophryne corroboree. The sequence goes on from NC_086445.1 coordinate 646,498,301, forward strand.
ATACAGGCATGTGGAGGCCACACACACTACTGAGCCTCATTTTGACTTGTTTTAAGGACATTACATCAAAGTTGGATCAGCTTGTAGTGTGTTTTTCCACTTTCATTTTGAGTGTGACTCCAAATCCAGACCTCCATGGGTTAATAAATTTGATTTCCATTGATAATTTTTGTGTGATTTTGTTGACAGCATATTCAACTATGTAACGAACAAAGTATTTAATAAGAATATTTCATTCATTCAGATCTAGGATGTGTTATTTTAGTGTTCCCTTTATTTTTTTGAGCAGTGTATATATGTCTCAAATATATATATATTTGTCCGGAACAGCAGGGTCCCTAGTGACGTTAATACGTTCTTAATGTGTATGAAACATGTACTGAATGCTGAAATTGTGGATCTAATCAGGAAACCTTATGGTCGACATAAGAAATAGTATCCGTGTCGATACCAGGGAGTAGTAACTGGGCAAAACAACATTTATGCAACCCAGAGGGGTCTGAGGGAAATCTATATATATTATTATTAGTATTACCCTTACTACGTCTGAGATCTAGCCACAGATCTATGCAAACATACCATATATATATATATATATATATATATATATATATATATATATATATATATATATAAAATAGGATTTTACTTACCGGTAAATCTATTTCTTGTAGTCCGTAGAGGATGCTGGGACTCCGTAAGGACCATGGGGAATAGACGGGCTCCTCAGGAGATAGGGCACTTTAAGAAAGCTTTGGATTCTGGGTGTGCACTGGCTCCTCCCTCTATGCCCCTCCTCCAGACCTCAGTTAGGGAAACTGTGCCCAGAGGAGATGGACAGTACGAGGAAGGATTTTTGTAAATCTAAGGGCGAGATTCATACCAGCCACACCAATCACACCGTATAACTTGTGATAAACTACCCAGTTAACAGTATGAACAACAACATAGCCTCGGTCCAACCAATAAAACTATAACATAACCCTTATGTAAGCAATAACTATATACAAGTCATGCAGAAGAAGTCCGCACTTGGAACGGGCGCCCAGCATCCTCTACGGACTACGAGAAATAGATTTACCGGTAAGTAAAATCCTATTTTCTCTAACGTCCTAGAGGATGCTGGGACTCCGTAAGGACCATGGGGATTATACCAAGGGGGGAGAGTGCGGATGACTCTGCAGCACCGATTGAGCAAACAGGAGGTCCTCCTCGACCAGGGCATCAAACTTATAGAACTTCGCAAAGGTGTTTGACCCCGACCAAGTAGCTGCTCGGCACAACTGTAATGCCGAGACCCCTCGGGCAGCCGCCCAAGAAGAGCCCACCTTTCTAGTGGAATGGGACTTAACCGATTTAGGCAATGGCAATCCTGCCGTATAATGCGCCTGCTGAATCGTGTAACAGATCCAGCGAGCAATAGTCTGCTTTGAAGGAGGAGCGCCAACCTTGTTGGTCGCATACAGAACAAACAGAGCCTCAGTCTTCCTGATCCTAGCTGTTCTGGTCACATAAATCTTCAAAGCCCTGACCACATCCAGGGACTCGGAATCCTCCAAGTCCCGTGAAGCCACAGGCACGACAATAGGTTGGTTCATATGAAAAGATGAGACCACTTTTGGCAGAAATTGAGGACGAGTCCTCAACTCCGCCCTATCCACGTGAAAAACCAGGTATGGGCTTTTATGTGATAAAGCCGCCAATTCTGAAACACGCCTTGCCGAAGCTAATGCCAACAACATGACCACTTTCCAAGTGAGGTATTTCAACTCCACTGTTTTGAGTGGTTCAAACCAAGGGGACTTGAGGAAACGTAATACCACGTTAAGATCCCAAGGCGCCACCGGAGGTACAAAAGGAGGCTGAATATGCAGCACCCCCTTAACAAAAGTCTGTACTTCAGGAAGAGAGGCCAATTCTCTTTGAAAAAAAAATGGATAAGGCCGAAATTTGGACCTTTATGGACCCTAGTTTAAGGCCCAAATTGACTCCTGTTTGAAGGAAGTGAAGTAGACGGCCCAAATGGAACTCCTCCGTAGGAGCAGCTCTGGCACCACACCAAGAAACATATTTTCGCCATATACGGTGATAATGTTTCGATGTCACGTCCTTCCTAGCCTTGATCAGGGTAGGAATGACCTCTTCCGGAATCCCTTTTTCCGCTAGGATCCGGCGTTCAACCGCCATGCCGTCAAACGCAGCCGCGGTAAGTCTTGGAACAGACAGGGCCCCTGCTGCAGCAGGTCCTGCTTTAGAGGAAGAGGCCACGGATCTTCTGTGAGCAACTCTTGCAGCTCCGGATACCAAGTCCTCCGTGGCCAATCTGGAACAATGAGGATTGTTCTGACCCTGCTTATTCTTATTATTCTCAACACCTTGGGTATGAGAAGTAGAGGAGGAAACACATAGACCGATCTGAACACCCAAGTTGTCACCAGAGCGTCTACCGCTACTGCCTGAGGGTCTCTTGACCTGGCGCAATACCGCTTTAGCTTTTAGTTGAGACGGGATGCCATCATGTCTATCTGAGGCAGTCCCCACCGACCCGTGATCTGTGCGAAGACTTCTTGATGAAGTCCCCACTCTCCCGGATGCAGGTCGTGCCTGCTGAGGAAGTCCGCCTCCCAGTTGTCCACCCCCGGGATGAACACTGCTGACAGTGCGCTTACATGGTGTCACGAACCGGTCTCTCACCTTTGCGGGTTCTGGGGTTCATCCGTTGCCACTGCGGTTGCTCGCGGTGCTGTGCGCCCGTGTGGGGACGCGGCGTGATCAGTGGCACAGGTAATGCAGAGTCTGGGAACTGTGAGTGCGGGGACCAAATGGCCTAAGGCACTGCGGTGTGTCTGCTGTATAGGAGGTGGCCATGTTGGAGACCAAATAGGTAATACAGAGCACTTGTGAAAACACCTGTGGGCAGGTGTAAGCCAATCCCGTGCTTGTGCTGCCTTTAAGTAGGCTGGGATTATGTTACTCTGGGCCAGTGCTTTGTTGTATCAACGCTGTGCTCTAGCTCTGAGCTCTCTCCGTGCATTCCTGTGTGATTCCCGTGGTCCAGATATCGCCTCCGTTCCCAGAGGCCCGTCTGCAGCCTTCACTGCTAAAGATCCACCGGCTCCCCGCTGTGCTGTCAGTTAATCACGCACCTACTGGTAACAATTGGATTCCCAGAGTCTTGCATGAGGAAACCCTGTCTGCCTGCTTTCAACCATACAGAGTTTGGAGGATTCCACTAACTTCAGCTGTTCGTTTGTTCTGCTCTGCATTTAACCCGTTCATCACTTATATCATCTGCTACAGTCTCACAGTGATCTCCGGAACTCGCAAGTAACCCAATTTAGTACTTTTACTTTCTATGTTGCCATTACAAGGATAATTCTTCACAGTCTCTCAGTTACCTTTCAAAACTTCATTGCAAATCCTCACAGTTATTTCTTCATGTCTGCATTACCCAGTTAAACACATTCTACAGTTCAGCATCAAAGCTTGTTTATATTTGGACAATTCAACATTTATTCTCCAGCCTGTTTTAAACGCAATTCCATGAACATTTCTTTTATTTTTTCTTTAAGATATATCCTGCATATTATTTCTATTATTCATGCAATACGTCAGTATATTATGGTGATTTATAACTTGCCATTTACCACTTTACTGAATTGTTATTTTCAATAAATATATGAAACGGAACTTTCTTCGTCCTCCCTGCTTTCTTCATACCCCAGCACCTACACCTGTGGTTGGTCCCGGGTTAACGGATTCACAAAAACACCCGGATCTGACAGTAAGCACTGGCCACATGGATCCGTCAAGTGACCAATTCGCAGGAGGCGGTGCTACGTCAGATATCCTTTCCCGTCTGGAAAACCAGGAGTGCACAGACACAAATAGTGCAGTTTATGCAAACTATGGCAGACCGTTTAGAGACTCTTCATACGGCTATTAAAACGTCTCAAGTCCAGATTCCAACTCCGGTTGTCCCAGTTACCACTACAGCTTCTCCTGTGACGCTGCCTACGTCCCGCTTGCAGTTACCCTCTCCGAGTAAGTTTGACGGAACTCCAAAACTTTGCAGAGGATTCCTGAATCAATGCGAGATCCAGTTCGAACTGTTGTCCGCCAGTTTCCCATCAGCTCGTTCTAAGGTTGCATATATTATTGCCCTCCTCTCCGGTCAGGCTCTGGAGTGGGCATCACCATTATGGGAAAGAGGTGATCCTATCCTCTCTAATTACAAGGAGTTCGTATCATCCTTCCGGAGAATCTTTGACGAACCAGGCAGGACCACCTCAGCATCTTTGGAGATTCTCCGTCTACGTCAAAGTTTACGTCCTGTTAGTCAATATATTATTCAGTTTCGCACGTTGTCTTCAGAGTTAAACTGGAATGAGGAGGCCCTGATCGCCGCGTTTTGGAATGGACTTTCAGAGAGAATCAAGGATGATTTAACTATCCGGGATGTGCCAACTAAACAGGATGAATTGATTTCTCTCTGTAACAAACTTGACCTACGCTACAGGGAGCGAAGTTTAGAGAAATCCAGGGCAGAGCGATCCAGTCCACGTTATCATCCTAGGCCTCGACAAGATTCTTCATCACAGTCTCCGGTAACGACAGAAGAACCTATGCAGATTGGGCGCTCTCGCCTCACAGAGGAGGAACGACTTCGTCGTCGACAGGGTAACCTCTGCATGTACTGTGGGTCCTCCGAACATTTAGTTAAATTCTGCAAACTCCGACCGGGAAACTCTCGCTCCTAGCTTATTCAAGAGAGGTTAAGCTAGGAGTTACTTTAGAATCACGTTCTGGGAAAGAGCCGACCTTGTCTATTCAATTAGAAGTTCCAAGTTCTACAGTGAAAGTTTCAGCTCTCCTAGATTCCGGGGCAGCCGAGAACTTCATCTCCTCAGCCTTTGTCTTACGGTCTAAAGTTCAAACCATGCCTCTGGAAGCAGCAGTTGCTGTTACAGCAGTGGATGGAAGTCGAATTCCAGATGGTATAATTACTCATCGAACCGTATGTCTCAAGATGAAAGTTGGTGTGCTCCATTCCGAATACGTCTCCTTCTACGTGATTCCCAAAGCCTCTCAAGATGTGATACTTGGTTTACCTTGGCTGCAGAAACATAATCCTCAACTTAATTGGCAAACCATGGAAGTCCTTTCGTGGGGTAAATCTTGTACCAAGGACTGTTTAGCCTCAATTGTACCTCTCCGGTCAATTAGCCTTCCCGACCTACCTCCGGTGTATCAATCCTTTGCGGATGTTTTCAGTAAACAAGCAGCAGACTCTCTACCTCCTCATCGCGAATGGGACTGCCCAATCGTCCTGGTTCCGGGTAAAACCCCTCCTAGGGGATGAATTTATCCGCTATCCATCCCAGAGACGCAAGCTATGTCTGATTATATACAGGAAAATCTAACCAAAGGATTTATCAGACCATCTTCTTCATCTGCAGGAGCCGGATTCTTTTTCGTTAAGAAGAAGGACGGTGGGTTACGACCATGCATAGATTACCGTGGACTCAATGAGATCACTGTGAAAAACAAGTACCCATTACCCTTAATTCCAGAATTATTTGATCGGGTAAAGGGAGCTACTGTGTTTACAAAATTGGATCTCCGAGGGGCCTACTATTTAATCCGCATCCGGGCAGGGGACGAGTGGAAGACTGCTTTTAATACCCGTGATGGGCATTACGAATACCTTGTAATGCCTTTTGGTCTTTGTAATGCACCTGCAGTTTTTCAAAGCTATGTGAATGAACTTTTTCGTGATCTTCTCTACAAGTGTCTAGTAGTGTATCTGGATGATATCCTAATATTCTCTAAGGATCTAAAGTCTCACCGTCACCAAGTTAAAGAGGTACTGACACGTCTGAGGAAAAAATCAACTTTATTGTAAGTTAGAGAAGTGCACCTTTGAAGTATCTTCCATACCGTTCCTTGGTTACATCATTTCTGGATCAGAGCTATGTATGGATCCCGGTAAGGTACAAGCTATCCGAGATTGGTCCACTCCTACAACTCTTAAGGGGATTCAGCGATTTCTTGGCTTTGCTAATTTCTATAGGAGATTCATTAAGAATTATTCTTTGTTAGCTGCTCCCATCACAGCCCTAACTCGCAAGGGAGCAAATCCTACGAACTGGTCTTCTGAAGCAATCAAAGCCTTCTCTGATTTGAAGCAAACCTTTGGGTCAGCCCCCATTCTTCGACAGCCTGATTTGAACCGTCCCTTTCTTTTAGAGGTGGATGCATCTACAGAAGCAGTAGGAGCTGTGTTGTCACAAGTCTTTGAAGATAAAAAGGTCCATCCCTGCGGATATTTCTCCCGTAAGTTCCTCCCGGCAGAACGTAATTATGCAATCGGTGAGCAAGAATTACTTGCCATCAAGTTGGCATTTGAGGAGTGGAGATACCTTCTAGAAGGAGCACAACATCGCATTACAGTTTATACTGATCATAAGAATCTTCTATATCTGCAGTCAGCTCAGTGCTTGAATCCACGACAAGCTAGATGGGCGCTTTTCTTCACACAATTCAATTTCAAGCTCACCTATCGACCAGGGTCTCAGAACAAAAAGGCAGATGCCCTTTCTCGGTCCTTTGCTTCTTCTGAATCAAATGATGCTACCACGAATCAAGCCATTGTGAATCCTACGTCCTTTTTAATGACTCGAACCTCTCCAGTTCCTCCGCCTGGCAAAACCTTTGTCGCCACAAATCTTCGTAAATGGCTGCTTACCTGGGCTCACTCCTCTTCCTTCATGGGTCATCCTGGGATTCTAAAGACTCTCAAATTTATTCAACAGTCTTATTGGTGGCCACGTCTCAAAGCCGATGTCCAAGAGTTTATAGCAGCATGTCCTAAATGTGCCCAACATAAGAGTCCAAGAAGTTCTCCACCAGGTTTATTACATCCATTATCCATACCCAAACAACCATGGACTCATATCTCAATGGATTTCGTGACCGATCTACCTCCATCAAAAGGGCGAAATACCATTTGGGTGATAGTGGATCGATTTTCGAAAATGGCACATTTCATTCCATTAACTGGGTTACCATCAGCCCCTTTACTAGCCAGATTGTTCATCTCTGAAATCTTCAAGTTGCATGGCCTTCCTCGAGAGATCATCTCTGATCGGGGAACACAGTTTGTGGCCAAGTTTTGGAGGTCGCTTTGTTCATCTTTAAATGTCAAGTTGAATTTTTCTTCTGCATATCATCCTCAGACAGATGGACAAACTGAGAGAGTCAACCAAGAACTTGAAACATTTCTCAGGCTTTATAGATCGTCCTCACAGGATGACTGGGTTGACTACCTTCCATTGGCAGAATTTGCTCATAATAATCTCTTCCATTCATCTTCAGAATCTACGCCCTTTTATATTAACTTCGGCTTTCATCCTCGTGTGCCAGAGTTCCATTCATTGCCAGCCCTAGAGGTTCCAGCAGCAGATCAAGAACTTCAACGTCTATCTAGAATCTGGAGTTGTGTGCGTAAGTCGTTGGTCAAAACTTCCGCTCGTTATAAATCTTTCGCAGATAGAAAACATAAAGCTGTACCGAATTACAAGGTGGGGGACCAAGTTTGGATTTCTACGCGCAATCTCAGGTTCAAAGTTCCTTCTAAGAAATTTGCTCCCAAGTTTATTGGTCCATTTCCCATTGTAAAGGTACTCAACCCTGTGTCATACAAAGTCAAGTTGCCACCGTCTTTGAGAATTCCTAACGCCTTTCATACATCTTTACTGAAGCCTTTGATTCTCAATAAGTTCCGTTCTACCCAGTCCAAATCTCCTAAAGTTCACTCTTTGCAGAATGAGGACTTTGAAGTTAAAGAGATTGTGGACTCACGTTCCCGATATGGACGTTTACAGTTTTTGGTCGACTGGAAGGGTTACGGTCCGGAGGAGAGATCCTGGGTTTTCTCTGAAGATGTTCATGCTCCAAGACTGGTACAGAAATACTTCTCCAAAAATCCTGACAAGGTTCAAAGGTGTTCGGAGACCACCCGTAGAAGAGGGGGTACTGTCACGAACCGGTCTCTCACCTTTGCGGGTTCTGGGGTTCATCCGTTGCCAGTGCGGTTGCTCGCGGTGCTGTGCGCCCGTGTGGGGACGCGGCGTGATCAGTGGCACAGATAATGCAGAGTCTGGGAACTGTGAGTGCGGGGACCAAATGGCCTAAGGCACTGCGGTGTGTCTGCTGTATAGGAGGTGGCCATGTTGGAGACCAAATAGGTAATACAGAGCACTTGTGAAAACACCTGTGGGCAGGTGTAAGCCAATCCCGTGCTTGTGCTGCCTTTAAGTAGGCTGGGATTATGTTACTCTGGGCTAGTGCTTTGTTGTATCAACGCTGTGCTCTAGCTCTGAGCTCTCTCCGTGCATTCCTGTGTGATTCCCGTGGTCCAGATATCGCCTCCGTTCCCAGAGGCCCGTCTGCAGCCTTCACTGCTAAAGATCCACCGGCTCCCCGCTGTGCTGTCAGTTAATCACGCACCTACTGGTAACAATTGGATTCCCAGAGTCTTGCATGAGGAAACCCTGTCTGCCTGCTTTCAACCATACAGAGTTTGGAGGATTCCACTAACTTTAGCTGTTCGTTTGTTCTGCTCTGCATTTAACCCGTTCATCACTTATATCATCTGCTACAGTCTCACAGTGATCTCCGGAACTCGCAAGTAACCCAATTTAGTACTTTTACTTTCTATGTTGCCATTACAAGGATAATTCTTCACAGTCTCTCAGTTACCTTTCAAAACTTCATTGCAAATCCTCACAGTTATTTCTTCATGTCTGCATTACCCAGTTAAACACATTCTACAGTTCAGCATCAAAGCTTGTTTATATTTGGACAATTCAACATTTATTCTCCAGCCTGTTTTAAACGCAATTCCATGAACATTTCTTTTATTTTTTCTTTAAGATATATCCTGCATATTATTTCTATTATTCATGCAATACGTCAGTATATTATGGTGATTTATAACTTGCCATTTACCACTTTACTGAATTGTTATTTTCAATAAATATATGAAACGGAACTTTCTTCGTCCTCCCTGCTTTCTTCATACCCCAGCACCTACACCTGTGGTTGGTCCCGGGTTAACGGATTCACAAAAACACCCGGACCTGACACATGGCCTTCCGCCCAGCGTAGAATCCTGGTCGCTTCTGCCATGGCCACTCTGCTCTTTGTTCCGCCTTGGTGGTTTACATGAGCCACTGCCGTGACATTGTCTGACTGAATCAGAACCGGTTTGTCCCGAAGCAATTCCTCCGCCTGACGTAGGGCGTTGTATATGGCCCTCAACTCCAGGACGTTGATGTGGAGACAAGTCTCTAGATTTGACCAGAGACCTTGGAAATTTCTTCCTAGCGTGACCGCTCCCCAGCCTCGGAGGCTTGCGTCCGTGGTCACCAGGACCCAGTCCTGAATGCCGAACCTGCGACCCTCTAGTAGGTGAGCACTGTGCAGCCACCACAGGAGAGATACCCTGGTCCTGGGAGACAGGGTGATCCTTTGATGCATTTGTAAATGGGACCCGGACCATTTGTCCAATAGGTCCCATTGAAAGGTCCTTGCATGGAACCTGCCGAAGGGGATGGCCTCGTATGAAGCCACCATCTTCCACAGAACCCGTGTGCAATGATGCACTGAAACCTTTTTTGGCTTCAATAGGTTCCTGACCAGGGCTATGAACTCCTGAACCTTTTCCATCGGAAGAAAAACCCTCTTCTGAACTGTGTCTAGAATCAGGCCCAGAAAGGTCAGAAGCGTTGCAGGGACTAGCTGGGACTTCGGTATATTGAGAATCCAGCCGTGCATTTGCAACGTCTTCATGGACAGAGACACGCTGTCCAGCAACTTCTCCCGAGATCTCGCCTTTATGAGGAGATCGTCCAAGTATGGGATAATTGTGACACCCTTGATAAAGCTGAATATTTATCGTATATAAAAACCCTTTGTGAGGTCTAAGAACACTGCACACTATTTACGTATGAAGTACCGTAAGGGTACGCTCGTTGCGTAACAATCGCTTAGCCGTAGTCGAGACGCTCAAGCGTCACGTTCGCTCACGGCCAAGAGATCACAGGCAGGCACGCTATTGGCTGCTGACTAACGTAATGGTTCACTATAGCGTAACGGACGCTGTATCGGGAGCGGGCTGCTCGAGCGATACAGACGCTCACGAGAATACGCTGTTGGTATCGGGCACACTTATAGGTGAGCGACTACCGTAATGCTACGCTATCAGCGTAGCGGACGCTCAAGACCACGAGGAGATCACGAGCGGCGCTGACGCTCACCATGTTAAACCTTTATGTCTAAACCAGAAACAATGTAATATGCTGTAAAACCTTAGTGTAGAGATAGGGTGTAGATGCAACCTAGTGTAACCTTATTAACTTAAAAGCTGTTTGAGCGTCACCGACGCTCTGAGAATACTAGACACTATAAGAAGTACACAGATACCTGGGCTTAGGGTCCAACGCCTAAGATATATATATTTTGAATGACATACTTGCAAAAGAATTAATACAAATACAAATCATACACTACAATATAACATAGACTACCTAACCAGATAACTACACAGGAAATACAATACAATTACTACCTAAGGGAAAATAAGAGAGAAAGAGAAGAGAGAGAGAGATGGCTCATAATAACAAGAAGATCAATATGGTTGCGGAGAAACACTTACGCACAAAGGAAACGATCGCATGCGCCTCTGGACATCCAGCTCCCGATTTTCAGCAATGATAACCGTTGAAGAGTGAGTGCTGGATGTGATCGGCCTTTCTATTTATGCCCCACACACAATGCAATTCAATGGTCCCTACAATCTCATTGTTCATTGGACACAGGAATTCCTCCTCGCATTATAACAAAAGGTCATAGGTTGATTCATACAGGTGGGCTGTGACTATTTCCAACAGCTCAGGTGGGAGGGAAACTGGGTTTCCCGCCGCATGGGTAATAAAGTGCAAATAAAGTAAATGTTCATAAACTTCTTATGTCCATAACTATTCGCACGAGCGATTGATCCGCTTCAAACCAACACCGGAATATTGCTAATTAAATATTCTTCCGATGGATACTAAACACCACTGTATTACTCCTGTCTGACCCTTCGTATCAAACAAAGAGGGATTTCTCTGTTCACGAACATTCTATATTAACCAAACTTTCAGAATCTATCAAAGGGACCATGATCTACAAAATACATTATATAGTGAAAATATGTAACGATTGAGTCGCACGCTACGATCACATAAACTCTACCGTAAATACGCATACCGTGCGCCTGCGGGTGCCCGCGACTGTGAGTATGCGCACGTACGGGAGAGCGTACGCATGCGCAGCACGGACCTGTGTGAGGTGCAAATATGGTAGTGTGCATAGAGATATTTTTCTGACTTTGACACCCTGCTTGTGCAGGAGCACCATAATTTCCGTCATTACCTTGGTGAAAAATCTCGGGGCCGTGGAAAGCCCAAACGGCAACATCTGAAATTGGTAGTGACAGTCCTGTACTGCAAATCTCAGGAACGCCTGGTGAGGGGGGAAAATCGGAACATGAAGGTATGCATCCTTTATATCCAGGGACACCCCCCCCCCCCCCCCCCTCCAGGCTGGTGATGACCGCCCTGAGTGATTCCATTTTGAACTTGAATCTCTTCAAGTACAGGTTCAGGGATTTTAGATTTAAAATGGGTCTGACCGAACCGTCCGGTTTCGGGACCACAAACAGGGTTGAGTAATATCCCTCTCCTTGTTGGAGATGAGGAACTTTGACTATCACCTGTTGAATATACAATTTTTGGATTGCAGCTAACACTAGCTCCCTCTCTGACGGGGAAGTCGGCAGAGCCGATTTGAAAAACCGGCGAGGAAGCATGTCTTCGAATTCCAGTCTGTATCCCTGAGAAACAATCTCTAATGCCCAGGGATCCACCTGCGAGTGAACCCAGACGTGGCTGAAAAATCAAAGACATGCCACCACTTGATCTGCCTCCCCCCGGGAAGCCCCAACGTCATACGGTGGACTTTGCAGATGCAGGGGAGGACTTCTGCTCCTGGGGACTAGCTGCGTGCAGCTTTTTTCCCTTGCCTTTACCTCTGGCAAAAAAGGACGATCCCCGTACCTTCTTGCTCTTATTGGAACGAAAGGACTGCATCTGATAATGGGGTACCTTATTAGCATGCTGCGGGGGAACATAAGGTAAAAAATTCGATTTACCGGCCGTAGCAGTAGAGACAAGGTCCGAGAGGCCATCTCCAAACAACTCCTCCCCCTTGTCAGGCAATGACTCCATATGCCGCTTTGAGTCGGCGTCTCCCGTCCACTGTCGGGTCCACAAGAGTCGCCTAGCAGAAATAGACATAAGTTTATTCTGGAGCTTAGTAAACAAATGTCTCTTTGAGCATCTCTCATATACAAGGCAGCATCTCTGATATGCTCTATGGTCATTAAAATGGCATCCCTATCTAAGGTGTCAAGCTCCGTAGATAAGGAATCTGCCCATGTCACGACAGCACTACAAACCCAGGCCGACGCCATAGCCGGTCTAACAATAGTACCTGAATGTGTGTAAATGTGCTTCATGGTAATTTCCTGCTTGCGATCAGCAGGATCCTTGAGGGAAGCTGTATCCTGAGAAGGTAGTGCCACCTTCTTGGATAAGCGTGTCAGCGCCTTGTCTACTTTAGGCGAAGATTCCCATCGTATCCTATCCTTTTGTGGAAAGGGATACGCCATAAGAATCCTTTTGGGAACTTGTAGTCTCCTATCTGGAGATTCCCAAGCCTTTTCGCACAATTCGCTTAGCTCAAATGAGGACGGAAAAGTGACCTCAGGCTTTTTCCCTTTATACATGTGTACCCTCGTGTCAGGGATAGGGAGTTCCTCAGTGATATGCAAAACCTCTTTAATGCCAATAATCATGTACCGAATACCTTTTGCCACCTTCGGCTGTAATTTTGCATCTTCATAGTCGACACTAGAGTCAGTATCTGTGTCGGTATCTGTGTCATCGACCTGGGATATGGTGCGCTTTTGAGACCCCGAAGGTCCTGGCGCCACAGGGACAGGCATGGTCTGGCTACCTGACTGATCCCTAGCTTCAGCCTTGTCTAACCTTTTATGCAGTAAATTTACATTTGCATTTAAGACATTCAGCATATCCACCCAGTCCGGTGTCGGCGTTGCCGACGGCGACCTGACATTCAAGCACTCCCCCTCCACATTAAGCGAGCCCTCCTCGTCAAACATGTCGACACACACGTACCGACACACTTCACCCACACAGGGAAACTCTTTTCTGAAGACAGTATCCCCTTTAAGGCCCTTTGGAGAGACAGAGGGAGAGTATGCCAGCACACACCCCAGCGCTATACCCCTGGAAAGAAACACAGAATGCTTTTCCCCAGTAGCGCTGTGTAGTAATAAAACGCCAATTATGTGCCCCCCCCCCTCCTTCAAAACCCCCTTTCACCGCGTGTAAAGCAGGGGAGAGTCCGGGGAGCTTCCTCTCAGCGGTGCTGTGGAGAGAAAATGGCGCTGGTGAGTGCTGAGGGAGAAGCCCCGCCCCCTCGGCAGCGGGCTTCTGTCCCGCTCAAAGTTATAAAAAAAATGTCGGGGGCTCTTTTATATACATGTACAGTGCCCACCTGTACATGCATATAGTCTTTTGCCATAAGAGAGGTGTTTATATTGCTGCCCAGGGCGTCCCCCCTGCGCCCTGCACCCTTACAGTGACCGGAGTGTGTGAGGTGTGTGGAGCAATGAGGCACAGCTGCAATGCTGTGCGTTACCCCAGTGAAGCTCTGAAGGCTTCTGCCGCCTGAGACGTATTCTGACTTCTTTTCTTCTGGCTCTGTGAGGAGAACGGCGGCGCGGCACTGGGAGTGAACGCCCAGGACGAACCATCATTTAAGTAGGTCTGCCCCTCTCTCCTCAGTCCCTCGATGCAGGGAGCCTGTTGCCAGCAGTGCTCCCTGTAAAAAATAGAGAAAAAATCCAAACAAAAATGCTTTCTAGGCAGAGAACTCAGGGGAGCTCCCTGCAGTGCACCCATTTCCTCTGGACACAGTGTAAAAACAGAGGTCTGGAGGAGGGGCATAGAGGGAGGAGCCAGTGTACACCCAGAATCCAAAGCTTTCTTAAAGTGCCCAATCTCCTGCGGAGCCCGTCTATTCCCCATGGTCCTTACGGAGTCCCAGCAGCCTCTAGGATGTTAGAGAAATATATATATATATATATATATATATATATACATATATATACACACACACACACACACACACACACACACATACACATATATATATATATATATATATACACATACAGGTATTGAAATGCATCACATTACCATGTCAATGTTTTTACCCAGTCAGATTTGTTGGTGCCAACAGGATCACCCACACACGTCTGTGTCTCCCATATAGTTTTCTCCTTGGAAAAAACATACATTTACTGACATGCTGACACACATTTACATGAACCAAGTACCATCAGGAGTCGGCGGTCGACTGAGACATTCCCATAGCCGTTTGTGGCAGAGTACTCAGCCTCCTACATGCCGACACACATGTAGCAACCACCCACCGACATTACCCTGACTATTTTGTACCAGGGAAACACAGAAAACGCTCTCCAGCTCTTTTACACATTATATATTGTGCTTTTTTAACATGTATTGCACTAAACCACTGTGCCCCCCCCCCCCTTTTTTCCACTGTGATCTCGTTCAGCAGTGTTTTTTTGGCAGGGCCAGCGTTTCTGAGGAGAAAATGGCGCTGGGTCGAGCTGTGAGGGCGAAGCCACGCCCCCTCAATGGCGCACTTCAGCCCCACTATTTTTTAGCTACTTATACTGGCGGGGGTCTGTATACAGTGCACTGTATACCTCTTATGCCAGGCTTAATATTGAGGTTTTATTGCTGCCCAGGACACCCCCCCCCCCCCCCGCGCGCCCTGCACCCTTGTAGTGCCGCTTGTGTGTGGGACGACGGCGCGGCTCCGGGAACGAGCAGCTAGGCTATACCAAGTGATCAGACCCACTGGAGCTAATGGTATACAGTAGCCTAAGAAGCAGAGCCTTTAAACCCACAGAATCTCTCCCCTCAGTCCCACGAATCACGGAGCCTGTTGCCAGCAGTGCTCCCTGAAAATAATAAACTTAACATAAAGTCTTTTCCGAGAAACTCAGGAGAGCTCCTCAGTGTGTGACCAGTCTCTCTGGGCACAGAATCTAACTGGAGTCTGGAGGAGGGACATAGAGAGAGGAGCCAGTTCACACTCCTTTTAAAGTCTTAAAGTGCCCATGTCTCCTGCGGATCCCGTCTATACCCCATGGTCCTTTTGGAGTCCCCAGCATCCTCTAGGACGTATGAGAAAATCCAATAGCCAATTACATTTAGCCACATCGTATCCAATCTCTAAAAGTTTGTTGATTAGCACCGCTGGCCCTACCATGTTGAAAGCGGAGCTGTACCAAGGCAGCTCCAGGCCTCCCATTGACAATAGGCCCGCAGCATCCCAGGCAGTGCAGCCAGTGGTGACAGGAAAATATTTTTCCTGTCACCACCATAGCCGAGCTCACTCTCCTACCACCATGCAAAATAACACCACCAGCAGGATGACAGAAGCCCCTCCTACGTCAGCTCAGGGCCGGCAGAAGCACTGCTCCTAGAACCGAGTAAAGCACCACATCCTACACCTGCTAGAAGCTCTGCCCCACATTGTCAGAAGCTCCGCCCCAGGACGTCCAAAACCCCACCTCCCAAACCCATTTGAAGCCCTGGCTCCTGGACCATCTGAAGCCCCATCTCCTGGACCCATCCGATGCACCTCCTCCCGGACCCTTCTGAAGCTGTACCAGCATGGTGTCAAAACTTCTGAAGCTTCTCTTGAAGCAGCTTCATTGGCAGCAGGGCTGGAGGTAAAGCTGGTGGCCAGTGGGTACGCTGGGGGGGAGGCATGACTAATAGAGCATTCAGGACGAGGTTCACAATACAGCTGTCACCACAGGGGTTGCAGCTCTTCCTATGTACATGCTGCACCCCTTGACCCCACTGCTGCTCTTCTCCCCAACTAATGCGCTCTTCCTAGGTACCACTCATGGAAGCACTGGGCTGGGTGGTGGAGAGGATGTGTGCCATCAGGTTAAGTTTTCCTCTAAATGGCCTGGGACATCAGATGTGGCTGCAGCTGCATAGGTATGACCGCATCATTCAAGCCACTGCCCCCTTAGAATATGTCCCACTTCACCGTTTTAGTACCTGCGTCTTTTACCCCGTCCCCACCTATGTTTCTGTCCCTTCACACCCGCGCTACTTTTTCTTTTATCATCTGTGTTTCCATTTCCCTCCTCACTTGTTCCTCTGCCCCCTCTCCACCTGTATCTCTGCCTTCTCCCTGCCTGTGCTTCCACTTCCCTCTTCACTTGTGTCTCTACCACCTTCACTACCAGTGTGTCCGCCCCTCTTGCCACCTTGCATGCCAAATCTAGTCAGGTCACTCACTTTACCACTGTGTGAAGTGAGCGGGCCACCGTTCCCCCCCCCCCCCTCAGATCAGCACACATCACGCTGAGTGGGGGGAGAGATGTGTGCTGAGCGGTCTGTGATAGATCGCTCAGCACACATCTCTACGTGTAGGGATGAGGTGTGAGTAGATAACAGTAATGTAGTGTTGAGAGGTATAATGCGGGGATGTAGTGTGGGGAGGTAGCATAGTGATATAGTGCAGGTATGTAGTGTAAGTAGGTAGCATAGTAATGTAGTGTAGATCGGAGAGCTCTCTCCGGTTAGCTGGTCATGGGGCTCCTGCTCTGTGAACCCAGTCAACTGTGCTGTAGACTGGTAACTAACTGTACAGCATTTGACATGCCGGTTAACAGCTGATCTAGGGGGTCTATTTACTAATGTAATACTATGTTCATAGTTGATGAGTTAATATCAGAAGTACATATATTTATTGGTATATATATTCATAGGGAAAGAGAATATTATTTATGCTGAATACTGTATGTGGACTAATGTTGAATGAATATCCTTGGATACAAGGAAAGAGTAAAATGTAATAATAACTATGGACATGTTTTGTGAGGTAACCTTGGACTGGGACTGTGGCTTGAACTCTGACAGTACCTGATTGGTGGATGAGGTGCGGACCAGAGACTGGAGCACATGTGTAAACATGTGGCTCACGCGACACCGGCGGGAAGAATCTATCCTCGAGACCCTTCTGGTAAAAGTATAAATATCCGCGCTGAGCGGCTGAAGAGTGAGACTCGAGTGCTCAGCCATGGTAGTGGTCTCCCCTCCTCTGCGCCGCTGATCGGAGCTGTAGTACAGCGAGCGTTAGGGGAGAGGGTACCGCTGCTACTGGTGGTAGGGCACTAACAAGCACTAGTTTCCCCCCATCCGTCACTGAGAAAGCAAGAGGCGGAGAGCGGCAGGAGGAGGCGGTCGGAAGCTTACCAGTTCCAGCGGCAGCGACAGAAGAGGAGGCGGAGCGGAGCCCTGAAGTGACAGCCTGAAGGAGCGCTGGGTCTGCTAGGACAGTGGCAGCATCCGAAGAAGAGGCGGAGATCGGTTGACCAGTTCCGGCGGCAGTGACAGAAGAGGAGGCGTAGCGGAGCCCTGAAGTGACAGCCTGAAGGAGCGCTGGGTCTGCTAGGACAGCGGCAGCATCCGAAGAAGAGGCGGAGATCGGCTGACCAGTTCCGGCGGCAGTGGCAGAAGAAGAGGCGGAGCGGAGCCCTGAAGTAACAGACTGAAGGAGCGCTGGTAATCATCGTGAACTGAAGCCACAACCCGAGGGGCGGAGCCATGCTAGCCAAGTCCTCCAGAACTCCCACCTACAAGTAAGCGCAACCCAGCAGCTGTCAATAACCCAGCCTATTCCCCACGCTCTTCCCAGCTACTACATCTATATGAGGGGCTACATCACCAAGTATTGAAGCATCAATGCCCCACTCAGAGGGAAACAAAGGGGGAGTAACGGCATATTTCTTCTGCTGGCTATTGACAGGAGTCAATAGTGAAGACGTCTAAGGTCTGTGACTTGATGCACCTCACTAGTCTATACACACAATAGTAAGATATTAGCACTAGTACAGCTGACATATACCAATCAGAACAGGATAATATGGTATACCCTAAGGAGCAGTAGTGACTTTGATTAAGGATTATAACAGCAAAACTGTAACCTATGGCATATGGGTTGAGGTACATACAAAAGTAAACTATATCTATTGTCATTACCCTAAAGTACTGCAGAGATAGATATACTTACCAGTAGAGGAGCATAGTATACCAGTGAACTAAGCTGTCACCTTATTACACCATTAATATTGCTCCTGTGACTATTAACTGAGAAATCTAAAGGAAAGATAAAAAGAAGGAGTATAATGACACCTTGAGGATAGTTGTGGTATTTCAACAGCCAGAACAGTTATTCTATCAGCTTACAGAGTTGCAGTGGATACAAAATAGAGACTTTATTACCTAAGGGAACATACGAGGATACAAGTAACCAGATTTAACATTCCTGGTTGTTACTATTCATCAACACAAGTACATGGCTATTACAGCAGAGTTACTGTTATTCCAAGGATTACCAACGTACTAGAGAAATATAAATATATATATATATATATATATTTAAATGCTCTAAAACTACAGGGAAGCATTGAGAAGTTCAGTCAATACCTACATATATATGCATATATATAACTAGTGGCTACATGGGACCAATATACCGAAATAGTATGTTATATTCAATATGTGGTATTAATGTAGAGTAATATATATATATATTATTGTCATGTTGACTGTAAAGTAGAGTATGGTCTGGATAAATCGGTAATACCATTTACATCAGTAACTATTTAAGAGTATGGAATAGTATACCATTATTTGGATATTTACAGGTAAAAGTATATAGATATATGGTTAAAGAGTTGAGTAGGCAGTAAGCTAGTAAGTTAGAGGTAATTATTATTATCCTGTACTGAAATCTGGAACTAATTCTATGTATTAAATGGTGTTAACTCTTTGGATAAATACGGTGTAGAATATTATTTGTAGGAATGTATAAGTGGTGAGGTTTAAACTTACCTGAACGAAGAGGAGAGCCAAGGAGTATTCCATTCAATATAAAGGGATAAGGCATCTGTAAAAGTAAGACCAAAACACCTATAAGGTTCCCCAAACTGATCCTTTAAAATAGGTTCCAAGCCTATCATAAAAGTTTGGGTGGAGGCACTTTAGATAAAGAATATCAAATCCCTATAAAACAGGGTTACACTAAGCCTTGGATGGAGATAAAGTAGCTGGAGATAAAGTATCAGCCAATCGGCTCCTAACTGCTATGCCTCAGTCTGTGTTTGAAAAATGACAGTTAGGAGCCGATTGGCTGGTACTTTATCTCCAGCAACTTTATCTCCATCCAAAGCTTAGTAAATAGACCCCCTAGGTCACAGAGGGGCAGATGTATTAACCTGGAGACAGCATAAGGAAGTGATAAACCAGTGATATGTGCAAGGTGATAAAGGCACCAGCCAATCAGATCCTAACTGTTAATTTACATAATGGAGCTGATTGGCTGGTGCCTTTATCACCTTGCACATATCACTGGTTTATCACTTCCTTATGCCGTCTCCAAGTTAATACATCTGCCCCAGAGTCCGCAATCAGCTGACTGGAAGAGAGAGCTCACTGATCACCAGGCAAGTAAGTGTAGGCGCAGGTGGGCGAGGGTCACAGGGATGGTGGTGGGGGTCACACGTGCTTTACAATCTCTGGGTAATTTTCGTGAAAAATACCCTGTGAAATGTGCTAACTGGATTCTCAGGAACAGAGCTTTCTCGCAAGCTCTTCCCCTGTGTGCGATAATTGATACACTCTTGCGATGTATTCAATTATCGAAATGCGATTTTGGCCAAATTTATCACATCCTATCCATATCTTTATGCAGATTGTGATAAATATGACCTATAGTGCAAAGATGTAGTAACATAGTAACATAGTATCTGAGGTTGAAAAAAGACAATTGTCCATTGAGTTCAACCTATTTGTGGTCTCCTATGCATGATGATTTGACTAAAATTTCTGACTGATGCTGCTGTCAGCCATTGCATTTTATCCCTATTTATAGTAACTATAATGCATGACTATGCACCATACCCCTGGATATCCTTATCCATTAGGAATTTATCTAACCCATTCTTAAAGGTGTTGACAGGTTCCGCCATTACAACTCCCTCGGGCAGGGAATTCCAAACACGTATTGTCCTTACCGCGAAAAAGCCTTTACGCCGTATTGTGCGGAATCTTCTCTCCTCTAACCTGAGCGAGTGTCCACGAGTCCTCTGTGTTGATCTAACCAAAAACAGGTCCCGTGCAAGCTCGGTGTATTGTCCCCTTATATATTTGTAGATGTTGATCATATCCCCTCTTAGTCTCCGCTTTTCCAATGTAAACATGCCTAGTCTTTCAAGCCTTTCCTTGTATTCCATCGTCTCCATGCCCTTAATTAGTTTGGTCGCCCTCCTCTGTCCTTTTCAAGCTCCAGGATATCCTTTTTGTAGTACGGTGCCCAGAATTGTACACAGTATTCAAGGTGTGGCCTCACTAGTGATTTATATAACGGGAGTATAATACTCTCGTCCCTAGCATCAATACCCCGTTTTATGCATGCTAATATCTTATTAGCCTTCTTTGCTGCAGTCCTACTTTGGGTACTACTGCTTAGCTTGCTATCTATGAGGACACCCAAGTCCTTTTCCAGTACAGAATCCCCTAATTTTACCCCATTTAGTAGGTAGGTGTAATTTTTGTTCTTGTTACCACAGTGCATTACCTTACACTTGTCTGTGTTGAAGCGCATTCTCCATTTGGCTGCCCATGCTTCTAATTTAACTAAGTCGTTCTGAAGAGACTCGGCATACTCCTCTGTATTTATAGCCTTACACAATTTGGTATCATCTGCAAAAATTGACACCATGGTCTCTAGACCTTCTGTTAGGTCGTTAATGAAAATATTGAACAATAGCGGTCCTAATACTGAGCCTTGCGGCACACCACTTAGCACTTCAGTCCAAGTTGAAAAAGATCCATTAACCACAACGCGCTGCTCCCTATTATCTAACCAGTTTTTGACCCAAGTGCATATTGTGCTTCCAAGCCCTGATTCTTGTAGCTTGTAGATAAGTCTCATGTGTGGTACAGTATCGAACGCTTTGGCAAAGTCTAAAAAGATTACATCCACGTCTTTACCCTGATCTAGGTTTGCGCTTACTGTTTCATAGAAGCCAAGTAAGTTGGTTTGACAGGATCTGTCCTTCATAAACCCATGTTGATTCCTTTTAATGACCTTATTGACTTCAAGGAACTTCTGAATACTATCTCTTAAAATACCTTCCAATACTTTCCCCACTATCGATGTAAGACTAACTGGTCTATAATTACCTGGTTCAGCTTTACTTCCCTTTTTGAATATAGGCACTACTTCCGCTATACGTCAGTCTTTGGGAACCATACCTGATATAACTGAATCCTTAAAGATCAAAGATAGCGGTTTTGCCAGTTCAGAGTGAAGCTCCATTAGAACCCTTGGGTGAATACCATCGGGCCCTGGTGATTTATTAATCTTTAAATGTTTTAATCGGTCACAGACTACTTCCTCGCTTAAATAAGTACCTATCAGTGGGATATTCTCATTATTGAGATTGTGTGTCAGTCCCTGAAATGGGTCCTCTCTAGTGAATACTGTTGAAAAAAACTCATTTAGTGTGTCCGCTATGTCATTATCATTTTTGCTTAAGACTCCCAACTTGTCTTTTAAAGGGCCTATACTCTCCTTCTTTAATCTCTTGCTATTAATGTATTTAAAGAATTTTTTGGGATTCGCTTTGCTTTCCTTTGCTACTAGTTTTTCAGTTTCTACTTTAGCCGCTCTTATTTCCTTTTTGCAAATTTTGTTACATTCCTTATAGTGCTGAAATGACTCTGCTTCCCCGTCAGATTTGTATTTTTTAAATGCTCGCCTTTTCTTGCCCATAAGTTCCTTAATCTTTTTGTTAAGCCACATCGGTTTATGATTTTTATTCCTTTTTTTGCTACTCATAGGAATACATTTGAGTGTATTTTTAGCTAGCAGGAATTTTAGTACCTCCCATTTCTCCGTAGTATTTTTTCCTAAAAACAAACCTTCCCATTCAATATCCCTGAAAAATACCCTCATCTTTTCAAAATTTGCTTTGCTAAAGTTTAGAGTCCTAGTTGAGCCAGTATAGGGCTGTTTATGGAAACTGATATTGAATGTGACCATATTGTGGTTGCTGTTTCCTATGGGTTCCCCTACTATAATACCTGATACCAAATCCCCATTGTTTGTTAATACCAGGTCTAAGATTGCATTGTACCTAGTTGGTTCCTCAATTAGTTGGACTAAGTAGTTATCATTAAGTGTGTTTAAAAACATATTTCCCCTAGCAGTATCACATGAATCGTTTTTCCAGTTTATCTCTGGATAGTTAAAATCTCCCATCACTACTATGTCTCCTACTCCTGCTGCTCTTTCAATTTGCTTTAGTAACAATTCCTCATCAGATGCGTTGATACCAGGCGGCCTATAGCATACACCCAATACTAACTTTTTTATTCCTTTTTCCCCGCATGCAATTTCTACCCATAATGTCTCGACAGTGTCTACAGTCCCCTCCTGAATATCTTCCCGTATATCAGGTTTTAAAAACGGCTTTACGTAAAGAAACACCCCTCCACCCTTTTTATTTAGTCTGTCTCTCCTAAACAGTGTATAGCCCTCCAGATTGACTATCCAATCATGAGATTCATCCCACCAAGTTTCAGTAATGCCTATAATATCATACTGTTTGCTTGCTGCAAGTATTTCTAGTTCACCCTTTTTACCAGTAATGCTTCTGGCGTTTACATACATAGTGATATAGGGGGATCATTCCGAGTTGATCGCAGCTGTGCTAAATTTAGCACAGCTACGATCATGTTCCCAGACATGCGGGGAGACGCCCTGCACAGGGCTAGCCTGCCCCGCATGTCTGTCTGGCCCCTTCCCGTACAAGTACAAAAGCATTGCACAGCAGCGATGCTTTTGTACTTGTTGAGTAACTCCCGGCCAACGCAGCTCCTGCGGCTGACCGGGAGTTGCTCGTCGCTGCCCCTAGTCGCAGCGGCTGCGTGTGACGCCATGCAGCTGCTGCGGCCCGCCCCCCCCCACGGTCCGCCCACGCCTGCGTTGGCAGGACCGCACCCCCAAAATGGCAGCCAAACGCCGTCGTGCCAGCCCCTCCCGCCCATCGACCGCCTCTACATGTCAATCAGGGAACGACGGCCTTTGGCCGTCCAGCATGCGCCGGCGCACTGCGGCACCGCCGCATGCGCAGTACCGACCTGATCGCTGCGAACAACTGCAGCGAGCGATCGGGTCGGAATGACCCCCATAGTCTAATATAAGAATCTCTATTTTCAAGATGACAGAGCACCCTATGAAGGACTGTAAGAACTGCATCTTCAGTTGAACTGTTCGGCCTATAGGCAAACTGATCAGGATCAAGACCCAATGAAGTTCCACCCTTTAGATGACTTAAAACAATTCTTTTCAATAAAGATAAAAGAGGAATTTATTTTTCTAGAAGTGGACTACTATAACTTAGTCCCCCCCAAATTCTAACTAGCGGTTGGGATTGCCATCAGCTCATTGTGCCAGCAGGGAAGTGAAATTTAATTTACCCACCCCACCCTTCTCATAATTCATGCATGGCTGTAATTAGGGTTATGCGAGCAGTAAGTCACCAAAGGCACAGAGCCCTGCAGATGGCACCATCCATGCCCCACAGCACCTACATTTGCTTTGGATGGCGACTGAACTGTTCTAAGGATGCTCCAGCCAGCACTCTTTTACTTGGTGTCGGCAGCCCTGTCACCTCCGCGTAGGCTTACCATATTATTAGGGATGGCCATCGGTGCTACCGCCATCGATGGTGACTGTGAGTCAAACCATCGATGGCAGCTAAGTATTCTCTGCATAGCCATCAATGGTTTTACCATTGGTGTTAATGCGCATGCGCAGGGTGCTTGCTCTTCTTCTGTGTAATAGCCGGGGGGTGGGGCTAAGCTGTGAATTACAGCTTAGCCTCTAACCACTTTAAAATATTTTCCCCAAACATCAATGGGGAACATCGCGACCATCAGAATATTGCGGTTTTCATGTTGAAAGCCGGGGCAGCCTCCGGGTACACAGGGGGGACTTGGGGGGAAGGGTGGGGTCTAATTTACACTCCCCAGCGGCTGCTATTGTCTGCAGCCGCTGGAGGAGGGTACTGCCATGTTGAGCGATCAGCAATGATCTGCAGCACGGCAATCCATAGGGGAGAGTGCAGGGAGGCAGAACGACTTTCCAGTCCCTCTGATAGCAGCAGCAGAGGGAAGTTTCCCTTCCTTGGCGCTGCTAGCACTGTTTATCTGACTGGTCGCATCCCGTGCGACCAGGTCAGATAAAGCACTTGCAGGCATGGTCGCATCTGATGCGACCATGCCAGGCAAGTGGTTAAAGAGGGACATCACATTCCCGGCTCCGGAGGCTGCGTAGGGCTGCTGGCTGACAGCCTAGCAGCGCTGTGCAGCAACAGTCAACCCTAAAATCAAAAGGTGGGGATTAAAACCATCTGGTCATACCCTCCAACATTTTAAACATAAAAATCGGTACAAATTAGGAAAGGGGCGTGGTCACGGGTAAGGGGAACCACGCCCCCTTTTCTATACTTTCAATGGAAGTTTGGAGAGCCAAAAATCGGTACAAACCATAAAAAAGGTACTGTGCCTGCCAAAAAGGAACAGTTGGACTGTATGTTTGGTTATACACCATCTATGGTAAAAGTATTTAACATCGGCTATAGACCACCAATGATTTCGACTAATCATGGCTATCCCTACATACTCTCTCTTTAAACTGGGTTATGTGGCTGGCTGACATCAAGCCTGCATTTCACCTTGTTTTAAGCAGCTAGAGAACCTGTTTATTTCACGAGTGTCCTGGTTTGCAGGGCTAGTGTCGTAAGCCTACATCAGCATGATGTCACAAATTCTGGGTTCGAGGGCTGTGATAGGTAGAATTATCACCCTGCTCAGGTCTGCTGAGTTCTTGGGGACTCCCCGAAGTTCAGGAGTCTTCATGTTCCAGGAGATTATGTACAGGTGAATGTTATAGATTTATGCTAACTTCTGTTTTCACCATGTATTTACAAGTTATAAAACAGGAAAGATATGTTCTGCTTTTTTTTACTAATCTATTTCTGAAGACACAACCTGCGCATTATCATGAGATTAAATACATATGGTTGCAGAAATCTTTGTCTATTTCAAGAAAAGGTTTAGCATGGAAGCAGAGCAGAGTGTCTAGGACTATTCAGCTTCATCTCTCCCATTCCTCGTCTAAAGTGAATCTCCTCCCCAGTCACAGGTCACGGTGACGTACAGTATTAGGCCAAGAGCTTCCATTTCCATCCTAGGCACTGTTCTATTTCTGTCATCCGGTTTGTGTCTGCTGCTGCTGCTGCTGCGTATAATCACCTGGCACGTCTATGGCTGACATACTGTCCATCGCTTACTGCCTCCGCTGCACGCAGTGAACAGCGTTACCCGGGAGAGCGTCCTAGGTGTCTGGCACAGAGCAGCGCCCGGCAGGGTAAGCAGGAGGCACCGGTTATTACTGAGCTGCACTGAGGAAGCTGTTTTCTCGGGGTGGATGAGGCGCCTGCTCCGTCCTCCTTTAAGGCAACTTGTGTGGGTTTAGCTTTGAGGGCCAACAGTGTGTTACATGGTGATCTGGATCCAGGGCTTAGTGCTACGGTGTAAAGTTGGAAACCCCTAACACCCGCTGTGGAGTTGGCAGAGCTGTCATTCGCATTAGTATTGTGTATTTGTTCAGCTGAAAGTGAGCACACCATTATATCACTCTGTTGTTTGTGGAAACTGTAACTTTGCTGTAGTAAATCCTGCGAACTATAGAGTCATATATGATACAAAATAAAAACCATTAATACAACTTTTAGAATATGGGGAATTTGCATAATAATATTTTCTCTAACGTCCTAGTGGATGCTGGGGACTCCGTCAGGACCATGGGGAATAGCGGGCTCCGCAGGAGACAGGGCACATCTAAAAAAGCTTTTAGGTCACATGGTGCGTACTGGCTCCTCCCCCTATGACCCTCCTCCAAGCCTCAGTTAGGTTTTTGTGCCCGTCCGAGAGGGTGCAATCTAGGTGGCTCTCTTAAAGAGCTGTTTAGAAAAGTTTTTTTTTAGGTTTCAATCTCAGTGATTCCTGCTGGCAACAGGATCACTGCATCGAGGGACTTAGGGGAGAGATTTCCAACTCACCTGCGTGCAGGATGGATTGGAGTCTTAGGCTCCAGAGGGAGTCGGAACACAGGTCAGCCTGGGGTTCGTCCCGGAGCCGCGCCGCCGATCCCCCTTACAGACGCTGAAGAGACGGCAGAACGGAGGTCCGGAAAACAGGCGGCAGAAGACTCCACAGTCTTCATGAAGGTAGCGCACAGCACTGCAGCTGTGCGCCATTGTTGTCACACGGCTCACTGACTCAGTCACGGAGGGTGCAGGGCGCTGCTGGGGGCGCCCTGGGCAGCAATATAATTACCTTTAGTGGCAAAAGAAATACATCACATATACCCATTAAGGCTATATGTATGTATTTTGACCCAGGCCAGTTTCTTAAAAACCGGGAGAAAAATCCCGCCGAAAAAGGGGCGGAGCTTATTCTCCTCAGCACTCAGCGCCATTTTCCTGCTCAGCTCCGCTGGTGAGGAAGGCTCCCAAGACTCTCCCCTGCACTGCACTACAGAAACAGGGTAACAAAGAGAAGGGGGGCATAAATTGGCGATATTTATATATTAAGAGCGCATATATAGTAAACAACACCTTCTAGGGTTGTTTTTATACATTTATAGCGCTTTTGGTGTGTGCTGGCAAACTCTCCCTCTGTCTCCCCAAAGGGCTAAGGGGTCCTGTCTTCGATTAGAGCATTCCCTGTGTGGCTGCTGTGTGTCGGTACGTGTGTGTCGACATGTATGAGGACGATGTTGGTGTGGAGGCAGAGCAATTGCCGATGATGGTAATGTCACCCCCTAGGGAGTCGACACCGGAATGGATGGCTTTAGTTATGGAATTACGTGATAATGTCAGCACACTGCAAAAGTCAGTTGACGAAATAAGACGCCCGGCAAACCAGTTAGTACCGGTTCAGGCGTCTCAGACACCGTCAGGGGCTGTAAAACGTCCTTTACCTCAGTCAGTCGACACGGGTACCGACACAGATGAATCTAGTGTCGACGGTGAAGAAACAAACGTATTTTCCAATAGGGCCACACGTTATATGATCACGGCAATGAAGGAGGCGTTACAGATCTCTGATACTGCTGGTACCTCAAAAAGGGGTATTATGTGGGGGGTGAAAAAACTACCTGTATTTTTCCCAGAATCAGAGGAATTGAATGATGTGTGTGATGAAGCGTGGGTTACCCCCGATAGAAAAATGCTAATTTCAAAGAAGTTGTTGGCATTATACCCTTTCCCACCAGAGGTTAGGGCGCGCTGGGAAACACCCCCTAAGGTGGATAAGGCGCTCACACGTTTATCAAAGCAAGTGGCGTTGCCGTCTCCTGATACGGCCGCCCTCAAGGATCCAGCAGATAGGAGGCTGGAAACTACACTGAAGAGTATATACACACATACGGGTGTTATACTGCGACCGGCAATAGCCTCAGCCTGGATGTGCAGTGCTGGGGTAGTGTGGTTGGATTCTCTGACTGAAAATATTGAGACCCTGGATAGGGACAGTATTTTATTGACTCTAGAGCAATTAAAGGATGCTTTTCTTTATATGCGAGATGCTCAGAGGGATGTTTGTACTCTAGCATCAAGAGTAAACGCGATGTCCATATCTGCTAGAAGAAGTTTATGGACGCGACAGTGGTCAGGTGATGCGGATTCCAAGAGGCATATGGAAGTATTGCCATATAAAGGAGAAGAATTGTTTGGGGTCGGTCTTTCGGACCTGGTGACCACGGCAACTGCCGGCAAATCCACCTTTTTACCTCAGACCCCTTCACAACAGAAAAAGACACCGTCTTTTCAGCCGCAGTCCTTTCGCTCCTATAAAAAGCGACCAAAAGGACAGTCTTATCTGCCGAGAGGCAGAGGAAAGGGTAAGAAAGGGCAGCACGCAGCCCCTGCCCAGGAACAGAAGCCCGCCCCGGCTTCTACAAAGCCATCAGCATGACGCTGGGGCTTTACAAGCGGACCCAGGAACGGTGGGGGGTCGACTCAAGATTTTCAGCAATCAATGGGCTCACTCACAAGTGGACCCGTGGGTCCTGCAGATAATATCTCAGGGTTACATGCTGGAGTTCGAAAGGTTTCCCCCTCGCCGGTTCCTAAAGTCTGCTTTACCAACGTCTCCCTCAGAAAGGACGTCGGTTTTGGAAGCCATTCACAAGCTGTATTCTCAGCAGGTGATAGTCAAGGTACCCCTCCTACAACAGGGAAAGGGGTATTATTCCACACTATTTGTGGTACCAAAGCCGGACGGTTCGGTAAGACCTATTCTAAATCTGAAATCCTTGAACCTGTACATACAGAAATTCAAGTTCAAGATGGAGTCACTCAGAGCAGTGATAGCGAATCTGGAAGAAGGGGACTTCATGGTGTCCCTGGACATAAAGGATGCTTATCTGCATGTCCCAATTTACCCCTCACACCAAGGGTATCTCAGGTTCGTGATACAAGACTGTCATTATCAGTTTCAAACGATGCCGTTTGGTTTGTCCACGGCCCCTCGGGTCTTTACCAAGGTAATGACCGAAATGATGGTTCTTCTACGAAGAAAAGGCGTATTAATTATCCCTTACTTGGACGATCTCCTGATAAGGGCAAAGTCCAGAGAACAGCTGGAAGTCGGTGTAGCACTAACCCAGGTAGTGCTTCAGCAACACGGGTGGATTCTGAATCTTCCAAAATCTCAATTGACCCCGACAACTCGTCTGCTGTTCCTGGGAATGATTCTGGACACGGTTCAGAAAAAGGTGTTTCTCCCGGAGGAGAAAGCAAGGGAGTTATCCGAACTTGTCAGGAACCTCCTAAAACCAGGAACGGTGTCAGTACATCAATGCACAAGAGTCCTGGGAAAGATGGTGGCTTCGTACGAAGCGATTCCATTCGGCAGATTCCATGCACGGACATTTCAGTGGGATCTGCTGGACAAATGGTCCGGATCGCATCTGCACATGCATCAGCGGATAGCACTGTCACCAAGAACAAGGTTGTCTCTCCTGTGGTGGCTGCAGACTGCCCATCTGTTAGTGGGCCGCAGATTCGGCATACAGGACTGGGTCCTGGTGACTACGGATGCCAGCCTACGAGGTTGGGGAGCAGTCACAAAGGGAAGAAACTTCCAGGGCGTGTGGTCAAACCTGGAGACGTCTCTTCACATAAATATACTGGAGCTAAGAGCGATCTACAATGCTCTAAGTCTGGCAAAACCGCTGCTTCAGGGTCAGCCGGTGTTGATCCAGTCCGACAACATCACGGCAGTCGCCCACGTGAACCGACAAGGCGGCACGAGAAGCAGGAGTGCAATGGCAGAAGCGGCAAGGATTCTGCGCTGGGCGGAGAATCATGTCATAGCACTGTCAGCAGTGTTCATCCCGGGAGTGGACAACTGGGAAGCAGATTTCCTCAGCAGACACGACCTTCACCCGGGAGAGTGGGGACTTCATCCAGAAGTTTTCCACATGATTGTGAACCGTTGGGAAAAACCAAAGGTAGACATGATGGCGTCTCGCCTCAACAAAAAATTGGACAGGTATTGCGCCAGGTCAAGAGACCCTCAGGCAATAGATGTGGACGCTCTGGTAACACCGTGGGTGTACCAATCAGTGTATGTGTTCCCTCCTCTGCCTCTCATACCAAAGGTACTGAGAATTATACGGAAAAGAGGAGTAAGAACGATACTGGTGGCTCCGGACTGGCCAAGGAGAACTTGGTATCCGGAACTTCAAGAGATGCTCACGGAGGATCCGTGGCCTCTACCGCTAAGAAGGGATCTGCTTCAGCAGGGACCTTGTATGTTCCAAGACTTACCGCGTCTGCGTTTGACGGCATGGCGGTTGAACGCCGGATTCTAAAAGAAAAGGGCATTCCAGAGGAAGTTATTCCTACCTTGATTAAGGCTAGGAAGGAAGTGACTGTACAACATTATCACCGCATTTGGCGAAAATATGTTGCGTGGTGTGAGGCCAAGAAGGCTCCAACGGAAGAATTTCAATTGGGTCGATTCTTACATTTCCTGCAAGCAGGATTGTCTATGGGCCTAAAATTGGGGTCTATTAAAGTTCAAATTTCGGCCTTACCAATTTTCTTCCAGAAGGAATTGGCGTCAGTGCCTGAAGTACAAACTTTTGTCAAAGGTGTACTACATATACAACCCCCAATAGTGCCTCCAGTGGCACCGTGGGATTTGAACGTGGTTCTAAATTTTCTCAAATCTCATTGGTTTGAGCCGTTAAAATCGGTAGAATTAAAATACCTTACATGGAAGGTAACCATGCTGTTGGCCCTGGCTTCTGCCAGGAGAGTTTCAGAGTTGGCAGCTTTGTCATACAAGAGCCCATATCTGATATTCCATTCGGACAGGGCAGAATTGAGGACACGTCCTCAATTTCTCCCTAAGGTGGTTTCGGCATTTCACTTAAACCAGCCTATTGTGGTGCCTGCGGCTACTAGCGACTTGGAGGACTCCAAGTTACTGGACGTTGTCAGAGCATTAAAAATATATATTTCAAGGACAGCTGGAGTCAGAAAAACTGACTCGTTGTTTACATTGTATGCACCCAACAAGATGGGTGCTCCTGCGTCTAAACAGACGATTGCACGTTGGATCTGTAGCACAATCCAACTTGCACATTCTGTGGCAGGCGTGCCACAGCCTAAATCTGTAAAGGCCCACTCCACAAGGAAGGTGTGCTCATCTTGGGCGGCTGCCCGAGGAGTCTCGGCATTACAACTTTGCCGAGCAGCTACGTGGTCAGGGGAGAACACGTTTGTAAAATTTTACAAATTTGATACTCTGGCTAAAGAGGACCTGGAGTTCTCTCATTCGGTGCTGCAGAGTCATCCGCACTCTCCCGCCCGTTTGGGAGCTTTGGTATAATCCCCATGGTCCTGACGGAGTCCCCAGCATCCACTAGGACGTTAGAGAAAATAAGAATTTACTTACCGATAATTCTATTTCTCATAGTCCGTAGTGGATGCTGGGCGCCCATCCCAAGTGCGGATTGTCTGCAATGCTTGTACATAGTTATTGTTACAAAATCGGGTTATTACTGTTGTTGTGAGCCATCTTTTCAGAGGCTACTTCGTTTTGTTATCATACTGTTAACTGGGTTCAGATCACCAGTTGTACGGTGTGATTAGTGTGGCTGGTATGAGTCTTACCCGGGATTCAAGATCCTTCCTTATTGTGTACGCTCGTCCGGGCACAGTACCTAACTGAGGCTTGGAGGAGGGTCATAGGGGGAGGAGCCAGTACGCACCATGTGACCTAAAAGCTTTTTTAGATGTGCCCTGTCTCCTGCGGAGCCCGCTATTCCCCATGGTCCTGACGGAGTCCCCAGCATCCACTACGGACTATGAGAAATAGAATTATCGGTAAGTAAATTCTTATTATAACGACCAACCTCGTAATTCAGACCTGATCGTAGATGTACGAAAAAACGCACGTCTACGATCAAACTCTTTGACATGCGGGTGGACGCTTAGCACATGGCAAGTCCATCCTGCATGCCGGATACAGCCTCCGTTGTCCGGGCAGTGCTCCTTAAACGGAGCGCCGGTGCCCACCAAACGCAGTGTCGACGCCCATTCCCGCCCTCCTCCATGACTTAAAATGCATTTTGAAGGGAACGCAGTTTAGGACCTTGCAGATGCACGTACCGGCGCATGTGCAGATGTGCAAGAATCGCTTCATAGAAATTTTTGCACATCAGCGACGGGGTCTGAATTAGGACCAAAGTCCAGGTTTCTGTGATTCTAACCTATTCTAATTCTTTCCCATTATACTCAAAATTTCAGTTTCCTTTTATGTTTTTTTGTACCAGGGAATAACATAGTTAATTTCTAGATGACCTAACAGGACCTTATCTGGGTGTTAGTACCTAAAATGAACTATTTTGACTGCTAGGAGTGTCAATCAATGCCATTTCACCCAGGCATGACACCCACCAACTCAGATTTTCATGATACTTTGTACACTTTGATACTACCAGATAGCTACTAACCCATGGCAAATTTTTCTTCTCTAGGCCTCAGTTTTTGAGCTATAGGGGGTCAAAGTTTGGGAAATGCCACTCCGATGCTCTGTTTTTTTTTCTGAGGTGTATCTGTAAAAATAAAAATAAATAAAAAAAATCAAATCTCAGTGCCTAATCCACTTATCACTTTGAAATTTTGACACTTTGCCAATTAAAATATGGAGATTCCTGAAAAAAAAAAAGTTTTATAAAATCTCTTGCCTGAATCCCAGAGTTCATTATACATTCCTTTACTTCATATTTAATCATTTTTTTGGTGCAAAATAAAGTGGGTTCAATTAGCATTATCAACCTAAGACAGATGAGATATCATGTTCCTTTTTGGTTTAAAATGAACCTTAAAGTATACTTTAAAAGGCTATGAAAGAAAAATAATGGGATTTTGATTGCCTGTATGAGTATTTTAATGTTTAATTATAATTCTCTATTTAAAAACAAAAATTGCCAAGGGTCAAAATTTCAAAGTGATACTTGGTTAAAGCACTGAGATTTTTTTCCAGATACACCTCAGAAAAAACGGAACATCAGGAGTGGCATTTCCCAGCAATTTTTTTAAACTTTGACCCCTATAGCTAAAAAACGGTGAGGCTGATAAGAGCTGTCCTTTTCGATCAGCGTCAGCCAATGGACTACCCTCTGCACCGATGCCTTGGCGTCTAGGGCTTAGTGCATATGGAAATGCAGTAAAAACCTTGAAACCCGCGTTTTTACAGCATTTTTCCTTTAGTGCCCAGTGTATGTCCAGCAAATCTGCAATGGCAGATAAAATGCCTGTTGGTCTGACAGGCATTTTATCTACCCATGTATGCCCAGCATCAGGTCTAACATTTCAGACAGTTAAAAAAAAAAAATGTGTCGCTTCCCCACAAATCAGTTGCGTGTATCCAGTCTATCAGAAACCATCTTTGGCCAAGCCAGATAACATGTATCCAAGCCTTACATGTTCCTTGGCCTGTTGAAGAGTCTATTGTGAAACTCATCACCCCAGCTGGATTTTTGCTGACTGGATGTAAAAATATTTTGGAGGGATCTGTCTATAGGGGAGATTGCAGTCTGTTGGGAGGAACAGGACTTGAAATCGAGATTATTATGGAAGGTAGCATGCATTGTGATTGTTCTTGCATGCATAAATATATTGAAAGCTAAGTAATTATTTTGCTACTATCTCTTTATCTAAATACACATTCTGAATTATTACAATATATAATTCCAAGTAACCGATACTTATGCATATAGCTGGTGTTTTCGTTGCTTGAAATAAGTGACATAGGGGTATATGCAATTAGCGGCGAATCGCGGCAATTTTTCGTCCGTTTTTCAATTCGACACAATTGAACAGTCTAATTTCGGCAAGTGGGTGCCGAAATTGACCATATGCAATAAAAAACGGATTCGACAGTCCCGCTGACGAAAAACGGCCGATTTGACGGATTTTGTTCCGTTTTTTTAAAAACGGGAAAAAACTCGGAAAAAAATGGCGTGGGGTCCCCCCTCCAAAGCATAACCAGCCTCGGGCTCTTCGAGCTGGTCCTGGTTCTAAAAATCCGGGGGGAAAATGGACAGGGGATCCCCCGTATTTTTAAAACCAGCACCGGGCTCTGCGCCGGGTGCTGGTGCAAAAATACGGGGGACAAAAAGAGTAGGGGTCCACCGTATTTTTTACACCAGCATCGGGCTCCACTAGCTGGACAGATAATGCCACAGCCGGGGGTCACTTTTATACAGCGCCCTGCGGCCTTGGCATTAAATATCCAACTAGTCACCCCTGGCCGGGGTACCCTGGGGGAGTGGGGACCCCTTCAATCAAGGGGTCCCCCCCCCAGCCACCCAAGGGCCAGGGGTGAAGCCTGAGGCTGTCCCCCCCCATCCAAGGGCTGCGGATGGGGGGCTGATAGCCTTGAGAAAATGTAAAGAATATTGTTTTTTCCTGTAGTACTACAAGTCCCAGCAAGCCTCCCCGCAAGCTGGTACTTGGAGAACCACAAGTACCAGCATGCGGGAGAAAAACGGGCCCGCTGGTACCTGTAGTAGTACTACTGGAAAAAAATACCCAAATAAAAACAGGAGACACACACCTTGAGAGTAAAACTTTATTGCACACCTGCCGACACACACATACTTACCTATGTTGACCCGCCGACTGCCACATCTCCTGATCCGACGATCCGGGGTACCTGTGAATCAAATTATACTCATCTCAATCCAGTGTCCAGATATAAATCCTCGTACTTGGCAAAAAAAGAAAACGAACACCCGATCCAGCGGACTGAAAGGGGTCCCATGTTTACACATGAGACCCCTTTCCCCGAATGCCGGGACCCCACGTGACTGCTGTCACCGAGGTCCCTTCAGCCAATCAGGAAGCGCTACTTCGTTGCACTCACCTGATTGGCTGTATGCGCGTGTGACCTCAGACAGCGCATCGCAAAGCCTCTCCATTACTTTCAATGGTGGGAACTTTGCGGGTAGCGGTGGGGTTACCCGCGGTCAGCCGCTGACCGTGGGTGACCTCACCGCTGACACAAAGTTCCCACCATTGAGTATAATGGAGAGGCTTTGCGAGGCGCTGTCTGACAGCTCAGACGTGCAGCCAATCAGCAGAGTGCCAGGACGTTGCGCTCGCTGATTGGCTGAAGGGACCTCGGTGACAGCAGTCACGTGGGGTTCCGGCATTCGGAGAAAGGGGTCTCATGTGTAAACATGGGACCCCTTTCAGTCCGCTGGTTCGGGTGTTCGTTTTCTTTTTTTGCCAAGTACGAGGATTTATATCTGGACACTGGGTTGAGGTGAGTATAATTTGATTCACAGGTACCCCGGATCGTCGGATCAGGAGACGTGGCAGTCGGCGGGTCAACATAGGTAAGTATGTGTGTGTCGGCAGGTGTGCAATAAAGTTTTACTCTCAAGGTGTGTGTCTCCTGTTATTATTTGGGTATTTTTTTCCCAGTAGTACTACAGGTACCAGCGGGCCCGTTTTTCTCCCGCATGCTGGTACTTGTGGTTCTCCAAGTACCAGCTTGCGGGGGAGGCTTGCTGGGACTTATTTTTAAAAATATATAAATAATACTTGTGCCTCCCAAAAAAACAAACCAAGTACCTAATCCCTTCTAATATAAATAGATATGCTATTACCAATAAAAAAAACACCCAAAAAAACATGTTTTAATTTTTTTTTATTAGATTCACCCACCAAAGTGTGGCGGATTGAAAATGATGAATTTACTGTCTAAAAGCACTGTTGTCGAATTTCCAAACTTCAATTGAATATACTTTTGTCGAATTGCCGCATTTGTACCGTTGCAGAAAAGTCGAATTTGACAAATGTCGAATTTCAAAAAGTCGAATTTTGAAAGTCCGTTTTTTTGACGGAAAGTACTGAATTGCATTGTCAATTTTGTTTTTTTTGGCGATAAAGTCCCGTTTTTCGACAATTTCGGGAATTCGACCGCAATTGCATATACCCCATAAAGTCCTTATTTTGCAATGTATTTGCAATATACACACACTTTTTTAATGTAATTTGGGGGATGCATTTAATTTGGCATTTGTCAGGATCCCGGGGTTCAGAATACCGAAGCCGGAATCCTGCCAGCCGACAATGCCGTCAGCCGGAATCCCGACGCAACAGGACTATTCCCACTTGTTGGTGTCCACGACACCCGTAGAGTGTGAATAGATTCTTTGGTGAGTGCAGCGAGCCACTGACCCCGGAGCGTGGTGAGCGCAGTGAGCCTGCAAGGGGACTCTTTGCGCTTGCCCTCTGCCGGCATTCTGGCGGGTGGGATGCTACTGTCGGGATATTAACAGCCGGCATCTCGTCCGCCAACAAAATCATACTGATTCCTAATTAAGTTATTCAGTTATCTCTAGAAACATAGAATTTGATGGCAAATAAGAATCACTTGGCCCATCTAGTCTGCCCCTTTGTTAACCTTTAGGTAGTCCCCACCCTTTTAGAGCCTTAGTTCTTTGTAAGGATATTCATATGCCTATCACAATCATTTTTAAATTGGTCTACTGTCTTAGCCTCTACCATCTCTGATGGGAGACTATTCCACTTATCCACTACCCTTTCAGTGAAGTAATCTTTCCCTAAATTTCCCCTGAACCTACCTTCCTCCAATTTGTGTACTGTATGTCCTTGTGTTCTGATACTTCTCTTTCTTTTAAAGAATGTTTCTCTCTTGAACTTTGTTAAAATCCTTGGTGTATTTGAAAGTTTCTATCATGTCCCCTTTCCCTTCTCTGCTCCGAACTATACATGTTAAGATCTTTTAGTCTCTCTGGGTAAGATTTATGATATAGGCCATGCACCATTTTACCTGCCCTTCTTTGTACGCTCAGTAATGTTTTTACTTCCTTCTGGATATACAGTATGGTCTCCAGAACTGGTCACAGTATTCCAGATAAGGTCGTACCAATGTCCTACTGTATACAGTGGAATTATTACTTATTTTTAACTCATTCCTCTTCCTATTTCTCATTGCTTTGTTGCATTGGTTCCCTGTCTTTAAGTCACTTGAAATATTGGGGGTCATTCCAAGTTGTTTGCTCGTTAGCAGATTTTAGCAGCATTGCACACGCTAGGCAGCCGCCCTCTGGGAGTGTATCTTAGCTTAGCAGAATTGCGAACGAAAGATTAGCAGAATTGCGAATAGAAAATTCTTAGCAGTTTGAGTAACTCGAGACTTACTCCTACACTGCGATCAGCTCAGCCCGTTTCGTTCCTGGTTTGACGTCGCAAACACGCCCTGCGTTCGGCCAGCCACTCCCCCGTTTCTCCAGACACTCTCGCGTTTTATCCTGGCACGCATGCGTTTTTCCGCACACTCCCAGAAAACGGTTCGTTTCCGCCCAGAAACACCCACTTCCTGTCAATCACACTCCGATCACTTCAACGATGAAAATTCTTCGTTCGGACGTGAGTAAATCTACTAAGTTTTGAGCTAAAATACTTAGCGCATGCGCCCTGCGTACCATGCACATGCGCATTTTCACCTTAATCGCTCTGTTGCAAAAATCGGCAACGAGCGAACAACTCGGAATGACCCCCCTTGACTCCTAAATACCTCTCCTCCTCAGTAGTTTCCATTATTCTAGTTGGCTAGAGGTGCAGTTTCACAGCCGAACTCAGACGTTTTTTAAAAGCGGCAATCATTTACAAGGCATGGTTTTGCCTTGTACATGATTGCCACTTTAAAAACGTACAACTTCAACCCGGAACCCGCACCTCCAGCCAACTCAGACTTCATTACACCCGGCCCTATATTTAGCCTTTGGGGTTTTGAGACCCAAGTGCATGATTTTGCATTTATTAGCATTAAACTGTAGTTGCGACATTTTGACCATTCCTTAAGTCTACTGAGGTCATCAATCATTTATTTTACTGCTCCCAGGTTGTCTACCCTATTGCATATGTTTCTGTGGGTTCAGTATGTGTGGATAGCATGCTGGCAGTCACAATACTGACTCCAGCGTCACGATCTTTAAAGTCTCTACAGGGGTGAGGTAAGTATGGTTTCCCCTACCCGCTAACCCAAATCCTCCATTCCCATAGCCTAACCCTAACCTTTTCCCCGTGGTGTCTAAACCTAACCCCCCTCCCTGCAGCCTAATCCTAACCCTTCCCCTTTAGTGCCTAAACCTAACTTCCCCCCAGTGGTGCCCAACCCTAACCCCCCTCTGCAGCCTAACCCTAATCCCACCTGGTAGTGCCTAAACCTAACTCCCCCACCGTAACCCGCCCACTATACTTAAGGTCAGGATGCCGGCGTTGGTCTCCTGACCCTGTCGTGATTCCAGCATCGGCATTCTGAGGGGGTGTAGGGATTCCGGCATCAGTATTCCAACTGTGGGGACCTGAACAGGCAGTATCTTAACCGCATCCCCTTTCTTTCATCTGCCTCCATAGAATGCACTCCATTTACTACAACTGTCTGTTTCCTAGTGCAACCAGACCATACATTTAACTGTTTTATAATCCAAACCCACATTTTTAAGTTTTTTTCTCTCATCCATAGGGGACACTGGGATCCAGATTACGTAGGGGGTATAGATATGGTTCTTGGAGCCGGTGCACTTTAAGAATTTATATGAGAGTGTATGGCTCCTCCCCTCTATGCCTTTCCCTGTAGCTCAGTTTAGAAAAAAGTGCCCTCAGAGCCGGTCACTACTCTGGAGGGCTCCAGAGATTTTATTGTTTTCATTAGGTTTTTGTTATTTTCAGCCAGCCAGTTGGCCCCTGGCTCCCTGCTTGGCAGGAGCTACTGGGGGGACCTGTTCCTACCTCTTAAGGTCAGCGCCGGGGTCCCCAGCTGTTGGAATCTATGTCCCAGGGTACCTCGACACAGCTACATGCGGCTGTTGTCTTGAGTCCCTGCAGCTATATGCCGGCTAGCTGGCTGAGGACAACAAATTGTAAGTATGATCTAGGGGACCTTTAGCAGGAACCCTAGAGTTTATTCATATACAGGCATATAGCCAAAATAGTCAGTGGGGGAAACCTCTGACCAAAATACAGTTAGTGCTGCAGAACACTGTGAAGCCTGCACAGTGTATTCAGCAGGTGCAGCATTAATACGCCGCCCAGCAGTCTTACAAGTGGGTACGCACTGTGCCCCGCGCTGCTTGTAAAAGTAAGCGCTGGGCACCATGACAGAGAAGGTGCGGGTTGGTCCTTCTTCAAGCACTGGTTGCGGCGGCCGTGAGGGAAGGGGGCAGAGTTTTCCAAAGCATTCTCTGGCGTTCCTCAACACGCGGGGCCTCCATTACATGGAGCTCTGCCGCAGCTGACATTCCTCCATCCCAGGGCACCTAAAGGACTCGGGTTGCAGTGTGGACTAGATAGGGACACACACATATAATTAACACTTCATTTCTATATGTATAGATTCTGCTAAACAACTCTTCAAATCAGACACATTTCATTGTGCTTGTTTGTGTTTCTCTCTCTGTGGCTGGGTTGAGATTTTCTGTGCCATCTACTGAGAGTGTGGGCTGGCTCCTCCCTCTATGCCCCTCCTACCGGACTCGGTTTAGAAAATATGCCCGGAGGAGCCGGTCACAGCTAGGTGAGCTCCATAAGAGTTCTTTTAGTTTTATTATTTTGAATAGAGTTTAGGCACAGGGAGGCTGCTGGCAACAGCCTCCCTGCTTCGAGGGACTATGGGGGGAGTAGTGTCTGCCCTGCGGGGGTCTGAGCCACTATCTCCGCTGACAGGACACTGAGCTCCTGAGGGGATCGAACGTTTGCCGTCACAGGGGATCGCTCACCCCAGCAGCATGCCGCCACCCCCTTACAGAGCCAGAAGATCAGTGGCGAGTTAGTCACCGGCCCCCCTGGCAAGCGGGGAGCCGGTGTGAAGATGGCGGCAACAGGGTATGGAGCGCAGTACTAACTGCGCTCTGGGGCTCAGCGGTACATAGTGCGGCACTGTGAGGGGCGCCCTGAGCCAGAGCCTACACCCTACACTGATCAACAAGCTTGTCGGGGTCCCAGGATCGCTGCCAGCACTTTTCCTGAGGCCAGTATAATCTTCAGAAGAGCGGGAAGCAGCGCCATGAAAGGGGGTGGAGCTTCTCCTCAGAGCAGACCTAGCAGCGTTCAGTGCCATTTTCCTTCCTGCAGTGAGAGCTGTCCCTCCAGATCAACTCCAGCTATCTAATACGGTACATGGGGGTTGTAGACGGGGGCTGTATAGCTGTACTGTGCAACCTATTAAAGTACACAGTAAGCGCTGGGTAAGGGTTTTCCCTATCTTGAAGCGCTGTGTGTGGGTTGGCTCCAATCTCTGTGTCTCTCTTGGCATTCTTAGGGGTAAACTCTGCCCTTCCCTGTGTGTGTTTAGTGTTTGTGGTCTCCATTAAGCTATGTCCAGGGACTCTGTGTCATATGCTGCAGAGGATAATTCCTCTCAGGATGATCCCATTCCATGTAATCAGGATTGCACTGTGTTAGCGCAGGTCCCTGCAAGGGAGCCTGAGTGGTTAGCCTCTCTTAAAAGTGTGATTTCTCAGATTTCTACTAGAGTTGCACAAAATGAGTCTGCAACTCAGGTTTTACAGAACTCTAAGGCAGTTTGGTCCGGTTCTGTTACCTCAGGGCCCCCTGACTGACGTACGCTCCCAAAAACGTGCTCTTGCCTAGATTATGAAAGATGGCACGGATACCGATTCTGACACAGCAGACGGTGATGGGGATGTGTTGCGGGGGGCGACATCTCTTGCAAAAGGGGTGCAGTTGATGATAAAGGCCATTATAGATGTGTTGAATATTGCTGATACAACACCTGAGCAGGGTGAGGAGACTTACTTCACTGACAATTAGAAAGCCTTGCTAACCTTCCCTGCGTCCCTTCCCTGCGTCTAAGGAATTAAATGCTATATTTGAGAAATCCTGGGAAAACCCAGAGAAAAAATTTCAGATCCCTAGAAAGGTTCTGGTTGCTTTCCTTTTCCCTGAGGAGGATAGGGAAAAATGGGAAAACCCACCCATAGTTGACGCGTCTGTATCCAGACTCTCAAAAAAGGTGGTTTTACCTGTTCCAGGATCTACCGCGTTAAAAGAACCGGCTGATCGCAAAATTGACACTACGCTCAAATCCATATACACGTCTTCAGGGGCGATATTACGTCCTACTATTGCCTGTGCATGGATTTCCAAAGCTATAGTAAAGTGGTCAGGCACGTTACTTGAAGATTTGGACACAATGGATAAAAGTGACGTTGAATTGTTTTTCCGTAACATTCAGGATTCTGCAGGATTTATGGTGGAATCCATGAAAGACCTGGGTTCGATGGCTGCAGGGATATCTTCCATGTCTGTCTCAGCTCGTAGAGGACTTTGGCTGCGCCAGTGGTCTGCCGACGCGGAATCCAGGAGAGGTGTGGAGAACCTACTCTACACAGGTCAGGCTCTTTTTGGGGAAGCATTGGATGCGTGGATTTCCATGGCTACCGCGGGTAAGTAACCTTTTCTTCCCTCAGCTGCGCCTGCTACGAAGAAACCTTTTTCTTCGGCTGCTTCACAGTCTTTTCGGGCTGCTAAAACAAGAAAGGCCAAGCCGTCTAACACCTTCTTTAGGGGAGGTCGGCCAAAATCCAAGAAACCTGCTGCTGCGGGTTCCCAGGAACAGAAGCCTGCTTCAGGTACGTCAAAGTCCTCAGCATGACGGTGGACCGCGCAGCCTGGAGTTGGGGCCGGTGGGTGCGAGGCTCAGGCATTTTAGCCACCTCTGGGTGTCGTCCAGCCTGGATACCTGGGTGCGGGATATTGTGTCCCAGGGGTACAGGCTAGAGTTTCAAGATCTCCCGCCTCACCGATTCTTCAAATCCGGCTTGCCAGCTTTGCTGGCAGACAGGGCTATCCTGCAGGAAGCCATCCAAAAGTTGGTGGAGTCACAGGTCATTGTACCAGTTCCACCTCATTTGCAAAACAATGGTTACTATTCAAACCTTTTCGTGGTACCGAAACTGGATAGTTCGGTCAGGCTCATTTTAAACTTGAAATCGCTAGACCCCTTTCTGAGGGAGTTCAAGTTCAAAATGGAGTCTCTGAGGGTGATCATATCAGGTCTGGAGGAGGGGGTATTCCTGGTATCCCTGGATATCAAGGATGCATACCTCCACATTCCGACTTGGCCGCCGCATCAGGCTTTTCTCCGATTCGCACTGTTAGACAGTCATTTTCAGTTCCAGGCCCTGCCATTCGGCCTCTCCACAGCACCGAGGGTGTTCACCAAGGTGATGGCGGAGATAATGATTCTCCTCTACAGACAAGGGGTGAATATAATCCCGTATCTGGACAATCTGCTGATTAAGGCATCGTCCAAGGAGAGGCTGTTACAGTCCATTGTTCTCACGACTCCTATAACACAGTTGGATCCTGAATCTTCCAAAATCACATTTGGAGCCGACCAGTAGGTTGTCTTTTCTAGGGATGATCCTCGACACAGAAGTGCAGAGGGTGTTTCTTCCGGAGGAGAAAGCGTTGGTGATACAGTGGTCCGGGTTGTCCTGAAGCCAGCCCGGGTTTCGGTTCATCAGTGCATTCGCCTTCTGGGGAAGATGGTGGCCTCTTACGAGGCTCTGCAGTATGGAAGGTTTTATGCTCGGCCCTTCCAACTGGATCTCCTGGACAAGTGGTCGGGATCTCATCTACACATGCACCAGAGAATACGTCTGTCGCCAAAGGCCAGGTTTTCACTCCTCTGGTGGCTACAATTACCTCACCTTCTGGAGGGCCGCAGTTTCGGGATTCAGCACTGGATCCTTCTAACCATGGATGCAAGTCTCTGGGGCTGGGGCGCAGTCACTCATGGGGAAACCTTCCAAGGAAGGTGGTCAAGTCTGGAAGCCGGCCTACCAATAAACATTCTGGAACTAAGAGCCGTCTACAACTGTCTTCTCAAAGCGGCCCATCTTCTGCGAGATTGGGCCATTCAAGTGCAGTCGGACAATGTAACGACAGTAGCTTACATAAACCGACAGGGCGAAATGAAGAGCAGAGCTGCAATGTCAGAGGTAACAAGAATCATCCTCTGGGCAGAAAAATACCCGTTGGCGCTGTCAGCAATCTTGATTCTGGGAGTAGACAACTGGGAAGCGGACTTCCTGAGCAGACACAATCTCCATCCAGGAGAGTGGGGACTCCATCCGGAGGTGTTCAGGGAGGGTAACAGACCTTTGGGGTGTACCTCAAATAGACATGATGGCCTCTCGTCTCAACAAGAAGCTTCGGCGGTATTGTTCCAGGTCGAGGAACCCGCAAGCCGTGGCAGTGGACGCTCTAGCGACTCCGTGGGTGTTCCAGTCGGTGTACGTGTTTCCTCCACTTCCACTCATTCTAAGAGTTCAAAAGCTCATAAGGAGAACAAGAGTTCAAGCAATCCTCCTTGCTCCGGACTGTCCAAAAAGGGCTTTGTACGCAGATCTTCTCGATCTACTGCTAGAAGAGCCGAGGCCTCTTCCTCTTCGGGAGGACCTGCTGCAGCAG
The DNA here is from genome assembly GCF_028390025.1 of Pseudophryne corroboree. Lineage (NCBI taxonomy): Eukaryota > Metazoa > Chordata > Amphibia > Anura > Myobatrachidae > Pseudophryne > Pseudophryne corroboree. The sequence goes on from NC_086445.1 coordinate 646,541,748, forward strand.
GGGCCGTTCGCCTATCAAGACTTACCGTGGCTACGTTTGACGGCATGGAAGTTGAACGCCAGATATTAGCTTGGAAGGGCATTCTGAACAATGTTGTTTTTATCCTGATACAGGCTATGAAAGGAGTAACGTCTAAACATTATCATCGTATTTGGAAAAAATATGTATCTTGGTGTGAGTCCAAGAAGTTTCCTACGGTGGAGTTTCAACTGGGACATTTTCTCCTTTTCCTGCAGGCAGGCGTGAATATGGGCCTGAGGTTGGGATTTGTAAAGATAAAATTTTCGGCCCTATCCATCTTCTTCCAGAAACAGTTGGCTTCCCTCCCGGAGGTTCAGACTTTTCTGAAAGGGGTTCTGCACATCCAGCCTCCCTTTGTGCCGCCTACGGCACCCTGGGATCTTAACGTGGTGTTACAGTTCCTCCAATCGGATTGGTTCGAACCTCTACTCATGTGGAAGGCTGTCACTTAGTTGGCCTTAATTTCTGCTAGACGTGCGTCGGAGTTAGGGGCATTGTCTTGTAAGAGCCCCTACTTGATCTTCCATGAAGATAGAGCTGAGCTCCGGACACATCAGCAGTTCCTTCCGAAGGTTGTGTCGGCATTTCATATCAACCAACCAACCAACCAACCAACCTATTGTGGTGCCAGTGGCTACTGACTCCTCAATTTCATCAAAGTCCTTGGATGTTGTAAAGGCTCTGAAAATCTACGTGAAGAGCACTGCTCGTCACAGAAAATCGCACTCTCTGTTTGTCCTGTATGATCCCAAGAAACTTGGGTGTCCTGCTTCTAAGCAGACGATCTCTCGCTGGATCAGGTTCAGGTTCACTATCCAGCATGCGTATTCTATTATATAAACGAGCCTATTGTTGTCTCTGTCATACCTGGGGACTCATCATCCTCTCATTCCTTAGTCCGCATTTATGTTAACAGAACTTCTGGGTTGCGAAAATCCGATGCTCTTTTTGCTTTATACGATGCTCACAAGCAGGGTTGGCCTGCTTCCAAGCAGACTCTGGCTCGTTAGATTAAACTCAACCTACACCAGGCGTATGTGGCGTCATCCCAGCCTATACCGTCCTCTGTTTCCGCACAGTCCACTCGTTCTGTGGGTTCCTCTTGGGCGTCTGCCCATGGGGTGTCTGCTTTACAGTTGTGCTGTGCTGCGACCTGGTCGGCTTGCAATACTTTCATTATATATTTGTAAGTTCGACACATTTGCAACATCAGAGTCTCACTTTGGTTGTATTGTTTTGCAGGTTTCACAGCGCACTTCCGCTCGGAATGGGAGCTCTGTGACGTCCCCTACGTAATCTGGATCTTAGTGTTCCCTATGGATGATTAAGAAAATCGGATTTTGTTGCTTACCAGGTAAATCATTTTCTCAGAATCCGTAGGGGACACTGGGGGTTCGTCTGGTACTTTTCACGCTTATATTCTGCACTGCTGGATTTAATTTCTGCTTATCGGAGTGTGTTTGATTATTGTTGACTGTGTTTAGTTGTTTTCTACATGTTCTTGTTCCTGTTACTCTTCTCCTTTTCCTCCTGTCAGATATGTTTCCGTCTCCCTTTGGGCACGTTTTTTTTACGAACTGAGCTATGGGGAGGGGCATAGAAGGGAATTTACACTCATATAAATGTTTAAAGTACGGCTGCTCCAAGGACCCCGTCTATACTCCCTACGTAATCTGGATCCCAGTGTCCTCTATGGATTCCAGGAAAAGACATTTACCTGGTAAGTACCAAAATCACATTTTAGCAGTCTGCGATGTGGGACAGTGTCAAATGCCTTACTAAAGTAAGGAAACCTGTAAATTGTTTGATTTAAGATACTGTATGCCAGGCTTTCTTTTAATAGTGTTTCCATTATTTTCCCTACAACTGATGTTCTACTGATCTGTAGTTACTTACGTCTTCCTTGCTTCCACTTTTGTGCAGTAGTACTACATTCACTCTTTTCTAGTCCTTTGCATTTGCACCTGTAGCTATTGACTGGTTAAATAATTATCTTAATGGTGCTACCAGCACATCTTTTAGCACTTTCAGTATCCTAGGATGTATCCCATCTGGGATACATCATAGGATTGATACACCCCATTGATTTAACCACACTGTCTTCCTTTTCATGGTGCCTTTCTAACCGTTTTCCATACGCAGGTCTGATGCTTTTAGTATCTGTCTTTTACTAAACCATACTGCTTGATGGTCACTGGATCCTATGTTCTCACCCACATACAGTACTGTGCAAAAGTTTAGGCATACATTATGCAATTATCTGGCAAATCCTCTGTTTGGAATAAAAATCTGGTAATGGATGAGAGCAAATGAGAATCGACCATTTACTCCCAAACAGTGGAAAATAGTCAAAAACTATTGTTCATACAAATTTGTTAAATCCATAACTTAACCAATTTGTCTGACCGATAGTTTTTGTTAATTTTCCAGTGTTTGGGAGCAAATGGTTGATTGTCATTTGCTCTCATCCGTTACCAGATTTTCATTCCAACCAATCAGAGCTGCAGAGACTACTTAATAATTGTATGGTGTATGTCCAGCTTTTCCCTTTTAAAACCGCATCAATTCTTCTATGTACACTTGCACAGTTTTTAAAGGAACTCAGCAGGGAGGTTGATCCAAATATCTTGGAAAACTAACTACAGATCTTCTAGCTCAAATCCATTATTGTTTTTATGTAATCCCAGGATTGACTCGATGAAGTTGAGATCAGGGCTCTGTGGGGCCATATCATCACTTCCAGGACTCCTTGTTCTTCTTTACACTGAAGATAGTTCTTAATGACATTGGCTGTATTTTGGGGATCGTTGTCCTGCTGCAGAAGAAATTTTTAGCTAATCAGATGCATCCCTCATGTTATTTTATGATGGACAAGTACCTGCCTGTATTTCTCAGCATTGAAGCATAAAGAAATGGGCAATGTTGAGGACCAAAGACACGTGGTTGTCAAGGAAACAACGCATCAGATGAAAGTCACATCATGCTTACTTCCCTTTGAAATCAGAAGATGTCCAGCAGTGCCTTCAGTTTAGAACTGGCAGAAACCATTGAGACACAATTACACCCATCTACTGTTGGGAGAAGTTTGGTCAGAAGTTGTCTTCATGGAAGAATTGCGGCCAAAATGCCATATCTTTGTAACAAGGCCAAGCAACTCAACTATGCACAAAAACATAGTAACTAGGGTGCAGAAAAATTACAGCAGGTGCTCTGGACTCAGGAGTCAAATTTGAAATATTTGGCTGTAACAGAAGGCAGTTTGTTAGCCAAAGGGCTACAGAGCACAATAATCTGTCTGCAGGCAATAGTGAATTATGATGGAAGTTTCTTGCAAGTTTAGGGCTGTATTTCAGCAAATAGATTTGGGGATTTGTCCCGGATTAACCACTTAACTGACGATTTATTTAGGAAAAAAACGCTCCGAAATTGTCGTTTTTTTTTATGAGTGAATTAGGTGAAGAACATGAATTTAACCCTATCCCAAATGATTTTAGTTAAAAAAAAAAAATGAAAAAAAATATATTTTGTGATTTCCCCCCACCCCAAACATCGAAACATCGCGACCATCGGAACATCAGGAACATCGCGACCATCACAGCTTTCATTTTGAAAGCTGAGACAGCCTCGAGGTATGCAGGGGGAATCTGCGGGCAGCTAGGGAGGGATTATTCACACTCCCCAGCGGCTGCCATTGTCTGCAGCCGCTGGAGGGGACAGATCCTGCCGTGCTGACTGATCAGCAGTGATCGGCAGCACGGCAGACACAGGGAGAGTGCAGGGAGAGTGCAGGTCAGATAGAGCACTTGCAGGCATGGTCGCATCTGATGCGACCATGCCAGGCAAGTGGTTAATGGTGTCCTCCATGCTGAGAAATACATACACGTACTTCGCCATCATGTAGTACCATCAAGAGGCGTCTGGCTCCAAATTTATTCTGCAGCAGGACAACGACCCCAAACATACAGCCAATGTTATTAAGAACTATCTTCAGCGTAAAGAAGAACAAGGAGTCCTGGTAGTGATAATGTGGCCCCCACAGAGCCCTGATCTCAAATTCATTGAGTCTGTCTGGGATTATGTGAAGAGACAGAAGGATTTGAGCAGGCCTACATCCACAGACAATTTGTGTTTAGTTCTTCAAGATGCTTCGAACAACATCCCTGCCAAGTTCATTCAAAAACAGTGTAAGTGTACCTAGAAGAACTGACGCTGTTTTAAAGGCAAATTGCGTCTTTGTGAGTGGGCTCCCCAAACAGTTGCTTGAGGAATGCTCTCTTTAAGAAATACAGAAATTTGTCACTTGTAGTTGAATTTGCAAAAGGCCCCTGTATATGCACCCCCCTCCCCTATGTGTCTGTGTTTGCACCCCCCTTCCCTATGTGTCTGTGTATGTGTATGCACACCCCCTATGTGTATGTGCCAATTTTTATGACCTCCGCTTTTAAAGCCATTATCCAGTAATAGGTTCCTGTCCAATTGCTTCCCCTGGCGTGGTGGTCTATAGATCACCTCAGTACGAATAGTGTCCTTCTCCCCCATTTCTCTAACGTCCTAGTGGATGCTGGGGACTCCGTAAGGACCATGGGGAATAGACGGGCTCCGCAGGAGACATGGGCACTTTAAGAAAGAATTAAGATTCTGGTATGCTCTGGCTCCTCCCTCTATGTCCCTCCTCCAGACCTCAGTTTGAATCTGTGCCCGGACGAGCTGGGTGCTGTTCAGTGAGCTCTCCTGAGCTTGCTGTAAGAAAGTATTTTGTAAGGTTTTTTATTTTCAGGGAGCTCTGCTGGCAACAGACTCCCTGCATCGTGGGACTGAGGGGAGAGAAGCAGCCCTACTCTCTGAAGATAGGTCCTGCTCCTTAGGCTACTGGACACCATTAGCTCCAGAGGGATCGTACACAGGATCTCACCCTCGTCGTCCGATCCCAGAGCCGCGCCGCCGTCCCCCTCGCAGAGCCGGAAGACAGAAGCCGGGTGAGTATGAGAAGCAAAGAAGACTTCGAAATCGGCGGCAGAAGACTCCGTTCTTCACATGAGGTAATGCACAGCACTGCAGCTGTGCGCCATTGCTCCAAACACACCTCACATACACCGGTCACTGTAAAGGTGCAGGGCGCAGGGGGGGCGCCCTGGGCAGCATATGGACCTCTGTTGGCAAAAGTACTCATATATACAGTTGGGCACTGTATATATGTATGAGCCCCCGCCAAAAATGTATTTTAGCGGGACATAAGCCCGCCGTCGAGGTGGCGGGGCTTCTCCCTCAGCACTCACCAGCGCCATTTTTTCTCCACAGCTCCGCTGAGAAGAAGCTCCCCAGGCTCTCCCCTGCAGATCACGGTAGAAAAAGGGTAAAAAGAGAGGGGGGCACATAATTAGGTGCTAAAAACACAAATACAGCAGCTACTGGGTTAACATTAAGTTACGGTGTTATTCCTGGGTTATATAGCGCTGGGGTGTGTGCTGGCATACTCTCTCTCTGTCTCACCAAAGGGCCTTGTGGGGGAACTGTTTTCAAAAAGGGCATTCCCTGTGTATGTGGTGTGTCTGTACGCTTGTGTCGACATGTCTGATGAAGGCTATGTGGAAGCAGAGCGGGAGCAAATGAATGTGGTGTCTCCGCCGACGGCGCCGACACCTGATTGGATGGATATGTGGAAGGTTTTAAATGATAATGTTAATTCCTTGCATAAAAGGTTAGACAAAGCTGAAACCTCAGGACAGTCAGGGTCCCAACCCATGCCTGATCCTATGTCGCAGAGGCCGACAGGGTCTCAGAAGCGCCCACTATCCCAAATTATTGACACGGATACCGACATGGATTCTGACTCCAGTGTCGATTACGATGATGCAAAGTTACAGCCAAAATTGGCTAAATCCATCCGTTATATGATTATAGCTATTAAGGATGTGTTGCACATCACAGAGGAAACCCCAGTCCCTGACAGGAGGGTTCATATGTATGGGGAAAAGAAGCCGCAGGTAACTTTTCCCCCCTCACACGAGCTCAATGAGTTATGTGAAAAGGCTTGGGAATCTCCAGATAAAAAACTGCAGATTTCCAAAAAGATTCTTATGACGTATCCTTTCCCGCCAACGGACAGGTTACGCTGGGAATCCTCCCCTAGGGTGGACACAGCTTTGACGCTTATCCAAGAAGGTAGCCCTGCCGTCACAGGATACGGCTACCCTCAAAGATGCTGCGGATCGCAAACAGGAGGTTACCCTGAAGTCCATTTATACACATTCGGGTACCTTACTGAGGCCGGCAATCGCGTCGGCTTGGTTGTGTAGTGCTGTAGCAGCTTGGACGGATACCTTATCTGAGGAACTTGATACCTTAGACAAGGATACTATATTAATGACCCTGGGGCATATTAAAGACGCTGTCCTTTATATGAGAGATGCTCAGAGAGACATTAGCCTACTAGGTTCTAGAATAAATGCTATGTCGATTTCTGCCAGAAGGGTCCTGTGGACTCGGCAATGGACAGGTGATGCCGACTCAAAAAGGCACATGGAGGTTTTACCTTACAAGGGTGAGGAATTGTTTGGGGAGGGTCTCTCTGACCTGGTCTCCACAGCTACGGCTGGGAAGTCAAATTTTTTGCCATATGTTTCCTCACAACCTAAGAAAGCACCGTATTACCAAATGCAGTCCTTTCAATCACAGAAAAACAAGAAAGTCCGAGGTGCGTCCTTTCTTGCCAGAGGCAGGGGCAGAGGAAAGAAGCTGCACAACACAGCTAGTTCCCAGGAACAGAAGTCCTCCCCGGCTTCCACTAAATCCACCGCATGACGCTGGGGCTCCACAGGCGGAGCTAGGCCCGGTGGGGGCGCGTCTCCGAAATTTCAGCCACAAGTGGGTTCACTCACAGTTGGATCCCTGGGCAATAGATGTTGTGTCTCAGGGATACAAGCTGGAATTCGAATAGATGCCCCCTCACCGATACCTCAAGTCGGCCCTGCCAGCTTCCCCCTTAGAGAGGGAAATAGTGTTAACTGCAATTCACAAATTGTATCTTCAACTGGTGGTGGTCAATGTTCCCCTCCTTCAACAAGGAAAGGGTTATTATTCGACCATGTTTGTGGTACCGAAACCGGACGGTTCGGTCAGACCCATATTGAATTTAAAATCCCTGAACGTGTACCTAAAAACTTTCTGGTTCAAGATGGAATCGCTGAGAGCGGTCATTGCAAGCCTGGAAGGGGGGAATTTTATGGTGTCTCTGGACATAAAGGATGCATACCTTCATGTCCCCATTTATCCACCTCATCAGGCGTACCTCAGGTTTGTGGTACAGGATTGTCATTACCAATTTCAGACGTTGCCGTTTGGTCTCCCCACGGCTCCGAGAATATTTACCAAGGTAATGGCGGAAATGATGGTACTCCTGCGGAAGCAAGGGGTCACAATTATCCCATACTTGGACGATCTCCTCATAAAAGCGAGGTCAAGAGAGCAGTTGCTGATCAACGTAGCACGTTCTCTGGAAGTGTTATGGCAACACGGCTGGATTCTGAATATTCCAAAGTTGCAGTTGGTTCCTACGACTCGTCTGCCCTTCCTGGGCATGATTCTGGACACAGGCCAGAAAAGGGTTTATCTCCCGATAGAGAAGGTTCAGGAACTCATGACACTGGTCAAGGGACCTATTAAAACCAAAACAGGTGTCAGTGCATCACTGCACTCGAGTCCTGGGAAAGATGGTGGCATCGTACGAGGCCATTCCCTTCGGCAGGTTCCATGCGAGGACCTTTCAATGGGACTTACTGGACAAATGGTCCGGATCACATCTTCAGATGCATCGGTAAATCACCCTATCCCCCAGGGCCAGGGTGTCTCTCCTGTGGTGGCTGCAGAGTGCTCACCTTCTCGAGGGCCGCAGATTCGGCATTCAGGACTGGGTCCTGGTGACCACGGATGCAAGCCTCCGAGGGTGGGGAGCAGTCACACAGGGAAGAAATTTCCAAGGTCTGTGGTCAAGTCAGAAGACTTGCCTTCACATCAACATCCTGGAACTAAGGGCCATTTACAACGCCCTACGTCAAGCAGAGACCCTGCTTCGCGGTCAACCAGTTCTGATTCAGTCAGACAACATCACCGCTGTGGCTCATGTAAACCGACAAGGCGGCACAAGGAGCAGGGTGGCGATGGCGGAAGCCACCAGAATTCTTCGCTGGGCGGAGAATCATGTAAGCTCACTGTCAGCAGTGTTCATCCCGGGGGTAGACAACTGGGAAGCAGACTTCCTCAGCAGGCACGACCTCCACCCGGGGGAGTGGGGACTTCATCAAGAAGTCTTCGCACAGCTTGCAAGTCGGTGGGAACTGCCACAGGTGGATATGATGGCATCCCGCCTCAACAAGAAACTACAGAGGTATTGCGCCAGGTCAAGAGACCCTCAGGCGATAGCTGTAGACGCCCTGGTGACACCGTGGGTGTTCCAATCGGTCTAAGTATTTCCTCCTCCTTCCTCTCATACCCAAGGTGTTGAGAATCATAAGAAAAAGAGGAGTGAGAACAATACTCATTGTTCCGGATTGGCCAAGAAGGACTTGGTATCCAGATCTGCAAGAAATGCTCACAGAGGACCCGTGGCCTCTCCCTCTAAGACAGGACTTGTTGCAACAAGGGCCCTGTCTGTTCCAAGACTTACCGCGGCTGCGTTTGACGGCATGACGGTTGAACGCTGGATCCTAGCGGAAAAAGGCATTCCAGATGAGGTCATTCCTACGCTGATAAAGGCTAGGAAGGACGTGACAGCTCAACATTATCACCATATATGGCGAAAATATGTTGCTTGGTGTGAGGCCAGGAATGCCCCTATGGAGGAATTCCAGCTGGTCCGTTTCCTTCACTTCCTACAGTCAGGAGTGATTTTGGGCCTGAAATTGGGTTCCATTAAGGTCCAGATTTCGGCCCTATCCATTTTCTTTCAAAAAGAGCTGGCTTCTCTACCTGAAGTTCAGATGTTTGTGAAGGGGGTGCTGCGTATTCAGCCTCCTTTTGTGCCCCCAGTGGCACCTTGGGATCTTAACGTGGTGTTGAGTTTCCTGAAATCCCACTGGTTTGAACCACTCAAAACGGTGGAATTTAAATTTCTCACGTGGAAGGTGGTCATGCTACTAGCATTGGCTTCGGCTAGGCGTGTGTCAGAATTAGCGGCTTTGTCACATAAAAGCCCCTATCTGGTTTTCCATGCGGATAGAGCAGAATTGCGGACCCGTCCACAATTTCTGCCAAAAGTGGTTTCATCCTTTCATATAAACCAACCTATTGTGGTGCCTGTGGCTACTACTGACTTGGAGGATTCCGAGTTGCTTGATGTGGTCAGGGCTTTGAAGGTTTATGTAGTCAGAACGGCTAGGGTCAGGAAAACAGAATCTTTGTTTATCCTGTATGCTTCCAACAAGCTTGGTGCTCCTGCTTCAAAGCAAACTATTGCTCGCTGGATCTGTAATACGATTCAGCAGGCTCATTCTGCGGCTGGATTGCCGCTGCCAAAATCAGTTAAGGCCCATTCCACTAGGAAGGTGGGCTCTTCTTGGGCGGCTGCCCGAGGGGTCTCGGCATTACAGCTGTGCCGAGCGGCTACTTGGTCAGGTTCAAACACTTTTGCAAAGTTCTACAAGTTTGATACCCTGGCTGAGGAGGACCTTGTGTTTGCTCATTCGGTGCTGCAGAGTCATCCGCACTCTCCCGCCCGTTTGGGAGCTTTGGTATAATCCCCATGGTCCTTACGGAGTCCCCAGCATCCACTAGGACGTTAGAGAAAATAAGATTTTACTTACCGGTAAATCTATTTCTCGTAGTCCGTAGTGGATGCTGGGCGCCCGTCCCAGTGCGGACTTCTTCTGCAATACTTGTTTATAGTTATTTCTGCAATAAGGGCTCTGTTATTGTTGCATCAGGGTTGAACTGATGCTCTGTGATTGTTCATACTGTTAACTGGGTAAGTTTATCACAAGTTATACGGTGTGATTGGTGTGGCTGGTATGAGTCTTACCCTGGATTCCCAAAATCCTTTCCTTGTACTGTCAGCTCTTCCGGGCACAGTTTCTCTAACTGAGGTCTGGAGGAGGGACATAGAGGGAGGAGCCAGAGCACACCAGAATCTAAATTCTTTCTTAAAGTGCCCATGTCTCCTGCGGAGCCCATCTATTCCCCATGGTACTTACGGAGTCCCCAGCATCCACTACGGACTACGAGAAATAGATTTACCGGTAAGTAAAATCTTATTTTCTGTGGTCACCCAATAGTTTTTCCATCAATGTTTTGTATTAAAGTTGCATTCATGCATTTTTTCACACACATTGCTACCCGTCCCCCGATTCTTCCCATTATGTCCTTCCTAAATAGATTGTATCCTGGTAAAGCTATGTCCCAGTCATGATTTTCATTGCACCATGACTCCATACCTCCAAACTGTCCCGATTTTCGTAGGACAGTCACTTTTTTTGGGACTGTCCCGCTGTCCCACCCGCGGGCCACAGTGTTCGCGGTGGGGAAGGGCAGTTGGGAGGCTCCTGTCAGTCACTGCTCTTCCTAGCAAAGCAGCGGTGAATAGACGCTGTGCACATGCGCACAGCGTCTATTCACTAGAGATGAAGGGACAGGGGGCAGGCCAGCAGCTCATAGAGCGCTGACCATGCCCCCATAGTGACTAAAAACGGGGGCGTGGCTCGCGATTGCAGCATCCCGCAAAGCTACGTGTCCCAATTCCACTTCACCCAATGTTGGGAGGTATATGACTCCCTAATAGCCACAATATCCTAATCACCCCATGTCATTATTGCAATTAGTTCTGGAATTTTGTTTAAGCTCCTAGCAGGTGCACACATACAGTAGCTTTAAGACTTTTGTTTGTGTATCTGTTAATCCTTGCCATGCTCATATAGTAAAAAATAAAATAAAGAATGTCAAAATAGATTTGGGTGGGGGGTGTTCAAACTGAAATCTTAATTGCAGTGTAAAAATACAGCAGTCAGTATTTCCCCTGCACAGAAAAAATATAACCCAACTAAAGCTAACTCTCTTAACCCCCCTTCCCACAGTGTATATGGGTTTGCCCTTAGAGGAATAGTTTGCTTTTGCATTCAACCTTGAATTAGGCCCTAAGTATAAAGATAAAGTAAGTATTTTTAAGACAGGCTACACCTGACCATAGATGGGCAAATGATTAAGGAGATAATCAGCACTGTGTTTGAGTCAACATGAGGCAGAATGTAACAAATAAACTATTATTCACTGAACAATACCCCAACACAGGCAATACCAATTACAAGCAAGGCATTACATCAAAAACTTTAAAAACATACATGTTTTTGGGGGCGTGGCTTGGCTGAGCATGGGATAAGCAGCATGACACTAGCTCCTCTCATCATTATTTTAATAACCCTGGCTCCCTGGCTTGGCTTCATTGTTTTGTACACCGCTGGTGGTGTAACCACTCAGCAACCATCTTGACTGTGGTCATTGACCTGCTTGGTTTGCCAGGGATCCGTTCTCTGTACATACGTGTCTGTAGGCCTGCTTTGTCACTGAGCTCCGGAGCGTAGCTATTGGCATCTTGGTTCCCTCTCTGTCCCGCTCCTCTATGGTGTCTGCCCAAGTGCCGTCAGAATTGTTGGACCTGCAGTGAGGGGACGATATCCTGGCTCTGGGTGTATCTGTCAGGTCCGGGTGTTTTTGTGAATCCGTTAACCCGGGACCAACCACAGGTGTAGGTGCTGGGGTATGAAGAAAGCAGGGAGGACGAAGAAAGTTCCGATTCATATATTTATTCAAAATAACAATTCAGTAAAGAGTTAACTGACAAGTTGTTAATCATCATATTATACTGAAGTATTGCAGGAATAATATGCAAGAGAAAACTCAAAAATAAATAAAAGAAATGTTCATGGAAACATATGCAAAACAAGCTGATGAATAAATGTTGGATTGTCCAAATATAAACAAGCTTTGATGCTGAACTGCAGAATGTGATTAACTGGATAATGGAGACATGAAGAGATAACTGTAAGGATTTGCAATGGAGTTTTGAGAGTTAACTGAGAGGCTGTGAAGAATTATCCTTGTTATGACAACATAGCAAATATAAACAAGCTTTGATGCTGAACTGCAGAATGTGATTAACTGAATAATGCAGACATGAAGAGATAACTGTAAGGATTTGCAATGGAGTTTTGAGAGTTAACTGAGAGACTGTGAAGAATTATCCTTGTTATGACAACATAGCAAATATAAACAAGCTTTGATGCGGAACTGCAGATTGTGTTTAACTGGTTAATGCAGACATGGAGAATTAACTGTAAGAATTGGCAATGGAGTTTTGAGAGTTAACTGAGAGACTGTGATGAATTATCCTTGTAATGACAACATAGCAAATAAAAGTACTGAATTGGGTTACTTGCGGGTTCCGGAGATCACTGTGAAACTGTAGTAGATGACAAGGTGATGAATGGGTTAAATGCAGAGTTGAACAAACGAACAGCTGAGGGAAATGAGATCCTCCAGACTTTGTAGGATAGGCAGACAGACTAGGTAACCTCATGCAAGACTCTGGGAATTCAACGGTTTCCAGTAGGTGAGCAATTAACTGACAGCACAGCGGAGAGCCGGTGGATCTTTCAGCAGTGAAGGCTGCAGACGGACCTCTGGGAACGGAGGCGATATCTGGACCACGGGAATCACACAGGAATGCACGGAGAGAGCTCAGAGCTAGAGCACAGCTTTGATACAACAAAGCACTGGCCCAGAGTGACATAATCCCGGCCTACTTAAAGGCAGCACAAGCACGGGATTGGCTTACACCTGCCCACAGGTGTTTTCACAAGTGCTCAGTATTAGCTATTTGGTCTCCAACATGGCCACCTCCTATACAGCAGACACACCGCAGTGCCTTAGGCCATTTGGTCCCCGCACTCACAGTTCCCAGACTCTGCATTACCTGTGCCATTGATCACGCCGTGTCCCCACATGGGCGCACAGCACCGCGAGCAACCGCACTGGCAACGGATGAACCCCAGAACCCGCAAAGGTGAGAGACCGGTTCGTGACAGTATCCCTGCTGTTGGAACCCTCCGCCACCATCATTGTTGCTGTATGCCGCTCACTCCCGCATCTGCATAGGACTCCGCATATTAAGATACTGTCTCCCATGGTGAGGTCCTTATACCTGTTGGCCATCTGATCCTTGGTGCTCACATATAAGAGGGCTAAGCGCAAGGCGCCCTATGCTTTAGATACTACTGAACAAATATGGAGCTGCTCTTAAAGGGGAACGGACCATTTTGTATATTTCTACTTGTAAGAGCTGAGAATGGGCCTAACTCAGACCTGGTCACTGCTGTGCATGGTTGCAGAGGTCTGTGATCAGGTAGCCACCGCCCATAGAAAGTGAAAACCGACCCCGTGCAAGTGTGCGAATGCATGTGTACGCCGTACGAAAACGTTGCCAGACAGCGGACATCTGCAAATCCGTTTGCAACTCACTCCCCATTGACTGATTTTTCGAGTCTGTGCGTAGCCCATCACTTACTCCTAAAGTGCGATACAAACGGGCTGATCATGTCCGAAGCTGATGTCACACACCTGCCCAGAAAATGCTTGGGCGTGCCTGCGTTTTTTCTGACACTCCCAGAAAATGGGCAGTTACCACCCACAAAACGTCCGCTTCTTGTCAATCATCTTGCATACACCTAGCGACCGAAATTTTTGCACCATTTTGTCGCTGTTTGGGGCCACGCCTGCGCATTGCAGTGCATACGCATGCGTAGTTATTCGATAATCGGCCGTTGTGCGATTTCGCACAACAGCGATCTGGTCTGAAATGGGTCCAGTGTCAGCATTATTTCTCTTACGTCCTAGAGGATGCTGGGGACTCCGTAAGGACCATGGGGTATAGACGGGCTCCGCAGGAGACATGGGCACTCTAAAGACTTTAGAATGGGTGTGCACTGGCTCCTCCCCCTATGCCCCTCCCCCAGACCTCAGTTAGATCCTGTGCCCAGAGGAGACTGGGTGCACTGCAGGGGAGCTCTACTGAGTTTCTCTGAAAAAGACTTTTTGTTAGGTTTTTTATTTTCAGGGAGCACTGCTGGCAACAGGCTCCCTGCATCGTGGGACTGAGGGGAGAGAAGCAGACCTACTTAAATGATAGGCTATGCTTCTTGGGCTACTGGACACCATTAGCTCCAGAGGCTCGGAACGCAGGTCTCACCCTCGCCGTTCGTCCCGGAGCCGCGCCGCCGTCCTCCTCACAGAGCCGGAAGATAGAAGCCGGGTGAGTATTAAGAAGAAAGAAGACTTCAAAGGCGGCAGAAGACTTCAGATCTTCACTGAGGTAACGCGCAGCGGTAATACTGCGCGCCATTGCTCCCACACATATACACACAGCGGGCACTGTAAGGGTGCATGGCGCAGGGGGGGCTACCTGGGCAGCAATATTAACCTCAAGGGACACTGGCAAATATATTAGACACTGCAGAGGCGGTATATTGAAACCCCCCCGCCAGTATAAATAATTTGAGCGGGACCGAAGCCCGCCGGTGAGGGTGCGGAGCGTGATCCTCCAGCACTAAACAGCGCCATTTTCTCCACAACACACTACAGAGAAGCTGGCTCCCCGGACTCTCCCCTGCTGAACACGGTTACAGAGGGCAAAAAAGAGGGGGGGCACATTTAATTGGCGCAGTGAGTGTATTTATATATTTATATAAAAGCGCTGTACTGACTGGGATTTTATTCCTTTGTCCGATGGCGCTGGGTGTGTGCTGGCATACTCTCTCTCTGTCTCTCCAAAGGGCCTTATTGGCGGACTGTCTCCATATAGATATATCCCTGAGTGTGTGGGGGTGTCGGTACGTGTGTGTCGACATGTCTGAAGTGGAAGGCTCATCTAAGGAGGATGTGGAGCAGATGATTGTGGTGTCTCCGTCGGCAACGCCGACACCTGATTGGATATGTGGAATGTTTTAAATGCAAATGTGTCTTTATTACATAAGAGATTGGACAAAGTAGAGTCCAGGGATAAGACAGGGAGTCAATCCATGGCTTTGACTGTGTCACAGGGCCCTTCAGGGTCTCAGAAACGTCCCCTGTCCCAGGTAGCAGACACTGATACCGACACGGATTCTGACCCCAGTGTCGACTACGATGATGCGAGGTTACACCCAAGGGTGGCCAAAAGTATTCACTATATGATTATTGCAATAAAAGATGTTTTACATATCACAGATGAACCCTCTGTCCCTTACACGAGGGTATGCATGTTTAAGGAAAAGAAACCTGAGGTAACCTTTCCCCATCTCATGAGCTGAACGCGTTGTTTGAAAAAGCTTGGGAAACTCCAGACAAGAAACTGCAGATTCCCAAGAGAATTCTTATGGTGTATCTGTTCCCTGCACAGGACAGGTTACGGTGGGAATCCTCACCCAGGGTGGACAAGGCTTTAACGCACTTGTCCAAAAAGGTGGCGCTACCGTCTCCAGAAACGGCAGCCCTCAAGGATCCTGCTGATCGCAGACAGGAAACTACCTTTAAATCAATTTATGCACATACGGGTGCCTTGCTCAGACCGGCAATAGCGTCGGCTTGGGTTTGTAGCGCTGTAGCAGCTTGGGCAGATACCTTGTCAGCTGACATTGATACCCTAGATAGGGATAGCAATTTATTGACCTTGGGTCACATTAAAGATGCAGTCTTATATATGAGAGACGCTTCGGGAGACGTTGGACTGTTGGGTTCAAGAGCCAACGCCATGGCGATTTCTGCTAGGCGAGCCCTGTGGACCCGCCAATGGACGGGTGATGCCGACTCAAAGAGACATATGGAAGTTTTGCCTTACAAGGGTGAGGTTTTATTTGGGGGAGGTCTCGCGGACCTGGTTTCCCCAGCTACCGCGGGTAAATCTACTTTTTTACCTTATGTTCCCCCACAGCAAAATAAAACACCACAATATCAGATGCAGTCCTTTCGGTCGCATAAGTCTAGAAGAGGTCGGGGCTCTTCCTTCCTCGCCAGAGGTAAGGGTAGAGGGAAAAGAATGCCTGCTACGCCTAGTTCCCAGGAGCAGAAGTCCTCCCCGGCTTCTACTAAATCCACCGCATGACGCTGGGGCTCCACTGAGGGAGTCCGCCCCGGTGGGGGCACTTCTTCGACTCCTCAGCCACGTCTGGGTTCAATCAGACGTGGATCCTTGGGCGATGGAAATTGTATCCCAAGGATACAAGCTGGAATGCGAAGAGGTGCCTCTGCGCCGATTTTTCAAATCGGCTTTACCAGCTTCTCCCCCAGAGAGGGAGATAGTTTTAGCTGCAATTCAAAAGCTGTATCAACAGCAAGTGATTGTCAAGGATCCCCTAGTTCAACAGGGGAAGGGGTACTATTCAACCCTGTTTGTGGTTCCGAAACCGGATGGCTCAGTCAGGCCCATTCTAAATCTAAAATTCCTAAACCTGTACTTGAAAAAGTTCAAATTCAAGATGGAATCGCTCCGGGCGGTTATCTCCAGCCTGGAAGGGGGTAATTTTATGGTGTCACTAGACATAAAGGATGCATACCTTCATGTCCCCATATATCCCCCTCATCAGGCGTACCTGAGATTTGCTATACAGGACTGTGATTACCAGTTTCAGACGTTGCCGTTTGGGCTTTCCACGGCCCGAGGATTTTCACCAAGGTAATGGCGGAAATGATGGTGCTCCTGCGCAGGCAGGGAGTCACAATTATCCCGTACTTGGACGATCTCCTGATAAAAGCGAGATCAAGAGATCAGTTGCTGAAAAGCATGTCGCTCTCCCTGAGAGTGCTGCAGCAACATGGCTGGATTCTAAATCTACCAAAGTCACAGTTGGTTCCAACGACTCGGCTATCTTTCTTAGGCATGATTCTGGACACGGAAGAAAAGAGGGTTTTTTTCCCGATGGAAAAAGCCCAGGAACTCCAGAACATGGTCAGAGACCTGTTAAAACCGAAAAGAGTGTCAGTCCATCAATGCACTCGAGTACTGGGAAAAATGGTGGCGACCTACGAGGCCATCCCCTTCGGCAGGTTTCATGCGAGGACATTTCAGTGGGATCTTCTGGACAAATGGTCCGGGTCCCATCTTCAAATTCATCAGAAAATAAGCCTGTCCCCCAGGGCCAGGGTGTCTCTCCTGTGGTGGCTGCAGAGTGCTCACCTTCTAGAGGGTCGCAGGTTCGGCATTCAAGACTGGCTTCTGGTGACCACGGACGCGAGCCTCCGAGGATGGGGAGCAGTCAAACAAGGAAGAAATTTTCAGGGAACATGGTCAAGCCAGGAGGCTTGTCTACACATCAACATACTGGAATTAAGGGCCATATACAACAGCCTACAACAAGCGGAGAATCTTCTTCGCGACCTACCGGTTCTGATTCAATCAGACAACGTCACAGCCGTGGCTCATGTAAACCGCCAAGGCGGGACAAGGAGCAGAGTGGCAATGGCGGAAGCCACAAGGATTCTGCGCTGGGCGGAAAATCACGTATGCGCTCTGTCAGCTGTCTTCATTCCGGGAGTGTACAACTGGGAAGCAGACTTCCTCAGCAGACACGATCTCCATCCAGGAGAGTGGGCACTTCATCAAGAAGTTTTTGAAGAGATAACAAGTCTTTGGGGACTTCCTCAAATAGACATGATGGCGTCACGCCTCAACAAGAAGCTTCAGAGGTATTGTGCCAGGTCAAGGGACCCTCAGGCAGTAGCGGTAGACGCCCTGGTGACACCATGGGTGTTTCAGTCGGTCTATGTATTCCCTCCTCTTCCTCTCATCTCCAAAATATTGAGAATCATAAGAAGAAAAAGAGTGCAGACAATACTCGTTGTTCCAGATTGGCCTCGAAGGGCCTGGTATTCAGATCTTCAGGAGATGCTCACAGAAGATCCATGGCCTCTTCCTCTCAGGGAGGACCTGTTGCAGCAGTGGCCCTGCGTGTTCCAAGACTTACCGTGGTTACGTTTGACGGCATGGCGGTTGAACACCGAATCCTAGCTGGGAAAGGTATTCCGGAGGAAGTCATCCCTACTCTGATAAGGGCTAGGAAGGAGGTGACGGCGAAACATTATCACCGTATCTGGAGGAAGTATGTTTCTTGGTGTGAAGCCAAGAATGCTCCTACGGAAGATTTCCACCTTGGCCGTTTTCTCCACTTTCTACAGACAGGAGTGGATATGGGCCTGAAGTTAGGGCCGAAATCTGTACCTTAATGGAGCCTATCTATATTCTTTCAGAAGGAATTGGCTTCTCTCCCAGAAGTCCAGACTTTTGTAAAGGGAGTGCTGCACATCCAGCCTCCTTTTGTGCCCCCAGTGGCACCATGGGACCTTAACGTGGTGTTACAGTTCCTTAAGTCACACTGGTTTGAACCTCTTCAAACAGTTGAGTTGAAATTTCTCACTTGGAAAGTGGTCATGTTGTTAGCCTTGGCATCTGCAAGGCGGGAGTCCGAATTGGCGGCTTTGTCTCACAAAAGCCCCTATCTGATTTTCCATGTGGATGAAGCAGAGTTGAGGACTCGTCCTCAATTTCTGCCTAAGGTGGTTTCATCATTTCATATGAACCAACCTATTGTGGTGCCTGTGGCTACGGGGGACTTGGAGGATTCCAAGTCTCTTGATGTAGTCAGGGCCTTAAAAGTTTATGTAGCCAGGACGGCTCGAGTTAGGAAAACAGAGGCACTGTTTGTCCTGTATGCAGCCAACAAGGTTGGCGCCCCTGCTTCTAAGCAGACTATTGCCCGCTGGGTCTGTAACACGATTCAGCAGGCTCATTCTACGGCTGGATTGCCGGTACCAAATTCGGTAAAGGCCCATTCCACTAGGAAGGTGGGCTCTTCTTGGGCGGCTGCCCGAGGTGTCTCGGCATTACAACTTTGCCGAGCAGCTACTTGGTCGGGTTCAAACACTTTTGCTAAATTCTACAAGTTTGATACCTTGGCTGAGGAGGACCACATGTTTGCTCAATCGGTGCTGCAGAGTCATCCGCACTCTCCTGCCCGGTCTGGAGCTTTGGTATAATCCCCATGGTCCTTACGGAGTCCCCAGCATCCTCTAGGACGTAAGAGAAAATAAGATTTTAAACCTACCGGTAAATCTTTTTCTCCTAGTCCGTAGAGGATGCTGGGCGCCCGTCCCAGTGCGGACTAAATTCTGCAAGACTTGTATATAGTTTTTGCTTACATAAGGGTTATGTTACAGTTTTGATCATTCTCGGGCTGATGCTGTTTTGTTTCATACTGTTAACTGGTTCGTATATTCCATGTTATACGGTGTGGATTGTGTGGGCTGGTATGAATCTTGCCCTTAAATTAACAAAAATCCTTTCCTCGTACTGTCAGTCTCCTCTTGGCACAGTTTCTCTAACTGAGGTCTGGAGGAGGGGCATAGAGGGAGAAGCCAGTGCACACCCATTCTAAAGTCTTTAGAGTGCCCATGTCTCCTGCGGAGCCCGTCTATACCCCATGGTCCTTACGGAGTCCCCAGCATCCTCTACGGACTAGGAGAAAAAGATTTACCGGTAGGTTTAAAATCTTATTTATTCTCTATATTGCTTTCTACAATCATTTTTTCTAATTATTTCATTTTTTTGCAAACATTGTGGACTGTTTGCTATCTCCTGTTTATATTCTCCATTTATTACTGTAGCTGTGGGGGAAACTGGTAATGCAGCTGATGCTGTGGCGAAGCTTGAAAAATTTGCATGATCATCTCCGGCCACCTCATCAGCTTCACAATGTGTGTCTAATCCTCCTTCACCCCAACAACCCTCAGAGGATGTCGCTGCAGATGTCCCTCCTCAGTCGACTCAGCAGATCCTGCAGGCTATATCAACATCTGAGCAATGTGTTACTGACAAGGTTGGGCAGGTTCACGTGGCTATCTCTCTCTAAACATCCGTGAGAGAGTGGGTGAGACAGAATACCGTGTATAAGATTTGGAAGACCTCACTAATCCACTTAAATTAACTGTTGCTGATTTGTCTTCACAAATGGCCTCCGTTAAAACAAAGCTATCTGAGTGCGCGGCTCCGCTCCTGAAAATTTTCTGGATGATTGTCTAATCCAGCATTTAGCCCCCACTTTGCTGTGTAGCATGCTCGTATGCCCTCTCAATCTTCTCCTCCTGGTGCTCTGACTTGCACATTTATTGCCTTTCTTCATTACAAGAATCGTGACACTATTCTACGTTTGGAAGGTGGTTATTAGATAGACAGTTAAAATCAAAAGGTCGATACCATAGGATCAACAGGGTCAAAAGGTCGACATACATATGGGCAACACAAGCTTCTTTTTTTTTTAGTTTTTTTTTCATATTTTTACAATTATTGCTGCATTTACTATACATGTCACAAATTATTACCATTAGCAAACTTGTGGCGAACAACACGAGCCACCGAGCCCAAAGCGTTGTGAGGGACGCATTTCAACAAATTTGGGTGAAATATGTTTAAAACACAAAAAAGCACACTGATGGGCAAAACCATGTTGCAGTGCAGGTGGGGCAGATGTAACGTGCAGAGAGAGTTAGATTTGGTTGGTTATATTGTTTCTGTGCAGGGTAAACACTGGCTGCTTTATTTTTACACTGCAGTTTAGATTTTAGTTTGAACACACCCCACCCAATCTCGCTGGTAGTAAAGTTTTAGCTCTTAAGAAACCGTAGGTTTGTTAGAAGTACCATTCCAACATTTATCCTAATTAGAACGTCCGTTAATTTGCATCTTGAACTCAGGTATTGCCTTTTATTTTTTTATTTTGAGAGCCTCTGTTAATAATAATTTATTGCATATACTTTCTGTATATATCCCTCCTCTATATAGTAATGAGGTTATTCCTAAGGTTGTCTCCTTCGTAGCCCTGTCACCTTAACTCTGATCGTTTTTTTATAGGTGATTTTAATAATGTTAAGGACTCTATTCTAGATTGGTGGAGTGAATCCTTAGCCCCTGCCCCTTCTTCTCTGTCCCCTTCTCCCTTTGCTAAATTTATTTCTGTATTGGGACTCTTAGATATTTGGAGCACTCGGCAACCCCAGGATATGCAGTATTCCTGCCAGTCGGCCACTTTTCATACGTACTTGCGTATCAATTTAGTGCTTATCTCCAAAAGTCTTTCTCCTAGTGCACAGGTTCTCAAACTTGGTCCTCAGGACCCCACACGGTGCATGTTTTGCAGGTCTCCTCACAGAATCACAAGTGACATAATTAGCTCCACCTGTGGACCTTTTAAAATGTGTCAGTGAGTAATTAATACACCTGTGCACCTGCTGGGTTACCTGCAAAACATGCACTGTGTGGGGTCCTGAGGACCGAGTTTGAGAACCACTGTCCTAGTGTATTGGAAGAGAAATATTTTTCGGGAGGGATTTCCGACCATTCTCCTGTGTTGATGAATAATTAATTGGTGCAAGGAGCTCACTTCTGGAAACTCGATGCTTTCTGGTTATGGGAGCGGGTTCTGAGTTGGTTGCCACCTGGGAGGATTTCTAGTTCGCTAATTCCTCATGTGTGGACCCCACTGTCAAACATGATGCCTTCAAGGCCGAAGTTCGTGGCTCCTTTACTAAAAGGGTCTCGGAATTTAAAGCTGTTATCAGGTAGGATGAAATAGACTTTAACAGTTGTGTCGTCAGTTGGAGGATACTTATATCTGTAGCTTTCAGTGCAAAAGGAGTGGTCGGATTTCCATTTTGGAAAATCTAGGTGTAGAATTCTGCTTTTTAAACGAGCGTTATATTCCCAAACTGAGGCGGGTGGTAGTTTTGTGGCATTTTTGGCTAGGAAAGATAGGGGTAGTGTGTCTGTCCCGCAATTCGTGTCTCTCATGTTCTCTCTTGCTGTTCTAGGCCTGCAATTGCTGACGTTTTTTTGTCAGTACTATTCCTCTTTGTACAACTCTAGGGCATCTTAACATGTATAGTTTGGAGGAGAGAAGGGAAAGGAGGGACATGATAGAAACTTTCAAATATATCAAGGGTCTTAACAAAGTTCAGGAGGGAAACATTCTTCAAAGGAAGAGAAGTATTAGAACTCGAGGACATACACTGAGACTGGAGGGGGGGAGGTTCAGGGGAAATTTAAGGAAAAATTACTTCACAGAAAGGGTACTGGATAAGTGGGATAGCCTCCCATCAGAGGTGGTAGAGGCTTAGACTGTAGAGCAATTTAAACATGCTTGGGATAGGCATATGAATATCCTTACAAATAATTAAGGTTCAAAAAGGGTTGAGATTGCCTAAAGGATAAAAAAAAGGGGCAGACTAGATGGGCCAAGTGGTTCTTATCTGCCGTCAAATTCTATGTTTCTATCCTACTCGAATACACAATTAAGGGACTACTTGTCACAAGTTGCCTTACCGCAAGTGTCACAAGATGCCTTTGATCTTGTCGAGGCTCCCTTTACCTCAGAAGATCTTGATGCTCCACTTTCTACCAATACAAACAATTCAAGGAATTCTATGTCCCGTATTTACTAGTTGTGCTTAATTCTTTATTTGAATGTGGGTCACTTCCCTCTTCTATGTCTGAAGCCTTTATTATAGTGTTGACTGAACTGAATAAAAACCCCAGCCTTACAGATTCATATCTGCCCATTTCTCTTTTCACTGATGTTAAAACACTAGCTAAGGTATTAGGTATGCATCTTAATGCAGTAATATCCCCATTATTCATGCTGACCAGACAGGGTTTATGCCAGGGAAGTCCACATTACAGAACCTTGTAAGAGGGGGGATCGTGCTGTGTCGGGGCCTGTGGTAGTCTCTAGTGGATTTACCTTTGGTGGTGCTCCATAAAATTTTTTTGAGACTTTTTCAGGATTTCGTATTAACTGGGACAAATCCAATCATTCTCCCATTTCTAGTCCTCTCCATACTATGCTTCCACCCTCCTGCCCATTGCAGTAGTTTAAGTATTTGGGTGGATTACACCTTGAGCTGCTGACTGTGTTGCCCAGAATATTAATCCAGCAATACCTGACTTTACATTGCATGTCCACTCATGGAAACAAATACTTCTTACTGTCATGGGTCGTATCAACATTTTTAAAATGTCTGTCCAGCTAAGGTAACTATACTTGTTACAGCATTCACCCATATATATTCCTAAGAAGGTTTTCTCTAGTATTGATAGTGTTTTCACTTAATTTATTTTATTTTCATTCATTTGGAGACACAAGCCGCCTAGAGTAGCCCTTAAGACCTTGGTCAAGTCCAAGTCAGATGGGGGACTCTCTGCATGTACTATGTTGCTTCTCAATTGGTTCATCATTCAGGCTGGGC
Source organism: Pseudophryne corroboree (assembly GCF_028390025.1). Taxonomy (NCBI): domain Eukaryota; kingdom Metazoa; phylum Chordata; class Amphibia; order Anura; family Myobatrachidae; genus Pseudophryne; species Pseudophryne corroboree. The sequence goes on from NC_086445.1 coordinate 646,565,073, forward strand.
CTTACTGCTGATGGATCTACGCTGTCTGGTTTTGTGGCCTAGTGGGTAGAGTCTCCTCTTTCTCCTCTGCAATTTCTCTTGTCTGGTTCTTCTGTATCTGTCCTTTCTCATACAGTATATTGTGCCAGGCCTTGTTAGTGGGCTCTTTGCTCATATTTTGTTTGTTTGGTTGGACTTAGATGCAGATTCCCCTCTTTGGTTCAACAATTCCTACCCAGAACTACTTAGTCTTTCTATTGATAATGGTTGTTGAAAGGGATTAATTCCTTGGGTCAGTTTTTTTGATGAAGGTTTCCTTAAATCCTTTCAACAACTAATTAGTGAATATGGGGCCTAATTCAGTAGGCTTACTGCAATTTGCCGTTGTTCGGGGGCTGCTCACGTGCAGAATGGGTCTGACGATCTCTTCTCTAAAATGCAAACGCCTCTGCCTAATTTACGGGCAGAGCTGATCGCGGGGAGGGCCGAGGACGGCCGGCGTTCGGGAAATTGGGGGAGCCCCCCACTTTCTGGGAGTGGCAAGGCCAAGGACTGCGTTGCGAGATGCAGTTTCCTTGGCCCCACAAGCCGCAATGCAATGGCAATACTGAGTAAGCTGAAGCTTACTCAGTCTGCTGTCGCAGATGAACATCATGACAGATGATCGTGATGTTCATCTGAGATGTAATCGCATCGCAAATGCAGGGAGAAGGGGTGGTATGCACCTCCTCCTGCATTAGCAGTGCTAAGGACTGCAAATGCAAAGCTGCTGTGAGCAGCTTTGCATTTGCAATCCTTAATGAATCAGGCCCATGGTCTTCCCAATTCTACAATTTCTAGATGCAGCTAAGGTATGCAGTGCTGTGACAATTTGGTCGCACTCCTCCCTCCTTGTCTCCTTCAGTTAAAAGAATGCTTATTAATTTAGGTTCAAGATGTCAAATTTCTACAGTATATGCTACTTTAAGTGCTTGTTTAATGGGCCCTACACATTGAGCGATCCACCGCCGAGCTGCCCGACGGCGGATACGGCCGACGGGCGACCCAGCGGCGGGGGGGCAGTGACGGGGGGAGTGAAGTTGCTCCATAGAAGTGCAGGCAAATATGGACGAGATCGTCCATATTGGCCTGCATGCACAGGCGACGGGGCACCAGCGACGAACGAGCGCGGGGCCGCGCATCGTTCATCACTGGTGCCTCCACACTGAAAGATATGAACGGTATCTCGTTCATTAATGAACCAGATCGTTCATATCTTTCATTACTATCGCTCAGTGTGTAGGGCCCTTAAGCCCTCACCTTCTGGACTCTCTCAGGCTTACATGGGAGGCTGATTTGGGTGCTAACTCTAACATACATTGGATATAAATTCTAGGCTCTATTAAATATACTATACTTTTTGTGTTAGGTACCAACAAGTGTATTTTAATGTATTATGGGTGATTCTCCGTCATGCACGGGAGAGCTACACATATTCAAATGACATACTTCTCCAAAATACCAAGATTTTAGTGGGTCTTAAGTTATAGGGTAAGGCATTGCTACTAAGCAATGAAGTTTTCATACAACAACAATTTCTAAGCAGACCATTTTAAAGGGGAAAAAAATTAAAAGCATGTGATGCACAGGACTTTATGTTCACTTTCTGGAGAATCACCCTACATAGTATTCTGTACCCCATTATTGATTCACAAAGCAGGTTGAAGACCGTATATGTGTTGTCAAAAAATGCAAGGCAGAAAATTTTGACTTCTGGCATTTGTTGTGGTCATGTACAAGACTGCTTCCCATCTGGCCTGCTATTTGGGATGATATTAAATTCACAGACCCGTCTCTTCACTCTGTGTGCCCTAGAATTTGTCTGTTTGGCTCTAGATCTAGAGTAAACACACTCTTTGATCCTGTATCATTATATTATGGGCCTCACTACCTTAGCGAAAGTCATGGTGGCCTCGGAATTGGTTTGCTTCTGATTCACCTGACCCTCTCAAGTGGATCGCCCTAGTCAATGTTGTGGTTTGTCACGAAAGACATCTATTTAAAAGTTGTGATGCAATGGCTAAGTATCATGGCAAATGGGATATGGGGGCAGATGTATTAAGCCTGGTGAAATGATAAAGCGGTTATAAAGCAGTGATAAGTACAAGGTGATAATGCACCAGCCAATCAGCTCCTAACTTCCAATTTACATATTGGAGCCGATTGGCTGGTGCGTTATCACCTTACATTTATCACTGCTTTATCACTTCTCCAGGCTTAATACATCTGCCCCAGTGTTCCTCTGATCTTGGTAGAAGGCCTGCTTTGTCAGATGAGATCTAAATGTTTGCTACTATTTGCCATATATTCGAAGCACTCAATTTGTCTATATTTTAACGCTATTCACCCTCAAATGTTCTTTATCTAGTTTTATAAAAATCTTATATTGTTATTTGTGTGATGTAATCATTATTTGCACGCTGTATGGTATCTTCTGTACAAATTTATCTGATCAGCTTACTGCCTGATAACTGTCATATTATGCATGAGATAACAATTTTTTTGTACTTGATGTTAAATGTTTATTGCATAAAAGGTTCAATAAAAATTGTGGCATTAATGCAGTCCATCTGTAGTAGTGTTGGTTTGTAGTATGTTCCATTCAGTTTCTCTTCATTCTAATGTTAGTATGATGCTAATATTATGATTATAATAAAACTTTTATGTCAGCAGTTATATGTAAGCAATAACGGCCTAACAACCTTACAATCATCTTTAAATAGTAAGATGTGCCATGTGAATACAATGATTACAAACTCCTCCCAATGCATTGTCATTTAAAAGCCTTGGCAAAATTGGCTTACACAAACAAGGGGATGTAGTCATGTTACCGGTGGTTGGGATCCCGGCGGTCAGTATACCCACGTCGGGATCCTGACAGCTTGAAATGCCGACACACAGGGACTATTCACACTCGTGGGTGTCCACAGTGGGAATAGAACCTGTGACGATCGCAGCAAGCCACCGAACCCGCAAGGGGCTCGGTTGTGCTCGTCCCACTGCCGGCATTCTAGCGGCCAAGATCCCAGCGTCAGGATGCTGACCGCCGGTCTCCCGATCCTAACCCCAAACAAGCATTACAAACCGAAATGGCATACAACTGAAACTCAACAAAGAACAGAATAAAGCCGCCACACTTTTCAATTTACCTGTGCAATAAAAACCATACTATGCAATACAATCCTATTTCATTCACATCTGATGGGTGTAGTGATTGTTCAATTTACCTGTTGATGAGAAGGAGTGATGAGTCTATTCACAATCGATAACAGCTGACAATATAACTAAACACCAGTAAAACGCTAATACAGGTTGAGTATCCCATATCCAAATATTCCGAAATACGGAATATTCCGAAATACGGACCTTTTTGAGTAAGACTGAGATAGTGAAACCTTTGTTTTTTGATGGCTCAATGTACGCAAACTTTGTTTTATACACAAAGTTATTAAAAATATTGTATTAAATGACCTTCAGGCTGTGTGTATAAGGTGTATATGAAACATAAATGAATTGTGTGAATGTAGACACACTTTGTTTAATGTACAAAGTTATAAAAAATATTGGCTAAAATGACCTTCAGGCTGTGTGTATATGAAACATAAATGCATTCTGTGCTTAGACTTTGGTCCCATCACAATGGTATCTCATTATGGTATGCAGTTATTCCAAAATACGGAAAAATCCGATATCCAAAATAGCTTTGGTCCCAAGCATTTTGGATAATGGATACTCAACCTGTATTATGATTGTAATAAAACTTTTATGTCAGCACTTATATGTAAGCACTAACATCGTAAGGCCTAACAGCCTTAGAATAATCTTTAAATAGGGAACTGTGCCATGATGCATGCAACAAAAACTAAAATTGTGTACTCTATACAAGAGTCTGAGTTTTATAATTTGTGTGTGACATTTCTAGTGTATGATTTCTCTAACGTCCTAAGTGGATGCTGGGACTCCGTAAGGACCGTGGGGAATAGCGGCTCCGCAGGAGACTGGGCACAGCTAAGAAAGATTTAGGACTACCTGGTGTGCACTGGCTCCTCCCACTATGACCCTCCTCCAGACCTCAGTTAGAATCTTGTGCCCGGCTGAGCTGGATGCATACTAGGGGCTCTCCTGAGCTCCTAGAGAGAAAGTATATTTTAGTTTTTTTATTTTACAGTGAGATCTGCTGGCAACAGACTCACTGCAGCGAGGGACTAAGGGGAGAAGAAGCGAACCTACCTGACTTGTGGTAGCTTGGGTTTCTTAGGCTACTGGACACTATTAGCTCCAGAGGGATCGACCGCATGGAACCGGCCATTGATGTTCGGTCCCGGAGCCACGCCGCCGGCCCCCTTACAGAGCCAGAAGCAAGAAGAGTCCGGAAAATCGGCGGCAGAAGACATCCGTCTTCACCAAGGTAGCGCACAGCACTGCAGCTGTGCGCCATTGCTCCTCATACACACTTCACACTCCGGTCACTGAGGGTGCAGGGCGCTGGGGGGGGGGCGCCCTGAGCAGCAATAAAAACACCTTGGCTGGCAAAAATATCACAATATATAGCCCCAGAGGCTATATATGTGATAAATACCCCTGCCAGAATTCATTAAAAAGCGGGAGAAAAGTCTGCGAAAAAGGGGCGGAGCTATCTCCCTCAGCACACTGGCGCCATTTTCTCTTCACAGTGCAGCTGGAAGACAGCTCCCCAGGCTCTCCCCTGTAGTTTTCAGGCTCAAAGGGTTAAAAAGAGAGGGGGGGCACTAAATTTAGGCGCAATATTGTTTATACAAGCAGCTATTGGGGGAAAAATCACTCAGTTATAGTGTTAATCCCTGCATTATATAGCGCTCTGGTGTGTGCTGGCATACTCTCTCTCTGTCTCCCCAAAGGACTTTGTGGGGTCCTGTCCTCAGTCAGAGCATTCCCTGTGTGTGTGCTGTGTGTCGGTACGGCTGTGTCGACATGTGGGATGAGGAAGGTTACGTGGAGGTGGAGCAGAGGCCGAAAATGGGATGTCGCCCCCTGTGGGGCCGACACCAGAGTGGATGGATAGGTGGAAGGTATTAACCGACAATGTCAACTCCTTACATAGAAGGCTGGATGACGTAAAACAGCTGTGGGACAGCCGGCTTCTCAGCCCGCGCCTGCCCAGGCGTCTCAAAGGCCATCAGGGGCTCAAAAAACGCCCGTTACCTCAGATGGCAGACACAGATGTCGACACGGAGTCTGGCTCCAGTGTCGACGAGGTTGAGATATATACACAATCTACTAGGAACATCCGTTACATGATCTCGGCAATAAAAAATGTGTTACACATTTCTGATATGAACCCAAGTACCACATAAAAGGGGTTTTATTTTTGGGGAGAAAAAGCAGCCAGTGTTTTGTTCCCCCATCAGATGAGTGAATGAAGTGTGTGAAGAAGCGTGGGTTCCCCCAATAAGAAACTGGTAATTTCTAAAAAGTTACTGATGGCGTACCTTTTCCCGCCAGAGGATAGGTCACGTTGGGAGATATCCCCTAGGGTGGATAAGACGCTCACACGTTTGTCAAAAAAGGTGGCACTGCCGTCTTAGGATACGGCCACCTTGAAGGAGCCTGCTGATAAAAAGCAGGAGGCTATCCTGAAGTCTGTATATACACACTCAGGTTCTATACTGAGACCTGCAATTGCCTCAGCATAAATAGTGCTGCTGCAGCGTGGTCTGATACCCTGTCAGATAATATTAATACCCTAGACAGGGATAATATTTTGCTAACAAAGAGCATATTAAAGACGTCGTCTTATATATGAAGGATGCACAGAGGGATATTTGCCGGCTGGCATCCAGAATTAATGCAATGTCCATTTTGCCAGGAGGGTATTAGAAACCCGGCAGTGGACAGGTGATGCTGCCTTTAAAAGGCACATGGAGATTCTGCCTTATAAGGGTGAGGAATTGTTTGGGGAGGGTCTCTGGGACCTCGTATCCACAGCAACAGCTGGGAAGAATTTTTTTTTACCTCAGGTTCCTCACAGCCTAAGAAAGTACCGTATTTTCAGGTACAGTCCTTTCGGCTTCAGAAAAGCAAGCGGGTCAAAGGCGCTTCCTTTCTGCACAGAGGCAAGGGAAGAAGGAAAATGCTGCACCAGACAGCCAGTTCCCAGGATCAAAAATCTTCCCCCGCTTCCTCTGAGTCCACCGCATGACGCTGGGGCTCCACAGGTGGAGACAGGTGCGGTGGGGGCGCGTCTCGGGAACTTCAGGGACCAGTGGGCTTGCCCACAGGTGGATCCCTGGGTTCTGCAAGTAGTATCACAGGGATACAGGCTGGAGTTCGAGGCGACTCCCCCTCGCCGTTACCTCACATCAGCCTTGCCTGCTGCCCTCGGAGAAAGGTAGTACTGGCGGCAATTCACAAGCTGTACTTCCAGCAGGTGAAATCAAGGTACCCCTACTTCAACAAGGCCGGGGTTACTATTCCAAAATGTTGTGGTACCGAAACCAGACGGTTCGGTGAGACCCATTCTAAATTGAAATCCTTGAACACTTATATACGAAGGTTCAAGTTCAAAATGGAATCGCTCAGGGCGATTATTGCAAGCCTGGAGAATTTCATGGTATCACTGGACATCAAGGATGCTTACCTGCATGTCCTTATTTACCCTCTTCACCAGGAGTACTTCAAAATTGTGGTACAGGATTGTCATTACCAATTCCAGACGTTGCCGTTGGTCTGTCCCCGGCACCGAGGTGTTTACCAGGGTAATGGCCGAAATAGTTATCCCGTACTTGGACGATCTCCCTGTAGAGGCGAGGTCCAGGGAGCAGTTGTTCGTCGGAGTAGCACTATCTCGGGAAGTGCTACACCAGCACGGCTGGATTCTGATTATTCCTAAGTCGCAGCTGGTTCCTACGACGCGTCTACTGTTCCTGGGTATGGTTCTGGACACAGAACAGGATAAAAATGTGTTTCTCCCTGGGGAGAAGTCCAAGGAGTTGTTGTCTCTAGACAGAGACCTCCTAATACAAATACAGGTGTCGGTGCATCAATGCACGCGAGCCCTGGGAAAGATGGTAGCTTCTTACGAAGAAATTCCATTCGCCAGGTCCCATGCAAGAATCTTCCAGTGGGATCTGTGGGACAAGTGGTCCGGGTCGCATCTTCAGATGCATCGGCGGATAACCCTGTCTCCAAGGGCCAGGGTGTCGCTGTTGTGGTGGCTGCAGAGTGCTCATCTTCTAGGGGGCCGCAGATTCGGCATACAGGACTGGGTCCTGGTGACCACGGATGCCAGCCTTCGAGGCTGGGGGGGCAGTCACACAGGGAAGAAACTTCCAAGGCTATGGAAAAGTCAGGAGACTTCCCTACACATAAATATTCTGGAACTAAGGGCCATTTACAATGCCCTAAGTCAGGCTAGACCCCTGCTTCAACACCGGCCGGTGCTGATCCAGTCAGACAACATCACGGCGGTCGCTCATGTAAACCGACAGGGCGGCACAAGAAGCAGGATGGCGATGGCAGAAGCCACAAGGATTCTCCGATTGGCGGAAAATCATGTGTTAGCACTGTCAGCAGTGTTCGTTCCCGGCGTGGACAACTGAGAAGCAGACTTTCTCAGAAGACACGACCTCCACCCGGGAGAGTGGGGACTTCATCCAGAAGTTTTCCAAATGATTGTACACCGTTGGGAAAGGCCACAGGTGGACATGATGGCGTCCCGCCTCAACAAACAGTTACAAAGATATTGCGCCAGGTCAAGGGACCCTCAGGCGATAGCTGTGGACGCTCTGGTAACACCGTGGGTGTACCAGTCGGTGTATGTGTTCCCTTCTCTGCCTCTCTTACCCAGGGTAATGAGAATAATAAGAAGGAGAGGAGTAAGAACTATACTCATTGTTCCGGGTTGGCCAAGAAGAGCTTGGTACCCAGAACTCCAAGAAATGATCTCAGAGGACCCATGGCCTCTGCCGCTCAGACAGGACCTGCTGCAGCAGGGGGCCTGTCTGTTCCAAGACGTACCGCGGCTGCGTTTGACGGCATGGCGGTTGAACTCCGGATCCTGAAGGAAATGGGCATTCCGGAGGAAGTTATCCCTACGCTATTTAAAGCTAGGACAGAAGTGAACGCAAACCATTATAACCGCATATGGCGGAAATATGTTGCGTGCTGTGAGGCCAGGAAGGGCCCAAAGGAGAAATTTCAGCTTGGTCGATTTCTGCACTTCCTACAGTCAGAGGTGCCTATGGGCCTAAAATTGGGTTCCATGAAGGTCCAGATTTCGGCTCTATCGATTTTCTTCCAAAATAGAACTGGCTTCACTGCCTGAAGTTCAGACTTTTGTTAAGGGAGTGCTGCATAGTCAGCCCCCGTTTGTGCCTCAAGTGGCACCATGGGATCTCAACGTGGTGTTGGATTTCCTGAAGTCGCATTGGGTTGAGCCACTTAAATCCGTGGAGCTACAATACCTCACGTGGAAAGTGGTCATGCTGTGGGCCTTGGCATCGGCCAGGCGTGTATCAGAATTGGCGGCTTTGTCATACAAAAGCCCTTATCTGTATTTTATATGGATAAGGCGGAATTGAGGACTCGTTCCCAATTCCTTCCTAAGGTGGTATCAGTTTTTCATGTGAACCAACCTATTGTGGTGCCTGCGGCTACTTGGGACTTGGAGGATTCCAAGTTACTGGACGTAGTCAGGGCCCTGAAAAGTACATGTTCCAGGACGGCTGGAGTCAGGAAAACTGACTCTCTATTTATCCTGTATGCACCCAACAAGCTGGGTGCTCCTGCTTCTAAGCAGACTATTGCTCGCTGGATCTGTAGCACGATTCAACTTGCACATGCTGCGGCTGGACTGCCGCACCCTAAATCTGTAAAAGCCCATTCCACGAGGAAAGTGGGCTCTTCTTGGGCGGCTGCCCGAGGGGTCTCGGCTTTACAACTTTGCCGAGCTGTTACTTGGTCGGGTTCAAACATTTTTGCAACAGTCTACAAGTTTGATACCCTGGCTGAGGAGGACCTAGAGTTTGCTCATTCGGTGCTGCAGAGTCATCCGCACTCTCCCGCCCGTTTGGGAGCTTTGGTATAATCCCCATGGTCCTTACGGAGTCCCTGCATCCACTTAGGACGTTAGAGAAAATAAGATTTTACTCACCAGTAAATCTATTTCTCGTAGTCCGTAGTGGATGCTGGGCGCCCATCCCAAGTGCGGATTGTCTGCAATACTTGTTTATAGTTATTGCCTAACTAAAGGGTTATTGTTGAGCCATCTGTTGAGAGGCTCAGTTATATTTCATACTGTTAACTGGGTATAGTATCACGAGTTATACGGTGTGATTGGTGTGGCTGGTATGAGTCTTACCCGGGATTCAAAATCCTTCCTTATTGTGTCAGCTCTTCCGGGCACAGTATCCTAACTGAGGTCTGGAGGAGGGTCATAGTGGCAAAAAGGAGCCAGTGCACACCAGGTAGTCCTAAATCTTTCTTAGCTGTGCCCAGTCTCCTGCGGAGCCGCTATTCCCCATGGTCCTTACGGAGTCCCAGCATCCACTACGGACTACGAGAAATAGATTCACCGGTGAGTAAAATCTTATTTTTTGGTCTTTGGCAGTATGATCATAATTAACCAATCTAATTTTCTACAGATGAATAGTCATGTGAATTGTAAAAGGATGTGCTAATAGCGAGACAATGACACTAATAAACATTTAATTATTATTTTATTATTATTATTATCCTTTATTTATATGTTGCTACAAGGGATCTGCAGTGCTCAATTACAGAGTTAATAAACAAAACAGGAAAACAGTTGAAGTTTCAGTTGAAGAAAATATAGGACAAGCACAGAGTACATAGCTGCATCAGCAGATGACACTGAATTAGTATCAGGGAGGCAGAAAACCGCGGGATTTGATGCCGTCGAAAATAGTTTAGGTAAGAGAAGGAAAAGCAAGGAAGAGGGCCCTGCTCATGAGAGCTAACAATATAATGGGGAGGGACAGACAGACAGGAGTGACACACATGGGGTAGACAGTAAGCGTTGAATAGAGGTTAGGAGGAGATTTGGCTGGGTTTGTTGAAGAAGTGGGACCTGAGCAGTGCCGTAACTAGACATTTTAGCGCTGTGTGCAAGATAGGGCATACAAAAAATATGGGGTTGTCGCTTCATGGGGAAGGGGTGTGGCAACAAAATAATACCAATTCACATTACATATTATAGTAGTCTCCATTATTCAAATGACTCCGCACAGTAGCGCCACTACACCAGGTACAGCCCCTCTTACACATTACGGCGGACAGATTCCCCTTTTTACACATTACGGCAGACAGCGTCCCCTTTTACACATTATGGCAGCCAGTTTCCCTTTTAACACATTACGGCAGACAGCGTGCCCTTTTTACACATTACGGCAGACAGCGTGCCCTTTTTACACATTACGGCAGACAGCGTCCCTATTTTACACATTACGGCAGACTGCGTCCCCCTTTTCTCATACGTCCTAGAGGATGCTGGGGATGCTTCAAGAACCATGGGGTATAGACGGGATCCGCAGGAGACATGGGCACTTTAAGACTTTGAATGGGTGTGAACTGGCTCCTCCCTCTATGCCCCGCCTCCAGACTCCAGTGTAGATCCTGTGCCCAGTGAGACTGGTCACACACAGGGGAGCTCTACTGAGTTTCTCTGAAAAGACTTTGTTAGGTTTATTATTTTCAGGGAGCACTGCTGGCAACAGTCTCCCTGCATCGTGGGACTTAGGGGAGCGAAGCAGACCTACTTATATGAGTTTCAACGCTCTGCTTCTTTGGCTACAGGACACCATTAGCTCCAGAGGGTATGATCGCTAGGTACGCCTAGATGCTCGTTCCCAGAGCCCGCCGTCACCCCCCTTGCAGAGCCAGAAGACAGGTGAGTAGAAGAAGATCAGAAGACTTCAGTGATGGCTTTGAGGTACCGCACAGCGCCCGCGCTGTGCGCCATGCTCCCACACACACAAGCACTGTAGGGTGCAGGGCGCAGGGGGGGCGCCCTGGGCAGCATATAAATCCTCAACAGAGACTGGCAATCGAATATATAAGTGCCTAGGCACTATATTTCTCTAACGTCCTAGTGGATGCTGGGGACTCCGTAAGGACCATGGGGAATAGACGGGCTCCGCAGGAGACATGGGCACTTTAAGAAAGAATTTGGATTCTGGTGTGCTCTGGCTCCTCCCTCTATGTCCCTCCTCCAGACCTCAGTTTGAATCTGTGCCCGGACGAGCTGGATGCTGTTTAGTGAGCTCTCCTGAGCTTGCTATAAGAAAGTATTTTGTTAGGTTTTTTTATTTTCAGGGAGCTCTGCTGGCAACAGACTCCCTGCATCGTGGGACTGAGGGGAGAGAAGCAGCCCTACTCTCTGCAGACAGGTCCTGCTTCTTAGGCTACTGGACACCATTAGCTCCAGAGGGATCGTACACAGGATCTCACCCTTTGTCGTCCGATCCCAGAGCCGCGCCGCCGTCCCCCTCGCAGAGCCGGAAGACAGAAGCCGGGTGAAAGAAGCAAGAAGACTTCGAAATCGGCGGCAGAAGACTTCAGTCTTCACTGAGGTAGCGCACAGCACTGCAGCTGTGCGCCATTGCTCCACACTACACCCTCATACTCCGGTCACTGTAGGGTGCAGGGCGCAGGGGGGGGCACCCTGGGCAGCAATTAGGACCTCTTGGCAAAAGTTGGACATATATACAGTTGGGCACTGTATATATGTATGAGCCCCCACCATAATATCGTACATAAACGTGGGACAGAAGCCCGTCGCTGAGGGGGCGGGGCTTCTTCCTCAGCACTCACCAGCGCCATTTTTTCTCCACAGCTCAGCTGAGAGGAAGCTCCCCAGGCTTTCCCCTGCAGATTCACGGTAGAAGAGGGTAAAAAGAGAGGGGGGGCACATAAATTAGGCGCAAAAACATAATATACAGCAGCTACTGGGTTAACACTAAGTTACTGTGTGATTCCTGGGTTATATAGCGCTGGGGTGTGTGCTGGCATACTCTCTCTCTCTCTCCAAAGGGCCTTGTGGGGGAACTGTCTTCAAAAAGAGCATCCCCTGTGTGTGTGGTGTGTCGGTACGCTTGTGTCGACATGTTTGACGAGGAAGGCTATGTGGAAGCAGAGCGGGAGCAAATGAATGTGGTGTCTCCGCCGACGGCGCCGACACCTGATTGGATGGATATGTGGAAGGTTTTAAATGATAATGTTAATTCCTTGCATAAAAGGTTGGATAAAGCTGAAAGCCTAGGACAGTCAGGGTCTCAGCCCATGCCTGATCCTATGTCGCAGAGGCCGTCAGGGTCTCAGAAGCGCCCACTATCCCAAATTGTTGACACAGATACCGACATGAATTCTGACTCCAGTGTCGATTATGATGATGCAAAGTTACAGCCTAAATTGGCTAAATCCATCCGTTATATGATTATAACAATTAAGGATGTGTTGCACATCACAGAGGAAACCCCAGTCCCTGACAAGAAGGTTCATATGTATGGGGAAAAAAGGCAGGTGGTGACATTTCCCCCTTCACATGAGCTAAGTGAGTTATGTGAAAAGGCTTGGGAATCTCCAGATAAACTGCAGATTTCCAAACGGATGCTTATGGCGTATCCTTTCCCGCCAACGGACAGGTTACGCTGGGAATCCTCCCCTAGGGTGGACAAAGCTTTAACACGCTTATCCAAGAGGGTAGCCCTGCCGTCACAGGATACGGCCACCCTAAAAGATGCTGCGGATAGAAAGCAAGAGGGTACCCTGAAGTCCATTTATACACATTCAGGTACCTTACTAAGGCCGGCAATTGCGTTGGCCTTGGTGTGTAGTGCTGTAGCAGCATGGACGGATACCTTATCTGAGGAACTTGATACCTTAGACAAGGATACTATATTGATGACCCTGGGGCATATAAAAGACGCTGTCCTATATATGAGAGATGCTCAAAGAGACATTAGCCTACTGGGCTCTAGAATAAATGCAATGTCGATTTCTGCCAGAAGGGTCCTGTGGACTCTGCAATGGACAGGTGATGCCGACTCAAAAAGGCACATGGAGGTTTTACCTTACAAGGGTGAGGAATTGTTTGGGGAGGGTCTCTCGGACCTGGTCTCCACAGCTACTGCTGGAAAGTCAATTTTTTTGTCATATGTTCCCTCACAACCTAAGAAAGCACCGTATTACCAAATGCAGTCCTTTCGATCACAAAAAGGCAAGAAAGTCCGAGGTGCGTCCTTTCTTGCCAGAGGCAGGGGCAGAGGAAGGAAGCTGCACAACACAGCTAGTTCCCAGGAACAGAAGTCCTCCACGGCTTCCACTAAATCCACCGCATGACGCTGGGGCTCCACAGGCGGAGCTAGGCCCGGTGGGGGCGCGTCTCCGAAATTTCAGCCACAAGTGGGTTCACTCCCAGGTGGATCCCTTGGCGATAGAGATGGTGTCTCAGGGATACAAGCTGGAATTCGAAGAGATGCCCCCTCACCGATACCTCAAAACGGCCCTGCCAGCTTCCCCCTTAGAGAGGGAATTAGTGTTAGCTGCAATTCACAAATTGTATCTTCAGCAGATGGTGGTCAAGGTTCCCCTCCTTCAACAAGGAAAGGGTTATTATTCGACCATGTTTGTGGTACCGAAACCGGACGGTTCGGTCAGACCCATATTGAATTTAAAATCCCTGAACATATACCTGAAAAGGTTCAAGTTCAAGATGGAATCGTTCAGAGCGGCCATCGCAAGCCTGGAAGGGGGGGATTTTATGGTGTCTCTGGACATAAAGGATGCATACCTTCATGTCCCCATTTATCCACCTCATCAGGCGTACCTCAGATTTGTGGTACAGGATTGTCATTACCAATTTCAGACGTTTCCGTTTGGTCTCTCCACGGCACCGAGAATATTTACCAAGGTAATGGCGGAAATGATGGTGCTCCTGCAGAAGCAAGGAGTCACAATTATCCCATACTTGGACGATCTCCTCATAATGGCGAGGTCCAGAGAGCAGTTGCTGATCAGCGTAGCATGCTCTCGGGAAGTGTTACAACAGCACGGCTGGATTCTAAATATTCCAAAGTCGCAGTTGATTCCTACGACTCGTCTGCCCTTCCTGGGCATGATTCTGGACACAGACCAGAAGAGGGTTTATCTCCCGATGGAGAAGTCTCAGGAGCTCATGACACTGGTCAGAGACCTATTAAAACCAAAACAGGTGTCGGTGCATCACTGCACGCGAGTCCTGGGAAAGATGGTGGCATCATACGAGGCCATTCCCTTCGGCATGTTCCATGCGAGGACCTTTCAATGGGATCTGTTGGACAAGTGGTCCGGATCACATCTTCAGATGCATCGGTTGATCACCCTATCCCCCAGGGCCAGGGTGTCTCTCCTGTGGTGGCTGCAGAGTGCTCACCTTCTCGAAGGTCGCAGATTCGGCATTCAGGACTGGGTCCTGGTGACCACGGATGCAAGCCTCCGAGGGTGGGGGGGCAGTCACACAGGGAAGAAATTTCCAAGGTCTGTGGTCAAGTCAGGAGACTTGCCTTCACATCAACATCCTGGAACTAAGGGCCATATACAACGCCTTACGTCAAGCGGAGTCCCTGCTTCGTGACCAACCGGTTCTGATTCAGTCAGACATCATCACCGCAGTGGCTCATGTAAACCGCCGAGGCGGCACACGGAGCAGGGTGGCGATGGTAGAAGCCACCAGAATTCTTCGCTGGGCGGAGAATCACGTAAGCGCACTGTCAACAGTGTTCATTCCGGGAGTGGACAACTGGGAAGCAGGCTTCCTCAGCAGGCACGACCTCCACCCGGGAGAGTGGGGACTTCATCAAGAAGTCTTCACGCAGATTGCAAGTCGGTGGGAACTGCCACAGGTGGACATGATGGCATCCCGCCTCAACAAAAAGCTACAGAGATATTGCGCCAGGTCAAGGGACCCTCAGGCGATAGCTGTGGACGCACTGGTGACACCGTGGGTGTTCCAGTCAGTCTATGTATTTCCTCCTCTTCCTCTCATACCCAAGGTGCTGAGAATCATAAGAAAAAGTGGAGTGAGAACAATACTCATTGTTCCGGATTGGCCAAGAAGGACTTGGTATCCAGATCTGCAAGAAATGCTCACAGAGGACCCGTGGCCTCTTCCTCTAAGACAGGACTTGTTGCAACAGGGGCCCTGTCTGTTCCAAGACTTACCGCGGCTGCGTTTGACGGCATGGCGGTTGAACGCCGGATCCTAGCAGAAAAAGGCATTCCGGATGAAGTTATTCCTACGCTGATAAAGGCTAGGATGGATGTGACAGCTCAACATTATCACCGAATATGTGGCTTGGTGTGAGGCCAGGAATGCCCCTACGGAGGAATTCCAGCTGGGCCGTTTCTTTCACTTCCTACAGGCGGGAGTGACTTTGGGCCTTAAATTGGGTTCCATTAAGGTTCAGATTTCGGCCTTATCCATTTTCTTTCAAAAAGAACTGGCTTCTCTGCCTGAATTTCAGACGTTTGTAAAGGGAGTGCTGCATATTCAGCCCCCTTTTGTGCCTCCAGTGGCACCTTGGGATCTTAACGTGGTGTTGAGTTTCCTGAAATCACACTGGTTTGAACCACTCAAAACGGTGGAATTGAAAGATCTCACGTGGAAGGTGGTCATGCTATTAGCCTTGGCTTCGGCTAGGCGTGTGTCAGAATTAGCAGCTTTGTCACATCCTTTCATATAAACCAACCTATCGTGGTGCCTGTGGCTACTACTGACTTGGAGGATTCCGAGTCGCTGGATGTGGTCAGGGCTTTGAAGGTTTATGTAGCCTGAACGGCTAAGGTCAGGAAAACAGAATCTTTGTTTATCCTGTATGCTTCCAACAAGCTTGGGGCGCCTGCTTCAAAGCAAACTATTGCTCGCTGGATCTGTAACACGATTCAGCAGGCTCATTCTGCGGCAGGGTTGCCGCTGCCTAAATCAGTTAAGGCCCATTCCACAAGGAAGGTGGGCTCTTCTTGGGCGGCTGCCCGAGGGGTCTCGGCATTACAGCTTTGCAGAGCGGCTACTTGGTCAGGTTCAAACACCTTTGCAAAGTTCTACAAGTTTGATACCCTGGCTGAGGAGGACCTTGTGTTTGCTCATTCGGTGCTGCAGAGTCATCCGCACTCTCCCGCCCGTTTGGGAGCTTTGGTATAATCCCCATGGTCCTTACGGAGTCCCCAGCATCCACTAGGACGTTAGAGAAAATAAGAGTTTACTTACCGGTAAATCTATTTCTCGTAGTCTGTAGTGGATGCTGGGCGCCCGTCCCAAGTGCGGACTTCTTCTGCAATGCTTGTATATAATTATTGCTTAAATAAGGGTTACGTATAGTTGCATCAGGGTTGATCTGATGCTCTGTTGTTGTTCATACTGTTAACTGGGTAAAGTTATCACAAGTTATATGGTGTGATTGGTGTGGCTGGTATGAGTCTTACCCTGGATAAGCCCATGTCTCCTGTGGAGCCCGTCTATTCCCCATGGTCCTTACGGAGTCCCCAGCATCCACTACGGACTAGGAGAAATAGATTTACCGGTAAGTAAAATCTTATTTTAACCCCCGCCAGTATAAATATATGTAAGCAATAGTGGGGCTGAAGCGCGCCATTAAGGGGGCGGGGCTTCCCCCTCACAGCTCATTTCAGCGCCATTTTCTCCTCACAGAGATGCTGGTCCATCCAAAGCACTGCTGTACTGATCAGAGTGAAAAACGAGGGGTGGCACAGTTTTTTGGTGCAATATAAGTTAAAAATAAAAGCACACTATGGCCCTCATTCCGAGTTGATCGGTCGCAAGGCGAATTTAGCAGAGTTACACACGCTAAGCCGCCGCCTACTGGGAGTGAATCTTAGCTTCTTAAAATTGCGACCGATGTATTCGCAATATTGCGATTACTAACTACTTAGCAGTTTCAGAGTAGCTCCAGACTTACTCTGCCTGTGCGATCAGTTCAGTGCTTGTCGTTCCTGGTTGACGTCACAAACACACCCAGCGTTCGCCCAGGCACTCCCACCGTTTCTCCGGCCACTCCTGCGTTTTTTCCGGAAACGGTAGCGTTTTCAGCCACACGCCCCTGAAACGCCGTGTTTCCGCCCAGTAACACCCATTTCCTGTCAATCACATTACGATCGCCGGAGCGAAGAAAAAGCCGTGAGTAAAAATACTTTCTTCATAGTAAAGTTACTTGGCGCAGTCGCAGTGCGAACTTTGCGCATGCGTACTAAGCGGATTTTCACTGCGATGCGATGAAAAAGAACGAGCGAACAACTCGGAATGAGGGCCTATATCATGAGCGCTGTGGAAATAAGCTGGTAAACTCCTTCTGTGTTTCCATGACAGAATGTACTGGGGTCTATCCCTTATAGCCAGTGTAATGTCGGTGGGTGTTTGGTACACGTGTGTCGGCATATCTGAGGCTGAGTGCTCTGCCACAAAGGGAATGACTCGGTCGGCGCTGTCGACTCCTAATGGTACTTGGTAAATGTAAATAAATGTCAACATGTCAGTAGAGGTATATTTTTCCAAGAGAAAACTACCGGTATATGGGAGACACAGACGTGGGGGGTGACCCTGTCGGCACCAACAATATCTGACTGGGTGGAAATTGGCATTTTAATGTGATACATATACATATAGGTTTTGCTCTTCCTGATATGCATGTATAGTAAGGTTACATAGGTCTGTGGCACGATTACAGACTTGATAATATTTATGGAGGGAGTCATATTCGTAGAATAAATTTCTCTCAGACCCCTCGGTATCGCAAAAATTTTATTTTGCCCAGTTACTACTCCCTGAGATCGACTCGAATAATGTTTCTTATGTCGACCATGATGTTTCCTGATTGGATACACAAAATCGGCATTCAGTACCTGTTCATACACATTAGAACGTATTAACGTCACTAGGGACCCTGCTGTTCCTGACAAAAGGATATATGTATACGTGTTAGATATATATAGATATATGTGTGTATAGGTGCATTTAAAGGTATATATATGTATATAAACTGCTCAAAAAAATAAAGGGAACACTTAAACAACACAGTGTAACTCCAAGTCAATCACACTTCTGTGAAATCAAACTGTACACTTAGGAAGCAACACTGATTGACAATCAATTTCACATTCTGTTATGCAAATGGAATAGACAACAGGTGGAAATTATAGGCAATTAGCAAGACACCCCAAATAAAGGAGTTGTTCTGCAGGTGGTAACCGCAGACCACTTCTCAGCTCCTATGCTTTCTGGCTGATGTTTTGGTCACTTTTGAAAGCTGGCGGTGCTTTCACTCTAGTGGTAGCATGAGACGGAGTCTACAACCCACACAAGTGGCTCAGGTAATGCAGCTCATCCAGGATGGCACATCAATGCGAGCTGTGGCAAGAAGGTTTGCTGTGTCTGTCAGCGTAGTGTCCAGAGCATGGAGGCGCTACCAGGAGACAGGCCAGTACATCAGGAAACGTGGAGGAGGCCGTAGGACGGCAACAACCCAGCAGCAGGACCGCTGCCTCCGCCTTTGTGCAAGGAGGAACAAGAGGAGCACTGCCAGAGCCCTGCAAAATGACCTCCAGCAAGCCACAAATGTGCATGTGTCTACTCAAACGATCAGAAACAGACTCCATGAGGGTGGTATGAGGGCCCGACGTCCACAGGTGGGGGTTGTGCTTACAGCCCAACACCGTGCAGGACGTTTGGCATTTGCCAGAGAACACCAAGATTGGCAAATTCGCCACTGGCACACTGTGCTCTTCACAGATGAAAGCAGGTTCTCACTGAGCACATGTGACAGACATGACAGAGTCTGGAGACGCCAAGGAGAACGTTCTGCTGCCTGCAACATCCTCCAGCATGACCGGCTTGGCAGTAGGTCAGTAATGGTGTGGTGTGCATTTCTATGGGGGGCCGCACAGCTCTCCATGTGCTCGCCAGAGGTAGCCTGACTGCCATTAGGTATGGAGATGAGATCCTCAGACCCCTTGTGAGACCATATGCTGGTGCGGTTGGCCCTGGGTTCCTCCTAATGCAAGACAATTCTAGACCTCATGTGGCTGGAGTGTGTCAGCAGTTCCTGCAAGACGAAGGCATTGATGCTATGGACTGGCCCGCCCATTCCCCAGACCTGAATCCAATTGAGCACATCTGGGACATCATGTCTCGCTCTATCCACCAACGCCACGTTGCACCACAGACTGTCCAGGAGTTGGCAGATGCTTTAGTCCAGGTCTGGGAGGAGATCCCTCAGGAGACCATCCGCCACCTCATCAGGAGCATGCCCAGGCGTTGTAGGGAGGTCATACAGGCACGTGGAGGCCACACACACTACTGAGCCTCATTTTGACTTGTTTTAAGGACATTATATCAAAGTTGGATCAGCCTGTAGTGTGTTTTTCCACTTTAATTTTGAGTTGACTCCAAATCCAGACCTCCATGGGTTAATAAATTTGATTTCCATTGATAATTTTTGTGTGATTTTGTTGTCAGCACATTCAACTATGTAAAGAACAAAGTATTTAATAAGAACATTTCATTCATTCAGATCTAGGATGTGTTATTTTAGTGTTCCCTTTATTTTTTTGAGCAGTGTATATATAAATTTTTTTTATAATGTGCTGAGCACTCTGTTAAAAAAAACTCTGGGTCAAGGATTCTAAGTGTTTTTTCTTTTCCCGCCGTGGATAGAATAAAGTGAGAGTCACCCCCTGTTCTGCACGGGGCCCTGTCACAAAGGATCGTATGCAGGAAGATATGTGATACTCTAATTGTGTCCGCATGTACGTTGATTATACTTGCATTACATGCGCATGGGGGAGTAGTTGTATGCAGGGTACTCCTTATGTTGGCTCGTGTCTATAGCATTGCAGCATACTGCCGTGCGACTACAAGGGATATAGGACTCTTGGGTTCGTGGGCCAATTCCATGGCGGTCTCGACTAGGAGGGCGTTGTGGATTCACCAATGGAATGCTGAGGCTGACTCCGAGAAGAACTGGAGTCTCTTCCCTATGAAGGTGAAACCTGGTTTGGGGATGGCTTTGTTAAGTTGATCTCGGCAGATACCACTGGTAAGTCTACCTTCTTGACCTATGTTCCCTCACAACGGTTGGTGACACATTTTTGTAGGATGCAGTCATTTCGACCGAATGGATACGGTTTTCCCTTTCTTTGCAGGTAGAGGAAGGTGAAAAGGTAAGAGGTCAGCAGCCTTTTCAAGTTCGCAGAAGCAGAAATCATCCTCTGGTCTATATTGCGGGAGCCCACGCCGGTGGGACCACGTCTAATACTCTTCAGTCAGTCCTGGAACGGACATGGACAAGTGAGTTTATGAATAGTGTCCCAAGGGGGACATACTGGAGTTTCAGACGATTCCCCTCACAGATTTTTCAAATAGACCTTACCGATTCTCCTCTGGACGGTGAGGTAGTATGCAACGCCATACAAGAGTTGTGTCAGGATCAGGTCATTGTCCTGCTGTCCCGGTCACAAAAAAAAAAAAAGAAGAAGCTGTTATTCAAGCTTTTTCGTGCTTCTGAGGCCGGAAGAAAGAGGGTCAAAGTACGGTTTCGTCCACATTAGGCTTACCTGGGTTTGCTACTCAGGATTGTCATTACCAATTCACCGGAGTGATGGCGGTATGATGGTTTTCCTTCGATAGTAAAAGTAATTATTATTCTGTACTGGGACGCTCTCCTGAGTACGGCGAGGTCAAGAAACAAGTGGTGCAAAACATTGCTATCTCCCTGACAGTTCTTCAACAAAGTTGTTGGCTCCTGAACTTGCCAGAATCACTGTTGATCCCAACGACGCAGTTGTCGGCGTTGGGAATAATGTTAGATACAGAACTGTTGAGAGTTTGTTTCTTCCAGTGGAAAAAGCTCTGAGGATCCAGAGTCGGGTCAGATCTGCAACAGTGTCAATCCATCAATATGTTCCGTTGAAAAAGATGGTTGCGGCCTACGAGGCCATTCAGTGAGTAGGTTAAATGGCAGAGAAGTTTTAGCAGGACCAGTTGGACATGTGGTCCGGGTCTCACCTGCACATGCACCGGAAAATAATCCTATCTTCCACGACCAGATGCTCTCTCCTGTGGTGGCTGCACAGTTCTCACCTCCTAGAGGGACGAAGGTTCGCGATCCAGGATTGGATCCTGGTGTCCATGGATGCAAGTCTCCAAGGCTGGGGGGCAGTCATTCAGGGGGGAAAATTTCCAGGGAAAATGGTCAAGCCAGGAAGCTTGTCTGCACATAAACATTCTGGAATTAAGGGCTATTTACAACGGCCTCCAGCAAGCGGAACATCTTCTTCGCGATCTGCCCTTCTTAATTCAGTCGGACAACATAACCGCAGTGGCGTACGTAAACCGCCAGGGCGGAACGAAGAGCAGAGCGGCAATGGCAGAAGCCACAAAAGTTTTCCGCTGGGCGGAAAGGCATGTAAACGCTCTGTCAGCGATTTTCATTCCGGGTGTAGACAACTGGGAAACAGACTTCCTCAGCAGACACGATCTCCATCCAGGAGAGTGGGGTCTTCATCAAGAGGTCTTTGCAGAAGTGACAAGTCGTTGGGGAATTCCTCAAATAGACATGATGGCGTCTCGCCTCAACAAGAAACTTCCGAGATATTGTTCCAGGTCGAGGGACCCTCAAGCAATAGCAGTAGACGCCCTAGTGACATCGTGGGTGTTTCAGTCGGTATATGTGTTCCCTCCGATTCCACTCATTCCAAAAGTGATAAAGATCATAAGAAGAACAAGGGTTCAGGCAGTCCTCATTGTTCTAGATTGGCCAAGGAAGGCTTGGTATCCAGATCTTTAGGAATTGCTCATAGGAGATCCCTGGCTTCTTCCTCTACGAGAGGATCTGTTACAGCAGGGGCCGTGCGTGTACCAAGACTTACTGCGGCTTCGTTGGACGGCTTGGAGGTTGAGCGCAGGATCCTAGCCCGAAAGGGTATTCCCGGTGAAGTAATTCCCACGCTGCTTCAGGCTAGAAAAGAGGTAACGGCGAAACATTATCACCGTATTTGGAGAAAATATGTGTCTTGGTGTGAATCCAAGGAGGCTCCTATTGAAGAATTTCAGCTGGGCCGTTTTCTCCATTTTCTGCAAGCAGGGGTGGATGCAGGCCTAAAGTTAGGCTCAATTACAGTACAAATTTCGGTCTTGTCAATTTTCTTTAAAAAAGAATTGGCTTCCCTTCCGGAAGTTCAGACTTTCGTGAAAGGCGTGCTGCACATCCAACCTCCCATTGTGCCCCCTGTGGCACCATGGGATCTTAACATGGTGTTGTGTTTCCTGCAATCTCATTGGTTTGAACCTTTATGTAAGGTAGAGTTGAAATTCGTCACTTGGAAAGTGATTATGCTGTTGGCCTTGGCCTCTGCAAGGCAGGTGTCTGAATTGGCGGCTTTGTCTCACAAGAGCCCCTATTTGATCTTCCATGAAGATAGAGCGGAGTTGAGAACTCGTCAGCAATTTCTGCCTAAAGTGGTGTCATCGTTTCACATGAACAATCTATTGTGGTGCCAGTGGCTACTGACGCCTTTGAGGAATCGAAGTCTCTAGATGTGGTCAGAGCTTTGAAATTTTATGTAGCCAGAACAGCTCAGATTAGGACAATGGAGGCTCTGTTGTCCTGTATGATCCCAACAAGATTGAGACTCCTGCGTCCAAGCAGACTATTGCACGCTTGATCTGTAATACGATTCGGCAAGCTCATTTTACGGCTGGATTGCCGTTACCGAAATCGGTGAAGGCCCATTCTACCAGAAAGGTGGGCTCATCTTGGGCGGCTGCCAGGGGAGTCTCGTATTTACAGCTTTGCCGAGCAGCTACTTGGTCGGGTTCAAACACTTTTGCAAAGTTTTACAAGTTTGATACCCTGGCTAAGGAGGACCTCTTGTTGGGTCAATCGGTGCTGCAGAGTCATCCGCACTCACATATTCTTCATGCCGTCGGCTGGTGTTCTATTGAATGCCACGTTCTGCGGCATACTGGAGGTGTGAGCTGGTAAGATGCTCACCGTGGTTTAACAATAAATTATTTCCTCGAAATGTACGTCTCCCTGGGCACAGTTACTTAAACTGGAGTCTGGAGGAGACGCATAGAGAGTGGAGCCAGTTCACACCCATTCAAAGTCTTAAAGTGCCCATGTCTCCTGCGGATCCCATCTATACCCCATGGTTCTTGAAGCATCCCCAGCATCCTCTACGGACTAAGAGAAAAGGATTTACCGGTAGGTATTAAAATCCTATTTTTACATATTACGGCAGACGGCGTCCCCTTTTTACACATTACGGCAGACTGCGTCCCCCTTTTTACACATTACGGCAGACTGCGTCCCCCTTTTTACACGTTACGGCAGATAGTCCCCCTTTTTACACATTACGGCAAACTGCGTCCCCCTTTCTACACATTATGGCAAACTGTGTCCCCCTTTTTACACATTACGGCAAACTGCGTCTCCCTTTTTCTCTAACGTCCTAGTGGATGCTGGGACTCCGTCAGGACCATGGGGAATAGCGGGCTCCGCAGGAGACAGGGCACATCTAAAAAAGCTTTTAGGTCACATGGTGCGTACTGGCTCCTCCCCCTATGACCCTCCTCCAAGCCTCAGTTAGGTTTTTGTGCCCGTCCGAGAGGGTGCAATCTAGGTGGCTCTCCTAAAGAGCTGTTTAGAAAAGTTTTTTTTTAGGTTTCAATCTCAGTGATTCCTGCTGGCAACAGGATCACTGCATCGAGGGACTTAGGGGAGAGATTTCCAACTCACCTGCGTGCAGGATGGATTGGAGTCTTAGGCTACTGGACACTTAGCTCCAGAGGGAGTCGGAACACAGGTCAGCCTGGGGTTCGTCCCGGAGCCGCGCCGCCGATCCCCCTTACAGACGCTGAAGAGACGGCAGAACGGAGGTCCGGAAAGCAGGCGGCAGAAGACTCCTCAGTCTTCTTGAAGGTAGCGCACAGCACGGCATCTGTGCGCCATTGTTGTCACACGGCTCACTGACTCAGTCACGGAGGGTGCAGGGCGCTGCTGGGGGCGCCCTGGGCAGCAATATAATTACCTTTAGTGGCAAAATAAATACATCACATATAGCCATTAAGGCTATATGTATGTATTTTAACCCAGGCCAGTTTCTTAAAAACCGGGGAAAAACCCGCCGAAAAAGGGGCGGAGCTTATTCTCCTCAGCACTCAGCGCCATTTTCCTGCTCAGCTCCGCTGGTGAGGAAGGCTCCCAGGTCTCTCCCCTGCACTGCACTACAGAAACAGGGTAACAAAGAGAAGGGGGGCATAAATTGGCGATATTTATATATTAAGAGCGCATATATAGTAAACAACACCTTCTAGGGTTGTTTATATACATTTATAGCGCTTTTGGTGTGTGCTGGCAAACTCTCCCTCTGTCTCCCCAAAGGGCTAGGGGGTCCTGTCTTCGATTAGAGCATTCCCTGTGTGGCTGCTGTGTGTCGGTACGTGTGTGTCGACATGTATGAGGACGATGTTGGTGTGGAGGCAGAGCAATTGCCGATGATGGTAATGTCACCCCCTAGGGAGTCGACACCGGAATGGATGGCTTTAGTTATGGAATTACGTGATAATGTCAGCACATTACAAAAGTCAGTTGACGAAATAAGACGCCCGGCAAACCAGTTAGTACCGGTTCAGGCGTCTCAGACACCGTCAGGGGCTGTAAAACGTCCTTTACCTCAGTCAGTCGACACGGGTACCGACACAGATGAATCTAGTGTCGACGGTGAAGAAACAAACGTATTTTCCAATAGGGCCACACGTTATATGATCACGGCAATGAAGGAGGCTTTGCAGATCTCTGATACTGCTGGTACCTCAAAAAGGGGTATTATGTGGGGGGTGAAAAAACTACCTGTATTTTTTCCAGAATCAGAGGAATTGAATGACGTGTATGATGAAGCGTGGGTTAACCCCGATAGAAAACTGCTAATTTCCAAGAAGTTATTGGCATTATACCCTTTCCCACCAGAGGTTAGGGCGCGCTGGGAAACACCCCCTAGGGTGGATAAGGCGCTCACATGTTTATCAAAGCAAGTGGCGTTGCCGTCTCCTGATACGGCCGCCCTCAAGGATCCAGCAGATAGGAGGCTGGAAACTACACTGAAGAGTATATACACACATACTGGTGTTATACTGCGACCGGCAATAGCCTCAGCCTGGATGTGCAGTGCTGGGGTAGTGTGGTTGGATTCTCTGACTGAAAATATTGATACCCTGGATAGGGACAGTATTTTATTGACTCTAGAGCAATTAAAGGATGCTTTCCTTTATATGCGAGATGCTCAGAGGGATGTTTGTACTCTAGCATCAAGAGTAAGCGCGATGTCCATATCTGCCAGAAGAAGTTTATGGACGCGACAGTGGTCAGGTGATGCGGATTCCAAGAGGCATATGGAAGTATTGCCATATAAAGGAGAGGAATTGTTTGGGGTCGGTCTTTCGGACCTGGTGGCCACGGCAACTGCCGGCAAATCCACTTTTTTACCTCAGACCCCCTCCCAACAGAAAAAGACACCGTCTTTTCAGCCGCAGTCCTTTCGCTCCTATAAAAAGCGACCAAAAGGACAGTCTTATCTGCCGCGAGGCAGAGGAAAGGGTAAGAAAGGGCAGCAAGCAGCCCCTGCCCAGGAACAGAAGCCCGCCCCGGCTTCTACAAAGCCATCAGCATGACGCTGGGGCTTTACAAGCGGACTCAGGAACGGTGGGGGGTCGACCCAAGATTTTCAGCAATCAATGGGTTCACTCACAAGTGGACCCGTGGGTCCTGCAGATAGTATCTCAGGGTTACATGCTGGAGTTCGAAAGGTCTCCCCCTCGCCGGTTCCTAAAGTCTGCTTTACCAACGTCTCCCTCAGAAAGGACGTCGGTTTTGGAAGCCATTCACAAGCTGTATTCTCAGCAGGTGATAGTCAAGGTACCCCTCCTACAACAGGGAAAGGGGTATTATTCCACACTATTTGTGGTACCGAAACCGGACGGTTCGGTAAGGCCTATTCTAAATCTGAAATCCTTGAACCTGTACATAAAGAAATTCAAGTTCAAGATGGAGTCACTCAGAGCAGTGATAGCGAATCTGGAAGAAGGAGACTTCATGGTGTCCTTGGACATAAAAGATGCTTATCTACATGTCCCGATTTACCCCTCACACCAAGGGTATCTCAGGTTCGTGATACAAGACTGTCATTATCAGTTTCAAACGCTGCCGTTGGGTTGTCCACGGCCCCTCGGGTCTTTACCAAGGTAATGACCGAAATGATGGTTCTTCTACGAAGAAAAGGCGTATTAATTATCCCTTACTTGGACGATCTCCTGATAAGGGCAAAGTCCAGAGAACAGCTGGAAGTCGGTGTAGCGCTAACACAAGTAGTGCTTCAGCAACACGGGTGGATTCTAAATCTTCCAAAATCTCAATTGACCCCGACAACACATCTGCTGTTCCTGGGCATGATTCTGGACACGGTTCAGAAAAAGGTATTTCTCCCGGAAGAGAAAGCAAGGGAGTTATCCGAACTTGTCAAGAACCTCCTAAAACCAGGAACTGTGTCAGTACATCAATGCACAAGAGTCCTGGGAAAGATGGTGGCTTCGTACGAAGCGATTCCATTCGGCAGATTCCATGCACGAACATTTCAGTGGGATCTGCTGGACAAATGGTCCGGATCGCATCTGCACAGGCATCAGCGGATAACACTGTCACCGAGAACAAGGTTGTCTCTCCTGTGGTGGTTGCAGACTGCCCATCTGTTAGTGGGCCGCAGATTCGGCATACAGGACTGGGTCCCGGTGACTACGGATGCCAGCCTACGAGGTTGGGGAGCAGTCACAAAGGGAAGAAACTTCCAGGGCGTGTGGTCAAACCTGGAGACGTCTCTTCACATAAATATACTGGAGCTAAGAGCGATCTACAATGCTCTAAGCCTGGCAAAATCGCTGCTTCAGGGTCAGCCGGTGTTGATCCAGTCCGACAACATCACGGCAGTCGCCCACGTAAACCGACAAGGCGGCACGAGAAGCAGGAGTGCAATGGCAGAAGCTGCAAGGATTCTGCGCTGGGCGGAGAATCATGTCGTAGCACTGTCAGCAGTGTTCATCCCGGGAGTGGACAACTGGGAAGCAGATTTCCTCAGCAGACACGACCTTCACCCGGGAGAGTGGGGACTTCATCCAGAAGTTTTCCACATGATTGTGAACCGTTGGGAAAAACCAAAGGTGGACATGATGGCGTCTCGCCTCAACAAAAAATTGGACAGGTATTGCGCCAGGTCAAGAGACCCTCAGGCAATAGCTGTGGACGCTCTGGTAACACCGTGGGTGTACCAGTCAGTGTATGTGTTCCCTCCTCTGCCTCTCATACCAAAGGTACTGAGAATTATACGGAAAAGAGGAGTAAGAACAATACTGGTAGCTCCGGACTGGCCAAGAAGAACTTGGTATCCGGAACTTCAAGAGATGCTCACGGAGGATCCGTGGCCTCTACCTCTAAGAAGGGATCTGCTTCAGCAGGGACCTTGTATGTTCCAAGACTTACCGCGGCTGCGTTTGACGGCATGGCGGTTGAACGCCGGATTCTAAAAGAGAAGGGCATTCCTGAGGAAGTTATTCCTACTTTAATTAAAGCCAGGAAAGAAGTGACCGCACAACATTATCACCGCATTTGGAGAAAATATGTTGCGTGGTGTGAGGCCAAGAAGGCTCCAACGGAAGAATTTCAATTGGGTCGATTCTTACATTTCCTGCAAGCAGGATTGTCTATGGGCCTCAAATTGGGGTCCATTAAAGTTCAAATTTCGGCCTTATCAATTTTCTTCCAGAAGGAATTGGCGTCAGTGCCTGAAGTACAAACTTTTGTCAAAGGTGTACTACATATACAACCCCCAATAGTGCCTCCAGTGGCACCGTGGGATTTGAACGTGGTTCTAAATTTTCTCAAATCTCATTGGTTTGAGCCTTTAAAATCGGTAGATTTAAAATACCTTACATGGAAGGTAACCATGCTGTTGGCCCTGGCTTCAGCCAGGAGAGTTTCGGAGTTGGCAGCTTTGTCATACAAAAGCCCATATCTGATATTCCATTCGGACAGGGCAGAATTGAGGACACGTCCTCAATTTCTCCCTAAGGTGGTTTCGGCATTTCACTTGAACCAGCCTATTGTGGTGCCTGCGGCTACTAGCGACTTGGAGGACTCCAAGTTACTGGACGTTGTCAGAGCATTAAAAATATATATTTCAAGGACAGCTGGAGTCAGAAAATCTGACTCGTTGTTTACATTGTATGCACCCAACAAGTTGGGTGCTCCTGCGTCTAAACAGACGATTGCACGTTGGATATGTAGTACAATCCAACTTGCACATTCTGTGGCAGGCCTGCCACAGCCTAAATCTGTAAAGGCCCATTCCACAAGGAAAGTGGGCTCATCCTGGGCGGCTGCCCGAGGAGTCTCGGCATTACAACTTTGCCGAGCAGCTACGTGGTCAGGGGAGAACACGTTTGTAAAATTTTACAAATTTGATACTCTGGCTAAAGAGGACCTGGAGTTCTCTCATTCGGTGCTGCAGAGTCATCCGCACTCTCCCGCCCGTTTGGGAGCTTTGGTATAATCCCCATGGTCCTGACGGAGTCCCAGCATCCACTAGGACGTTAGAGAAAATAAGAATTTACTTACCGATAATTCTATTTCTCATAGTCCGTAGTGGATGCTGGGCGCCCATCCCAAGTGCGGATTGTCTGCAATGCTTGTACATAGTTATTGTTACAAAAATCGGGTTATTACTGTTGTTGTGAGCCATCTGTTCAGAGGCTACTTCGTTTGTGTTATCATACTGTTAACTGGGTTCAGATCACAAGTTGTACGGTGTGATTGGTGTGGCTGGTATGAGTCTTACCCGGGATTCAAGATCCTTCCTTATTGTGTACGCTCGTCCGGGCACAGTACCTAACTGAGGCTTGGAGGAGGGTCATAGGGGGAGGAGCCAGTACGCACCATGTGACCTAAAAGCTTTTTTAGATGTGCCCTGTCTCCTGCGGAGCCCGCTATTCCCCATGGTCCTGACGGAGTCCCAGCATCCACTACGGACTATGAGAAATAGAATTATCGGTAAGTAAATTCTTATTTTACACATTACGACAGACACCGTCCCCCTTTTTACACATTACAGCAGACAGCGTCCCCCTTTTTACACATTATGGCAGACGGCGTCCCCTTTTTTACACATTAGGTAGACAGACCGATAGATAGAATATAATAGATGATACTTACCATCTCTTAGGCAGTCAGGCTCCTCGGTGCTGACAGCTCCGGGTGGCAGGGGAGAAGGAGCAGGAGGGAGGGGGAGGAGGGAGCCGCAGCAGCGCACTGTAATTACCGGCGCCGCCGCCGCATGCAGCTATACCTCTCCTTCAGCATTGGCTGGCCGCCGCCGCTGTGATTGCTGGGATGAGGGAAGCGCATCCCAGCATTCACAGCAGTGCCGGGCCAGCCAATGTGGAAGGAGAGGGACTGCTGCAGAGGCGCCCCTCCCAATTACATAGCGCTGCTTCGGCTCCCTGCTCCCCCTTCCCTCCTCCTCCTTCTCCGCTGCTCCCTCTCCTCCTCCGGCACAGGCGGCTTGTAATGAATCAAATTGACTCATTACAAGCCGCTGGCTCTTGCGCCCTCAGTGCGACTGTGCTATGTGCCAGGCACACCTGGCACACACATAGTTACGACACTGGTCTTGAGAGCCTGTTTATAGTTTTGTAGAGTAGTGGAGAGGCTGAGGGTGAGAGGTAGAGAAATACAGAGAAAGGGAGCAGCATGTGAAAAATCTTTGAGGAAGGAGTGAGAGGAAGTAGCAAAGGGAAGAGGACGGGTGGGAATGTAAAGGGAGATAAGGTCTTAGATGTAAATCTGAGAGGAGTGGGTGAGGGCTTTGTAAGTGAGTATTTGATTAATCCACTATTCTCATAAGTAACCTACTGTACATGTAGTTTTCTATTTAACGTGTGACATGCAATTCTTTTTCTCCTTTAAATTAGCTCTGTGCTAAACATATGCACCTCTAAATTATTCACTCACACAATAGCAGATATCTTACTTGTGGGAGTTCGAACACATCACATGCATAAATTCTTTCTAGTCACACACAGATTTTGCTATACATACTTACATTAAAAATAGCTTATTGTATTCGCCTATGGGATGTAGTCATTATTTAGGCAACAATAATAACATTTATACTGACACCACAATGTTGACAGTTATGTCAATATTGTTAGCATACTGATAGTTTATTATATCTTGCTCTGAAAATATCTTCTCAACTTCTATGTGGGAAATGTAAAGGGATGTTGCAGCTACAAAACCAACTAGATTCCTCGGCTAGTTAAAGTGGGTGTGGTATGTTAGGTAGATTAGACTTAGGTCGACAGTGTGTAGGTCGACCACTATTGGTCGACAGTAAGTAGGTTGACATGGTTTCTAGGTCGACATGGACTCTAGGTTGACATGACAAAAGGTTGACATGAGTTTTTTAACCTTTTTTGGTGTTGTTTTCTCCGTACAGTGGGGGTCATTCCGAGTTGTTCGCTCGCAAGTGGATTTTAGCAGATTTGCTCATGCTAAGCCGCCGCCTACTGGGAGTGAATCTTAGCATCTTAAAATTGCGAACGATGTATTCGCAATATTGCGATTACACACCTCGTAGCAGTTTCTGAGTAGCTCCAGACTTACTCGGCATCTGCGATCATTTCACTGCTTGTCGTTCCTGGTTTGACGTCACAAACACACCCAGCGTTCGCCCAGACACTCTCCCGTTTCTCCGGCCACTCCTGCGTTTTTTCCGGAAACGGTAGCGTTTTTTCCCACACGCCCATAAAACGGCCTGTTTCCGCCCAGTAACACCCATTTCCTGTCAATCACATTACGATCGCCTGAACGATGAAAATGCCGTGAGTAAAATTACTAAGTGCATAGCAAATTTACTTGGCGCAGTCGCAGTGCGGACATTGCACATGCGCATTAAGCGGAAAATCGCTGCGATGCGAAGATTTTTACCGAGCGAACAACTCGGAATGACCCCCTGTGACCGGGAACCCCAATTAGTGCACCATGTCTCCTCACATGGCTCGCTTTGCTCAAAATGCTCCGGGCCTTGCAAGGTTACCATTCCCAATTGTAGTCCACGTGGATCATAAAGTCTGAAAAAGTTTAAACATTTTTTTTTAAATGCATGTCGACCTACTTACTGTCAACCAATAGTGGTTGACCTAGACAGTGTCGACCTACTTACTGTCGACCTAAAGACCGGATACCAGTTAAAGTATACATATAATAATAATAATAAGAAGAAGAATTTTATTTATATAGCGCTCTTTCTCCAGTAGGACTCAAGGCGCTTAACAGAGAGAATAAACATAATATAGGGGGTCATTCCGAGTTGTTCGCTCGGTAAAAATCTTCGCATCGCAGCGATTTTCCGCTTAATGCGCATGCGCAATGTCCGCACTGCGACTGCGCCAAGTAAATTTGCTATGCAGTTAGGAATTTTACTCACGGCTTTTTCATCGTTCTGGCGATCGTAATGTGATTGACAGGAAATGGGTGTTACTGGGCGGAAACAGGCCGTTTTATGGGCGTGTGGGAAAAAACGCTACAGTTTCCGGAAAAAACGCAGGAGTGGCCGGAGAAACGGAGGAGTGTCTGGCCGAACGCTGGGTGTGTTTGTGACGTCAAACCAGGAACGACAAGCACTGAAATGATCGCAGATGCCGAGTAAGTCTGGAGCTACTCAGAAACTGCTACGAGGTGTGTAATCGCAATATTGCGAATACATCATTCGCAATTTTAAGATGCTAAGATTCACTCCCAGTAGGCGGCGGCTTAGCATGAGCAAATCTGCTAAAATCCGCTTGCGAGCGAACAACTCGGAATGACCCCCATAGTACGGAAACAATGAAGTACCGTACAGAATAGCAAAAGCTTTTCCTAAAATATAGAGAGCATGGAGTTACTAAAGGGACATTATGGAAATGCTTGAGTAAACAGAAAAGTCTTGAGTCTGTTTTTGAAGGATTCTAGAGTGGGGGCCTCTAGAAATGGGTGGGGAAGTGAGTTCCATAGAGTCGGAGACGCATGACTAAAAGCTCGACCCCCAGATGAAATACGGGAGATTCTACATACTGCTAAAAGTCCTTCATCTACAGATCACAGAACACAAGTGGGGCAGTATGGAATCGGAAGCCGCTTCAGGTACCTTGGGCCCTGGTCATGTAGGGCTTTGAAACTCCATAAGCCAATCTTGAAGATGATTCGCCATCTTACAGGCAACCAGTGAAGGGAGTTGAGAATGGATGTTATGTGGCTAGAATGGGGTTAGTTGGTTAACAGCCTGGCAGCTGTATTGTGCACCAGCTGTAAGGGGTGCAATTAATTTGCTTGGAGACCAAGGTAGAGGGCATTGCAGTAGTCTAATCGAGATGATACAAATGCATGTATGACTTTGGCAGATCTTGTAAGGGCATTAATTGCTTGATTCTAGCTATGTTCCTCAGATGAAAGAATGAGGATTTGATTGTCGCTGATATCTGATGTGTAAGCGTCAAGTCACCATCTCAAGTCACCATCCATGACAACGCCAAGATTCCGCACATGATCACTGGTTTGTAATTCTAAATCCCCAAATGTAAGTTTATTTGGTTGGCTATGCTGTAGTCTTGTCCTTTGATGTTGCGGTCCTATCATAAGGACCTCTGTTTTATCCGGATTCAGTCGCAGCCAACTGGCACTCATCCACTCGTGGAGCTCAGCTAGACAGCCATTTAGGGTTCTTATTAGGTTCCCAGTGCCTGGAGCAAAGGACAAGTACAGTTGTGTATCATCTGCATAGCAGTGGTAGACCAGGCCATGGTGCCTGATTATTTCACCCAGTGGTAGCATGTATACTGCAAAAAGCATGGGGTATAGTATAGAACCTTGTGGGACACCACATGGCAATGGCACTGATGGTGAAGCTTTTACTCCAGACAAAACTCTCTATAACCTGCCGGTGAGAAATTATTTAAACCAGCTAAGGACTGTGCCATCCAGTCCACAGAAAAATTTATCAGGCGCTCAAACAGAAGCCCATGGTCCACGGTATCAACTGCTGCAGAGAGATCCAGAAGGATTAAGATTGAACCTTTGTCTCTTGCAATCAGAAGATCATTAAACACACACACCAGGTCTGTTTCAGTGCTATGTCTTCTCCTAAATACTGACTGGAATGGATCATAAATGTCATGGGTTGTCAGGTGGGTTTCCAGTTGATTTGCAACCACTTTCACAATAACCTTTCCTAGAAAAGGAAGGTTTGATACCAGTCTGTAGTTAGTCATGCAGTCAGGATCTAAATTAGTTTCTCTGACGTCCTAGTGGATGCTGGGGACTCCGTAAGGACCATGGGGAATAGCGGCTCCGCAGGAGACTGGGCACAAAAGTAAAAGCTTTTAGGTCACCTGGTGTGCACTGGCTCCTCCCCCTATGACCCTCCTCCAAGCCTCAGTTAGATTTTTGTGCCCGAACGAGAAGGGTGCACACTAGGTGGCTCTCCTGAGCTGCTTAGTGAAAAGTTTAAGTTTAGGTTTTTTATTTTCAGTGAGTCCTGCTGGCAACAGGCTCACTGAATCGAGGGACTAAGGGGAGAAGAAGCGAACTCACCTGCGTGCAGAGTGGATTGGGCTTCTTAGGCTACTGGACATTAGCTCCAGAGGGACCGATCACAGGCCCAGCCATGGATAGGTCCCAGAGCCGCGCCGCCGGCCCCCTTACAGAGCCAGAAGACAGAAGAGGTCCGGAAAATCGGCGGCAGGAGACGTCCTGTCTTCAACAAGGTAGCGCACAGCACTGCAGCTGTGCGCCATTGCTCTCAGCACACTTCACACTCCGGTCACTGAGGGTGCAGGGCGCTGGGGGGGGGGGCGCCCTGAGACGCAATAAAACACCTTGGATGGCAAAAAAAATGCATCACATATAGCTCCTGGGCTATATGGATGAATTTAACCCCTGCCAGAATACACAGAAAAACGGGAGATAAGGCCGCCGAAAAGGGGGCGGAGCCTATCTCCTCAGCACACTGGCGCCATTTTCCCTCACAGCTCCGTTGGAGGGAAGCTCCCTGGCTCTCCCCTGCAGTCACTACACTACAGAAAGGGTTAAAAAAGAGAGGGGGCACTAATTACGCGCAGTATTAAATAATACAGCAGCTATAAGGGGAAAAACACTTATATAAGGTTATCCCTGTATATATATATATAGCGCTCTGGTGTGTGCTGGCAAACTCTCCCTCTGTCTCCCCAAAGGGCTAGTGGGGTCCTGTCCTCTATCAGAGCATTCCCTGTGTGTGTGCTGTGTGTCGGTACGTTTGTGTCGACATGTATGAGGAGAAAAATGATGTGGAGACGGAGCAGATTGCCTGTAATAGTGATGTCACCCCCTACGGGGTCGACACCTGAGTGGATGAACTGTTGGAAGGAATTACGTGACAGTGTCTGCTCTGTATAAAAGACAGTGGTTGAAATGAGACAGCCGGCTACTCAGCTTGTGCCTGTCCAGACGTCTCATAGGCCGTCAGGGGCTCTAAAGCGCCCGTTACCTCAGATGGCAGATATAGACGCCGACACGGATACTGACTCCAGTGTCGACGGTGAAGAGACAAATGTGACTTCCAGTAGGGCCACACGTTACATGATTGAGGCAATGAAAAATGTTTTACACATTTCTGATAATACGAGTACCACCAAAAAGGGTTATTATGTTCGGTGAGGAAAAACTACCTGTAGTTTTCCTGAATCTGAGAAATTAAATGAGGTGTGTGATGATGCGTGGGTTTCCCCCGATAACAACTGATAATTTCTAAAATGTTATTGGCATTATATCCTTTCCCGCCAGAGGTTAGGGTGCGTTGGGAAACACCCCCTAGGGTGGATAAAGCGCTCACACGCTTGTAAGAAAGGGCTCTACCCTCTCCTGAGATGGCCGCCCGTAAGGATCCTGCTGATAGAAAGCAGGAGGGTATCCTAAAATGTATTTACACACATACTGGTGTTATACTGCGACCAGCAATCGCCTCAGCCTGGATGTGCAGTGCTGGGTTGGCGTGGTCGGATTCCCTGACTGAAAATATTGATACCCTAGATAGGGACAGTATATTATTGCCTATAGAGCATTTAAAAGATGCATTTCTATATATGCGTGATGCACAGCGGAATATTTGCCGACTGGCATCAAGTCTAAGTGCGTTGTCCATTTCTGCCAGTAGAGGGTTATGGACACGACAGTGGTCAGGTGATGCGGATTCCAAACGGCATTTGGAAGTATTACCTTATTAAGGGGAGGAGTTATTTGGGGTCGGTCTTTCAGACCTGGTGGCCACGGCAACAGCTGGGAAATCCACGTTTGTACCCCAGGTCGCCTCTCAACATAAGAAGACGCCGTATTATCAGGCGCAGTCCTTTCGTGGGCAAGCGGACAAAAGGTTCCTCATTTCTGCCCCGTGACAGAGGGAGAGGAAAAAGGCTGCTGAAATCAGCCAGTTCCCAGGAACAGAAGCCCTCTCCCGCCTCTGCCAAGCCCTCAGTATGACGCTGGGGCTTTACAAGCAGAATCAGGCACGGTGGGGGCCCGTCTCAATGAATTTCAGCGCGCAGTGGGCTCACTCGCAAGTAGACCCCTGGATCCTTCAGGTGATATCTCAGGGGTACAAATTGGAATTCGAGACGTCTCCCCCTCGCCGTTTCCTAAAGTCGGCTTTACCGATGTCTCCCTCTGACAGGGAGGCAGTTTTGGAAGCCATTCACAAGCTGTATTCCCAGCAGGTGATAATCAAGGTACCCCTCCTGTAACAGGGAACGGGGTATTATTCCACACTGTTGTGGTACCGAAGCCGGACGGCTCGGTGAGACCGATTCTAAATCTAAAATCTTGAACACTTACATACGGAGGTTCAAATTCAAGATTGAGTCACTCAGAGCAGTGATTGCGAACCTGGAAGAAGGGGACTACATGATGTCTCGGGACATCAAGGATGCTTACCTTCATGTCCCAATTTACCCTTCTCACCAAGGGTACCTCAGGTTTGTGGTACAGAACTGTCACTATCAGTTTCAGACGCTGCCGTATGGATGGTCCACGGCACCCCGGGTCTTTACCAAGGTAATGGCCGAAATGATGATACTCCTTCGAAGGAAGGGAATTTTAGTTATCCCTTACTTGGACGATTCCCTGATAAGGGTAAGATCCAGGGAACAGTTGGAGGTTGGTGTAGCACTATCTCAGGTAGTGTTGCGGCAGCACGATTGGATTCTCAATATTCCAAAATCGCAGCTGATTCCGACGACTCGTCTTCTGTTCCTAGGGATGATCCTGGACACAGTCCAGAAAAAGGTGTTTCTCCCGGAGGAGAAAGTCAGGGAGTTATCCGAGCTAGTCGGGAACCTCCTATAACCGAGCCAAGTCTCAGTACATCAATGAAAGGGTTCTGGGAAAAATGGTGGCTTCCTAAGAAGCAATCCCATTCGGCAGATTCCACGCAAGAACTTTCCAGTGGGACCTGCTGGACAAATGGTCCGGGTCGCATCTTCAGATGCATCAGCGGATAACCCTGTCACCAAGCACAAGGGTGTCTCTCCTGTGGTGGTTGCAGAGTGCTCATCTTCTAGAGGGCCGCAGATTCAACATTCAGGACTGGGTCCTGGTGACCACGGATGCCAGCCTGCGAGGCTGGGGAGCAGTCACACAGGGAAGGGATTTCCAGAGCTTATGGTCAAGCCTGGAGACATCACTTCACATAAATATCCTGAAGCTAAGGGCCATTTACAATGCTCTAAGCTCAGCAAGACCTCTGCTTCAAGGTCACCCGGAGTTGATCCATTCGGACAACATCACGGCAGTCACCCACGTAAACAGACAGGGTGACACAAGAAGCAGGAGGGCAATGGCAGAAGCTGCAAGGATTCTTCGCTGGGCGGAAAATCATGTGATAGCACTGTCAGCAGTATTCATTCCGGGAGTGGACAACTGGGAAGCAGACTTTCTCAGCAGACACGACCTCCACCCGGGAGAGTGGGGACTTCACCCAGAAGTCTTCCACATGTTTATAAAACTCGACAAGTATTGCGTCAGGTCAAGGGACCCTCAGGCAATCGCTGTAGACGCTCTGGTAACACAGTGGGTGTACCAGTCAGTGTATGTGTTCCCTCCTCTGCCTCTCATACCCAAGGTACTGAGAATCATAAGATGGAGAGGAGTAAGCACTATATTTGTGGCTCCGGATTGGCCAAGAAGGACTTGGTAAACGGAACTTCAAGAGATGCTCACGGAGGATCCGTGGCCTCTACCTCTAAGAAGGGACCTGCTCCAGCAAGGACCCTGTCTGTTCCAAGACTTACCGCGGCTGCGTTTGACGGCATGGCGGTTGAACGCCGGATCCTGAAGGAGAAAGGCATTCCGGATGAAGTCATTCCTATCCTGATCAAAGCCAGGAAGGATATAACCGCAAAACATTATCACCGCATTTGGCGAAAATATGTTGCGTGGTGCGAGGCCAGTAAGGCCCCGACGGAGGAATTTTCAACTAGGTCGATTCCTACATTTCCTGCAAACAGGAGTGTCTATGGGCCTGAAATTGGGGTCCATTAAGGTTCAAATTTCGGCCCTGTCAATTTTCTTCCAAAAAGAACTAGCTTCAGTCCCTGAAGTTCAGACGTTTGTAAAAGGGGTACTGTATATACAGCCTCCTTTTGTGCCTCCAGTGGCACCTTGGGATCTCAATGTAGTTTTTGGGGTTCCAAAAGTCACATTGGTTTGAACCACTTAAATATGTGGAGTTAAAATATCTCACATGGAAAGTGGTCATGCTGTTGGCCCTGGCCTGGGCCAGGTGCGTGTCAGAATTGGCGGCTTTATCCTGTAAAAGCCCTCATCTGATTTTCCATTCGGACAGGGCGGAATTGAGGACTCGTCCTCAGTTTCTCCCTAAGGTGGTTTTCAGCGTTTCACCTGAATAAACCTATTGTGGTGCCTGCGACTACTAGGGACTTGGAGGACTCCAAGTTGCTAGACGTTGTCAGGGCCCTGGAAATATAGGTTTCCAGGACGGCTGAAGTCAGAAAATCTGACTCGTTGTTTATTCTGTATGCACCCAACAACCTGGGTGCTCCTGCTTCTAAGCAGACTATTGCTCGTTGGATTTGTAGTACAATTCAGCTTGCACATTCTGTGGCAGGCCTGCCACAGCCAAAATCTGTAAAAGCCCATTCCACAAGGAAGGTGGGCTCATCTTGGGCGGCTGCCCGAGGGGTCTCGGCTTTACAACTTTGCCGAGCAGCTACTTGGTCAGGAGCAAATACGTTTGTAAAATTCTACAAATTTGATACCCTGGCTGAGGAGGACCTGGAGTTCTCTCATTTGGTGCTGCAGAGTCATCCGCACTCTCCCGCCCGTTTGGGAGCTTTGGTATAATCCCCATGGTCCTTACGGAGTCCCCAGCATCCACTTAGGACGTTAGAGAAAATAAGAATTTACTTACCGATAATTCTATTTCTCGTAGTCCGTAGTGGATGCTGGGCGCCCATCCCAAGTGCGGATTGTCTGCAATACTGGTACATAGTTATTGTTACCAAAAAATCGGGTTATTGCTGTAGTGAGCCATCTTTTCTAGAGGCTCCTCTGTTATCATGCTGTTAACTGGGTTTAGATCACAAGTTATATGGTGTGATTGGTGTGGCTGGTATGAGTCTTACCCGGGATTCAAAATCCTTCCTTATTGTGTACGCTCGTCCGGGCACAGTATCCTAACTGAGGCTTGGAGGAGGGTCATAGGGGGAGGAGCCAGTGCACACCAGGTGACCTAAAAGCTTTTACTTTTGTGCCCAGTCTCCTGCGGAGCCGCTATTCCCCATGGTCCTTACGGAGTCCCCAGCATCCACTACGGACTACGAGAAATAGAATTATCGGTAAGTAAATTCTTATTTTTTTTAATGAAGAGGTCTAACAATTGCTTCCTTTAAGGGTTCAGGAAAAATGCCTGTCTGCAAAGAGCATTGAATAATTTTTGCAAAGACAGGACCAGTAATATACAAACACCCTATTAGAAGCTTGGTTGAGGCAGGGTCCAGATCACATGTAGTGGGCCGCAAAATTGGGGCAATATCAGCAATGTCCTTTACATCCATTGGGTCAAAGCTGGTGCATGAAGGCAGGTGGCTTACATTGGCAGGCTTGGTAGTTTGGCACTCCTTTGATGGCACTGTGGAAATTCCAGCCTGGATAGTGGATATGGGAGAGTGTTTAATCTGGCTGTAGGCATGTTGGCTTGCAAAGCATCTCCACTGTGTGGAACAATTGTGCTGGCCTATAATTTGCTGCCGTGATCTCATTTGACAGGAACTGTGATTTCTTACGGGCTATTGTCGATTGATATTCTTCATTATGCTTTATTCGTTTTATCTTGTCCTCCACCATGTTAGTCTTCCTCCATTGTCTTTCCAGTCAACGACCCCTTTTCTTGAGCTTACTGTTGTCGAACCAGGGAGCTTGACAGTGTGGTCTACGAGGTCGTATACACATAGGTGTAATAATATCAATTGCAGCCGTCACATCCCTATTACAATAACTAGGGATGTTCACTGGCACCCAGTATCGCCGAGAGATCAAGATTTGCTGCAAGAGCTTGGGGAGTCATACCCCTCATTGATCAACTCCATGGGGAAATATCTAATTTGAGGGGTTGCAACTGAGAACCAAAGGGAGTGGTGGTCTGACCACGTAACTGGGTTTATTTTTAGGTCAGTGATTTCTAATCCAATCTGATAGACAAGATCAAGAGAGAGACCACTTTTATGTGTGGCAGAAGGAATGACCTGTGTGAAGGCCAGGCCATCTATTGTGCACAGGAGGTCTTGGCGAAGGCATGAGAGTTCATCATCCACACATGCATTGAAATCCCAGAGGATGAGCCATCTTTGATGTACTAGAATCAGGCCAGCAACAGTGTCTGCAATTTCTTGTAGAAATATCTTTCCATCTCCAGGGTGCTGGTAAATGAAAAGTACTCTGAAACCGGGTGTGATATGTTAGGTAGATTAGATTTAGGTCGACCACTATTGGTCAACAGTAAGTAGGTCGACATGGTTTCTAGGTCGACAGGCACTCTACGTTGAGGTGTACTAGGTTGACATGAGTTTTTTTTACTTTTTTTGGTGTCGCTTTCTCTGTACAGTGACCGGGAACTCCAGTTAGTACACCGTGTCCGCTCGCATGGCTCGCCATGCTTCGGGCAACCGGTTTCGGGTTACCGTTCCGAATTGTAGTCCACGTGGATCGTAAACTATGAAAAAGTAAAAATAAAAATGTGAAAAACTCATGTCGACCTTTTGTCATGTCGACCTAGAGTCCCTGTCAACCTAGAAACCATGTCGACCAAAAGTGGTCGACATAGACCATGTCGACCTACTTACTGTCTACCTAAAGACCAGATCCCCTGAAACCTAACCCTGTCAAACATATGACAATAGCATTTTCAGAATGTTGACATGTGAAATGCCAAGAATATCAGAATGTCAACATTAGGGTTAGGCTGCGGGACGGGTGGGTTAGGGTTAGGATACATTGGGGAGGTTAGTGATAGGCACTTGAGGGAAGCTTACTGGGATAGGGGGACTGTACTTGCCCATACGCAGGTGCATCAGATAATTCAGCTGAAACTGACGCTCTCATGACAGCAGGGACCCAAAAGCCACCGCAGGACACATTGCAGGGACTTGGTAAGTGACCACTGGGTCTCCAGGGACGACATGTTGACAGTCCGTTTTGTCGACATTTCACCAGTCTAAATGAGGACTCTTGACGTATCATACCTAACCCTTCACTTAGATATCATCTTAGAGCTAATGATAATCAAATCAAGAAAGATCACACAGATACATTTAATATTTTAATTAACTTGTTACATACTGTATCTTATACTGTCAATCTTACACTTAATATACAACAGTAGCACAGATGGTACAGCACATAATGAAATTTCCTTTGGTCTGAAGTGTTTTATATATGTACAGTATATGAATATCTTAATCGTGTTTTTGTACACTAGTGAAGAAAATGGTGTTTCTGGGTTGGGGATGAGGACAGGCAGCAGTTGGGACAATGCTGTATTTAGGTGGCAGCTTGAGCAGTGCTGGGGGCAGGTAGCATTTGGGGTAAAGAGTGTTAAGGGCAAGCAGCAGCTGGAGTAGAACTTGGAGTAGAGGCAGGAAGAAGTTGGGGTAGAGGAGGCAGTGGTGCGGTAAGTGGAGATAGCAATGGATATGGTGAATGACCCGCGCTTAAATTGTGAAGCTGCTCTTTTAATTATTAATAATTTAAAGTGTAGATAGCAGTTGGGACAGTGCTGGGGGAGAAGAAGGGGCCTAGTGGCAAGTAGTGCTGGGAGTAGGCAGGGGGAAAGGATAGATAGCTGGGGCAGTACTGGGTGGCAAGGAGAGGGTTAAGGGCAGGAAGTACTCGGGGTAGGGAGAGGGTAAGGGTAGATAGCAGCAGGGGCAGTATTGGGGGCAAAGAGGGGGCTATCAGCTGACAGTGCTGAGGTTAGGGAGGGGGTAAGGGTAGATAGCAGCTACTGGGTTTAATAGTGGGCACCATAAAAGGGAAGAGGGTGGGTTACTTGTGCGCACACTCCTGGGAAAAGTGGCTGTGGCCTTGCAAAAAGGGGTAGTAGGTGGTGAGATCTGGTAGGTGACAGTGTGAGTGTGTGTAGAAAGGTCTGGTAGGTGCTGGTGAGTGTCTGTGGGCAGTTGTGCAAGTAGAGGCGATGCCTTAGGATATAACCACTCGAAATGGGAGCGGGCCAGCATGATTCACCACCCGTTTCTCATCACTCTGGGAGTAGTTCTCTCTATTCTATTTTAAAAAACACCTTACCTACATGGTAGTTTTCCTGTAACGGGTAACCCCTGAAGAATTGGGTCCTCCCTGTGCATATAGTGCCTTCAGTCGGTATACATTATTCATGTAGGAGATCACCTGAATGGAAGATGCCTGTCCGTGCAGGAATATAACCAGTGTCATCATTAAACAAAGGTTCACCCAGACTCGTGCCCCCTGTGTCACTTCCTGCCTTTCCAGCCTCCTGCCCCTGTCAATCCAGCCTCCTGTCACTCCAGAACTCCATTTCCTGTGTCCCACAGACTCCCCCTCACTCTGTGTTTCTCAACCTCTCCGTGTTTCTTGGTGTCCGTCTCTGTATCTTTCAGCCTCTCCTTTGTGTCTTCCAGACCCTCTCAGCCTCCCTGTTTCTTTCAGCCACCCTCTCTGTGTCAGCTCCCCTGTGTGTCTCAGCATCCCTCTCTGTGTCTTTCAGCCTCCCTCTCTGTCTGCTCCCGTGCCTCTCAGTGCACCCCCTCTGTGCCTCTGTGTCCCCCTATCACCACACACACACCAACTCACCATCACCAGGGCAAGGTCCACTTCGCGATGGTGACCGGCCAGCCCAGGATGTGGACTCTGAACACCGCACGAGAAGCTGAGCATGCACATAGTGCTGAAATGGAGAGTGCCGGGTTCTAGTGCAGATTACAGTCCACTGCTAACATAATTTAAAGCTGTACGGGAGGGCTGTCAGGTGCAGCTTCATCCATGCAGTTGCAGGAACAGTCGTTAGTGTACCACCACTGTGGGAAAACTCCCCCCTCCCCCCACCCCTTCCGTCGGATCACTGTGTTTTTGTGATCACTGTACACCAGGGCTTGTCAAGTTTTAATACAATCTAGGAGCCAGGATGAAAGAGTAGGAGCCAGAGCACCCCCCCCCCCCCCATCCAAAAGAGAAACTAGCAAACACCCCCAGCCACAGCCATATTACTGAGCAGCTTCCCCTCCATCCCCCAGGCAAACCAACCGCCACGGTCACACAACTAATGTGGTGCCGCCTGGCATACCAGCCCACTGCATCCAAACTGCAGAGCAGCTACCCCTCAAGCAAACAACAACCCCTCCACTGCAGCCACATTAATGAGCAGCTAGCCCTCATGGGCTAACAACTACTCCACAGCCTCCCCACGGGGAAACAATACCTCCTAACCTGTGGCTACATCACTACCCCTCCGAAACTGCAATCCCTGGCCACGCATAGACTCTCTTATTGGAGATCTCTATGCTGCCAGAGTTTGTAGACAGCAGACAGAGCAGGACAGGACAGACAGTCACAGCAGTCAGCGCAGGCTGGGACAGACACTCAGCACATGCACTCCTGTGCGACAATACAGGCACGCCTCCAAAAATCTCAGCTGCTGCTGTTGGGGCTGAAGAAGATCTGCTTCTTCCCTCCAAAATCTGGTAGCAGGCAGCAAAATCTAGGGGCCATGGCTACCTGGCCCCCAGGATTTGTCGAGCTGTACACTATTTTTGGCACAATTTTTAAATACTCCCATTCTCCTTTTTTTTTTTTTATTGAAATTTAAGCAATTCATGTCCAGTAAATAACTTGAAATACTTCAAAGTTAAGTGGTAAACAGATAGTGGATAAAAATAATTTTTGGGTTGGCAAAACAAAAAAACAAAAAAAACATTTCAGAGTTATAAAAAAGGCCTTTGTTAGGGAGCAGGTAATAAGTTAGGAACGTAGATCTGTCCTGCGGAAATGTAAGCAAATGAATCCTTGAAAATGGATGCAAACGATTCATACAGGTATCCCAATGTTTGTTGATAACTTGCATGAAAGCAGTTTTGCAGACTGTTATTATCCCCTCTGGGGCACATTTTGCAGGATGTTGCACTGCAGGAAGTAGTACAGTGCATCCGGAAAGTATTCACAGCGCTTCACTTTTTCCACATTTTGTTATGTTACAGCCTTATTCTGAAATGGAATAAATAAATTTGTTCCCTCAAAATTCTACACACAGTACCTCATAATGATAACGTGAAAATTTTTTTGATGTTTTTGCTAAATTATTAAAAATAAAAAACTAAGAAATCACGTGTACTTAAGTATTCACAGCCTTTGCATTGAAGCTCACAATTGAGCTCAGCTGCATCCTGTTTCCCCTGATAATCCTTGAGATGTTCCTACAGCTTAATTGGAGTCCACCTGTGGTAAAT
This sequence comes from Pseudophryne corroboree, assembly GCF_028390025.1. Classification (NCBI taxonomy): domain Eukaryota; kingdom Metazoa; phylum Chordata; class Amphibia; order Anura; family Myobatrachidae; genus Pseudophryne; species Pseudophryne corroboree. The sequence goes on from NC_086445.1 coordinate 646,609,240, forward strand.
TCAGTTGACTGGACATGATTTGGAAAGGCACACACCTGTCTATATAAGGTCCCACACTTGGCAGTGCATGTCTGAGCACAAACCAAGCGTGAAGTCAAAAGAATTGTCTGTAGACCTCAGAGACAGGATTGTCTCGAGGCACAAATCTGGCAAAGGGTACAGAAAAATATCTGTTGCTTTGAAGGTCCCAATGAGCATCATCCATAAATGGAAGAAGTTTGGAACCACCATAACTCTTCCTAGAGCTGGCCAGCCGTATAAACTGAGCGATCGGGGGAGAAGGGCCCTAGTCAGGGAGGTGACCAAGAACCCGATGGTCACTCTGTCAGAGCTACAGCATTCCTCTGTGGAGAGAGGAGAACCTTCCAGAAGGACAACTATCTCTGCAGCAATCCACCAATCAAGCCTGTTTGGTAGAGTGGCCAGACGGATGCCACTTCTTAGTAAAAAGCACATGGCAGCCCGTCTGGAGTTTGCCAAAATGCACACAAAGGACTCTCAGACCATGAGAAACAAAATTCTCTGGCCTGATGAGACAAAGATTGAACTCTTTGGCGTGAGTGCCAGGCGTCATGTTTGGAGGAAACAAGGCACAGCTCATCACCAGGCCAATACTATCCCTACAGTGAAGCATGGTGGTGGCAGCATCATGCTGTGGGGATGTTTTTCAGTGACAGGAGCTGGGAGACTAGTCAGGATAGAGGGAAATATGAATGCAGCAATGTACAGAGACATCCTGGATGAAAACCTGCTCCAGACCGCGCTTGACCTCAGACTGGGGCAACTGTTCATCTTTCAGCAGGACAACGACCCTAAGCACACAGCCAAGGAGTGGCTTCAGGACAACTCTGTAAATGTCCTTGAGTGGCCCAACCAGAGCCCAGACTTGAATCCGATTGAACATCTCTGGAGAGATCTGAAAATGGCTGTGCACTGACGCTTCCCATCCAACCTGATGGAGCTTGAGAGGTGCTGCAAAGAGGAATGGAGGAAGCTGCTGAAAGATAGGTGTGCCAAGCTTGTGGCATCATAATCAAAAAGACTTGAGGCTGTAATTGCTGCCAAAGATGCATCAACAAAGTATTGAGAAAAGGCTGTGAATACTTTATGTACATGTGATTTTTATTTTTTTATTTTTAATAAATTAGCAAAAATATCCCAAAAACTTTTTTCTCATTGTCATTATGGGTTATTCTGTGTAGAATTGAGGGAAAAAAATAATTTATTCCATTTTAAATATGGAAATAGTGAAGCGCTGTGAATACTTTTCGGATGCACTGTATATTGCTATTATAGGGCAATTTATAAAGGAAGACAGACAGAACACTATGACCCTTATAAGTGTAGGTCTTTCCTTTAGAGAAATTGCAAAGAAAGCCAATGTCCCAGTGAGTACAGTGTCCTAGACCACAGGTTCTCAAACTCGGTCCTCAGGACCCCACACGGTCCATGTATTGCAGGTCACCTGTAGATTTTTAAAATGTGACAGTTGGTGATACACAGTGCAGCTGCTGGGGGACATGGAAAACGTGAACCGTGTGGGGTCCTGAGGAACAAGTTTGAGAACCACTGTCCTAGACCACCAAAAGCACGACAGGAAGAGGTCTTGCAGACTCAAAGCCACAACTGAATCGGAAGACAAGATTCTGAGGGGTATAATTGCTAAAGTGTGGGTTTTTAGAAGTGAAGCTATTATCCATAGCAAACAGATTCTAGCTATAGAAAGTGCTAGATAATTGATAAGTAGAATCTTATTGGTTGCTATGGGTAACATCTCCACTTCTAAAATCCTGAACTTTAGTAAATATACCCCATAAAATCAAAATCTATACAACAGCTTCCAGCACAGCATAACACTGGTTGAAGTAAGCAAGTCTCAGTTTCAATATTAAGAACAGATTTTTGAGCTGCAAGTTTTACAGGTTGAACTGCAGTAAAGGGCCGTACTGACGGGGAGATATCCCCAGAGATGTGTGCTGAGCAGTCTAGCACAGACTGCTCAGCACATATCTCTCCCCCCACTCAGCACCCAGCACGAGGTGGGGAGGAGAACGACACGGGGGGCCACTCATTTCACCCAGCGGTGAAATGAGCGACCTGCTAGATTGTGCCTAGCGACGCGCGGGACCGCACTGTGCTGTCGCCGGCACCCCTGCACATGGAGCGATGTTCAACTAATTTCTAAGTAATCTAGTCAGATTGCTTAGAAATTAACTGATCATCGCTCCGTGTTTACCCCCCTTAAGAAAGACATTGATAAGATTGCAAAATAAGATAAAAAGGCTTGATTGAGCCACAAAGCAACAAAGACTGGAAACAGGTCTTATGGACTGTGAATCAAAATGTAATATCTTCGTTTCATCATACAGGGTTTTTAAATGCCGTTGAGTAGGCACAAGGATGGTTCCTCAGTGTGTGACACCAACTGTCAAACATAGAATCATAGAATAGGACGCTTGATAGTCTGAAGCTATTTTGCTTGATCCCGAATTTACATCTTTCACAGAATGATTGGCACTATGAACCAAAACAAAGCAAAACCACAAACTAAAATAAACCCCAAAAAAGCATAACCAAATCAAAATTAAGAAGCCAAAAACAAAAGTGTATACAGATGATTTCTAGGCTATTCAACTATCAACCAATGTTGCGGATTGATGAACTGTCAGTCCCCAAACTTGGGGTTATTTCCAGTTAATAAAGTTAGCTGTGAACCAGCTGAGGATTAGTTATAGTCTGCTGTTAACCAGCTAGTTGGAATAGTATCAGAGTTATACAGGCTGCAGCGTCACGCTTGCCTGTAAATGAGTTCCTGTGCATTGGGTTGCAGCTGGTAGATATTGGTCGTTCACGGTGCGCTCCCCAGGGATTGAGACTTGTGAGTTGGGCTTGGGTATGGGTAAGTGGGGACTCCGGACTAATCCCCCTAACGTTGGCGATGCTCGCATTTATTTATTTTTGTTTGTAATTTTGCTTTTGTTTTGTTGTTTTTGCCTTTAGCTCCGCATCAGCATTCAATGTAATAAACTCTGTATATTGAATTTTTTGCAAGTACAAATGTTCAAAACCACGATACATCATTTAACATCTTCACTCTCACATGCTGATTTTTACAGTGGCACACAATATTACAGAACCTATTCAACTCCATTGATCAGTATTCCAAGGGGCTACTAAAACACAACATTTAGGGGCTGAGCGCTGCACTTACTACTTCCATTTGCTTGATTTAGGTTGGTCACCTTAGAGTGCAGCAGCTTCCCAGACATTGCACTCTTATTGCGCTAGTACCATGTTTATTTGTTCCATGAACCAAAACGGGCTACCACAGCATTTTGCAGCACCATGCAATGTCCTCTAGTCTATGTCTAGTTGGTCATATTCCTACAGCAAAATAGTGACCCTAAACATACCTCCAGCCTACAGTATGTTAGTACTAACTTCAAGGAGAAGAACAAGATGGTAGGCTTCAAACCATGGAATTGCCAGCACAGTCTCTAGACTTATACCCCATCGATCTGGTTTGGATATAAAAGTGAAAGCAAAATAATCTACAAGTGCAACACATTTGTGGGAATTTCTACAATTAGTGTTGGGAAACAACTTCCTGAACAATATTTGACCTCCATTGTAGAAAGAATGTCACCAGTGTGTTCAGCAGTTATACAGATGTGTCCTCGTACATCCTTGATGCAGTCACGCTAAACAACCCTTGAAGTCGCTTCAAAGGGCTAATTGGTCTTATAGGCCCTACACACTGGCCGACATCAGTCAAAGATATGAATGATCTCGTTCATAAATGAACGAGATACCGTTCAATCTTTGAGTGTGGGGGCTCCAGCGATGAACGATGCGCGGCCCCGCGCTCGTTCATCGCTGGTCCCCCGTCGGCTGTACATGCAGGCCAATATGGACGATCTCGTCCACATTTGCCTGCACTTCAGTGCAGTCGGGTGACGGGGGGAGTGAAGAAACTTCACTCCCCCCTTCACTGCCCCTCTGCCGCCGGGTCGCCCGTCGGCTGTATCCGCCGTCGGGCAGCTCGGCGGCGGATCGGCCAATGTGTAGGGCCCTTGAGAAGCAAATTAATGTAATAGGACGCACAAGTAGCTCCTGCTGATTAAATGTACGTGGCATGAAAACCCTGTAACATGGCATTTTGGATGCAGATAGAGCCGCAATTACACACAGAATATAGGCATGCTGCATATAATTTTAATCAGCAGAAGCTGCTTGTACATCCTATTACATTAATTTGCGTGTGAGTGCCATGGCGGGACTCTGGCACCAATCATCATGTTTGCGTTTTTTTTCTGCTAAAATGCATCTTAGATGTAATAGAACACACAAGCAGCTTCTGCTGATTAAAATGATATGCGGCATGCCTATATTCTGTGTGTACTTGTGGCTCTATCTGCATCTGAAATGCCACGTTACAGTGTTTTCCATGAAAACACATAATTTATCTAGCACCTTATAAAAGATAATAGCTACAATTTGGTTGCTATGGGCAACAGCTCCACTTCTAAAAACCCACACTTTAGTAAATATATCCCACCTCACTTTCCCTGATTTACTTATTACTGTCTTAATACATAGTTTCCCTACAGTGAGATAATTAAAAAAAATTTAATGTACACTCAAAACTGCATTTTCCCTGTCACTGTAGATGGGGTATTATCAGAGCCGGATTAAGGGGGTGCATCGGGGGTAAGTACCCTGGGCCCCCCAATCTGAAATATCGGATTTCTGTTACAAATCCTATACGCAGCGCTGAGCTCCACATTGACTGCCGTCACAGCTGCCGGCGCCACAGAGCTTTGCTGGGCTGCCAAGAGACAGCTCAGCAGTCCAGTGGTATGTGCAGCTGCAGCCTGCGGGTCCTTGAATACAGGCTGCAAGGAAGAAAGAGGCAGGATTTATAGCATGCCATGCATACAGCCACAGCATGTAGAGGTGGCTGTGCTCGTCATCGGGGAGAACTTTAAGCTCTTATTCTCCTCCTTTTCTGTGTGAGTTGAATTTTTCTGGCTGCATTGAATTTTTCTCTGACGTCCTAGTGGATGCTGGGAAGTCCGTAAGGACCATGGGGAATAGCGGCTCCGCAGGAGACAGGGCACATCTAAAGAAAGCTTTAGGATCACCTGGTGTGCACTGGCTCCTCCCCCCATGACCCTCCTCCAAGCCCCAGTTAGATTTCTGTGCCCGACGAGAAGGGTGCACACTAGGGGCTCTCCTGAGCTCTTTGTGAAAGTTTTAGTTTAGGTTTATTATTTTCAGTGAGACCTGCTGGCAACAGGCTCACTGCATCGAGGGACTAAGGGGAGAAGAAGCGAACTCACCTGCGTGCAGAGTGGATTGGGCTTCTTAGGCTACTGGACATTAGCTCCAGAGGGACGATCACAGGTTCAGCCTGGATGGGTCACCGGAGCCGCGCCGCCGGCCCCCTTACAGAGCCAGAAGAGCGAAGAGGTCCGGAAAAATCGGCGGCAGAAGACTTTCCTGTCTTCAGATAAAGGTAGGCGCACAGCACCGCAGCTGTGCGCCATTGCTCTCAGCACACTTCACACTCCGGTCACTGAGGGTGCAGGGCGCTGGGGGGGCAGCGCCCTGAGACGCAATAAATCGTTAGAAAACCTTTTATGGCTAAAATAAATGCATCACATATAACTCCTTGGCTATATGGATGCATTTAACCCCTGCCAAAACATACAAGAAAACGGATGATAAGGACGCCGAGAAAGGGGCGGAGCCTATCTCCTCAGCACACTGGCGCCATTTTCCCTCACAGCTCAGTTGGAGGGAAGCTCCCTGGCTCTCCCCTGCAGTCACTACACTACAGAAAGGGGTTAAAAAAGAGAGGGGGGCACAAATTAGGCGCAGTATAAACAATACAGCAGCTCTAAAGGGAAAATCACTTATATAAGGTTATCCCTGTATATATATAGCGCTCTGGTGTGTGCTGGCAAACTCTCCCTCTGTCTCCCCAAAGGGCTAGTGGGGTCCTGTCCTCTATCAGAGCATTCCCTGTGTGTGTGCTGTGTGTCGGTACGTTTGTGTCGACATGTATGAGGAGAAAAATGATGAGGAGACGGAGTAGAGTGTCTGTAATAGTGTTGTCACCCCCTGGGGGGTCGACACCTGAGTGGATGTACTGTGGAAATTGCGTGACAGTGTCAGCTTTGTATAAAAGACAGTGGTTGACATGAGACAGCCGGCTACTCAGCTTGTGCATGTCCAGACGTCTCATATAGGGGCTCTAAAGCGCCCGTTACCTCAGATACAGACGCCGACACGGATACTGACTCCTGTGTCGATGGTGAAGAGACAACCGTGATTTCCAAATAGGGCCACACATTGCATGATTGAGGCAATGAAAAAAGTTTACACTTTTCTGATAATATGAATACCACAAAAAAAAAAAAAAAAAGGGGTATTATGTTGGTGAGGAAAAACTTCCTGTAGTTTTCCTGAATCTGAGAAATAAAATGCGTGGGTTTCCCCCCGATAACAATTGATAATTTCTAAAAAGTTATTGGCAGTATACCTTTTCCCGCCAGAGGTTAGGGTGCGTTGGGAAACACCCCCTAGGGGGGATAAGGCGCTCACACGCTTGTAAGAACAAGGGCTCTACCCTCTCTTGAGATGGCCGCCCTTAAGGATCCTGCTGATAGAAAGCAGGAGGGTATCCTAAAATGTATTTACACACATACTGGTGTTATACTGCGACCAGCAATCGCCTCAGCCTGGATGTGCAGTGCTGGGTTGGCGTGGTCGGATTCCCTGACTGGAAATATGATATCCTAGATAAGGACAGTATATTATTGCCTATAGAGCAATTAAAAGATGCATTTCTATATATGCATGATGCACAGCGGAATATTTGCCGACTGGCATCAAGTATAAGTGCGTTGTCCAATTATACCAGTAAAGTGGTCAGGTGATGCGGATTCCAAACGGCATTTGGAAGTATTGCCTTAAAAGAGGGGATGTACCCCAGGTCGCCTCTCAAAATAAGACGCCGTATTATCAGGCGCAGGCCTGGTTGGCAAGCGGACAAAAGGGTTCCTCTTTTCTGCTCGTGACAGAGGGAGAGGAAAATGGCTGCAGAGATCAGCCAGTTCCAAGGAACAGAAACTCTTTTCCGCCTCTGCCAAGCCCTCAGTATGACGCTAGGGCTTTACAAGTTCAGGCACGGTGGGGTCCCGTTCTCAATGAATTTCAGTGCGCAGTGGGCTCACTCGCAAGTAGACCCCTGGATCCTTCTGGTAATATTTCAGGGGTACAAATTGGAATTCGAGACGTATCCCCCTCGCCGTTTCCAAAGGTCTGTTTTACCGACGTCTCCCGCTGACAGGGAGGCAGTTTTGGAAACCATTCACAAGCTGTATTCCCAGCAGGTGATAAGCAAGGTACCCCTCCTGCAACAGGGAACGGGGTATTATTCCACACTATTGTGGTACCGAAGCCAGACGGCTCGGTGAGACCGATTTTAAAATCTAAAATCTTTGAACACTTGCATACAGAGGTTCAAATTCAAAATTGAGTCACTCAGAGCAGTGATTGCAAACCTGGAAGAAGGGGACTACATGATGTCTCGGGACATCAAGGATGCTTACCTTCATGTCAAAATTTACCCTTCTCACCAAGGGTATTTCAGGTTATGGTACAGAACTGTCACTATCAGTTCGGACGCTGCCGTAGGGATGGTCCACGGCACCCCGGGTCTTTACTGAAGTAATGACCGTAATGATGATATTCCTTCGAAGGAAGGGAATTTTAGTTATCCGTTACTTGGACGATTCCCTGATAAGGGTAAGATCCAGGGAACAGTTGGAGATCGGTGTAGCACTATATCAGGTAGTGTTGCGGCAGCACGATTGGATTCTCAATATTCCAAAATCGCAGCTGGTTCCGACGACTTGTCTTCTGTTCCTAGGGATGATCCTGGACACAGTCCAGAAAGAAGGTGTTTCTCCCGGAGGAGAAAGCCAGGGAGTTATCCGAGCTAGTCAGGAACCTCCTAAAACCGAACCAAGTCTCAGTGCATCAATGCACAAGGGTTCTGGGTAAAAATGGTGGCTTCCTACGAAGCAATCCCATTCGGCAGATTCCACGCAAGACTTTCCAGTGGAACCTACTGGACAAATGGTCCGGGTCGCATCTTCAGATGCTTCAGCGGATAACCCTGTCACCGGGGACAAGGGTATCCCTCCTGTGGTGGTTGCAGAGTGCTCATCTTCTAGAGGGCCGCAGATTCGGCATTCGGGACTGGGTCCTGGTGGCCACGGATGCCAGCCTGCGAGGCTGGGGAGCAGTCACACAGGGAAGGAATTTCCAGGGCTTATGGTCAAGCCTGGAGACATCTCTTCATATAAACATTCTGGAACTAAGGGCCATTTACAATGCCCTAAGTCAAGCGAAACCCCTGCTTCAGGGTCAGGCGGTATTGATCCAATCGGACAACATCACGTCAGTCGCCCACGTAAACAGACAGGGCGGCACGGGAAGCAGGGGGGCAATGGCAGAAGCTGCAAGGATTCTTCGCTGGGCGGAAAATCATGTGATAGCACTGTCAGCAGTGTTCATTCCGGGAGTGGACAACTGGGAAGCAGACTTCCTCAGCAGACACGACCTTCACCCGGGAGAGTGGGGACTTCACCCAGAAGTCTTCCACCTGATTGTAAACCGTTGGGAAAAACCAAAGGTGGACATAATGGCGTCCCGTCTAAACAAAAAACTAGACAGATATTGCGCCAGGTCAGGGGACCCTCAGGCAATAGCGGTGGACGCTCTGGTAACACCGTGGGTGTACCAGTCAGTGTATGTGTTCCCTCCTCTGCCTCTCATACCAAAAGTACTGAGAATCATAAGAAGGAGAGGAGTAAGAACTATGGCCCTCATTCCGAGTTGTTCGCTCGCAAGGCGAATGTAGCAGAGTTACACACGCTAAGCCGCCGCCTACTGGGAGTGAATCTTAGCTTCTTAAAATTGCGACCGACGTACGCGCAATATTGCGATTACAAACGAGTTAGCAGTTTCAGAGTAGCTCCAGACTTACTCTGCCTGTGCGATCATTTCAGTGCTTGTCGTTCCTGGTTGACGTCACAAACACACCCAGCGTTCGCCCAGGCACTCCCACCGTTTCTCCGGCCACTCCTGCGTTTTTTCCGGAAACGGTAGCGTTTTCAGCCACACGCCCCTGAAACGCCGTGTTTCCGCCCAGTAACACCCATTTCCTGTCAATCACATTACGATCGCCGGAGCGAAGAAAAAGCCGTGAGTAAAAATACTTTCATCATAGTAAAGTTACTTGGCGCAGTCGCAGTGCGAACATTGCGCATGCGTACTAAGCGGATTTTCACTGCGATGCGATGAAAAATACCGAGCGAACAACTCGGAATGAGGGCCTATACTCGTGGTTCCGGATTGGCCAAGAAGGACTTGGTATCCGGAACTTCAAGAGATGCTCACGGACGAACCGTGGCCTCTACCTCTAAGAAAGGACCTGCTCCAGCAGGGGCCTTGTCTGTTCCAAGACTTACCGCGGCTGCGTTTGACGGCTTGGCGGTTGAACGCCGGATCCTGAAGGAAAAAGGCATTCCAGATGAAGTCATCCCTACCCTGGTCAAGGCCAGGAAGGACGTAACCGCAAAACATTATCACCGCATTTGGCGAAAATATGTTGCGTGGTGGGAGGCCAAGAAGGCCCCTACAGAGGAATTTCAACTGGGTCGTTTCCTCCATTTCCTGCAAACAGAACTGTCTATGGGCCTAAAATTAGGGTCCATTAAGGTTCAAATTTCGGCCCTGTCGATTTTCTTCCAAAAGGAACTGGCTTCAGTGCCTGAAGTTCAGACATTTGTAAAAGGGGTACTGCATATACAGCCTCCTTTTGTGCCTCCAGTGGCACCTTGGGATCTCAATGTTGTGTTGAGTTTCCTAAAGTCACATTGGTTTGAACCACTCACCACTGTGGACTTAAAATATCTCACATGGAAGGTGACGATGCTGTTAGCCCTGGCTTCAGCCAGGCGTGTGTCAGAACTGGCGGCTTTATCATATAAAAGCCCTTATTTAATATTTCATTCTGACAGGGCAGAATTGAGGACTTGTCCTCAATTTCTACCTAAGGTGGTTTCTGCATTTCACATGAAGCAACCTATTGTGGTACCTGCGGCTACTAAGGACTTGGAGGATTCCAAGTTGCTTGACGTGGTCAGGGCCCTGAAAATATATGTTTCCAGGACGGCTGGAGTCAGAAAATCTGACTCGCTGTTTATCCTGTATGCACCCAACAAACTGGGTGCTCCTGCTTCTAAGCAGACGATTGCTCGTTGGATTTGTAGTACAATTCAGCTTGCACATTCTGTGGCAGGCCTGCCACAGCCAAAAATCTTAAAATGCCCACTCCACAAGGAAGGTGGGCTCATCTTGGGCAGCTGCCCGAGGGGTCTCGGCTTTACAACTTTGCCGAGCAGTTACTTGGTCAGGAGCAAATACGTTTGTAAATTTCTACAAATTTGATACCCTGGCTGAGGAGGACCTGGAGTTCTCTCATTCGGTGCTGCAGAGTCATCCGCACTCTCCCGCCCGTTTGGGAGCTTTGGTATAATCCCCATGGTCCTTACGGAGTTCCCAGCATCCAGAGAAAATAAGAATTTACTTACCGATAATTCTATTTCTCGTAGTCCGTAGTGGATGCTGGGAACTCCGTAAGGACCATGGGCGCCCATCCCAAGTGCGGATTGTCTGCAATACTGGTACATAATTATTGTTACCAAAAAATTCGGGTTATTGTTGTAGTGAGCCATCTTTTATAGAGGCTTCTCTATTATCATGCTGTTAACTGGGTTCAGATCACAAGTTGTACAGTGTGATTGGTGTGGCTGGTATGAGTCTTACCCGGGATTCAAAATCCTTCCTTATTGTGTACGCTCGTCCGGGCAGAGTATCCTAACTGAGGCTTGGAGGAGGGTCATGGGGGGAGGAGCCAGTGCACACCAGGTGATCCTAAAGCTTTCTTTAGATGTGCCCTGTCTCCTGCGGAGCCGCTATTCCCCATGGTCCTTACGGAGTTCCCAGCATCCACTACGGACTACGAGAAATAGAATTATCGGTAAGTAAATTCTTATTTTTTGTTTTATTATGAATTAAATTCAAAGTTAAGGTTCTGGGTCCCATATAAAGTATATACAGTATGTATAAATACAGTACTAGCTGTTCTACCGGTTCTTTGCACGTGAGTTTCTGATTTTCTCTTACGTCCTAGAGGATGCTGGGGTCCATATTAGTACCATGGGGTATAGCCGGGTCCACCAGGAGCAATTGGCACTTTAAGAGTTTGAGAGTGTGGGCTGGCTCCTCCCTCTATGTCCCTCCTACCACACTCAGTTTAGAAAATGTGCCCAGAGGAGCCGGTCACAGCTAGGGGGGCTCTCCAGAGTTTCCTTAGTAAAGTTTAGTTTTTGAGTTTATTTTTTTACAGGGAGGCTGCTGGCAACAGCCTCCCTGCATCGAGGGACTGAGGGGGGGGGGGAGCAGTGTCCACCCTGCGAAGTCTGAGCCACTGTCTCCGCTGACTGGACACTGAGCTCCAGAGAGGATAGATCGTTCCCCCGCCGCAGGGGATCGCTCACCCCAGCAGCATGCCGCCACCCCCTTACAGAGCTGAAGACTGTGGCGAATGAGTCACCGACCCCCCTAGCAAGCGGGGGTCGGTGTGAAGATGGCGGCATCAGGGTAGGAGCGCAGTATTAACTGCGCTCCAGGAGGCTCAGCGGTACACAGTGCTGCGCTGTGAGGGGCGCACTAAGCCAGCGCCTACACCCTACACTGGTCACACAGCCTGTTGGGGTCCCCGGATCTCAGCCAGCATCAATCCTCAGGCCAATATAATCCTATGAAGAGTGGGCAGACAGCGCCATTTTGAGGGCGGAGCTTCTCAGAGCGGACCCAGCAGCGTTCAGCGCCATTTTCCTGCCTGCACAGCGCTGTCAGTGAAGAGCAAGTCCCTCCACAGCAACTCCAGCTATCTATCACGGTACCAGGGGGTTGTAGAAGGGTGGGGGCTGCAAAACGACTGTGTAACCTGTTAAGGTGCTCAGTCAGCACTAATAAGGGGTCTGCCTTTATACTAAAAGCGCTGTGTGTAGGTTGGCTCCAATCTCTGTGTCTCTCTGCCCTTCCCTGTGTGTGTGTGTGTGTGTGTGTGTGTGTGTGTGTGTGTGTGTGTGTGGAGTGTCTGTGGTCTTCATTAAGCAATGTCAAGGGACTCTGTGTCATTTGCTGCAGAGGATATGTCCTCTCAGGATGATCCCATTCCATGTAATCAGGATTGCACTGGTTTAGCACAGATACCAGCAAGGAAGCCTGAGTGGTTGTCCTCTATCAAATCTATGATTCCTCAGATTTCAAATAGGGTTGCACAAAATGAATCTGCAACTCAGGCTTTACAGAACTCTATGGCAGTATGGCCCAGTTCTGGTACATCAGGGCTCCCCGCTGTATATTCCCATAAACGTGCTCTTGCTCAGATCATGCAGGATGATACCAATACAGATTCTGATACTACAGATGGTGACTGAGATGTTTTGCGGGGGGCTGCATCACTAGCAAAAGGGGTGCACTTGATGATAGAGGCTATTAGAGATGTGTTGAATATTTCTGATACAACACCCGAGCAGGTTGAGGAGGCTTACTTCACTGAAAATAAGAAAGCCTCGCTAACCTTCCCTGCGTCAAAGAAATTAAATGCTGTATTTGAAAAGTCTTGGGAAAACCCAGATAAAAAATTCCAGCTACCTAAGAGGGTTCTGGTAGCCTTTCCTTTCCCGTAGAGGATAGGAAAAAATGGGAAAAGCTGCCTATTGTTGACGTGTCAGTATCCAAACTCTCAAAAAAGGTGGTTTTACCTGTTCCAGGATCTACCGCCTTGAAAGAGCCGGCTGATCGTAAAATTGATAATACGCTCAAATCCATGTACACGGCTTCTGGGGCAATCCTACGTCCCACTTTTGCCAGTGCTTGGATTGCCAGAGCTATAGTAAAGTGGTCAGGCACGTTACTTGAGGACTTGAATACTATGGAGAAATGTGATGTTGAATTGTTTTTACGTAACATTCAGGATTCGGCAGGATTTCTGGTAGAATCCATGAAAGACCTGGGTTCCATGGCTGCGGGGATTTTCTCCATGTCTGTATCAGCTCGTCGAGGGCTGTGGTTGCGCCAGTGGTCTGCCGACGCGGAATCCAGGAGAAGTGTGGAGACCCTACCCTACACATGTCAGGCTCTCTTTGGGGAAGCGTTATATGCGTGGATCTCCACGGCTACAGCTGTTAAGTCACCCTTTTTTCCCTCAGCTTCACCTGCTCCGAAGAAACCTTTTTCTTCAGTTACGTCACAGTCCTTTCGGTCTAACAAGCCCAGAAAGGCAAAGCCGTCCAACACCTTTCGGGGAGATCGGCCCAAGTTCAAGAATCCTGCATCCGCAGGTTCCCAGGAACAGAAACCTGCTTCAAGGACACCAAAGTCCTCCGCATGACCGTGGACTGCACGCCCCGGAGGTGGGACCAGTGGGAGCAAGACTCAGACATTTCCGTCATGTCTGGGTGTCCTCCGGCCTGGACACCTGGGTGCAAGATATTGTGTCCCAGGGGTACAGGCTGGAATTTCAAAATCTCCCTCCTCACCGATTTTTCAGATCAGACCAGCTCTGCTGGCAGACAAGACGGTCCACAAGAAGCCGTCCAGAAGTTGGTGGAGGCACAGGTCATTGTGCCAGTACCACCTCACATGCAGAACAAAGGTTACTTTTCAAACCTTTTCGTGGTACCGAAACCGGATGGTTCGGTCAGGCCCATTCTGAACTTAAAATCACTAAACCCCTTTCTGAGCGAGTTCAAGTTCAAAATGGAGTCCCTAAGGGCAGTGATATTAGGTCTGGAGGAGGGGGGATTCCTAGTATCTCTGGATATCAATGATGCGTACCTCCACATTCCGATTTGGCAGCCGCATCAAGCTTATCTGCGATTTGCACTGTTGGACTGTCACTTTCAGTTCCAGGCCCTTCTATTCGGGCCCTCCTCAGCACCAAGGGTTTTCACCAAGGTGATGGCAGAATTGATGATTCTCCTCTGCAGACAGGGGGTGAACATAATTCCGTATCTAGACGATCTGCTGATAAAAACATCGTCCAAGGAGAAGCTGTTACGGTCCATAGCACTCACGACTCTGCTTTTCAGGAAACATGGTTGGATCCTGAATCTTCCAAAGTCACATTTGGAACCAACTAGAAGGTTGTCCTTTCTGGGAATGATCCTCGACATGGAGGTGCAGAGGGTGTTTCTCCCAGAGGAGAAGGCGTTGGTGATTCAAACGATGGTCCGGGAGGTCCTGAAGCCAGCCCGGGTTTCAGTTCATCAGTGCATTCGCCTTCTGGGGAAGATGGTGGCCTCTTACGATTTTATTGATACAAATTAAAAGTTAATTTTTATTATTAGTAGTGTGCATCACAAAAAGGCAACTCTGTTCTCTTTTCTTTGTATACATATTACCCTATTTTGCCTGTGGTAGCACCCCCCAGTGAAGATAATTCACACGAATAAAATTTAAAAATTTAAGGGGGTCATTTAAGAGAAATAGAAATGACTTGTGCGACCTTTTCTCTTTATGTCTACTCTTACGAGGCTCTGCAGTATGGGAGGTTTCACGCTCGGTACTTCCAACTGGATCTCCTGGACAAGTGGTCGGGATCCCATCTACACATGCACCAGAGAATACGTCTCTTGCCAAAGGCCAGGATTTCACTCCTCTGGTGGCTGCATTTACCTCACCTTCTGGAGGGCCGCAGTTTCAGGATTCAGGACTGGATCCTTCTAACCACGGATGCAAGTCTCCGGGGCTGGGGCGCAGTCACTCAAGGGGAAACCTTCCAAGGAAGTTGGTCAAGTCTGGAAGCCGGCCTGCCGATAAACATTCTGGAACTAAGAGCTGTCTACAACGGGCTCCTCCAAGCGGTCCATCTTCTGCGAGATCTGGCCATTCAAGTGCAGTCGGACAAGAATCATCCTCTGGGCAGAAAAACACGCGTTGGCGCTGTCAGCAATCTTCATTTTGGGAGTAGACAACTGGAAAGCGGACTTCCTCAGCAGACACGATCCCCATCCAGGGGAGTGGGGTCTCCATCCGGAGGTGTTCAAGGAGGTAACAGATCTTTGGGGAGTACCACATATCGACATGATGGCCTCTCGTTTCAACAAGAAGCTTCGGCGGTATTGTTCCAGGTCGAGGGACCCGCAAGCAGTGGCGGTGGACGCCCTAGTGACTCCGTGGGTGTTCCAGTCGGTGTATGTGTTTCCTCCACTTCCACTCGTTCTAAAGATCATAAGGAGAACAAAGGTTAAAACGATCCTCATTGCTCCAGACTGGCCAAGAAGGACTTGGTACGCGGATCTTCTGGATCTGCTGCAAGAAGAGCCGAGGCCTCTTTCTCTTCGGGAGGATCTTTTGCAGCAGAGGCCTTTCGCCTATCAAGACTTACCGCGGCTACGTTTGACGGCATGGAAGTTGAACGCCTTATACTAGCTCGAAAGGGCATTCCGAGCAAAGTTATTCCTACCCTGATATAGGCTAGGAAAGGAATTACGTCTAAACATTACCATCGAATTGGAAAAAAATATGTATCTTGGTGTGAGTTCAACACATTTCCTGGGGTGGTTTCAACTGAGACGGTTTCTCCTCATCTTAAAAGCTGGTGTGGATATGGGCCTAAAGTTGGGATATGTGAAGGTCCAGATTTCGGCCCTATCCGTTTTCTTCCAAAAACAATTGGCTGCCCTCCCTGAGGTTCAGACCTTTTTGAAGGGAGTTCTGCACATCCAACCTCCCTTTGTACCGCCTACGGCAGCTTGGGACCTTACCGTGGTGCTGCAGATCCTCCAATCAAACTGATTCGAACCTCTGCAGGAGGTTGAAGCCAAATTTCTTATGTGGAAAGCTGTCACTTTGTTGGTTTTAGCTTCTGCTAGACGTGTGTCGGAGTTGGGGGCTTTATCGTGTAAAGGCCCATACTTGATCTTCCATGAAGATAAAGCTGAGCTCCGGACACGTCAGCAGTTTCTTCCGAAGGTTGTGTCGGCATTTCATATCAACCAGCCTATTGTGGTACCAGTGGCTACTGACTCCTCAATTTCATCAAAGTCCTTGGATGTTGTAAGGGCTCTGAAATTTATGTGAAGAGGACTGCTCGTCACAGAAAATCGGACTCTCTGTTTGTCCTGTTTGATCCCAAGAAAATTGGGTGTCCTGCTTCTAAGTAGACAATATCTCGCTGGATCAGGTTCACTATCCAGCATGCGTATTCTACGGCAGGCTTGCCGTGTCCTACGTCTGTCAAGGCCCACTCTACACGTAAGGTGGGGTCTTCCTTGGCGGCTGCCCGGGGTGTCTCGGCGTTACAACTTTGCCGAACAGCAACATGTTTGCAAAGTTCTAAAAGTTCGATACTTTGGCCTCTGATGATCTGAAGTTCAGTCAATCAGTTCTGCAGGAGCCTCCGCGCTTTTCCCTCCCGTTCTGGGAGCTTTGGTACATCCCCCATGGTACTGATATGGACCCCAGCATCCTCTAGGACGTAAGAGAAAATAGGATTTTGGTTACCTACAGGTTAATCCTTTTCTCGTAGTCCGTAGAGGATGCTGGGCGCTTCGTTTTCCTGCAATTGTTATCTGGTTCAGTACAACTTTGGTTTTAGTTAAGTACTGCGTTGTTTACTTGGTAAGTAGTGTTCTCAGTTGTTGCTGAGCTCTCGAGCTAAGTTAGCTTGATGTGCCTTGTATGTGTGAGCTGGTATGAATCTCGCCACTATCTGTGTTAAATCCTTCTCTCGAAGATGTCCGTCTCCTCGGGCACAGTTTCTAGACTGGGTCTGGTAGGAGGGGCATAGAGGGAGGAGCCAGCACACACTCTCAAATTCTTAAAGTGCCAATGGCTCCTGGTGGACCCGTCTATACCCCATGGTACTAATATAGACCCCAACATCCTCTACGGACTACGAGAAAATTATTTACCGGTAGGTAACCAAAATCCTATTTTCACAGTTGTAAATATAAATGAGTGTTAAAAATTTGGCAAATCTATAGAGATCTAAATTTGAGACATATTAATATAAGAAAATATTAATCCATGTTTCTTGGTGTTACCCGAGGAGCACCCGTAACAGATACGGTAAAAAGTGATAGGACCATTTTTATAGTTTATTCAATTCTACACACTTGAAGGTGCTATTCAAATTTTGATCCAACTGTCTGGGCGTTATCGTTCACGCAGCGCAAGCCACTCACCGGTGATGACATCATTATGTTAACCCCATTTTCATCCCCTTACTGGTGGTTTATTAAAATTCTAATTACGTATTTTTCCTATTTCACACCTGCTGAAATGCCAAATCCCACCCGGGAATTGAAAACTGGTCGTTCTTGGGTGGGATTCGGCATTGGTCCCTAACGGCAGGCTTCCCGACCCGGCAATATGGTCGGTTGCCTTAACGGTGGTGGGTGGAGCTGACAGCGGGTGCGGGTTGAGGCACTGGGAGATGAGCTCATCTCCGCGCCACCTCTCCTTATGTAGTGATCGGGTCCCATCGACCGGGAACCAGTTTACGCTACCACTGACCTAGTATTCATCCCGGGAATAACACTGCTTTATTCCCGGGTTGAATTACCAGGTCAGGCGACCCGGGAATTCGACCATGGCCCTTTCACACTGTACACCGACCCATGTCGACCCGGCAATTGTTGGTTCGATACCGGGTTATTTGTGCGGTGTGAAAGGGGTATAAGTTAAATTTCAGCTTCCTAACATCTGGAAGTAAGAGAATTAATGATGTCAGTCAGTGAGTGAGTGAAAGATACGGTAAAAAGTGACTGGACCCTTTTTGTAGTCTATTAAATTCTACACACTGGAGATGCAATCCATATTTGGATCCAATTGTCCTTTTGGGCGTTATCGTTCACGCAACGCAAGCCACGCATTGGTAATGATGTCATTATGTTAATCCCCTTTTCATCCCCTTAGGGGAGGTTTATTAAAATTCTAATTACGGAGTTATCCTATATCCCACCTGAAGAATACCTATGTTAAATTTCATCTCCCTACTATATCGGGAAGCAAGAGAATTAGTGATGAGTCAGTGAGGTAGTGAGTGAGGGCTTTCACATTTATATATTTACTTCATCTTCATTTGTGGGATCAAATAAGGAGAGGACGCCAGAGGGTTCAGGTAGAGAACTGAGCAGGTCACTGGCTGAGGAAGAGCGTACCATTTCATCTCGGATCTTATCAATCTTAGTAGAAAACAAGATCCCGCCCCTTTATAATGGCTGGTGGGTTGGATGAGGGAGGGTTCAGAAGTGATTTAAATGTATTAAAAAGTTGTTTGGGCCGAGAGGATAAATAGGGTGCTTCCCCGGTTAATTCATGCTGACCAGGCGGGCTTCATCCCAGGCCGATAGGCGAGAGACAATACAAGGTGTACAATAAATTTGGTTCACACCATCAACAAGCATAAGACACTTTCTATTCTACTCTTAGACGCCGAAAAGGCGTTTGATAGAATCTTATGGCCTTTCATGTTTGCTACTCTGCGTATTTTGGCCTGGGAGGAAGCCTTCTTATGGGTATTCATGCAATGTACTCTAAGCCCACAGCTAGGGTCCGAGTAAATGGTAGAGACTCCGACTGTTTTGCGATAAGCAATGGTACTAGACAGAAGTGCCCCCTGTCACCTTTAATTTTTGACCTCAGTATTGAGCCCTTAGCACAAATGATCTGCTTAGACACAGAGATTAAGGGGATTCTCTTAGGGGAGGCGGACAATAAATTAACTTTGTTAGTGGACAATGTCCTCCTTACCCTCTCTGCCCCACTTACCTCTATTCCCAACCTTTTTAAGGTCTTATCAGCATACTCATCCATCTCTGGTTATAAAATCAATTATTCAAAGTCGGTGGCTCTGTCATTACACCTGTCCCCTGCTTATAAATCGTTATTGGGCTGTACTTTAAATTTTACCTGGTGCTCTAAAAAACTTTGATTTTTAGGCTTTTTCATCAGACTCGTATAAGACCCTGTACAAGGAGAACTTCCCCAGTTTATTTGCCTCCATAAGGTCTGACCTTCGGGCCTGGCGGAAACAAATTATCCTGTAGTTTGAAAGAATGGTGGCTGTTAAGATGAATATATTGCCTAGAATTCTATATCTTATCTTAACCTTCGAGCTGATGTGGAAATATGTCACTTTGGGGGTCATTCCGAGTTGTTCGCTCGTTGCCAATTTTCGCAACGGAGCGATTAAGGCAAAAATACGCATGCACATAGTACGCAGTGCGCATGCGAAAAGTAATTTAGCACAAAACTTAGTAGATTTACTCCCGTCCGAACGAAGATTTTTCATTGTTGAAGTGATCGGAGTGTGATTGACAGGAAGTGGGTGTTTCTGGGCGGAAACTGACCATTTTCTGGGAGTATGCGGAAAAACGCAGGCGTGCCAGGATAAAACGCAGGAGTGGCTGGAGAAACGGGGGAGTGGCTGGCCGAAAGCAGGGCGTGTTTGTGACATCAAACCAGGAACGAAACGGGCTGAGCTGATCGCAGTGTAGGAGTAAGTCTCGAGCTACTCAGAAACTGCTAAGAATTATTTATTCCCAATTCTGCTAAGCGAAGATACACTCCCAGAGGGCGACGGCCTAGCGTGTGCAATGCTGCTAAAAGCAGCTAGCGAGCGAACAGCTCGGAATGAGGGCCATTATCTGGTTGGATAAGCCTCCAAGATTAAAAGCTTCTATTTTAGCTAGAAGACCACTTATTGGTGGCAGAGGTCTCCCTGACCCACAGAAGTATTACTTTGTTACTCACCTGAGCCAAGCCCTCATTTGGGTTGCTCTTCCCATTAGTTTACCTTGGGTGCAAATAAGAGATGTGCGGTGGGCACTTTTCATGTTTTGTGTTTTGGTTCTAATTCCCGCTCATGTTTTGGTTTTGGATTGGTCTTGCCAAAACCACCCTTTCGTGTTTTGGTTTTGGATCTGGATGATTTTTGACAAAAACATAAAAACAGCTAAAATCACAGAATTTTGAGGTAATTCTGATCCTATGGTATTAACCTCAATAACATTCATTTCCACTCCTTTCCAGTCTATTCTGAATACCTCACAGTATTGTTTTTAGTCCAAAAGGTTGCACCGAGGTGGCTGTATGACTAAGCTAAGCGACACAAGTGTGCGGCAAAAACACTTGGCCCATCTAGGAGTGGCACTGCAATGGCAGACAGGATGGCACTTAAAAAAACTAGGCCCCAAACAGCACATGATGCAAAGAAGAAAAAGAGGTGCAAGATGGAATTGTCCTTGGGCTCTCCCTCCCACCCTTATGTTGTATAAACAGGACATGCACACTCAACCAATCATTTCAGCGATAGGGTCTGCCACACGACTGTGGCTGAAATGACTGGTTTGTTTGGACCCCCACTAAAAAACAAGCAATCAATGTCTCCTTGCACAAATTGGCTCTACAGAGGCAAGATGTCGACCTAATTCTCATCCTCCGATTCCTCAACCCTTTTACTGTGTACATTCTCCTCCTCACAGAGTATTAATTCATCCCCACTGGAATCCATCATCAAAGGTCCCTCTGTACTTTCTGGAGGCAGTTGCTGATCAAGGTCTTCTGAGAGGAATTTATAATTCATTTTGATGATCACCTCCTCCACATTTTGTGGAAGTAACCTACGCCGATCGCTGACAAGGTTACTTGCTGCACTAAACACTCTTTCGGAGTACACACTGGAGGGGGGGGGGGAACTTAGGTAAAATAAAGGCAGTTTGTGCAAGGGCCTCCAAATTGCCTCTTTTTCCTGTCCGTATACGTACGGACTGTCTGACATGCCTACTTGGATGCTGTCACTTATATAATCGTCCACCATTCTTTCAATGGTGACAGAATCATACGCAGTGACAGTAGACATGTCCGTAATCGTTGGCAGGTCCTTCAGTCTGGACCAGATGTCAGCACTCGCTCCTGACTGCCCTGCATCACCACCAGTGGGTGGGCTAGGAAATCTTATCCTTTTCCCTGCAGCCCCAGTTCCAGGAGAAAATGAAGGAGGAGCTGTTGATGGGTCACGTTCCGCTTGAGTTGACAATTTTCTCACCAGCAGGTCTTTGAACCTCTATGCTTGTGTCTGCCGGAAAGAGAGATACAACGTAGGCTTTAAACCTAGGATCGAGCACGGTGGCAAAAATGTAGTTCTCTGATTTCAACAGATGGACCACCCTTGAATCCTGGCAAAGCGAATGAAGGGCTCCATCCACAAGTCCCACATACTTTGCGGAATCGATCTGTCTTAGCTCCTCCTTCAATTTATCTAGCTGCTTCTGCAAAAGCCTGATGAGGGGAATGACCTGACTCAAGCTGACAGTGTCTGAACTGACTGCACGTGTGGCAAGTTCCAAGGGTTGGAGAACTTTGCACAAGACAGAAATCATTCTCCACTGTGCTTGAGTCAGGTGCATTCCCCCTCCTTTGTCTATATAGTAGGTGGATGTGTAGGCTTGAATGGCCTTTTGATGCTCCTCCGTCCTCTGAAGCATATAGAGCAGGCATTTCAACCACGGTCCTCAAGGCACACCAACAGTGCAGATCTTAGTGATATCCAGGCTTGAGCACAGATGGTTAAATCAAAATAACTGAGCTACTAATTACGTCACCTGTGCTGAAGCCTGGATATCACTAAAACCTGCACTGTTGGTGTGCCTTTAGGACCGTGGCTGGGAATGCCTGATATAGAGTGTTGAATTCCACCTCGTTACCACCTCTTGCTTCAGGTAATGGCAGGACAGGTTCAGGAGTGTTTGCTGGCGCTCCAGTCTTCGGCACGCGGTGGCTGAATGCCGAAAGTGGCCTGCAATTTTTCGGGCCACCGACAGCATCTCCTGCACGCCCCTGTCATTTAAAAAAAAATGTGTGTGTCAGTGTGCCCCTGGACCCTGTACAATGTGTGTGTGTCAGTGTGCCTCTGGACCCTGTACAATGTGTGTGTCAGTGTGCCCCTGGACCCTGTACAATGTGTGTGTGTGTGTGTCAGTGTGCCCCTGGACCATGTACAGTGTGTGTTTCAGTGTGCCCCTGGACCTTGTTCAATGTGTGTGTGTTAGTGTGCCCCTGGAACTGGTACAGTGTGTAATGTGAATAGGTACTATTCTGTGGTCATGCCCCTATATATTCCACTAAAGCAGGGGTGGGGAACCTTTTTTCTACAGAGGGCCATTTGGATATTTATAAAATCCTTCGGGGGACATATAAAAATTCTCAACTTAAAAAATGACCCTGCCCCCCAGTAGGTCTGCCCCTTAGAGGTACGCGCCGGAGGCGCGCACGCGCCCAAAAAATGGGTGTGGCCAGTTAAAATGGGACGTGATACACATATGCCCCCAATAGTGCGGTGCCAGATCCACAATTGCCCCCACAGTGCCAGGTATACAAATACCCCCACAGTGCCAGGTATACAAATGCCCCTCTCAGTGCCAGGTATACAAATGCCCCTCACAGTGCCAGGTATACAGATGTCCCCACAGTGCCAGGTATACAGATGCCCCCACAGTGCCAGGTATACAGATGCCCCTCACAGTGCCAGGTATACAGATGCCCCCACAGTGCCAGGTATACAGATGTCCCCACAGAGCCAGGTATACAGATGTCCCCACAGTGCCAGGTATACAGATGCCCCCACAGTGCCAGGTATACAAATGCCCCCCCACAGTGCCAGGTATACAGATGCCCCCACAGTGCCAGGTATACAAATGCCCCCCACAGTGCCAGGTATACAGATGCTCCCACAGTGCCAGGTATACAGATGCCCCCACAGTGCCAGGTATACAAATTCCCCCCACAGTGCCAGGTATACAGATGCCCCCACAGTGCCAGGTATACAGATGCCCTCCCCCTTCCCCTCCGTGCTGCTTACCGTGGGACACGGAGGAGAGCGCGGCTGTCGGGTGGGAGCGGCGGTTCGAGAGCCAATCAGAGCTCGCGGACCGGCAGCCGCGGCTCCTGATTGGCTGCCGGTCCGCGAGCTCTGATTGGCTCACGGACCGGCGGCTGGTTTGCAGTACTACACGCCGCCGCTCCCACTCGACAGCCGCGCTCTCCTCCCTGTCTCCCTGTTCTGACAGCTGAGACACGCTGCCGCCGGACTGAGCGGCAGCGTGTCTCACTGACACAAGCTGGTGGGCCGGACCAAACGGCTTTGCGGGCCGTATACGGCCCGCGGGCCGGAGGTTCCCCACCCCTGCACTAAAGGGTGCCAAAGTATATAATCGCAAACCAGAATAATTTGGCTTGGGCAGCCCTGAGTAGAAGCTCATCACGGACGAGGAGGATGAGTCTGCTCTTCAGCAAGTAGGATTCCCTTCTCTCCTCTGCTGCAAAATATATATATATATATATATATATATATATATATATAGCCTACAAAAGTCTAGCTATGCCACTGTATATAACAATATGCGGTACAATAGAGCGTACCTCTACACCACACTGGGCAGACCCTGTGAAAACTATTTGGATTAAATATTTAAAAAAAAACTTTATTGGAGTAAATAATATACAGCACAGGACAGCACCACTGAACTTATATGGCAGCACCACTGGACTGGATTTATGCAGAATTATATGGATTTATATGGAATTATCACTGGACATATACGGCAGTATCAATGGACATATACGGCAGTATCACTGGACATATACGGCAGCATCACTGGACTGGATTTATACGCGGGGCATGCTGGGATGTATAGTTCCACAGCAGCTGGAGGGCTGCAGGTTGAAGACCTATGGTATAGTGCAAAGGTTCTAAAGCGCCCCGGCAGTCTGAGTTTTAGGTATATCCATTCTTTGCCACATGTGGCTTAATTAGCACCTCAGTCAATTTGATTTAACCATCTCTGCTGAGCCATGGATCTACCTAAAACCTGGACCGTTGGGGTGTCTTGAGGACCATGTTTGAGAATCTCATGGTATAGTTTGTACCCAGCGTAAGTGTAAAAGGGGTATTAGTCAAATATATAGAGAGGCAATCACGGGACCGCCTCTCGGGATCCCAGCAATCACAATGTTGATGCCTGGAATCCCTACAGGCGGTGAAATGCCACCGCCGGAACACCGGTGCCACAGGCTTTTCTCCTGTGGGTGTCCACGACACCCATAGAGGGAGAATAGATCCTATAGCGAGCCACTGTGCCCGCAAGGGGCTATTTAGCGCTCGCCCGCTGCCGGCATACAGCCACATATTTATATTTCTCTGACGTCCTAGTGGATGCTGGGGACTCCGTAAGGACCATGGGGAATAGACGGGCTCCGCAGGAGACTGGGCACACTATAAGAAAGATTTGGTACTACCTGGTGTGCACTGGCTCCTCCCTCTATGCCCCTCCTCCAGACCTCAGTTAGATTTCTGTGCCCGACCGAGCTGGATGCACACTAGGGGCTCTCCTGAGCTCCTAGAAAGAAAGTATATGTTAGGTTTTTTATTTTACAGTGAGACCTGCTGGCAACAGGCTCACTGCAACGAGGGACTAAGGGGAGAAGAAGCGAACCTACCTGCTTGCAGCTAGCTTGGGCTTCTTAGGCTACTGGACACCATTAGCTCCAGAGGGATCGACCGCAGGACCCGTCCTTGGTGTTCGTTCCCGGAGCTGCGCCGCCGTCCGCCTTACAGAGCCAGAAGCAAGAAGATGGTCCGGAAAATCGGCGGCAGAAGACATCAGTCTTCACCAAGGTAGCGCACAGCACTGCAGCTGTGCGCCATTGCTCCTCATACACACTTCACACTCCGGTCACTGAGGGTGCAGGGCGCTGGGGGGGGGGGGGGCCCTGAGCAGCAATAAAATCACCTTGGCTGGCAAAATAACCACAATATATAGCCCCAGAGGCTATATATGTGGTAATTACCCCTGCCAGAATACAGAAAAAAGCGGGAGAAAAGTCCGCCAAAAAAGGGGCGGAGCCATCTCCCTCAGCACACTGGCGCCATTTCTCCCTCACAGTTCCGCTGGAAGGAAGCTCCCTGACTCTCCCCTGCAGTCTACACTACAGAAAAGGGTAAAAAAGAGAGGGGGGGCACAAATTTGAGGCACAGTAAATATTATAGCAGCTATAGGGGACATAATTCAGTTAGTCCCTGCATTATATAGTGCTCTGGTGTGTGCTGGCATACTCTCTCTCTGTCTCCCCAAAGGGCTTTTGTGGGGTCCTGTCTCCTTTAAGAGCATTCCCTGTGTGTGTGTGCGGTGTGTCGGTACGGCTGTGTCGACATGTTTGATGAGGAGACTTATGTGGAGGCGGAGCAGATGCCTATAAATGTGATGTCACCCCCTGCGGGGCAGACACCTGAGTGGATGGACTTATGGAAGGAATTACGTGCAAGTGTCGACTCCTTACATAAAAAATTTGACGACATGCCAAATGCGGGACAGCCGGCTTCTCAGCTCGTGCCTGCCCAGGCAATTCAAAGGCCATCAGGGGCTCTAAAACGCCCACTACCTCAGATGGCAGACACAGATGTCGACACGGATACTGATACCAGTGTCGACGACGATGAGTCAAATTTAATGTCCACTAGGGCCATTCGTTGCATGATTGAGGCAATGAAAGAGGTTTTACACATTTCTGATATAAACCCAGGTACCTCGAAAAAGGGTATTATGTTTGGGGAGAAAAAACTACCAATAGTTTTTCTCCCATCTGAAGAATTAAATGAAGTGTGTGAAGAAGCGTGGGCTTTCCCTGATAAAAAATTGCTGATTTCAAAAAAATTACTAATGGCGTTCCCTTTCTCGCCAGAGGATAGGTCACGTTGGGAAACTCCCCCTAGGGTGGATAAAGCGCTCACACGTTTGTCTAAAAAGGTGGCACTACCGTCTCCGGATACGGCCGCCCTAAAGGAACCTGCTGATAGAAAGCGCCGTATTATCAGGTACAGTCCTTTCGACCCCAGAAAAACAGGCGGGGAAAAGGCGGGTCCTTTCTGTCTAGAGGAAGGGGAAAAAAGCTGCACCACGCAGCAGGTTCCCAGGAACAAAAGTCCTCCCCCGCTTCTTCCAAATCCGCCGCATGACGGTGGGGCTCCACAGGCGGAGCCAGGTACGGTGGGGGGCCGCCTCAAAAATTTCAGCGATCAGTGGGTTCGCTCACGGGTGGATCCCTGGATCCTTCAAGTAGTATCTCAGGGGTACAAGCTGGAATTCGAGGCGCCTCCCCCCCGCCGTTTCCTCAAATCGGCCTTACCGACAACTCCCTCGGGCAGGGAGGCTGTACTAGAGGCAATTCACAAGCTGTATTCCCAGCAGGTGATAGTCAAAGTACCCCTACTTCAACAAGGACGGGGTTACTATTCCACACTGTTTGTGGTACCGAAACCGGACGGTTCGGTGAGACCCATTTTAAATTTGAAATCCTTGAACACATACATAAAAAGATTCAAGTTCAAGATGGAATCGCTCAGGGCGGTTATTGCAAGCCTGGACGAGGGGGATTACATGGTATCCCTGGACATCAAGGATGCTTACCTGCATGTCCCAATTTACCTTCCTCACCAGGAGTACCTCAGATTTGTGGTACAGGATTGCCATTACCAATTCCAGACACTACCGTTTGGACTGTCCACGGCACCGAGGGTGTTTACCAAGGTAATGGCAGAAATGATGATACTCCTTCGAAAAAAGGGAGTTTTAATTATCCCGTACTTGGACGATCTCCTAATAAAGGCGAGGTCCAGGGAGCAGTTACTGGTCGGAGTAGCACTATCTCGGGAAGTGCTACAACAGCATGGCTGGATTCTAAACATTCCAAAGTCACAACTGGTTCCTTCCACACGCTTACTGTTCCTGGGGATGATTCTGGACACAGAACAGAAAAAAGTGTTTCTCCCGCAGGAGAAAGCCAAGGAGCTGTCATCTCTAGTCAGAGACCTCCTAAAACCAAAACGGGTATCGGTGCATCACTGCACACGAGTCCTGGGAAAAATGGTGGCTTCGTACGAAGCAATTCCATTCGGCAGGTTCCATGCAAGGACCTTCCAGTGGGACCTCTTGGACAAGTGGTCTGGGTCGCATCTTCAGATGCATCAACTGATAACCCTGTCTCCAAGGACCAGGGTGTCTCTACTGTGGTGGCTGCAGAGTGCTCATCTTCTAGAGGGCCGCAGATTCGGCATACAGGACTGGGTCCTGGTGACCACGGATGCCAGCCTTCGGGGCTGGGGCGCAGTCACACAGGGAAGAAATTTCCAGGGACTTTGGTCAAGTCAGGACCCTACACATAAACATTCTGGAACTGAGGGCCATTTACAATGCCCTAAGTCAGGCAAGGCCCCTGCTTCAAAACCAGCCGGTTCTGATCCAATCAGACAACATCACGGCAGTCGCCCATGTAAACCGACAGGGCGGCACAAGAAGCAGGGTGGCGATGGCAGAAGCCACAAGGATTCTCCGATGGGCGGAAAATCACGTACTAGCACTGTCAGCAGTGTTCATTCCGGGAGTGGACAACTGGGAAGCAGACTTCCTCAGCAGACACGACCTACACCCGGGAGAGTGGGGACTTCATCCAGAAGTCTTCCTACTGTTGGTAAACCGTTGGGAAAGGCCACAGGTGGACATGATGGCGTCCCGCCTCAACAAAAAGCTAAAGAGATATTGCGCCAGGTCAAGGGACCCTCAGGCGATAGCTGTGGACGCTCTAGTGACACCGTGGGTGTACCAGTCGGTTTATGTGTTCCCTCCTCTGCCTCTCATACCAAAGGTACTGAGAATAATAAGAAAACGAGGAGTAAGAACAATACTCGTGGTTCCGGATTGGCCAAGACGAGCGTGGTACCCGGAACTTCAAGAGATGATGTCAGAGGACCCATGGCCTCTGCCGCTCAGACAGGATCTGCTACAGCAGGGGCCCTGTCTGTTCCAAGACTTACCGCGGCTGCGTTTGACGGCATGGCGGTTGAATTCCGGATCCTAAAGGAAAAGGGCATTCCGGAGGAAGTCATTCCTACGCTGATAAAAGCCAGGAAAGAAGTAACCGCAAACCATTATCACCGCATTTGGCGAAAATATGTTGCTTGGTGTGAGGCCAGGAAGGCCCCTACAGAGGAATTTCAGCTGGGTCGTTTTCTGCACTTCCTACAGTCAGGAGTGACAATGGGCCTAAAATTGGGTTCCATTAAGGTCCAGATTTCGGCTCTGTCGATTTTCTTCCAGAAAGAACTGGCTTCACTGCCTGAAGTTCAGACTTTTGTAAAGGGAGTGCTTCATATTCAGCCCCCTTTTGTGCCTCCTGTGGCACCTTGGGATCTCAATGTGGTGTTGAGTTTCCTAAAATCACATTGGTTTGAACCACTTAAAACCGTGGATCTGAAATATCTCACGTGGAAAGTGGTCATGTTATTGGCCTTGGCTTCGGCCAGGCGTGTGTCAGAATTGGCGGCTTTGTCATGTAAAAGCCCTTATCTGATTTTCCATATGGATAGGGCAGAATTGAGGACTCGTTCCCAGTTTCTCCCTAAGGTGGTATCAGCTTTTCACTTGAACCAACCTATTGTGGTGCCTGCGGCTACTAGGGACATGGAGGATTCCAAGTTACTGGACGTAGTCAGGGCCTTGAAAATTTATGTTTCCAGGACGGCTGGAGTCAGGAAAACTGACTCGCTTTTTATCCTGTATGCACCCAACAAAATAGGTGCTCCTGCTTCTAAGCAGACTATTGCTCGCTGGATTTGTAGCACAATTCAGCTGGCGCATTCTGCGGCTGGATTGCCGCATCCTAAATCAGTGAAAGCCCATTCCACGAGGAAGGTGGTGGGCTCATCTTGGGCGGCTGCCCGAGGGGTCTCGGCTTTACAACTTTGCCGAGCTGCAACTTGGTCAGGGGCAAACACGTTTGCTAAATTCTACAAATTTGATATCCTGGCTGAGGAGGACCTTGAGTTCTCTCATTCGGTGCTGCAGAGTCATCCGCACTCTCCCGCCCGTTTGGGAGCTTTGGTATAATCCCCATGGTCCTTACGGAGTCCCCAGCATCCACTAGGACGTCAGAGAAAATAAGAATTTACTCACCGGTAATTCTATTTCTCGTAGTCCGTAGTGGATGCTGGGCGCCCATCCCAAGTGCGGATTGTCTGCAATACTTGTATATAGTTATTGCCTAACTAAAGGGTTATTGTTGAGCCATCTGTTGAGAGGCTCAGTTATATTTCATACTGTTAACTGGGTTTAATATCACGAGTTATACGGTGTGATTGGTGTGGCTGGTATGAGTCTTACCCGGGATTCAAAATCCTTCCTTATTGTGTCAGCTCTTCCGGGCACAGTATCCTAACTGAGGTCTGGAGGAGGGGCATAGAGGGAGGAGCCAGTGCACACCAGGTAGTACCAAATCTTTCTTATAGTGTGCCCAGTCTCCTGCGGAGCCCGTTTATTCCCCATGGTCCTTACGGAGTCCCCAGCATCCACTACAGACTACGAGAAATAGAATTACCGGTGAGTAAATTCTTATTTTAAAGCGCAACGGAATTTGCTGCACTATATAAGAAACTATAAATAATAATAAATAATACGGCAGTGCCACTGGAATTATACAGCAGGATCACTGGATTTATACGCCAGTACCACTGGAATTATATGGCAGGAGCACTGGATTTATACGCCGGTACAACTGGAATTATATGGCAGGATCACTGGAATTATACGGCAGTACCGCTGGACATATACGGCAGTACCGCTGGACATATTTACGGCAGTATCAATGGACATATACGGCAGTATCACTGGACATATACGGCAGTATCACTGGACATATACGCCAGTACCACTGGAATTATATGGCAGGATCACTGGAATTATACGTCAGTACCGCTGGACATATACGGCAGTACCACTTGACATTTATGGCAGTATCAATGGACATATACGGCAGTATCACTGGACATATACGGCAGTACCACTGGAATTATATGGCAGGATCATTGGATTTATACGGCAGTACCGCCGGACATATACGGCAGTATCACTGGACTGGATTTATACGCCAGTACCACTGGAATTATATGGCAGGATCACTGGAATTATACACCAGTACCACTGGAATTACACGGCAGGATCACTGGATTTATATTCCAGTACCACTGGAATTATACGGCAGGATCACTAGATTTATACGGCAGTATCAATGGACATATACCGCAGTATCACTGGACTGGATTTATACGCCAGTACCACTGGAATTATACGGCAGGATCACCGGAATTATACGCCAGTACCACTGGAATTATACGACAGGATCACTGGATTTATACACCAGTACCACTGGAATTATACGGCAGGGTCACTGGGTTTATACGGCAGTATCAATGGACATATACGGCAGTATCAATGGACATATACGGCAGTATCACTGGACTGGAGTTATACACCAATACCACTGGAATTATACGGCAGGATCACTGGATTTATACACCAGTACCACTGGAATTATATGGGAAGAATCACAAGATTTATACGGCAGTACTGCTGGACATATATGGCAGTATCAATGGAGATATACGTCAGTATCACTGGACATATACAGCAGCACTGGACTGATGCAGGACAACACAGCACCACTGCAATGGACTGGATTATACAGCAGCACGGGACATATGGCAGCAGAGGACACCACCACTGTGACTGTACTGATGCAGCACAAGACACTACCACTGAGGACGGAGACACGTCCTCTCTCTACACTCTCCAATGCCGGAGTGAAAATGGCGGGGACGCGCGGCTCCTTATATGAAATCCGATCCCCGCAAGAATCCGACAGCGGGATGATGACGTTTTGCCTCGTTCTGGTTTCCGAGTCAGGTGGGAAACCAGAGCCTGTCTCGTATCCGGGCCCGTGATGTGAATTCCGGGGGGGGGGGGGGGGGGGGGGTTCTCTAGTGCAAATAGAGATGGCTGAAGGTAACCTCTCCTCCCTAATTTCACTCCTGCTACCTACCAGTTCAGGCCAGGGGTACCAGATTTCTAACACGTCTACCTCTTTTACATGTTCTACCTGGCTTCTTTGCTCCCGCCATTTTGGTTTTATCACGTACCCTTCCCAACCCACTATTTATGGGATAACCCTATTTTCCTCCCAGGTTTCTCTATGGCACACTCGCACTCATGGTACTAGATCCCTACTTGTCTTAGATTTGTTATGGACCTTATTGAGGGTTACTCTTGGTGTACATTAGATACCATATCCCAGAAATTCCAAATTCCCCATCCCAGATTTTTTTAATATTTCCAATTGCACTCTTTCCGAAATTCTCTGCCTAATCTATTTGTCTTTAGGTGTCTACCACCTTTTGAGAGGATTTGTTATTATACTCCCCTTCGTAGGGGCATTATTTCTATTTTGTATTCCATGCTCCGTTCCTCGGGTTCAGACCCTGTACTGCCACATAAAAGTAGCTGGGAGAGGGACTTCCACCAGGGGACAAAGCTTGGCAGGCCATAAAACTAAATGTCGCTCAGTCATCTAAATCCTCTCTCATTAAAGAAAATTAGTATAAAATCTACACAGGATGGTATCTGGTACCCTCTAGGCTTCATAACATTTTGCCGACATCCTCACCTTTGTGTTGGCGTGGTTGTGGCTTACCAGGAGACTTCATCCACATTTGGTGGAAGTGCCCCATGATACGTCCTTATTGGGTTAAAATTAAATCTCTTCTGAGAGAGATTTTCCAATCCCGAATTGGTCTTAGCCCATGGACAGCTTTACTGGAGCTCCCGATAGTTGGCCTTAGTGCCTCTTCACTGGTCCTCCATGTTTTACATGCTGTTAGGAGTGCCCTGGCCCCGTGTTGGAAACAATCTCCCCCCCCCCCACTCCTATGCACCTGTTGTTGTCCAAAATATGGTTTATTGCTTCCATGGAAAGAATTACCCATGCTCTACATGACACCATAGATAAATTTGAGAATATATAGGATCCTTGGTTTGTTTATTCTCCCCCATCAGGACTTTGGTTTAATTTTTGCTTAGGTTCCCTCCAAACACCCATCCTTAGTGCTCTCATTTATCCTGCCACTTTCCTTGGTAACTGCGTATGGGGTCCTTGTCCATTCACTTTCACAGGTTATTTCCATGTTTCTGAACTGTTGGATTCACTCCTTGTCTCTGACACTGGTTTTGGTGTTCTTGGTAATCAGCAGATCTGGTTTTCTTCTGTGTCTGGCTCTCTGTGCTCGGTGGTCCTCCTTCCTTTTCCTGTTCTTCTTCTTCTTCTACTTCTCTCTTCTTCTACTTCTCTCTTCTTTATTTTCCACTCTCTCTCCTTTCCTTCTTTCCATTTTTCTCTTTTTCTGGTTCTAATTTTTTTTTTTGACATATGTTAAATTTGCAACTTATTTACAATGTCAGTTTATTCTGTTTATTTATTTATTTATTCTGTTTATTTTCTGAATGGTTCTATTTGATTCTTCGCAATAAACATTACTCTTTAAAAAAAATAGTTTTTTTGGGTTAGGGGCTTGAGCAGAGATGAGAGTTTTGAAATATGTTTGTTGGGCAATGTCCAGGGCATTTTCTATAAGAGTGATAGACGTTCTTGTATGTTAATTTAGAGTGCCACATCTAGGCCTACGTGAAGTGTGATGGGTTGCTGGAACCACTTTATCAAGGGTTATTTGTAGAGTCTGGTTCAGGTGTGATACAGCTGTCTCAGGAGAAGTAAATGCGGAAATAGGTGAGAGCAGTTGTTGCAGAGAGTTGGACAGGTCTTGAACATTAATTGTGTTAATATTTCTGTGGGTTTGAGGAGGATTGGACTACTTCAATCACCCAGATTGAAGTAATAGAGCAGAGCATGCAAGTGATAAGGTTGTGATCTGAGAGAGGGAAAGGTCTGTTAGTGAATTCAGAAACTGAGCATAGTCTGGTGAATACTAGATCAAGACAGTGGCCTTCTTGATGAGTCCATTGGGAGAGGCAGAGAGAGGAGGTTAGAGAGCTTAGTTCGGAGGCATGAGTAGCAGATTTCGGACTATCAGTAGCAATTTTGAAATCACCTACGATGATGGTGGAGATGTCAGAGGATAGGACGTGAGGGAACCAGGCAGAAAAATCTTCCAGAAATTGTTTGGGTTGCCCAGGTGGTTGTTAGATAGCTGCAAAACGCTAGTATTGTAAATCCTGATAGAATGTACTTCAAATGATGTGAATGTGAGTGATGAAATGTACTTCAAATTATGTGAATGTGAGTAATGGAATCTGTGGTAGAACTGTGTATGCGAAAGATTGGAAAAGTAATAATCCAACCCCATCGCCTTTAGAGTTACCAGGCCTGGAGGTGTGTGTGAAGTGGAGACCACCATGGGACTTTGCTGCAGGAGAGGCCTCATTGTATTGTGTGAGCCATGTTTATGTTATAGCCAGCAGATTGAAGTTGTTAGATATAAAGAGGTCATGTATGGATGTTAATTTGTTACAAACAGAGCATGCATTCCATAAGGCACATTTTTGTGATTTGGAGGGTGCAGGGAGACATGTTATGTTTGAGGTTGGCTGGATATCTATATTGCTGTTAGGTGACTGTGAGTGGGGCAAGTGGTTGGGTCCATTATTCTGTCAAATGTCACCAGCTAATAGAAGCAAGAGAGAAAGAAAAATACAGTTGTAGGAGGTTTGTGAATGTTTTTTATGGTGACCCGTTGTGGATGTTATTGTCAAAGCAGAAAGATAAGTAAAAAGTTCATGGGTGTTAAGAGGGGAGTGGATAATTAAGGCGGCAATGTGTACAGAGTGGTGAGTTGCAGGGAAAGTCAAGGATGTTATTGTTTTTGAGAAAAATCTATTGAGTGCAATGAAGAAAATCAATTTGTGGTACATGGTTCGTTTGAGATACAAGTACAGTTCTTTAGGCTTAGAGCGTAAAGAATTGCAATATTTAAGTTAAACATTCAAATACCTGTTTACTGGTGTTGTTCAGCTGTTCATTTACAAACAGTATGCCGGCGGTCGGGCTCCCGGCGCTCAGTATACCGGCGCCGGGAGCCCGACAGCCGGCATACCGACAATTATTTTCCCTCGTGGGGGTCCACGACCCCCATAGAGGGAGAATAAAATAGTGTGGCGCGCGTAGCAAGGGGCTCATTTGCGCTCGCCAAGCTGTCGGTAAGCCGGCGGTCGGGCTCCCGGCGCCGGGATGCTGGTCGCCGGGAGCCCGACCGCCGGCCACCCGTAGTGAACCCCTGCCAGTCAATGTGCTTGAACTCTGAGCAATCTTCTGTCTTTCTTGGGAGCCTGGTCCATCTTGGCCAGCGAACAAGTTTATAATTAGTCAGACAACAGCATGGCAGTGGCATCTGTACATCATACAGTATGGACAAAGACAGCTGCAGTAATGGTGGAGGCAGCAGACATACTTTAGGGAGTGGTCTCTAAATTACAAGGTCTTTCCACAGTTACAGATGTATACGCAGTACGGCATGCAGCACTCGTTCGCATCGCTGGCTGATCCATTGAAGTGAATGGAATGCGGGCTTATGCGCACACCGGCTCCCATTTCAAGTCTGTGGCATAGCAGAAGTGTTCGACATTCTTGAGCATTGGGTGCTCACAGCACATAGGATTGCATGGTGTGCACGCTCCCACAAAAATGCTACACGTAGGTGCAAACTGTGTGGGGACACATCTTACGTTGACATTCTGAAAATATCGGTAGGTCCTGGGTGGTGTCATTAACTTCGACCGGACCTGCTGCTGCAGGGTGCATTTCTACATGGGGACATTCCTCATCTAATTTTGATGGCCTGGCTTTTGATACCATGGTTTTATCAGCTAAGAGTTTTTCTCTCTCAGTAGTCTGTACTCTGCTGAGAACACGGACACCCGTTTCATCATGCAATTACTACAAAGTATGGAACCTCTACATCTTGTGGTGTGTACAAACATGGATTAATACCTCCAGGTGTCGACTTTCATTTTTTTTTTTTGTGGCCTTCAGGAATGTTTAGAGGCCAGTTTAAGGCTTCGTTCTTTTAAGGTACAGATTTCATTCCTGTCAATTTATATACAGAGCCGTTTGGCCCTTCCTCCAAAAGTTCAGACCTTTTTACAAGACATGATGCATATTCAACCATCCTTTAGTCTGCTGGTGGCACCGTGGTCCTGGTCCTCTCGTCCTCTCAGATCTCAAACAGTCTCCTTTTCAACCTTTGCATTGAGCAGATATTTGGTTCTTTACTTGGAAGCTGGTCTTCCTTATGGCTATTACCTCGGTGCAGCCCATTGCACTTTGGATCCACTCTGTCATCATTCGAGCCTGTACTGGTGCAGGGCAACCTGCACAACACTGGGTTCCAGTGCATTCCACTAATGCAGTTCCAACCTCCTGGGCAGTGCAACTCTGGGCTTCAGCAGGACAGGTCTGTTGGGCAGCTACCTGGTCTTCTGTTCACACTCTGTTTGCTCATTTCAGATTTTTGCTCACTTTGGGTGTACAGTTTTTCGGTCGGGCAGCCTGGGGTTTCACTCACCTGGGGCCAGCTGTTCAACGTCCAGTACTGGAATTATGGAGTTGCGGGGGGGGGGGGGGGGGGGGGGGCTTAGTATTTAAAGCTACAGTTTACATTAAGTGCCATCTCCAAGACCCAATCTGCAATTCCATTGTCCAGTGTTGCCCAGCCTTCTTAAGAGGAAAGGATTCAATGGTAAGTGACCAAAAGTGCTATTTCTCTAGCATCCATAAGGGATATTGGGGACAGATTAGTACGATGGGTATGGATGGGTCCAAAGGAGCCAGTGCACTTTAAATTTCTTCCGCTATGTGTGCTGGTTCCTCCCCTCTATGCCCCTCCCACAGGCAGTTTTAAAAAAAATGTGCCCTCAGGAGAGGATGCACACTCTGCAAGCTCCAGAGTTTTTCTTCAATTTCATTTAAACTTTTACTTATTTCGGTATGCTGTTTGGCAACAGCATGCCTGCACCGTGGGAGTTAGGGGGGGGAGACGGTCACCGGCCTCATGAGATGCTGAGCCGCTTCTCCGCTGCAGGACCACCGTCCTGAGGGGCTGTTTGTTCATCGGGGCACTGTGCTTTAGCTGTCGCAGCTGCAGCTTGCCGCACATCCCTGACAGAGCCTGAAGGTGATCGTCGTGGTAAGTACAAACCGGGGGCCCCGCTAGGTGGTTCATTGTGTGGCAGAAGCGTGGGTGAGGCGTGTTGTACTAAGCACTTATGTGAGGCTACACAGCCTGTGGAGACATAGCCAGTATAAAACTTACTAGTAGCTCCAGCGCCATAGCGGGGGACGGAGCTACATCAGAGTGGGCATAAGCAGCAGCCTCATAGAGCTCCTCCAAATGCTCACAGGATCACTGGTACCGGGTGTAGAGGGGGAGAGCCGCTATTATTGCATAGTTTACATTCCTCTGGGGAATTTTCTGTACAGCAGTATAACTGTTATATATTACTACATAAAACGCTGACAGTCTCACTGGGGCTGTACAGCGTTGGGTGCGCTGGTGTCCTGCCTTCTGTGTCTCCTCTCACATGCAATAGAGCAGGCTTGTATTATATTCAGTCTGTGTTGTATGTGTATTGTTTCTGTAGTTCACCATAAAAATGTGTGTAATGTCATATTATCCTCTATTTCATCGGGCTCCATATCCTGTGAGCAGTGTAGTCAGTCATTACAAAATGCTGACAACAACATGGGGGAGAGTCCAGAGCCTTCCTGGCTGGGGGCTATAAAAACTATGATGTCAGATATGTCATCTCAGCTCACTGCCAATGCCAATAAAACACAAGAACTGCAACAAGCAGTAGCTAGCCTAACTGCCAAGGCTGATGCTTCCCATCCCTCACTGTCTACTACAGGTGCACAAAAACGTGCTTTACCTGGAATTTTATCAGATTCTTATGATGATGTACAGGTGGATGGGGATGATGGGGATCCCATTAGAGGGGATTCCTCCCCTACACAGGGTATTGAACCCCTCATTTTGGCCATACGGGATGTGTTAAAGCTCCCCCTGGAGAACGCTACTGATCAGCAGTCATTTTTCCTCCCTCAAGACAAACTGACAGTCACTTTTCCTGATTCCAAGGAATTGGATGATTTATTTAAATTAGCCTGGAAAAATCCAGATAAAAAATATCAGGAGTTTTTTAATACCTTCCCATTTGCCCCTGAAGGCAGGAAATTCTGGGAATAATCTCCAGCACTAGACATCTCAGTCTCTCACCTTTCTAAAAAGGAGGTGCTCCCTGCTCCAGGATCTTTAATGGTTAAGGACCCGGGGGATAGGAAAATTGAGACCACTCTGAAATCTATGTACACTGCTGCAGGTGCAGCTCAAAGACCGGTCATTGCTGGTTGCTGGATGACACATGCCATTCATACATGGGCTACTCAGATTCAGGAGGTGATATGACCTTGGTTACTACTGTAACTTTCCTAAAACACATTCAGGACACGGCAAGAGTCCTCTGTGACTCTCTTAAATAGATTGGCAATATAAATGCTAGAACCACTGCTATGGCTGTGTCAGCACGCAGAGCCATATGGTTGCGTCAGTGGATGGCAGAAGCTGTCTCTAAACGTAATGTGGAATCTCTTCCCTTCACAGGTGAATGGCTCTTCGGAGCTGAAAGTTACTGCTCGGAAATATACGTTTCTACCTTCTGGGGCTCCACCTGCTAGGCATTCCTACCTGGGACCATCTACTCACTCCTTTCGGTCCTCCAGATTTCATTCTAGGGCCCGGGGGGGCCTCCAATGCAGCTAGAAGCTCAAGAGGTAAGCCTATGAAATCAGCTGTTGTTGGTTCTCAGGAACAGAGCACCAGTTCAGTTCCCACAAAGACGGTTAATTCACTACAGCCACATCTGGGATGGTTCCTGCCAAGATGCCTGGGTAAAGGACCTTATCTCTCAGGGTTATAAGCTGGAGTTCGACTGTGCTCCTCCCCAACAGTTTTTCAAATCAGGCTTCCCAGTTTTGGAAGATATGCGTGTTACGCTACTACTGGCCATCGACAAGTTGGTCCAGTCCCAGGTCATTGCTCCAGTACCCCTGCTACAGCAAGGACAAGGTTACTACTTCAGTCTGCTCATAGTGCCACAACCAGACGGGTCTGTGAGACCCATTTTGAGTCTGAAGTCCGTGAATGCTTACCTGAGGGTTTACAAATTCAAGATGAAATCTAAGAGAGCGGTGATCACGGGCCTGGAACAATAGTAATTCCTCGTGTCCCTGGATATCAAGGACTCCTACCTACCTATCCCAATTTGGCCTCCTCATCAATCCTATCTATGGTTCGCCCTACTGAACATTCACTACCAGTTTCACGCGTTGCCCTTCGGCCTGTCTACAACTCTGAGGGTGTTCACGAAGGTGATGGCAGAAATGATGTTCCAGCTCAGAGTCCAGGGGGGGGGTCAACATTGTTCCTTACCTGGATGATCTGATAAAAGCAAGTTCCAGGGAGCTTCTACTGCTCCATATAGATCTCACTATCCAACTTCTGTCTCACCACGGGTAGATCCTCAATCTACAGAAGTCTCAACTGGAACCGTCTCAAATGCTCCTGATTCTGGGTATGATACTCGATACTGTAGCTAAGAGAGTGTTCCTCCCAGAGGACAAGGTGAGAACACTTCAAGAGATAGTTTGCATTGTTCTCCGACCTGCTCAAGTTTCCATTGATCTTTGCATGAAATTGTTGGGAAAACTGGTAGCCTGGTACGAGGCGATACAGTTCGGAAGGTTCTATGCCAGACCCTTCCAATTGGACATCCTGAACAAGTGGTCCGGTTCACATCTTCAGATGCACTGGATTATTCAGCTGTCACCCCAGGCCAGGATTTCACTCCTGTGGTGCTTACAGTCTTCCAACCTGTTGGAAGGTTGACGTTTCGAGATTCAGGATTGGATCCTCCTCATGACGGATGCGAGCATGAGAGGATGGGGAGCTGTCACCTCAGGTGTTTCAACAGATTGTGGACAGGTGGGGATACCCGCAGATCGACATGATGGCGTCTCGCCTCAACAAGAAACTTCACTGTTACTGCTCGCAAACCAGAGACCCTCAGGCGAGTGCAGTGGATGCGCTGACGTCACCTTGACCTTACCGGCTGGTCTACCTATTCCCTTCGATTCCATTGATCCCAAGGGTGCTTCAGCGGATCAGACATCACAGAGTACAAGCAATCCTGATTGCGCCGGATTGGCCCCGTAAAGCGCTTCTGGACATGTCCATAGAAGACCCTTGGCCCCTGCCACTAAGAAAGGATCTGCTTCAGCAACGGCCGTTCGTCTACCCAGACTTTTGGCGGATTCGTTTGACGGCATGGAAATTGAGTGGAACATCCTAGCTCACAAAGGGCTTTCCAAAAATGTTGTTGCCACTTTGATGCAAGCCAGAAAACCTGTGATGTCAAAACACTATCATCATATCTGGAGGAGATATGTCTCTTGGTGCGAGGAATGCACGTATCCGCCTGCAGAGTTTCACTTGGGATGTTTCCTCCGTTTCCTGCAGGCTGGTGTGGATAAGGGCTCCATTAAGGTCCAGATTTCAGCTCTCTCAATTCTCTTTCAGAAGAAATTGGCTGTGTTGCCAGAAGTTCAGACCTTCTTACAAGGGGTACTCCACATACAACCTCTATTTGTGCCGCCTACGGCACCCTGGGCTTTGAATGTAGTGTTGAAATTTCTACAGTCCTCCTGGTTTGAGCCTCTGATGATGGTAGAGACAAGTACCTCACATGGAAGACAGTGATGTTACTGGTCCTGGCTTCTGCTAGACATGTCTCAGAATTGGGGGCCTTATCGTGTAAAAGTCCATACTTGGTCTTTTACGAGGACAGAGCGGAGCTCCGGACTAGACAGCATTTCCTGACGAAGGCTATCTCCGCTTTCCACCTGAATAAACCTATTGTGGTTCCGTCCTGTTCTGATGCTTCAGCTCCTCCAGAGTCTTTGGATGTTGTGCGCGCTTTGAAGATCTATGTCAGGCGCACTGCTAGGGTCAGGAAGACGGATTCCTTATTCGTGCTTTATGATGCACAGAAAAAGGGTTGTCCTGCTTCAAAGCAGACCATTGCTCGCTGGATTAGCCTTACTATCCAACAGGCCTATGTGTCGGCAGCCTTACCTGTTCCTCAGTCTCTGAAGGCCACTCTACAAGGTCAGTGTTCTCTTCCTGGGCGGCTGCCCGTGGAGTCTTGGCCTTGCAACTATGTTGTGCGGCTACCTGGTCGGGGAAGAACACCTTTGTGAAATTCTACAAATTTCATACCCTGGCCAAAGAGGATACCCACTTTGGGCAGGTGGTGCTGCACAACACTCTGCATGTTCCGGCACGTTCTGGAAGCTTTGAGACGTCCCCATCGTATTAATCTGTCCCCAATATCCCTTATGGATGCTAGCGAAAATAGGATTTTAAATACCTGCCGGTAAATCCTTTTCTCGTAGTCCATAAGGGATATTGGGGGTAGTTCCACGTTGATCGCAGCAGGATTTTTGATAGCAATTGGGCAAAACCATGTGCACTGCAGGGGAGGCAGATATAACATGTGCAGAAAGAGTTAGATTTGGGTGGGTTATTTTATTTCTGTGCAGGGTAAATACTGGCTGCTTTATTTTTACACTGCAAATTAGATTGCAGATTGAACACACCACACCCAAATCTAACTCTCTCTGCACATGTTATATCTGCCTCCCCTGCAGTGCACATGGTTTTGCCCAATTTCTAACAAAATTCCTGCTGCGATCAACTTGGAATTACCCCCATTGGGCGCCCGCCTCTGTGCTGTGACTTTCTGCAGGTTTTCTGTTCTGTGTTTCCTGTTCAGCTGTTGCTGGTTTCTGTTGCCAGCTGTTGCTGGCCCGGTTATGTTATGGTGTGCTGGTGTGTAAAGCTCACCACACTTCCTCTTGTTATGTTCCTTCTCTCAAGTATGTCCTTTCTCCTGTAACTGCCTGAGGGAGGGGGCATAGAGGGGAGGAGCCAGCACACCCAGTTGAAAAAATTTAAAGTGCACTGGCTCCTTTTGACCCTGTCTGTACCCCATCGTGATAATCTGTCCCCAATACCCCTTATGGACTACGAGAAAAGGATTTACCGGTACGTATTTAAAATACTATTTTTTTTACTAACATTCTACAAATGTGTCCTCATACACTATTGCTGCAGTCACTCCAAACACACCTTTTTGCCGCACTAGGGGGGTAATTCCAAGTCGCAGTAGGAAATTTTTTAGCAGTTGGGCAAAACCATGTGTACTGCAGGGGGGGGGCAGATATAACATTTGCAGAGAGAGTTAGATTTGGGTAGGTTATTTTGTTTCTGTGCAGGGTAAATACTGGCTGCTTTATTTTTACACTGCAAGTTAGATTGCAGATTGAACTCACCACACCCAAATCTAACTCTTTCTGCACATGTTATATCTACCCCCCCTGCAGTGCACATGGTTTTGCCCAACTGCTAACAAAGTTCCTGCTGCGATCAACTCAGAATTACCCCCCAGGTCCCATACATTTTAGCTTGTGCTGAGGGTCTTTTTCACTCAAATGTGCGTCTTATTCATGATGTGACAGAACCACTTCATGAGACTCTACTGATTAATTTATTGTGTGAAATTTGTATATTTACAGTATGTGCCCCTGAGTCTGAATCTGTATACTGGGGGGTCATTCAGACCTTAATGCTCGCTGCAGTTCTTCGCAGCGCAGCGTTCAGGTCAGAACTGCGTATGCCGACGGCTGTCATTGCCTAGCGATCGCCTCTGCCTGATTGACAAGCAGAGGCCGTCGCTGGGCGGGAAGGGGCGGCACAACGGTGTTTGGCCACCGTTTTGTGGGTGCAGTCCAGACAACGCAGGAGTGGCTGGACCGCGTGGGGGGCGGGCCGCTGCGGCAGCGTGACGTCACACAGCCGGGCAGTGACGTGTAGCTTCCAGCCAGCCGCAGGAACTGCACTGGCTGGGAGTTACTCTACAAGTGCAAAAGGATGCTTTTGTACTTGTGCGGGGGGGGGCAGCCTGACATGCAGGGCGTACTAGCCCTGTGCTGGGCGTGCCCCAGCATGTCAGGGAAGATGATCGTAGCTGTGCTACATTTAGCACAGCTACGATCAGGTCAGAATGACCCCCAAAGTTCTACGGTACAGTTGCAGCAGCTTTTTTTCATGCCAAGTTCTGTTCTGCTTTGTATACAGATATAGATACATCTGTGCATTTACTTAAATCCTACTTACTTTTTTTTATATCAATAGGAGACACTAATGTTTGTTTCCAATTTACTTTTAGTTGGAAGAATTATTGTGAAGAATAAATAGTACTTGGACTATGTCACGTTGTTGTACTAATCTACTATGGGATGTCCGGAAGCGTATACTTGGATTGGATGAACCAGATGTTGTTCGTATTAACTATTTGGGTAAGTAATGTAATACAGAAAGTAAATTTATTTACTAAACAACTTTTTTTGCATGTGGATTTAAAGTAGCAATACCATAAATTGCGAAACCAATTGTGATTTGCACTTAATGGTATTGCTGTTTTAAAGTATGCATGCAAAAGATGCTGATAATTTGTGGCTTTGAAAAACCACCATTTAACCTACATTATACATGGGTCTGTAGTGGAAATCACATGCAGTGGTGTAGTACAGCAAAGCTACATTTCTATATATATATACTGTATATATATATATATTGTATTGTGTGAATGGGGTTAATGTGTAACTTTATTGTTCCATCAACGTTTTGCAGTGCACTTTTTAGATTCCTGAAGGTCAGCATTCCCTGCCACAGGCTTAGCATCCCTTAGTACAGAGGTTCCCAAACGCGGTCCTCAAGGCACCCCAACGGACCAGGTTTTAAATGTATCCATGCTTGACCACCGGTGACTTAATTAGTGCCTCAGTCAATTTGATTTAACCATCAGTGCTGAGCCATGAATATACCTAAATCCTGGACTGTTGGGGGTGCCTAGAGGACCGCATTTGGGATCCTCTGCATTAGTAGCAAAAATGTGGCAGTGTGTGTTGGGATGTGTAGTTCCACTTCACTTGGAGGGCTGCATGTTGAATTCCCCTAATTTAGACAAAGTTTGCTGTATTTGTAAACATAACCTCTGCTTCTGAAATTGTCATTTCTGCCAAGATCCAAGAGTGTGGTTTATTTACACATAGGTTCACTTTATTAGCTATTGTCACACTTTTGAAACTTCTCTTGTGACAAGGCAGTCTTTCAGTTTTTCACCTGAGACTTGAGGTGCCAGTAGACTAGTGCGATTTGGGCCCTTTTCATCCAATTCCGACGCATCAGGCCGGGAAATAGGATGAGAAGTGGCAAATTGCATGTGAATCCAATCCGATGCGCGGCCCACTGCTCATCGGATCAGAGCCTGTAGATCGCAAGGGCTGCACTATAGATTTCTTGGTTCCGGCAGCCTTGGCTTGGATCACATACGATACATTTTATGCAAAAGGACAGCACACAATATATCGTATGTAATCCTGCCGCCTGGGAAGCTGCCGAGCAGTTCAAGGGAGACGTATGCGACTTCTCCCCTATGAGAAGCCGCAGTAGTGTTTGGGGACTTTTCCGCCTAGCCATAGACTGTTTCTTTTTTTGTGGTTTTGGAGAATCGTTATTTATTTATTTTATTTTTTGTGAAGAATAAAATTAAATAATGGTAAAGGAAAAGCATTTAAGGGTTTTCAAGAAAATCAGAATCTGCTATTTTTCTAATTTTTGAAATTAGAAATGTGCCTCAGTATTTATTTGCTAAAGTTTTAAGGAATTAACTTTCTTTGAAGGGCTTAAGCCGGGGCGGATTGGGTTTGAAAACCAGCCCAGAAAATTTCTGGTAGCAGTCCTAATGGGGATGGAGTTTTTTGAGTGGCGAGGTCTGCTGAAGGGCAGGATGCTCTGTTCTCAGAAGCAAGACTGTGCATTATTCCCCAGCGACCGCAGATTCCAGCATAAATGTACATCTTCATTACTTCCTGTCACAGCACCATCTGTAAACAAATACATCTGTAGTGTAGCACAGCACTGCCTCACTGACCGTGGCACATCCC
Source organism: Pseudophryne corroboree (assembly GCF_028390025.1). Lineage (NCBI taxonomy): Eukaryota > Metazoa > Chordata > Amphibia > Anura > Myobatrachidae > Pseudophryne > Pseudophryne corroboree. The sequence goes on from NC_086445.1 coordinate 646,653,412, forward strand.
TGCCTCACTGAAAGCAGCGCATCCCCGCCTCACTGACAGCAGCACATCCCCACCTCAATGACAGCAGCATATCCCTACTTCACTGACAGCAGGACATCACTGCCTTATCATCGCCTCATTGACAGCAGTACATCACTGCCTCACTGACAGCAGCACATCCCTGCCTCACTGAAAGCAGCGCATCCCCACCTCAATGACAGCAGCATATCCCTACTTCACTGATAGCAGAACATCACTGCCTTATCACCTCCTCAATGACAGCAGTACACCACTGCCTCACTGACAGCAGTACATCTCTGACAGCTGCACATCCCCGCCTCAATGACAGCAGCACACCCCTGCCTCAGTGACAACAGCACATCGCCCCTCACCAGGGGCGTCACAACGTTTTAGGTTGGGGGGGGGGGCAAGATTCAATCCCATTTTTGCGCCCCTGGAGGTGGAGCCACTGGGGAGGAGGAGGTGGTACCATTGGAAGGAGGCGGAGCCTCTTAGGAGTAGGAGGCTTGAAGTTCCAGGAATAAAGGTGCTACAATGGGGGTAGGAAGAGCGTGGGACCGCAGTAGCTGTGCAGCCAGCTTGGCGCCTGGGAGCACATTATACATCATGAAAAGGATGATGCTGCTCTGTCCCTGTCTGCACTGTACGGAGGATGCAGTGTGTGGTCTTTCAACTGACCGCACATTGCTCCTCCAGTCAGAGCCGACCCTAAGCAAATTGATGCCCTAGGCAAGATTTTCGTTGGTGCCCCCTAGCAGATAATCCCACCACCAAGCTTAGTGTTTATACACGGACACCAAGGCCGGTTCTAGACCTTGCAGAACTCAGAGTGACAGCATTCTTTGTCATCATCACCCCCCCTCCAACCTCCCTTTTACACATTACAACATAGGTTCAGCCACTTATATGCATTACACCACAGTTCAGTCACTTATATACATTACACCACAGTTCAGCAGCTTATACATGTTACTCCACAGTAGAGAGCTTTATACGCGTTACACCACAGTAGAGCTCCTCATACATGTTACACTGCAATAGAGACGCTATGGAAGTAGCTGTTAGGTGAGAGAGAGAGGTGAGGACGGGAGAAAGAGGTGAGGCCAGGAGAGGGGGGGAGGGGGAGAGAGAGAGAGAGAGAGAGAGAGAGAGAGAGAGGGGGAGGTGAGGACGGGAGAGAGAGAGAGGTGAGGATGGGAGAGATAGGGAAGTGAAGACAGGTGAGAGAGAGAGGTGAGGACGGGAAAGAGAGAGGGAGGTGAGGACGGGAGAGAGAGGGGCAGGTAAGGACGGGAGAGAGAGGGGCAGGTGAGAACGAGAGAGAGAGGGAGGAGAGAACGGTAAAGAGAGAGAGGGGAGAACGGGAGAGAGAGGGACGGAGAGTGGTGAGGATGGGGAGAGAGAGAGGTGAGGAGGGGAGAGAGAGGTGAGGATGGGAGACAGAGAGGGAAAGAGAGTGAGTTAGCCAGGGCAAGTGTACACCTGCACTCACCCTGGCAGGGCCAACTTGCATATCCTCCTGTCTGTGCTGATGCTGCAGCTTCTATGCTGTGCTGCTGGGGCAGGGATCCAGGACTGCCTGGGTGATGAATCTCCTCCTCAGGGCAATTAGGCTGCAGAATGGATGGGAGGGCGTGCGGCTACATGTAGTAGTTCTATGTGCCATCACCCTACGCGCTGCAGCTGATGCTCCTCTGTCTTCTCTCCCCTGCGGCTACTCCCAGAATGCCGTGATGATGACATTGCTCCCGAACCGGCATTCTGTGGAGGAGGGATGGAAAAGAAGAGTGCAGCAGTAGCGATGGATGCGGAAAATATGGCAGCAGGCGAGAGCGGTCATGCAGGCAGGGTGATTGCGGCTGCACTGTCAGACGCAGCGTCAGTCAGCCTCTTCCCTATATATACATATAAATACATTATATATTGTAGATATACATAAATACACTATATATGTATACATATATATTTCACTTACGTCCTAGAGGATGCTGGGGACTCCGTAAGGTCCATGGGGTATAGACGGGCTCCGCAGGAGACATGGGCACGCTAAAGACTTTAGAATGGGTGTGCACTGGCTCCTCCCTCTATGCCCCTCCTCCAGACCTCAGTTAGATCCTGTGCCCAGAGGAGACTGGGTGCACTGCAGGGGAGCTCTCCTGAGTTTCCCTGAAAAAGACTTTTGTTAGGTTTTTTATTTTCAGGGAACGCTGCTGGCAACAGGCTCCCTGCATCGTGGGACTGAGGGGAGAGAAGCAGACCTACTTAAATGATAAACCCTGCTTCTTAGGCTACTGGACACCATTAGCTCCAGAGGGTCGGAACGCAGGTCTCACCCTCGCCGTTCGTCCCGGAGCCGCGCCGACATCCTCCTCACAGAGCCGGAGGATTGAAGCCGGGTGAGTATTAAGAAGAAAGAAGACTTCAAAGGCGGCAGAAAACTTCAGATCTTCACTGAGGTAACGCGCGGTAACGCTGCGCGCCATTACTCCCACATATACACACACAGCGGGCACTGTAAGGGTGCAGGGGGGGCACCCTGGGCAGCAATATTAACCTCAAGGGACACTGGGATATAGATTAGATACTGCGGAGGCGGTATATTAAAAAAAACCCGCCAGTATAAATAATTTGAGCGGGACCGAAGCCCGCCGCTGAAGGGGCGGAGCTTGATCCTCCAGCACTAACCAGCGCCATTTTCTCCACAGCACACTGCAGAGAAGCTGGCTCCCTGGACTCTCCCCTGCTGAACACGGTTACAGAGGGCAAAAAAGAGGGGGGGGGGCACATTTAATTGGCGCAGTGAGTGTAATTATATATATTTATATAAAAGCGCTGTACTACTGGGATTTTATTCCAGTGTCCGGTGGCGCTGGGTGTGTGCTGGCATACTCTCTCTGTCTCTCCAAAGGGCCTTATTGGGGGACTGTCTCCATATAGATATATCCCTGAGTGTGTGGGGGTGTCGGTACGTGTGTGTCGGCATGTCTGAAGCGGAAGTCTCATCTAAGGAGGAGGTGGAGCAGATGATTGTGGTGTCTCCGTCGGCAACGCCGACACCTGATTGGTTGGATATGTGGAATGTTTTAAATGCAAATGTGTCTTTATTACATAAGAGATTGGACAAAGCAGAGTCCAGGGATAGAACAGGGAGTCAATCCATGGCTTTGACTGTGTCACAGGGCCCTTCAGGGTCTCAGAAACGTCCACTGTCCCAAGTAGCAGACACTGATACTGACACGGATTCTGACTCCAGTGTCGACTACGATGATGCGATGTTACACCCAAGGGTGGCCAAAAGTATTCATTATATGATTATTGCAATAAAAGATGTTTTGCATATCATAGATGACCCCTCTGTCCCTGACACACGGGTATGCATGTTTAAGGAAAAGAAACCTGAGGTAACCTTTCCCCCATCTCATGAGCTGAATGAGTTATTTGAAAAAGCTTGGGAAACTCCAGACAAGAAATTGCAGATTCCCAAGAGAATTCTAATGGCGTATCCTTTCCCGGCACAGGACAGGTTACTGTGGGAATCCTCACCCAAGGTGGACAAGGCTTTAACGCGCTTTTCCAAAAAGGTGGCGCTACCGTCTCCAGACACGGCAGCCCTCAAGGATCCTGCTGATCGCAGACAGGAGACTACCTTAAAATCAATTTATACACATACGGGTGCCTTGCTCAGACCGGCAATAGCGTCGGCTTGGGTTTGTAGCGCTGTAGCAGCGTGGACTGATACCTTGTCAGCTGACTTTGATACCCTAGATAGGGATACCATTTTATTGACCTTAGGTCACATTAAAGACGCAGTCCTATATATGAGAGACACTCAGAGAGACGTTGGGCTGCTAGGTTCGAGAGCCAACGCCATGGCGATTTCTGCTAGGCGAGCCCTGTGGACCCGCCAATGGACGGGTGATGCCGACTCAAAGAGACATATGAAAGTTTTGCCTTACAAGGGTGAGGTTTTATTTGGGGAAGGTCTCGCGGACCTGGTTTCCACAGCTACTGCGGGTAAATCTACTTTTTTACCATATGTTCCCCCACAGCAAAAGAAAACACCACAATATCAGATGCAGTCCTTTCGGTCGCATAAGTCTAGAAGAGGTCGGGGCTCTTCCTTCCTCGCCAGAGGTAAGGGTAGAGGGAAAAGAATGCCTGCTACGGCTAGTTCCTAGGAGCAGAAGTCCTCCCTGGCTTCTACTAAATTTACAGCATGACACTGGGGCTCCACTGAGGGAGTCCGCGCCGGTGGGGGCACGTCTTCGACTCTTCAGCCACGTCTGGGTTCAGTCAGACGTGGATCCTTGGGCAATGGAAATTGTATGCCAAGGTTACAAGCTGGAATTCGAAGACGTGCCTCCTCGCCGGTTTTTCAAATCGGCTTTACCAGCTTCTTCCCCAGAGAGGGAGATAGTTTTAGCTGCAATTCAAAAACTGTGTCAACAACAAGTGGTTGTCGAGGTTCCCCTAGTTCAAGAGGGGAAGGGGTACTATTCAACCCAATTTGTGGTACCGAAATCGGATGGCTCGATCAGAGCCATTCTAAATTTAAAATCCCTAAACCTGTACTTGAAAAAGTTCAAATTCAAGATGGAATTGCTCCGGGCAGTTATTTCCAGCCTGGAAGGGGGGGGGGGGGGGGGCGGATTTTATGGTGTCACTAGACATAAAGGATGCATACCTTCATGTCCCCATATATCACCCTCATCAGGCGTACCTGATATTTACTGTACAGGACTGTCATTACCAGTTTCAGATGTTGCCGTTTGGTAAAAATCCTCGGGGCCGTGGAAAGCCCAAAGTAATGGCGGAGATGATGGTGCTCCTGCGCAGACAGGGAGTCACAATTATCCCGTACTTGGACGATCTCCTGATAAAAGCGAGATCGAGAGATCGATTGCAGAAAAGTGTGTCGCTCTCCTTAAGAGTGCTGCAGCAGCATGGCTGGATTCTAAATCTACCAAAGTCACAGTTGATTCCAACGACTCGGCTATCTTTCTTAGGCATGAGTCTGGACACGGAACTAAAGAGGGTGTTTCTCCCAATGGAAAAAGCCCAGGAACTCCAGAACATTGTCAGAGACCTGTTGAAACCGAAAAGAGTGTCAGTCCATCAATGCACTCGAGTACTGGGAAAAATGGTGGCGACCAACGAGGCCATCCCATTTCGGCAGGTTCCATGCGAGGACGTTTCAGTGGGACCTACTGGACAAGTGGTCGGGTTCCCATCTACATCGGAAAATAAGCCTGTCCCCCAGGGCCAGTGTTTCTCCCCTGTGGTGGCTGCAGAGTGCTCACCTTCTCGAGGGTCGCAGGTTCGGCATTCAAGACTGGGTTCTGGTGACCAGGGACGCGAGCCTCCGAGGATGGGGAGCAGTCACACAAGGAAGAAATTTTCAGGGACTATGGTCAAGCCAGGAGGCTTGTCTACACATCAACGTACTGGAATTGAGGGCTATCTACAACGGCCTACGACAAGCGGAGAATATTCTTCGCGAACTACCGGTTCTGATTCAATCAGACAACATGACAGCTATGGCTCATGTAAACCGCCAAGGCAGGACAAGGAGCAGAGTGGCAATGGCGGAAGCCATCAGGATTCTTCGCTGGGCGGAAAATCACGTAAGCGCTCTGTCAGCGGTCTTCATTCCGGGAGTGGACAACTGGGAAGCAGACTTCCTCAGCAGGCACGATCTCCATCCAGGAGAGTGGGGACTTCATCAGGAAGTTTATGCAGAGATAACAAGTCAGTGGGGACTTCCTCAAATAGACATGATGGCGTCACGCCTCAACAAGAAGCTTCGGAGGTATTGTGCCAGGTCAAGGGACCCTTAGGCAGTAGCGGTGGACGCCCTGGTGACACCATGGGTGTTTCAGTCGGTCTATGTGTTCCCTCCTCTTCCGCTTATCTCAAAAATACTGAGAATCATAAGACGAAAAAGAGTGCAGACAATACTCATTGTTCCAGATTGGCCTCGAAGGGCCTGGTATTCAGATCTTCAGGAAATGCTCATAGAAGATCCGTGGCCTCTTCCTCTCAGGGGATACCTGTTGCAGCAGGGGCCCTGCATGTTCCAAGACTTACCGTGGTTACGTTTGACGGCATGGCGGTTGAACACAAAATCCTAGTGGGGAAGGTATTCCGGAGGAAGTCATCCCTACTCTGATTAAGGCTAGGAAGGAGGTGATGGCGAAACATTATCACCGCATCTGGAGGAAGTATGTATCTTGGTGTGAAGCCAAGAATGTTCCTACTGAGGATTTCCGTCTGGGCCGTTTTCTCCACTTTCTACAGACAGGTGTGGATATGGGCCTAAAGTTAGGCTCCATTGGATATGGGCCTAAAGTTAGGCTCCATTAAGGTACAGATTTCAGCCCTATCAATTTTCTTTCAGAAGGAATTGGCTTCTCTCCCAGAAGTCCAGACTTTTGTAAAGGGAGTGCTGCATATCCAGCCTCCTTTTGTGCCCCCAGTGGCACCATGGGACCTTAACGTTGTGTTACAGTTTCTAAAATCTCACTGGTTTGAGCCTCTTCAAACAGTTGAATTAAAATTTCTCACTTGGAAGGTGGTCATGTTGTTGGCCTTGGCATCTGCAAGGCAGGTGTCCGAATGGGCGGCTTTGTCTCACAAAAGCCCCTATCTGATTTTCCATGTGGATAGAGCAGAATTGAGGACTCGTCCTCAATTTTTGCCAAAGGTGGTTTCATCTTTTCATATGAACCAACCTGTTGTGGTGCCTGTGGCTACGGGTGACTTGGAGGATTCCAAGTCCCTTGATGTAGTCAGGGCCTTAAAAATGTATGTAGCCAGGACGGCTCGGGTTAGGAAAACAGAGGCACTGTTTGTCCTGTATGCAGCCAACAAGGTTGGTGCTCCTGCTTCTAAACAGACTATTGCTCGCTGGATCTGTAACACGATTCAGCAGGCTCATTCTACGGCTGGATTGCCGTTACCAAATTCGGTAAAGGCCCATTCCACTAGGAAGGTGGGCTCTTCTTGGGCGGCAGCATTACAGCTGTGCCGAGCAGCTACTTGGTCGGGTTCAAACACTTTTGCAAAATTCTACAAGTTTGATACCCTGGCTGATGAGGACCTCATGTTTGCTCAATCGGTGCTGCAGAGTCATCCGCACTCTCCCGCCCGGTCTTGAGCTTTGGTATAATCCCCATGGTCCTTACGGAGTCCCCAGCATCCTCTAGGACGTAAGAGAAAATAAGATTTTAAACCTACCGGTAAATCTTTTTCTCCTAGTCCGTAGAGGATGCTGGGCGCCCGTCCCAGTGCGGACGAAGTTCTGCAAGACTTGTATATAGTTATTGCTTACATAAGGGTTATGTTACAGTTTTGATCATTCTCGGGCTGATGCTGTTTTGTTTCATACTGTTAACTGGTTCGTATGTTCCAAGTTGTACGGTGTGGATGGTGTGGGCTGGTATGTATCTTGCCCTAGGATTAACAAAATTCCTTTCCTCGTACTGTCTGTCTTCTCTGGGCACAGTTCTTTAACTGAGGTCTGGAGGAGGGGCATAGAGGGAGGAGCCAGTGCACACCCATTCTAAAGTCTTTAGCGTGCCCATGTCTACTGCGGAGCCCGTCTATACCCCATGGTCCTTACGGAGTCCCCAGCATCCTCTACGGACTAGGAGAAAGATTTACCGGTAGGTTTAAAATCTTATTATTTACTGTACATATATAATATACTGTACATACACATGCATAAATGTAAAATCTTACTTTTTTAAAAGTGCAGCAGTTCTGTGTTCGGTCCACCCCTGCATTGGCTGCTTTGCAGTGGGGAGGGGAGGAGGAGGAGACTGGCGGATTAATGGCCGGAGTCCGACTAACTCCATAAGGACCATGGGAGGAGGAGCTGCTTCAGCTGGGCATGCGCAGCAGCCCTCCACTCCGATCGGCAGCCATATTTTTTAGGGGCAGCCAGGAGTGCCTGGTCTGACGCCGGCATATCCACTCTGCATACTGTGTCCAGCGCCGCAACCCGCATCAGCGGACTGACACCGCACCCACTCCAGCGCTATCGCAGGCGGCTCTGCTCAGATGCGCAATCGGCAGAGCCGCCGGCAACGCTGATGATCGGGTGCCCCACTGACCACCTCTGTTAGCTGAGCCTGTCCCTAGCGTAGGCAATTGTCTAGTCTGCCTACAGCTAGTGACAGCTCTGCCTCCAGTACAGCGGCGCCTCTCTCATACTGCATGGAGGATGCAGTGTGCGGTCTTTCACCTGACCGCACATTGCTCCTCCAGTACAGCGGCGCCACTCTCATATTTGGGGGGGGGCGTGCTGCCCCCTTGCCCTCCCCGTTCCGACGCCTCTGCCCCTCACTGACAGCAGCGCATCCCTGCCTCACTGACAGCATCACATTCCCGACTCACTGACAGCAGCACCTCACTGACAGAATCGCATCCCTGCCTCACTGAGTGTAGCACCTCAATGCCTCACTGACAGCAGTGCATTCCTACCTCACTGACTGCAGCGCATCCCCGAGTCACTGACAGCAGCATATCTCTGCCTCACTGACAGCGGAGCATCCCTGCTTCACTGAGCGCAGCACATCCCCACTTCACTGCAGCGCATTCTGTCCTCAGTAGCAGACATACACATTCCCCAAAACAAATCTAATTTACAGAGCTTTGCAGTAAGAGCATAAAAGTAAACGAGATACATAAAATTAAAATACAATGAAACAATTTAAATAAAAAATGTATGTGTGTAGTCTGCATGTGTGCAGTAATATGTATGAGTACAATGGGCATGTATGCAGTAGGCATGAGTGTAGTGGGCATATGTACAGTACTGGGCATGTGTGCAGCATGTACTGTATGTGTGCAGAGCAGGAGTGCAGTGGACATGTGTGCAGTATGTATGTGTGCAGTGGGCATGCGTGCAGCATGTATGTGTGCAGCATGTGTACAGTGTGCATCAGTGCGACATGTATGTGTAAAATATATGTATATAGAGCCTCAGCATGTTCTGGCAGTAATGGGGTTAGTACTGCACCAGAGAGCAATCACGCTGCCATCTCTTTGTCACAGGGAAGACATACAGCAGAGTAGTTGGCTCTGTCTACAGGCTTTCTGTGACCTCCAGAACACAGGGTTATCAGCCCAGGGTCACAGCCTCACCATACGGAGCTGTCTTATGGGATCAGAGCAAAGACTCACAGTACTATGGAGCATTGCCAACACCAGGCATGTTCGACTAGAGCAGCCGCGCAGGCCGCCACCCTTAATGGGCGCCACGCACTGGCGCCACCATATTTGTGCCTGGAGCCAGCCTGCAGTGCTTCCTGGCCTAAACTCTTGTGTATGCGGCTGTGTGGCGCCGGCGTCTGACGTCAGACGCCGGCGCAACGCGCATAGCGCGTACACAAGAGTTTTAGAACAGTCCGCCCGCGCCCTCAGCGGCACTCCCCCTCCCGCCACCACCGCAGGTATCGTGGGGGAATTTATGGATCGGGCACTGTGTGAGGGCATTGTGGGGGTATTTATGTATCTGGAACTGTGGGGGCATATCTACACTGTGGGAGCATTTATGTATCTGGCACTGTGGAGGCATATCTGCACTGTGGAGGCATTTATGTATCTGGCACTGTGGAGGCATATCTGCACTGTGGGGGCATTTATGTATCTGGCACTGTGAGGGCATTTATGTATCTGGCACTGTGAGGGCATTTATGTATCTGGCACTGTGGGGGCATTTATGTACGGTGGGGGCATTTATGTATCTGGCACTGTGGGGGCATTTATGTATCTGGCACTGTGGGGGCATTTATGTATCTGGCACTGTGGGGGCATATCTGCACTGTGGGGGCATATGTATCTGGCACTGTGGGGGCATTTATGTATCTGGCACTGTGGGGGCATTTATATATCTGGCACTGTGGGGGCATTTATATATCTGGCACTGTGGGGGCATTTATATATCTGGCACTGTGGGGGCATTTATATATCTGGCACTGTGGGGGCATATCTGCACTATGGGGGCATTTATGTATCTGGCACTGTAGGGGGATTTATGTATCTGGAACTGTGGGGACATATCTGGCACTGTGGCCATTTATGTATCTGGCACTGCTGGGGGGCATGTCATGTGTAGCTGGCACTGCTGGGGGGCATGTCATGTGTATCTGGCACTGCTGGGGGGCATGTCATGTGTAGCTGGCACTGCTGGGGGGCATGTCATGTGTAGCTGGCACTGCTGGGGGGCATGTCATGTGTAGCTGGCACTGCTGGGGGACATGTTATGTAGTGTTCCCGCTAGGCGTCTGTTGCTAGGCAATGTGTCTCAGTGCTCTGCCTGGCGCAAAGTGTCTAACATGCTCTGCCTGGCGCAAAGTGTCTAACATGCTCTGCCTGGCGCAAAGTGTCTAACGTGCTCTGCCTGGCGCAGTTTGTATAGGAGGTTCTACCTGGTGCAATGTGTATTAGCTGCACTACTGTGTGGTGTAATGCGAATTGCCACTATTATGTGGCCACACCCCTTCTCCACGAAGCAACGCCCCTAAATTGCCTTCGGCGCGCAATGTCCATGCTTTAGCATGTAGGTAGGGGAGCACCAAGCATTACAGTATGTACATCATTTTGCCCTCCTAACTTAAAAATGTGCCCTCCCTGTGATCAGCACCCTGCCCTAAAAAGTGAACACTATCATGTGTAGCTGGCACTGCTGGGGGGCATGTCATGTGTAGCTGGCATTGCTGGGGGGCATGTCATGCGTAGCTGGCACTGCTGGGGGGCATGTCATGTGTAGCTGGCACTGCTGGGGGGCATGTCATGTGTAGCTGGCACTGCTGCGGGGCATGTCATGTGTAGCTGGCACTGCTGCGGGGCAAGTCATGTGTAGCTGGCACTGCTGCGGGGCAAGTCATGTGTAGCTGGCACTGCTGCGGGGCAAGTCATGTGTAGCTGGCACTGCTGCGGGGCATGTCATGTGTAACCGGCACTGCTGCGGGGCATGTCATGTCTATCTGGCACTGCACATTATGTGTATCTGGCACTATACTGGAGACATTGCGTGTAAGGAACACTACTGTGGCTGTTATGTGTAAGGCTGCTAATTGTGTGCGTAGAGGGTGTGTGAAAAAACACTGCTCAAAAAAATAAAGGGAACACTAAAATAACACATCCTAGATCTGAATGAATGAAATATTCTTATTAAATACTTTGTTCTTTACATAGTTGAATGTGCTGACAACAAAATCACACAAAAATTATCAATGGAAATCAAATTTATTAACCGACGGAGGTCTGGATTTGGAGTCACACTCAAAATTAAAGTGGAAAAACACACTACAGGCTGATCCAACTTTGATGTAATGTCCTTAAAACAAGTCAAAATGAGGCTCAGTAGTGTGTGTGGCCTCCATGTGCCTATATGACCTCCCTACAACGCCTGGGCATGCTCCTGATGAGGTGGCGGATGGTCTCCTGAGGGATCTCCTCCCAGACCTGGACTAAAGCATCCGCCAACTCCTGGACAGCCTGTGGTGGATAGAGCGAGACATGATGTCCCAGATGTGCTCAATTGGATTCAGGTCTGGGGAACGGGCGGGCCAGTCCATAGCATCAATGCCTTCGTCTTGCAGGAACTGCTGACACTCTCCAGCCACAAGAGGTCTAGCATTGTCTTGCATTAGGAGGAACCCAGGGCCAACCGCACCAGCATATGGTCTCACAAGGGGTCTGAGGATCTCATCTCGGTACCTAATGACAGTCAGGCTACCTCTGGCGAGCACATGGAGGGCTGTGCGGCCCCCCAAAGAAATGCCACCCCACACCATTACTAACCCACTGCCCAACAGGTCATGCTGGAGGATGTTGCAGGCAGCAGAACGTTCTCCTTGGCGTCTCCAGACTCTGTCATGTCTGTCACATGTGCTCAGTGAGAACCTGCTTTCATCTGTGAAGATCACAGGGCGCCAGTGGCGAATTTGCCAATCTTGGTGTTCTCTGGCAAATACTAAACGTCCTGCACGGTGTTGGGCTGTAACCACCTGTGGACGTCGGGCCCTCATACCACCCTCATGGAGTCTGTTTCTGATCGTTTGAGTAGACACATGCACATTTGTGGCTTGCTGGAGGTCATTTTGCAGAGCTCTGGCAGTGCTCCTCCTGTTCCTCCTTGCACAAAGGTGGAGGTAGCAGTCCTGCTGCTGGGTTGTTGCCATCCTACGGCCTCCTCCACGTCTCTTGATGTACTGGCCTGTCTCCTGGTAGCGCCTCCATGCTCTGGACACTACGCTGACAGACACAGCAAACCTTCTTGCCACAGCTCACATTGATGTCCTGGATGAGCTACACTACCTGAGCCACTTGTGTGCGTTGTAGACTCCGTCTCATGCTACCACTAGAGTGAAAGCACCGCCAGCTTTCAAAAGTGACCAAAACATCAGCCAGAAAGCATAGGAGCTGAGAAGTGGTCTGTGGTCACCACCTGCAGAACAACTCCTTTATTGGGGGTGTCTTGCTAATTGCCTACAATTTCCACCTGTTGTCTATTCCATTTGCACAACAGCATGTGAAATTGATTGTCAATCAGTGTTGCTTCCTAAGTGGACAGTTTGATTTCACAGAAGTGTGATTGACTTAGGAGTTACATTGTGTTGTTTAAGTGTTCCCTTTATTTTTTTGAGCAGTGTATATTTATTTATAGTTTGATTATATGAAGTTTAAGCCACGCCCACTTTTCCAGAGGCCACACCCACTTTTCCAGGAGCGCGCGCATAGGGGTTGGGGGGTGGCGCTCTTAAATTTTCTCGCTCAGGGTACTAGTAGGCATGGAGCCGGCCCTGCTATGGAGCTGAACACAAGTCACACCAAAGCAATTTAAACATGCATGGGATAGACATAAGGATATCCTTACAAAGAAATAAGGATCAAATAAGGTTAGAGATAAAAAATAATATAAAAAAAAAAAAAAAAAAGGGCAGACTAGATGGGCCAAGTGGTTCTTATCTGCCGACAAATTCTATGTTTCTATGTTTAAAGTTCCTGTAAGCCAACTATCAGCTTGAGTCACAGATTTACAGCCTCCTAACACATTGTTATATTGTCACAGCCACAGCACATTGCTGTCACTGCTGCATACTCTCCAACATTTTACACATAAAAATCGGTACAAATTAGAAAGGGGGCGTGACCACAGGTTAAGGAGAACTTTCCTATACATTTAATGGAAATTTGGAGAGTCAAAAATCGGTACAGACCGTCAAAAAAGGTACTTTACCTGCCAAACAGGTACAGTTGGAGGGTATGATGTTGCAACTCACCAGCGTCAGTGTGGGCAGCTTCGCTCCAGTCACATGCTGACGCTCCCCACAGAACTCCAGCCCTGTCTGCATTCATTTGAATAATCCAGACCACCTAATGATAGGCATAACGGACGACCTATCTTGGCTTCTGCAGCTTGTCCTTGTAGAATAGATAGACCTGGAGGCAGACCCAGGGGAGCAGTCAGTGGAAGCAGTCAGAAAACGTTATCTGATCGCGGCAGCCGGAGATGGGCAGCCCAGTGAAGAGACAACGGGACTGGCTTAGCAGGATACATCCCAGCTGGCCAACCCCTGGCCTTAAGTATTATGACAATTTGGGACAAAATTTAAGATCAGTGATTTTTATGAGAGTGTAATATACTTGAGCCTGTAGTCTGTGATTATTGGGTCATGCTTATGGCATTAATGGCCACTGCACATTCTTTATTGATTGCACTTAATGATGATTGACATGTACACTATGTGGCCCTGTTAATCAATTAGATAAAAAACAATAGAGTAATTTAAAGGTACCAAATGCCCTTAGAAGTTAGAATACATTTCACATCAAAATACCCTTCAGATATGTCCAGGTAAAACCCATATGCCCTTTGGAACGCCATTTCCTCAAACACCTCTCATGTACCCCTTGCCCTAGAAAACAAGTACCACAACTCACATATCCCTCTGACACCACACAAATATTCCACATTTCAACCACCCCACTACTACTGGGAGTGCAAGTGGTGCACGATTACTCTGATCAATAATAAAACTTAGCCTGTACAGATTTGTCCTTATACATCTTGCCTCAATATGCCACGCAGGGAGCGGACAGATCCCTTGCAACTCCATTAACGCTGGGCATCTTTTTTGCCGAAAACACATCTTATTCACATCGGTATACGGATAAGATGCACAAGCAGACTTTGCTGATGGTATGGCGTGACTAAAAGGGGTGTTTAACATGCAGGGAGGCTAGATGTAAGTGGACACATCTGTATACAGGTTGAGTATCCCATATCCAAATATTCCGAAATACGGACTTTTTTGAGTGAGCGTGAGATAGTGAAACCTTTGTTTTCTGATGGCTCAATGGCCCTCATTCCGAGTTGTTCGCTCGGTAATTTTCTTCGCATTGCAGCGATTTTCCGCTAATTGCGCATGCGCAATGTTCGCACTGTGACTGCGCCAAGTAAATTTGCTACGAAGTTTGGTATTTTACTCACGGCATTACGAGGTTTTTTCTTCGTTCTGGTGATCGGAGTGTGATTGACAGGAAATGGGTGTTTCTGGGCGGAAACTGGCCGTTTTATGGGTGTGTGTGAACGCTGCCGTTTCTGGGAAAAACGCGGGAGTGGCTGAAGAAACGGGGGAGTGTCTGGGCGAACGCTGGGTGTGTTTGTGACGTCAAACCAGGAACGACAAGCACTGAACTGATCGCACTGGAAGAGTAAGTCTCGAGCTACTCAGAAACTGCACAGAGAAGTCTTTTTGCAATATTGCGAACCTTTCGTTCGCAATTTTGATAAGCTAAGATTCACTCCCAGTAGGCGGCGGCTTAGCGTGTGCAATGCTGCTAAAAGCAGCTTGCGAGCGAACAACTCGGAATGAGGGCCAATGTACACAAACGTTGTTTCTCATACGTCCTAGAGGATGCTGGGGACTCCAAAAGGACCATGGGGTATATACGGGATCCGCAGGAGACATGGGCAGACTATAAGACTTTGAATGGGTGTCAACTGGCTCCTCCCTCTATGCCCCTCCTCCAGACTCCAGTTAGACTCTGTTCCCAGAGAGACTGGACACACACTAGGGGAGCTCTCCTGAGTTTCTCTGAAAATACTTTGTTAGGTTTATTATTTTCAGGGAGACCTGCTGGGTACAGGCTCCCTGCATCGTGGGAGTGAGGGGAGAGAAGCAGACCTACTTCTGTGAGTTTCAAGGCTCTGCTTCTTAGGCTACTGGACACCATTAGCTCCAGAGGGTCTGATCACTTGGTTCGCCAAGCTGCTCCTTCCCGGAGCCGCGCTGTCACTCCCCTCACAGCCAGAAGAAAGAAGCCGGGTGAGTATTAGAAGAACAGAAGACTTCAGTGATGGCAGAAGACTTCAGAGTCTCTGAGGTACCGCTCAGCGGTCGCGCTGCGCACCATTGCTCCCACACACAAGCAGCACTACATGGGTGCAGGGCGCAGGGGGGGCTCCCTGGGCAGCAATTATACCTCATGTATACATCCTGGCAAAGAAGTATACAGTGCATAGGCACTGTATACAGACCCCCGTCAGTATAAAAATTTGAAAAATTAGCAGGACTTTAGCGCCCCGAGAAGGGGGCGTGGCTTAGCCCTCACAACTCTATACAGCGCCATTTTCTCCTCACAGAGACGCTGGCCCGCCAAAACACTGTGGAACAACTAAGTGTAAAACGGAGGGGGGCACAGTTGCACTATGGGTTCATATATGAAGCACTATATGTCAGGATTCTGATTTTGTCTGTCCCCGGCGGGGGCGCTAGTGGGTCAGTGTTGGTGTGATGTAATACACGAGGAGACCGAAGAATAGTCCTGCGCATAGGCGCTGATATTTATTATGTCACAGGGATCACAAAGCAATTGAATAACAGGTGCAGTGGAATGCAAAACCAGAAATAACAGGAAATAAATATTCAAAAGTCACTGGTAACTATGATTGAAACAAACAGAACTCCGGTAATTGTAAAAAGCACACAGTCTCAGTATAACTCAGGATGAAATAACTTTGGAAAAAACAGAACTCTGATAACTGTACAGTCTCTATGAAGCACAAGTCCAGATAGCCTAACGGGCTTAAGCAGGAGACAGTCTCTAAGCAAATAGATGTTAACTGCTGAGATGCACAGATGGTAACTGATAATGAGTGCACAGGTAGATAATGATAAAACACCTGAGGAGAGTCTCTTACTGCTGGTGGATTGTGGATGGAGTTTGTAGTTCCACAGGAACACTGGAACAGGGAGATGACTTGGAGATGCCAGAAATAGAAGACTGCTGGAAACAAAGGCTTGAAGACTGGAACCTGGAACTGGAACGGAACTGGAACTGCTGGGACCTGTAGTTCCACAGGTCCAATACACAGGGGTATCTCTGCAGACAGATGACTGCAAACAGGAGCCGCCTGTTCACAGAATGTGACGTGTTGTCCAAGGCGATGAGACTGAGCCAGGAACTGGAGTTTATACCCCTTGGTCTGTGATGATTGGATGTTGCATCTGTGAGGACACACCCTGCTGGATTAGGTGTTCAGATCAGCTGTGAGTTAGCTGAAGCACTGTGTACTCCAGGCTGCAGTAGACCGAAAACTGGAACTGGAATAGAACTGAACTGCTGGAACCTGTAGTTCCACAGTAGTGATGCGACGGAGAATGCAGATTCCTGACACTATATATATATATATATATATATATATATATGGAATCTTGGAGAGGGCGGCACTCAAAGACTTGAACAGCAAAAGGTGAATATCAAAACCCCGCAGGGCAACCTTTAATGTAACGTTTCGGGGACTGACCCCTTCTTCAGGTCTGAAGAAGGGGTCAGTCCCCGAAACGTTACATTAAAGGTTGCCCTGCGGGGTTTTGATATTCACCTTTTGCTGTTCAAGTCTTTGAGTGCCGCCCTCTCCAAGCTTCCACATATTGTTCAATGGCTCCAGGCCCTGAAGGGAAGGCACCTGAGCAAGATTTCTGGCGTCAGACCGGAGTGCCGGGGTTCCAGTGTTGTGTGTGTGTGTGTGTATATATATATATATATATATATATATAAATGAGCGTGTGGTTAATGAGTTGTTAAAAGTTTCTGTGTTTTCCCTGTCAGATACTGGAATCTACCCATTATAGCTTTAGTACACGTGTGTCGACATGTGTGAGTGCTCTGCCACAAACAGCTATGGGAATCCCTCTGTCAGCATTGTCGACTCCTGATGGTACTTGATTCAGTAGATGAAGTGTCAGCATGTCGGTAGTTGTAAGCTTTTCCAAAGTAAACACTGTATGGGAGACACAGTCGTATGTCGGTGACCCTGTCGGCACCAACTGTATGACTGGGTGTAAATTAACATGATAATGTAAAAAACCTATACCTGCGTGTGTGTGTGTGTGTGTGTGTGTGTATATATATATATATATATATATATATATATATATATATATATATATATATAAATATATATATGTATGGTACGGATCCATTGTGCTGTAGCTCGAGCACAGACGTAGTAGTATTTGTGGGGGAGTGATATTAAAATGATGTATATATTTCCCTCAGACCACTCGGGGGTCGCAAGAATGTTATTTTGCCCGGTTACTACTCCCTGTTGTCGACGAATACTATGTCTTATGTCGACCATAATGTTTCCTGGTTAGATCCACAACATTGACATTCAGTACATGTTCATACACATTCAGAACACATTAATGTCACTAGGGACCCTGCTGTTCCTGACAAAATACATATAATAGAATATGTGTATTTAAATATGTATATTCATATTACGATTTCTAATGAATGCTGAAGTAAAGTTATTCCTTTTCATGTGCTGGTCGCTCTGTTGATAAAGCTCTAGGTCAGCCGTGATGAGATGGTCTTAAATCCTCACGAGGAGTACGAGTGTTTATTCTTTTCCCGCCGTGGATAGAATAAAGTGAAAGACAACCCCTGGTCTGCACGGGGCCCTGTCACAAAGGATTGTATCCAGGAAGCTAAGCGATATTTTAATTATATGCTTTGATGATATTTGCATTACATACGCATGGGGGAGTGCTTGTATTCAGAAATGGTCGGTTACCTTGTTATCCGATATAATTACCCTGGGGAGAAATGGGATATTCCTTAAGTTGTGTCTTATCCAGAACATTGCAGCATGCTGCCGTGCGATTACAAGAGGTATGGACTGACTCCGAGAAATACTGGAGTATCTTCCCTATGAAGTTTGGGAATGGCTTTATTAAGTTGACCTCGGCAGATACCACTGGTAAGTCTACCTTCTTGAGCTATGTTCCCTCACAACGGTTGGTGACGCATTTTTTGTGCGATGCAGTCATTTTGACCGGTTGGATACCGTTTTTTCCCCCCTTCTTTACAGGTAGAGGAAGGTGAAAAGGTAAGAGGTCTGCAGCCTTTTCAAGTTCGCAGAAACAGATATCGTCGTTTCTACCACATCCACCGCATGTCGCTGGGTCTATCTTGCTGGAGCCCACACCGGTGGGAACTCGTCTAATACTCTTCAGTCAGTCCTAGAATGGACTTGGACCAGTGAGTTAAGAATAGAGTCCAAAGGGGGACATACTGGAGTTTCCAGATGATTCCCCTCACTGATTTTCAAATAGGTCTTACAATTCTCCTCTGGACGGGGAGGTAGTATGCGACGCCATACAAGAGTCGCGTCAGGAAAAAAAAAAGCTATTATTCAAGCTTTTTCATGCTTCTGAGCCTGGACAGCTCAGTCAGAACAATCCCCCAAAAATTTCTACTTAAGAATTGAACTACAAGATGGAATCTCTCAGGGCAGGGATCTCCAACCTGTTAAAGAAGAAAGAGGGTTTAAATGCGGTTTCATCCGTATTAAGCTTACCTGGTTTTGCTATTCAGGATTGTCATTGCCATTTCACCAGAGTGATGGCAGTATGATGGTTTTCCTTCAATAGTAAGAGCCATTATTATTCTGTACTGGGACGCTCTCCTGACTACGGCGAGGTCAAGAAACAAGTGGTACAAATCGTTGTTTCTCTCTGACAGTTCTTCAACACAGAGAATCACTGTTGATCCCAACGACGCAGATGTCGGAGTTGGGAATAAGATTAGATAATGAACTGTTAAGAGTTTGTTTTTTCCTGTGGAAAAGAGATCTGAGGATCCAGAGTCGGATCAGATTTGCAACAGTGTAAACCCATCAATACGTTCCGTGGATGAAGAAGATGGTTGCGGCCTACGAGGCCATTCGGTGAGCAGGTCAAATGCCAGAGTGGTTTTTGCGGGACCAGTTGGACATGTGGTCCGGGTCTCACCTGCACATGCACCGGAAAATAATCCTATTTTCCAGGACCAGGATATCTCTCCTGTGGTGGCTGCATAGTTCTCACCTCCTAGAGGGACGAAGGTTCGGGATCCAGGATTAGATCTTGGTGTCCATGGATACAAGTGTCCGAGGCTGGGGAGCTGTCTTTCCAGGGGAAAAGGTCAAGCCGGGAAGCTTGTCTGCAATAAGCATTCTTGAATTAAGATCTATTTACAACGGAACATCTTCTTCGCGATCTGCCCGTCTTAATTCTGTCGGACGACTTAACAGCAGTGGCGTAAGTAAGCCGCAATGGCAGAAGCCGCAAAAGTTTTCCGCTGGGCGGAAAGGCATGTAAACGCTCTATTAGCGGTCTTCGTTCCGGGTGTAGACAACGGAGAAAGACTTCCTCAGCAGACACGATCTCCATCCAGGAGAGTGGGGTCTTCATCAAGAAGTTTTCACAGAAGTGACAAGTTTTTGGGGAATTCCTCAATTAGACATGATGGCATCTCGCCTCAACAAGAAACTTCAGGGATATTGTTCCAGGTCAAGAGACACTCAAGCAAAAGCAGTGGACGCCCTTGTGACACCGTGGGTGTTTCAGTCGGTCTATGTGTTCCCTCCACTTTCACTCTTTCCGAAGATGATAAACCTAAGAAGAACAAAGGTTCAGGCGATCCTCATTGTTCCGGTCTAGCCAAGGAGGGCTTGGGATCCAGATCTTCAAGACTTACTCATAGAAGATCCCTGGCCTCTTCCTCTAAGAGAGGACCTGTTACAGCAAGGACCGGGCGTGTATCAAGACTTACCGCGGCTGCGTTTGACGGCATGGCGGTTGAATGCCATATCCTAGCCTGAAAGGGTATTTCCAGTGAAGTCATTCCCACATTGCTTCAGGCTAGGAAAGGAGTAACGGCTAAGCTTTACCACCGTATTTGGAGGAAGTATGTGTCTTGGGGTGAATCCAAGAAGGCTCCTACGGAAGAATTTCAGCTGGGTCGTTTTCTCCATTTTTTGCGAGCAGGAATGGATGCAGGCATAAAGTTATGCTCCATTAAAGTGCAGATTTCGGCCTTATCAGATTTCTTTTAAAAAAGAATTGGCCACCCTTCCAGAAGTTAGACTTTCCTGAAAGGAGTGCTGCACATCCAACCTCCATTTGTGCCCCAGTGCCACCATGGGACCTTAACGTGGTATTGCAGTTTCTTATGTCACACTGGTTGGAACCTTTACGAAAGGTTGAGTTAAAATTTCTCACTTAGAAAGTGGTCATGCTGTTGGCCTTGGCGTCCGCAAGGCAGGTGTCGGAATTAGCGGCTTTGTCTCACAAGTGCCCTATTTGATCTTCCATGTCGATAGAGAGGAATTGAGAACTCGGCAACAATTTCTACCGAAAGTGGTTTCTGCGTTTCACATGAACCAACCTATTGTGATGCTTGTGGCTACAGAAGCTTTGGCTGATTCGAAGTCTCTCAAAGTAGTCAGAGCTTTGAATATTTATGTCGCCAGAACGGCTCAGATTGGGGAAACAGAGGCTCTGTTTATCCTGTATGCTCCCAACCAAATTGGGGTTCCTGATTCTAAGCATACTGTTACACGCTGGATCTGTGATACGATTCGGCATGCTCATTCTACGGCTGGATTACCGTTACCGAAGTCGGTGAAGGCCCATTCTACCAGGAAGGTGGGCTCTACTTGGGCGGATGCCCGAGGAGTCTCAGCGATTTAACTTTGCTGAGCAGCTGCTTGGTCGGGTTCAAACACTTTTGCTAAGTTCTACAAGTTTGATACCCTGGCTGATGAGGACCTCATGGTCCTTTTGGAGTCTCCAGCATCCTCTAGGACATATGAGAAAATAGGATTTTCATACCTACTGGTAAATCCTTTTCTCTTAGGGGTCGATTCTATTCGGCAACTTAAGAATAGCGCCGGGAATTAGCTCCCGACGCTATTCAATTCAGCTGCTAGTGACCCGCAATTGTCGGGAATTCTTCTCTCATCCCCGGGGGATGAGAGAAGAAACCCGACAAAAGTGCTGCCTCGCGGCCGGCGCAAGGCTGATTCTGTCGGGAATCAGCATCGCCGCGGGTAGTTAAGTCGGAGAATGCCCGTTCTCCCAACAAAACGGGACATCGCCGACTTAACTGGAGCTGAATTGAATAGCGTCGGGAGCTAATTCCCGGCGCTATTCTTAAGTTGCCAAATAGAATCGACCCCTTAGTTCCTTAGAGGATGCTGGGCGCCCGTCCCAGTGCGTACTGTATCTGCAGCTATTGGTGGTTACACTCAGGTGGTGTTTCTTTTCAGTCAAGTCTGTTGCTGAAGTTATTCATACCATGGCATGCGGTATGCTATTATTGGTCGTGTTTACACACAGGTTGTTACATTTTCGGTCAGCATATTGCTGTATATTTTTTCATGCCATCGGCTGGTGTTCTTTTGAATGCCACGTTCTGCGGCATGTTCGAGGTGTAAGCTGGTATGACACTCACCGTGTTTAAACGATAAATTCTTTTCTCGAAATGTCCGTCTCTCTGGGCACAGTTCTCTAACTGGAGTCTGGAGGAGGGGCATAGAGGGAGGAGCCAGTTCACACCCATTCAAAGTCTTATAGTGTGCCCATGTCTCCTGTGGATCCCATCTATACCCCATGGTCCTTTTGGAGTCCCCAGCATCCTCTACGGACTAAGACAAAAGGATTTACCGGTAGGTATTAAAATCCTATTTTAATACACAAAGTTATTAAAAATATTGTATTAAATGACCTTCAGTCTGTGTGTATAAGGTGTATATGAAACATAAATGAATTGTGTGAATGTATACACGCTTTGTTTAATGTACAAAGTTATTAAAAATATTGGCTAAAATGACCTTCAAGCTGTGTATATAAGGTGTATATGAAAGATAAATGTATGCTGTGCTTAGACTTCCATCGCCATGATATCTCATTATGGTATGCAATTATTCCAAAATACGGAAAAATCCGATATCCAAAATACTTCTGGTCCCAAGCATTTTGGATAAGGGATACTCAACTTGTACAGGTTGAGTATCCCTTATACAAAATGCTTGGGACCAGAGGTATTTTGGATATCGGATTTTTCCGTATTTTGGAATAATTGCATACCATAATGAGATATCATGGCGATGGAAGTCTAAGCACAGCATACATTTATCTTTCATATACACCTTATATACACAGCTTGAAGGTCATTTTAGCCAATATTTTTTATAACTTTTTACATTTAACAAAGTGTGCCTACATTCACACAATTCATTTATGTTTCATATACACCTTATACACACAGCCTGAAGGTCATTTAATACAATATTTTTAATAACTATGTGTATTAAACAAAGTTTGTGTACATTGAGCCATCAAAAAACAAAGATTTCACGATCTCCCTCTCACTCAAAAAAGTCCGTATTTCGGAATATTCCGTATTTCGGAATATTTGAATATGGGATACTCAACCTGTATTATGTTCCTTGTTTAATAAAGTAAGCAGATACAGAAGAGATTTCATATGGTGCAGATTACATATGCAACTACATCAGATCTCCAGTATCGTTCAGGTGCTGTGTGATTTGCCTGTGTTGATGAGGTCACATGATGTGGCTGCTCTGGGAAAATAATAGTCAAGTTAATTCTTACTCTTTACTTATTGATTCTCAAAGATTCACACTCTAACCATGTGTAAGAGCTGGGGCTGCAGGTGAAGCTCAGCAGAAACAAAGCAGAGATCAACAGCTCGAACTGTTGGAGCATACAACATAGACAGGGACTAACAGGACATAACGCACTAAGGAGTTGGAGTTGGGGGCCTCAGGTGAAGGTTGTTGTCCATCACAGCATTACATTGACACAAGGTCAACATGTCCACTAATGACATGAACAGCGGGCATATTGCCCCCATGATTTGTCACTGCCGAGAATGTTAATAGGCATCATCCAGCAGCCTGGAATGTTCCATAACATATGGCATTTTCTTTTTAGGGTCCATGGTCTCCACAGGGTATGCTTGATGGAGACCAAGATAAGTCACAGAACAACAAAGCTTTTGAGCCTCCTAGGATGCACTCGGTCCCTCTCCCCTTATACCCCGTCCACAGCTCAGGCTCTTCAGGTTTAGTTAACAAGCCCAAAGCAGGAGCTGGAGAAGAGAGAAGAAAGAACGGTACACACAGGAAACACACTCTAACTGATAGGAGACACAAACTGGTGACCGAAAAAGTAATCCATTGAAGCTAGGTGCATCAGGGTGGACATCCTGTGGATCCCATGGACCTCAAAGAAAAATTGTTAACAAGGATAAGTTTTACCATTAACTCCCATTATGTCCCAAAGCAGTTGTAATAAGGAGGGGATGCTCCTAAACTAAACAAAGTCATTCTTTTCTTACCTTAAGTCAGGCTTTTTCAACCAGTGTGCCGTGGCACACTAGTGTGCCGCGACCAGTTGCAAGGTGTGCCGTGGAGCCAGAGCAGCTTCCTGCACCTTCAGAGTGAACTGTTGGCCCGGGCTCTTCTTAGAGGAATAGTCATGCTCCGGCCGTGACCTGCATCTGCACATGGGTAATTATACATCAATATACACAAAAGTTCATCATTAAATAAGGCTGTGATTATTTTTACGAGACATTTATTAAACACTGGGACGCCAGTGTACTTCTATTTTTATCTAGCAATATAACAAAGATATTTCATCTCATTGTATGCTATACTAATTGTGATTATAAATTAACTGTTGCCTAATACATGCTGCTTATCTTGTATGAAATGTACACCTCTTTTTAAATATTAGATAAAGAATTTATTGTTATACTTTCACAGTTCTACTGAGTCAATCATTCTATATGACAGACTGCACACCATAGTTTAATCTGATACAGTGTATATTTAGCGCAGAGTATACATTTTTTTCTTGTTTTTCAATTAATTGGCAACCTAGCTAGTTGTTCTACTCAGCTGCTATTGATGCACTTTATGTAATTAATTACTAATTGTTATCAGCGCCGGAAGAATAACAGTTAAGGACAGGTGTCCTGCTCTGTTTATTCCCTTGTATTCTTCCGGCCGTGACCTATGCCTTGAAGACGCGGCGGTGTGATATCATAGGTTACGGCCGCCGCATCTCACCACCCAGCCAACCCACCCGCCTGCATACTCATCTTCCAGTTCCTGCCTGCATACACAGCTTTCCTTGCCCACCCACATCCACACCTGCCCGACTGACCGCTGCTCAGTATTCGCAGCACTCCACTATGAGCAATCCCCGCCACTGAGGGACAGGGAGGGGGACAGCTGACCGGTAGGGGCTAATATTTTTTATTTTATTTCTCCTGTGGGGAACAATAGGATTTATGTGGGGAGAATAAGAATTTATGGGGGAAACAATGTGAATAATTCATGTGGGGAGCAATAGGATTTATGTATTGAGCAACATGATTTATGCGATTGTTTTCTCTGTGTAGGCCAATGTATGTGTGGATTTTTTTTTTTACTGTGAGGGCCAATGTGTGTGTTTTGTTTTTTTCTGTGGGGAACTTATGGTGTGCCTTGGCAATTTTAAAATATTGTTCGGTGTGCCGCGAGTAAAAAAAGGTTGAAAATCACTGCCTTAAGTGCTTGTGTATTTATATCACCTGTTCAATTGCTGTGTAGGGTATATTAAAGAGAAAGTTTGCAGAACGGCAACAAAATATCTGAAATAAATGCCTCGAAGTTCAAGTTTGTCAAATGATTGAAATAAATGTATTTTCTCTAACGTCCTAAGTGGATGCTGGGGACTCCGTCAGGACCATGGGGAATAGCGGCTCCGCAGGAGACAGGGCACAAAAATAAAGCTTTAGGATTAGGTGGTGTGTACTGGCTCCTCCCCCTATGACCCTCCTCCAAGCCTCAGTTAGGTTTTTGTGCCCGTCCGAGCAGGGTGCAATCTAGGTGGCTCTCTTAAAGAGCTGCTTAGAAAAAGTTTTTTAGGTTTTTTATTTTCAGTGAGTCCTGCTGGCAACAGGCTCACTGCATCGAGGGACTTAGGGGAGAGAATTTCAACTCACCTGCGTGCAGGATGGATTGGATTCTTAGGCTACTGGACACCATTAGCTCCAGAGGGAGTCGGAACACAGGTCTCACCCTGGGGTTCGTCCCGGAGCCGCGCCGCCGACCCCCCTTACAGATGCTGAAGATTGAAGGTCCGGAAACAGGCGGCAGAAGGCTCTTCAGTCTTCATGAAGGTAGCGCACAGCACTGCAGCTGTGCGCCATTGTTGTCACACACTTCACACCAAGCGGTCACGGAGGGTGCAGGGCGCTGCTGGGGGCGCCCTGGGCAGCAATATTTTAATACCTTAAGGCAAAAGAATACATCACATATAGCCATTATCTAAATCTACGGGAGGAAAGCCCGCCGAAATAGGGGGCGGGGCTTATTCTCCTCAGCACACAGCGCCATTTTCCTGCTCAGCTCCGCTGTGAGGAAGGCTCCCAGGACTCTCCCCTGCACTGCACTACAGAAACAGGGTAAAACAGAGAGGGGGGGGCATTTTTTGGCGATATATTGGATATATTTAAGCTGCTATAAGGAACAACACTTATATAAGGTTGTTCCCATATATATTATAGCGCTTGGGTGTGTGCTGGCAAACTCTCCCTCTGTCTCCCCAAAGGGCTAGTGGGGTCCTGTCTTCGATAAGAGCATTCCCTGTGTGTCTGCTGTGTGTCGGTACGTGTGTGTCGACACGTATGAGGACGATGTTGGCGTGGAGGCAGAGCAATTGCCGATAATGGTGATGTCACCCCCCAGGGAGTCGACACCGGAATGGATGGCTTTGTTTATGGAATTACGTGATAATGTCAGCACATTACAAAAATCAGTTGACGACATGAGACGGCCGGCAAACCAGTTAGTACCTGCCCAGGCGTCTCAGACACCGTCAGGGGCTGTAAAGCGCCCTTTACCTCTGTCGGTCGACACAGACCCAGACACAGACACTGAATCTAGTGTCGACGGTGATGAAACAAACGTATTTTCAAGTAGGGCCACACGTTATATGATCACGGCAATGAAGGAGGCTTTGCATATCTCTGATACTGCAAGTACCACAAAAAGGGGTATTATGTGGGGGGTGAAAAAACTACCTGTAGTTTTTCCTGAATCAGAGGAATTAAATGATGTATGTGATGAAGCGTGGGTTAACCCAGATAGAAAAATGCTAATTTCAAAAAAGTTATTAGCATTATACCCTTTCCCGCCAGAGGTTAGGGCGCGCTGGGAAACACCCCCTAGGGTGGATAAGGCGCTCACACGCTTATCAAAACAAGTGGCGTTACCGTCTCCTGATACGGCCGCCCTCAAGGATCCAGCGGATAGGAGACTGGAAACTACCCTAAAAAGTATATACACACATACTGGTGTTATACTGCGACCGGCCATCGCCTCAGCCTGGATGTGCAGTGCTGGGGTCGTCTGGTTGGATTCCCTGACTGAAAATATTGATACCCTGGATAGGGACAGTATTTTATTGACTATAGAGCAATTAAAGGATGCTTTCCTTTATATGCGAGATGCGCAGAGAGATATTTGCACTCTGGCATCGAGAGTAAATGCGATGTCCATATCTGCCAGAAGGAGTTTATGGACGCGACAGTGGTCAGGTGATGCGGATTCCAAACGACATATGGAAGTATTGCCGTATAAAGGGGAGGAATTATTTGGCGTCGGTCTATCGGATCTGGTGGCCACGGCAACTGCCGGAAAATCCACTTTTTTACCTCAGACCCCCTCCCAACAGAAAAAGACACCGTCTTTTCAGCCGCAGTCCTTTCGTTCCTATAAGAACAAGCGGACAAAAGGACAGTCATATCTGCCTCGGGGCAGAGGAAGGGGTAAGAGAGGGCAGCAAGCAGCCCCTGCCCAGGAACAGAAGCCCTCCCAGGGTTCTGCAAAGCCCTCAGCATGACGCTGGGGCCTTACAAGCGGACTCAGGAACGGTGGGGGGTCGACTCAAGAATTTCAGCGCACAGTGGGCTTGCTCACAGGTGGACCCCTGGATTCTGCAGGTAGTATCTCAGGGTTACAGGTTGGAATTCGAGAAGTCTCCCCCTCGCCGGTTCCTAAAGTCTGCTTTGCCAACGTCTCCCTCAGACAGGGCGACGGTATTGGAAGCCATTCACAAGCTGTTTGCTCAGCAGGTGATAGTCAAGGTACCCCTCCTACAACAGGGAAAGGGGTATTACTCCACGCTATTTGTGGTACCGAAGCCGGACGGCTCGGTAAGACCTATTCTAAATCTGAAATCTTTGAACCTGTACATACAAAAATTCAAGTTCAAGATGGAGTCACTCAGAGCAGTGATAGCGAATCTGGAAGAAGGGGACTTTATGGTGTCCCTGGACATAAAGGATGCTTACCTGCATGTCCAAATTTGCCCTTCACATCAAGGGTACCTCAGGTTCGTGGTGCAAATTATCAGTTTCAGACGCTGCCGTTTGGATTGTCCACGGCACCTCGGGTCTTTACCAAGGTAATGGCCGAAATGATGATTCTTCTGCGAAGAAGAGGCGTATTAATTATCCCTTACTTGGACGATCTCCTGATAAGGGCAAGGTCCAGAGAACAGCTGGAGGACGGAGTAGCACTAACCCAAATAGTGCTGCAACAACACGGGTGGATTCTGAATTTTCCAAAATCTCAGTTGACCCCGACAACACGTCTGCTGTTCCTGGGAATGATTCTGGACACGGTTCAGAAAAAGGTGTTTCTTCCGGAGGAGAAAGCCAGGGAGTTATCCGAACTTGTCAGGAACCTCCTAAAACCAGGGACAGTGTCTGTGCATCAATGCACAAGAGTCCTGGGAAAGATGGTGGCTTCTTACGAAGCGATTCCATTCGGCAGATTCCACGCACGAACTTTTCAGTGGGATCTGCTGGACAAATGGTCTGGATCGCATCTGCAGATGCATCAGCGGATAACCTTATCGCCACGGACAAGGGTGTCTCTTCTGTGGTGGTTGCAGAGTGCTCATCTGTTAGAGGGCCGCAGATTCGGCATACAGGACTGGGTCCTGGTGACCACGGATGCCAGTCTGAGAGGCTGGGGAGCGGTCACACAAGGAAGAAACTTCCAGGGAGTATGGTCAAGCCTGGAGATGTCTCTTCACATAAATATACTGGAGCTAAGAGCGATTTACAATGCTCTAAGTCTGGCAAAACCCCTGCTTCAGGGTCAGCCGGTGTTGATCCAGTCGGACAACATCACGGCAGTCGCCCACGTAAACAGACAGGGCGGCACAAGAAGCAGGACAGCAATGGCAGAAGCTGCAAGGATTCTTCGCTGGGCGGAAGATCATGTGATAGCACTGTCAGCAGTATTCATTCCGGGAGTGGACAACTGGGAAGCAGACTTCCTCAGCAGACACGATCTACACCCGGGAGAGTGGGGACTTCATCCAGCAGTCTTCCACATGATTGTGAACCGTTGGGAAAAACCAATGGTGGATATGATGGCGTCCCGCCTCAACAAAAAACTGGACAGGTATTGCGCCAGGTCAAGAGATCCTCAGGCAATAGCTGTGGACGCTCTGGTAACACCGTGGGTGTTCCAGTCAGTGTATGTGTTCCCTCCTCTGCCTCTCATACCAAAAGTACTGAGAATTATACGGCAAAAGGGAGTAAGAACGATACTAGTGGCTCCGGATTGGCCAAGAAGAACTTGGTACCCGGAACTTCAAGAGATGCTCACGGAGGATCCGTGGCCTCTACCTCTAAGACGGGACCTGCTTCAGCAGGGACCGTGTCTATTCCAAGACTTACCGCGGCTGCGTTTGACGGCATGGCGGTTGAACGCCGAATTCTAAAGGAAAAAGGCATTCCGGAAGAGGTCATTCCTACACTGGTAAAAGCCAGGAAGGAGGTGACTGCACAACATTATCACCGCATTTGGAGAAAATATGTTGCGTGGTGTGAGGCCAGGAAGGCCCCCACGGAGGAATTTCAACTGGGTCGATTCCTACATTTCCTGCAAACAGGATTGTCTATGGGCCTGAAATTGGGGTCCATTAAGGTTCAAATTTCGGCCCTGTCGATTTTCTTCCAGAAAGAATTGGCTTCAGTTCCTGAAGTCCAGACTTTTGTAAAAGGAGTACTACATATACAGCCCCCGGTTGTGCCCCCAGTGGCACCGTGGGATCTTAATGTAGTCTTGGATTTTCTCAAATCCCATTGGTTTGAGCCGCTCAAATCGGTGGAGCTGAAGTATCTTACATGGAAAGTAACCATGCTACTGGCCCTGGTTTCAGCCAGGAGAGTATCAGAATTGGCGGCTTTATCATATAAGAGCCCATATCTGATTTTCCATACGGACAGGGCAGAACTGCGGACGCGTCCTCATTTTCTGCCTAAGGTGGTGTCAGCGTTTCACCTGAACCAGCCTATTGTGGTGCCTGCGGCTACTAACGAGTTGGAGGATTCCAAGTTGTTGGACGTGGTCCGGGCATTGAAAATATATATTTCAAGAACGGCGGGAGTCAGAAAGTCTGACTCACTGCTTATATTGTATGCACCCAACAAGATGGGTGCTCCTGCTTCTAAGCAGACGATTGCTCGTTGGATTTGTAGCACAATTCAACTTGCACATTCTGTGGCAGGCTTGCCACAACCTAAATCTGTCAAGGCCCATTCCACAAGGAAAGTGGGCTCATCCTGGGCGGCTGCCCGGGGAGTCTCGGCATTACAACTCTGCCGAGCTGCTACTTGGTCAGGGGCAAACACGTTTGCAAAATTCTACAAATTTGATACCCTGGCTGAGGAGGACCTTGAGTTCTCTCATTCGGTGTTGCAGAGTCATCCGCACTCTCCCGCCCGTTTGGGAGCTTTGGTATAATCCCCATGGTCCTGACGGAGTCCCCAGCATCCACTTAGGACGTTAGAGAAAATAAGAATTTACTTACCGATAATTCTATTTCTCGTAGTCCGTAGTGGATGCTGGGCGCCCATCCCAAGTGCGGATTGTCTGCAATACTTGTACATAGTTATTGTTACAAAAAAATCGGGTTGTTATTTGTTGTGAGCCGTCTGTTCAGAGGCTCCTACGTTTGTCATACTGTTAACTGGGTTCAGATCACAAGTTATACGGTGTGATTGGTGTGGCTGGTATGAGTCTTACCCGGGGTTCAATATCCTTCCTTATTGTGTACGCTCGTCCGGGCACAGTATCCTAACTGAGGCTTGGAGGAGGGTCATAGGGGGAGGAGCCAGTACACACCACCTAATCCTAAAGCTTTATTTTTGTGCCCTGTCTCCTGCGGAGCTGCTATTCCCCATGGTCCTGACGGAGTCCCCAGCATCCACTACGGACTACGAGAAATAGAATTATCGGTAAGTAAATTCTTATTTTTATTCTCTCTTCAAATGAGTGGAAAAATAATTGAGTGACTATCAGGACTGTCATTTAAGATTGGATAGATAGATAGAATGTGTCTAGTCAGTGACTCAAAATATATATAAAAAATAAATGAAAGTCGAGGAGCTAGAGTCCATTAGATGCAATTAACCAATGTGTTTATTGCGCAAACAGCAACTTTTCAAATCGATGTGATTCTTTTACAAACTCTACCATATATGATGCTGAAGGCCAAGATGTGCATATCTCTTATGGTGTGTACACACGGTGAGATTTTTTCTTTACGATTAGAGACTATATAGTCAAAATCATAAGAAAAGTTAGTGCAGATCGCAAGGTGAAAGTCACCTTGCGATCCCGATTCGATGCCTATGCACGGTCCCGCTCGGTCGGCATCGCAAGAATAGATAGACTGTGCAGGCAAGTCAATTTTGACTATCTCTATAGAGATAGTCAAAATTGACACTTAGCCAAAATTGCACATAGTCAGTATCGCAAGCACACTCATTATGTGCTTGCCATACTGATTATATGCTGACCTAGCCCCTGTCGCATAGTGAGAATTGGGCATAGCCCGAATCTCACCGTGTGTATGGGTCAATAGTTCAGACCGAACATCCAAGAGTATTATATCTATCTGAAATAAAAATGTGTTTGTTGTTATGAAATAGTTCTATGCGAGATGAGATGAGATACAGAATAGGAGGAAAAAAATAGTCCTGTTTAAGTTCTTTAAAGGGAACATCATTGCAAAAAAAAAAAAAAATGTCAGAAATATATATGTCTGTCAGTGAGGCTGCAATGTCAGTAAGGCTGTGATAACTTGCTGTTGTCTGGATTTGGTGTATGGCTGTCTTTGGACCTGCGTCAGAGTCTCTGGTAACTGGAGTAGTGTTTTGCTGGAAGCTATGTTGTCTGATATAGAGTTTCTACTCATAAGCTTGGAAGAAGCTCTTCTCTCAGGAGAGTTAAGGTGGGTACACACTAATAGATATATCTGCAGATCAGTTGATCTGCAGATATATCTATGGACAGATCGGGCAGTGTGTTGAGCATACACACTGCCCGATCCGTCGGGGACTGACGTCATGAACTGGGCGGGCGTGTATACACGCCCGCCCAGTTCAGCTGTCAATCACCGCCGGCCGCCGCAGCATGTATACGGGCGGTCGGCCGACCGCCCCGTACACACACAGCAACGGTAGATATATTGGCCGTCGGCTGTGCTGCGCGGGCGACGCGATACGTCTGTGAACGACGGAGTTCACAGACGTATCAGCCGTACACACTGGCCGACGGTCCCGCGATATATCTGCCGTTCAAGAGAACGGCCGATATATCGACCAGTGTGTACGGGCCTTTAGAAACCATCACCAGGTAGTTGACTAGACCCAGATCAGAGGCGCAGAATCTTACCCAGTCAGTGGTCTTCTATAGGGATTCCGGCAAGGGGATTTGGGTTTTTCTGCACCTGACGGTCTGGTAGTGGCCCTGTCTGGGTTACCTGATCTAGTGTAACAATATCAGTGATAATGGATAGGAACTGATGTTAACTAGGATATTAGGTTGGAACCGATGGAGACTATGATAATGTCAGACTGGCACCGATGGCTGAAGATAATTGGACTTGCACTGTTGGCTGAAAATAATCGGAATTGCACCGCTAGCTGGAGATATTGGACTTGTACCGATGGTTAAGCAGTATCGGACTGCACCAATGGTTGAGGAGTATCGAACATACTCTGGAGAGGGTCAATACCAGAATCAGAATTCCAAGGAGCAAAGCAGGTATACTGGTGAGTACAAAGATAAAGCTTACACACTAAGCTGTTTGACTTCTGCGCTGACAACCTGTACCCTGGAAAGCGGTAAATTTTATACCCCTGGATTATTCCGGATTGGCTGGAAGTGTCAGCTGAGCATCAGACTAGACAGGATTGGTCAGTGGAGAGTCAGCTGACTGGAACCAAGATGGCAACGTCCATGACTGGTTTTGGTTTGATATAGGCCCAAACACCAGGAAGTGGAGCACTATGGAGGATCACATTTAGGATTATACACAGAATACAAGAAGACTTAGTATCTGCACACTCAATGTAATACTCAAATACTGTGGGTATATATGATTCGTCACTATATACCCACTGATTGAATCCCCTTTTTCATAAATGTTTGCTTTTTTTTTTTTACACGTGTGTTTCACTGCACTGTGGCAGCTTCGTCAGGGAGCAAACAGAGCGCCTCCCGAAAACGTAAATATATTGATTCTACCTGATCCAATCATTATCTTGTTTGAAATCACGATGGACCGCCAGCCTATCGCTGTTTAGCTGTGTCCTGAAACGTCACATGCAGCCGCCGGCCAATGGATAGTGCCTAACAGCCCCATGTGACACCGCTACCAAATCGCGGTACTCGGTTATCAGTAAGGATGTGATCTCTCTAACGTTTACAGGGATGAGGGTTATGCCGGTGCCGCACCCCTGACTCTGCATAAATTATAGCAATCCAGTTATCAAACAGCGCTTAGCCATCACGGGGACTAAGTTATATAGAATTTCATATCCTTCAGAGTCCCGCTGCTTTTCGGTATACTGGTTGCCATGCCTACATAATCCAAAGATGGTATCCCCATTTCTAATCAGATGGTTGAATGCATAGATCCATGTTCCAGGGTCGACCCCATGATGTCCAACCCCACCATGGAATGTGGATTTTTTATATAGATGTTACATCTATATTATAATAATTGATGAAGTACAATTTGTAAGAACTCATAATGTTATCATTTAGGATCATTTGAAGTTACTACTTCTGCAAGATGGATAAGGAGCATTACACTACTCCTAATACCTACCTATATAAAGTGAACTAATTTTTTATTGTATGTGTGTGTGAATAAAGATGGTATTGTATTAAACATACTGTATAATCATTGGAGATGTGTTTTCTTTGAAAGCAGTATTTTTGTTCAATTCACTAATGAGTGCAATACCATATCCTATCAATATTTCATGATATAAAGTGCGCACGGAAGGTGAGTATATTTTCATATTTATTTTAAGGTAAGTATTAATGTAGGGAATTTATAGTGCAATGTCAAGGAGACCATGAAACAATGCAGTTGACGATAAATATAAATTTGTGACATACTGTGTATGTGTGTCATTCCTTCCTATTAAGTGACCATTAATAAAACATTAGTGTGTGCATGCTCTACAGCACAGGGTGTGGGAAAAAGTGAACAGTGACTATTATCCCAAAAAAGGGATAACAAGTGAATTGACACAATTAATGTGGGAATCTAATAATATAATAATAAAGCATAAGGCATATACATGCCCCATACTGTATTACATGGTTGAAAGATGTAAGTAGGGATTACTGTCCCCCAAGGGGACTTAATGTGAAGTGACTGGATTTATGTGAAAGTTATTAATGTAACCAACAGTTATATTCAATAAATTTGTCAGAAAAACCATCAAAAGGGTTCTGAGGTGAAGTGGTGTGTACGTGAAACTAATAAAAGTGAACAACACAAAAAATATAAACAAGCGTTAAAGTGGAATGCGAGTGCTGAAACAAAACGCGGTGACTGGATAATTGGGCCTCTTATTGGCATGTTATGAAAATATGCGAATCTGTTGTAGTGTGATACATAAAATTCGTATCTATGGGAGTTGATACATGAAATCCTAAACATTATATGGGTCACTTGTTATTGAATGGTACAATAAATTCTAACCTTATGAGTTAGTACATATATGGAATGATATACATTATAAAGTTCACTAGTGGCGAATCGACCCTCCCTTACCCATGTCTCAAAGGATGATTAAATTGTGTAAGGCAGTTATTACAAAAAGGGGGTGTAACTATTTGATTCGTTCATCCCATGTGGGTAAATACTGTTTAACAGAAAAATCATCTTTGTTTCAAATTTTAGTAATTCTTGGTCTAGGTCCCCTCCCCTAATACCAAGCTGTACATATTTGATTCCAAAGGCTCTGAGACCAGTTGGATCCCCATTGTGATGGTGTAAAAAGTGTCTGGCTACTGGTGGCAGAGATTTGAACCAACATAGCAACCTGTAGAGGGTTGCATATTAGAAAACCACACGTGGACATGTTTTTAATTCTTTATTCACATTTTCTGATCTTTTCTAATTCACATATTTTGTTAGTCTTTGTGATTTTAACCTCTATGTTTCACTGTAGTCCGGGATAATAACAAGAGTATACATCCCATTGTAATACATATCTAATAAAGAATGTCCAGTGCGTCAGCAATACAGATTCTTCTTCTTTCTTCTCCCTCCAAATTTGATTATACACAGAATGCTGAAAGCACTGTGCAGAAGCAGCATGTATAGACTTCACTGACAGCTAGGCACAAGGGGGGTCATTCCAAGTTGATTTCAAGTAGCAACTTTTTGCTGCTTGTGCGATCAACTTGACGCCGCCTATGGGGGAGTGTATTTTAGCATAGCAGGGTTGCGATCGCTTGTGCAGCCCTGCTATGCTAAAAAAAAGTGTCCTGCAAAACAAGACCAGTGTCAGACCTACTTACCCTGTGCGAAGTATCCAGCGTTGAAGGTCCCTGGATTGACGTCAGACATCCGGCCTCCAGACGCCTGGACACACCTGCGTTCGCCTCACCACGCCTGTAAAACGGTGAGTAGACCCCCCGGAACACCTCCCCGTCACCAATCTTCTAGCGATCGCTTTCAGCGCTACCGGCGTCGCTGCCCGGCAAAGACCATCACCAGGCAATGACGCGTGTGCACGTTGCGGCCACAGTCCTGACCCGTTCGCACCGCAGCGAAAAACAGCTGCTTGCGAACGGGTTGGAATGACCCCCAATGAGCAGAGAGACCAGATGATGAACACAGGAACCTGCAGATTATTCTCACAGAGGCATTCCCACTAATCAGGAGTTTCAGGAACAAGTAACACAGACTGCAGCTTGAATGCTGAACTGCAGGAGTGATGGCAGAGGTAAGACACAAGACATGAAAGATTTAGTCAGGATTGTGACAGCTGTCGGTGAGTGAAGACAAAACAAACAAACAAAAAGACATACTTTCTTTTAGAAGATATATATATATATATATATATATATATATGACAGAATATATTTTTGAGCAGCCTGGTTAATTTCACACTGGATGGTCTTGTTAGTTGTACAGACCTGAACCCCAAAGAGAAACTATGGGGCATTGCCAAGAGAAAGAAGAGAGACATGAGACTGAACAATGCAGAAGTGCTGAAGGCCGCTATTGCAGCATCCTGGGGGTAAATTTACTAAGATGGGACTTCTATTTAAGATCAGATTTCAGGTATTATCTTCTAGAAGGTGCTAGATAAATGAGAAGTAGAATCTGATTGGTTGCCATGGGCAACATCTCATTTTAAATAGAACTCCTATTTTAGTAAATTTACCCCCTGGTCTCTCATAGCACTTCAGCAGTGCCACAGGCTGATAGAATCCATGCCACGCCGCATCAAGGCAGTAATTCATGCAAAAGGGGCCCAAACCAAGTACTGAGTACATATGCATGATTATACTTTTCAGAGGGCCAACATTTCCGTATTTAAAATCTTATTTTATTTTATTGATTTTTGTGTAATAATCTAATTTTATGAGATTTTGGATTTGGGGTTTTCTTAAACTGTAAGCCACAATCATCAAAATCATAACAAGTACAGGCTTGAAATATCTCACTTTAAATGAAATGAGTCTATATAATATATTAGTTTCACCTTTTAAGTTGAATTACTGAAATAAATTAAATTTTGCACAATATTTTAATTTTCTGAGTTTCACCTGTACTGTAAATAAGTCTGGAGACTTTTCATACTGGACAGCATCTGTGAACATCCTATTTCCTTCCAGCTGTCAGCTACACACTGTTATGAACCCCCTTAAGTGCAGTAGAACTACTACAAGTCAAAGAATATACAGGTTGAGTCTCCCTTATCCAAAATGCTTGGGACCAAAGGTATTTTCGATATGGGATTTTTCCGTATTTTGGAATAACTGCATACCATAATCAGATATCATGGTGATGGGACCTAAATCTAAGCACAGAATGCATTTATGTTACATATACACCTTATACACACAGCCTGAAGGTCATTTTAACCAATATTTTTTTATAACTTTGTGCATTAAACAAAGAGTGTGTACATTCACACAGTTCATTTATGTTTCATATACACTTTATATACACAGCCTGAAGGTCATTTAATACAATATTTTTCTCTGACGTCCTAAGTGGATGCTGGGGACTCCGTCAGGACCATGGGGAATAGCGGCTCCGCAGGAGACAGGGCACAAAAATAAAGCTTTAGGATCAGGTGGTGTGCACTGGCTCCTCCCCCTATGACCCTCCTCCAAGCCTCAGTTAGGTTAAGTTAGGTTTTTGTGCCCGTCCGAGCAGGGTGCAATCTAGGTGGCTCTCTTAAGGAGCTGCTTAGAAAAAGTTTTTAGGTTTTTTATGTTCAGTGAGTCCTGCTGGCAACAGGCTCACTGCATCGAGGGACTTAGGGGAGAGAAGTTCAACTCACCTGCGTGCAGGATGGATTGGCTTCTTAGGCTACTGGACACCATTAGCTCCAGAGGGAGTCGGAACACAGGTCTCACCCTGGGGTTCGTCCCGGAGCCGCGCCGCCGACCCCCCTTGCAGATGCTGAAGATTGAAGGTCCAGAAACCGGCGGCAGAAGGCTTTTCAGTCTTCATGAAGGTAGCGCACAGCACTGCAGCTGTGCGCCATTGTTGTCACACACTTCACACCATAGGTCACGGAGGGTGCAGGGCGCTGCTGGGGGCGCCCTGGGCAGCAATGTATAATACCTTTTATGGCTAAAAAATACATCACATATAGCCCTTGAGGCTATATGGATGTATTAAACCCATGCCAGATATCTCAAACTCCGGGAGAAAAGCCCGCCGGAATAGGGGGCGGGGCTTATTCTCCTCAGCACACAGCGCCATTTTCCTGCTCAGCTCCGCTGTGAGGAAGGCTCCCAGGACTCTCCCCTGCACTGCACTACAGAAACAGGGTAAAACAGAGAGGGGTGGCACTTTTTTTGGTGATATTTGATATATTTAAGCTGCTATAAGGATACAACACTTATATAAGGTTGTTCCCATATATATTATAGCGCTTGGGTGTGTGCTGGCAATCTCTCCCTCTGTCTCCCCAAAGGGCTAGTGGGGTCCTGTCTTCGATAAGAGCATTCCCTGTGTGTCTGCTGTGTGTCGGTACGTGTGTGTCGACATGTATGAGGACGATGTTGGTGTGGAGGCAGAGCAATTGCCGATAATGGTGATGTCACCCCCCAGGGAGTCGACACCGGAGTGGATGGCTTTGTTTATGGAATTACGTGATAATGTCAGCACATTACAAAAATCAGTTGACGACATGAGACGGCCGGAAAACCAGTTGGTACCTGCCCAGGCGTCTCAGACACCGTCAGGGGCTGTAAAACGCCCTTTACCTCAGTCGGTCGACACAGACCCAGACACGGACACTGAATCTAGTGTCGACGGTGAAGAAACAAACGTATTTTCAAGTAGGGCCACACGTTATATGATCACGGCAATGAAGGAGGCTTTGCATATCTCTGATACTGCAAGTACCACAAAAAGGGGTATTATGTGGGGGGTGAAAAAACTACCTGTAGTTTTTCCTGAATCAGAGGAATTGAATGATGTATGTGATGAAGCGTGGGTTAACCCAGATAGAAAAGTGCTAATTTCAAAAAAGTTATTGGCATTATACCCTTTCCCGCCAGAGGTTAGGGCGCGCTGGGAAACACCCCCTAGGGTGGATAAGGCGCTCACACGCTTATCAAAACAAGTGGCGTTACCGTCTCCTGATACGGCCGCCCTCAAGGATCCAGCTGATAGGAGGCTGGAAACTACCCTAAAAAGTATATACACACATACTGGTGTTATACTGCGACCAGCCATCGCCTCAGCCTGGATGTGCAGTGCTGGGGTGGTCTGGTCGGATTCCCTGACTGAAAATATTGATACCCTGGATAGGGACAGTATTTTATTGACTATAGAGCAATTAAAGGATGCTTTTCTTTATATGCGAGATGCTCAGAGGGATATTTGCACTCTGGCATCGAGAGTAAATGCGATGTCCATCTCTGCCAGAAGAAGTTTATGGACGCGACAGTGGTCAGGTGATGCGGATTCTAAATGACATATGGAAGTATTGCCGTATAAAGGGGAGGAATTATTTGGCGTCGGTCTATCGGATCTGGTGGCCACGGCAACTGCCGGAAAATCCACCTTTTTACCTCAGACCCCCTCCCAACAGAAAAAGACACCGTCTTTTCAGCCGCAGTCCTTTCGGTCCTATAAGAACAAGCGGGCAAAAGGACAGTCATATCTGCCCCGGGGCAGAGGAAGGGGTAAGAGAGGACAGCAAGCTGCCCCTGCCCAGGAACAGAAGCCCTCCCAGGGTTCTGCAAAGCCCTCAGCATGACGCTGGGGCTTTACAAGCGGACTCAGGAGCAGTGGGGGGTCGACTCAAGAATTTCAGCGCACAGTGGGCTTGCTCACAGGTGGACCCCTGGATCCTGCAGGTAGTATCTCAGGGTTACAGGTTGGAATTCGAGAAGTCTCCCCCTCGCCGGTTCCTAAAGTCTGCTTTGCCAACGTCTCCCTCAGACAGGGCGACGGTATTGGAAGCCATTCACAAGCTGTTTTCTCAGCAGGTGATAGTCAAGGTACCCCTCCTACAACAAGGAAAAGGGTATTACTCCACGCTATTTGTGGTACCGAAGCCGGACGGCTCGGTAAGACCTATTCTAAATCTGAAATCTTTGAATCTGTACATACAGAAATTCAAATTCAAGATGGAGTCACTCAGAGCAGTGATAGCGAATCTGGAAGAAGGGGACTTTATGGTGTCCCTGGACATAAAGGATGCTTACCTGCATGTCCCAATTTGCCTTTCACATCAAGGGTACCTCAGGTTCGTGGTGCAAAACTGTCATTATCAGTTTCAGACGCTGCCGTTTGGATTGTCCACGGCACCTCGGGTCTTTACCAAGGTAATGGCCGAAATGATGATTCTTCTTCGAAGAAGAGGCGTATTAATTATCCCTTACTTGGACGATCTCCTGATAAGGGCAAGGTCCAGAGAACAGCTGGAGGACGGAGTAGCACTAACCCAATTAGTGCTGCAACAACACGGGTGGATTCTGAATTTTCCAAAATCTCAGTTGACACCGACAACACGTCTGCTGTTCCTGGGAATGATTCTGGACACGGTTCAGAAAAAGGTGTTTCTTCCGGAGGAGAAAGCCAAGGAGTTATCCAAACTTGTCAGGAACCTCCTAAAACCAGGAAAAGTGTCTGTGCATCAATGCACAAGAGTCCTGGGAAAGATGGTGGCTTCTTACGAAGCGATTCCATTCGGCAGATTCCACGCACGAACTTTTCAGTGGGATCTGTTGGACAAATGGTCCGGATCGCATCTGCAGATGCACCAGCGGATAACCTTATCACCACGGACAAGGGTGTCTCTTCTGTGGTGGTTGCAGAGTGCTCATCTGTTAGAGGGCCGCAGATTCGGCATACAGGACTGGGTCCTGGTGACCACGGATGCCAGTCTGAGAGGCTGGGGAGCGGTCACACAGGGAAGAAACTTCCAGGGAGTATGGTCAAGCCTGGAGATGTCTTTTCACATAAACATACTGGAGCTAAGAGCGATTTACAATGCTCTAAGTCTGGCAAAACCCCTGCTTCAGGGTCAGCCGGTGTTGATCCAGTCGGACAACATAACGGCAGTCGCCCACGTAAACAGAC
The DNA here is from genome assembly GCF_028390025.1 of Pseudophryne corroboree. Classification (NCBI taxonomy): domain Eukaryota; kingdom Metazoa; phylum Chordata; class Amphibia; order Anura; family Myobatrachidae; genus Pseudophryne; species Pseudophryne corroboree. The sequence continues at coordinate 646,693,953 of NC_086445.1, forward strand.
AGGGCGGCACAAGAAGCAGGACAGCAATGGCAGAAGCTGCAAGGATTCTTCGCTGGGCGGAAGATCATGTGATAGCACTGTCAGCAGTGTTCATTCCGGGAGTGGACAACTGGGAAGCAGACTTCCTCAGCAGACACGATCTACACCCGGGAGAGTGGGGACTTCATCCAGAAGTCTTCCACATGATTGTGAACCGTTGGGAAAAACCAAAGGTGGATATGATGGCGTCCCGCCTCAACAAAAAACTGGACAGGTATTGCGCCAGGTCAAGAGACCCTCAGGCAATAGCTGTGGACGCTCTGGTAACACCGTGGGTGTTCCAGTCAGTGTAACATAGTAACATAGTAACATAGTATCTGAGGTTGAAAAAAGACAATTGTCCATCGAGTTCAACCTATTTGTGGTGTCCTCTGCATGATGATTTGACTAAATAGTAACTATAATGCATGACTATGCACCATACCCCTGGATATCCTTATCCAATAGGAATTTATCTAACCCATTCTTAAAGGTGTTGACAGATTCCGCCATTACAACTCCCTCGGGCAGGGAATTCCAAACACGTATTGTCCTTACCGTGAAAAAGCCTTTACGCCGTATTGTGCGGAATCTCCTCTCCTCTAACCTGAGCGAGTGTCCACGAGTCCTCTGTGTTGATCTAACCAAAAACAGGTCCCGCGCAAGCTCTGAGTATTGTCCCCTTATATATTTGTAGATGTTGATCATATCCCCTCTTAGCCTCCGCTTTTCCAATGTAAACATGCCTAGTCTTTCAAGCCTTTCCTTGTATTCCATCGTCTCCATGCCCTTAATTAGTTTGGTCGCCCTCCTTTGTACCTTTTCAAGCTCCAGGATATCCTTTTTGTAGTACGGTGCCCAGAACTGTACACAGTATTCAAGGTGTGGCCTCACTAGTGATTTATATAATGGGAGTATAATACTCTCGTCCCTAGCATCAATACCCCGTTTTATGCATGCTAATATCTTATTAGCCTTCTTTGCTGCAGTCCTACTTTGGGTACTACTGCTTAGCTTGCTATCTATGAGGACACCTAAGTCCTTTTCCAGTACAGAATCCCCTAGTTTTACCCCATTTAGTAGGTAGGTGTAATTTTTGTTCTTGTTACCACAGTGCATTACCTTACACTTGTCTGTGTTGAAGCGCATTCTCCATTTGGCTGCCCACGCTTCTAATTTAACTAAGTCGTTCTGAAGAGACTCGGCATCCTCCTCTGTATTTATAGCCTTACACAATTTGGTATCATCTGCAAAAATTGACACCATGCTCTCTAGACCTTCTGTTAGGTCGTTAATGAAAATATTGAACAATAGCGGTCCTAATACTGAGCCTTGCGGCACACCACTTAGCACTTCAGTCCAAGTTGAAAAATATCCATTAACCACAACGCGCTGCTTCCTATTATCTAACCAGTTTTTGACCCAAGTGCATATTGTGCTTCCTAGCCCTGATTCTTGTAGCTTGTATATAAGTCTCATGTGTGGTACAGTATCAAACGCTTTGGCAAAGTCTAAAAAGATTACATCCACGTCTTTACCCTGATCTAGGTTTGCGCTTACTGTTTCATAAAAGCCAAGTAAGTTGGTTTGACAGGATCTGTCCTTCATAAACCCATGTTGATTCCTTTTAATGACCTTATTGGTTTCAAGGAACTTCTGAATACTATCTCTTAGAATACCTTCCAATACTTTCCCCACTATAGATGTAAGACTAACTGGTCTATAATTACCTGGTTCAGCTTTACTTCCCTTTTTGAATATAGGCACTACTTCCGCTATACGCCAGTCTTTGGGAACCATACCTGATATAACTGAATCCTCAAAGATCAGAGATAGCGGTTTTGCCAGTTCAGAGTGAAGCTCCATTAGAACCCTTGGATGAATACCATCGGGCCCTGGTGATTTATTAATCTTTAAATGTTTTAATCGGTGACAGACTACTTCCTCGCTTAAATAAGTACCTATCAGTGTGATATTGTCCTTATTGAGATTGTGTGTCAGTCCCTGAATTGGGTCCTCTCTAGTGAAAACTGTTGAAAAAAACTAATTTAGTGTGTTCGCTATGTCATTATCATTTTTGCTTAAGACTCCCAACGTGTCCTTCAAAGGGCCTATACTCTCCTTTTTTAATCTCTTGCTATTGATGTATTTAAAGAATTTTTTGGGATTTGCTTTGCTTTCCTTTGCTACTAGTTTTTCAGTTTCTACTTTAGCCGCTCTTATTTCCTTTTTGCAATTTTTGTTACATTCCTTATAGTGCTGAAATGACTCTGCTTCCCCGTCAGATTTGTATTTTTTAAATGCTCGTGTATGTGTTCCCTCCTCTGCCTCTCATACCAAAAGTACTGAGAATTATACGGCAAAGGGGAGTAAGAACGATACTCGTGGCTCTGGATTGGCCAAGAAGAACTTGGTACCCGGAACTTCAAGAGATGCTCACGGAGGATCCGTGGCCTCTACCTCTAAGACGGGACCTGCTTCAGCAGGGACCGTGTCTATTCCAAGACTTACCGCGGCTGCGTTTGACGGCGTGGCGGTTGAACGCCGAATTCTAAGGGAAAAAGGCATTCCGGAAGAGGTCATTCCTACACTGGTAAAAGCCAGGAAGGAGGTGACGGCACAACATTATCACCGCATTTGGAGAAAATATGTTGCGTGGTGTGAGGCCAGGAAGGCCCCCACGGAGGAATTTCAATTGGGTCGATTCCTACATTTCCTGCAAACAGGATTGTCTATGGGCCTCAAATTGGGGTCCATTAAGGTTCAAATTTCGGCCCTGTCGATTTTCTTCCAGAAAGAATTGGCTTCAGTTCCTGAAGTCCAGACTTTTGTAAAAGGAGTACTACATATACAGCCCCCGGTTGTGCCCCCAGTGGCTCCGTGGGACCTTAATGTATTTTTGGATTTTCTCAAATCCCATTGGTTTGAGCCACTCAAATCGGCGGATTTGAAATATCTTACATGGAAAGTAACCATGCTACTGGCCCTGGCTTCAGCCAGGAGAGTGTCAGAATTGGCGGCTTTATCCTATAAAAGCCCATATCTGATTTTCCATTCGGACAGGGCAGAACTGCGGACGCGTCCTCATTTTCTGCCTAAGGTGGTGTCAGCGTTTCACCTGAACCAGCCTATTGTGGTGCCTGCGGCTACTAGCGATTTGGAGGATTCCAAGTTGTTGGACGTGGTCCGGGCATTGAAAATATATATTTCAAGAACTGCTGGAGTCAGAAAGTCTGACTCGCTGTTTATATTGTATGCACCCAACAAGCTGGGTGCTCCTGCTTCTAAGCAGACGATTGCTCGTTGGATTTGTAGCACAATTCAACTTGCACATTCTGTGGCAGGCCTGCCACAGCCTAAATCTGTCAAGGCCCATTCCACAAGGAAAGTGGGCTCATCCTGGGCGGCTGCCCGGGGGGTCTCGGCATTACAACTCTGCCGAGCAGCTACGTGGTCGGGGGAGAACACGTTTGTAAAATTCTACAAATTTGATACCCTGGCTAAAGAGGACCTGGAGTTCTATCATTCGGTGCTGCAGAGTCATCCGCACTCCCCGCCCGTTTGGGAGCTTTGGTATAATCCCCATGGTCCTGACGGAGTCCCCAGCATCCACTTAGGACGTCAGAGAAAATAAGATTTTACTTACCGATAAATCTATTTCTCGTAGTCCGTAGTGGATGCTGGGCGCCCATCCCAAGTGCGGATTGTCTGCAATACTTGTACATAGTTATTGTTACAAAAAAATCGGGTTGTTATTGTTGTGAGCCGTCTTTTCAGAGGCTCCTACGTTTGTCATACTGTTAACTGGGTTCAGATCACAAGTTGTACGGTGTGATTGGTGTGGCTGGTATGAGTCTTACCCGGGATTCATTATCCTTCCTTATTGTGTACGCTCGTCCGGGCACAGTATCCTAACTGAGGCTTGGAGGAGGGTCATAGGGGGAGGAGCCAGTGCACACCACCTGATCCTAAAGCTTTATTTTTGTGCCCTGTCTCCTGCGGAGCCGCTATTCCCCATGGTCCTGACGGAGTCCCCAGCATCCACTACGGACTACGAGAAATAGATTTATCGGTAAGTAAAATCTTATTTTAATAACTGTGTATTAAACACACTTTGTGTACATTGAGCCATCAAAAAACAAAGGTTTCACTATTAAACTCTCACTCAAAAAAGTCCGTATTTCGGAATATTCCGTATTTCGGAATATTTGGATATGGGATACTCAACCTGTAATAGTAAATACAGGTGGCCATTCCACCGTCATGTGTACATTTGTACAAGTTATAACAACACATTTTTGTTAAAGCTTAACAAGTTTTTTTTTTTTTAAAGGTAAATGTAATATCAAAGTGCCTAACTATGCTTATTGTTTAGGTAGAAATAAAATTCTCTATTATACCCAACAAAATATCACATAATGTAATTGTCACGTATGGGAAAAGCCCACCACCATTTTGTAAAGTAAACTTCTATTTGATAATTTCACTCAACTCCAAATTGCGATCCTGTGTTATTCTGGATGAAAACCTATGAGAAAAAGTTATTTACTTTGTCAACCTATGTTGAAAACTCAAAAGTTACAGATCTTTTTTTACAGTGTAAAGTATAGGACATTTTTAGTCATTTTCCAGAAATAGCCTGCTGATGTTTGCCAAGGGTAATAATAATGGCACGGGAGTGTAGATATACTGGGTACTTCCAATAATAGTGACAGAAGCAAATGGTATCCAGAAACAAACAGCAGAATGGTAACTTGATAAATGGCAGAGTCACTTTAGCTTGGCAGATACAGAAGCTCACAGAAACATCAACAGTTTCAGGTATTCAGGAATCTTGGCAGACTGAAATATTACTGACAGATTCAGAAACCATTATCAGGCAACATTAATCCAAACAGATATTCCTTGGCTTTGCAGATAGAAACATTATTGACCCAACAATGAGTGCTGGGAACAGACAAACTAAATAGCAGCTGTCAGGTGTAGTCCATGTACCGTAGGTAATAAAGTAATCCGTTACCTTACAGCTGGGCACAGAACAGAGTTCTAGGAGCAGCACCTTTAGTGAATTCCAGTACTGCAGTTAAATATAACTGGAACTCCTGGCAACCCCTGGTGGTGGGGAATCATACTGCAGGGAGCAATAATAATTCTTAACATACATATAAAGAACTACATGTCAATGAACTTAAATAACCCACATAGGAGGGAAACATTCTTCAAATGAAGAGAAGTATTAGAACATGAGGACATGCACTGAAACTGGAAGGAGGTAGGTTCAGGGGAAATTTGAGGAAAAATTACAGAAAGGGTAGTGGAAAAGTGGAATAGCCTCCCATCAGAGGTGGTAGAGGCTAAGACAGTAGAGCAATTTAAAAATGCATGGGATAGACATAAGGATATCCTTATAAAGAACTAAAGATCAAATAAGGTTTGAGGTAAAATATGGTAAAAAAAAAGGGACAGACTGGATGGGCCAATCGTTCTAATCAGGTGGTTCTGTCAAATTCTATGTTTCTAAATTAAATAACTATAACCACAAAGTATTTGGCTGTGTTTTTAACTCACAAAAGTCTAGTCTGTGGCCGGCGTGGCATTTGATGCCCTTCTGTATAATGCTTGTGAGAACTAGATTGACAAGGTTTCTTCAATTAAGCTTCTACTAAAACTTTATTGTCATACGAACTTGGCACATTTTTATTTATCTCTGAAGATATTGTAGTATCCTTAATATTCATGGATGCGAATTATGTTGAGCAGAAATGTATAATCACTTACTATGTTTTCCCTACCCTTCCAGGAATATGTGCTTAGCAGTGTATATCTTTAGTATCTCTACCTTAATATATAGTTCTGTAGCGGGCAGTATGCTGATAGGTCCTTGATAGTCAAAATCTTAAGGGGGGTACTCACGGAGCGATATTCTAAGCAATCTGACTAGATTGCTTAGAATATCGGCATGATCGCTCCGTGTGTAGCCCCCTCGGCGATAGCGATGCGCGGCCCCGCACATCGCTATCGCTGCTGCTAGATTGGCCTGCATGCAGGCCAATCTAGCGGGTCGCTCGCTTCACCCGCTGGGTGAAATGAGCGGCCCCCCCGTCTCCCCCCGCACGCTCAGCACAGATTGCGCTGTGCTGAGCGGCAGGAGAGATGTGTGCTGAGCGGTTCGCTCAGCACACATCTCTCCTGCATCGGCCCGTGGGTACTGGGCTTAAGAGAAGATGAACAGTAGACATGCATTATCATGGATGCATCTGGATAGGACTAATGGCCTGGGGCTTTTTATCATGGTTTGGTCTGAGTCCCTCCTTTCAGTTGAAGGGAAATCTCTTTAGCATGACATTCTAGAGAATTGTCTGCTTCCAATTTTTTGCCAATAATTTGTAGAAGGTCCTTTCATCTTGACAATTCCCTCACACACAAGGCAAGTCTCATCAAAAAAATGTGTTGAAGAACTTGACTGGCCTGCACAGATCAGACTTCAACCTTGCTGAACACCATTGTGAGGAATTGGAACACTGATTGAGAGCAAGGCCTTATCTCCCAACGCTGTGTCCAACCTCCCTAATGCTATTCTAGCTGAATGGATGTGAATCCCTTCAGCCATGTTCTGAAATATAATGGAAAGTCTTCAAAGAAAAATGGAGGCTGTTATTGCAACAATGGGGAAACCAACTCTAAAGTAATGCAGTGGATTTAGAAGGTTATATGATTGTGATTTTTGTGGGTCCACATCTTTTTGCCCATGTGCTGTACAGTTAGTTGCATTCACTAGGTTTGTAAATGGCAATAATTGATTTTGATTTTTTTTTTAATTATCCGGCTCCTTTATTTTGTTGTTGAACTCCTTCAAAACCCAAACTGTAGGTTTATGGGCATTAACAGCATTTGTTAATTGGGATATGGATTAAAGCAGAGCAAAAATATTAATATGTGGCCTCATGCAAACTAGAAAAATGTGCACTGGTTATTTTAATATGGCATTTGTGATGATAAAGGCAAGTTGACACATAACCAGGATATCTGTAAAAGAAAAGATTATGTTGTGGCCAGAGAGTAAGTGAACAGACACACAATTATGGTGTCCTTTTCTTAAGCGTAAGGGGTTTGTATACCTTTTTGAACAGGCATCATATTCAGAGCATGTGTAATGTTTTTCCAAAAATGTTATCAAATTCACATACACCATATAAGCTCTTAAGGTCCGTATACACTATGCAATACGTTCCATGAGCGATATAGTGCTTGCCCTCTGAGGCCACCGACATAGTGCATGAACACTGTACGATATCACAAGCGATATCGTAAGTGATGTCATGCTGCCGCTGGCCCATACTTGCGGTTTTGGACGATAATGATACATCGGACCACGCATCGTTCTTTGGGGGTCATTCCGAGTTGATCGCTAGCTGTCGTTGTTCGCAGCGCAGCTATTAGTGGAAATAACGGCTAATCTGCGCATGCACCGCAATGCGCATGCAATGTACGGGTACAAAGTCCTTTGTGGTTTTGCACAGGTTCTAGCGAAGCTTTCTGTCGCACGGCCGAACGCAGGAAGATTGACATTAAGTGGGCGTTTCTGGGTGTCAACAGACCGTTTTCAGGGAGTGCTTAGAAAAATACAGGCGTGTCGGGGAAAACGCAGGCGTGGCTGGGCGGGTATGTGACTTCAAAAGTCGTCCCTCCGTCATTAGAATCAACGCACACGAAGAGTAACTACAGGGCTGGTCTTGTTTTGCACAAAATTATTTTGCAGGCGCTCTGCTGCACAAGCATTTGTACTTCTGCAAAGCGAAAAAACACTCCCCGGTGAGCGGCGACAATGCGTTTACACGGCTGCTAAAAGTAGCTAGCGAGCGATCAACTCGGAATGACCCTCTTTGTCCGCAGCATACACATTGGGCAATATCAAGGCATTGCACAGCGGCGATGCCTTTACACTTCAAGAGTAGCTCCCGACCAGCACAGCTTTAGCGTGCTGGCCGGGAGCTACTCATCGCGCTCCGGCCTGCAGCAGCTGCGTGTGACGTCATGCAGCCGCTGCGGCCCGCCCCCGTTTGGTCCGGCCATGCCTGCGTTGGCCAGACCGCGCCCATGAAACGACGGCCAAACGCCGCCATTCCGCCCCCCCCAACCCCGCCCAGCGACTGCCTCTGCCTTTCAATCAGGCAGAGGTGATTGTAGCGCCTGTCGGGCATGCGCCGGCGCACTGCGGCGCCGGCACATGCGCAGTTCTGACCCAATCGCACCGCTGCGAAAAACTGCAGCGTGCGATTGGTTCAGAATGACCCCCAGTGTTTATAGACCTTAACTTGTATTAGCAGCAGGGGACAGCATTGCCTAAATTATTCTTTTCCTACTATACTTGGCAAATATTAAATAACTTTTGCTCATTTTCAGAAGGCTGGTAGTGACAATCCAATGAATCCATTACAACATTATACACTTTTGTACCTATAAGCAATAGTCTCATAGAAGCTTTGGTTGGAATGTATGAAAGTATGTGAGAATATGAACCTAAGGACAAATTCCTGGTTCTGCATGTCAGCATACATTTTAACAAACCATTATTCTGAGTTTAACTCCATCAGTGCATAAATATGTGGGCAGAAATATGAGAATGGATTAAATTGTACAGGTTTTGTAATATCCAAATTTTACTTGGCCACTCTGGTGTTTCAGAAAACCTTGAATGCTATCTGTAGACAAAAAGGAACAATATAAAAGAGGCATTTGGGAAATTATAGAGCATTTATACATGTCCTAATATGCAACATACTAAATACCTACTTCTTATGCGTTGGTTTTCGCATGTGCAGAAGTTTTCAATATGATTTTAAACTTTCAAGCCACAAATTAAAATACATATGTTTAATGGATAACTCCAGTAAAAAAAAAAACAAAAAAATAGTTTTGAGTGTAATTAAAATGTCAAAATCGCTCTTGTGCGTCATTGGTTCAGTAGACCTGCATAAAATGCTTGATATGGTCCAAAGCAGGAGATTGTGTATTGCCTGAAACTGACTTTTTGAAGATTCAAATGCTATAGGCCCTGATTCAGAGATGTGCGGTAATGCCACCACAGCTGCAAATTTGTGTGCATCGGTTGTGCGAAAATATGCAACATCTCCTAGGAAACCGGAGATGCAACAATCTGTATAGATAGAACTGAGGTTCTGAGGTTTAAACGGCAAGTAATTACATAATGTAAATAAAAAAATACAATGCTTGTATGGTACCGATCCATCTGAATTAAGTAAACCAGCAATTTTAACTATACAGTCACACTTACCTAAGGCCATTGGCCATATTATGATGTATAACATACATACCAGCTATATTATGTACTACACCTGGTAATTACAAAAGCTAAAACTATAAACAGTGCCTTGCTAAAGTATAAACAGCCCTTTGCATTTTTCATGTTTTGTTGGCTCACAACCTGGAATTAAAATGGATTGTTTGAAGGCTTGCATCATTTCATTCACAGAACATGCCTACAACTTTGAAGATGTTTCTTATTTTTTTTTATTGTGAAGCAAACAACAAATAGTACAAAATAACAGAAAACTTCAGCGTGCATAACTATTCATCCCCTAAAGTCAGTACTTTGTAGAGCCTCCTTTTGTGGCAATTATAGCTGCAAGCCGCTTTGGTTAAGTCTCTATGAACTTGCCACATCTTGCCGCTGGGATTTTTGCCCATTCCTCAAGGCAAAACTGCTCCAGCTCCTTCATGTTGGATGGTTTCCGCTTGTGAAAGTCTGACCACAGATTCTCAATTGAGATTTAAATGTTTCCCTTTAAACCACTCGAGTGTTGCTTTAGCAGTATGCTTCGGGTCATTGTCCCACTGGAAGGTGAACCTTCATCCCAGTCTCAAACCACAGGCAGACTGAAACAGGTTTTGCTCAAGAATATCCCTGTACCATCCATCTTTCCCTCGACTCAAAACAGTTTCCCAGTCTGTGCTGCTTAAAAACATCCCCACAGCATGATTCTGCCACCACCATGTTTCACTGTGGGGATGGTGTTCTTGGGGTGATGGGATGTGTTTGGTTTGCGCCGGACATAGCGTTTTCCTTGGTGGCCGAAAAGTTAAATTTTTGTCTCATCTGACCAGAGCACCTTCCTCCATACATTTGGGGAGTCGTCCACATGCCTTTTGGCAATCTCAAAATGTGCCTTCTTATTTTTAGCACTAAGTAATGGCTTTTTTCTGGCCACTCTTCCATAAAGCACAGCTCTGTGGGGTGTACGGCTTATTGTGGATACATGCGCAGATACAGCAGTCTCTGCTGTGGAACTCTGCAGCTCCTTCAGGGTTACCTTTGGTCTCTGTGCTGCCTCTCTGATTAATGCCCTCTTTGCCCGGTCTGTGAGTTTTGGTGGCCGGTCCTCTCTTGGTAGGTTTGTTGTGGTACCATGTTCTTTCCATTTGAAGATGATGGATTTGATGGTGCTCCGGGGGATCATCAAAGATTTGGATTTTTTTTATAACCCAACCCAACCCTGACTTTGTTTGGAAAGCTCCTTGGTCTTCATGGTGTGATGCCTCTTGCTTAATGGTACTGCAGCCTCTGGGGCCTTTCAGAAAAGATGTGTTTTTACTGACAGATCATGTGACACTTAGATTGCGCACAGGTGGACTTCATTTCACTTATTATGTGACTTCTGAAGGTAATTGAGTGCACCAGAACTTTTGAGGGGCTTCATAGCAAAGGGGGTGAATACATATGCACATGCCAATTTTCAGATTTTTATTTATAAAAATTATTTTTTATATAAATATTTCTCATTTCACTTCACCAACTGATAAAGGCAACCCCAGGACAGGGCAACCCTCGCTGATCCCAGCTCAAGTACACACTAAATCGTCAGCATCAGGTTCATTCATGGCTGCAGCCAGTTACCAGTTAAATAAAGAGAGTGAAGTAGGAAATAGCAGAAGCAGAAACATTTAATTTGAAAAAAAAAATAAAAAAAAAATACAATATAAAGAAGCTCAAATCTGCATACAATTACGTCGTTTCCTGGCATATAGCTCTATCTTATTGGCTAACAAAACCTTATCTTATACGTCATGTATCTAGAAACGTCTATAATTAACATATGAACTTATTGGGTTAACTATGGGGAATTTTGCTAGAAACAAGACATACATTTGACTCAGTGGCGTAACTAGAAATTTTTCTCCCCCAAGGCAAAAATTCTCTGGCGCCCCCACCCCCCCCCCTCTTCCCCACATAATTGGCACTAGTAAAGTGTTGAATGTGCACGCGCCGAGAAAAGGGGGCGTGGCATTGCTGGAATGGCCGTGGCTTTGCATAAAGGAGTGTGGCATTGCAGGAAAAGACTACCTTATACCCCAGTTTTGCAGGCTGCACGCCCAGACGTTAGCCACCACAGGAAAAAAAAATAATGCTGATTCATGCCCCTTACATTATTTGTCATTTTTCCTCCTTATAGTAATGCCCAGTATACATTATGACACATACTGCAATGGCCCTTAGACATTATGACACACACAATAATACCCGTGACACAATATGCTACACACCATAATGCCCCCGACACATTATGCCACACACCGTAATGCCTGTGACACATTATGACAGGCATCGCAATGCCCGTTATACATTATACTATACACTGCAATGCCCCTGATACATTATAGCACATACCACAATGCCCGTGATATACTATGCCACACACCGTAATGCCTGTGACACATTATGACACACACCGCAATGTCCGTGATACATTATGCCACACACCGTAATGCCCATTACACATTAAGTCCTACAGTAAGGCTTCTAATTACGTTTAAATTACCTGCTCGTTGCCAGGGGTTTCATGCTCTTGGTTCCATGCACGGTGCCAGGGGTTTTCGTGCTCAGGGTGTCATGCTCGTTGCCAGGTGTTTCATGCGCTAGGTGTTATGCTTGTTGCCAGAGGTATCATCTGCTGGGTTTCAAGCTTGTTGCCAGGTGGTAATATTCGTTGCCAGGGGTTTCATGCACTGGGTGTCATGCTCGTTGCTAAATAACAATCACTACATAACATATTAATTAATATAATTAATCACTTAATAATGATTAATATTATTAATCACTAAATAACATATAATGGTCTTGTTTTTTTACTGTACTAATTGTAAAATGCGACCGAAGATGCTGGTGCAATATTAGTAAATGTTAATATATAGTTAATAGTCTCAGCAGACTAGTGGCTGAATTTTCCCCCTCCCCATTACAGTAGACAGCTGATGCATGCTGCTGATTCAGAGGAAGTTCACACACTGCAGTCCCGACACCTACTTAGCTGAAGATAGCAGGTTCATTCAGCCTTAAAGTCAATGGGAAAGTCAGAACCAGACATGTCTCCTTCATAAAACATGTTGATTAATGCAGATAACTATGGCTTCCTTTGTTAATATAATTATAATCATACATAGAGAGACTCATATAAATAATAGTAGTAGTAATAGTAGTAGATTACATGTAGTGTATCTATAGACATGGCAACATGTCTATAGATACAGTACATGTAATCAACTACTACTATTATTTATATGACTCTCTCCATGTATGATTATAATTATATTAACAAAGGAAGCCATAGTTATCTGCATTAATACTTTGCCATTATGTAACTGTAACAACTAATGACATTTACTGTGCAGGCCAGGCAGCAAGAATATACATTGCCTGCCCTGGCTGACAATCACCATGAGTGGTAGGCGGCGGCGATGTCTTCCCAGGCGGTGTGGCGGGACTCGGGTCTCGGGAGTTGCGGGACGGACCGGACTAGGCCGCAGCGCAGCTCACCCTGCCCAGTGCCCTGATTAACAGCCGCGCACACTTACCAAGAGAGCAGGCGGCAATGGGCAGGCGGCCGGCAGCGGCAGCGATGTCTTCCCAGGCGGCGCGACGGACCGGACTAGGCCGCAGCGCAGCTCACCCTGCCCAGTGACAGCCGCGCACTTACCAAGAGAGCGGGCGGCAATGGGCATGGATGGCGGCAGCCGCGGCAATGAATTCCTGGCTTCCACTGCTTCCAGACCCTCCGGCAGCAGCAGGAGGACCCTGCACAAACACCCAGCGTCGCCAGTCTCTCCTCCTCACTCGGTCTTGCCACGTGCTGGGGGCGTACACAGCTGACCTGACCCTCCCTCAGTCACACTGATCTATAAATAAAGCCGACCACCCTCAAAGCCGCTCCTCCCTCACCTCTGTGTAATTGGCTGGCCAATCTATCTGTCAGCCTAGCTGACAGCCAAAGCTTGTCACTCAAAGTGGCGGCACCCCCATGCCACTACGGAGTCTGCGGGTTACGCAACTGATTTGTCTGATATTATTTCACACCTGCCTTACCACAAATGGGACAGATACCTTTTGAAGCCTACATGTCTAGCTGCTGACATTTACATTTCAAGCAAGAAAGTACCAAAATATAGAACTGAGTTTTTCACTTAAAAGGTCATACAAAGTGCAAAACCTTCCACCTGTTCCAATATCAGCTCTGAATTGAAAAACAATTTTAAACAGCTTAACAGCTTAAATATGGAATCTATGAACAAATATGGTTTCCATCTTTATAAACAATTTAGACTAATTTGTGAGATCCATAACATAAAATTCAGATTAAAAATAAAAAAATGTAATGTAACAGAATAGGTAAAAAGCCAAGGGGGTGAATACTTTAGCAAGGCACTGTGGGTGTGTGTGTGTGTGTGTGTGTGTGTATATAATAATATTTTACTCACCGGTAAATCTATTTCTCGTAGTCCGTAGTGGATGCTGGGAACTCCGTAAGGACCATGGGGAATAGACGGGCTCCGCAGGAGACTGGGCACTCTAAAAGAAAGATTAGGTACTATCTGGTGTGCACTGGCTCCTCCCTCTATGCCCCTCCTCCAGACCTCAGTTAGGATACTGTGCCCGGAAGAGCTGACACAATAAGGAAGGATTTTGAATCCCGGGTAAGACTCATACCAGCCACACCAATCACACCGTATAACTCGTGATACTACACCCAGTTAACAGTATGAAATATAACTGAGCCTCTCAACAGATGGCTCAACAATAACCCTTAGTTAGGCAATAACTACATACAAGTATTGCAGACAATCCGCACTTGGGATGGGCGCCCAGCATCCACTACGGACTACGAGAAATAGATTTACCGGTGAGTTAAATCTTATTTTCTCTGACGTCCTAGTGGATGCTGGGAACTCCGTAAGGACCATGGGGATTATACCAAAGCTCCCAAACGGGCGGGAGAGTGCGGATGACTCTGCAGCACCGAATGAGAGAACTCAAGGTCCTCCTCAGCCAGGGTATCAAATTTGTAGAATTTAGCAAACGTGTTTGCCCCTGACCAAGTTGCAGCTCGGCAAAGTTGTAAAGCCGAGACCCCTCGGGCAGCCGCCCAAGATGAGCCCACTTTCCTCGTGGAATGGGCTTTTACTGATTTAGGATGCGGCAATCCAGCCGCAGAATGCTCCAGCTGAATTGTGCTACAAATTCAGCGAGCAATAGTCTGCTTAGAAGCAGGAGCACCTATTTTGTTGGGTGCCTACAGGATAAAAAGCGAGTCAGTTTTCCTGACTCCAGCCGTCCTGGAAATATAAATTTTTAAGGCCCTGACTACGTCCAGTAACTTGGAATCTTCCAAGTCCCTAGTAGCCGCAGGCACTACAATAGGTTGGTTCAAGTGAAAAGCTGATACCACCTTAGGGAGAAACTGGGGACGAGTCCTCAATTCTGCCCTATCCATATGGAAAATCAGATAAGGGCTTTTACATGACAAAGCCGCCAATTCTGACACACGCCTGGCCGAAGCCAAGGCCAATAACATGACCACTTTCCACGTGAGATATTTAAAATCCACAGTTTTAAGTGGCTCAAACCAATGTGATTTTAAGAAACTCAACACCACGTTGAGATCCCAAGGTGCCACAGGAGGCACAAAAGGGGGCTGAATATGTAGCACTCCCTTTACAAATGTCTGAACTCCAGGCAGTGAAGCCAGTTCTTTCTGGAAGAAAATCGACAGAGCCGAAATCTGGACCTTAATGGAACCCAAGTTTAGGCCCATAGTCACTCCTGACTGTAGGAAGTGCAGAAAACGACCCAGCTGAAATTCCTCTGTTGGGGCCTTCCTGGCCTCACACCGCGCAACATATTTTCGCCAAATACGGTGATAATGGTTTGCGGTTACTTCTTTCCTGGCTTTTATCAGCGTAGGAATGAATCCTCTGGAATGCCCTTTTCCTTTAGGATCCGTAATTCAACCGCCATGCCGTCAAACGCAGCCGCGGTAAGTCTTGGAACAGACAGGGCCCCTGCTGTAGCAGATCCTGTCTGAGCGGTAGAGGCCATGGGTCCTCTGATATCATTTCTTGAAGTTCTGGGTACTAAGCTCTTCTTGGCCCATCCGGAACCACGAGTATCGTTCTTACTCCTCGTTTTCTTATTATTCTCAGTACCTTTGGTATGAGAGGCAGAGGAGGGAATACATAAACCGACTGGTACACCCACGGTGTCACTAGAGCGTCCACAGCTATTGCCTGAGGGTCCCTTGACCTGGCGCAATATCTAGTTTTTTGTTTAGGCGGGACGCCATCATGTCCACCTGTGGCCTTTCCCAACGGTTTACCAACAGTTGGAAGACTTCTGGATGAAGTCCCAACTCTCCCGGGTGTAGGTCGTGTCTGCTGAGGAAGTCTGCTTCCCAGTTGTCCACTCCCGGAATGAACACTGCTGACAGTGCTAAGACGTGATTTTCCGCCCATCGGAGAATCCTTGTGGCTTCTGCCATCGCCATCCTGCTTCTTGTGCCGCCCTGTCGGTTTACATGGGCGACTGCCGTGATGTTGTCTGATTGGATCAGAACCGGCTGGTTTTGAAGCAGAGGCCTTGCCAGACTTAGGGCATTGTAAATGGCCCTCAGTTCCAGAATATTTATGTGTAGGGACGACTCCTGACTTGACCAAAGTCCTTGGAAATTTCTTCCCTGTGTGACTGCCCCCCAGCCTCGAAGGCTGGCATCCGTGGCCACCAGGACCCAGTCCTGTATGCCGAATCTGCGGCCCTCTTGAAGATGAGCACTCTGCAGCCACCACAGTAGAGATACCCTGGTCCTTGGAGACAGGGTTATCAGCCGATGCATCTGAAGATGCGATCCCGACCACTTGTCCAAGAGGTCCCACTGAAAGGTTCTTGCATGGAACCTGCCGAATGGAATTTTGCTTCGTAAGAAGCTACCATTTTTCCCAGGACTCGTGTGCAGTGATGCACCGATACCTGTTTTGGTTTCAGGAGGTCTCTGACTAGAGATGACAGCTCCTTGGCTTTCTCCTGCGGGAGAAACACTTTTTTTCTGTTCTGTGTCCAGAACCATCCCCAGGAACAGTAGGCGTGTGGTAGGAACCAGCTGTGACTTTGGAATGTATAGAATCCATCCGTGCTGTTGTAGCACTTCCCGAGATAGTGCTACTCCGACCAACAACTGCTCCTTGGACCTCGCCTTTATAAGGAGATCGTCCAAGTACGGGATAATTAAAACTCCCTTTTTTCGAAGGAGTATCATCATTTCTGCCATTACCTTGGTAAAGACCCTCGGTGCCGTGGACAGTCCAAACGGCAGTGTTTGGAATTGGTAATGGCAATCCTGTACCACAAATCTGAGGTACTCCTGGTGAGGATGGTAAATGGGGACATGTAGGTAAGCATCCTTGATGTCCAGGGATACCATGTAATCCCCCTCCTCCAGGCTTGCAATAACCGCCCTGAGCGATTCCATCTTGAACTTGAATTTTTTTATGTATGTGTTCAAGGATTTCAAATTTAAAATGGGTCTCACCGAACCGTCCGGTTTCGGTACCACAAACAGTGTGGAATAGTAACCCCGTCCTTGTTGAAGTAGGGGCACCTTGACTATCACCTGCTGGGAATACAGCTTGTGAATTGCCTCTAGCACAGCCTCCCTGCCTGAGGGAGTTGTCGGCAAGGCAGATTTGAGGAAACGGCGGGGGGGAGACGCCTCGAATTCCAGCTTGTACCCCTGAGATACTACTTGAAGGATCCAGGGATCCACCTGTGAGCGAGCCCACTGATCGCTGAAATTTTTGAGGCGGCCCCCCACCGTACCTGGCTACGCCTGTGGAGCCCCCGCGTCATGCGGTGGACTCAGAGGAAGCGGGGGAAGAATTTTGATTCTGGGAACTGGCTGACTGGTGCAGCTTTTTCCCTCTTCCCTCGTCTCTGTGCAGAAAGGAAGCGCCTTTGACCCGCTTGCTTTTCTGAAGCCGAAAGGACTGTACCTGATAATACAGTGCTTTCTTAGGCTGTGAGGAAATCTGAGGTAAAAAAATTTCTTCCCAGCTGTTGCTGTGGATACGAGGTCTGAGAGACCATCCCCAAACAATTCCTCACCCTTATAAGGCTCTATGTGCCTTTTAAAGTCAGCATCACCTGTCCAGTGTCGGGTCTCTAATACCCTCCTGACAGAATGGACATTGCATTAATTTTGGATGCCAGCCGGCAAAATATCCCTCTGTGCATCCGTCATATATAAGACGACGTCTTATGTTCGCAAAATAGTATCCCTGTTTGACAGGGTTACAGATCACGCTGCAGCAGCACTATCTGCAGGTCTCAGTCTAGTACCCGAGTGTGTAAATACAGACTTCAGGATAGCCTCCTGCTTTTTATCAGCAGGTACCTTCAAAGTGGCCGTATCCTAAGACGGCAGTGCCACCTTTTTTGACAAACGTGTGAGCGCCTTATCCACCCTAGGGGATATCTCCCAGCGTAACTTATCCTCTGGCGGGAAAGGGTACGCCATCAGTAATTTTTTAGAAATTACCAGTTTCTTATCGGGGGAACCCACGCTTTTTCACACTTCATTCACTCATTTGATGGGGGAACAAAACACTGCCTGCTTTTTCTCCCCAAACATAAAACCCTTTTATAGTGGTACTTGGGTTAATGTCAGAAATGTGTAACACATTTTTTTATTGCCGGGATCATGTAACGGATGTTCCTAGTGGATTGTGTATATGTCTCAACCTCGTCGACACTGGAGTCAGACTCCGTGTCGACATCTGTGTCTGCCATCTGAGGGAGCGGGCGTTTTTGAGCCCCTGATGGCCTTTGAGACGCCTGGGCAGGAGCGGGCTGAGAAGCCGGCTGTCCCATAGCTGTTACGTCATCCAGCCTTTTATGTAAGGAGTTGACACTGTCGGTTTATACCTTCCACCAATCCATCCACTCTGGTGTCGGCCCCACAGGGGGCGACATCACATTTATCGGCATCTGCTCTGCCATCACATAAGCCTCCTCATCAAACGTGTCGACACAGCCCTACCGACACACCGCACACACACAGGGAATGCTCTGACTGAGGACAGGACCCCACACAGCCCTTTGGGGAGACAGAGAGAGAGTATACCAGCACACACCAGAGCGCTATATATTTTAGGGATTAACACTATATTGAGTGAATTTTTCCCAATAGCTGCTTGTATATACAATATTGCGCCTAAATTTTGTGCCCCCCCTCTCTTTTTAACCCTTTGAGCCTGCAAACTACAGGGGAGAGCCTGGGGAGCTGTCTTCCAGCTGCACTGTGAAGAGAAAATGGCGCCAGTGTGCTGAGGGGGATAGCTCCGCCCCTTTTTCGCGGACTTTTCTCCCGCTTTTTTATGGATTCTGGCAGGGGTATTTATCATATATATAGCCTCTGGGGCTATATATTGTGATATATTTGCCAGCCAAGGTGTTTTTATTGCTGCTCAGGGCGCCCCCCCCCCCCCCCCCCCCAGCGCCCTGCACCCTCAGTGACCGGAGTGTGAAGTGTGCATGAGGAGCAATGGCGCACAGCTGCAGTGCTGTGCGCTACCTTGGTGAAGACTGATGTCTTCTGCCGCCGATTTTCCGGACCTCTTCTTGCTTCTGGCTCTGTAAGGGGGACGGCGGTGCGGCTCCGGGAACGAACACCAAGGCCAGTTCCATGCGGTCGATCCCTCTGGAGCTAATGGTGTCCAGTAGCCTAAGAAGCCCAAGCTAGCTGCAAGCAGGTAGGTTCGCTTCTTCTCCCCTTAGTCCCTCGATGCAGTGAGCCTGTTGCCAGCAGGTCTCACTGTAAAATAAAAAACCTAAAATAAACTTTCTTTCTAGGAGCTCAGGAGAGCCCCTAGTGTGCATCCAGCTCGGCCGGGCACAGAAATCTAACTGAGGTCTGGAGGAGGGGCATAGAGGGAGGAGCCAGTGCACACCAGATAGTACCTAATCTTTCTTTTAGAGTGCCCAGTCTCCTGCGGAGCCCGTTTATTCCCCATGGTCCTTACGGAGTTCCCAGCATCCACTAGGACGTCAGAGAAATATATATATATATATATATATTTAATGGGATGTCCTGCTGACCATGGTAGTTGACGATATGGCTGGTACAGGGCCGGCTCGAGGCATGTTCGACTCGAACGGCTGCACAGGGCGCCACCCTTAAAGGGCGCCGCGCGCTGGCGCCGCCATGTCGGAGCCTGGAGCCGGCCCTGATCTCCCCTGCTGTCCTCCCGGCTCCCGCTGTGTGCGCCGCCGCTGTGTGCGCTATGCGGCGCCGGCGTCTGATGTCAGACACCGGCGCCGCACAGCGCGCACAGACAGCGACAGACAGCACAGACAGCGGCCGCAGCGGCGCGCACAGCAGCACTACCAGCAGCACTCCCCCTCCCTCGGCACAGCAGGTACTGGGGGCATATGTGGCACTGTGGGGGGCATTTATCTGGCACTGTGGGGGGCATTCATTTATCTGGCACTGTGGGGGGCATTCATTTATCTGGCACTGCGGGGGGGGACGGGACATTTATCTGTGCACTGTGAGGGGGCATTAATGTATCTGGCACTGTGGGGGCATTTCTGGCACTGTGGGGGCATATCTGCGCTGTGGGGGCATTTATGTATCTGGCACTGTGGGGGCATTTCTGTATCTGGCACTGTGGGGGCATATTGGCACTGTGGGGGCACTTATTTATCTGGCACTGTGGGGGCATTTATTTATCTGGCACTGTGGGGGGCATTTATTTATCTGGCACTGTAAGGGGCATTTATTTATCTGGCACTGTGGGGGGCATTTATTTATCTGGCACTGTGGGGGCATATCTGGCACTGGGGGCATTTAATGTATCTGGCACTGTGGGGGCATATCTGGCACTGGGGGCATTAAGGTATCTCTCACTGTGGGGGCATATCTGGCACTGGGGGCATTAAGGTATCTGGCACTGTGGGGGCTTATCTGGCACTGGGGGCATTAATGTATCTATCACTGGGGGCATATCTGGCACTGGGGGCATTAATGTATCTGGCACTGTGGGGGAATATCTGGCACTGGGGGCATTAATGTATCTGGCACTGTGGGGGCATATCTGGCACTGGGGGCATTAATGTATCTGACACTGTGGGGGGCAATAATGTATCTGGCACTGTGTGGGCACTTATGCATCTGGCACTGGGGGCATTTATGCATCTGGCAATGTATGGGCATTTATGTATCTGGCACTGGGGGCATTTATGTATCTGGCCCTGTGGGGGCATATCTGGCACTGTGGGGGCATTTGTATATCTGGCACTGTGGGGACATATCTGGCACTGTGTGGGCATTTTTATATCTGGCACTGTGGGGGCACTTATGTATCTGGCACTGTGTGGGCACTTATGTATCTGGCACTGTGGGGGGCATATCTGCACTGTGGGGGCATTTATGTATCTGGCACTTTGGGGGCATTTATGTATCTGAACTGTGGGTGCATATCTGGCACTGTGTGGCCATTTATGTAGCTGGCACTGCTGGGGGGCATGTCACGTGTAGCTGGCACTGCTGGGGGGCATGTCACGTGTAGCTGGCACTGCTGGGGGGCATGTCACGTGTAGCTGGCACTGCTGGGGAGCATGTCACGTGTAGCTGGCACTGCTTTGGGGCATGTCACGTGTAGCTGGCACTGCTGGGGGGCATGTCATGTAGTGTTCCCGCTAGGCGTCTGTGGCTAGGCAATGTGTCTCAGTGCTCTCCCTGGTGCAATGTGTCTCAGTGCTGTGCCTGGCGCAAAGTGTATAGGAGGTTCTACCTGGTGCAGTGTGTATTAGCTGCACTACTGTGTGGTGTAATGCAAATTGCCACTATTATGTGGCCACGTACCTTTCCCACGAAGTAACTCCCCTTAATTTTTGCTGCGCGCCTTTGGCGCGCACTGTCCATGCTTTGACATATAGGTATGGGAACAACAAGCAGTGTGTACATCATTTTGCCCTCCTAACTTAAAAATGTGCCCTCCCTGTGATCAGCACCATGCCCTAAAAAGTGAACACTATCATGTGTAGCTGGCACTGCTGGGGGGCATGTCATGTGTAGCTGGCACTGCTGCGGGGCATGTCATGTGTAGCTGGCACTGCTGCGGGGCATGTCATGTGTAGCTGGCACTGCTGCGGGGCATGTCATGTGTAGCTGGCACTGCTGGGGGGCATGTCATGTCTATCTGGCACTGCACATTATGTGTATCTGGCACTATACTGGAGACATTGTGTGTAAGGAACACTACTGTGGCTATGTGTAAGGCTGCTAATTTTGTGAAAATACATTTTCTCGCTCAGGGTGCTAGTAGGCCTGGAGCCGGCCCTGGGCTGGTATGTATGTTTTCTCCCTATGGAGCCTTGAGTGTCGCACCGACAACTGTATATGAGTGATTCTCCAGAAAGTGAACATAAAGTCCCATGCATCACACGCTTTTAATTTTTATTTCCTTTTAAACTGGTCTGAAATTGTTGTTACAATATATGAAAACTTAAGTTACAGGGTAAGCCATTGCTACTAAGCAATAAAGACACACTAAAATCTTGGTATTTTGGAGAAGTATGTTGTTTGAATCTGTGTAGCTGTCCCGTGCATATATATTATGAAAAGGATCACATACGCTAGATTAAAAGGTTCAGCAGATCCTTTAGTCTCAGACAGGTAGCAGCATCAGGTTAGCTCCAGACAGCATACACTTCACAGCATGGCAGTTCACAAGCAAGTTTGTAACACATCCATAGGACTCCCGAACGTAACTCCACACCCCCAGCCTGTCGTCTGGGTGACTGGTTTACCGTCAGAAGCCCAGTGGATCTGCATTGATACAACTTGCAGATGTCAGGTGCTGCTGATTAGACTTGTTCATGGACCCATGACCCTTGGAAAACCTGGACTGGATCTCATTTACACCATGCTGTTTATTGCTCCATCTCTGCACAAACCTGCTGCTCCACATTAACCTCCCGTGAAAGCATGCTGTCCCTGCCACAATACCATACCTCCCAACATGACCCTCTCCAGGAGGGACACAATGCTCTGCTTCTGGACTTTTCTCTTAATGTATGATTGCCAGCACCTGTGTTGAACAGGTTAATAAATAAGAAAGGTGTTTCAGCACAGGTGATGACAATCAAAAATTAAGAGGGAAGTCCAGAAGCAGATCATTCTATCCCTCCTGGAGAGGGTCATGTTGGGAGGTATGCAATACTGTGTATATATATATATATATATATATATATATATATATATATATAATGTGTGTGTGTGTGTGTGTTTATATATTTATATTCTTATATTTAACATAATTCCACAAATGTGTGCATGTTTTATTTTTTCATTTTTAGGTGGCAATGTAATTTCACACTTGTGCCCATTTTGTTCTTAATACATAAACTGGTTTTTCTTTTATTTCACTTTATTTCTTTATTTCAATTAGGAAGAAGACAGTTTATTCAGAGACTTAAATTGGAGGCTTCACTGAATGTACATGATGGCTGTGTAAGTAAAATTATGAAATTTCTAAACCAGGATGTTATTCCAAACCTCCCAACATGACCCTCTCCATGAGGGACAGAATGCTCTGCTCCTGGGCTTCCCTCTTAATGTATGATTGTTATCACATGTTTTGAACAGGTTATTGGATAATAAAGGTGTTTTAGCAAAGGTGAGGGCAATCATACATTAAGAGGGAAGTCCAGGAGCAGAGCTTTCTGTCCCACCTGGAGAGGGTCAGGTTGGGAGGTATGTTATTCTTGGAAAGCTCACAGCTCCTATTTTCTATGCAGGGAAAATACTGGCTGCATTTGCATAAACCACACGTACAGTACTGCACAGCTTTATTTTTACACTTCAATTTTTCTTTGCTTTGCTCTTAATGCTATATGAGACGCTACAGTATGTGTAAATATATGTGAGAGTGGTGTTATCTTTTTATCAGTTAAGATATGAATACTGTAACCTACAAAATAGAGTGATCAGGGAGTAAAATAAAATTATCTTAAAGTGTTTTTTTTTTTTTTTTTTTTTTAAATCAAGTAGCCATATGGGCCACACATAGACATGTACATTTGGCTGAGGGCTACATCATTTTACATTTTAAAGTTTTTAATGAATTCTATCCTCCACCCACCTAAAAGGTGTAGCCTGGAAATGCACATGTACAGTCAGCCTGGCCCATTAGTCTCCACATAGTTCTGCCTCTCATCCCCTCCTGGTCTGTGCAGCAGAGCTCTTATCTCAGGGCTTAATTCATGTTTGTAAGGAATTGCACAGCAGCGAGGACGTGGCTGTGCAGTTCCATGTAATTAAAATGCAGCAGGAGACATCTATAGGAGATAGAATCCTCCTGCACTTCTCCAGGTGCTGCACCTGAGCAGCAATCAGCTGTCTGTCTGATCTGGACACGCGAGTCCAGATCGTCTGATGACGCAGTCTCTGAACTCATCACAACGTCAAAATAGGGATGACACGATGTTGTTTTGTATAGTGGTGCCGGATGCTGCCCTCCAAGTGCTAAAAGGGCTGCGAGTGATACTACATGACCCATTCTGCACATGCGCAGAAGGGTTCTTTCGCCTGCGCAGACCCACCACCACCGGATTTGTACGTAAACCATCGGGTTTACATACAAATCTGAATTTGGCCCTCAACCTCCTCTGCTCCATCTCAGCCCGTGTCTTCTGGCTGGTGTATTGTAATATTATTACCAGCGTGTAGCTCCCTGATACCTGCGGTCCCTCCTGCTAACAGCGCCGCTGCTGCTCAAGTTTGGAATGATCACAGAGCTGTAATTACAAAAGGGCAAACATGAAATATTAAACTAAAATGGTCAAACTAGTAAGTGGAAGCAATAAATACACATGCAGTATATAAAAATGTCATTCTCAGTAAAAATCTAATTAGCAATACTTTAAATACAATTTGTCCAGATATTGGGCGGGATGTAGCAAAACATATTTTGCAGTCAAACCTCCTTAAATGGCATTTTCAGAGGTTTGACTGCTACCTCATATGCACCGAGCTCCGGAATGCAATACATTTTGGAGCTTGGATGATGTAGCAAATACATGACGTTATCATATGTGCAGAATGCCACCCGGGTCCTAAACTTGGAAGACCTTTTCTTGCCAAGGACAGCTCTTATCGGGAGTGATTTCTTTAAGCAGACGGCGTTAGTAAACGCCTTATGCTTGCAATGAGTAGTGGGATGCATCCAAGCCATTATGTTTTATGTTATAGTTAGTATATATAGTGAAATTGAAAAAAAAAGGAGAACACCTGCTATTCTTTGTATCTCTTTTCAATTTCTATGATATCTTGTTAATTGGAAAATACCCTGCCTCAAAATGTAAGTTTATATTTTCTTTATCATTATCTTTTCTATATATACCCCTTTCACATCTCCAATGCTGGATCCCACCCGGGAATTGGAAACGGGTCCTTCCAGGGTGGGATCCGGCATTGAAGCGCTGGCTTCCCGACGGCAATATGCCGGGCCGGTTGCCATAGTGGCGGGGGGCGGAGCCGGCAGCAGGGCAGGGGTGGAGGCGGCGCTGGGAGATGAGCTCATCTCTGCGCCGCCTCTCCCTATGTAGTAAACGGGTTCCGGGTCGCATCGACCCGGGAACCCGTTTACACTGCCACTGACGGTATTCAACCCGGGAATAACCCTTCTTATTACCCAGGTTGAATTACCGGGTCAGGCGACGCGGGAATTCTCCAAGACCCCTTTCACATCGTACACTGACCCGTGTTGACCCGGTCGATACCGGGTTATTTATGCGATGTGAAAGGGGTAATTCATTTATATTTAGTTTTTTCAATAGGACTAAAGGATCAGAGGATCTTTTGTTCATGTTTTGTTTCTTAGATAGCATGTATAGTGAGTGGCATGTTTCAAGTATAAAGTTACTTTGTTTTAATTTTTCTTTTATAATTCTCCCGTATGTGCATATGTATTAAAAACTATGCAGCATTTTTTTTCTCTTTTCTGGTGTATATTACAGCGGGGAGAATCATTTTTTCCATGATTCTCCTTGCTGTGTACTAAATGTAACTCACAGGAACATCTGTGTGTTAACCTTAACCGCTGTCTCTGCAAGTTACATCCCAGGGGGATTGAAAGAGTGTTCATTTGAAAGACTCTTCCTGGGAAACTGACACTGGTCGTGAGTACAGTTTATGCAGAGCCGGATTAAGGGGGGGGTCCAGGGGGTCAGTACCCCGGGCCCCCCTGTCGTAAGGGGCCCCCCAGCCAAAACTGCTCTGCCTCGCTCTGGTGCTGCTGTTCCCTCTCCAGCCTCCGCCGCCAGGAGCAGCTCTCCTGGCAGCAGCGGAAGCTGGAGATTGCTGCCTGCCCTGTCTAAGTCCCTGATCCAAGCTGCCTGTTAGGAGGGGGGAGGGAGACACACTCACAGCCGCGAGCGGGACATCACACACCCGCTGGCAGTGCGCAATCCTCCCTCCCCAGCAGCCAGTAGTCTTCTCCTCCTCGCTGCAGCTCCTGTTGCCGGTGTCAGGCATTGTTCGGGGGTATGCCGTGATTCGGGCGTCGGAGCAGAGGAGACATAGCAAATATAAGATAAATGTTGTCATGTTGACTCCAGCCCCTCTCCGACGAGCCGCGAATCACGGCATTTTCTCTAACGTCCTAAGTGGATGCTGGGACTCCGTAAGGACCATGGGGAATAGCGGCTCCGCAGGAGACAGGGCACAAAATAAAAGCTTGAGATATCAGGTGGTGTGCACTGGCTCCTCCCCCTATGACCCTCCTCCAAGCCAGTTAGATTTTTGTGCCCGGCCGAGAAGGGTGCAAACTAGGTAGCTCTCCAGAGCTGCTTAGAATAAAAGTTTAGTTAGGTTTTTTTATTTTCAGTGAGTCCTGCTGGCAACAGGCTCACTGCATCGTGGGACTAAGGGGAGAAGAAGCGAACTCACCTGAGTGCAGAGTGGATTGGGCTTCTTAGGCTACTGGACGTTAGCTCCAGAGGGACGATCACAGGTTCAGCCTGGATGGGTCACCGGAGCCGCGCCGCCGTCCCCCTTACAGAGCCAGAAGAGACGAAGGTCCGGTGAAAGCGGCGGCAGAAGACATCCTGTCTTCAAGACTAAGGTAGCGCACAGCACCGCAGCTGTGCGCCATTGCTCTCAGCACACTTCACACTCCGGTCACTGAGGGTGCAGGACGCTGGGGGGGAGCGCCCTGAGACGCAATATAACACATATACCTTAGCTGGCAAAAGGAATACATCACATATAGCTCCAGGGCTATATGGATGTATTTTTCCCCCTGCCATTTTACACAAAAAAGCGGGAGTTAAGGACGTCGTGAAGGGGCGGGGCCTATCTCCTCAGCACACTGGCGCCATTATTCCCTCACAGCTCCGCTGGAAGGACGGCTCCCTGATTCTCCCCTGCAGTACTGCATCTGATTCAGGGTAAAAAAGAGAAGGGGGGGCATTTTGGCAGCAAATAACTAGATTAACAGCAGCTATAAGGGATTAACACTTATATAAGGTTATCCCTGTATATATATAGCGCTGGGTGTGTGCTGGCAGACTCTCCCTCTGTCTCTCCAAAGGGCTAAGTAGGGTCCTGTCCTCTATCAGAGCATTCCCGGTGTGTGTGCTGTGTGTCGGTACGCGTGTGTCGACATGTATGAGGAGGAAAATGAGGTGGAGGCGGAGCAGTTGCCTGTGTTAGTGATGTCACCCCCTAGGGAGTCGACACCTGACTGGATGATTGTGTTTAAGCAATTAAGTGATAATGTCAGCAATTTACAAAAAACTGTTGACGACATGAGAAAGCCGGCAAATCAATTAGTGCCTGTTCAGGCGTCTCAGACACCCTCAGGGGCCCTAAAACGGCCGCTACCTCAGTGGGTCGACACGGATCCAGATACAGATACTGAATCTAGTGTCGACGGTGACGAGACAAACGTAATGTCCAGTAGGGCCACACGTTACATGATCACGGCAATGAAAGAGGCATTGAACCTTTCTGACACTACAAATACCTCAAAGGCGGGTATTATGTGGGGTGTGAAAAAACTGCCAATAGTTTTTCCTGAGTCTGAGGAAATAAATGAGGTGTGTGATAAAGCGTGGGTTTCCCCCGATAAAAAACAGCTAATTTCTAATAAGTTATTAGCACTATACCCTTTCCCGCCAGAGGTTAGGGCACGGTGGGAAACACCCCCTAGGGTAGATAAGGCGCTCACACGTTTATCTAAACAAGTAGCGTTACCGTCCCCTGATACGGCCACCCTCAAAGAACCAGCTGATAGGAGGCTGGAAAATATCCTGAAAAGTATATACACACATACTGGTGTTATACTGCGACCAGCAATCGCATCAGCCTGGATGTGCAGTGCTGGAGTCGCATGGGCGGATTCCCTGACTGAGAATATTGATACCCTGGATAGGGACAATATTCTGTTAACTATAGAACATTTAAAGGATGCATTGCTATATATGCGTGATGCGCAGAGGGATATTTGTACCCTGGCATCAAGAGTAAGCGCAATGTCCATCTCTGCCAGAAGAGCATTATGGACCAGACAGTGGTCAGGGGACGCAGATTCCAAACGGCACATGGAAGTATTGCCGTATAAGGGGGAGGAGTTATTTGGGGCTGGTCTAACAGACCTGGTGGCCACGGCAACGGCTGGAAAATCCACCTTTTTACCCCAGGTTACTTCACATCAACAGAAAAAGACACAGTCTTTTCAAACTCAGTCCTTTCGTTCCCATAAGTACAAGCGAGCAAAAGGTCACTCTTTTCTGCCCAAGGGCAGAGGAAGAGGAAAAAGGCAGCACCATGCAGCCGCTTCCCAGGAGCAGAAGCCCTCCCCTGCTTCTGCCAAGTCTTCAGCATGACGCTGGGGCTTTACAAGCAGACTCAGACAAAACCAAAGTCTCCCTCCGACAGGGAGGCAGTTCTGGAAGCCATTCACAAGCTGTACTCCCAGCAGGTGATAATCAAGGTACCCCTCTTACAACAGGGGAAGGGGTATTATTCCACACTATTTGTGGTACCGAAGCCGGACGGCTCGGTGAGACCAATATTAAATCTAAAATCTTTGAACACTTACATAAAAAGGTTCAAATTCAAGATGGAGTCACTCAGAGCGGTGATAGCGAACCTGGAAGAGGGGGACTATATGGTGTCGCTGGACATCAAGGATGCGTATCTCCACGTCCCAATATATCCTTCTCACCAAGGGTACCTCAGGTTTGTAGTACAAAACTGTCATTATCAGTTTCAGACGCTGCCGTTTGGATTGTCCACGGCGCCTCGGGTCTTTACCAAGGTAATGGCCGAAATGATGATTCTTCTACGAAGAAAAGGCATCTTAATTATCCCTTACTTGGACGATCTCCTGATAAGGGCAAGAACCAAGGAACAGTTAGAAGTCGGAGTGGCACTATCTCAGGTAGTGCTAAGTCAGCACGGATGGATTCTAAATATTCCAAAATCGCAGCTGATTCCAACGACACGTCTACTGTTCTTAGGAATGATTCTGGACACTGTCCAGAAGAAGGTGTTTCTCCCGGAGGAGAAGGCCAGGGAGTTATCCGAGCTAGTCAGGAACCTCCTAAAACCAGGACAGGTCTCAGTGCATCAGTGCACAAGGGTCCTGGGAAAAATGGTGGCTTCTTACGAAGCGATTCCATTCGGAAGATTCCATGCAAGAACTTTTCAGTGGGATCTACTGGGAAAATGGTCCGGATCGCATCTTCAGATGCATCAACGGATAACCCTGTCGCCAAGGACAAGGGTGTCTCTCCTGTGGTGGCTTCAGAGGGCTCATCTACTAGAGGGCCGCAGATTTGGCATTCAGGATTGGATCCTGGTAACCACGGATGCCAGCCTGAGAGGCTGGGGAGCAGTCACACAGGGAAGGAATTTCCAGGGCTTGTGGTCAAGCATGGAAACATCTCTTCATATAAACATTCTAGAACTAAGGGCCATTTACGATGCCTTAATTCAAGCAAAACCTCTGCTTCAGGGTCAGGCGGTGTTGATCCAGTCGGACAAGATCACGTCAGTCGCCCACATAAACAGACAGGGCGGCACGAGAAGCAGGAGGGCAATGGCAGAAACTGCAAGGATTCTTCGCTGGGCGGAAAATCATGTGATAGCACTGTCAGCAGTGTTCATTCCGGGAGTGGACAACTGGGAAGCAGACTTCCTCAGCAGACACGACCTTCACCCGGGAGAGTGGGGACTTCACCCAGAAGTCTTCCACCAAATTGTAAACCGTTGGGAAAGACCAAAGGTGGACATGATGGCGTCACGTCTAAACAAAAAACTGGACAGATATTGCGCCAGGTCAAGGGACCCTCAGGCAATAGCAGTGGACGCTCTGGTAACGCCGTGGGTGTACCAGTCAGTGTATGTATTCCCTCCTCTGCCCCTCATACCGAAAGTATTGAGAATCATAAGAAGGAGAGGAGTAAGAACTATACTCGTGGTTCCGGATTGGCCAAGAAGGTCTTGGTACCCGGAACTTCAAGAGATGCTCACGGACGAACCGTGGCCTCTACCTCTAAGACAGGACCTGCTACTGCAGGGGCCTTGTCTGTTCCAAGACTTACCGCGGCTGCGTTTGACGGCATGGCGGTTGAACGCCGGATCCTGAAGGACAAGGGCATTCCAGAAGAAGTCATCCCTACTCTGGTAAAAGCCAGAAAGGAAGTAACCGCAAAACATTATCACCGCATTTGGCGTAAATATGTTGCGTGGTGTGAGGCCAAGAAGGCCCCTACACAGGAATTTCAACTGGGTCGTTTCTTGCATTTCCTGCAAACAGGACTGTCTATGGGCCTAAAATTAGGGTCCATTAAGGTTCAAATTTCGGCCCTGTCGATATTCTTCCAGAAAGAACTGGCTTCAGTACCTGAAGTTCAGACATTTGTGAAAGGGGTGCTGCACATACAGCCTCCTTTTGTGCCTCCGGTGGCACCTTGGGATCTCAATGTTGTGTTGAGATTTCTAAAATCACACTGGTTTGAACCATTGTCTACGGTAGATTTAAAATATCTCACGTGGAAGGTGTCGATGCTGTTGGCCTTGGCTTCAGCTAGGCGTGTGTCAGAATTGGCGGCTTTATCATGTAAAAGCCCTTACCTAAATTTTCATTCTGACAGGGCGGAATTGAGGACTCGTCCTCAATTTCTACCTAAGGTGGTTTCTGCATTTCACATGAACCAACCTATTGTGGTACCTGCGGCTACTAGGGACTTAGAGGACTCTAAGTTGCTGGACGTTGTCAGGGCCTTGAAAATATATGTTTCCAGGACGGCTGGAGTCAGGAAAACTGACTCGCTGTTTATCCTGTATGCACCCAACAAGCTGGGTGCTCCTGCTTCAAAGCAGACGATTGCTCGTTGGATTTGTAGTACAATTCAGCTTGCACATTCCGTGGCAGGATTGCCACAGCCAAAATCAGTAAAAGCCCATTCCACAAGGAAAGTGGGCTCATCTTGGGCGGCTGCCCGAGGGGTCTCGGCTTTACAACTTTGCCGAGCAGCTACTTGGTCAGGGGCAAACACGTTTGCTAAATTCTACAAATTTGATACCCTGGCTGAGGAGGACCTGGAGTTCTCTCATTCGGTGCTGCAGAGTCATCCGCACTCTCCCGCCCGTTTGGGAGCTTTGGTATAATCCCCATGGTCCTTACGGAGTCCCAGCATCCACTTAGGACGTTAGAGAAAATAAGATTTTACTTACCGATAAATCTATTTCTCGTAGTCCGTAGTGGATGCTGGGCGCCCATCCCTAGTGCGGATTGTCTGCAATACTTGTATATAGTTATTGTTACAAAAAATTCGGGTTATTATTGTTGAGCCATCTTTTCAGAGGCTCCTTTAAAATTATCATACTGTTAACTGGGTTCAGATCACGAGTTGTACGGTGTGATTGGTGTGGCTGGTATGAGTCTTACCCGGGATTCAATATCCTTCCTTATTATGTACGCTCGTCCGGGCACAGTATCCTAACTGGCTTGGAGGAGGGTCATAGGGGGAGGAGCCAGTGCACACCACCTGATATCTCAAGCTTTTATTTTGTGCCCTGTCTCCTGCGGAGCCGCTATTCCCCATGGTCCTTACGGAGTCCCAGCATCCACTACGGACTACGAGAAATAGATTTATCGGTAAGTAAAATCTTATTTTTGCCATGTGGGCGGGGCCTAATGGTGAACTGTGCCCCTTGCTCCCTGCAATATGTCCTGGTTGCAGCATCTTCACCCCTTTCCTCAGGGCAGGCTTTAGTGTAAGTTTACAGAATGTGTTCTATGTGTGTATTTGTTCTATCTGTGTATACTGTATATATGTGTATTTGTTCTATTCGTGTATGTGTATGTGTTTTATGTGTATGTATGTGGGTATATGAGTTCTATGTAATGTGTTTGTGTATGTGGGTGTGTATGTATCTATGTATGTATGTATGCACATGTATTTGTGTGTGTGTATATATATATATAAACACACACAAATACACGTGCATGCATCAAAGGGTACCCCCCCTTATGAATCCTGCTCTTGCCCCTGAGGGGGGTGGTTGCTGGTGGGCGGGGGCCCTGTCTTGTGTGCCCTGGGCCCCCCAAGGGCTTAATCCGGCCCTGAGTTTATGGGATATATTTACTAAAGTGCAGGTTTTTAGAAGTGGAGATGTTGCCAATAGAAACCAGATTCTAGCTATCTAGCAGTACACCCAGTCCGTGAAATCACAAGTCTCACGGGGGGTGGGATTGGGGGTAGCCCTGGAAGAAATACAGTAAACTCAGTCTCATAAAGGTAAGACTTCCACAATTTGAAAATCCACACTTGTATTGTTTGTGTGTAAAAAGTAGTGTTCACATATTTCTTTTTATATTTGATAGTATATCTGTGTCAGGGCCGGTTCTTGACCTTGTGGCGCCCAGGGCGAAAGTTTCCTGTGGCGTACCTCCCCCCTCCCCTCCCCAGGTAAAACAGAGTTGGTGCGCACCGAGGGCGTGCCCAAAAATAGGTGCGTGGCTTCGTCATAGGGAAGGGGCAAGGACACAGTTATCTCCTTGTACTTGTGCCCCCCGTAGCAGTGCCCCCAATAGTTGTGAGCCCAGTAGCTGTGCCCCCAGTAGATTTTCCCTCAGTAGATGTTCCCCTTGTAGCTGTGCCCACAGTTGAATTGCCCCCTGTAGCTATGCCCCCAGTAGCTGTGCCTCCTAGCTGTGCCCCCAGTAGTTGTGCCCCTTGCAGCTGTGCCAGTGCCCCCAGTAGTTGTGACCCCCGTAGCTTTGCCCCTGTTGCTGTGCCCCTTGTAGCTGTGCCAGTGCCCCCAGAGGTTGTGCCCCCTGTAGCTGTGCCTGTGCCCCCAGTAGTTGTGCCCCACTTAGCTGTGCCAGTGCCCCCAGTAGTTGTGATCCCGGTAGCTGTGCCCCTTGTA
The DNA here is from genome assembly GCF_028390025.1 of Pseudophryne corroboree. Taxonomy (NCBI): domain Eukaryota; kingdom Metazoa; phylum Chordata; class Amphibia; order Anura; family Myobatrachidae; genus Pseudophryne; species Pseudophryne corroboree. The sequence goes on from NC_086445.1 coordinate 646,726,757, forward strand.
GCTGTGCCAGTGCCCCCTGTAGCTGTGCCAGTGCCCCCAGTAGTTGTGCCTCAGTAGCGCTGCACACACATAAAAACAAAAACAAAAAAACACACACACAATACTTACCGCTCCTGCTGCACTGCCCTCCGTCTCTGGCCTCCGGCTTCTCTCTACTATGGGAGAGACGTCATGACAGCTCCCCCATAGTAGCGCCGCACAGACACTAGGGGTCAATTAAGACATGTAGTGTTTGTCACTGGAGCCGGCTGCAGTGGGCGCCCACACAGCCCACGGCACCCGCTGCAGCCGGGGAGCGGGGGTGGTTGCGGGGGGTCGCTGGGATCAGGAGTAGCGGCTCTTGCCACGGCTGTGGCGGAGCCCTCGGGGCAGCGGCGCCCTGGGCATAAAGCCTGCTTGCCCGTGGCAAGAGCCGCTACTGATCTGTATGCATGTCTGAGTCTGTATACGATGCACGACAGAACTTGTTTGGGGAAAATTAAAACATAACTGTGGATGCTACTTTTCTCTGACGTCCTAGTGGATGCTGGGAACTCCGTAAGGACCATGGGGAATAGCGGCTCCGCAGGAGACTGGGCACAAAAGTAAAGCTTTAGGACTACCTGGTGTGCACTGGCTCCTCCCCCTATGACCCTCCTCCAAGCCTCAGTTAGATTTTTGTGCCCGGCCGAGAAGGGTGCATTCTAGGAGTCTCTCCTGAGTTTCTTAGTAAAAGTTTAGTTTTAGGTTTTTTATTTTCAGTGAGACCTGCTGGCAACAGGCTCACTGCATCGAGGGACTAAGGGGAGAAGAAGCGAACCTGCCTGCTTGCAGCCAGCTTGGGCTTCTTGGCTACTGGACACCATTAGCTCCAGAGGGACCGAACACAGGCCCAGCCTCGGATTCCGGTCCCAGAGCCGCGCCGCCGGCCCCCTTACAGAGCCAGAAGCAAGAAGAGGTCCGAAAAATCGGCGGCAGAAGACATCAGTCTTCACCAAGGTAGCGCACAGCACTGCAGCTGTGCGCCATTGCTCCTCAGGCACACTTCACACTCCGGTCACTGAGGGTACAGGGCGCTGGGGGGGGGCGCCCTGAGCAGCAATAGAAACACCTTGGCTGGCAAAAATACATCACATATAACCCCCAGGGCTATATGGATGTATTTTAACCCCTGCCAGAATACAGCAAAAAGCGGGAGAAAAGTCCGCCGAGAAGGGGGCGGAGCCTATCTCCTCAGCACACGGGCGCCATTTTCCCTCACAGCTTCGCTGGAAGGACGTCTCCCTGACTCTTCCCTGCAGTCCTGCACTACAGAAAAGGGTAAAACAAGAGAGGGGGGCACTAATTAGGCGCAGTATAAATAAAACAGCAGCTATAAGGGGAAAAACACTTCTATAAGGTTATCCCTGTATATATATAGCGCTCTGGTGTGTGCTGGCATACTCTCCCTCTGTCTCCCCAAAGGGCTAGTGGGGTCCTGTCCTCTATCAGAGCATTCCCTGTGTGTGTGCTGTGTGTCGGTACGATTGTGTCGACATGTATGAGGAGGAAAATGGTGTGGAGGCGGAGAAATTGCCTGTAATGGAGATGTCACCCCCTAGGGAGTCGACACCTGAGTGGCTGAGTTTATGGAAGGCATTACGTGACAGTGTCAGCTCTTTACAAAAGACGGTTGATGACATGAGACAGCCGGCTACTCAGCTCGTGCCTGTCTAGGCGTCTCAAAAGCCATCAGGGGCTCTAAAACGCCCGTTACCTCAGATGGCAGATACAGACGCCGACACGGATACTGACTCCAGTGTCGACGATGAAGAGACGAATGTGACTTACATCATCGTTGTAAAAAATCATTTAAAAAAAAAAAAAAAAAATCAACTAGATTGATTTATTGAAGAAGTTAGTATATTCCCATCTCTATTGGTAGAATTATTATTGTTCATTGCCTCTAGAAGAATATTTCGACACTAAATATTGACTACATAAATCTTACTTCGAATTAATTATATGTATATAGGATCTATAATTACCTTTTATTCTTTCTGTTTTTGTTATATGTGTGTGCTATTATTGTTATGATGACATGTCTCACAAGAGAGAGAGGATAATTGCTTCATTTATTATGTATTTATTTTATTATGTTTCTAATAAATGTATATATACATATTTTATGATAATGCTTCAAATATGCTCTTAGAGAATAGGCTGGTAGTAATTCTAATGAGATCAAACTAAATGACTAAGTCATATGAGATCGGTATTTAATGAAGATAATATGGACACCAGCTGGACTCATACAGGTGTGACAAGTAAAGCTTATGCCGTCTGTGATCCAAAATCAGAGAGAGGCGTGACACGCCAAGGAAACAACTGCGGGATGATATCATCACGGCAATTAACCGCGAGGTTTAAATAGAGTAAAATGGAGCAATGAGTCTACTTCTGATGAAGCCGCTGAACCCGGAGGGAGGCGGGGAAACGCGTTAAGGACTCTTACACCTTATCACAGCACTTTTCACCACCGATTACTGCATGACTTACAGCCAGCATTAATTATTGGATCTACACGGATGATCTTCTCCCGAGACGACTGCGTGAAAAGGTAGAAAGCACCAGCAGCCGGGAGATCATCACGGAGAATCCAATGCTGGAAGAGAGTGGCTGAATAGTCTTGTTCATTGACCGCATCATACCGCCCACCGCCAGCACTAATTATTGGATCTACACAGATGACCTCCTCCTGAAACGACTGCATGTAAAGGTAAAGCACCAGCAGCCGGGAGACAGTCACGGAGATTCTTATTGCTGGAAGAGAGTGGTGAGCATATGTATTAAAACTCTTTTTTTTGTCTGGCCAGACAATCTTTTTAAAACTTCACCAGTATTAAATTAACATACGGACATTGTCACGCTGCTCTGACTAAAATCTTCCTTACACAGCTACCAGCGGTTCTGCTGGCTACAAAGATTAGCGTATGCTGTGTCACTTTGTTACAACAATTGTTACGTTATATCTACAGGGATACGGATGTTCATAAATACCCTGAAGAGCTGCTATATTTCTCTAAACTGGATTGATTTAGGAAAGCAGTTAAAATTTATATTATAAAGGATACTGCTGAATGTTTATCTTATTGACCAGACAAATAAGAGCGTATTTTTATATTTATAATTATAATTTTAAAAGTGTTTAAATTACCGGCCGGTGGTGATATGTATTAATGTATTAAATTTTATTTTGTTTTTGTAATGAAGCAATAAATCTTGTTGCCCAATCTATTTGCGCCACAAATATTTTTTTGTTCCACGATTTTTTCTATTTATAAGGTTGAGTAGCCTTATTTGTTGGCTGCATTTAAGACTGGTGTGCAGTGAGCGCTTGGCCACATTTCTTGTTGTTTTCTTGTCCAGTTTTTTACTCATAGCTGAGCAGCCAGGCACGTAGCTACAGTTATTATCCTCCACTATTTGGAGACATGTCATCATTAAAATGTATTTCCGAGAGAATGGAAAGGAGAAATTCATATTTAAAAGGATTAATCCCTACACAGGGGGTCGCCGCTGGTGCCGGTGGGGCCGACATGCACAGGCTCTTCAATTCATTGGAGGACCTGTGCATGGCGGAAACAAGACACTGGTGGGACCAGATTACATTACAAAAATACTTGGATCAAAACATAATACCGAGAGGTCTTAGAATTTTAAAGACATCCACGTTTAAAAACGATGTAGAGTTCACTAATGAGTGGAACCAAGCTCTGGAGTCTTGTTCTAGGCAACTCATGAGGTTGTTAATTAAATATAGAGAGGAGAAAGTTAATGGCACACAGGGAGAGATAGAGAAGATACATACTCAGTTAAAAAAATTTGAGGGCAGTCCAGAATATAAGGAAAGGGATGCCAAAGTTAATAATAAAATAGAGGAGTATGAGAGAAGTTTGATCTTAAGAAAAGAAAATAAATTGGATAGAGATGTTCGAGATTATGACAAAGGAGAGGTTTATAGCTATAGAGGAAGTCATAATAAGAATGAATTGACATATGGGGATTATTCACAAAAAAGGAAACCCTATCGTAATAAGAATTATCAAGAATTTAACAGTGGGCCTAAATTTCATGGTGGGAGGATTGATAGGTTTCAATCTAAACATCATGAATTTAGACAGAGAGAGATTCCGAGAAATCGATATGATCAGAGAGGTAAGGACTATCAATTACCTACTCATAATAGATTTGAAGTCTTCAATGACTCATACACACCTAGGGGGAATAAATATAGAGGACGGTTCTATAGTGGACCCTCAGAAACAGAGGAAGAATATGAGGCGTCACCCCAAACTTCTAATCATCATTTTTTGGGGAAACGCCAAGCACTAAGGGGAACCTTAAGAGACGATCGGAAATTGCCCCTAAAAAGAACAAGAGAACAAGGAGAGGTAATAGAGGAGGGAGACGAGGAAAGCGAAACCAACAAAAAGAAATCATTCCACATGAAATAGAGGAAGAAAATAGAGGCGTCTATAATCTATCATCTAAGACACTTTCAAATAATGAAATAAAACTTTTGGAAAGAGGTTTAAACTTTGCCCCTGTCACAAAACCAAACTTATTTGTTTTATTCGTAGATTTAAATCGTTATGTAAGGAATCTTAGCAGAAAGAGATATTTTGCTTTAAAAACTATAAAAACGAATAAAGAAATAGGAGCTCCGATAATATTGGATTCTGAAGAGACAGATGCTCTAAACATTTTGGAGGAGCTAGAACAAGAATCTGGTATTATGGGGAATGATAGTAGCCAAATTGTTAAAATATATGACAATAAACGGGAGATGGTGTTTAGAAAAAAATCAGAATTTTATCCTCTGCAATTTAAAGGGCCATTTATAGAATGTTTCTATAAAAGCACACTACAAGAATTCCGCAAGATGTGTGAACGTGCAGAGAAGAAATCTCTAAGAGACAATTTGAGCTCTGGTGAACGGAAATCAATTAAGATCTTATGCAGAGATAAAACAATAACTATCAAACCTGCCGATAAGGGGGGTGGGATAGTTATTCTTAATACCACAGATTATATATCTGAGTCCCTTAGACAACTAGAAGATACTAGATTCTATAAAAGTCTGGAGAGAGACCCCACCTCCCTATATCAGAGAGACTTAGAAAACCTATTAGATTGTGCACTTGCTGAGGGTGTGATATCCAAAGAAACATTTTGGTTTTTATTTAATAAATATCCCATCACACCCACCTTTTATTATTTGCCCAAAATTCACAAAACACTTCACTGTCCACCTGGGCGTCCTATTATTTCAGGTGTAGGGTCCCTCACCAATAATTTGTCTGCTTTTGTTGATTTTCACTTACAGGGTCACGTAGAGAGTCTAAGGTCATATATTAAGGATACTAAATATTTTTTGAATAAACTTAATACCATATCGTGGAAAGAAGACTACCATTTATTAACACTTGATGTAGAATCACTTTATTCTAACATACCTCATGATTTGGGATTAAGAACTATCAATAATCAGCTTCATAAAGATAATTCTGTGCCAGACTCTCTATGTGACTTTCTAATTTCATCAATTCAGTTTATTTTAGAACACAACTATTTCACGTTTAATTCACGTTTTTATTTGCAGACACGGGGGACTGCTATGGGGACGAGGTTCGCCCCGAGCTATGCGAATCTCTACATGGGTGCCTTCGAGGAGGAACATGTTTGGAGTGCTGGCTACGGGGAGAACCTCGTCCTCTATGTGAGATTTATAGATGATTTATTTATTATTTGGAATGGGGATTTGGAATCTATACACCAGTTTATCACTAACCTTAATGATAATAAGTTTGGTTTAAAACTCACTGCCACTTTTAGTTTGACACAAATTAATTATTTGGATATCGCACTCTCAGTATTAGATAACAAACTTGTCACAGAAACATATAGGAAACCAGTAGATAAAAACAAATATCTTAGCTATGAGAGTTCTCATCTGGATTCCTGGAAAAATAACATTCCCAAAGGCCAGCTAATACGCATGAAGCGGAATTGTACCCTAGAAAGCACTTACCAACAACAAGCCAGTAAGCTATTAAAGGTTTTTGATAGTCAGGGATATCCTGAAAGGATTACGAAAAAGGCATATGAAGAAGTAAATTTAATAGAAAGACAACAGTTGTTACAAATGGGACAACAAAAATCGGGGAAAGAGCAAAATAATGATATTAGAACTTTGAATTTTGTTACTCAATTTAATGGCTGTGCTAAGGAAATCAAGAGTATCTTAAAGAAGAATACATCCATTTTATTACAGGATGACCTGTTGAGAAATGAAATTACAACACAGGGGAAAGTTATTTTCAGGAGATCTGAAAATTTAAAGTCCAAATTAGTCCATAGTCACTTTAAAATGATAAAAGAACCAGTTAACAATAATGACCTTAATTGGCTCCCCAAAAAACCTGTAGGCTATCATAGGTGTGGGAACAGTAAATGTTTCATGTGTAATAACTCCCCCCGGAAAACAACAGAATTTTCTTCTTTCATCTCTGGAGAGAGATTTGAAATTAATGAATTTCTGAATTGCCAGTCTTCATATGTGATCTATATTTTAAGCTGCAAATGCGGTAAACAATATATAGGAAGAACGACCCGTACCCTACATATCAGATACATGGAACATTAGAGGAATATACAGAATGGTCTTAAAACACACCCCTTGTCGAAACATGTTGCATCTTGCCAGAATCGCGACATGAAGAATGTCTCGGTCCTGGCAATCGAACAGATCAAGGCTACTTATAGAGGGGGTGACAGGTTTGGACGCCTCTGTAGACGTGAGGCGTTCTGGATTTTTAAATTGGATTCAATGGTACCGAATGGACTTAACGATACCATTGAACTTAACAATATCTGAAATAGGTATGGGTCGTTTTCCTTAGCTGTGTGTCTTTGAGATTTTCTTTTCTCTTATTTGTATGCTTTGCTGAGCAAGAAATTAGCTTTCCTCTAAATATTGGTGCCCTTTTCTTTTTCTTTTCTTTTCCATTGATAATATAGTATGTTGGGCGATAGTGAGGACGGCTTATTAATATGTATGCCGCCGACTATTGCCTTATATACATATTAAGTGATTCTTGCTACTATCTAGATATCACTATAATAAAATGCACTGTAGAACCTGGTAGGACTATTAATATTAATATGTTTGTTATTCCTGCCTTTTCCTCTTTTTCTTTTCCTCTTATCCCATTCTTTTCCTCTTTTCAGAAATAGCTGTTAGCTTTCTTGTCTATATTACATCATCGTTGTAAAAAATCATAAAAAAAAAAAAAAAAAATCAACTAGATTGATTTATTGAAGAAGTTAGTATATTCCCATCTCTATTGGTAGAATTATTATTGTTCATTGCCTCTAGAAGAATATTTCGACACTAAATATTGACTACATAAATCTTACTTCGAATTAATTATATGTATATAGGATCTATAATTACCTTTTATTCTTTCTGTTTTTGTTATATGTGTGTGCTATTATTGTTATGATGACATGTCTCACAAGAGAGAGAGGATAATTGCTTCATTTATTATGTATTTATTTTATTATGTTTCTAATAAATGTATATATACATATTTTATGATAATGCTTCAAATATGCTCTTAGAGAATAGGCTGGTAGTAATTCTAATGAGATCAAACTAAATAACTAAGTCATATGAGATCGGTATTTAATGAAGATAATATGGACACCAGCTGGACTCATACAGGTGTGACAAGTAAAGCTTATGCCGTCTGTGATCCAAAATCAGAGAGAGGCGTGACACGCCAAGGAAACAACTGCGGGATGATATCATCACGGCAATTAACCGCGAGGTTTAAATAGAGTAAAATGGAGCAATGAGTCTACTTCTGATGAAGCCGCTGAACCCGGAGGGAGGCGGGGAAACGCGTTAAGGACTCTTACACCTTATCACAGCACTTTTCACCACCGATTACTGCATGACTTACAGCCAGCATTAATTATTGGATCTACACGGATGATCTTCTCCCGAGACGACTGCGTGAAAAGGTAGAAAGCACCAGCAGCCGGGAGATCATCACGGAGAATCCAATGCTGGAAGAGAGTGGCTGAATAGTCTTGTTCATTGACCGCATCATACCGCCCACCGCCAGCACTAATTATTGGATCTACACAGATGACCTCCTCCTGAAACGACTGCATGTAAAGGTAAAGCACCAGCAGCCGGGAGACAGTTACGGAGATTCTTATTGCTGGAAGAGAGTGGTGAGCATATGTATTAAAACTCTTTTTTTTGTCTGGCCAGACAATCTTTTTAAAACTTCACCAGTATTAAATTAACATACGGACATTGTCACGCTGCTCTGACTAAAATCTTCCTTACACAGCTACCAGCGGTTCTGCTGGCTACAAAGATTAGCGTATGCTGTGTCACTTTGTTACAACAATTGTTACGTTATATCTACAGGGATACGGATGTTCATAAATACCCTGAAGAGCTGCTATATTTCTCTAAACTGGATTGATTTAGGAAAGCAGTTAAAATTTATATTATAAAGGATACTGCTGAATGTTTATCTTATTGACCAGACAAATAAGAGCGTATTTTTATATTTATAATTATAATTTTAAAAGTGTTTAAATTACCGGCCGGTGGTGATATGTATTAATGTATTAAATTTTATTTTGTTTTTGTAATGAAGCAATAAATCTTGTTGCCCAATCTATTTGCGCCACAAATATTTTTTTGTTCCACGATTTTTTCTATTTATAAGGTTGAGTAGCCTTATTTGTTGGCTGCATTTAAGACTGGTGTGCAGTGAGCGCTTGGCCACATTTCTTGTTCTTTACAAAAGACGGTTGATGACATGAGACAGCCGGCTACTCAGCTCGTGCCTGTCTAGGCGTCTCAAAAGCCATCAGGGGCTCTAAAACGCCCGTTACCTCAGATGGCAGATACAGACGCCGACACGGATACTGACTCCAGTGTCGACGATGAAGAGACGAATGTGACTTCCAGTAGGGCCACACGTTACATGATTGATGCTATGAAAAATGTTTTACATATTTCTGATAATACAAGTACCACTAAAAAGGGTATTTTGTTTGGTGAGAAAAAACTGCCTGTAGTTTTTCCTGCATCTGAGGAATTAAATGAAGTGTGTGATGAAGCGTGGGTTTCCCCCGATAAAAAACTGATAATTCCTAAAAGGTTATTAGCATCATACCCCTTCCCGCCAGAGGATAGGGCACGTTGGGAAACACCCCCTAAGGTGGATAAAGCGCTCACACGTTTGTCAAAACAGGTGGCACTACCGTCTCCTGATACGGCCGCCCTTAAGGAACCTGCTGACAGAAAGCAGGAGAATATCCTAAAATGTATATACACTCACACGGGTGTTATACTGCGACCAGCAATCGCCTCAGCCTGGATGTGCAGTGCTGGGGTGGCTTGGTCGGATTCCCTGACTGACAATATTGCTACCCTAGATAGGGACAGTATATTACTGACTATAGAGCATTTGAAAGATGCATTTCTATATATGCGTGATGCACAGAGGGATATTTGCCGACTGGCATCAAGAGTAAGTGCGCTGTCCATTTCTGCCAGAAGAGGGTTATGGACGAGGCAGTGGTCAGGTGATGCTGATTCCAAAAGGCATATGGAAGTATTGCCTTACAAAGGGGAGGCGTTATTTGGGGTAGGTCTATCAGACCTGGTGGCCACGGCAACTGCTGGGAAATCCACATTTTTACCCCAGGTAGCCTCTCAACATAAGAAGACGCCGTATTATCAGGCGCAGTCCTTTCGGCCCCATAAGGGCAAGCGGGCAAAAGGCTCCTCATTTCTGCCCCGTGGCAGAGGGAGAGGAAAAAGGCTGCAGCAAACAGCCAGTTCCCAGGAACAGAAGCCCTCTCCCGTTTCTGCCAAGTCCTCAGCATGACGCTGGGGCTTTACAAGCGGACTCAGGCACTCCCCTAAAGTCTGCTTTACCGACGTCTCCCTCCGACAGGGAGGCGGTATTGGAAGCCATTCACAAGCTGTATTCCCAGCAGGTGATAATCAAGATACCCCTCCTGCAACAGGGACAGGGGTATTATTCCACGCTGTTTGTGGTACCGAAGCCGGACGGCTCGGTGAGACCTATTTTAAATCTGAAATCCTTGAACACTTACATACACAGGTTCAAATTCAAGATGGAGTCACTCAGAGCGGTGATTGCGAACTTGGAAGAAGGGGATTATATGGTGTCTTTGGACATCAAGGAGGCTTACCTCCATGTCCCAATTTACCCTTCTCACCAAGGATACCTCAGGTTTGTGGTACAGAACTGTCACTATCAGTTTCAGACGCTGCCGTTTGGTTTGTCCACGGCACCCCGGGTCTTTACCAAGGTAATGGCCGAAATGATGATACTCCTTCGAAGGAAGGGAGTTTTAGTTATCCCGTACTTGGACGATCTCCTGATAAGGGCAAGATCCAGAGAACAATTGGTAGTCGGGGTAGCACTATCTCAAGTAGTGTTGCGGCAGCACGGTTGGATTCTCAATATTCCAAAATTGCAGCTGATCCCGACGACACGTCTTCTATTCCTAGGGATGATCCTGGACACAGTCCAGAAAAAGGTGTTTCTCCCGGAGGAGAAAGCCAGGGAGTTATCCGAACTAGTCAGAAACCTCCTAAAACCAGGCCAAGTGTCAGTGCATCAATGCACAAGGGTCCTGGGAAAAATGGTGGCTTCCTACGAAGCAATCCCTTTCGGCAGATTCCACGCAAGAACTTTCCAGTGGGACCTGCTGGACAAATGGTCCGGATCGCTTCTTCAGATGCATCAGCGGATAACCCTGTCACCAAAGACAAGGGTGTCTCTCCTGTGGTGGTTGCAGAGTGCTCATCTTCTAGAGGGCCGCAGATTCGGCATTCTGGACTGGGTCCTGGTGACCACGGATGCCAGCCTGCGAGGCTGGGGAGCAGTCACACAGGGAAGAAATTTCCAGGGCTTGTGGTCAAGCCTGGAGACATCACTTCACATAAATATCCTGGAGCTGAGGGCCATTTACAATACCCTAAGCCAAGCAAGACCTCTGCTTCAAGGTCAGCCGGTGCTGATCCAGTCGGACAACATCACGGCAGTCGCCCACGTGAACAGACAGGGCGGCACAAGAAGCGGGAGGGCAATGGCAGAAGCTGCAAGGATTCTTCGCTGGGCGGAAAATCATGTGATAGCACTGTCAGCAGTGTTCATTCCGGGAGTGGACAACTGGGAAGCAGACTTCCTCAGCAGGCACGACCTCCACCCGGGAGAGTGGGGACTTCACCCAGAAGTCTTCCACATGATTGTAAACCGTTGGAAAAAACCAAAGGTGGACATGATGGCGTCCCGCCTCAACAAAAAATTGGACAGGTATTGCGCCAGGTCAAGGGACCCTCAGGCAATAGCTGTGGACGCTCTGGTAACACCATGGGTGTACCAGTCAGTGTATGTGTTTTCCTCCTCTGCCTCTCATACCCAAGGTATTGAGAATTATAAGACGGAGAGGAGTAAGAACTATACTCGTGGCTCCGGATTGGCCAAGAAGGACTTGGTACCCGGAACTTCAAGAGATGCTCACAGAGGACCCATGGCCTCTACCTCTAAGAAGGGACCTGCTCCAGCAAGGACCCTGTCTGTTCCAAGACTTACCGCGGCTGCGTTTGACGGCATGGCGGTTGAACGCCGGATCCTGAGGGAAAAGGGCATTCCGGAAGAAGTCATTCCTACCCTGATCGGAGCCAGGAAGGATGTGACCGCAAAGCATTGTCACCGCATTTGGCGGAAATATGTTGCGTGGTGCGAGGCCAGGAAGGCCCCAACGGAGGAATTTCAACTGGGTCGATTCCTGCATTTCCTGCAAACAGGAGTGTCTATGGGCCTAAAATTAGGATCCATTAAGGTTCAGATTTCGGCCCTGTCGATTTTCTTCCAGAAAGAACTGGCTTCAGTTCCTGAAGTTCAGACGTTTGTCAAGGGGGTGCTGCATATACAGCCTCCTTTTGTGCCTCCAGTGGCACCTTGGGATCTCAATGTAGTTTTGGGGTTCCTAAAATCACATTGGTTTGAACCGCTTAAATCTGTGGATTTGAAATATCTCACATGGAAAGTGGTCATGCTGTTGGCCCTGGCTTCGGCCAGGCGCGTGTCAGAATTGGCGGCTTTATCTTATAAAAGCCCTTACCTGATTTTTCATACGGACAGGGCAGAATTGAGGACTCGTCCACAATTTCTCCCTAAGGTGGTTTCAGCGTTTCACCTGAACCAGCCTATTGTGGTACCTGCGGCTACTAGAGACTTGGAGGACTCCAAGTTGCTGGATGTTGTCAGGGCCCTAAAAATATATGTTTCCAGGACGGCTGGAGTCAGAAAATCTGACTCCCTGTTTGTCCTGTATGCACCCAACAAGCTGGGTGCTCCTGCTTCTAAGCAGACTATTGCTCGTTGGATTTGTAGTACAATTCAGCTTGCACATTCTGTGGCAGGCCTGCCACAGCCAAAATCTGTAAAAGCCCATTCCACAAGGAAGGTGGTCTCATCTTGGGCGGCTGCCCGAGGGGTCTCGGCTTTACAACTTTGCCGAGCAGCTACTTGGTCAGGGGCAAACACGTTTGCTAAATTCTACAAATTTGATACACTGGCTGAGGAGGACCTGGAGTTCTCTCATTCGGTGCTGCAGAGTCATCCGCACTCTCCCGCCCGTTTGGGAGCTTTGGTATAATCCCCATGGTCCTTACGGAGTTCCCAGCATCCACTAGGACGTCAGAGAAAATAAGAATTTACTTACCGATAATTCTATTTCTCGTAGTCCGTAGTGGATGCTGGGCGCCCATCCCAAGTGCGGATTGTCTGCAATACTTGTACATAGTTATTGTTAACTAAATCGGGTTATTGTTGTTGTGATCCATCTTTCCAGAGGCTCCTCTGTTATCATGCTGTTAATTGGGTTCAGATCACAAGTTGTACGGTGTGATTGGTGTGGCTGGTATGAGTCTTACCCGGGATTCAAAATCCTACCTTATTGTGTACGCTCGTCCGGGCACAGTATCTTAACTGAGGCTTGGAGGAGGGTCATAGGGGGAGTAGCCAGTGCACACCAGGTAGTCCTAAAGCTTTACTTTTGTGCCCAGTCTCCTGCGGAGCCGCTATTCCCCATGGTCCTTACGGAGTTCCCAGCATCCACTACGGACTACAAGAAATAGAATTATCGGTAAGTAAATTCTTATTTTTACACAGATATACAATACAAGTGTGTCCTTTGAGGGAATCAAATCCTAGCTCATAGGCATGGTAATTATGGGCGATACCACTAAGCCAGGGGAGCCACAGAGACAGATGACTGACTCCTGCAACGACTTAGTGATGCCGCTCATTGTAATATTTTGTAATGATTTTTCTTTTTTCTTTTAGAGAGCTGTGTAGAACTCTGAACTGTACTTTTCTTTGTGTGCATTGGAAAAGCCTAGCAAATGTTTTTCTGTCTTCACATTTCTACTTAATGTAGGTATAATTTTATACAGTGCACCAGGGTAGCATTCAGCTGTAAGGCTGGTTGTCATTAGGTGCCTGCCGTTCCGGTGAATTCACACTTCGCCGTACAGTATTATTGTATTAAAAAAAAGAACTACTATATTTACTGTGCACTGGCCCACTTGTGAGGGCTTGACATTGTACAGTATTCTGTGATGCCATATTCATCCACTGCTATTCAGCACTGTACTGTAGTACCCCTTTCACGCCGCACAAATAACCTGGTATCGACCCGGCATATTGCCGGTCGGCGTGTGGTGTGAAAGCACCATGGTGGAATTCCCGGGTCGCCTTACCCGGTAATTCAACCCGGGACTAAAGCAGTGTTATTCTCGGGTTGAATACCAGGTCAGTGGCAGCGTAAACGGGTTCCTGGGTCGATGGGACCCGTTCACTAGATAGGAAGAGGCAGCGCGGAGATGAGCTCATCTCCCAGCACCACCTTCACCCCCCGCCGCTATGGCAACCCGCCCCGGCATATTGCCGAGTCAGGGAAGCCTGCTTTAGCGTCCAATGCCGGATCCTACCTGGGAAGGACCAGTTTCCAATTCCCGGGAGGGATCCGGCATTTGCGGTGTGAAAGGGGTATAGTTTTCATTAGTGGAACAATTGCAACCCAGTGGTGAAGCTGTGTATTGCATGCTGTGGATCCTTTTGCACATTATCACAACTTACTTCACCTGCCTGCGTTTATTGTATGGCGCATCTAGAACGCCTGTATGGTGCAGCAGCAGCAGTAATGATGAGTGTGAGTACATCTGTATATGCCACATCAATACCAGACGGCTGCTGCCTGTGTGGAACAGCCAGGCTGCTACTGTATTGTATAAGGTTACATATAGTATATATGCAGGTTGCCTATATAGTCCGTGCTGCTCAATAAATGGCAATATATGTGCCACATCAGTATAAATCAGTGCTTACCCTCTTTCTTAGAGGAATGAGCCACTGTCGATCTTAGGATACATATAGGGCCTGATTCAGACAAACCGCGGATGTCACTTAGTATGCCGAGCTGTGAATTGGTTCATTCCTATGGCCGTTCAAGTGCATACACACGTACGCATCATGGTCGCGGGCACTGTAGCTGTGCCAACTTAATTGCGAATCGGCGGAAAAAGCGGAGCATGGTTACATCTCTGTGTGGTTAATTCTCATCTCCTGTTGACAAGGAGCGGACCATATTTCTCAAGCTTGACACAGCCTTTGTTTGATACTCGTACATTTAGGCAGTGTAGTTTAAAGCTCTTGTAGAAACTCATCACATGATGGGCCAAATGTAATAGCTTCTGATTTTCCAAGAGCATTGAGTTTCATATTAGGTCAAACCGACGTCGATGTAGATCCAGTGACAAAATTGCTGAAACAGTTCTTTTGCCAAATTGGAAGCTATTACATTTATCTCCATAACTTAGACAATTGGGAGGCTTGACACCTAGATGTAGTGTGGTTAGATAGTATAGTGATGGCTTATATCGGGGGGTATAGAGGGGTCTTTAGAAATACTAATCGCTATTATTATTGAATTAAAAAGTGAAATGCAGGTCAGATAAAAGTGATCACCAGTAGCGTAACTACAGTCCCCGCAACCACTGTGGAGGCTTGGAGGCGCAGGGCTGTGGGGGCGCTTCTATTTGACGCTGACAAGCCTGACAGAACAGTGACTCAGTGACTGATGCTTAATCAGCCTATAGCAGACATCAGCACGAGTAGCCGCCCAATAAGAATGAGGTAAGGGTGGAGCTCCGGAATGTGTGTATGGGAGAGTGGGCACGCCAGCGTGGAGTGTGGAGACTGTGAGAGGCTGATATTCTGTGGTGCCGGTCCCGCGCCGCCCGCCGCCCATCCTTGGTACACAATTACCGCGGCTGGGCACCAACTACACAAAGACAATCACAGTCTGTGTGTAATACACGGTCGCGGAGCTCCCGACCCGTTTGTGTGTGTGACATGTGACTCCGACACACACACACACACACACACACACACACACACACACACACACACACACACACACACACAGCGACAGTGAGAAGTCAGTCTCTCTCTGTCTCCAGTGTGGTGCTTGCGGTGTGTGTTGAGGGAGGCTGAGCAGCTGCAGCGCCCCCCCGGACCAATCTACCGCACCTGGCACAGTAATATACAATAAGCTACTATATGATCAGCTTTAACTGTGGTGCGGGGGCAAGGAATCTGGGCATATAATATTATAATTGTACATAGACTTGTCCAAAAATTGCGTGAAGGCCGGCTGAACCAGTAATAAATATAATAGTTAGTTACTAGGTGTATCATACACCTAATAACTTACTATTATATTTATTATTTCGTCAGCTGTCCTTCACACAATTTTTGGACAAGTCTATGTACAATTAAATGCCCAGATTCCTCGCGACGCACCACATAGCACTTATCACTTACAGCTGGCCATACACCATGTACCGAGGATGACACCCCTGGCAACAAGCATGAAATCCAGAGCAGGAAACCCCTCGCAACGAGCAGGTAATTTAAAAGTAATTAGAAGCTTTACTGTGGCATAAAGTGTAATGGGCATTGTGGTGTGTGGCACAAGCATTGTGATGTGTGGCATAATGTGTCACGGGCATTGTGGTGTGTGGCATATTGTATAATGGGCATTACAGTGTGTGGTATAAAGTGTCATGGGCGTGTGTGGCATAATGTGTAAGGGGCATTGTGGTGTGTGGCATAATGTGTAATGGGCATTACGGTGTGGCATAATGTGTAATGGGCATTACAGAGTGAGATAATGTATAAGGGGCATTACTGTGTTTGGCATAACATATCACAGGCATTATGGTGTATGGCATAATGCATAATGTGTAATAGGCCTTACGGTGTGTGGCATAATGTGTAATGGGTATTACTGTGTGGCATAATGTATAGGGGGCATTACGGTTTGTGGCATAATGTTTCACAGGCATTATGGTGTATGGCATAATGTGTCACGGGCATTACGGTGTGTGATATAATGTGTAATGGGCATTACTGTGTTTGACATAATATGTACTGGGCAGATATATAACAGGAAAAATGACAAATAATGTAAGGGGCATAAAGCAGGTTTTTTTTCCTGTGGTGGCCAATGTCTGGGCGTGCAAGTTGCAAATCTGGTATAAGGTTGTTTTTTCCCGCAACATCACACCCCTAGCAGTGAGGCCACACCCATTGCAGTGAGGCAACACACCCTTTTTGGAGCATGCACCCGAGATTCTTTCCCTTTATATTGGGAATTGGGGGGCGCCAGAAACTTTTTTGGCTTGGGGGAGCAAAATTTCTCGTTATGCCACTGGTGATCACGCTATGCCTTGTATTGTCAAAGGAAATTTTCACTCTGGGCTCCACTTGGTCTAGCACCGGCCCTTCCTCTGCCCTATATTTCATGAATTTGATTTTTCTTTAGTCATGCTGGGCTCTCCAACAATCCCATTACTCTCATTTGGTTTCTCTGTTATCTGCTATTCTCTCTTTTCTTCTTTTCATCTCCTGGGTGGTCATTCCGAGTTGTTCGCTCTGTAATTTTCTTTGCATCGCAGCGATTTTCCGCTAATTGCGCATGCGCAATGTTCGCACTGCGACTGCGCCAAGTAAATTTGCTATGCAGTTAGGAATTTTACTCACGGCATTACGAGGTTTTTTCTTTGTTCTGGTGATCGTAATGTGATTGACAGGAAGTGGGTGTTTCTGGGCGGAAACTGGCCATTTTATGGGTGTGTGTGAAAAAACGCTGCAGTTTCTGGGAAAAACGCGGAAGTGGCTGGAGAACCGGGGGAGTGTCTGGGTGAACGCTGGGTGTGTTTGTGACGTCAAACCAGGAACGAAACTGACTGAACTGATCGCAATGGCAGAGTAAGTCTCGAGCTACTCAGAAACTGCAAAGAAATTTCTATTCGCAATTTTGATAATCTTTCGTTCGCAATTTTGCTAAGCTAAGATTCACTCCCAGTAGGCGGCGGCTTAGCGTGTGCAAAGCTGCTAAAAGCAGCTAGCGAGCGAACAACTCGGAATGAGGGCCCTGGTTCTTATGCTGCTGTTATTCTTCTTGTATATGGTGAGCTGTTTTTCTTTAGCTAATTTTGCTGTCGCCGCTCAAGGGGAGTGTAAATTCGCCCGTGAAAATGTGGGATCCCATGTGTATGCAAATACGTTCGCACCTCACTCACCATCAAATGCTTTTCCATTGTGTGCAGTATGTACGCAGCCCAGGAGTTAATCCTACAGTGCGAAGAGAACAGGCTGATTGGGTCCGGAGCTGACGTTACACACCCTCCCTGAAAAAGCTTTGGAACGTTTGCGTTTTCCCTGACACTCCCACAAAACTGTCAATTAACACCCACAAACGCCCTCTTCCTGTCAGTCAGCTTGCGAACAGCTGTGCAATCAAAATTTGTCGCTGTTTGGCAATGTCTGTTGTTTAGCGACACACTCGGTCAATCGATAATCGCCCGGTGTGCGAAAATGCACAGCAGTGATCAGGTCTGAATCGGGCTTTTCGTTCCTACTCATAGGAATTGAGAGTTGCTCTGATCCTGTAGAAGGTCAGCAGGGGTTCAAAAACTAGCACCAGGTAGTTAACTAGACCCAGAGCAGTGGTGTGGAGTCTTACCCTGCCAGTGGTCTTCTCCAGGGAACCCCGCAAGGGGATTTGGGTTTCGCTGCACCAGACAGGCCAGCAGTGTCCCCCTGTCTGGGTCACCAGGGCTAGCACTAGAGACTTGAGAAGGATCAGGCAGAGTCTGAAAGCTGAAGACTGTGATGTTATCGGACTGGAACCAATAGTGACTGTGAATAATATTGGACTGGAATTGATGGAGTCTAAGATGATAACCGGCACCGATGGCTGGAGAGATTGGACTTGAACCAATGTATGAAGCTTTTGGACTTCCTGAAGACATCGGACTAGCACCGATGGTTAAGGAGTATGGAACATACTTTGGAGAGAGTCATTACAGGAATCAGGATTCCCAGGAACCAAGCAAGTATACTGGGGAGTACAGCGATAAAGCTCACAAACAGAGCTGTGTGAGTTACAGTATGGCTCTGACAACCTGTGCCCTGGAAAGCAGGAAGCTTTGTACTGGATTGGCTGAAAGTGTCAGCTGAGCACCAGACTGGACAGGATTGGACAGAAGAGAGTCTGCTGATTGGAACCAAGATGGTGTCGTCCATCACTGCTTTTGGAGGGAAGTTTGGTTTAGGCCCAAACACCAGGAAGTGGAGCATTATGGAGGATCACACTAAGGATTATACACAGAATGCCGAAAGCGCTGTGCAAATGCAGCATGTATAAACTTCATTGACAGCTAGACCATACTTGCCTACTCTCCCGGAATGGCCGGGAGGCTCTCGAAAATCGAGTGACCCTCCCGGCCCCCCGGAAGAACAGGCAAGTCTCTCGATTTGCGGGGTCCCCCCTGCCCGTCCGCCCACTTAGTGTGTAAAGTGGGCGGTCCGGGCAGTTGATGACGCTGAATCGCGTCATCATAGCCACGCCCCCTGCAGTGTAATGCCTGTGATCGCGGCATTACAAAGCAGGGGAGTGGCTTAAAGGAGGCGTCACGTGACCCCGTCCCGCCCTTGCCCCATCCCCGTCCCGCCTCCGGCCCACCCCCTCCTTACGTCACAGCCTCTCCTGCCCGCCCTCTGAGCCGACATTCTGTGTTTTTTCCTGGGTCATATAGCGCTGGGGTGTGTGCTGGCATACTCTCTCTCTGTCTCTCCAAAGGGCCTGGTGGGGAACCTGTCTTCAGAAAAGAGCTTCCCTGTGTGTGTGTGGTGTGTCGGTACGCGTGTGTCGACATGTCTGAAGTTGAAGGCTCACCTAAGGAGGAGGGGGAGTGTATGAATATTAGGTCTCCGTCGGCAGCGCCGACACCTGACTGGATGGATATGTGGAATGTTTTAAGTGCTAATGTTAATTTATTGCACAAAAGATTAGACAAAGCTGAAGCTAGGGTACAGTCAGGGAGTCAACCCATGTCTGTTTCAATGTCGCCGGGACCTTCGGGGTCTCAGAAGCGCCCACTATCCCAAATAGTTGACACAGATACCGACACGGATTCAGACTCCAGTGTCGACTACGATGATGCAAAATTGCAGCCAAGGGTGGCTAAATGTATTCAGTATATGATTATCGCAATTAAAGATGTTTTGCATATCACTGACACGAGGGTACACATGTATAAGGGAAAGAAACCTGAGGTCACCTTTCCCTCTTCACATGAGCTGAACGAATTATGCGAAAAAGCGTGGGAAACTCCAGACACAAAACTGCAGATTCCCAAAAGGATTCTAATAGCGTATCCTTTCCCGTCACAGGACAGAATACGGTGGGAATCCTCCCCTAGGGTAGACAAAGCTTTGACACGCTTATCAAAAAAGATAGCGCTCCCATCCCAAGATACGGCTACCCTCAAGGATCCTGCTGACCGCAAGCAGGAGGTTACCTTGAAGTCCATTTACACACATTCTGGTACGTTACTCAGACCGGCAATTGCGTCGGCCTGGGTTTGTAGTGCTGTAGCAGCATGGACAGATTCCTTATCAGCGAATATTGAGGCCCTTGATAAGGATACCATTTTAATGACCCTAGGGCATATAAAAGATGCTGTCTTATATATGAGGGATGCTCAAAGAGACATTAGTTTACTGGGTTCCAGAATAAACGCTATGTCTATTTCTGCTAGGCGAGTCTTATGGACCCGACAGTGGACGGGTGATGCCGACTCAAAGAGGCATATGGAGTTTTTGTCTTA
Organism: Pseudophryne corroboree; assembly: GCF_028390025.1. NCBI lineage: Eukaryota > Metazoa > Chordata > Amphibia > Anura > Myobatrachidae > Pseudophryne > Pseudophryne corroboree. The sequence continues at coordinate 646,747,095 of NC_086445.1, forward strand.
CAAGGGTGAGGAATTGTTTGGAGAGGGCCTCTCGGACCTCGTCCCCACAGCTACGGCAGGTAAATCGATTTTTTTGCCTTATATTCCCTCACAATCTAAGAAAGCGCCTCATTATCAAATGCAGTCCTTTCGTTCAAATAAAAGCAAAAGAGTACGTGGATCGTCCTTTCTTGCCAGGGGTATGGGCAGAGGAAAAACGCTGCACAACACAGCTAGTTCCCAGGAACAGAAGTCCTCCCCGGCCTCTGCAAAATCCACCGCATGACGCTGGGGCTCCCCTGAGGGAGTCCGCTCCAGTGGGGGCACGTCTTCGACTGTTCAGCCACATCTGGGTTCACTCACAGGTGGATCCCTGGGCAATAGAAATTGTTTCCCAGGGATACAAGCTGGAATTCGAAGAGGTGCCTCCTCGCCGGTTTTTCAAATCGGCGCTACCAACTTCTCCCCTGGAAAGGGAGATAGTGTTACATGCGATTCAAAAATTGTGTCTTCAACAAGTGGTGGCCGAGGTTCCCCTGCTTCAGAGAGGGAAGGGGTACTACTCAACCCTGTTTGTGGTCCCGAAACCGGACGGTTCGGTCAGACCCATTTTGAATTAAAATCCCTGAACCTTTACTTAAAACGGTTCAAGTTCAAGATGGAATCGCTCAGAGCGGTCATCGCCAGCCTGGAAGGGGGGATTTTATGGTATCGCTGGACATAAAGGATGCTTACCTGCATGTTCCCATATATCCTCCTCATTAGGCGTACCTGAGATTTGCGGTACAGGATTGTCATTACCAATTTCAGACGTTGTCGTTTGGGCTTTCCACGGCCCCGAGAATTTTCACCAAGGTAATGGCGGAAATGATGGTGCTCCTGCGCAAGCAGGGTGTCACAATTATCCCGTACTTGGACGATCTCCTCATAAAAGCGAGATCACGAGAGAAGTTGCAGAACAGCGTATCCCTTTCACTGAAGGTGTTACAGCGACACGGCTGGATTCTCAATATTCCAAAGTCGCAGCTGAATCCTACGACTCGCCTGCCCTTCTTGGGCATGATTCTGGACACAGACCAGAAAAGGGTTTTTCTTCCGATAGAAAAAGCGCAGGAACTCATGACTCTAGTCAAGTACCTGTTGAAGCCGAACCAAGTGTCAGTACATCATTGCACTCAAGTCCTGGGAAAAATGTTGGCGACATACGAAGCCATTCCCTTTGGCAGGTTCCATGCAAGGACTTTCCAATGGGACCTATTGGGCAAATGGTCCGGGTCACATCTGCACATGCATCAGTGGATCACCCTGTCCCCCAGGGCCAGGGTATCTCTCCTGTGGTGGCTGCAGGGTGCTCACCCTTTAGAGGGCCGCAGGTTCGGCATTCAGGATTGGATCCTGGTGACCACGGACGCAAGCCTCCGAGGTTGGGGAGCAGTCACACAGGGAAGAAATTTCCAAGGCCTTTGGTCAAGTCAAGAGACTTGTCTTCACATCAACATCCTGGAACTAAGGGCCATATACAAAGCCCTACGTCAAGCGGAGACCTTACTTCGCGACCGACCAGTTCTGATCCAGTCAGACAACGTCACCTCAGTAGCTCATGTAAACCGCCAAGGCGGCACAAGGAGCAGAGTGGCGATGGCGGAAGCCACCAGAATTCTTCGCTGGGCGGAGAATCATGTAAGCACACTGTCAGCAGTGTTCATTCCGGGAGTGGACAACTGGGAAGCAGACTTCCTCAGCAGACACGACCTGCATCCGGGAGAGTGGGGACTTCATCAGGAAGTCTTCGCACAGATTGCAAGTCGGTGGGGACTGCCCCAAATAGACATGATGGCGTCCCGTCTCAACAAAAAGCTACAAAGGTATTGCTCCAGGTCAAGAGACCTTCAGGCGGTAGCTGTGGACGCCCTAGTAACACCGTGGGTGTTCCAGTCGGTCTATGTATTTCCTCCTCTTCCTCTCATACCCAAGGTGCTGAGAATCATAAGAAAAAGACAGGGTCCCTGTCTGTTCCAAGACTTACCACGGCTGCGTTTGACGGCATGGCGGTTGAACGCCGGATCCTAGCAGAAAAAGGTATTCCGGATGAGGTCATTCCTACGCTAATAAAGGCTAGGAAGGACGTGACATCTAAAGATTATCACCGAATATTGAGAAAATATGTTTCTTGGTGTGAGGCCAGGAATGCTCCTACGGAAGAATTCCATCTAGGCCGTTTTCTTCACTTCCTACAAACTGGAGTGAATTTGGGCCTAAAATTAGGCTCCATTAAGGTTCAGATTTCAGCCTTATCCATTTTCTTTCAAAAGAAATTGGCCTCTCTGCTTGAAGTACAGACTTTTGTGAAGGGAGTACTGCATATTCAGCCTCCTTTTGTACCTCCGGTGGCGCCTTGGGACCTTAACGTGGTGTTAAGTTTTCTTAAGTCACATTGGTTTGAACCACTTAAAACAGTGGAGTTGAAATATCTCACTTGGAAGGTGGTCATGTTGTTAGCCTTGGCTTCGGCTAGGCGAGTTTCGGAATTAGCGGCTTTATCACATAAAAGCCCGTATCTGGTTTTCCATATGGATAGAGCGGAATTGCGGTCCCGTCCTCAATTCCTACCTAAGGTGCTCTCATCCTTTCATATGAACCAACCTATTGTCGTGCCTGTGGCTACACGTGACTTGGAGGATTCCGAGTCCCTTGATGTGGTCAGGGCTTTGAAGATTTACGTGGCCAGAACGGCTAGGATCAGAAAAACAGAAGCACTGTTTGTCCTGTATGCAGCCAACAAGGTTGGCGGCCCTGCTTCAAAGCAGTCTATTGCTTGCTGGATTTGTAACACGATTCAGCAGGCGCATTCTACGGCAGGATTGCCGTTACCAAAATCGGTTAAGGCCCATTCCACTAGGAAGGTGGGCTCGTCTTGGGCGGCTGCCCGAGGGGTCTCGGCACTACAGCTGTGCCGAGTTGCTACTTGGTCGGGGTCAAACACCTTTGCAAAGTTCTATAAGTTTGATACCCTGGCTGAGGAGGACCTCCTGTTTGCTCAATCGGTGCTGCAGGTATAATCCCCATGGTCCTTACGGAGTCCCAGCATCCTCTAGGACGTTAGAGAAAATAAGATTTTAAACCTACCGGTAAATCTTTTTCTCGTAGTCCGTAGAGGATGCTGGGCGCCCGTCCCAAGTGCGGACTTCTTCTGCAAGACTTGTATATAGTTATTGCTTTCATAAGGGTTATGTTATAGTTTCGTCGGTTTTGGACCGATGATATATTGTTGTTTCATACTGTTGACTAGATAGTATATCACAGGTTATACGGTGTGATTGGTGTGGCTGGTATGAATCTTGCCCTTAGATTAACAAAAATCCTTTCCTCATACTGTCCGTCTCCTGTGGGCACAGTTTCTCTAACTGAGGTCTGGAGGAGGGGCATAGAGGGAGGAGCCAGTGCACACCCAGATCCAAAGTCTTTCTGAAAGTGCCCATGTCTACTGCGGAGCCCGTCTATCCCCATGGTCCTTACCGAGTCCCAGCATCCTCTACGGACTACGAGAAAAAGATTTACCTGTAGGTTTAAAATCTTATTTTCAGCAGCAAGTAACACAGACTGCAGCTGAACTGCATGAGTAATGACAGAGGTAAAGACACAAGACAGGAGAAATTTATGCAGAATTGTGACAATTGCTAGCATACACTGCTCAAATTGGTGTTTGAAATGTATTTATTTATTTGTGTGTAACTGAGTCTGCATCTACGAAAAAAGTACTCTGATGTGAGCGACTTTTCCACACAAGTTCCGTTGTGCTTCATCTGTGACTTTGTACGTGTGTAAGATCAATTTCTGTGCAGTTAAAGTTGCAGGTAAGCATCTGTGGTCTATTACGAGTGGCTTTTCACTGCTTCTGCGGTGCAACTAAGAAGCAAAATGTAAAGAAAATTTGGCTGGCTAATCTGCTCAGAGCACCCCTGTCATGCCGGGCGTCTCATGCTATATTGCGTACAATTACCCAGTAAGTGTGGACAAGTTTGTAGGATAAAGGTAGGTTATAAAAGATTACATTTTAGGAGAAAAAAAGATAGAGTTGTAAATAGTGGAATGAGTATTGAGCATGCAGTATTAGGTATACCAGTGTGAGTAGTGTAGACCGTGAAATAGTTGGTTCTAGTAAAGGTGTAGAGATAGTGTTTAGAAGGCTGTTGTGGAGTGTGTTTAGTCATAGCATGTAATTTTAGAATTAGCTGCAACACTTGCAAAGTCTTGTAAGCGGAGGTGATAGGTGGTTATCAGAAAGAAGGCTAGGTGCAGGTTGGACAAAGATTATAAAGGGCGTTACTAAGAGTATTTCAACACGAAGTGTATGATGTGTGCAGGTTTGGTTGTGTTAAGGGCTTTGTAGGGGAGAATGAGTAATTTCAAGCTTTATTTAGGGGGATACGGGGAGCAAGCAGAGTGCTGCTGCAGATGTAAAGTGGTGAGAAAGAAAGATCAAATGCAACACCATACCTCCCAACATGACCCTCTCCAGGAGGGATAGAATGCTCTGCTCCTGGACTTTCCTCTTAATTTATTATTGCCATCACCTGTGCTGAAACACCTTTCTTATCCATTAATCTGTTCAATACAGGTGCTGGCAATCATACATTAAGAGAAAAGTCCAGAAGCAGAGCATTGTGTCCCTCCTGGAGAGGGTCATGTTGGGAGGTATGAGCAGTGACAGATGTATAAGGGGATGGAGCCAGGAGATGATTTGAAAATGGGTGAATGTTTTTGTTGCAGATTAGGGGGTGTATTCAATTGCAGTCGGAACTGCCATATTGTTGGAGAGACGGCAGTTTCTGACTTTTTTAGGTCCGAAACTGTTCCGACCTATTAAATTTGCCTGCAGTTTTTCCGACAAGTTGGCAATTCCAACTTGTCGAAAAACACGTGGATCAGCGAATTAGCCGCGGATCCACGTGGTTTGTCGGAATTGCGGCCAAATCCGACAGGTTTTAGCCCCGTTTCTGACAATGCCAAACCAACTTTAAAAAAAGTCGGCTTGGCATTGTCGGAATGGCCAAATCCTGTTGGATTTGGCCGCTCATTGAATACTGCATTGTCGGATCCTTTCCGTCAGAAAGGATCCGACAAGCATTGAATACACCCCTTGGTGGGTAATGACGTGTTATGGCGTGCTATTGCATATATTGTTGGAGACAACAGGACTTCAAGAGACTAGATGAAAAGCAGAGGCAGAATCAAGACAGCAGGCATTTGTTTAGAAGGGAACATGGTTAGGTCTGTTTTGGCCACTTACAGCATTAGGTAGCATTGGGCCATCCTTATGAAAATAACAGATAGAATTTTGGTTACATAATTGAAGGATGGAGAAGACTAGAGGTCACGGGAGGAGGGGTTACGGTCATTTGGTCGACAGTCATTAGGTCGACCACTATTGGTTGACATGCATTTGGTCGACATGGTCAATAGGTCGACATGTACTAGGTCAACATGGAAAAGGGTCGACATGAGTTTTTCACATTTTTTTAAATTTTGTAACTTTTTCATACTTTACAATCCACGTGGACTACAATCGGGAACGATAACCTGTGCTGAGCGCAGCGAGGCACCTTGCCCGAAGCATGGCGAACGAAGGGAGGTATGTGAGGGGACACGGTGCACAAATTGGGGGTCCCCATCACTTTACGAAGAATACGACACCAAAAACTCTTGTCGACCTATTGACCATGTCGACCAATAATGGTCGACCTAATGACCCATACCCGGGGAGGAGGTGTAGATTTCAGTATTTCTTATATGTCCTAGAGGATGCTGGGGTCCACTTCATGACCATGGGGTATAGACGGTTCCGCAGGAGCCATGGGCACTCTTAAGACTTTTCAATGGGTGTGAACTGGCTCCTCCCTCTATGCCCCTCCTCCAGACCTCAATTTTAGAAATGTGCCCAGGCAGACTGGATGCACTCTGAGGAGCTCTACTGAGTTTCTCTGAAAAGACTTAAGTTAGGTTTTTTATTTTCAGGGAGAACTGCTGGCAACAGACTCCCTGCTTCGTGGGACTGAGGGGGCAGAAGTAGGAACCAACTTCCTAAAGAGTTTCATGGCTCTGCTTCTGGCTGACAGGACACCATTAGCTCCTGAAGGGAACTGAACGCTAGCCGTGCCTAGATGCTCACTCCCACAGCACGTTGTCACCCCCCTCACAGAGCCAGAAGTCAGAAGACATGTAAGTGTTAGAAGACAGATCTTCAATCAAGAAAGTGACGGCTAAAGGTACCGGGCGCCTGGCGGGAGAGCAGCGCGCCATGTTGCCCACACATACACAGGCACTGCAGGGTGCAGAGCGCGGAGGGGGGCACCCTGGGCAGCATGAAACCTATGGAAACTGGCATAAATAAGGGGCATAAGTTGCTGAGGCACAGTCCTACCCCCGCCAGTATAAAAAATTACCTCATAAAAGCTGAGGAGAAACACACCATTGAAGAGTGGAGCTTCCTCCTCAGTCAGCCAGCACACTGCTCAGCGCCATTTTCTCTCTCTCCTCAGGCTGCAGAGACAACGCTGGTCCTCCTCCACTACTGAACAAGTATCAGGGTGCAAAACGGGGGGACACAGTGAATTTAGTGCCATATAATTGTGTGATTAACATTATAAAATCGCTGAATGTCAGTGGGCATTTTGTGTTCACAGACATTGTGTTACTGGCGCTGGGTTGTTAACTGGCAAATCCTATCTGTGTCCCTCTGACAGATTTTACTGTGGGTCTGTCCCTTATAAGTCCCGGAGTGTCTGTGGTGTGGTTGAGCACGTGTGTGACATGTCTGTGGCAGGGAACTCTGTGGAGACATGTTAGGGACAGAGGTGTAATATGACACCAAGAGCCTGACTGGGTGAAAGGGTGTGAATCATATCAGTAAGAGGTTGGACTGAATCTCATACAGAAAATGAAAATAATCTGTTGAAGATGTGATTTTTAATAGTTCTGTCTTTCATTCACATTGACCTTTCTGGGTCACATACAAATTTGCACAAGTAGTACAAACTGATACCGACACAGACTCTGATTCCTGTGTCGACACTAGTGATTCCAGGGGAATAGGTCCTAAGTTAGCAAAAAAGCATTCAAAACATGTTTTAGCTATAAAGGAGCGGTTAGAAGTTATGAAGTCCCCTCTTTTACCACAAGGAGAGGGTTTACTTTAGTAAAGAAGTAATGTAATTTTCCTTCCACCTCAGGTCTGATTTAAACTGAAAAGAAATTTCAGATTCCCAAAAGTAATTCAGGCAGCTTACCTTTTTCCAAAAAAGGGAGTCACCCCGCATTTTAAACAGGACCCTGTCATAAAAGAGAAAAGGTGTTTCTCCCTGCGCCTGGAATGGCTTCACTTAAGGAGCCGACAGAGCGCAAGTGAGTGAGGTGATCTATTGATGTTGCCAATGGGACACTACTCAGGCCTACCATTGTCTGTGAGTGGGTGAGTAGTGCTATTGAAAAGTGGTCAGAAAACGTGTCATTAGTACATTGACACAATAGATGGAGATGAGACACTCCTAACGTTAGGTCATATCAAAGACGCTGCTGTGTACGTACTAGAATCGATTAAATATATTGGTTTCTTGGGATCAAGAACCGCTACCATGGCAGTATCGGTTCGGAGGGCGTTGTGGATTCGCCAGTAGAATGCTGATGCAGATTCCAAAAGAAATACGGAGGCTCTCCCGTATAAAGGTGAGGCCTTGTTTGGTGATGGGCTGGATACGTTAGTCTCGGCGGCTACCGCAGGTAAGTCGACATTCTTGCCTTATGCTCCTACACTGGCGAAAAAGACTCATCACTCTCACATACAGTCCTTTCGGCCCAACAAATACCAAAAGGCCAAAGGTCTCCCCTTTTTTTGCACGTAGGGGAAGGGGAAAAGGAAAGAGATCCGCAGCGTCTCCCGGATCGCAGGAGCAGAAGTCCACCCCTGCTTCTGCCAAATCTGCAGCATAACGCAGTGGTTCCCTTGCGGTAGTCCGCTCGGATGGGAGCACGTCTGAAACTTTTCAGCCAAATCTGGATTCAATCTGGCCTGGACCAATGGGTCTTACAAATAGTGACCCATGGGTACAAACTAGAGTTTCAAGACGTCCCCCCATGCCGATTTTTCAGTAATGAATGTAATGCAGTAATGAATTGTAGGGAATGTAGGGGTTAGTAAAATACTGATCCCATATACATAGTACACTATTATCGAATTAAGCTGCAAATTACAGGAAAAAGTACACACAAAAAAAGGTCAGAGGTCTGATATGCCCAGAGCCATACACAAAGAATGAGAAATCCCTTCTGCGCTCATCCAACAACAATGTACAGTGATGAAATAGTTCAGATAAGTTGTCAGTCAATCAGTCTGTGAAGAGGTTCTGGTCTCTGCCTCAATTCTTTTCCACAAAAAAGGAACAAAGGGAGAGGGGAAAACTTCTGCACCAGTCAAAAGGTCAACATGTGTTCTTTATAATATAGTATGAACCCCATTAATACATGTATTGTGGTGTTAATTCACTATTCATGTGTTGGGGGTGCCGCCATAGACAATGAGGTTGAAGACACAAAGAAAAATAGGAAAGATTGTCTCTTCGTTGGCGCACAAAAGGAGAAAAAGATGATTTAATCTAAAATGTAACTTTTAATAGTAATCAATTAAAATAGATGTGAAATATATATGAAGATGTTTTATTAATAAAAGATATTATATCTATTAAAAATATTCACTGTGTCACTTGTTTTATTTCCATTTGTATTGTTGTTCTAAGGATCCAGACCATTCGTAACAGTTTGACAGTTTCTATGTAAACATATATCCACCAATTGTTGTGATTTTTGGCTAGTGTGTCACTTAACAGGGGACCTAGGAGAAGGCTTGTGTGGAGTGGGTTCCCTGTGCCCCTATCTAACCTTGATATAGGTATATTGCAAACAGGTCTCCTTTCCACACTCTTGATTTATCACAGAAAGAAAATCCCGTGATATAATGCACTTTTTAGATGCGGTGTCATTTATCTAACACCTCCGTCCTGTAATTACTCATACAGAAATTAATGCTTGCCTGTTCGTATTGCCAGGCTGAGTTATTGAGGCAAAAACACTGTAACAAGTTGGACCATACAGTGTTGCGGTCTCCTCTTAGATTGACACAACACTATGACCATTTACTTCTCTCCTATTACAGGGAGATTTGTAGGATATAGTGGGATAAATTAATATATAATATGCTTATATTCAGCATCACACGCGTGTCTTTACGATTTTATCCCATTATATTATAAACAAAGGGCCATTGGGAATAGGAGGTAACCACACTATTTTGTATCATGTAACTATAATTATACACGTATGTCGTGTTCTTGTCATGTGTACAGAATTGATGGTACAGTATAATGATTTTCTCTTTTATATCTCAAAGGATATCACAGTATGTGAAAGCAAGGGATCACTGAGATCTATACAATAAATAATGTCTCTATTTGTTCATTTATATGGCTATTTCTGTTGCATACAAATTGAATTACACCTAAAGTGTCTTTGCAGCAGTGATTTGGTACAAATATAGCCTATATTGTACTGATTCACTATGATTGTCAGTGCAGGCTTTCGTACAATCTCTTTTATTGTGTATGTGTTTGATCATTTCATACTTATACTGTCTCATTTGACATACAATGTTAATATTGTTCTCTCATACGTTTCTCACAGAATAAAGGCACATGGCCACTAAGACATATGTGATGTATTATTTCTGCACACATACGTATAGCCGCATGTAATTTAATTACCATCAGCGTATTACTGCAACGGCTGTTTTAATTGTAAGTATGATCTGTGTTGATTCCCCCGATACTGAGAGAGTCAGTGATTTTTCTATTACGAGTGGTTAACCACCATCAGCATATCAGCTGTTTTAATTGTAAGTGTAATTTAGTACTGATTCCCCCGAACTCATTACTAAGAGGATCAGTACTTTTTCTATTACAGGTGTTATAATTTAACCACCATCAGCGTATCACTGCAACAGCTGTTTTACTTTTAGGTTTGATCTGTGTAGATTCCCCCGAGTTCAATATTAAAAGTAGCCACACTTATTCTCTTGCGAGTATTATAATTTAGTCACCATCAGTGTATTACTGCAACAGCTGTTTTAATTATAGATGTGATCTGTACTGGTTTCCCCGAATTCAATACTAAGAGTATCAGTACTTTCACAAATGTGTTTTTGATCGCCGTCAGCACCTCCCCATAATGGCTATAGATACGTATATAGCGCCTGTATATTAACTATCATAGGTTCATTACTAACGGTGTCCATATACATTCGTCCTGTTACACAATCATATAACTCTCTTAGTTGATCAGCACCTCACTGTAGCGACTTCTGATACGTATGTGATATCTGTTGTATTGGTTCACACAAATCCGTTGCTAACATTGTCCATACACATTTTCTTACTGCATACTCATATGGTTCTCTTAATGGCTCCCTCAACTCCCTCTTTATCTAGCTAAATTGTTAGTCTGTCGATACGAGTGATCCTATTCCTATTTCATATATCCATTAGCTGTATTAACAATTGGTGGATATATGTTTACATAGAAACTGTCAAACTGTTACGAATGGTCTGGATCCTTAGAACAACAATACAAATGGAAATAAAACAAGTGACACAGTGAATATTTTTAATAGATATAATATCTTTTATTAATAAAACATCTTCATATATATTTCACATCTATTTTAATTGATTACTATTAAAAGTTACATTTTAGATTAAATCATCTTTTTCTCAATTCTTTTCCAAACAGGAAATGTTAGGTGCAAGAGGACTTGATGCGTACCATACTCACATGGAGTCGTGATATGTCCCTCGTATAAAGGTATCTTTGGGTCCTCTGTTCTTTTCTCTCCCACTTCTCCAGTGTAAAAAGTTCTTATCCTCGTGGTTGCAAAAAAAGAAATGGGACAGAAGAACAACTGATAGTATAGTAAGTTCGTGAAGGCGGGAGGTCACTGGATAACAATGCGTGAAAGAGTGTGATGAGTGTGGCTCTAAGGGTTAATAGTCCGGAATTTTCATCCTTTCTACAGGTGATGGTACAGGAATGGAGGTGCTCAGAGTGAATGATAATTTAACGCGTACCATACTCACGTTAAATCGCCGTTGTTTCTGCATATAAAGGTATCTTTAATCCTTTGTTTCCCCTTCTTCTTCCTCTTGTCCCAGAGATGATACTGGATCGATGTTCTTATTCTCGGCGACAATGAAAAAGGACAAGGGGACGACTGATAGTGTAGTATGTACGTAACAACACGTGACCATATGTAACTTTTTTAGAGTAAAAAGTGACCTTTAAATTATTCTGATAACTGGGTGCGTACCATACTCACATCCATGAGAGGAGGGAAAAAGTGCATAAAGGTATCTTTCCTTTATACTGGTGTTTATCAAAACCTGGTGTTATCACTTAGAATCACTCACACTTCAATGTGACAGATGATACTGAAAAAAATATAGGCGTACCCAACTCACACTTAGTAGTGTTGAGACCTGTATGTAAAGGTATCTTTGGAGTGGTCCTAGATGTACCGGGTCCCCAATTCTACTCCTCTCGTGGTTAGTGGTGTACGTATGGGGAGAAAGACCGAGTGTCAATAATTCAAAGATGAAGTAGTTGACACACAAAATTTCTCCCCATACGTACACCGCTAACCACGAGAGGAGTAGAATTGGGGACCCGGTACATCTAGGACCACTCCATACAGGTCTCAACACTACTAAGTGTGAGTTGGGTACGCCTATATTTTTTTCAGTATCATCTGTCACATTGAAGTGTGAGTGATTCTAAGTGATAACACCAGGTTTTGATAAACACCAGTATAAGGAAAGATACCTTTATGCACTTTTTCCCTCCTCTCATGGATGTGAGTATGGTACGCACCCAGTTATCAGAATAATTTAAAGGTCACTTTTTACTCTAAAAAAGTTACATATGGTCACGTGTTGTTACGTACATACTACACTATCAGTCGTCCCCTTGTCCTTTTTCATTGTCGCCGAGAATAAGAACATCGATCCAGTATCATCTCTGGGACAAGAGGAAGAAGAAGGGGAAACAAAGGATTAAAGATACCTTTATATGCAGAAACAACGGCGATTTAACGTGAGTATGGTACGCGTTAAATTATCATCCACTCTGAGCACCTCCATTCCTGTACCATCACCTGTAGAAAGGATGAAAATTCCGGACTATTAACCCTTAGAGCCACACTCATCACACTCTTTCACGCATTGTTATCCAGTGACCTCCTGCCTTCACGAACTTACTATACTATCAGTTGTTCTTCTGTCCCATTTCTTTTTTTGCAACCACGAGGATAAGAACTTTTTACACTGGAGAAGTGGGAGAGAAAAGAACAGAGGACCCAAAGATACCTTTATACGAGGGACATATCACGACTCCATGTGAGTATGGTACGCATCAAGTCCTCTTGCACCTAACATTTCCTGTTTGGAAAAGAATTGAGGCAGAGACCAGAACCTCTTCACAGACTGATTGACTGACAACTTATCTGAACTATTTCATCACTGTACATTGCTGTTGGATGAGCGCAGAAGGGATTTCTCATTCTTTGTGTATCCTTGTTTCAGGGTGATTGAGTGATCACCCGTAGATTTCCCCACTGCAGCTCTCTGAGGCGCAGCAGTCCTCTATCCCCCTTTTTTTTATGCCCAGAGCCATGTCTTACACCACGTATTAATATGCATAAATAGATATATGTTAATTTTTTTGTGTTGGGCTAGGGCACCAAATGAAATTTTCGCCATGGATCGGCTTGGTCTAGAACCGGCCCTTGATACGCCTCCCGGATTTCTACTAGGTGGGTGGATTTCTGCAAGACGCGTCTGCATTGTGTGTCATCATGTCACCTTATAGCCTCATACACATTGGCACAAGGAGTAGAGTATATGTGGCATGCAGGCGTTATTATAGCTCTCCCAGCATTTTCCAGGCTGAAGGAATAGTCGGGAGGAGTCTATGCCAGAACCCATATGCTGACGCCGAAGTGGGCCTGTGTGCTTTAAATGCTAGGGCTTATTTTTAGTCCCAGTCCGGTCCTGTCAGCCATATTGGCTTTCTGAGCCCTCCCTGAGTTGCTCTGCCTTGTGCAAAGCTTGCTGCCCATGTTTGCAGGTACTTGTGCTCCCCCCTCCCTTCCCTACCCAGGTCATGCCACGCTGTTATTCTCAATGCGCTAGTCAGCAGAGTGTTCTGGGAAGAACGACATGTGGCCCCGCCCCCAGCAGCGCATCACTCAACATTCTGACAGGCACTGACAGCCTACTGGTGCCTTTTAGGCCTGCGGCTTGGAGTCACCAGTTCCCGGAACCCACCCAGACAGAACAGCGCAGCACCTCACAGAGCGACACATGTACGGTGAGTCAGTGCCTTATTTCTGTGTGCTGGTGGCCCCTCTTCTTCCTTATACTCTTGCTTTCTTCCCTCCATCCAACAGCTCCAAACTCTCCTAGACTGTCCTGACCGCTCCCTCCCCTATTCAGACAGGTACCCACTCCCATCCGTGGCTCCCGAGCCCTCAAACAGTTTTCCCTCACAGCTTCAAACCCCACATCCGTAGTACATGCTACCCTCCTTCCCCCATCCTCAAACAGGTTTCCCTCACAGCTCCAAACCCCCCCATCCGCTGCACCCCAACCTTCCTCCTCCGCCACACATGTTCTCCTCTCCTCTCTTCCCCCAGCTTCAATCCCCCCCCCCCTCCCCATATCCGCAAACCCCCTTCCGCCACTCAGGTTCCCCTCACAGTTACAAACCCCACTCCCATATCTGCGGCACCCCATCCCCCCACCCTCAGATACACACAAGTCCCCCTCTCTTCCTGTGTTTGTCTGGCACTACTGGGGGCATTATGTGTATCTAGCACTATATTGGGGGAATAATTTATAATTGGCACTACTGCGGGCATTATGTGTAATTGACGCTACGGGGGCATTATGTGTATTTGGCACTATACTGCGGCAAAATGTGTAAGGCTGCTAATTGTGTGTGTGTGTCTGTGTGTAGAGGGGGGTGTTAATATATATTTGTATATTTGACGAAATATATTTGTGAGTCCACTCCCACTTTCCCAGGAGTGCATGCATGGGAGGTGGTGGGGGGGGGGGGGGGGGGTGCTTCAAAAATTCTCACTCAGGGTGTTAGAAGACCTGGAGCCAGCTCTGCCCTTGCGCACGTGTGGACATCTCCGTATCCTTCTCCTACCCCTTCTCTACTCTGGCCCCGCCACACAGGATGCTCCCCCATTGGCCTGATTGACTTGAGACACCCGGGCCACGCAAAGAGGCAGCAGAGCAGAAGTGTGCTGCAGACCAAGGGATGGCTGTATGGAGGGGTGAACGTGAACCTGGCCAGCAATGGGGGACCGGAGTGAGCTTCCTTCTTGCCCGCAGGGTGTCTCTGTGAAAAATTGCAAAGGAGAAGCTGGAGGACGGGGAACTGGCAGCAGATTCTGCCTGACCAGATATCATGCGCAAGAACCAGCTGCTGGTGGTGCTCTGCCTGATGTTTGGCGTGGAGGTCAGCTTTAAATTTTACACAAGAGATGTAATTTACCTGCTGAACCTCTGTCATCTAGTCACCATGTTGCTGGTAATACTAATAATAGTAATGCCCTCACACACCTTTCTGTCATATACCTGTTGAACCCCTGTCCAATGTTTACGGGTTGGGGCTGATATGCCGGTAGTCAGAATACCGACCGTGGCATCCCGATGGTTAAAATCCTGACGGGAAAGTAAGTATGTTTACCCTAACCCCCAACCCTCCCTTTTAGCAGCCTAATCCTAAACCTCCACCCCCCCCCCCCAACCCACTGCAGCCTAACTCTGACCCTCCCCGGTGGTGCCTAAACCTAACCTCCAAAAAACCTTCCCACACACACACACACTTCCACCCTCTGTGGCTTACCTCTCTGGTGGCCCATCACACAGACATCCAGGATCTCGTCGGTCGGTATTCCGGCGCCGGGATTGTGATCCTATTCGGAATACCAACACCGGCATTCCGAGTAGTGTCGGGATTCTGGCGTAGGTATTTTGACCGCCGGGATCCTCACTGGATACCGTGCTTACCATGTTGTTGATAATGCTAATAATCATAATGATGCACCGACACGTATGCCTATTATGTCACCCACTGTCACAGTGTGCTGGGAAGCTAGGGGTGCCAAACTCAGATTATATAGGGTCGCCAAACTCAGATTATATCTTGCCCCCCCAACCTAAAAACGTTCTGACGCCCCTGATGATCAGTGTAATTATACTGCAGATACATGTTACTACTATCTGTGACACCTGCACAGTATCACTTCTCTCATTATGATCAATGTAATTATACTGTAGATCAGTGATTTTCAACCTTATTTTACTCGCGGCACACGGAACAATATTTAAAAATTGCCAAGGCACACTATCAGTTCCCCACAGAAACCCCCCCAAAAAAACACACATTGGCCCTCACAGTAAAAAAAAATAAAAAAAATCCACACATATATTGTTTTTTTCTCTGACGTCCTAGTGGATGCTGGGTGTTAGGCGCCGCGGTCCGAGTTCTCTTCGCGGCCCGGCGCCTAGCAACTAGGGACGCCGAGCGTGCTGAGCCATCGGGTCCCTAGCGACGCTAGGACGCCATGCGCGCTCAGCCGCCGGCTCCCTAGCAACGCCACGGGCGGACCGCGTTCCCCGTTGCAGGGTCGATCAGTTAATTAAAGACACATGTTTTCTGTTCGTGCAGCAAGGCAGCTGCACGACATTTATGTTAATCAGGCTCTGAAACCCTGATTGGAGGATTCAAGGTTTTAAGCCTTCTCAGTGCCTCACACAGACGCCGGTTATAGCTTCCTGCATGCTGCTTTGGTTTGCTGAACGTCTGTTCCAGTTCTGCTGTGTCCGGTCATTCCTGTCCTCAGAGTCTCTGAATCTTGGTGTTTGTCATCTCATCCCAAGGAGTCTTCTGGTCCTCATTTACCCGCAACAGTCGCTAGAGGATCTTGTGTGGTTTCGTGAGTGGCGGCTCTGCCGCGTGCTGCGGCCTAGGTCGCTTTATTTTGTATTCTGTTTTGGAGCATTTGCGGAGGTTTCCGCTTCCACAGTCCTCTCCGGAACTCGGCGGTGCCGGGTAGGAGAGTGGACAAGTGGGTATTTTGGTTGTCCTTTTCCCTGGCGGTTTTCCGCACATACTCTAGTTTTAGGTTAGTTTGTAGCCCCTGGCTTTGTTGTTTAGTTAGAGGGCCCCTTGTTATCACCCTGTCTCGGATCTCTCTTTATCTCCCATTAAGACCTGAGGGGGCATCGGAGTTGGGCAGACGTAATCCGCCCTTCAATAGCGGCTGCCATGGGCTCAAGCAACCATAGTCTCGCAAGAGAGTTCTGACAGCACGGGCGAGACAACGGAGATAGGGCGCCAGGTGCTATTCCCGTTCCCACTCTCTTTCCCAGCATTTCGTTCCAGTACTCAGGTCCTTGCTATAAGATCTCCCCAGACCAGAGTATTGGAATCATAACATTATAACCGGCCCACTAAACTTAAAATTAAAGGGGGTTTAATTTTTTTCTCATTCTGTTTTTGTGAGAGTTTATCGGCCTCATGAATCCGACAGGTTTAGGACCAAATCCCGGTCAGCTCTTAGTCAACCAGATGCAAGAACTTACTCAGATGGTTCAGGATCTTTCTCTTCGGGTGAGATCGCAGGAAGATCTTTTGCGAGCCTCCCCAAGGGTAGTCCCAGAACCAAAGATGCATTTACCCGACCGTTTTTCCGGTGACAGAAAGGATTTTTTTAATTTTAAAGAAGCTTGTAAGCTATATTTTCGTTTAAGACCTGCATCCTCTGGTACTGAATCCCAGCGGGTTGGGATTATTATTTCATTACTCCAGGGTGATCCTCAGACCTGGGCGTTTGGTTTAAAAGCTGAGGATCCTGCGTTGTTATCTGTAGACGCCTTTTTTAAGTCATTAGGGCTCTTGTATGATGACCCAGATAGAGAGGCGTCAGCTGAGAGTCATCTGCGCGCTCTCAAACAAGGTAGAAATCCAGCGGAGGTTTATTGTACCGAGTTTTGCCGTTGGTCGAACGACTGTGGCTGGAATGACCCGGCCCTGCGCAGTCAGTTTCGCCTCGGTTTATCTGATTTCATTAAAGACAGTCTCCTCCAGTACCCCGCTCCTGACACTCTCGATAAACTCATGGAGCTTGCTATAAAAATTGATCGTCGTCTCCGAGAGCGGAGGGCTGAAAGAGGAACAACTGTAAGGCCTAGTCCTTGTGTTTATACCTTCCCAGAGGACGTCGAGGAGCCCATGCAGATGGGTCTCTCCCGGCTGTCTCCTGAGGAAAGAACCAGAAGACAAAATTCCGGTCTTTGTTTGTACTGTGGTGGTAAGGGACATTTTGCTCGTAACTGCCCGAACAAGTCGGGAAACGCTCTGACCAGGTGAATTGTGAGGGGGTTCACTTAGGTCTGCAGCTTATCTCCTCAAACAACTCTCTATTAGTCCCTGTTAAGGTTTCCTTTGGCAGCCTCAGTTCATTAGTGGCGGCCTTTGTCGACAGTGGAGCTACAGGAAACTTTATGGATTTAACTTGGGCTAAGGCCTTAGGCATTCCACATTTACCGTTAGATAGATGTATCACCATGCACGGCTTAGATGGGGGTCCGCTTTCCAACGGGGTAATTACTCACCGTACACCTCCAGTAGTACTTACAGTAGGAGCCTTACATTCTGAAGATATAGAATTCTACCTTACACATTGCCCGGCAGTTCCTGTAGTTTTGGGTCACCCTTGGCTTGCCTTTCATAATCCCACCATTGATTGGCGGTCCGGGGAGATTTCCCAATGGGGTTCTTTTTGTGCTAAAGAATGTATTTCTTATCCAGTCAGGGTTGCAGCAGTCGTCCCTGAGCTCATTCCTGTGGGATACCAGGATTTTGCCGATGTGTTTTCCAAAGGCAATGCGGACATTCTGCCTCCCCATCGGTCCTATGATTGTGCAATTGAACTAGTTCCAGGTGCCACTTTGCCTAAGGGGAGATTATATGCCTTGTCCGGGCCAGAAACCACGGCCATGAATAATTATATTCAGGAAAGCATAAAGAAGGGATTTATTAGACCATCAAAATCTCCCTTAAGTGCTGGTTTTTTCTTTGTGGAGAAAAAAGATGGCTCGCTTAGACCATGCATTGATTTTAGGGCACTGAATAAGATCTCTGTTAAAAACACCTATCCTTTGCCTTTAATTTCTGTACTCTTTGATCAGTTACGTTCCGCCGTGATTTTCTCTAAAATTGACCTTAGGGGAGCTTACAACCTCATCCGAATTAAATCTGGGGATGAGTGGAAGACGGCTTTCAGCACTCAGTAGGGTCACTATGAATACCTGGTGATGCCGTTCGGCCTGTCAAATGCTCCGGCGGTTTTTCAAGACCTCATTAACGATGTTCTCCGTGACTTCCTAGGGAAATTCGTGGTCGTTTATTTAGACAACATCTTGATATATTCTGAGTCGATGGAACAACATGTTACCCAGGTGCGTCTGGTTCTTCAAAAGTTACGTGAGAATCATTTATATGCCAATCTGGAGAAGTGTGATTTTCACATCACAGAGGTATCTTTTTTAGGGTACATAATTTCCCCCCAGGGATTTTCTATGGAACCGAAGAAGCTCCAGGCCATCCTTAATTGGGCGCAACCCACTAATTTAAAAGCAATTCAGCGCTTTTTAGGGTTTGCGAATTATTATAGGCGGTTCATTCATACTTTTTTCTGACCTGGTCGCTCCCATAGTAGCTCTGACTAAAAAAGGAGCGGATCCCTCCAATTGGTCGCATGAAGCTGAGTTGTCCTTCCGGGCCTTGAAACAAGCCTTTGTCTCGGCTCCTGTTCTCAGACATCCTAATCCGGAACTGCCCTTTATTGTGGAGGTTGATGCCTCAGAGGTTGGAGTGGGGGCTATCCTTTCTCAGGAAGATCCGGAGTCTCTGGAGTTACATCCTTGTGCCTTCATGTCCAGGAAATTCTCCTCCGCTGAATCCAACTATGACGTTGGTAATCGGGAGTTACTGGCAGTAAAATGGGCTTTCGAGGAATGGAGGCATTGGCTGGAGGGAGCTAGACATACTATTTCAGTTTTTACTGACCATAAGAACCTGCATTATATTGAATCAGCTAAACGGCTTAATGCTCGGCAGGCACGTTGGGCATTATTTTTTACTCGTTTCAGGTTTATAATCACCTTCAGGCCTGGTTCCAAGAATACGAAAGCTGATGCCCCGTCACATAGCTTTCTTCCGGTTCACAATAGCAATCCTGTTGTTACCCCCATAAATCCATCTTCGGTCATCCGGGCAGGCCTCACACAGAATTTATTTACTCAGTTAAACCAGCTTCAACACCAAGCTCCTAGACTTACTCCTGCTGGTCGACTTTATGTCCCTGAATTTTTGAGAGGCACTGTTTTAACTGAGTTTCATGACAACAAAGTCTCAGGGCATCCGGGTGTCACGAAGACCTTGGAGTTAGTCTCTCGCTCAGTGTGGTGGCCTAGTCTTTCTAAAGATGTTAAGGAATTCGTCCATTCCTGTCAGGTTTGTGCACAGCATAAGGTTCCTCGTTCGTTGCCTATCGGGCAACTCATGCCTTTAACTGTTCCTCTCAGGCCACGGTCTCATATTTCCATGGATTTCGTGGTTGACCTTCCCCTTTCAGCCGGATTCCGAGTCATTTGGGTGGTAGTGGACCGTTTTAGTAAAATGGCTCATTTTATTGCTCTTCCCCGATTGCCTTCTGCTCAAGGGTTGGCAGTTTTGTTCCTCCGCCATGTGTTCAGGCTTCATGGTTTGCCCACTGATATCGTTTCTGATCGGGGTCCACAATTCATCGCACGATTCTGGAAACGTTTTTGTGCCTCATTGAAGATGAAACTGTCTTTAACATCTGGTTACCACCCACAGTCTAACGGGCAAACCGAACAAGTCAACCAGTCATTAAAACAGTATTTACGTTTGTATTCGGCCAAACTCCAGAATGATTGGTCCGAGTTTCTCCCTTTGGCTGAGTTTTCTTATAATAACTCTTGTCATTCCTCCACCAAAGAGTCTCCATTCTTTTCAGTTTTTGGTTTTCACCCTAGAGCCAATTCTTTTTTTCATCATTCTCCAGTCTCCTCGCTGACCTTAACCTCCCATCTCAGAGCAATTTGGAGAAAAGCGCACCTTGCTCTCAGAAAAGCGGCCTTCCGAGAAAATAAATTTTCTGATAGGCTCCGACGTCCTTGCACTTTTAAGGTGGGAGATAAGGTGTGGTTGTCAACTCGCAACATCAAGCTTCGATAATCCTCGGCTAGACTGGGACCCAAATTTATTGGACCGTTTCTTATCATTAAGAAGGTCAACCCAGTTGCCTTTCGGCTACGTTTACCAAGATCTATCAGAATTGGAAATACCTTTCACTGTTCCCTGTTGAAACAATATGTTTCTTCCAGTAGATTTCCTCGGAGGACCTCTCAGGGTAGATCACCAGTGGATGTACAGGGACAACAGGAGTTCTTGGTAGAGAAGGTTCTTGATTCTAAAATGTCCCAGGGCCGGCTTTATTTTTTGGTTCACTGGAAAGGCTATGGTCCGGAGGAAAGGTCTTGGGTCCTGGATAAGGATCTTCATGCCCCTAGACTCAAGAGATCATTTTTTCTGGAATTTCCTCAGAAACCTGGCTTTAGGGGTTCATTGACCCCTCCTCAAGGGGGGGGGTACTGTTAGGCGCCGCGGTCCGAGTTCTCTTCGCGGCCCGGCGCCTAGCAACGCCGAGCGTGCTGAGCCGCCGGGTCCCTAGCGACGCTAGGACGCCGTGCGCGCTGAGCCGCCGGCTCCCTAGCAACGCTAGGACGCCGGGCGCGCCGAGCCGCCAGGACCCTAGCAACGGGGACGCCACGGGCGGACCGCGTTCCCCGTTGCAGGGTCGATCAGTTAATTAAAGACACATGTTTTCTGGTCGTGCAGCAAGGCAGCTGCACGACATTTATGTTAATCAGGCTCTGAAACCCTGATTGGAGGATTCAAGATTTTAAGCCTTTTCAGTGCCTCACACAGACGCCGGTTATAGGTTCCTGCATGCTGCTTTGGTTTGCTGAACGTCTGTTCCAGTTCTGCTGTGTCCGGTCATTCCTGTCCTCAGAGTCTCTGAATCTTGGTGTTTGTCATCTCATCCCAAGGAGTCTTCTGGTCCTCATTTACCCGCAACAGTCGCTAGAGGATCTCGTGTGGTTTCGTGAGTGGCGGCTCTGCCGCGTGCTGCGGCCTAGGTCGCTTTATTTTGTATTCTGTTTTGGAGCATTTGCGGAGGTTTCCGCTTCCACAGTCCTCTCCGGAACTCGGCGGTGCCGGGTAGGAGAGTGGACAAGTGGGTATTTTGGTTGTCCTTTTCCCTGGCGGTTTTCCGCACATACTCTAGTTTTAGGTTAGTTTGTAGCCCCTGGCTTTGTTGTTTAGTTAGAGGGCCCCTTGTTATCACCCTGTCTCGGATCTCTCTTTATCTCCCATTAAGACCTGAGGGGGCATCGGAGTTGGGCAGACGTAATCCGCCCTTCAATAGCGGCTGCCATGGGCTCAAGCAACCATAGTCTCGCAAGAGAGTTCTGACAGCACGGGCGAGACAACGGAGATAGGGCGCCAGGGGCTATTCCCGTTCCCACTCTCTTTCCCAGCATTTCGTTCCAGTACTCAGGTCCTTGCTATAAGATCTCCCCAGACCAGAGTATTGGAATCATAACACTGGGAACTCCGTAAGGACCATGGGGAATAGCGGCTCCGCAGGAGACTGGGCACAACTAAAGAAAGCTTTAGGACTACCTGGTGTGCACTGGCTCCTCCCTCTATGACCCTCCTCCAGACCTCAGTTAGAATTTTGTGCCCGGCTGAGCTGGATGCACACTAGGGGCTCTCCTGAGCTCTTAGAAAAAGAAAGTTTATTTTAGGTTTTTTATTTTCAGTGAGATCTGCTGGCAACAGACTCACTGCTACGTGGGACTAAGGGGAGAGAAGCGAACCTACCTGCTTGCAGCTAGCTTGGGCTTCTAGGCTACTGGACACCATTAGCGCCAGAGGGATCGAACACAGGCCCAGCCTCGGTCGTCTGGTACCGGAGCCGCGCCGCCGTCCCCCTTACAGAGCCAGAAGCAAGAAGAGGGTTCTGGAAGTCGGCGGCAGAAGACTTAGGTCTTCATCAAGGTAGCGCACAGCACTGCAGCTGTGCGCCATTGCTTCCCATGCACACCTCACACTCCGGTCACTGATGGGTGCAGGGCGCTGGGGGGGGGGGGCGCCCTGGGCTGCAATATTGAGTACCTTGGCTGGCAAATAACACATAATATAGTCATAGAGACTATATATGTGTAAAATACCCCTGCCAGATATACATAGAAAAAAGCGGGAGAAGTCCGCCGAAAAAGGGGCGGGGCTATCTCCCTCAGCACACTGGCGCCATTTTCCCTCACAGCTCCGCTGGAAGGATCGCTCCCAGGCTCTCCCCTGCAGTTTCCAGACTACGTAGGGTAAAAAAGAGAGGGGGGGCACTAAATTTAGGCGCAATATTGTGTATACAAGCAGCTATTGGGAAAAATCACTCAGTTATAGTGTTAATCCCTGTGTTATATAGCGCTGTTGGTGTGTGCTGGCATACTCTCTCTCTGTCTCCCCAAAGGGCTTTGTGGGGTCCTGTCCTCAGTCAGAGCATTCCCTGTGTGTGTGCGGTGTGTCGGTACGGCTGTGTCGACATGTTTGATGAGGAGGCTTATGTGGAGGCGGAGCAGGTGCCGATAAATGTGATGTCACCCCCTGCGGGGTCGACACCTGAGTGGATGGTCATGTGGAAGGAATTACGCGACAGTGTCGACTCCTTGCATAAAAGGTTTGACGACATAGCAGATGTGGGACAGCCGGCTTCTCAGCCTGTGCCTGCCCAGACGTCTCTAAAGCCATCATGGGCTCTAAAACGCCCGCTACCTCAGATGGCAGACACATATGTCGACACGGATACTGACTCCAGTGTCGACGATGATGAGACTAGTGTACATTCCAATAGAGCCACCCGTTACATGATTACGGCAATGAAAAATGTGTTGCATATTTCTGATATTACCCCAGGTACCACAAAAAAGGGTATTATGTTTGGGGAGAAAAAACTACCAGTGGTTTTTCCCCCATCTGATGAATTAAATGAAGTGTGTGAAGAAGCGTGGGCTTCCCCCGATAAGAAACTGGTAATTTCTAAAAAGTTACTAATGGCGTACCCTTTCCCGCCAGAGGACAGGTCACGTTGGGAGACATCCCCTAGGGTGGATAAGGCGCTCACACGTCTGTCAAAAAAGGTGGCACTACCGTCTCCGGTCACGGCCGCCCTAAAGGAGCCTGCAGATAGAAAGCAGGAGGCTATCCTGAAGTCTGTATATACACACTCAGGTATTATACTGAGACCGGCTATTGCTTCAGCATGGATGTGCAGTGCTGCAGCTGCGTGGTCAGATTCCCTGTCGGAAAACATTGATACCCTAGACAGGGACACTATATTGCTAACCGTAGAGCATATTAAAGAAGCTGTCTTATACATGAGAGATGCACAGAGGGATATTTGCCGGCTAGCATCTAAAATAAACGCAATGTCCATTTCTGCCAGGAGAGGATTGTGGACTCGGCAGTGGACAGGAGATGCAGATTCTTAAAGGCACATGGAAGTATTGCCTTACAAGGGTGAGGAGTTGTTTGGGGATGGTCTCTCGGACCTCGTTTCCACAGCGACAGCTGGGAAGTCAGCATTTTTACCCCATGTTCCCTCACAGCCAAAGAAAGCACCGTATTATCAGGTACAGTCCTTTCGGCCCCAGAAAGGCAAGCGGGTTAGAGGCGCGTCCTTTCTGCCCAGAGGCAGAGGTAGAGGGAAAAAGCTGCAACATACAGCCAGTTCCCAGGAACAAAAATCCTCCCCCGCTTCCTCTAAGTCCACCGCATGACGCTGGGGCTCCACACGCGGAGCCAGGTACGGTGGGGGCCCGCCTCAAGAACTTCAGCGACCAGTGGGCTCGCTCACGGGTGGATCCCTGGATTCTACAAGTAGTATCTCAGGGGTACAAGCTGGAATTCGAGACGTCTCCCCCTCTCCGTTTCCTCAAATCTGCCTTGCCGACAGCTCCCCCGGACAGGGAGGCAGTGCTGGAGGCGATTCACAAGCTGTATTCTCAGCAGGTGATAATCAAGGTACCCCTCCTTTAACAAGGACGGGGTTACTATTCCACAATGTTTGTGGTACCGAAACCGGACGGTTCGGTGAGACCCATTTTAAATTTAAAATCCTTGAACACTTATATAAGAAGGTTCAAGTTCAAGATGGAATCACTCAGGGCGGTGATTGCAAGCCTGGACGAGGGGGATTCCATGGTATCACTGGACATCAAGGATGCTTACCTGCATGTCCCCATTTACCCTCCTCACCAGGAGTACCTCAGATTTGTGGTACAGGACTGTCATTACCAATTCCAGACGTTGCCGTTTGGTCTGTCCACGGCACCGAGGGTATTTACCAAGGTAATGGCCGAAATGATGATACTCCTTCGGAGAAAGGGAGTTTTAATTATCCCGTACTTGGACGATCTCCTTATAAAGGCGAGGTCCAGGGAACAGTTGTTGATCGGTGTAGCACTAGCTCGGGAAGTGCTACAACAGCACGGCTGGATCCTGAATATTCCAAAGTCGCAGCTGGTTCCTACAACGCGTCTACTGTTCCTACGGATGGTTCTGGACACAGAACAGAAAAAAGTATTTCTCCCGGAGGAAAAGGCCAAGGAGTTGTCATCTCTAGTCAGAGACCTCCTAAAACCAAAACAGGTGTCGGTGCACCACTGCACGCGAGTCCTGGGAAAGATGGTGGCTTCTTACGAAGCAATTCCATTCGGAAGGTTCCATGCAAGGATCTTTCAGTGGGATCTGTTGGACAAGTGGTCCGGATCGCATCTTCAGATGCATCGGGTGATAACCCTGTCTCCAAGGACCAGGGTGTCGCTGTTGTGGTGGCTGCAGAGTGCTCATCTTCTAGAGGGCCGCAGATTCGGCATACAGGACTGGGTCCTGGTGACCACGGATGCCAGCCTTCGAGGTTGGGGGGCAGTCACACAGGGAAGAAACTTCCAGGGACTATGGACAAGTCAGGAGACTTCCCTACACATAAATATTCTGGAACTAAGGGCCATTTACAATGCCCTAAGTCAGGCAAGACCCCTGCTTCAACACCAGCCGGTGCTGATCCAGTCAGACAACATCACGGCAGTCGCCCATGTAAACCGACAGGGCGGCACAAGAAGCAGGATGGCAATGGCAGAAGCCACAAGGATTCTCCGATGGGCGGAAAATCATGTGTTAGCACTGTCAGCAGTGTTCATTCCCGGAGTGGACAACTGGGAAGCTGACTTTCTCAGCAGACACGACCTCCACCCGGGAGAGTGGGGGCTTCATCCAGAAGTCTTCCAAATGATTGTACACCGGTGGGAAAGGCCACAGATGGACATGATGGCGTCCCGCCTCAACAAAAAGCTAAAAAGATATTGCGCCATGTCAAGGGACCCTCAGGCGATAGCTGTGGACGCTCTGGTAACACCGTGGGTGTACCGGTCGGTGTATGTGTTCCCTCCTCTGCCTCTCATACCCAAGGTACTGAGACTAATAAGAAGGAGAGGAGTAAGAACTATACTCATTGTTCCGGATTGGCCAAGAAGAGCTTGGTACCCAGAACTTCAAAAAATGATCTCAGAGGACCCATGGCCTCTGCCGCTCAGACAGGACCTGCTGCAGCAGGGGCCCTGTCTGTTCCAAGACTTACCGCGGCTGCGTTTGACGGCATGGCGGTTGAACGCCGGATCCTGAAGGAAAAGGGCATTCCGGAGGAAGTTATCCCTACGCTTATTAAAGCTAGGAAAGAAGTGACCGCAAACCATTATCACCGCATATGGCGGAAATATGTTGGGTGGTGTGAGGCCAGGAAGGCCCCAACGGAGGAATTTCAGCTAGGTCGATTTCTGCACTTCCTACAGTCAGGGGTGACTATGGGCCTAAAATTGGGTTCCATTAAGGTCCAGATTTCGGCTCTATCGATTTTCTTCCAAAAAGAACTGGCTTCCCTACCTGAAGTTCAGACATTTGTTAAGGGAGTGCTGCATATTAAGTCCCCTTTTGTGCCCCCAGTGGCACCTTGGGATCTCAACGTGGTGTTGGATTTCCTAAAGTCGCATTGGTTTGAACCACTCAAAACCGTGGAACTAAAATATCTCACGTGGAAAGTGGTCATGCTGTTGGCCTTGGCTTCGGCCAGGCGTGTGTCAGAATTGGCGGCTTTGTCTTGTAAAAGCCCTTATCTGATTTTCCATATGGATAGGGCGGAATTGAGGACTCGTCCCCAATTTCTCCCAAAGGTGGTTTCAGCGTTTCATTTGAACCAGCCTATTGTGGTGCCTGCGGCTACTCGTGACTTGGAGGACTCCAAGTTGCTGGATGTAGTCCGGGCCCTAAAAATCTATGTTTCCAGGACAGCTGGAGTCAGAAAGACTGACTCGCTATTTATCCTGCATGCGCCCAACAAGTTGGGTGCGCCTGCTTCAAAGCAGACTATTGCTCGCTGGATCTGTAGCACGATTCAACTTGCACATTCTGCGGCTGGACTGCCGCATCCTAAATCTGTAAAAGCCCATTCCACGAGGAAGGTGGGCTCTTCTTGGGCGGCTGCCCGAGGGGTCTCGGCTTTACAACTTTGCCGAGCAGCTACTTGGTAGGGGTCAAACACATTTGCTAAATTCTACAAGTTTGATACCCTGGCTGATGAGGACCTAGAGTTCGCTCATTCGGTGCTGCAGAGTCATCCGCACTCTCCCGCCCGTTTGGGAGCTTTGGTATAATCCCCATGGTCCTTACGGAGTTCCCAGCATCCACTAGGACGTCAGAGAAAATAAGATTTTACTCACCGGTAAATCTATTTCTCGTAGTCCGTAGTGGATGCTGGGCGCCCGTCCCAAGTGCGGATTGTCTGCAATACTTGTATATAGTTATTGTTTAACTAAAGGGTTATTGTTGAGCCATCTGTTGAGAGGCTCAGTTATATTTCATACTGTTAACTGGGTATAGTATCACGAGTTATACGGTGTGATTGGTGTGGCTGGTATGAGTCTTACCCGGGATTCAAAATCCTTTCCTTATTGTGTCAGCTCTTCCGGGCACAGTATCCTAACTGAGGTCTGGAGGAGGGTCATAGAGGGAGGAGCCAGTGCACACCAGGTAGTCCTAAAGCTTTTTTTAGTTGTGCCCAGTCTCCTGCGGAGCCGCTATTCCCCATGGTCCTTACGGAGTTCCCAGCATCCACTACGGACTACGAGAAATAGATTTACCGGTGAGTAAAATCTTATTTTTCTGTGTAGCCCAAGCACATTGCTCCCCACATAAATCAATCACATTGCTCCCCACATAAATCCTATTGCTCCCCAAATTAATTATTCACATTGTTCCCCCCATAAATCCTTATTCTACGCACATAAATCCTATTGCTCCCCACAGGAGAAATAAAACAACAGATATTAGCCCCTACCGATCAGCTGTCCTCCTCCCTGTCCCTCAGTGGCGGGGGTTGTTCATAGTGGAGTGCTGCAAATACTTAGCAGGGGGCGGTCGGGCGGATGTGGGTGGGCAAGGAAAGCTGTGGATGCAGGCGGGAACTGGAAGATGTGTATGCAGGCGGGTGGGATGGCTGGGTGGTGAGACACGGCAGCTGTGACCTATGATATCACACCACCATGTCTTCAAGGCATAGGTCATGGCCAGAGCACGACTGATCCTCTGAAAAGAGCCCAGGCCAACAGTTCACTCTGAAGGTGCAGAAAGCGGCTCTGGCTCCGCGGCACACCTTGCAACTGGTCGCGACGAAAAAGCCTGCTGTAGATACATGTTCCTACTATCTGTATGTGACACTGCACAGTATCACTTCTGTCATTCTGTGTGATCAGTGTAATTATACTGCAGATACATGTTACTACTATCTGTGTGTGACACCTGCACAGTAACGCTTCTCTCATTCAGTATGATCAATATAATTATACTGCAGATACATGTTCCTACTTTCTGTATGTGACACCTGCACAGTATCACTTCTCTCATTCTGTATA
Source organism: Pseudophryne corroboree (assembly GCF_028390025.1). Taxonomy (NCBI): domain Eukaryota; kingdom Metazoa; phylum Chordata; class Amphibia; order Anura; family Myobatrachidae; genus Pseudophryne; species Pseudophryne corroboree. Next base: position 646,775,366 of record NC_086445.1, read on the forward strand.
ATCAGTGTAATTATACTGCAGATACATGTTCCTACTATCTGTATGTGATACCTGCACAGTATCACTTCTATTATTCTGTATGATCAATGCAATTATACTGCAAATATACTTTCCTATATGTATGTGACACTACACAGTATCACTTCTATTATTCTGTATGATCAATGCAATTATACTGCAAATATACGTTCCTATATGTATGTGACACTGCACAGTATCCCTTCTCTTATTCTGTATGATCAGTGTAATTATACTGCAGATACATGTTCCTACTATCTGTATGTGACACCTACACAGTATCACTTCTCTCATTCTGTATAATCAGTGTAATTATACTGCAGATACATGTTCCTACTATCTGTATGTAATACCTGCACAGTATCACTTCTATTATTCTGTATGATCAATGCAATTATACTGCAAATATACGTTCCTATATGTATGTGACACTGCACAGTATCACTTCTATTATTCTGTATGATCAATGCAATTATACTGCAAATATACGTTCCTATATGTATGTGACACTGCACAGTATCACTTCTCTTATTCTGTATGATCAGTGTAATTATACTGCAGATACATGTTCCTACTATCTATATGTGACACCTGCACAGTACAACTTCATTCTGTATGATCAGTGTAGTCTTATACAGCAGCACTGGACATATGCAGAGGACACCACCACTGTGACTGGACTGATGCAACACAATACACCACCACTGAACTGATGCAGCACAACACAGCAGCACTGGACATAAGGCAGCAGAGGACACATCCACTGTGACTGGACTGATGCAGCACAATACAGTACCACTGAACTGATGCAGGACACTGAGAGAGGAGACACGTCCTCTCTCTACACTCTCCAATACCGGAGTAAAAATGGCGGCAACATGCGGCTCCTTATATAAAATCCAAACCCCGCGAGAATCCGACAGCGGGATGATGATGTTTTGCCTCGTTCTGGTTTCCGAGTCAGGCGGGATAACCCGAGCCTGACTCGGATCCAGGCTTGTGTAGTTAAGTTCGGTAGGGTTTGGTTCTCAGGGAACTGAACCCGCTCATCTCTAGTCTGAAGTGGAAATTTAGAAGTGGGAAAAAAAGGATTTTAATTACCTACTGGTAAATCCTTTTCTCGTAGTCCGTAGAGGATACTGGGGTCCACCATGGGGGTATAGACGGGTCCACTAGGAGCCATGGGCACTTTAAGAAATCAAAAGTGTGGGCTGGCTCCTCCCGCTATGCCCCTCCTACTGGACTCAGTCTAGAAACTGTGCCCGAGGAGACGGACATACTTCGAGAGAAGGATTTAACTGAACAGTGGTGAGATTCGAACCAGCGCGCACAAACAAGAGGAAACCATGCTAACCAAACTTGAACAGGAACAGCAACGGCTGAACCAACAATAATACATAACCAAGTAACAGTGCAGAAAAACGACTACAGACTACAAGAAAATTATTTACCGGTAGGTAATTTAAAATCCTATTTTCTCTTACGTCCTTGAGGATACTGGGGTCCACATTAGTACCACAGGGATGTACCAAAGCTCCCAAACCGGGTTGGAGTGTGCTGAGGTTCCTGCAGAACTGATTGACCAAAGTGAAGGTCCTCAGAGGCCAAAGTATCGAACTTGTAGAACTTAGCAAACGTGTTCGATCCTGACTAAGTAGCTGCTCGGCAGAGCTGTAAAGCCGAGACACCCTGGGCAGCCTCCCAGGAAGAACCCACTGACCTAGTAGAGTGGGCCTGTACTTGAGGAACCCGCAATCCTGCCGATGAATAAGCCTGCTGGATAGTAAGCCTGATCCAGTGAGCAATAGACTGCTTTGAAGCAGGACACACAATTTTCTTGGGATCATAGAGAACAAACAGCGAGTCCGATTTTCGGTTACGAGCTGTCCTCTTCTCATAGATCCTCAAAGCCCTCACAACATCGAGGGACTTTGAGGTAGCAGTGGTGTCGGTAAGCAATGGAACCACAATAGATTGGTTGATATGAAGCACAGACACCACCTTAGGAAGAAATTGCTGACGATTTCTGAATTCAGCTCTATCCTCATGAAAAACCAAATAGGGGCTTTTGTGAGACAACGCCCCCAGTTCGGGGACACGCCTAGCGGAAGCCAAGGCCAACAGTGTAATAGTCTTCCACGTAAGAAACTTAACGTCAACCTCCTGTAAAGGTTCAAACCAGTCCGATTGCAGAAACTGCAACACCATGTTAATATCCCAAGGTGCCGTGAGAGGCACAAAGGGCGGTTGGATGTGCAGAACACCCTTCAAGAATGTCTGAACCTCAGGCAGGGAAGCCAATTGTTTCTGGAAGAAAATGGACAAGGCCAAAATCTGGACGTTCAAGGAACCCAAACGTAGGCCCACATCCACACCTGACTGAAGAAACAGGAGAAAACGTCCCAGTAGAAATTCCCCTGCAGGAAATTTCCTGTTTTAACACCATGAGACATAATTTTTCCAAATTCGGTGGTAATGTTTAGATGTTACCCCTTTCCTGGCTTGGATCAGGGTTGGAATAACCTTGTTCGGAATGCCTTTCTGGGCTAAAATCTGACGTTCAACTTCCATGCCGTCAAACGTAGCCGCGGTAAGTCTTCATAGACGAAATGGCCCCTGTTGCAGAAGATCCTCTCGCAGAGGTAGAGGCCACGGATCCTCCAGGAGCAACTCCAGTAGATCCGCGTACCAGGCCCTTCTCTGGCCAATCTGGAACAATGAGAAGTGCTTGAACCTTTCCCCTTTTTATTCTCTTGACAATTCTTGGGATTAGTGGAAGAGGTGGGAACACGTAAACCATCTGATAAACCCATAGAGTCACTGCTTGTGGGTCCCTCGACCTGGAACAATATCTCTAGCTTCTTGTTGAGATGAGAGGCCATCATGTCTATCTGTGGAATTCCCCACCGACTTGTTAAGGACTCAACACCTGCGGGTGAAGGCCCCACTCACCTGGATGGAGGTTGTGTCTGCTGAGGATGTCCGCTTCCCAGTTGTCTACTCCCGGAATGAAGATTGCTGACAGTGCCACCGCGTGTCTTTCTGCCCTGAGGAGAATTTTTATTACCTCTGACATTGCAGCTCTACTTCGTTCCACCCTGTCGGTTTATGTACGTTACGGCCGTCACATTGTGCGACTGAACCTGAATGGTTTGATCTTGAAGAATATACGATGCCTGTAGAAGGGCGTTGTATATGGCTCTTAGTTACAGAATGTTGATCGGGAGAATGGCTTCCTGACTTGACCATTTTCTTTGGAACTGTTTCCCCTTAGTGACTGCTCTCCAACCTCTGAGGCTTGCGTCCATGGTTAGCAGAATCCAATTTTTGAATCCCAAACAGTCGACCCTCGGTCAGGTGAGAAGTCTGGAGCCACAATAGAATAGAAATCCTGGCTTTTGTCGACAGACGTATCCTCTGGTGCATGTGAAGATGTGATTTGGACCATTTGTTTAACAGATCCAGCTGGAATGGCCTGGCATGAAACCTTCCATACTGCAGAGCCTCGTAAGAGGCTACCATTTTCCCCAGAAGGCGAATGCACAGATGCACAGATATCCGGGTTGGTTTTAGGACCTCCTGTACCATTGACTGTATTATCAATGCCTTTTCCAATGGAAGGAACACCTTTTGTTCCTCTGTATCCAGGATCATTCCTAGGAACGGAAGCCTCCATGTAGGTTCCAGGTTGGATTTTGGTAGGTTCAGAATCCACCCGTGATCCTGGAGAAGTCTGGTTGAGAGGGCAATGCTGTCCAACAACCTCTGCCTGGAAGGCGCTTTTATCAGCAGGTCGTCCAGGTATGGTATGATGATCACGCACTGTTTGCGGAGAAGAAACATCTTTGCAATCACCTTGGTGAAAACTCTCAGTGCCGTGGAGAGGCCAAATGGCAGGGCCTGAAACTGGAAGTGACAGTCCTGCAGTGCAAACTTTAGATACGCCTGATGAGGTGGCCAAATCGGAATGTGAAGGTACGCATCCTTGATGTCTAGAGAGACCAGGAATTCCTTCCCCCTCCAGACCTGAGATCACCACTCTGAGACTCCATCTTGAACTTGAACACCCGTAAGTACGGGTTCAGTGACCTGAGGTTTAAAATAGGCCTTACCGAACCGTCCAGTTCTGGTACCAAAAACAGGTTGGAATAAAAAGCTTTGTTTTGCAGGTGAAGAGGAACTGGAACAATGACTTGAGTCAGTACCAGTTTTTGAATTGCTGCTTGTTAGGTCAAACTGGCTTCTGGAGAAGCTGGTAAGCCTGGATTTGAATAATCTGGGAGGTGGGAGTTCCTGAAACTCCAGTCTGTATTCCTGTGCTATAAGATCTTTGACCCAGGGATCCTGGCATGACGCCCAAATGTGACTGAAACAACGTCTTCCAGGCAGTGTGTTCCACCGTCATGCTGAAGGCTTTGAGGAAGCAGACCCTGAGGTCTGTTTCTGAGAACCTGCAGCTGCGGGTTATCCGGGCTTACTTCTATTCCCTTTGAAGGCTGTAGAAGAACCCTTGGATTTGCCCTTGAATTTAGCCGTCTGAAAGGACTGCAGAGTTGGAGCAGAGTAGGCTTTCCTAGCCAGGGAAGCTGCAGAAGGAAGTTATATAAACTTACCCGCCATAACCTTGGATTTCAGCTTATCCAGTTCATCCCCGAACAGTACCTCTCCTGTGAAAGGCAGATTTTCCACTCCTTTCCTGGAGTCCGCATCTGCAGTCCACTGGCGTAGCCACAATCCCCTGTGTGCTGACACTGCCATGGCAGTGGTGCGTGCGTTGAGCACACCAATTTCTTTTATGGCTGCCACCATAAAGTTAGCAGAGTCCTGGATATGTTGTAGGAGTTAAATAATATTGTCCCTGGTTAAGGAATCTAAACCATCAATTAGGTTACCTGACCATTTAGCGATGGCACTAGTGATCCATACACAAGCAATAGTGGGTCTCTGGGCCACCCCTGCCACCATCTATAAAGATTTGAGAGTGGTCTCAACTTGCGATCAGCCGCATCTTTTAAGGACGCAGCCCCGGGAACCGGTAATACTATCTTACGCGACAACATGGACACCGATGAGTCCACACTCGGCGGGTTCTCCCATTTCTTCCTATAATCAAAGGGAAAGGAAGAAATCAACCTTTTAGGGATCTGAAATTTCTTGTCAGGGTTTACCCAAGCCTCTTCAAAGAGGGCATTCAATTCCTTTGAAGCTGGAAAAGTAGCTGAGGATTTCTTTAGTATTATAATAAGATTCCACCTCTACCTCCTCTTTCCTGTGAGGAATGTGCAGGACAGTTCTGATAGCCTCAATGAGGCCCTGAATCCCCTGTGACAGGACAGCATCGCCCCCACTCGCATCCACTTCACCCTCCTCTGGATCTGATGTATCAGGATCAGTATCATCCTGCATGATTTGGGCCAGAGTACGCTTTTGTGGGCAAATGGCGAGTGTTTGAGATGCAGACATGTGAGCTGAATCTTTATTTATTAGGTCTCCCATAAACTGCCGTAAGAATTGCGTCTCCTTCTCATTATGAGACAGTTTAGTGGAAATATTAGAAATCATCCCTTTTATGGAAGCTAACCATGGGGGTTCAGCCCCACTGGACTGGGAATGAGCACTATCCTGGGTACAGGGTAGTGAATCCCCAGGGAATTAGAGACATTCCGCTGTACAAGAAACACAGTCCCTGGACATGATTGTGAAGGGACGGACACACACACACACACACACACACACACACACACACACACACACACACACACACACACACACACACACACACACACCAGGTGAAAACACAGTATATGTACGCAGGGCCTTCAGAGAGACACAGAAGTCAGAGCCAGCCACACAGCTCCCCTTTAGCAAAAGTGAAACATAGCTGGGTCGCAAGAACTAACACCCTTAGTAGTGCTTATAATTTTAACACTGCTCCATATCCTTCACTAAGACCCCCTGGTACCACTGAGGAGACTTGGAGTCCTTGTGGAGGAGCTGCGCTTCCCTGTGAATGCTGCCTGTATGAGCTGCAGAGGGAAAATGGCGCAGGAGAGCGGTAGGATCCGCTCTGAGTGAAGCCCCACCCCCTGTAATGGCGCGCGGCTTCCCGCATTTATCATACTAGCCTAAGGTAATATAATGTCCAACCAAGGGTTAAAACCCCTGTTAGGTAGTTGTGGCCAGTGTGGGTATCAATGGTGGCTCAGCGCGCCTCTCACAGTGGGATACACTGCAGTGTTTGCCTTCTGAGCCCCCTGGAGCGCAGCCTGTACTCAGAGCTGCACTCCCACCCTTGTGCTGCCATTCCCGCCAGCGACCCGCTAACCGGGACGCCTGCGCTGTACTCACCACCCTTCTGTCTTCAGGCTCTGTTAGGGGGTGGCAGCATGCTGCGGGAGGGTACGCTGCGCTGTGGTGTGGCTTGCGAATGGCTCCCTCAATAGCTCAGTGTCCTGTCCGCAGAGAAACGGGACCATTAACTCTAAGGAAGTTGGGCCGTTCTTCCCCCTAAGTCCCACGAAGCAGTCAGACTGCTGCCAAAACAGACCTGACTGGAAAACCCCCCCATTTAAAATAAAGGAGGAAAACGCTTCAGGAGTTTTCCAAAGCGTGACCGGCTCCTCGGGGCACATTTTCTAAACGGAGTCTGGGAGAAGCCAGCCCACACTATTGATTTCTTAAAGTGCCCATGGCTCCTAGTGGACCCGTCTATACCCCTATGGTTCTAATGTGGATCCCAGTATCCTCTAGGAAGTAAGAGAAAGTTTGATTGATTTTGATTAGTGGGGAATTCAATTACACACGTTAATTTCTCTTGTGCAGTAAAAACAGGACTGTACCACATTTTTTTTCTGGCTATCCAATTAGAGCCCATTTTTACCACACAACAGAGTGACCCATTTTTTTCGGGCGAAAATGCATAGGATCCAGGATAAGTTAATTTATTGCGGTTAATTGAATACCTGCCTTATTACGGTAGGAATAGTGCCCACCATGTCTCGGCTCATTTCTACCTTGCTGTGGAGTTGGTTAATTAATAATATATTTATATATTTTTTTAAAGTAAATATAAAGTGTGTATCTTCTTAAATAAGCATTAATAAAAGTAAAACTATGGCTGCTTTTGTAATAAAATTTTAATGAAGTTTTTTTAGTCTAGCTATTACAATTTGCTGTATACACAAGCTCTTTTACTGCTATATTCCAGATGGATTGGAATTGTTTACTTTGAGAACACTTTGAGAACATGATTAGCACATTGAGAACAGAGACAGATGTCAGACACCAGTTGTTGGCTAACGTCTGGACAACAGGATTATGATAGCAGAACATGTTGCATAATTATATCAAATGACATGTACTAAAGGGTATAGTCATATGTACAGGATATATAGTCTTGCAAATGTAAACAAAAGAAAATTAGTAAAACAGGCCACTTATCCCTAAGTGACTGCATTTTTGTCAAAAGAGGCTTAATATTTGCTGCTCCTATATCCATTGAGACTGATCTTGATTGAATAATTTAATTCCTTCAAAATTCAAAACTTTGCAGGATCTTGATCCAGAAAGTTGAAAGTAGTCTGGATTTGAAAGACCAGAAGTAATGTCTTAGATGTTCTGCCTCAGAATAAGCCTTACTGGTAAACTTTATAGATGAAATAACATTCTTTAATGCTTCAATAATACCTGCCCGTTTTTGAGTTATTGGGCGCACTGCTTCAATTCTAGTGCTCCATCCGGTGTCACTTAACCCATGCAACGCGCCTCCAATTTGTTCTTTCAAAACATGCCATCTTTCATGGATTGAGCTAAATAGGACTTATAGACGATTTACACAGCCGGAAAATGTAAACACATCTGGACAGCACGATGCTGCATGTGCACTAGTGATGAGCGGGTTCGGTATTACTCGGTTTTACTCGGTTCTCAAAATGGCATCTTATTGGCTATCCAAAACACGTGACATCCGTGAGCCAATAAGATGCCGTTTTGAGAACCGAGTAAAACCGAGTAAAACCGAACCCGCTCATCACTAATGTGCACCCACAAGATTTAGGGACTAGGCAGCACAAGGGCAAAATGCAGATTTTGGATACTTCTCTATATGGGCACGCGCTCCTTTGATTATTCTAGACATATTGCTCCATTATCATACCCTTGATCTCTGCAGTCGTTAACATTGATGCCATGTGCATTCAGTCTTTATACAGGTTGAGTATCCCATATCCAAATACTCCGAAATACGGAATATTCCGAAATACAGACTTTTTTGAGCGAGAGTGAGATAGTGAAACCTTTGTTTTTTGATGGCTCAATGTACACAAACTTTGTTTAATACTCAAAGTTATTAAAAATATTGTATTAAATGACCTTCAGGCTGTGTGCATAAGGTGTAAATGAAACATAAATGAATTGTGTGAATGTACACACACTTTGTTTAATGCACAAAGTTATAAAAAATATTGGGTAAAATTACATTCAGGCTGTGTGTATAAGGTGTATATGTAACATAAATGCATTCTGTGCTTAGATTTAGGTCCCATCATCATAATATCTCATTATGGTATGCAATTATTCCAAAATACGGAAAAATCCGATATCCAAAATTCCTCTGGTCCCAAGCATTTTGGATAAGGGAGACTCAACCTGTAGTAACATTTCAGCGATCTCTTCGCCTGTTTTGTTGTAAAAGTAAAAAAATTCAATGAACCTCTCTTGAAAGACCAATCTCCTCTCACTGAATCTTTAACACCATAACGGATAATAATAACATTCTGTTCAGTATGTGAATTATCTGGTGTGACATCACATATCACTGAAAAATAGATTGCTATTTCTCTTTCTTTTAATATGGCATCTAGAACATGTTTTCCACATAGATTGATACATTTGTTTTGTGTGGCACAGGATAAATAATGAGCATGCAGTTTTTTTCCCCTCTTTTGCTGACTTTCCTTTACAGTTTGTAAGTGCTCATGCAGAAATGTTTCATAACTGGATACCACTTCCAGTGTACCAAGAAAATTTCCATTGTGTATGTCGCCAATCCGTTGAGAACAGCCTCTAAATGCTAAATTCCTTGATGGCAAATACAAAGTCACATCCAGTAGTCTTTGTAGTAGAGCAGCAAACTTTTTCGTTTCCATTTCCATATTTCTTTGAATGTTACAGTGCACTCCGTGTCCTGTAAGAGACATCTGCAATGTTCTTAAGCTGAGCTGACAATGTTGCTTATGCTACATGCTCTCTTAATGTTCTGGCAGCCTTCTGTACAGTTTACGCCAGCTGGTCTTTGATGGGTCAAATCCTTCCTTCTTGCAGAGAAGACTGGAAGACTTACCATGGTCCGAGGTAAATGCAAAGCAAGTGATACAATGTAATTGTTTCACATTGCTCCATCTAAGCCAGTCCCTTATAAGCATCTCACGCACAATGAGTGATTTGAATATATGAGAAAATTAGAAAATTAACGTCCATCACAATCCTTTGGCAAATATCCAACCTTTTACTTCGGCTACATTGCTTAAGCCTTTGAGTACAATCGTTTCTTTGTCTTTGCACTTCAGAATATCCGGCCACAGTGCTTGATCTTTCCAGTATTCATAATCACTAATATTTTTTGGGATTTCACAGCTTGTAGCCTGTTCTTCAGCCTCAGGGATATCTTCGGCCTCAGAGATATCTTCTACATTTACAGTAGCTATAGACCCGGCAGACAGACCTGTGCTGCTGCAAGGCCTCTCCTCCTCTTCTATAACCTCACTAAGAACTTAAACATTTGCTTGAGTGGATACATTCTGTTCTCCAACATCTTGCTGTTTAGAGGGAGGCTTTTTTTAAAACTGTATTATTGTGTTCTACCTTTTAAGCTTTTCCTCTTCTTCCTGGTGTTCTTTCCTCTCCTTCCGTTTCAGCAAACCAGACTGATGGTGGTACATTAGGCCTGATTCCTATTTGGAAGTAAAGGGGAAAAAAAGCTGGTAACTTTTTATATGGAACAAACCATGCTGCAATGTGAGAGTAGCAAATACATGTATAATTTTTATGTGCATAATAAATACTGGTTGCTTTTCCATGTAGTTGTCACGATCCGGGTTATTAGCCCCCATTATTTACCTGCTAAGTGCCTTCTGAGACTGGCCCGGCGCTCCAGGCCCGGATTCCACTAGCGCTGTCTGAGGGCAGCGTGCTGCATATCTGAATCTCAAGGTGCTTCTCTGTGATCGCTGCAGCGCTGACATGGCAACATTACAGTAAACATCCATCTGTTTAAAGTATGGCGTCTCCTGCCGTCTGCGGCCTCCGCCGCCATTACTGATGATTCTCACATGTGGAATACAAACAGACTTTCCCTCCAGTTTCAAACATGGGCGCAGCCATGTTTGTTTTGCATCACATGTTCTCAGCCTATCTGCTGCAGTCTGGACTCTGTCTAATTATCCAGCCAATCCCTGCTCACCAGCTGGGATAAATATCCTGCTCCAGGGCTGGATTATCGTCAGTGCTTTGGTTGTCAATCCTGCATACATGTCTCTCCTGTTTGGTGAATGCTCAGCTTGACTTTCCAGGGATTCCAGCTCCTGTGATTCAGCTTCTCCAAGAGACCGACACCAGTTACCATCTTGTGGTGCAGCCTGACTCTTGCAGTGTTCCAGCCCTTCTTCCTGGCTTTCTACAACAATCCTGATACCGGCTTCCAGCGCAGGTTCTATTCTGCCTCCAGCGGTATTCTGGCATCATTATTGTTTCCAGTTATCTACAGCATTGCACTCTAGCTTCTATGGTAAAGTGTCGCTGGCTTCCAGCTTCAGCGTGAAATCCACATCGCTCTCAGCTTCCAGCAGTGATTGATCTTACCATCTGCCTACAGTGCTGCTTCATACCACCTACAGCGGTATTCCCATATCGCCCTGCACTACTGCATCACTCAAGCTTCAAAAGTTCATTCTTCACTGGCTTCCAGCGTTCCATCGCTTCCAGCTTCCAGCAGTATTGGGTGTTACCATCTGTCCTTAGCGGTATTCCTATATCGCCCTGCACTACTGCATCACTCTCAAGCTTCAAAAGTTCATTCTTCACTGGCTTCTGGCTTCCAGCTTCCAGCAGTGTTGGGTGTTACCATCTGTCCTCAGTGGTATTCCTATATCGCCCTGCATTATTGCATCGCTCACAAGCTTCAAGGTATATTTGTCACTGGCTTCCAGCGTTCCATCGCTTCCAGCTTCCAGCAGTGTTGGGTGTTACCATCTGTCCTTAGCGGTATTCCTATATCGCCCTGCACTACTGCATCACTCTCAAGCTTCAAAAGTTCATTTCTCTAACGTCCTAGTGGATGCTGGGGACTCCGTAAGGGGAATAGACGGGCTCCGCAGGAGACAGGGCACTTTAAGAAAGAATTTGGATGGGGGGTGTGGCCTGGCTGGCATCCGAGCGGGCTGCTTTCTACATGAGCTCCGGCCTGGATAATTAAATTGAGACATATTGCCCCTACTTACCTCTCTGCAACACGAATATCAGAGCCCCAGCTCATCATCCTGAGCTCCAGTATCGAAGGGGGTGCGCCGCGGAATCGGGACGAGGCTCTGTCCGAGTCTGCGGGTTGCGGCCCTCCCTTCTGAATAAAGCCGGGGCCTCGATTTTGAAGATATCCCGGGCCAGACGCCGAGACCGCGCGCGGGCTACGGAGCTCACCCGCAAGGACGGGCTGACAATCTGGGCTCCCTGCACTGAGCCTCTGCCCTACCCGGACCTTCCTCTGGCGGCTGGGAACAACGAGAGCCGAACGGACGAGTCCCCTAGCTGTGAGTACACGGAAGAGGCAGCCATCTTGAGCACTGCAGTGTGAGACAGCATTACAAGCCCAGCGTCTGGAGACTCTGGCTGACAGGACGTTCTCTGGGTAGCTGCATTCTCCCCCCTAACCTAACCTAACTCCTGGCTACTCAAATACATAAATCCAGTTAAGTATAACATTCATTTTCTCTGTCTGATGCTACAGGCCCTCTGACCCCCAGGGCAATTATATTAATAACAGAGGTGCCTAAATAGATTACACTGAGCCTGCCATCTCATAAACGACTTTATTTTATTTCTTTTTCAAATTGCATTGCTCCCAACTTCTATGTGAAGCTTTAGCTGGTGCCAGCCGTACACCATACACCATAGTGTGATACCACCTTCACCCCCCCCCCCACCCACCCTGTTTTGTGCTATATCTCCTCCCAAGTCAAGAGTATATTTGTCTCCCTGGGTCTGAAGCGGTGCTGCTGGACGGGTCGCTGCCCTTGTAGCTATATACGCTCTATCACATTGTCCTGCACACAGTGGTGTATACGTTATGTATCCCTCCCCTCACCCTGATGTGATATATATGGAATGATGTCTTCCACCTAGCGGTAGCCGTGGATGTCTCTCTTGCGGGGAGTGATACCGACCGTTTTCCGACCTGCCAGACTGTAGTTTACTGAGCTCCTTGGATGTGTTATGGACAAATTCATTACCTTATCGGCTCCTCAACCTCAACGTCTCAGGGGCGGTACTAAGAGATTTGCTCATTCTCCAGATTTACCCTCCCCTCCGGAGCCTTGTGACATCTCTGTACTACAATCTGAGGTGTTGGACACCATGCCACCGAAAGCTCCCCCCACTCCTCCCTCCTACGCGGAGATTGTAAAAGCTATCAAGGAAACAGTGGAACCTTTACTTCAGACACAAGCCGACAAGCTTATGTCGGCAGTCTCCGATATTAAATCCATGTCGAGAAAAATTTCTATTAATGAAAACCGCATAGGAGCTAACTTTCAGGAGATCGCGGACCTAAAACAACAAGTGTCGCACTTGTCATCGTCTCGGCAGCATATGATGTCCAAACTAGATGATCTCGAAAATCGTTCGAGGCAAAATAATTTGAGGATAGTGGGCCTCAGAGAATCCCTTAAAGGCCCCGAACTACTCAAATTTCTGCTTTCAGATCTGCCTGTCCTACTTGGAATTCCGGAAGAATTATCTTCCTTAGAAATAGAGAGGGCACATCGTCTGGGACCACCGAGGGAATCCAATCAGGCACGACCCCGCCCAGTAATATTTCGGTGTTTAAATTTCCGCCACAAGGAACTAATTTGGTCCACGGCAAGATCCAGGGGCACACTAAAGTGGGAAGACCAAAGAATATTCCTTTTCCAAGACTATTCTGCGGAAGTGTCCAGAGCCCGTCGCGAAATATCTGCTGTCTGCTCACAACTGATACAATCGGGCACGAAGTTTGCATTACTCTATCCGGCCCGCCTACGTATATTCTCATCTCAAGGCCCGAAGGACTTTACAAATGTGGACGACGCAAAAGCATTCGTATTAAGGGAAATGGATCCCCCGGAATCCAGTGCGATGGACGACAATGAATGATTACTTGCTCAGGATGCTAGATTCTGATTTCCACCTCATAGCCCAGAGTCATGTCCTCTTTTGATATATGTCGTAGCATGTATTAGATAGTTAGGAGGTCAAAGCTCATTAAGACCCTTAGGACCCATTGAGTGGGTTAATGGTCTGGCTACCACGATTTAGTATAGTCTTGGGGGTTCACTCCTCCACTTCCCCATGCTGTTGGCCTATACCCGTTTACATAGGCTGTGTTATTATTATTATGTTATAGGCTTATATATTATGTTCTCTTGTTACTATGGATATCTGATTGCTCACATAGAATTTACTATGTAATATCCTTAGGCGTATTTTCTAGTTAATCCTTGATGGGCCTACACCTTCCCCTAATAATGTCTCTGGATATTGAGGCTCCTACTACAATTGGAGGACGGTGAGGTCACACTGCTTGTTTTTTATATCTCCCACTCCTGTGACTGGGGAATGTCCACGGTTGCTGCAGCTAATTATGTTATGGTTGTGATACAGCTGTTTCACCGCCGTTTCATTTCTTTTATATTTTTCTATGTTCTCTATTCTGTTTATCTCTTCTTTTTCCTCTTCCCTGTCTTCTTTACCCCTTTCCCTCTAGGGAGCTGGAGGAATACACCCATTATTGTTTTACTGTTGACACTGTTACGTATGTACAGGTTGAGTATCCCTTATCCAAAATGCTTGGGACCAGAGGTATTTTGGATATCGGATTTTTCCGTATTTTGGAATAATTGCATACCATAATGAGATATCATGGTGATGGGGCCTAAATCTAAGCACAGAATGCATTTATATTACATATACACCTTATACACACAGCCTGAAGGTCATTTTAGCCAATATTTTTTATAACTTTGTGCATTAAACAAAGTGTGTGTACATTCACACAATTCATTTATGTTTCATATACACCTTATACACCCAGCCTGAAGGTCTTATAATACAATATTTTTAATAACTTTGTGTATTAAACAAAGTTTGTGCACATTGAGCCATCAGAAAACAAAGGTTTCACTATCTCACTCTCACTCAAAAAAGTCCGTATTTCGGAATATTCCGTATTTCGGAATATTTGGATAAGGGATACTCAACCTGTATATGCCAATGTTCCTTATTGATGATATGCACTACAAATGTGGCCTTTCAATTTATGTGATGCTTCTTCCACCTCCTTTCTTTGATCATGGCTGACCATCTAAAAATTTACTCATGGAACGTAAGAGGTATACATTCCCCTGTCAAACGTAGACGAATACTTACTTACATGAACAAAGTGAAGGCTGATATAATCCTGTTACAGGATACACATCTGACTCCAGATGAACACTTAAAGCTTTCCATGCTTCGCCAGAAGATGGTTGCTTCGTCTTCCTACACATCAAAAGCGAGAGGGGTAGCTATCCTCATCCGCAAAGGGATCTCTTATGAGATACATAGTCAGAAAATTGACACGCAGGGTAGATTTATCATTTTAGACATTACGTTGGAAGGATCTAGATACATTCTTTGTAACGTCTATGCCCCCACTAATTATGATAAGTCGTTCTACGTAAAACTCATCAACCTATTGCGACCTTACACGGACACTCCTATTATTCTAGGAGGCGACATGAATCTAGTCTCGTCTGTAGTGCTAGATAGGAAAACAGCTTCTTCCTGCAAATATACCCTTCCAAAGACCAATCTGACATACTTGTCTAATCAGCTGGGTCTTGTTGACATTTGGAGACTTCATAACCCTATAGAACTTGATTACACATACTATTCCGCTACCTTCAATTCCTTCTCTCGCTTAGACTACTTTTTTGTTTCTGACATATTATCAGACAAAATCACAGATACTAGCATAGAACCAATATTAATCTCAGATCATGCACCTATCTCCATTACGCTCCAAACTAAATATGTACTGGGCGCCTCCTCTCAGTGGAGGTTTCCCACCCGTCTGGCAGGATCCCAACACTTCCAAGATAAGTTAATTGCCGCCTGGGATTCCTATTGCCTTAATAATTCTGCACATGAATCGAACCCGGCTCTGTTTTGGCAAACTGCCAAGGCGGTGCTGAGGGGAGAGATTATAGCGTTTGTCGCCAAATTTAAAAAAGAAATTAACTCCACATATCGTGCTGCTCAATCCAAGCTTACCTCCTCCTTTCAGGAATTTAAAGCATCCCCTACATTGGATAGAAAAATAATTTACACTAAGGCTAAACAACATTTTGATCAAGTCCTTACGCAAATATCTAACAAATTTCTGGGGGCAGGTAGACATAATATATTCCGATTTGGCAATAAATCTGGAAAACTATTGTCTAGTCTTCTTAGGGCGGATACTGGCCCACGCCACATAGCGGCCTTGAAGGATGGAGAGGGGAAATGTCATTTTCAGGGAAATAAGATATCTGACATTTTACATACCTTTTATAAAAATCTGTACTCCCAAGACCCAATTGACATTGCGGCTAAACAAAACTTTTGGAAGGAGATGGAGTTGCCCCAACTCAGTCACACACACTCAGATTCACTCGTGGCCCCTATCACCGTACAGGACACCATCCATTCTCTTAAAAATCTTAAATCTCCAGGCCCTGACGGATTGTCGGCAGAATTCTATAAGATTCTTGAGACAAGAATTAGCACCCCCTTAGCATCTCTGTACAACTCCATTTACTCCCTTCACAAGATCCCACATTATTTTAATTCAGCCTCCATTAGAGTACTGCCCAAACCAGGGCGAGACCCACTGCTGCCTTCCTCATACAGACCTATAGCGCTACTTAACGTAGATTATAAAATCTTTACTAAACTTTTGTCAGATAGGATAAAAACAATGATTCCACAGCTTATTCATGAAGACCAAACTGGCTTTGTGTGGGGGAGGCATTCAGTAACAAATATTAGGAAAGTCCTTACTATTATGCAGGCCCTGGAGTCCTCTCGGGTGAATGGTCCTGCTTTCTAGCTTTCATTAGATGCCGAAAAGGCCTTTGATTTGGTTACGTGGGATCACTTGTTCGAGACTCTCCGGAGGTTTGGTTTCCCCCCCACTTTTATTTCCACGCTGCAGGCCCTCTATCACGAACCCCTCACTCAAATCTTCGCTAATAAATTCCTGTCCGATTCCTTCCTTACTCAAAGAGGTACAAGACAGGGTTGCCCACTTTCTCCCCTCTTATTTGCGCTAGCTCTGGAACCCCTGGCCATCGCGCTTCGACATCTTCGATCCTTCTCAGGTGTTGTAGTAGGCGATGTACACAACAAATTAAGTTTATTCGCTGACGATATGCTCTTATTTGTGCGAGACCCACTAACATCTATCCCAGCCATATTCGATATTATAGCTAAATTCGGATCGTTTGCAGGATACAGAGTGAATGTTAGCAAATCCGACTTGCTCCCCATAGGTCCCCAATCGACTTCACTGGATCTCACGAACCTTGCACCTCGTCTCAAACTTAACATGGTTTCATTAAAATATTTAGGAATCAATATCCCCACACAAACCTCTCAAATTTATACTTGTAATTTTACGCCAATCATCCAGAAAATAAAGCGCCAATTGGAAAATTGGATTGACCTTCCCCTCTCCGTACTGGGTAGGACCGTAGTGGTGAAATCAGTGACCTTCCCAAAATTATCATATTTACTCCAAATGCTACCTGTAACAATATCTAGATCAGACGCTTTAATATGCTCCAGAACTTTTTCCAAATTTATTTGGAAGAATGGAAAACCACGCATGCCAAAATCTCGTACATTCCTTCCTAAGCATAAGGGAGGACTTAGTGTCCCTAATGTCCAATTATTTGCTAGAGCAGCCTTATTCCGATATGCCTCGGATTGGATCCTCAACCAAACATCTTATGTCAACCTCCTCCTGGAGGAAGCGCTTTTCTCCCCATATTCTCCGGCTGCACTCTTACATACCCGCCTGAGAGATATCCCGAGAGAGATTAGGTCCAATATCTTATTCCATGACACTTATAAGGCCTGGGTATCTATTCATAAAAATTTACAGTCTGATCCATATGTCACTCCTTTTCTCCCTATTTGGGGAAACCCTAACTTCCTCCCATCATTACACAACAAAATGTTCTACACATGGAAAATGCAAGGCATCTCTGCAATTAAAGATGTCTTTGATCCTGGAGGACAGTTTCTCTCCTTTTCCCAATTACAAGTCAAATTCTCTCTGCCACACAAACAATTCTTCATGTATCTCCAACTTAGACACTATATCGCAGCTCTCAACGGCCCTGTCTGTATGTCCCCCTCTTCCCATGTAATATTGAAAGTTCTAGTTTTTTGCCGTTCTCATACATTCAGAATCAAATATTTATATGCTGATCTAATTGACGCAAACACTCCCTCATGGCTCCCCCTCTCCTTGGCTTGGAGGAGGGAGGTTTCAGATCTCCCAGACATCACACACATACTGCACAACACGAAACATGCTCTTAAACATTTGAAGCCGGCTAAACTACAAGAGATTCATATCAGAACTATTAATAGAATGTATGTATCACCGGCACAGAGGAAACATTTTAATCCTTCAGAGTTAGGGTTATGTGTCAAGTGCTCCATGCTAGATGCCAATTTCACTCATAACTTCTGGTCCTGCTGTAAAATTAAGAAATTTTGGCACAAAATCCGTACCTATTTTAACAAAGTGTTTCTTTTGAATTTGCCGTTAAATATCCGAGCAATGCTATTTGCTGATTTTTCAGATTGGTTGGGGATTCCTGGTTTTTCTTCTATGGTTCCGGCCTTGACGGTTATGGTAACCGTGGCAAAGCAATTGATACTTTCCCACTGGATTCACCCGACGGCTCCAACTATACAAGAGTGGGAATCTGCTATATTAGAAGTTATCTACCATGAACGCCGAACAGCGACTGTATTTAATACTAACGGTATTAGCCTTTTTCACAAGAAGTGGGGCCTAGTATTAGGTAATATGTCTTCACATACCCAAGATCAGCTACATAGCCTTTTTGACCCTGTTCCCAGGCGTGAACAGCTGTCTCCTTCTTCTTGAAGTTTACAGTTGTAGTTCAACAGAGTTGTTCTTTCATCATTTCTGGGAAATACCGACATGTCTTTATGGCTTTTGTATTATGTGATGCTCCAGCTCCCTACCCCAGCACCCTCCACCCCCGTACCCTCTTTTCCCCCCTTTTTCTTCTCTATTTCCCTTTCACACCTTCTCTTCCCCCCCCCCCCCTTTTTCTCTTTTCTGATCTTTTTATTCTTTTCCCTTGACTTACATACAAAAAAGAAAATAGATCAGCCACTTTGCAGATTATATCAAATTCAGGATCTGTATTGTATCTTTATTCCGTGTTAATATCCATTTCTGTACTCTCCAGATGCCTATATGTTTTACTTCATGTATTTTTGGCTGATCAATAAACAAATTATAAAAAAAAAAAAAAAAAGAAAGAATTTGGATACTGGTGTGCTCTGGCTCCTCCCTCTATGTCCCTCCTCCAGACCTCAGTTTGAATCTGTGCCCGGACGAGCTGGGTGCTGTTTAGTGAGCTCTCCTGAGCTTGCTATAAGAAAGTATTTTGTTAGGTTTTTTTTATTTTCAGGGAGATCTGCTGGCAACAGACTCCCTGCGTCGTGGGACTGAGGGGAGAGAAGCAGCCCTACTCTCTGCAGATAGGTCCTGCTTCTTAGGCTACTGGACACCATTAGCTCCAGAGGGATCGTACACAGGATCTCACCCTTTGTCGTCCGATCCCGGAGCCGCGCCGCCGTCCCCCTCGCAGAGCCAGAAGACAGAAGCCGGGTGAAAGAAGCAAGAAGACTTCAAAATCGGCGGCAGAAGACTCCAGTCTTCAAACTGAGGTAGCGCACAGCACTGCAGCTGTGCGCCATTGCTCCCACACTACACCCACATACTCCGGTCACTGTAGGGTGCAGGGCGCAGGGGGGGGGGGCGCCCTGGGCAGCAATTAGGACCTCTTGGCAAAAGTTGGGCATATATACAGTTGGGCACTGTATATATGCATGAGCCCCCGCCATAATTCTGTACAGAAACGCGGGACAGAAGCCCGCCGCTGAGGGGGTGGGGCTTCTTCCTCCGCACTCACCAGCGCCATTTTCTCTCCACAGCTCCGCTGAGAGGAAGCTCCCCAGGCTCTCCCCTGCAGATTCACGATAAAAGAGGGTAAAAAGAGAGGGGGGGCACATAAATTAGGCGCAAAAACATATTATACAGCAGCTACTGGGTTAACACTAAGTTACTGTGTGATTCCTGGGACATATAGCGCTGGGGTGTGTGCTGGCATACTCTCTCTCTGTCTCTCCAAAGGGCCTTGTGGGGGAACTGTCTTCAAAAAGAGCATCCCCTGTGTGTGTAGTGTGTCGGTACGCTTGTGTCGACATGTTTGATGAGGAAGACTATGTGGAAGCAGAGCGGGAGCAAATGAAGGAGGTGTCTCCGCCGACGGCGCCGACACCTGATTGGATGGATATGGGGAAGGTTTTTAATGATAATGTTAATTCCTTGCATAAAAGGTTGGATAAAGCTGAAACCTTAGGACAGTCGGGGTCTCAGCCCATGCCTGATCCTATGTCGCAGAGGCCACCAGGGTCTCAGAAGCTCCCACTATCCCAAATTGTTGACACATATACCGACACGGATTCTGACTCCAGTGTCGATTGCGATGATACAAAGTTACAGCCTAAATTGGCTAAAGCCATCTGTTATATGATTATAGCAATGAAGGATGTGTTGCACATCACAGAGGAAACCCCAGTCCCTGACAAGAGGGTTCATATGTATGGGGGAAAAAGGCAGGTGGTGACCTTTCCCCCTTCACATGAGCTAAATGAGTTATGTGAAAAGGCTTGGGAAACTCCAGATAAAAAACTGCAGATTTCCAAACGGATGCTTATGGCGTATCCTTTCCCGCCAACGGACAGGTTACGCTGGGAATCCTCCCCTAGGGTGGACAAAGCTCTAACACGCTTATCCAAGAGGGTAGCCCTGCCGTCCCAGGATAAGGCCACCCTAAAAGATGCTGCGGATAGAAAGCAATAGGTTACCCTGAAGTCCATTTATACACATTCAGGTACCTTACTGAGGCTGGCAATTGCGTCGGCCTGGGTGTGTAGTGCTGTAGCAGCATGGACGGATACCTTATCTGAGGAACTTGATACCTTGGACAAGGATACTATATTAATGACCCTGGGGCATATAAAAGACGCTGTCCTATATATGAGAGTTGCTCAAAGAGACATTAGCCTTCTGGGCTCTAGAATAAATGCAATGTCGATTTCTGCCAGAAGGGTCCTGTGGACTCGGCAATGGACAGGCGATGCCGACTCAAAAAGGCACATGGAGGTTTTACCTTACAAGGGTGAGGAGTTGTTTGGGGAGGGTCTCTCGGACCTGGTCTCCACAGCTACTGCTGGAAAGTCAAATTTTTTGCCATATGTTCCCTCACAACCTAAGAAAGCACCGTATTACCAAATGCAGTCCTTTCGATCACAAAAAGGCAAGAAAGTCCGAGGTGCGTCCTTTCTTGCCAGAGGCAGGGGCAGAGGAAAGAAGCTGCACAACACAGCTAGTTCCCAGGAACAGAAGTCCTCCCCGGCTTCCACTAAATCCACCGCATGATGCTGGGGCTCCACAGGCTGAGCTAGGCCCGGTGGGGGCGCGTCTCCGAAATTTCAGCCACAAGTGGGTTCACTCCCAGGTGGAATAGAGATTGTGTCTCAGGGATACAAGCTGGAATTCGAAGAGATGCCCCCTCACCGATACCTCAAATCGGCCCTGCCAGCTTCCCCCTTGGAGAGGGAAATAGTGTTAGCTGCAATTCACAAATTGTATCTTCAGCAGGTGGTGGTCAAGGTTCCCCTCCTTCAACAAGGAAAGGGTTATTATTCGACCATGTTTGTGGTACCGAAACCGGACAGTTCGGTCAGACCCATATTGAATTTAAAATCCCTGAACATATACCTGAAAATGTTCAAGATGGAATCGCTCAGAGCGGTCATCGCAAGCCTGGAAGGGGGGGATTTTATGGTGTCTCTGGACATAAAGGATGCATACCTTCATGTCCCCGTTTATCCACCTCATCAGGCGTACCTCAGATTTGTGGTACAGGATTGTCATTACCAATTCCAGACGTTGCCGTTTGGTCTTTCCACGGCGCCAAGAATATTTACCAAGGCAATGGCGGAAATGATGGTGCTCCTGCGAAAGCAGGGGGTCACAATTATCCCTTACTTGGACGATCTCCTCATAAAGGCGAGGTCCAGAGAGCAGTTGCTGATCAGCGTAGCACGCTCTCGGGAAGTGTTACAACAGCACGGCTGGATTCTAAATATTCCAAAGTCGCAGTTGATTCGTCTGCCCTTCCTGGGCATGATTCTGGACACAGACCAGAAGAGGGTTTATCTCCCGATGGAGAAGGCTCAGGAGCTCATGACACTGGTCAGAGACCTATTAAAACCAAAACAGGTGTCGGTGCATCACTGCACGCGAGTCCTGGGAAAGATGGTGGCATCATACGAGGCCATTCCCTTTGGCAGGTTCCATGCGAGGACTTTCAATGGGATCTGTTGGACAAGTGGTCCGGATCACATCTACAGATACATCGGCTGATCACCCTATCCCCCAGGGCCAGGGTGTCTCTCCTGTGGTGGCTTCAGAGTGCTCACCTTCTCGAGGGCCGCAGATTCGGCATTCAGGACTGGGTCCTGGTGACCACAGATGCAAGCCTCCGAGGGTGGGGGGCAGTCACACAGGGAAGAAATTTCCAAGGTCTGTGGTCAAGTCAGGAGACTTGCCTTCACATCAATATCCTGGAACTAAGGGCCATATACAACGCCCTACGTCAAGCGGAGACCCTGCTTCGCGACCAAACGGTGCTGATTCAGTCAGACAACATCACCGCAGTGGCTCATGTAAACCGCCAAGGCGGCACAAGGAGCAGGGTGGCGATGGCGGAAGCCACCAGAATTCTTCGCTGGGCGGAGAATCACCTAAGAGCACTGTCAGCAGTGTTCATTCCCTGAGTGGACAACTGGGAGGCAGACTTCCTCAGCAGGCACGACCTCCACCCGGGAGAGTGGGGACTTCACCAAGAAGTCTTCACGCAGATTGCAAGTCCGTGGGAACTGCCACAGGTGGACATGATGGCATCCCGCCTCAACAAAAAGCTACAGAGGTATTGCGCCAGGTCAAGAGACCCTCAGGCGATAGCTGTAGACGCGCTAGTGACACCGTTGGTGTTCCAGTCGGTTTATGTATTCCCTCCTCTTCCTCTCATACCCAAGGTGCTGAGAATCATAAGAAAAAGAGGAGTGAGAACAATACTCATTGTTCCGGATTGGCCAAGAAGGACTTGGTATCCAGATCTGCAAGAAATGCTCACAGAGGACCCATGGCCTCTGCCTCTAAGACAGGACTTGTTGCAACAGGGGCCCTGTCTGTTCCAAGACTTACCGCGGCTGCGTTTGGTGGCATGGCGGTTGAACGCCGGATCCTAGCAGAAAAAGGCATTTCCGGAGTAGGTTATTCCTACGCTGATAAAAGCTAGGAAGGACGTGACGGCTAAACATTATCACCGTATATGACGAAAATATGTTGCTTGGTGTGAGGCCAGGAATGCCCCCACGGAGGAATTCCAGCTGGGCTGTTTCCTTCACTTCCTACAGGCGGGAGTGACCTTGGGCCTAAAATTGGGTTCCATTAAGGTCCAGATTTCGGCCCTGTCTTTTTTCTTTCAAAAAGAACTGGCTTCTCTGCCTGAAGTTCAGACGTTTGTAAAGGGAGTGCTGCATATTCAGCCGCCTTTTGTGCTCCCAGTGGCACCTTGGGATCTTAACGTGGTGTTGAGTTTCCTGAAGTCACACTGATTTGAACCACTTAAAACCGTGAAATTAAAATATCTTACGTGGAAGGTGGTCATGCTATTAGCCTTGGCTTCGGCTAGGCGTGTGTCAGAATTAGCGGCTTTGTCACATAAAAGCCCCTATCTGGTTTTCCATATGGACAGAGCAGAATTGCGGACCCGTCCACAATTTCTGCCAAAAGTGGTGTCATCTTTTCATATGAACCAACCTATTGTGGTGCCTGTGGCTACTCGTGACTTGGAGGATTCCGAGTTACTAGATGTGGTCAGGGCTTTGAAGGTTTATGTAGCCAGAACGGCTAAAGTCAGGAAAACTGAGTCGCTGTTTATCCTGTATGCATCCAACAAGCTGGGTGCTCCTGCTTCAAAGCAAACTATTGCTCGCTGGATCTGTAACACGATTCAGCAGGCTCATTCTGCGGTGGGATTGCCGCTGCCAAAATCAGTAAAAGCCCACTCCACAAGAAAGGTGGGCTCTTCTTGGGCGGCTGCCCGAGGGGTCTCGGCATTACAGCTTTGCCGAGCAGCTACTTGGTCAGGTTCGAACACTTTTGCAAAGTTTTACAAGTTTGATACCCTGGCTGAGGATGACCTTGTGTTTGCTCGTTCGGTGCTGCAGAGTCGTCCGCACTCTCCCGCCCGTTTGGGAGCTTTGGTATAATCCCCATGGTCCTTACGGAGTCCCCAGCATCCACTAGGACGTTAGAGAAAATAAGATTTTACTTACTGGTAAATCTATTTCTCGTAGTCCGTAGTGGATGCTGGGCGCCCGTCCCAAGTGCGGACTTCTTCTGCAATACTTGTATATAGTTATTGCTTAATTAAGGGTTATGTTATGGTTGCATCAGGGTTGATCTGATGCTCCGTTGTTGTTGTTCATACTGTTGACTGGGTATGTTATCACAAGTTATACGGTGTGATTGGTGTGACTGGTATGAGTATTGCCCTGGATTCCAAAATCCTTTCCTTGTACTGTCAGCTCTTCCGTGCACAGTTTCTCTAACTGAGGTCTGGAGGAGGGACATAGAGGGAGGAGCCAGTGCACACCAGTATTCCTAATTCTCTCTTAAAGTGCCCTGTCTCCTGCGGAGCCCGTCTATTCCCCATGGTCCTTACGGAGTCCCCAGCATCCACTACGGACTACGAGAAATAGACTTACCGGTAAGTAAAATCTTATTTTCTCTGACGTCCTAGTGGATGCTGGGGACTCCGTAAGGACCATGGGGAATAGACGGCTCTGCAGGAGACTGGGCACATCTAAAGAAAGATTTAGGACTATCTGGTGTGCATTGGCTCCTCCCCCTATGACCCTCCTCCAAGCCTCAGTTAGATTTCTGTGCCCGGCCGAGCTGGATGCACACTAGGGGCTCTCCTGAGCTCCTAGAAAGAAAGTATAGTTTAGGTTTTTTATTTTACAGTGAGACCTGCTGGCAACAGGCTCACTGCAGCGAGGGACTAAGGGGAGAAGAAGCGAACCTACCTAAGTGGTGGTAGCTTGGGCTTCTTAGGCTACTGGACACCATTAGCTCCAGAGGGATCGCACACAGGACCCGACCTCGTCGTCCGTTCCCGGAGCCGCGCCGCCGTCCCCCTTTACAGAGCCAGAAGCAAGAAGGTCCGGAAAATCGGCGGCTGAAGACTTCTGTCTTCTCCAAGGTAGCGCACAGCACTGCAGCTGTGCGCCATTGCTCCTCATGCACACCACACACTTCGGTCACTGATGGGTGCAGGGCGCTGGGGGGGGGGCGCCCTGAGCAGCAATATTAACACCTCGGCTGGCAAAACTGACACCATATATAGCCCCAGAGGCTATATAGGTGTAAATTACCCCTGCCAGAATAACACAAAAAGCGGGAGAAAGCCCGCCGAAAAAGGGGCGGAGCCATCTCCCTCAGCACACTGGCGCCATTTTCCCTCACAGCTCCGCTGGAAGGATCGCTCCCTGGCTCTCCCCTGCAGTCCTAAATTTAGGCGCAGTATATATATAATACAAGCAGCTATAGGGGAAAACACTCTGTATAGTGATATCCCTCTGTTATATAGCGCTCTGGTGTGTGCTGGCATACTCTCCCTCTGTCTCCCCAAAGGGCTTTGTGGGGTCCTGTCCTCTGTCAGAGCATTCCCTGTGTGTGTGCTGTGTGTCGATACCGCTGTGTCGACATGTATGATGAGGAAAATGATGTGGAGGCAGAGCAAATGCCTGTTAATGTGTTGTCACCCCCTGAGGGGTCGACACCTATGTGGATGGACTTATGGAAGGAATTACGTGACAGTGTCAGCTCCTTACATAAAAGGTTTGACGACATAGGACAGCCGGCTACTCAGCTTGTGACTGTTCCAGCGTCTCAAATGTCATCAGGGGCTTTAAAACGCCCGCTACCTCAGATGGCAGACACAGATGTCGACACAGATACCGACTCCAGTGTCGACGACGATGAGACTAGTGTACCCTCCAATAGGTCCACCCGTTACATGATTGAGGCAATGAAAAATATATTACACATTTCTGATAGTACCCCAGGTACCACAAAAAAGGGTATTATGTTCGGTGAGAAAAAACTACCAGTAGTTTTTCCTGCATCTGAGGAATTAAATGAGGTGTGTGAGGAAGCCTGGACTTCCCCCGATAAGAAATTGATAATTTCTAAACGGTTATTGGCAGCGTACCCTTTCCCGCCAGAGGATAGGTCACGTTGGGAAACATCCCCTAGGGTAGATAGAGCGCTTACACGTTTATCAAAACAGGTGGCACTACCGTCTCAGGATACGGCCGCCCTAAAGGATCCTGCTGATAGAAAGCAGGAGGCTACCCTAAAAGCTATATATACACACACGGGCATTATATTGCGACCAGCGATTGCATCAGCATGGATGTGCAGTGCTGCTGCTGCGTGGTCAGATTCCCTGTCGGATAATATGGATACCCTGGATAGGGACAATATTTTGCTGACAGTAGAGCATATAAAAGACGCTGTCTTATACATGCGTGATGCACAGAGGGATATTTGCCGGCTGGCATCAAAAATAAGCGCAATGTCCATTGCCGCCAGAAGGGGGTTATGGACTCGGCAGTGGTCAGGTGATGCCGATTCAAAAAGGCACATGGAAGTTTTGCCTTATAGGGGAGTGGAACTGTTTGGGGATGGTCTTTCAGACCTCGTTTCCACAGCTACGGCTGGGAAATCGACATTTTTGCCACAGGCTACCCCACAGCAAAAGAAAGCACCGTATTATCAAGTACAGTCCTTTCGGCCCCTTAAACACAAGAGGGCTCGAGGCGCATCCTTTCTGCCGAGAGGCAAAGGTAGAGGGAAAAAGCTGCAGCATACAGCCAGTTCCCAAGAGCAAAAGTCCTCCCCCGCGTCCGGTAAGTCCACAGCATGACGCTGGGGCTTCACAGGCGGACCCGGGTACGGTGGGGGCCCGTCTCAGAAATTTCAGCACACAGTGGGCTCTCTCACAGGTGGATCCCTGGATCCTTCAAGTAGTATCTCAGGGGTACAGGCTGGAATTCGAGACGTCGACGTCCCCCCCCCCCCCTCCCCCCCGCCGTTTTCTAAAATCTGTCTTACCAGCAACTCCCTCTGCCAGGGAGGCAGTGTTGGTGGCTATCCAAAAACTGTATTCACAGCAAGTGATTGTCAAGGTACCCCTCCTTCAGCAAGGAAAGGGTTACTATTCCACAATGTTTGTGGTACCGAAACCGGACGGTTCGGTGAGACCCATCTTAAATTTAAAATCCTTGAACACGTATATCAGAAAGTTCAAGTTCAAGATGGAATCGCTCAGGGCGGTTACTGCGAGCCTGGACGAGGGGGATTACATGGTCTCTCTGGACATCAAAGATGCCTACCTGCATGTCCCCATTTACCCTCCTCACCAGGAGTACCTCAGATTTGTGGTACAGGACTGTCACTATCAGTTCCAGACGCTGCCGTTTGGGTTATCCACGGCACCGAGGGTCTTTACCAAGGTAATGGCCAAAATAATGATACTCCTTCGCAAGAAGGGAGTTTTAATTATCTTGTACTTGGACGATCTCCTGATAAAGGCGAGGTCCAAGGAACAGTTGGTAGTGGGGGTAGCACTTTCTCGGGAAGTGCTACAACAGCACGGCTGGATTCTCAATATTCCAAAGTCACAGCTGGTCCCGACGACATGTCAGCTGTTCCTGGGAATGATTCTGGACACAGACCAGAAAAAAGTGTTTCTTCCAGTGGAAAAAGCCGAGGAGTTGTCATCTCTAGTCAGAGACCTCCTAAAACCGGGACAGGTGTCGGTACATCAATGCACACGAGTCCTGGGAAAAATGGTAGCTTCGTACGAAGCAATTCCATTCGGAAGGTTCCACGCAAGGACTTTCCAGTGGGACCTGTTGGACAAATGGTCCGGGTCCCATCTCCAGATGCAACAGCGGATAACCCTGTCGGCAAGGACCAGGGTGTCGCTGCTGTGGTGGCTGCAGAGGGCTCATCTACTAGAGGGCCGCAGATTCGGAATACAGGACTGGGTCCTGGTGACCACGGATGCCAGCCTTCGGGGCTGGGGTGCAGTCACACAGGGAAGAAATTTCCAAGGACTGTGGTCAAATCAGGAGATTTCGCTTCACATAAATATTCTGGAGCTAAGGGCCATTTACAATGCCCTAAGCCAAGCAAGGCCCCTGCTTCAGAACCAACCGGTACTGATCCAATCAGGCAACATCACGGCGGTCGCCCATGTAAACAGACAGGGCGGCACAAGAAGCAGGAGGGCAATGGCAGAAGCCACAAGGATTCTCCGATGGGCGGAAAATCATGTGTTATCACTGACAGCAGTGTTCATTCCGGGAGTGGACAACTGGGAAGCAGACTTCCTCAGCAGGCACGACCTCCACCTGGGAGAATGGGGACTTCATCCAGAAGTCTTCCAAATGCTGGTAAACCGTTGGGAAAGACCACAGGTGGACATGATGGCGTCCCGCCTCAACAAAAAGCTAAAAAGATATTGCGCCAGGTCAAGGGACCCTCAGGCGATCGCTGTGGACGCTCTAGTAACACCGTGGGTGTACCAGTCGGTTTATGTGTTTCCTCCTCTGCCTCTCATTCCCAAGGTACTGAGAATAATACGAAGGCAAGGAGTGAAAACTATACTCGTGGTTCCGGACTGGCCAAGAAGAGCTTGGTACCCGGAACTTCAAGAGATGCTTTCAGAGGACCCTTGGCCTCTGCCGCTCAGACAAGACCTGCTGCAGCAGGGGCCCTGTCTGTTCCAAGACTTACCGCGGCTACGTTTGACGGCATGGCGGTTGAACACCGGATCCTGAAGGAAAAGGGCATTCCGGAGGAAGTCATCCCTACCCTGATCAAAGCCAGGAAGGATGTCACCGCAAAACATTATCACCGCATTTGGCGGAGATATGTTGCTTGGTGTGAGGCCAGGAAGACCCCAACGGAGGAATTTCAACTGGGTCGATGCCTGCATTTCCTGCAAGCAGGGGTGACGTTGGGCCTCAAATTGGGGTCCATTAAGGTCCAGATTTCGGCCCTGTCGATTTTCTTCCAGAAAGAACTGGCTTCACTGCCTGAAGTTCAGACTTTTGTCAAAGGAGTTCTGCATATTCAGCCTACTTTTGTGCCCCCAGTGGCACCTTGGGATCTCAATGTGGTTTTGGAGTTCCTGAAATCACATTGGTTTGAACCACTTAAGACTGTGGATTTGAAATATCTCACGTGGAAAGTGGTCATGCTGTTGGCCCTGGCTTCGGCAAGGCGTGTGTCAGAATTGGCGGCTTTGTCCTATAAAAGCCCTTATCTGATTTTCCATATGGATAGGGCAGAGTTGAGGACTCGTCCTCAGTTTCTCCCGAAGGTGGTATCAGCGTTTCACTTGAACCAGCCTATTGTGGTGCCTGCGGCTACTAGGAACTTGGAGGATTCCAAGTTACTGGACGTAGTCAGGGCCCTGAAAATTTATGTTTCCAGGACAGCTGGAGTCAGGAAAACTGACTCACTTTTTATCCTGTATGCACCCAACAAACTGGGTGCTCCTGCTTCTAAGCAGACTATCGCGCGCTGGATTTGTAACACTATTCAGCTGGCGCATTCTGCGGTGGGACTACCGCAGCCTAAATCTGTAAAAGCCCATTCCACAAGGAAGGTGGGCTCATCTTGGGCGGCTGCCCGAGGGGTCTCGGCTTTACAACTTTGCCGAGCTGCTACTTGGTCAGGGGCAAACACGTTTGCAAAATTCTACAAATTTGATACCCTGGCTGAGGAGGACCTGGAGTTCTCTCATTCGGTGTTGCAGAGTCATCCGCTCTCTCCCGCCCGTTTGGGAGCTTTGGTTTAATCCCCATGGTCCTTACGGAGTCCCCAGCATCCAGTTGGACGTCAGAGAAAATAAGAATTTACTCACCGGTAATTCTATTTCTCGTAGTCCGTAGTGGATGCTGGGCGCCTATCCCAAGTGCGGATTGTCTGCAATACTTGTAAATAGTTATTGTTACACAAATCGGGTTGTTATTGCGAGCCATCTGTTCAGAGGCTCCGTTGTTATCATACTGTTAACCGGGGTTCCTATCACGAGTTATACGGTGTGATTGGTGTGGCTGGTATGAGTCTTACCCGGGATTCAAAATCCTTCCTTATTGTGTCAGCTCTTCCGGGCACAGTGTCCTAACTGAGGCTTGGAGGAGGGTCATAGGGGGAGGAGCCAGTGCACACCAGATAGTCCTAAATCTTTCTTTAGATGTACCCAGTCTCCTGCGGAGCCGTCTATTCCCCATGGTCCTTACGGAGTCCCCAGCATCCACTACGGACTACGAGAAATAGAATTACCGGTGAGTAAATTCTTATTTTTTCACTAGCTTCCAGCTTCCAGCAGTGTTGGGTGTTACCATCTGTCCTCAGCGGTATTCCTATATCGCTCTGCACTACTGCATTGCTCTCTAGCTTCAAGGTACATTTCTCATACGTCCTAGAGGATGCTGGGGACGCTTCAAGAACCATGGGGTATAGACGGGATCCGCAGGAGACATGGGCACTT
The DNA here is from genome assembly GCF_028390025.1 of Pseudophryne corroboree. Taxonomy (NCBI): domain Eukaryota; kingdom Metazoa; phylum Chordata; class Amphibia; order Anura; family Myobatrachidae; genus Pseudophryne; species Pseudophryne corroboree. The sequence goes on from NC_086445.1 coordinate 646,805,695, forward strand.
TAAGACTTTGAATGGGTGTGAACTGGCTCTATGCCTCTCCTCCAGACTCCAGTTTAGATTCTATGCCCAGTGAGACTGGTCACACACAGGGGAGCTCTACTGAGTTTATCTGACTGGGTAAAAATTGGCATGATAATGTGATGCATATCAGAAAGGGCTATACCTATATGTATGTAAAGTAAGGTTGCATAGGTCTGTGGCACGAACACAGACGTAGTAATATTTATGGAGGGTGTCATATTCATAGAATAGATTTCCCTCAGACCCCTCGGGATCGCAAAAATGTTTTTTTGCCCAGTTACTACTCCCGGAGATTGACACGAATACTGTTTCTTATGTCGACCATAATGTTTCCTGACTAGATCCACAAAATCGGCATTCAGTACATGTTTCATACACATTAAGAACGTATTAACGTCACTAGGGACCCTGCTGTTCCTGTCAAAAGGGATATGTATATATATATATATATATATATATATATTTGTGTGTATAGGTGTATTTAAAGGTGTATATATATGGATATATATATAAAAAAAATTATAATGAATGATGAGGTAAAGTTATTCCTTCTCATGTGCTGAGCGGCAGTGACAAGATGTTTTAAAATCCTCAAGAGGATTCCGAGTGTTTATTCTTTTCCCGCCGTGGATAGAATAAAGTGAGAGTCACCCCCTGTTCTGCATGGGGCCCTCTCACAAAGGATCGTATGCAGGAAGATATGTGATACTCTAATTATGTGTCCGCGTGTACGTTGATTATACTTGCATTACGTGCGCATGGGGGAGTAGTTTTATGCAGGGTACTCCTTAATTTGGGTCATATCTATAACATTGCAGCAGACTGCCGTGCGAGCACAAGGGATATAGGACTCTTGGGCTCGCGGGCCAATTCCATGGTGGTCTCGACTAGGAGGGCGTTGAGGATTCACCAATGGAATGCTGAGGCTGACTCCGAGAAGAACTGGAGTCTCTTCCCTATGAAGCTGAAACTCGGTTTGGGGATGGCCTTGTTAAGTTGATCTCGGGAGATACCACTGGTAAGTCTACCTAATTGCCCTATGTTCCCTCACAACGGTTGGTGACGCATTATTGTAGGATGCAGTCATTTCGACCGAATAGATACGGATTTCCCTTTCTTTGCAGGTAGAGGAAGGTGAAAAGGTAAGAGGTCAGCAGTCTTTTCAAGTTCGCAGAAGCAGAAATCATCCTCTGTGTCTGCCACATCCACCGCATGACGCTGGGTCTATCTTGCGGGAGCCCACACCAGTGGGACCACGTATAATACTCTTCAGTCAGTCCTGGAACGGACACGGACCAATGAGTTTAAGAATAGAGTCCCAAGGGGGACATACTGCAGTTTCCAGACGTTTCCCCTCACCAATTTTTTAAAATAGACCTTACCGATTCTCCTCTGGACGGGGAGGTAGTATGTGACGCCATACAAGAGTTGTGTCAGGATCAGGTCATTGTCCTGCTGTCCCGGTCACAAAAAAAAAAAAAGAAGAAGCTGTTATTCAAGCTTTTTCGTGCTCCCGAGGCCGGAAGGCTCGGTCAGAACAATCCTATCTCTAAAATCCCAAAAAAATTCTACTTAAGAAGTTGAACTACAAGCTGGAATCTCTCAGGGTAGGGATCTCCAATCTGAAAAAGGAGAAAGGGGGTCTAATTACGGTTTCTTCTGCATTAGGCTTACCTGAGTTTGCTATTCAGGATTGTCATTACCAATTCACCAGAGTGATGGCGGTATGATGGTTTTCCTTCGATCGTAAAAGAGTCATTATTATTCTGTACTGGGATGCTCTCCTGATTACGGCGAGGTCGAGAAACCAAGTGGTGCAAAATGTTGCATTCTCCCTGACAGTTCTTCAACAAAGTGGTTGGCTCCTGAACTTTCCAGAATCACTGTTGATCCAAACGACGCGGTTGTCGGCGTTGGAAATACTGTTAGATACAGAACTGTTGAGAGTTGTTTCTTCAAGTTGAAAAATCTCTGAGGATCCAGAGTCGGGTCAGATCTGCAACAGGGTCAATCCATCATTACATTCCGTTGATGAAAAAGATGGTTGCGGCCTACATGGCCATTCAGTGAGCAGGTTAAATGCCAGAGTGTTTTTAGTGGGACCTGTTGGACAAGTGGTCCGGTTTCCACCTGGGATAATCCTGTTTTTTTAAGACCAGAATTTCACTCCTGTGGTAGCGGCGCAGTTCTCAAAAGCGCGGGATCGGGTTCCAGGACTGGATCCTAGGGACCACGGATGCATGCCTTAGAGGCAGGGGAGCTGTCACACAGGAGGAAAACTTCCAAGGAAGAGGGTCAAGTTAGGATACTTGTCACCACATTAACGGTCTAGAGGTAAGGGCCGTTTATAACGGTTTTCTACAAACAAAAACCGAAGCAACAATGGCAGAAGCCAGAAAGATTTTACGCTTGGCGATGAAATCATATGCGCGCTCTGTCAGAGATGTTCGTTCCAGGAGTGGACAACTGGGAAGCAGGCTTCCTCGGCAGACACGTTCTCCATCCAGGAGAGTGGTGTCTTCATCCAGAGGTTTTCACAGAAGTGACAAGTCGTTGAGGGATTTCTAAAATAGACAAGATGGCGTCTCGACTCAATAAGAAGCTTCAGAGATATTGTTACAGGTCAAGGGACCCTCAAGCAATAGCAGTGGACGCCCTAATGACTCCGTGGGTGTTTCAGTCGGTCTATGCGTCCCCTCCGCTTCCATTCTTTTTCCAAAAAATGCTAAAGTTCATAAGAAGAACAAAGGTTCAGGTGATCCTCATTGTTCCTGACTGGTCTAAGAGGACCTGGTATCCGGATCTTCAGGTGAACGCCGGATCCTAGCCGAGAGGATATTTCCAGTGAAGTCATCCCTACTTTTCTTCAGACCAGTAGAGGAGTAACGTAAAAACATTACCACCGTATTTGGAGAAAGTATGTGTTTTGGTGCGAATCCAAGTAGGTTTCTATGGAAGATTCCAGTCGGATAGTTTTCTCCTTTTTTTTCACAAGATGGTGTGGATGCGGGTCTTAAGTTGGGCTCGATTAAGGTTCAGATTCAGCCTTATCGGTTTTATAAAAAAAAAAAAAAAAATTGGCCTCCTTTACAAAAGTTCGAACTTTCGTAAAAGGAGTGTTACACATCCAACCTCCCTTTGTGCCCCCCTGGAGCTCCATGGGGTCTTAACGTGGTGTTGCAGTTCCGGCAATCTCATTGTTTTGAACCTTTACGTAAGGTAGAGTTGTAATTCGTCACTTGGAAAGTGGTCAGGCTGTTGGCCTTGGCATCTGCAAGGCGGGTGTCTGGCTCAGCGGCTTTGTCCTACATGTGCCCCTATTTAATCTTCCATACGGATGGAGCTGAGTTGAGAACTCGTCAGCAATTTTCTGCCAAAAGTGGTTTCATCGTTTCGCATGAACCAACCTATTGTGGTATCAGTGGCTACTGAAGTCTTGACGGAATAGAAGTTTCTAGATGTGGTCAGAGCTTTGAAAATTTATGTCGCCAGAACGGCTCAGATTAGGACAACTGAGGCTCTGTTTGTCCTGTATGATCCCAACAAGATTGGGGTTCCTGCTTCCAAGCAGACTATTGCACGCTGGATCTGTAATACGATTCGGTAGGCTTATTCTACGGCTGGATTGCTGTTACCGAAATCGATGAAGGCCCATTCTACCAGAAAGGTGGGCTCATCCTGGGCGGCTGCCCAGGGGGGTCTCGGCATTACAGCTTTGCCGAGCAGCTACTTGGTCGGGTTCCAACACTTTTGCAAAGTTTTACAAGTTTGATACCCTGGCTAAGGAAGACCTCTTGTTTGGTCAATCGGTGCTGCAGAGTCATCCGCACTCTCCCGCCCGTTCTAGAGCTTTGGTATAAACCCCATGGTTCTTGAAGCGTCCCCAGCATCCTGTAGGACGTATGAGAAAATATTATTTTAATACCTACCGGTAAATCCTTTTCTCTCAGTCCGTAGAGGATGCTGGGCGCCCGTCCCAGTGCGTACTGTATCTGCAGTTATTGGGTATGGTTACACACATGGTGTGTTGCGTTTAAGTCAGCCTGTTGCTGACGTTATTCATGCTGTGGCATGCATTATGCTGTTATTGGTTGTGTTTACACACAGGTTGTGTTATGCTTTATGTCAGCATATTGCTGCATATTCTTCATGCCGTCGGCTGGTGTTCTATTTAATGCCACGTTCTGCGGCATACTGGAGGTGTGAGCTGGTAAGATGCTCACCGTGGTTTAACAAATTCTTTCCTCGAAATGTCAGTCTCCCTGGGCACAGTTACTTAAACTGGAGTCTGGAGGAGGGGCATAGAGGGAGGAGCCAGTTCACACCCATTAAAAGTCTTAAAGTGCCCATGTCTCCTGCAGATCCCGTCTATACCCCATGGTTCTTGAAGCGTCCCCAGCATCCTCTACGGTCTAAGAGAAAAGGATTTACCGGTAGGTATTAAAATCCTATTTTGTCACTGGCTTCCAGCGTTCCATCGCTTCCAGCAGTGTTGGGTGTTACCATTTGTCTTCAGCTGTGCTTCATCTCATCCCCAGCGGTATTCATATATCGCCCAGCATTTCATCCCACACAACATTGGACCACAGTACCCATCGATGCTCACCATCGAACTGTTGCTCTAGTAGCGAGTTCAAACACAGCTTTCCTCACATCGTTTCTGTCCGGTAGTCTCTGGCGATTCTGTCTACAATATTTCAATCTCAGTGTATCAGTGCCTATTCCAGTCTCCTGTTTACCATCTACTGTGCAGTACTTGTTGTTCCTCTTTGCAGCGGTTAGTTGTGGCCACGGACTTTCCAAATCCAGATTCTAGTAAAGGACTTTGTGATCATGTTCTACATAGCCACAGTCTCCATTACCAATTGCATACTCAGGAACTGTACTGCATTTTTATCCTGCACTCACTGTTGACGCTATCTCTTTGCCACGAGTTATACTGTGTGTTCAATAAACTGACTGTTTATAATTTTATTCCGTTGTGGTTACGCCTTCGGGTTCATGGTGCTATAATCATACTGCATGTCTAGGAACCTAATCTCCCCTCCAAGGTTCACCTACACGCCAGCCCCTACAACTGAGGCTTCCCTCAGTCAGCCTCAGCCCTCAGTTGTGACAGAACCGTTACAGGAGGTTGACGTAAAGTACCTAACATGGTAGACCGTCACACTGTTCGCCAATGCCAGATTAAGGTCCACATGGGCCTGGAGCTGAAATTTCTGAAGGGCCTATTGTGTGCCGCCGCAGGGGGTGTGACTAGTGATGTGGTCTGAAAAGGGGGTGTGGTCTGAGTTATGGACTGTGGCTAGTACCTTTCTACAATCACCTCTATTGCCTTCCCCGCTATGCTTAAATTAACAGTGTATTAAATTAAAGTCTACAAATGAACAAAAGTAAATGCCGCATGTTAACGTGACAAAAAAAGACAAATGTCCACTCATTTCCAGTCCATTCTGAACACCTCACAATATTATTTTTAATCCTAAAATTTGCACCGAGGTCGCTGGATGACTAAGCTAAGCGACCCAAGTGGCCGATACAAACACCTGGCCCATCTGGGAGTGGCACTGCAGTGTCAGACAGGATGGCATATTTAAAAAATAGTCCCCAAACAGCACATGATGCAAAGAAAAAAAGAGGTGCACCAAGGTCGCTGGATGGCTAAGCTAAGCGACCCAAGTGGCCGACACAAACACCTGGCCCATCTAGGAGTGGCACTGCAGTGTCAGACAGGATGGCAGATTAAAAAAATTGTCCCCAAACAGCACATGATGCAAAGAAAAAAAGAGGCGCAATGAGGTAGCTGTGTGACTAAGCTAAGCGACCCAAGTGGCCGACACAAACACCTGGCCCGTCTAGGAGTGGCACTGCAGTGTCAGACAGGATGGCAGATTAAAAAAATTGTCACCAAACAGCGCATGATGCAAAGAAAAAAAGAGGCGCAATGAGGTAGCTGTGTGACTAAGCTAAGCGACCGAAGTGGCCGACACAAACACCTGGCCCATCTAGGAGTGGCATTGCAGTGTCAGAAAGGATGGCAGATTCAAAAAATTGTCACCAAACAGCACATGATGCAAAGAAAAAAAGAGGCGCAATGAGGTAGCTGTGTGACTAAGCTAAGCGACCGAAGTGGCCGACACAAACACCTGGCCCATCTAGGAGTGGCATTGCAGTGTCAGAAAGGATGGCAGATTAAAAAAATTGTCACCAAACAGCACATGATGCAAAGAAAAAAAGAGGCGCAATACAAAAAGAGGTAGCTGGATGGCTAAGCTAAGCGACCCAAGTGGCCGACACAAACACCTGGCCCATCTAGGAGTGGCACTGCAGTTTTCTAGCGAGAGGATGAGTGCTTCCATCCTCATGTGAATCTGAACCACTAGCCATGAACATAGGCCAGGGCCTCAGCCGTACCTTGCCACTCCGTGTCGTAAATGGCATATTGGCAAGTTTACGCTTCTCATCAGACGCTTTTAATTATGATTTTTGGGTCATTTTACTGAACTTTTGTAGTATACTTGACGACACAGAGGTAGAGCAGTGGACTACTGTACCGTACTGCTATATATTATATACTGGTGGTCAGCAAAATTATGCACTGTCCTACTACTATATATATATACTGCGCACAAAAACTTAAATGCACCACAGGTATGGATGGATAGTATACTTGACGACACAGAGGTAGAGCAGTGGACTACTGTACCGTACTGCTATATATATATACTGGTGGTCAGCAAAATTCTGCACTGTCCTCCTACTATATACTACAATGCAGCACAGATATGGAGCGTTTTTCAGGCAGAGAACGTATAATACTGGTGTTCACTGGTCAGCAAAACTCTGCACTGTCCTCATACTATATAATACTGGTGGTCCCCAGTCCCCACAATAAAGTAATTAGCACACTGAGCACAGATATTTGCAGCACACTGAGCACAGATATGGAGCGTTTTTCAGGCAGAGAACGTAGATATTTGCAGCACACTGAGCACAGATATTTGCAGCACACTGAACACAGAAACCGAGAGAACGCCAGTCACGTCCTCTCACGATCATCTCCAATGCACGAGTGAAAAATGGCGGCAACGCGCGGCTCCTTATATAGAGTACGTATCTCGCGAGAATCCGACCGCGGGATTATGACGTTCAGGCGCGCTCGGGTTAACCGAGCAAGGCGGGAGGATCCGAGTCTGCTCGGAATCGTGCAAAAAAGGGTGAAGTTCGGGGGGGTTCGGATCCCGAGGAACCGAACCCGCTCATCACTAAAAAAAAGCCTCAGTGACGCCATATAATACAGAGAACGTCTGTGACGCCATATAATACAGAGAGCCTCAGTGACGCCATATAATACAGAGAACGTCTGTGACGCCATATAATACAGAGAACGTCTGTGACGCCATATAATACAGAGAACATCTGTGACGCCATATAATACAGAGAACGTGCGTGACGCCATATAATACAGAGAACGTCTGTGACGCCATATAATACAGAGAACGTCTGTGATGCCATATAATACAGAGAATGTCTGTGACGCCATATAATACAGAGAACGACTGTGACGCCATATAATACAGAGAACGACTGTGACGCCATATAATACAGAGAACGTCTGTGACCCACCAACCCCATATCACAGTTTCCCCCTCCTCATGTTACACAGCAGCACGTGTTATACAATTACAACTCTCACCATGTTACATAGTTGCTCCCCTCCACGTGGTACAGTAAACCCCCCCCCCATCTTGGTACATACCACAGTTACCTTTCTACCTTCCCATGGAGACTCACAGGTGTGGCAGAATGCTGAATATGTCCTTTGACTGTTCGAGGCTCTGGGGGTCAGTGCCTCCTGATACCCGCTCCTCTTAGCTCTCACACCCGCTTCTAGCGCACTACCGAACGGATTAGAACGGAGCGTGGTTTCCGCTTCTGCGCTCCTCTCAGGGGGGAAGGGGGGAGATAGAGGGAGACACCAGGGACAGACTTCCAGCTACCGGGCGCTGCGTGTCAACCCTCAGTGTCCATCACTGACACTCAGTGGCTGCGCCAGTGCGCCTTACTATAACAGGGCGCGCGGGGGTACACACTACATACAGTGCTATCCACGGGGATTGGCGCTGAAGTGAGCATAGCTTGCTGCTTCCTGTCATATTAGTTTGACAGGCACAGCAAGCGGCGGAGCAGGGAGAGCAGCTATCAAGACTGGCACCTCCCTGCATTGCTGACCCCGCTGAGAGCGGGTAGCACTGGCTCTGCAATCGCCCTACGTACCCGGCAGACCGATGCAGTAGAACTAGATCATATTTCCACTCACTATGGCACCAGGGCTTCCCCCCATAGCTCCGCCCCTGGGGGTGGAACTTATGTGATGTCATGCGGTGCAGGAAGCGCTGTGGAGCTCCTCACTGCACCGCTGTTTTTAATGATGGGGACCCGGCTTCAAGAGAATGGAGGCATTCTCCCGGGTAGGTAGAGGAGGTGACGGCTCATGAGGGTTTGCAGCGACTGGCAGCTTGGGATAAGAAAACACTTTTCCTGTCAATGCCGTGGGCCTATTTTCATGGGGAGGCCTGGAGCTGCAGCTCCATCCGCCCCATTGTTAATCCGGTCCTGCTGTTCGCCTTGGCTTCAGCAAGACATGTGTCTGAGCTATGGGTGTTGTCTCACAAGAGCCCCTACCTAATTTTCCATAAGGACAGAGCAGAACTCAGAACGCGTCAGAAATTTCTTCCTAAGGTGGTGTCTGCGTTTCACATCAACCAACCTATTGTGGTTCCGGTTGTTGCGGAAACCTCTGCTACTTCAAAGTCTTTGGATGTTGTGAGGGCTTTGAAGGTGTATGTAAAGAGAACAGCTCGTCACATGCAATCGAACTTGCTGTTCGTTCTCTATGATCCCAATAAAATTGAGTGTCCTGCTTCAAAGCAGTCTATTTCATGCTGGATCAGGCTCACTATCCAGCATGCCTATTCCATGTCAGGCTTGCTGGTTCCAAAATCTGTTCAGGCCCACTCTACTAGGTCGGTGGGTTCTTCTTGGGCGGCTTTACAGCTCTGCCGAGCAGCTGCTTGGTCAGGTTCGGACATGTTTGCTAAGTTTTACAAGTTCAATTCTTTGGCCTCGGAGGACCTTCAGTTTGGTCAATCAGTTCTGCAGGAACCACAGCACTTTCCCACCCGGTTTGGGAGCTTTGGTACTTCCCCATGGATCTAAATGGATTCCCAGTATCCCCTAGGACGTAAGAGAAAATAGGATTTTAATTACCTACCGATAAATCCTTTTCTCGTAGTCCGTAGGGGATACTAGGCGCCCGCCCGGTACTTTGTTGTTACTGCACTGTTACTTGGTTAAGTATTCTGGTTTGCTTAGCTGTTGCTGTTCATGTTTCAAGTTTGGTTAGCATGGCTTTCCTCTTGTTTTGTGTGTGATGGTTTGTAATCTCACCACATTCCTTATCTGTCCTTCTCTCAATGTATGTCTGTGTACTCGGAAAAGTTTCCTAGACTGAATCTGGTAGGAGGGGCATAGAGGGAGGAGCCAGCATACACTATCAATTTCTTAAAGTGCCCATGGCTCCTAGTGGACCCTTCTATACCTCATGGAACTAAATGGATTCCCAGTATCCCCTACAGACTATGAGAAAAGGATTTACCGGTAGGTAATTAAAATCTTATTTGATGTGTTATGACTTTATTGTCTCATTAGTAAAAAGGGAAGGCATTTTAGTGATCTGGGTGCTCCAGACTCAAATGCAAATCCTGGTACACAACTGTCCTAGTACACAAAATGACACCCTTAAGTGCGGCTGTATGCAGCACTTATGATACTGCTGGTATTGCAGATTTCCCATATGGCTGCAAGCAAAAATGAACGTGTCGGCAGTAGAAGGAGCCCTGAGGGTGCCAAGTTTGGGTGCTGTCACCTGCATTTATACACTGTTGCAATAGCAAATCACACCCCCTGCAAGCTGCTTGCACCTAATTGCTTTTCTCCTTAGTGTGAAGGGCTTGTCTGAGAAGATGATTCAGACTATGCCTAAGGTCAGGAAACTGGTTTCCTTCAGAAATGACCATATAGAATGAAAGTCCTACATCTTTTGGTGTGAAAGGCAGAGTTTCCCCTGTCATTCTTTTTGGTTATCCAGGTTGCTACTGTTTTTACAGGATGGTCTTGACTTAAAGATACTAAATTCTCTTCAAACACCATGGCAAAAGTATGTAGGAGTGTTGTTGCAAATACTATAGTTTATTGATTTATTCTTTCCGTAATATTTGAACCACTATATATGAATAAATATGTATTACTCCCCAAATCAGCAACAAGTTAAAATACACTGGTACTGTCCTTAATATGGCTTATGTGACTTTTTGTTTCTTTGAAAACAGGTAAACTCAATTTCCTGGAACAATACAGGGGAATACATCTTATCTGGCTCTGATGACACTACTTTGGTTATTTGTAACCCTTACAATAGAAAAGTAAGTTTTGTTTCTACTGGCTACACTGTACCTGTTTTAATGGACTCAGTATGGTTTGCCAGGGGACGGGATGCCTGCTGTCAATATCCCACCAAAAGCATCTCGCCCGCCAGAATGCCGGCAGCGGGGCAAGCTCTCTCTGCTGAGGGCCTCACATTTTCACACTCCCCGACCCGGGGGTCGCCATGGTGGTGGGGTTGGGGTCCTTTTACCCTCTAGCTACACATACCAACTTATACCTCCAGAACCGTCCCTTACATTCACTACATTTGAGGTCCATGCTATATGCCTATACCATCCTACTAATCTTCGTGTTGCTGTGATTTACCGTCCCCCTGGCATTTCCTCCAAATTCCTCAACAAATTTGCTTCCTGGCTACCTCACTTCCTCTCTTCTGACATTCCCTTCATTATCCTATGTGATTTCAACATCTCTATCGACAACCCCACAAAATCACCTACCTCTAAACTCCTTAACCCCACCTCTTCACTTAGTTTCTCTTAGTGGACCTCCTCACCCTCCCATGGGAACGGGAGCTCACTGGATCTGGTTTTCACTCACTGTTGCAATATTTCTGATTTCTCAAACTCCCCTTTTCCCCTCTTTGACCTCCACCTGCTCTTTTTCAACTTACCTATCTCCGCTTCATCATCTTTTCCTCCCTTCCTAGGGCATCACTAAGCGTAACATGGAGGCTATTTATACCTCATCCCTATCCTCCCTGTTCAACTTACTTCTCTCTCCTCTTCTCTCTCTCTCATGCCCTGAACAAGCCACATCCCTATACAATGCACCCCTTACTTCTGCTGTTGACTTTGTCGTTCCACCAACCACTATTCACCCTCGCAGATGAACACCTCAACCCTGGCACACCAAATGCACCAGATATGTTCAAAAATGCTTACGTACTGCCGAGCGACAGTGGAGGAAATCACGCTCTAAGGCAGACTTCCTCCTCTTCAATCTTATGCGCTCATCCTTCAGTGCTGCCCTTTCCCTCGCTAAACAATCATACTTCAAAATTCTCATTTCCTCCCAGTCTTCCAACACCCGAGCCTCTTTGCCACTGTCAACTCCCTCCTCTGCCCACCACCACCTCCTCTCCCGTGCTCATTGTCTGCTCTTGACTTTGCCACATATTTTACATCCATGATTGACTCCCTACGTCAGAACATCTCAACCCACCAGACCAGCAACCAGCCACCACCCATCCCTTACCATCCCTCCCCTTCCCTTTCACCAACTCTGACATCTTTCTTCCATGTATCTGGTGAGGAAGTCAGGGCCCTCATCTGCCCCCCCTCCCTCCCCACTTGACAATATCCCATCCTACACCCTCCCTTTCTCTCTCCTTCTGCCTGTTCCCATCTTGCCCACCTTCTCAATCTCTTCCTCTCAACTGGCACTGTCCCCTCTACCTTCAAGTATGCTCTTGTCTCTCCTATTCTTAAAAAACCTACCCTTGATCCAAACACCCTCTCCAACTACCGACCCATCTCTCTCTTCCCTTTTGCCTGCAAACTCCTCGAGCGTATTGTCTATAACCGCCTCACTGCCTTTCTTTCCTCTCACTCACTGCTTGACCCATTCCAGTCTGGTTTCCGTTCTCTCCACACCACTGAAACTGCTCTCACAAAAGTCTGCAATGACCTCCATGCAGCCAAATCCTTGGGTCACTACTTTCTGCTTATTCTTCTTGAACTCTCTGCTGCTTGTGACACTGTGGACCACCCTCTCCTTCTTCAAATTCTTCACTCTCTTGGTCTGCCTGATTCTGCCCTCTCCTGGCTGTCCTCCTACCTCTCTGATCGTTCCTTCTCTGTCTCCTCTCATGATGCTACCTCCCCCGCACTTCCACTAAGGTTCTGTTCTTGGTCCTCTCCTTTTCTCTATATGTCATCTTTAGGTGAACTCATTAGTTCTTTTAACTTCTGATATCACGTTTTTGCTGATGACACTCAAATCTACCTTTCCTCCCCTGATCTCTCCCTGGCTTTCCTCACTCGTACCTCCAACTGTATATCTGCTATCTCTTCCTGGATGTCCCAGCGCTTCCTTAAACTCAACATATCCAATACTGAGCTGATCATCTTCCCACCCTGCCGCATAACCTCACTTCTCACAATCTCATTATGAATTGATGGCACGCCTATCTCCTCTAGCCCCCAAGTACGCTGTCTTGGCGTAATCCTTAACTCCTCCCTCTCCTTCAAACCACACATTTAGCACCTCGCACAAACCTGTCATTTTCATCTCTAAAATATTTCCAGGATTAGTACCTTTCTCTCCCAGGATGCCACCAAGACCATTATCCACTCACTGATCATTACCAGACTGGACTACTGCAATCTCCTCCTAACTGGCGTCCTTGACAGTTACCTTTCTCCACTCCAATCTATCCTCAGTGCTGCAGCCCAACTCATCTTTCTCACCAAACGCACTACGTCCACCTCCCCTCTCCTACAAGCCCTTCGCTGGCTTTCCTTCCCCTTCAGAATCCAATTCAAACTTCTCACACTCACTTAAAAAGCCCTCACCCACTCCTCTCCCATTTACATCTCTGACCTTATCTCCCTTTACACTCCCACCCATCTTCTTCCCTCTGATAATGCACTCCGACTCTCCTGTCTTCAGATTACTTCCACTCCTATGTCCAAGATTTTTCACGTTCTGCTCCCTTACTCTGGGATTCTCTACCTCTCCCCCTCAGACTCTCCACCTCTCTACAGAACTTCAAACGAGCTCTTAAGACCCACTTCTTTACCAAACCCAGCCAAATCTCATCTTAACCCACTGTTCCACGCTCAGTCTACCCCATCTGTGTCACTCCTGTCTGTCTGCCCCTCCTCTTTAAAATGTAATCTCACACGAGTAGGGCCCTCTTCCCTCATGTGCTTATCCTTTTCTTACTTTAATAATCCTTAAATGCCCCAATTCCTGCAGTTTTCTGCCACCCTGATACTTATTCCAGTATCATCTGCTCATGTAGTTATGTTTAGTTACCCTGTAATTGTCCTATATTGTCTTCAACTGTAAGTTTCTGAATTCCTTTTTTGATTATTTGCTTATGTACTCTGTAATTAGGCGCTGCGGATCCCTTGTGGCGCCATATAAATAAAGGATAATAATAATAATTGTGGACTTTTTTTTTTAAATGTGCGCCTAATTAACCCAAAGCCCAAATTCTATACACTGTGTAGCAAGGGTATGGTTTTATGCACTGCCACCCATACAGATGTGTCCTCATACATCTAGCGTGAGATGTCTGCCGTGTTGGAAGAGGGCTCTGCTCATGATAGCTTACATTCTAATGGGGAGTGCCAGACAGGGGTGATACAGATGGGTAAGCATGGAACAGGAGGTTAGTATGAGAAGTGTGTCTTGGGAGCCTGTTTGAAGTTTTGTAGACAGGTAGAGTGTAACCGGGAAATGGAGAGAACTCCAGAGGTATTGAAAGTGAGTGCGAGAAGCTTGATTTGGGTTCTGTAGGGGAAGGGGAGCAAATAAAGGGTTTGTGGGAGAGGGGGGCAGACATAGTATGTTTGGAGAGGGAGTTGTACTTGGCAGCAGGATGTAGAACAGATTGGAGTTAACTGCGAAGGGAATGTTTGGTTTGAAGGAGAGGGAGGAGTCAATGATAACTTCAAGACAGCACACTTGAGGGCTAGAGGAGATGGTTGTGAAATCAATAAATAATTAAACTGTGGGAGGTGAGATCTTGCTGGAGGGTGGGAAGATGATCAGCTCTGACTAAAGGTGCATACACACGGTGCAATATATCTGTGCGACAGTCAAAATCGCAAAGAAAGTTAGTGCAAATCGCACCGTGGGCCTATTTCAGCAAGGATTGCAAAATTAGCAAAAAAAAAAGCATAAAAACGCAAATTCTGCAACTTAAATAGCAAAAACTAAGGAAATAAAACCAATTTCTGAGACTTAGCAAAACTGCATATGCAGTACGAAAAGTAGGCGTGTAGGAGGCGTACTAAAGGACTGGACTTGCAAAAACTACGATCAGGGGCGTGTTGTGGGCGTATGCTGATGGTTGGTGGACGGTGCATTTGCAATTTTTACAACAGATCACACATTTCTGATGTGCAGTTTCTGAGTGACTACAGGTCTACCTTAAAAATTGCACAAGTTGACCAAGTTGTAGAATGTTCCATGTATACTGCAATCATTGCTTCATTACACCCAGCTGAAGAAGCTCACACCTCAGACCACTAATCACTTCATTCAGCTGTATTGGAACCTAGAAACATATAAGGTATTGTTTAACTCTGTTACACATGTTGATTGTGAAAATATATGTTACTAACCGATTTGTGTTTACACTTACTAACAATCGAGGTTTGACAACCACACTATTTGATAGAAGCAAATGTAAAATAACCTTTACAAGCATTTTGCTAAGTAGTATCTGCTGAATGACATTTAGCTTCCTAATAATTTTTTTTTTGGTTAAACAAAACATACCCACATACATTACATTTTATTTGTGCGCTACACACATAAACATATGTTGAAGAACAGCAACACCATCTTTTTATTTTCAAGTTTTGCAAATTCTGCTCCATTTGTATACTTATTGAAACAAATATTTACACATAATTCCTTAAAGTAAGGTATGTAAATACAAGCAAAGAAACAATAATATGTAATGTTTGACCATTTCACAATCAAAAGAACACAATTTTTTTTTTATAAAAATGTTACTGTTTTCGAGTTAAAATATTTTGACTCCAAAAAAAGTGTGTTTGTTAAAACATATACCAAATACCAATAATTGCTGTTGTGTAGGGTTTAGAGGCTCGAATTCACACTCTCTCTAGTTGAATATACAGTATTTGAACACCGTTATGGGCATTTGTCAATCTTTGAAGAAAAACACTATGGTGTCTTTAAGATAATAATTGCTAAATTACCACAAGATCATTTGACCAATTAAGTGATGATTGAATTGATTAACAATTGTTGAATAGTTTCTTTAATTTGGGTGCAGGAAAGTAGGTTGTGCAATTTTTAAGGGAAAAACACTGTTAGCAAAAAATGCAACATCAGAAACATGTACGCAAAAATTGCGTACATTTGTAATATGTACGCAAAATTTTGGATTATTAGGATGGTTTTCGCAATATTTGCACATTTCACAAGGCCACATTCTTTTTGTTAAATTAGTGTTGGAGTTTTTCCATTTGGGTGTGCTTTCGCAATTTTGCTTTTGCTCGCAATTTTTGCTAATTTGTAATTTTTGCAATCCTTACTGAATTTGCCCCCATGTGTACACAGCTTGCAATACTGTGCAGGCAAGTCAATTTTGACTATCTAGTACAAAGTATAGTCAAAAACAGCCATATCCAAAATCGCAAGCACCCATAGACAATATCGCATAGTCAGAATCACATATTCAAAATCTCACATAAGTCAGTATCGCACCCTATGTATGCACCTTTAGACAAGTTTAGTTTAAGAAAATGCTGGGATATCCAGGAAGGGATAGCAGACAGTTGGAGAAACAAGTGATGAGAGGGGTAGAGGTCAAAGGAGGAAAGGTAGATCTCAGTAGCATCAGCATACGGATTGGAAGTAAAAAGAGCTGATGAGTTCACCTAAAGAGGACATATAGATGGAGAATAGGAGAGGTTCAAGAACAGAACCTTGGGAGGGGGGGACACCAACTGTGAGTGGAAGTTAGGGAGGAGGTTGAGCCATGAGAGGAGATGGAGAAGGAATGGTCAGATAAGTAGGAGGACAGCCAGGAGAGGGCAGTCTCTACGTAGACCAATTGAGTAAAGGATTTGCAGGATGAGATATGTTATATTTCTTAATTTTTTTTAATCACTTCTAGTGTTCATGGTCCTCTTCACCTGCCCTGCACTATTTATTAGTGAATGGATTGGTTGCATTCTCATAAATATTAATTACTATTATTATTATTATTCCACCAGTGGTTTTGCTAATTGTTACAGAATTGTGAGGCTATGTTCTTTAAGATATTGGCATGGCTGATTAAAGAACTGTGTGCATGTAATATGGCTGTTTAATATATTTGAATTGTTTTATTATGCCCAGTACTGTACTTCTGTCATGTTGAGCTAAGCTGTGGCCAATTGGGTGTACATTTATTATCTGGGCTGGATGGCTTCATGCCAGATAGCAGAATGGTGGGA
This sequence comes from Pseudophryne corroboree, assembly GCF_028390025.1. NCBI lineage: Eukaryota > Metazoa > Chordata > Amphibia > Anura > Myobatrachidae > Pseudophryne > Pseudophryne corroboree. Next base: position 646,822,371 of record NC_086445.1, read on the forward strand.
TACTACTGCTAAGATCCTTAGATTTTTGAGGACTATTCTTCAAACTCCGCAAACTTCAAACTGTGTCTTTCTTTATATAAATTTTACATTCGCTAGAAAATGTTATGTTTCATGTACTGATCACTCTAGGGTAGGGCATTTCTTTGCATGCCTGCACATGAGGATGGGGTGTGGACTCATGGCATGCCCCCTGTTTGGGCATGCCCAGCATTTCGGAGGTACTGGACTGCCCCCATGCTCTCTCTGCACTGTGAGTAGATACCGTATGCATGCACTAAACTGCAACTTTTCCCACCCGTGGGACACTGCGGCCCATGGATGGGAGCTGCAGGCGGTTTCAGCAGGGCACATTTTGTAATTTTAAAATCGGGCAGGGCACAGCACCCAACTGAAGCAGCCTAGCAGGATTATGCAGGAGTATAGGCCATTATTCAGTGTTGTATGCAAACCCAAGGATGTGAGCTCTGCAGATGGGAATACATATGTTTTACCAGTGGCCAGGATCCCGGCTGTGATGATCCCGATAGCGGGATCCCGGCCACCAGTATGCCGTCAGCGGTGCGAGTGCAAGAAAGCCACTTGTGCTGTGCTCGCCGCAGCCAAAGAGGGAAAAAACCTGTAGTGCCGGAATTCCGGTGGCGGCATTTCACCGCCGGCTTCATCATTGTGACCACCGGGGTCCCGACGGGCGGTCTCGTGATCGCCTCCTCTGCAGATGCGCAGGATCTAGACTGCACATGTGCAAGTTTTTCTGTGAGATTACTAGCAGTACACCCAAGCTGTTTGACATGGTGCTGCCATTTGGGGGCTGAACAGGGGGCGGCAATGGAGAACGTTTTTTAAAAAGGTGGCTTGTTGTCCCTGTTTTGTCAGTGTCGAGGTAGGTTCTGTGTCTTCCAATGCAGATTTCCTAGCGCTTGCTACTGCAAAGCTTACAACTCTGAATCTGGCCGATAATGCATGATATCACTAACTCCCCCCCCCCCCCCCCCCCACCCAATAATAATAATAAGATAAAATAAAATAGAAAAACATACAGTACACAAAAATGTGCTTCATCTAGTTACTAGAGAAATGGAAGTATGAGAACTGTTCTTTATAATTTTGTTTATTCTTCGGGGTCCATGGTCTACACAGGGATAATCCTTAACCTTCGGGTATGATCTGTTGGAGACCAGGACTGGTACCAAACAATAAAGCTTTGTGAGGCTCCCAAGATGCAGTGGCCTCCTCTGCCTTCATACGCTGCCAACATGCTCAGGCACATCAGTTTTATATGGTGTCAGCTTGGTGCTGGTCATGCTGAACAAGGGCTGCACACTTTTCTTTTTTAACTTTTTACTGAGCGATCAGCGTCTGCTAGTCCAACTGGAAGCCAGCACTGAAGCTCCTACACACCCACCGGGCCGCGACACCACAACTGGGTGTGTGATTTCGTTGGGACCCCTGGCACAATCCTCACTCGCAGAGTCGCAAGGGCACCCTGGACTGCAGCTGGATCACTGGGAGACCCGTAAGGCAGGTTCCCACTTTTGAGACACGTGGATTGTGCAGTCCGTTTACCGCTGACCTGGGGAGAGGGTCAGCGATGCTGAGGTGCTCCTAGACCACCATGTAATGTACACTGGCGCATGGGATACAGACAGGTCAGGAGAACCGGTGGTGACATTCGGCATAGGGGAGGTCAGCGATTCCCCTGCGGCCGCTCTCCCAGCCCATGGCACCATTCTACAGCGGTCTTCCCGCCCTGGGCTGCTCATTCCTCACCTTCCTCCACAGAGAGACGCTGGTCAGTCATTACCTTGCTCTGCAGGTCTCCAGGTCTCCAGGAGTGGTGGGCAGTATATTCCTGTATACCTCTATCACATAGGTTATACAAAGCTGTGCATCCTAACAAGCCTCTTCTACAGAGCAGGGTTGTTGCTACCAGTGCTCATCGCAGTTAAATTGTTTATACTGTCTTCTATGTGACTTATGCTAGTACTGCTGCATGCTTCCATCTTCTCTCCGATATTGCTTTCCCTTTTCTCCCTAAAATGTGTTTAGGGTTACATTGGCCACACTGTACTGTATATTGTAATTTCTGCAGCGGGGTACACTGTGCTCCACAGGGAATACATCGGGGTGCAGAGTTGGCTCTTGATCCGAGGCACCAACAGGCTAAAGCTAGTGTTCCCGCCCTGGAGCTGCATTTCACTGTCCCTCACTCCCTGACTGAGATTTCAGCGCCATTTTCTCACATAGCTGCGTCTGGTCTCCGGGACTGCTAGGCTAAGTCTCCTCTGTAAATCCGCCTGCCTCATCAGCGCTGTGATTTTACGGTCACTTAAGTATTCTACATGTCATTTTAGACAGTGTTAGTTATGAATAAGTGTGCTTCTGCCTGAACATTTAGTACAAGTGTTCTGAGATATACATCCAATATCTACTGTGCATTGTTATATCTGTGTATACATATATTTATATGTGATTTTACTATTCCGGTGCAGTTTTAATGTTTGTCTGAATTAATTTCTGCATTGTAACTGTGACTGAGTGTGCCTGTAGCTGCTGTGTGGATTTCATTAGTGTATCCCACCTACTGCTATCACTGTATTCTGTACCCTGAGGAGCTAGGTGCGCCAGGGTCTCATTATTTGCAGCTATTGTTTTTGTCTGGCTGTTTTGTACTGTTTAGCTCTGCGGCTACTACTATCATGCCTACCATGCAGGGCGGGAAATCCGCGGACACTTTAGCATCATGCAGGACGTGCACCACGGATTTACCTGAGGGGGAAGTTATAACTGATAATTTGTGTACTGGGTACCATACGTCTCCCAGTCAGCCCACAGCTCCCGTAGTCACTCAGTAGCCACCTTGGAAAGCATTTTCCAGAATGTTGCATACGCTGGTGTCACGTCTTACGCCCCCTGTGGGACCTCCTGTGCCATTACAATCATAGATTGTCCATGTAGTTAATCCACCCTGGGCAGACGCTCTGTCTATCCAGATACAGCAATTAAAACTATCTTTGGTGGTACAACAGCCTACCTCACGCCCCGCTGGGGTCAAGAGGTCATCTAGGCGGGCCGCTTCCTCCTCACAATCCACTAACATTTCAGATAATTCTTCTGATGAGGATGGGGAATATACTAATCCGTCGGACACTGAATCAGTTGCTTCTGATGAGGAACCTACAACTCAGGTTGATGTCCCTGACCTAGTGGAGGCTATTAAGCTGATTCTACAAATTGATGATGAGGTAGATCCCACTACTGTGTCTAAAAAACCTGATAAGTTTAAACGTCAGAAGGTTGCTAAAGTAGTCTTATCGTATTCTGACCATTTAATTGACATATACGTCAGGAATCCTGGTCTTCTCCGGGAAATAAATTCTCCCTGTCTAAAAAGATGCTAGCTCGTTATCCTATCCCTGCTGAGTTGAGTAACAAATGGGAAAATCCACCACCAGTAGACTCTCATGTCGCCCGTCTTGTGGTTTCATCTACTCTGCCTACTCCCACTGTCACCTCACTGAAGGAGTCGACGGATAAGCATGTGGAGGGATGCCTGAAGTCTATTTACTTCCTTACCAGGGCTGTACATAGACCCACTATAGCAGCCTCCAGGGCCACTAAAGGAATTGGAGCATGGATTCAGGCATTGGAGGAAGAGCTACCTCAGGATATATCTGACACTGCCAGACAATATCTGTCTCACATTACTACTGCCTCCCACTATATTCAGGAGGCGTTCTCGGAGGCAGGTGTTATGGCGGCCAAGGCATCTACCACGTCTATGCTGACTCGGCGTATTCTGTGGACGTGGACTCCAAAAAGACCCAGGAGGTCCTCCCTTTTAAGGGAGACATCCTCTTTGGGGAGGATTTGAACAAAATTGTGACTGACTTGGCATCTGCCAAAACTGCGTTTTTCCCAAGTACTAATCATTCCGCTCCGAAGGCTAAGAGCACCACTTTTCGTTCCTTTCGTCCTCCAGGAAAAGCAAAGGGTCAAACGTACCCGAGATAGGCTCGTAAACAATCCTGGGCTGCCCGTCAGTCTGCTTCTGAACAGGACAAGCCCGCTGCATGATGGGACGGGCCTCCTCTGGGGGAATCCCAGGGTGGGAGTCCGACTTCTACAATTCGCCCAGGTCTGGTTAAAGACCACTTCAGATGCATGAGTGCGAGAAGTTGTCTCTCACAGGTACGCAGTCTCTTTCAAGAGACGTCCTCCTCACCAGTTCTGCACGACGGTTCTTCCTTTGGATCTGTTGAAAGTGCGGGCTCTACACCTGGTTGTACGATCCCTCCTGGACACTGGAGTGGTAGTGCCGATACCTCTGTCCCAGATAGGCAGCGGATACTTTTCGACTCTGCTTCTAGTCCCGAAACCCAACGGGTCCTTCTGGCCTATACTCAATCTCAAATCTTTGAACAAATTTGTGAGAGTGTCCAAATTCCGTATGGAAACCCTGCGTTCTATTGTGCTGGCCATGGAACCCGAGGACTATACAGTATGATATCCCTGGACATACAGGATGTTTACCCGCATATACCTATTGCCATTTCGCATCAGCAATATCTTCAGTTTGCTATTGGCAACCTACATTATCAATTCCAGGCTCTGCCATTTTAATTAGCCATGGCCCCTCGGATTTTCACCAAGGTCATGGCCGTGATGACGGCTTTTCTCTGCCGTCAGGGTATCGGGATCCTGTCGTATCTGGACAACTTGCTGATCCTGGCGAACTCCCAAGAGGTACTGCTCCGTCATCTGGAACTGACGGTACAGTTTCTACAAGCCCACGGTTGGCTCATTAACTGGAAGCAGTCCTAGCTGGTCCCTGCGCGGAGCATGGTACACCTGAGGGCACTGCTGGACACACACAGCCAAAGACTGTTTCTGTCTCTGGAGAATGTCCTGAAACTTCAGGACAGGATCAGATGCTTCCTTTCTTGCCCACGAGTGTCGATAGACACGGCAATGCAAGTACAAGACCTCATGGTGTCGGCTTTTGACATGGTAGAGTACGCTCAATTTCATTCCCGCCCTCTGCAGAGGTTGATCCTTTCTAAGTGGGATGGCCTGCCTCATCGGATCAGGTCTCAAATGATCTCCCTGACTCTGGAGGTCCATCTGTCACTGAGCTGGTGGCTACGGGACCGACAGCTGAGCAGGGGCCGTACCTTCTGGATCCCCGACTGGGTCCTACTGACTACGGATGCCAACCTGCGGGGTTGGGGCACGGTGCTGGATCAACACTGTCTCCAAGGTCGGTGGACCTCCCAATAAACATTCTGGAATTGCAAGCAGTGTTAAATGCCTTGACTCTTACCCTGCCTCTGATACAGAACAGGCCTGTTCAAGTACAATCCGACAACGCCACCACGGTGGCATACATAAATCATCAAGGCGGCACTCGAAGCCGCATGGCAATGTTGGAAGTGTCAAAAAAACCTTCATTGGGCGGAACACCATCTGCCAGCAATATCGTCAGTGTTCATTCCGGGAGTCCTCAACTGGCAAGCGGACTTCCTCAGTCGTCAGGACGTTCACGCCGGAGAGTGGAGCCTTCATCTGGAAGTCTTTCAACTCCTAGTGGACAAGTGGGACCTACCAGATGTGGACCTGATGGCGTCTCAACACAATCACAAGGTTCCGGTCTTCGGATCAAGGTCAAGAGATCCTCCAGCATGGTTCGTGGACACACTGGCGATTCCATGGAACTTTTGGCTGCCATACATGTTCCCTCCAGTGTCACATCTGCCCAGGGTACTATGAAAGTTCAAGAAGGAGGAATACTAACTCTAGTCGCTCCAGCGTGGCCCAGACGGGATTGGTTCTCAGACCTGCAGGGTCTATCGATAAGAGCATCTTCTTCTACTTCCTCAATCCCCAGACGTCCTCGTTCAGGGCCCTTGTGTCCACACGGACCTGGCCAGGCTGGCTTTGACGGCGTGGCTCTTGAAGCTTCACTCCTGAGGGCCAAAGGATTCTCAGAGGCGGTTATCCAAACTATGCTGAAGGCCCGTAAACCAGCTTTTGGCACGGATTTTTTGTGTGGTCTGGAATTCTTACTTCACCTGATGTGCTGCTAAGAAGTACAATGCATACAAATTCAGAACTGCCAGACCTTTGGCTTTTCTGCAACAAGGTCTAGACTTAGGCCTTCGCCTGGCCTCCCTCAAGGTTCATATATCTGCCTTGTCGGTATGGTTTCAGAGAAAAATTGCGTCTATTCCTGACGTTCATACTTTCACTCAGGGTGTTTTTTACGGATTTAGCCTCCCTATGTCCCTCCTGTGGCTCGACGGGATCTGTCTGTTGTGTTGAATGCCCTACAAGAGTCTCCATTTGAACCTCTTGAGTCTGTGGACCTTAAATATTTTACGCTTAAGGTCGTGTTTCTGCTGGCTATTGCCTCTGCTAGGAGGGTGTCTCACTTAGACGCTTTGTCCTGTCGTCCACCCTTTCTGATTTTTCACAGTGACCTGGCAGTTCTTAGAACTCGCCCTGGTTATTTACCTAAGGTGGTGTCATCTTTCCGTCTTAACCAAGAGATTGTAGTTCCGGCTATTATCTCTTCTGGTTTGTCCTCCAAAGAGCGGCCTTTGGATGTGGTACGGGCTCTCCGTATTTATGTGGAGAGGACTGCCTCTCTCAGTAGATCCGATGACCTTTTAGTTCTTTTTGGTTTTCACAAACGTGGCTGGCCTGCGTATAAGCAAACATTGGCCAGATGGATTAGAATGTTGATTGCACAAGCTTATACACAGGCTGGTCTTCCAGCTCCTGCTGCTATTAAAGACCATTCTACTTGGTCTGTTGGACCTTCGTGGGCGGCCCGCCGAGGCGTGTCCGCTGATTATTTGGGCGAGGTGGCTATGTGGTCCTCAGAGAACACGTTCATTAGGTTCTATGCCTTTGATACTTCCGCCTCCCAGGATGCTTCCTTTGGACGCCGTGTTCTTGTGCCCGCTATGGTGCCTCCCCTCCCATGAGAACTGCTTTAGGACATCCCCAATGTATTCCCTGTGAAACACAGTCTACCCTGCTGCAGAATAGGAGATTTATGGTAGACTTATCATAGCTAAATCTCTTTCTGAGAGGTACACTGGGTTCCACAGGGCACCCATCCTGACGCACATAGCTTCTTTGGGTTTGTATGGCATTAGCAGCTGGTCCCTCCTCCTGTCGTGAGAATGTGGTTCTATGGGGGTCATTCCGAGTTGATCGCTAGATAAAAATGTTCGCTGCACAGCGATTTAGTGAAAATGCAGCACTTCTGCGCATGCGCGACGTACTTTCACAATGGGCGATGTATTTTTACAAAAGGTCTAGCGAAGCTATTCAGTCGCACTGCTGGCCGCAGAGTGATTGACATGAAGTGGGCGTTTCTGGGTGTCAACTGACCGTTTTCAGAGAGTGTTCGAAAAACGCAGGCGTGGCTGGGCGAATGCAGGGCGTGTTGGTGACATCAAATCCGGAACTGAACAGTCTGAAGTGATCGCAAGCTAGGAGTAGGTCTGGAGGTACTCTGAAACTGCACAATTTTTTTTTGTAGTCGCTCTGCGATCCTTTCGTTCGCACTTCTGCTAAGCTAAAATACACTCTCAGAGGGCGGCGGCTTAGCATTTGCACGACTGCTAAAAACTGCTAGCGAGCGATGATCTCGGAATGACCCCCTATGTGACTAACATCTGCCATCTCTTTTACCTGCTACTGCATTGGACTGGTTAACGAAACTGAGCTCCAGTGTCCGGAGGCGGGGTTATAGAGGAGTCGGTGCAAGGCATCCTGGGAACAGTCAAAGCTTTAGCCTGTTGGTGCCTCGTATCAAGATCCAACTCTACACCCCAATGTATTCTCTGTGGAAACCAGGGACGTGAGGTGAGCTAAATAGCTCAGGAGGCACTGGCTAGCCCCAGAGCCAGATTTACATGCAATTTATGAGCCAAAGCGTACATCTGGGCATTCTACACAGGTGCAGCAGTGTAAACTCCTGGAAATTTGGTGAGTTTTGAACAGAGATGTGCGGAAAAGATAGGCAGTTGAGGCACTGCCTCCCCTGCCTTAGACTTTTTACTCCAGAATTTTGGATATAAAATTATTAGAATAATGCAAAGAAGATATTTCTAACATATTCTTTGTATTTTTTTATATACTTTTCTCTGACGTCCTAGTGGATGCTGGGGACTCCGTAAGGACCATGGGGAATAGACGGCTCCGCAGGAGACTGGGCACATCTAAAGAAAGATTTAGGACTATCTGGTGTGCACTGGCTCCTCCCCCTATGACCCTCCTCCAAGCCTCAGTTAGATTTCTGTGCCCGGCTGTGCTGGATGCACACTAGGGGCTCTCCTGAGCTCCTAGGAAGAAAGTGTTTGTTAGGTTTTTTATTTTCAGTGAGACCTGCTGGCAACAGGCTCACTGCATCGAGGGACTAAGGGGAGAAGAAGCGAACCTACCTAAGTGGTGGTAGCTTGGGCTTCTTAGGCTACTGGACACCATTAGCTCCAGAGGGATCGAACACAGGACCCGACCTCGTCGTCCGTTCCCGGAGCCGCGCCACCGTCCCCCTTACAGAGCCAGAAGCAAGAAGGTGGTCCGGAAAATCGGCGGCTGAAGACTTCGGTCTTCTCCAAGGTAGCGCACAGCACTGCAGCTGTGCGCCATTGCTCCTCATGCACACCACACACTTCGGTCACTGATGGGTGCAGGGCGCTGGGGGGGGGGGCGCCCTGAGCAGCAATACTGACACCTTGGCTGGCAAACTGGCACCATATATAGCCCCAGAGGCTATATAGGTGCTTTTTAGCCCCTGCCAGAATCCATAAAAATGCGGGAGAAAGTCCGCGAAAAAGGGGCGGAGCTATCTCCTTCAGCACACTGGCGCCATTTTTCCCTCACAGCTCCGTTGGAGGGAAGCTCCCTGGCTCTCCCCTGCAGTCAATACACTACAGAAAGGGTTAAAAAGAGAGTGGGGGCACAATTTAGGCGCAGTATACAATATATATAGGCAGCTATAAGGGAAAACACTCTTATATGTGATATCCCTGTGATAAATAGCGCCCTGGTGTGTGCTTGCATACTCTCCCTCTGTCTCCCCAAAGGGCTTTGTGGGGTCGTGTCCTCTGTCAGAGCATTCCCTGTGTGTGTGCTGTGTGTCGGTACGACTGTGTCGACATGTATGAGGAGGATAATGATGTGGAGGCGGAGCGAATGCCTGTAAATGTGATGTCACCCCCTGCGGGATCGACACCGGTGTGGTTGGACTTATGGAAGGATTACGTGAAAGTGTCAACTCCTTACACAAAAGGTCGACGACACAGAACAGCCGGCTACTCAGCTTGTGCCTGTTCCAGCGTCTCAAATGTCATGGGGGGCTCTAAAAACGCCCGCTACCTCAGATGGCAGAAACAGATGTCGACACGGATACCGACTCCAGTGTCGACGACGATGAGACTAGTGTACCCTCCAAATAGGTCCACCCGTTACATGATTGAGGCAATGAAAAATGTATTACACATTTATGATAATACCCCAGGTACCACATAAAAGGGTATTATGTTTGGTGAGAGAAAACTACCAGTAGTTTTTCCTGCATCTGAGAAATTAAATGAGGTGTGTGAGGAAGCGTGGTCTTCCCCCGGTAAGAAATTGATCATTTCTAAACGGTAATTGGCAGCGTACCCTTTCCCGCCAGAGGATAGGTCACGTTGGGAAACACCCCATAGGATAGATACAGCGCTTACACGCTTATCAGAAAAGGTGGCACTACCGTCTCCGGATACGGCCGCCCTGAAGGAACCTGCTGATGAAAAGCAGGGGGTTACCCTAAAAGATATAGTCAAACACTCGGGCATTATATTGCGACCAGCCATTGCTTCGGCATGGATGTGCAGTGCTCCCGCTGCGTGGTCAGATTCCCTGTCGGAAAATTACTATGGATAGGGACAATATTTTGCTGACAATAGAGCATATAAAAGACGTGGTCTTATACATGCGTGATGCACAGAGGGATATTTGCCGGCTGGCATCAAAAATAAGCGCTAGGTCCATTGCCGCCAGACGGGGGTTATGGACTCGGCAATGGTCAGGCGATGCCGACTCGAATCGGCACATGGAAGTTTTGCCCTATAAGGGGGTAAAACTGTTGGGGGATGGTCTTTCAGACCTCGTTTCCACAGCTACTGCTGGGAAATCGACTTTTTTGCCACAGGCTACCCCACAACAAAAGAAAGCACCGTATCATCAAGTACAGTCCTTTCGGCCCCAGAAAAGCAAGAGGGCTAGAGGCTCATCCTTTCTGCCGAGAGGCAAAGGTAGAGGAAAAAGCTGCAGCACACAGCTAGTTCCCAAGAGCAGAAGTCCTCCCTGCGTCCGGTAAGTCCACAGCATAACGCTGGGGCTGCTCAGGCGGACCCTGGTACAGTGGGGGCCCGTCTCAGAAATTTCAGCGCCCAGTGTGCTCTCTCACATGGATACCTGGGTCCTTCAAGTAGTATCTCAGGGGTACAGGCTGGAGTTCGAGACGTTCTTCCCCCCGCCGTTTCCTAAAATCTGCCTTACCGGCACCTCCCTCTGCCAGGGAGGCGGTGTTGGTGGCTATTCAACACTATAATCACAACAAGTGATTGTCAAGGTGCCCCTCCTTCAGCAAGGAAGGGGTTACTATTCCACAATGGTTGTGGTACCGAAACAGAACGGTTCGGTGAGACCCATCTTAAAATTAAAATACTTGAACTTTTATATCAGAAGATTCAAGTTCGAGATGGAATCGCTCAGGGCGGTTATTACGAGCCTGGACGAGGGGGATTACAGGGTCTCCCTGGACATCAAGGATGCGTACCTGCATGTCCCCATTTACCCTCCTCACCAGGAGTACCTCAGATGTGTGGTACAGGACTGTCACTATCAGTTCCAGACGCTGCCGTTGGAGTTGTCCACGGCACAGAAGGTTTTTACCAAGGTAATGGCCGAAATGATGATACTCCTTCGCAAGAAGGAAGTTTTTATTATCCCGTACTTGGACGATCTCCTGATAAAGGCGAGGTCCAAAGAACAGTTGGTAGTGGGGGTAGCACTCTCTCGGGAAGTGCTACAACAGCACGACTGGATTCTCAATATTCCAAAGTCACAGCTGGTCCCGACGACACGTCTTCTGTTCCTGGGAATGATTCTGGACACAGACCAGAAAAGAGTGTTTCTTCCAGTGGAAGCACACGAGTCCTGAAAAAAAAATGGTAGCTTCGTACGAAGCATAATTCCATTCGGAAGGTTCCACGCAAGGACGTTCCAGTGGGACCTGTGGGACAAATGGTCCGGGTCCCATCTACAGATACAACAGCGGATAACCCTGTCGGCAAGAAACAGGGTGTCGCTGCTGTGGTGGCTGCAGAGGGCTCATCTACTAGAGGGCCGCAGATTCGGAATACAGGACTGGGTCCTGGTGACCACGGAGGCCAGCCTTCGGGGCTGGAGTGCAGTCACACAGGGAAGAAATTTCCAAGGAGATTTCGCTTCACATAATAATTCTGGAGCTAAGGGCCATTTACAATGCCCTAAGCCAAGCAGGGCCCCTGCTTCAGAACCAGCCGGTACTGATCCAATCAGACAACATCACGGCGGTCGCCCATGTAAACAGACAGGGCGGCACAAGAAGCAGGATGGCGATGGCAGAAGCCACAAGGATTCTCCGATGGGCGACCTACACCCTGGAGAATGGGGACTTCTTCCAGAAGTTTTCCAAATGCGGGTAAACCGTTGGGAATGACCACGGGTGGACATGATGGCGTCCCGCCTCAACAAAAAGTTGAAAAGATATTGCGCCAGGTCAAGGGACCCTCAGGCGATCGCTGTGGACGCTCTAGTGACACCGTGGGTGTACCAGTCGGTTTATGTGTTTCCTCCTCTACCTCTCATACCCAGGGTACTGAGAATAATAAGAATGCGAGGAGTGAAAACCATACTCGTGGTTCCGGATTGGCCAAGAAGAGCTTGGTACCCGGAACTTCAAGAGATGCGGGCAGAGGACCTTTGGCCTCTGCCGCTCAGACAAGACCTGCTGCAGCAGGGACCCTGTCTGTTCCAAGACTTACCGCGGCTGAGTTTGACGGCATGGCGGTTGAACACCGCATCCTAAAGGAAAAGGGTATTCCGGAGGAAGTCATCCCTACCCTGATCAAAGCCAGGAAGGATGTCACCGCAAGACATTATTACCGCATTTGGCGGAAATATGTTGCTTGGTGTGAGGCCATGGAGGCCCCGAAGGAGGAATTTCAACTGGGTCGATTCCAACACTTCCTGCAAGCAGGGGTGACGTTGGGCCTCAAATTGGGGTCCATCAAGGTCCAGATTTCGGCTCTGTCGATTTTCTTCCGGAAAGAACTGGCTTCACTGCCTGAAGTTCAGACTTTTGTCAAAGGAGTTCTGCATATTCAGCCTCGTTTTGTGCCCCCAGTGGCACCTTGGGATCTCAATGTGGTTTTGGCATTCCTGAAATCACATTGGTTCGAACCACTTAAGACTGTGGAATTAAAATATCTCACGTGGAAAGTGATCATAAGATGGATAGGGCAGAATTGAGGACTCGTCCTCAGTTTCTCCCAAAGGTGGTCTCAGCTTTTCACTTGAACCAACCTATTGTGGTGCCTGCGGCTACTAGGGACTTGGAGGATTCCAAGTTGCTGGACGTAGTCAGGGCCCTGAAAATTTATGTTTCCAGGACGGCTGGAGTCAGAAAAACTGACTCGCTGTTTATCTTGTATGCACCCAACAAGCTGGGTGCTCCTGCTTCTAAGCAGTCTATTGCGCACTGGATTTGTAGCACTATTCAGCTGGCGCATTCTGCGGTAGGATTACCGCAGCCTAAATCAATAAAAGCCCATTCCACAAGGAAGGTGGGGTCATCTTGGGCGGCTGCCCGAGGGGTCTCGGTTTTACAACTTTGCCGAGCAGCTACTTGGTCAGGGGCAAACACGTTTGCTAAATTCTACAAATTTGATTCCCTGGCTGAGGAGGACCTGGAGTTCTCTAATTCGGTGCTGCAGAGTCATCCGCACTCTCCCGCCCGTTTGGGAGCTTTGGTATAATCCCCATGGTCCTTACGGAGTCCCCAGCATCCACTAGGACGTCAGAGAAAATAAGATTTTACTCACCGGTAAATCTATTTCTCGTAGTCCGTAGTGGATGCTGGGCGCCCATCCCAAGTGCGGATTGTCTGCAATACTTGTACATAGTTATTGTTACAAAAATCGGGTTTTGTTGTGAGCCATCTCTTCAGAGGCTCCAATTGTTATCATACTGTTAACCGGGGTTCCTATCACGTGTTATATAGTGTGATTGGTGTGGCTGGTATGAGTCTTACCCGGGATTCAAAATCCTTCCTTATTGTGTCAGCTCTTCCGGGCACAGTTCCTAACTGAGGCTTGGAGGAGGGTCATAGGGGGAGGAGCCAGTGCACACCAGATAGTCCTAAATCTTTCTTTAGATGTGCCCAGTCTCCTGCGGAGCCGTCTATTCCCCATGGTCCTTACGGAGTCCCCAGCATCCATTACGGACTACGAGAAATAGATTTACCGGTGAGTAAAATCTTATTTATACAGTCAAAACCCTGGTGCAAATGTTAGTATGACAGTAAAGACTCTGCCTCACCCCACCGCACGTCGGTGGTGGAAATCAGTGTACCGTGCAGAAAGAGATTTAACTATGGTAAGTCTACCATAAATCTCCTTTTGTGTGCACACTTTATCACATAATGGGGGTCATTCCGACCCGTTTGCACGCAGCAGTTTGTCGCTGCGGGTCTGGAATGCGCATGCACAGCCTGCACACGCGCATCGTTGCCCGGCAACAGGGGTCGCCGGGTTACGACACGGATTGCGAAGAAAGCGGTCACAGCGGCGGCCACAAGAAGATTGACAGAAGAAGGCATTCCTGGGCGTCACCAGACCGTTGGCGGCCATTTTCGGGGAGTGGTGGAGAAAACTCAGGAGTGGTCAGAAGAACGGAGGGTGGATGTCTGACCTCATAGCCGGGACCTGCATCGCTTGAGCCGTCGCACAGGGTAAATAGGTCTAGGGCTAGTCTCCTTTTACATAAAACCTTTTTTAGCTTAGCAGGGCTGCACAAGCTTTCGCAGCCCTGCTAAGCTAAAAAACACTCCCCCATAGACGTGGACTAGTTGATCGCACCAGTAGCAAAAAGTTGCTGGCTGCGATCAATTCGGAATGACCACCATTATCCCTGTTACACTCTGCACATTGCTATAATTGTATGTGTTCCTGGTATTTCTGCTATGTCTAACAAGTCTAAGACCAAGCAGTCAGGCACTTCTACAACAGTAGCATGTAATACCTTTAACACAGAGGTTTTACCTCAAGAACTGTCAGTGCACAACCTGTTTTGTGCCTCCTAGCATCTTAGCCCCTTCAGCACTGGTACAAGAACCCCCATGGGCATTGTTCACTACGTTGCTGACAAAAATTGCTGACCATATTGCTACCCCACTTGTGGCTTCCCCTATGGCTATACCACAATCATTGCAGTCCTCACTGGCTCCCTCTATGGGATTTCCACATTCAATACAACCTTTTTATCAGGCAAATGAAGCCCCACCAATCCTTACTACATGGTTGGACTCATTCTCTAGTTCTTTATAGAGTTTGGCTGCTTTTCAACACATTATGTAGGATCAAGGTAGATTGCCTGCAGCCTCTACTTCTAACCGGCCTATGCCTTCCTCACAATTTACCCCCCACTCTGATTCTGAAGATTCATTAGTTTCTTTTGAGCAGGATGAGGTTTCAGATGCTGAATCCCTCTCGGGGAAGGAGGGAGCCACACCTAAATTTAATGTGGCTACTTAATGTGGCTTCTTTCATTAGGGAAGTGAAGTTGTCACTTCAGCTAGAAGATGATGAACCAGTCCCTACTACTACCGACCCTCTGCCTAAACGGCAGAAAGTAGTTCTAGAAATTTACTGTCCCTATGAAGCTCAGCTCCTTTTATCCGCTACCACAAGCGGATTGTACAAAGTGGTGGCTGCTCATGTGAAACAATTAGTTAAAAGTTCGGCACTCCTTATCCCTACAACTCCCTTGGAATCGGCGTGATCCCGGGATTTAGGGCCAAAAACGGCTGGGATTAAATCCCGGGGATTGAGGGTGCAGCATTGAGCATTCTCAGGACACTCTGACGCTGCCCGGCTTCCTCCTCCCAGCTCCCCAGCGCAGCTTGATGTGCAGTGAGAGGTCATGTTGCGCCATCACATGCCGCTGGGAGTCGCCGAAAGAGAGCAGCTGATGTGTCCCACCCGCTCACTTCCGGTGTATGATGAGTTTTGTGTGCAGTGCGAGCAGGGTGGGACAAGGAGGTCGGCCACACAGGGAAAAGCCAATCCCGTGTATCCTGGAATTGACTATTTTTCAATCCTGATACCTAGGATTGAAAAAATTGCCTCAAATTAGCCTCCATAATCCCTAAGGCACTGAGTTGTGTCTCAAGTCTATGTACTCCCTCACAGGAGCAACGGCTAGATTGACTACTGCTACAGCCTGGGTGGCTAAGGCCAGAGAGACTTGTGCAGACAACCTTGAATAAAGTTTCACCTCTGATCCCACCAAGGACCTGTTGACTCTAATCAATAGTATTAGAGATGAAGCCTATTACATTGGACAGGCAGCTCTGGACACAGTCCTATTGTTCCCTAAGGCTTCAGCTGTTTCCTTTGCAGCTCACCGCATTGTGTGGCACTGATTTTGAAAAGCATATTCAGAGGCAGAGGCGGTCCTGGAAGTCTTGCCATACACAGGCAACAGTGGCGTATTTATAATGGGTGCAGTGTGTGCGGTGCACATAGGTCCCTGGGTCCAGAGGGGGCCCACACCACACATACTGCACCAGTTTCTTCTTTACTTACTTGTCTGGTGTCCATCAGTGAGGTGATTCAAAGTACCCTCCAGGCTCAAAAACCAACCTCAGCTTGCACTTATTACCGGATTTGGCACTCCTACTTCCAGTGGTGTACTCTTCGGAACTACGCCCTTAGGGTGCTCCGTATCCCTAAGTTATTGGCTTTTCTGCAGACAGGTCTTACCAGGGGTCTTCGTTTGGCTACTCTCAAGGTCAAGGTCTCAACTTTGTCCATCTGGTTCCAGAAGAGGCTGGCTCCCCTACCGCATGTGTGTGCCTTCTTCAGGGGTCCTCCGGATACACCCTCCTTTTGTGCCTCCGATAGCTCCTTGGGATCTGTCCTTGGTGCTTTGGGCCTTACAGCACAGTCCGTTTGTACCTCTGGAGACAGTTGGCATCAAATGGCTCCCCGCCAAGACTCCTTTTCTGCTGGCTTTTGCCTCAGCCCGTAGAGTCTCTGACTTTTGTCGCTCCCTGTTTCTGATATTCCACCTGGACCGGGCAGTCCTTTGGACTAAACGTGGATACCTACCTAAGGTAGTGTCTAAATTTCATATCAAGGAACCAACTGTGGTACTGGTTTTCCAGCAACTTGGTCTCTCACCGGAGGAAGCTTCGTTGGACTTGGTCTCTCACCGTAGGAAGCTTCATTGGATTAGGATCTCTGTGGAGCAAACTAATTCAGTTAGAAAAGCAGATTCCTTATTTATCCTCTATGGATTCCATCAGCAGGGCTGGCCAACCAATAAACAAACATTGGCACGTTGGCTTTGCATGACCATCTCACAGACTTACACACAGGCTTATCTGCCTGTTCCGAATGCAGTATCTGCTCATTCTACTTGCTCTGTGGGTCATTCGTGACCAGCACGCCGGGCAGCGTCTGCTGAACAATTATGCAAGGGTGCTACTTAGCCTTTTGCCCACACATTTCTTAGGTTCTATACCTTTGATACGTTTGGCTCTCAATATGCAATCTTTCAGCTTAGGAGTGTTCCCTCCCTATAACAACTGCTTTGGGACATCCAAAGATTATGGATTAACCCTGTGGAGACCATGGATCCCCAAGAAGAAAAGAAAGAGTTATTGTAAAACTTAAGTTCATTAACTCTTTCTTTGAGGTCCATGGGATCCACAGGGTGCCCACCCTGACGCACCACGCTCCTGTCGTTTGCCTTTCGGTCACCAGTTCCCTTCGCTTCTCTGAGAGTGTGATTTTCTGTGTGTACCATACTTTCTTCTCTCCTATCTCCAGCTCCTGCTTTGGGGTTGTTAACTAAAACTGATGTGCCTGAGCATGGGGGCGGGGTATGAGGGCAGAGAGGCCCACTGCGTCTTGGGAGCCTCCTGGTCTCCACCAGATCATGCCCAAGGTTAAGGATTAACTCTGTGGATATCATGGACCTCGAAGAAAAAGAGATAACGAAGGTAAGTTTTACCATAACTCTTCTTCTTTTCTTGGTATTGGTAATTCCACTTTAAACACTGACCACGTTATTAAAGTATGTGTTACATTTGGCACTGAAATTGTACTTTCATGTAACTATTGCAGTTCAGTATTTTGATAATGCTTTTATTTACTTGTTTTTTTTTTTTTCTGCTTCAGGTGTTGACCAAAATCCGCTCTGGTCACAGAGCAAATATCTTTAGTGCAAAGTTCCTTCCACTTACAAATGACAAGTGCATTATATCGTGCTCAGGAGATGGAGTTATTTACCTCACAAATATTGAAAAAGATGCAGAGACAAATAGACAGTGCCGATTTACATGTCATTATGGGACTGCATATGAGGTTTGTAATAGCAAATTAAGATATATATATATATATATATATATATATATATATATTCTTGTTTTTCATGCGTTAATGAAGAAATAAAAGCACTGATTATTTCATGATGTATACCTCACAGTATATCGTTGCCACTTTTTCATGTTAATTTTGTAGTTGACACTAAAAAGAACTTAGTTTAGGGGATTTTAAAATCAACACTCCTTAAGAGAAACATTGTAATATAGTAAATCTCGTATATTTGTTTACAGGAAAAGGACATGCTTTCCTTCTAATAAAGTCCTTATACAGTATGTTATTGTAATGCCAGACCCATTACAAAATATATTTTCTCATATTTCATGGCAGCACTCACATATGGCCTAATACTCTGGGACATAAATCTTGTGTTGGAATATAGCTGCTACAATCACATCCCCCATGCACTCTGTTATGCAGCCAGCGATGCGCTCACCTCCTGATCCCCGTTGGTGGCTTCTTCCTTCTTAGCAGTGTATTGCTGTAGTGCAGGCACATCTGCTCTACTCACTGATGCTGGGAGGAGGCGTAACCGTGCTGAGACATCCATAGACCATGGCCACACTTCCTCCCAGCATCATTCAGTGAGGATAAATGGAGACTGGAGGAGGAGGAGATGCCTGTGCATTCAGGACGTGAGCGTCAGGCGAGGGAAACCTGTGAAAATTTTGATGTGGTGTCTCCTTAGGTCTAGTTATGCCCCTGGTTGGATGTGATAAATCTAGAACCTTTGAACTCTTAGATCATTTGAGTGAAGTATCACTCAAGTGTTTGACACTCAAAGTAAAATTTTTGGTGCCAATCACATCTGCCAGAAGAGTGGAAGAACTTCAAGGTGTATGGCACCTGTAACCATTTGTAAACATACTTTCCAAAACAGAGGTGCTGCAAACAAATCCAGCAGTATTGCCTAAAGTAGCCTCAGAGTTTCCGGTCAACTAAGAAACTGTACTTCTGGCTCTGGGTCAAAGACCAGTAAGTGAAGAGGAAGAATAATTTACAGTACAATTGGAATTGGTTGGAGCAATAATTTAATTTTTTTTAAATAAAGAATAAGTGAAATGCCCATCCATGGCAGCTGCCTATTCAATGAATAGATATGGGTTGCAGTTAAAATGACGGCTTTTGGGAGCCTGGCGTTCAGGATACCACCGCCGATATCCCGACAAACGGCAATACCGACCAGGGCGATTCCCACTCATGGGTGTCTACGACCCCTATAGAGTGGGAATAGATCCTGTGGTGAGCACAACGAGCTACCGAGCCTGCAAATGGACTCTTAGTGCTCGTCCCACTTCTGACATTCTGGCGGGTGGGATGCTGCTGTCCGGATATTGACAGCCAGCTTCCCATCCGCTGGTAAATCATATGTAATTCCATAGGTATATATACTGAACTGTGTACACATTATGGAGACTGTATATGTGTGTGTGTTTATATATCTATATCAAACTCCTGAGGAAGGCAAGTTGTTGATACCAGAGGACGAAATGCGTTGAGTGATAAGGACTAAACTTCTATTCTACCCAGTTTGGGACTTTGAGAATCTACAGATAAACCTTTCATGTTTTTATATATTGAATGGCATTTATGTTTTATTTATTGTAATTAAAGTGTGTCAAAACATTATTATGCTATTGTGCCTACCCTCTCTCCTCTTTCTATGAGCTACCCCTCTGAGGATTGGGAATGATGTGAGAATTGTTACTTTCTTTGGAAGAATTTTCCAAGTTGAACTTCTTGATTCTTGTTCTTGATAGGCTCCTACATTGTTTGATCGATCTAGTTTCAATTGAAAAAATTCACGTCTTTCGTGGCCAGGGCCATATGCCTTTTATATACAGTATAAAATTAATTGATCTGTTTGTTTGCTGTTTGTCTGGTTATGCATTCAGACACTCCTGGACCAGTAGTGTTGAGACCAATACAAGATTGTATAGTTGAATCCTGGCCAGGTTTTAGGGAGGTTAGGGTTCCGGTCTGATCTCACAACGGAATGCTCCTTGAAGAAGTTTGACCCAGGTAGCCTGGTCTGGGCCTTCCACTGGATGGATTTGGAAGAAAACGTCAGAGTGGTAACAATGGTTTCCAAGAAGACATACTATGGTGTCGGGGTTGGTTGGACCTCACAGAGGAATGCTCTGGGTAGAGCTTTGATCCAGGGAGCCTGTTCTGGGCCTTCCACTGCATGGATTTGGATCAAAACTTCACAAAGTGGAAACACTGCATCTTAGAAGCTTTTGGGTCATGGGTGGCTATATTTCTGAAACAGTGCCGTTTGTGAACTGTTCGCGTGCTGCTGTGGTGAATGTGTATCGTGACTGGACAAATGGCACTATTTAGAATAACCAACGTGGAGCACCATGTGCCACTGATGTGAGAGGTGAATGTCAACTGCAAAGGTGCGTGAGGGCTGGCTGACATACTACAGTCTATCAGCTCACCATCAAAATTAACCTGGGTGTGTCTAAAACAACAGTTCAGCCCATCTAGCTGCTGTTCGTGCTGCACACTGTGGTTACTCTGGCTATTAGCTGGTTGCTATATTAATGTGACTCAATCGTGTGTGTGTGTGTGTATGTATATATATATATATATATATATATATTGTGACAAGAACACTGGGATAGTGTTTGAGGGCAGGTATATTTGTCCCAGGTTCTTGTCTTACATGTTTTAGAAAATGTTAACTTCTAGGAAAAATGCTTTTTGTTTTGTCTGAACCTTTTCAGTTTGCTGTAAAAGCTGGGTAAAGGCTCTGAGAGAGAGATAAGGCGAGTTCTAGACATTGGGCCCAGTTCGGGTCTTTGGCCTCACAGAGGGCTAATCAGGGTTTCAGCTGTGTAAGAGTGTTATAGTGCTTCTAACCTGATTAGTATGGGGAGACTGCCTGGGAAGGTTGCAGGATCTGTGTGTGAGAGACACGCTTTCTGATGCAAGTAAGCTATACAGTATGTACTGAAGAACTCTGTGTTTTGTTTAGTGACAGTTAGGAATATCTTATGTTTAGTTAGTGCCGGACAGGCAAGGTATTTTTATTTTGGGGTTTGTTTTATTTTCTGTTTCAATAAAACTGGCCGGGGTCAGTTGTACCAGAAACTGGACTTGTGTTGTTCCTCAGCTGCTGCGTGCGGCCATATTCCCCAGGAAAAGGCGCCTTGCACCCCTACAGTGTTACAACTTGGTGGAGAATGCGAGCACACCGTTCTGCGCATAAGTGAAAGCAGCAGCTTTGTGAGGCCTGCAGAAAACGGTGGTTTATGCAGATACAGCCCAGTGTGAAGTTACTGAGACTCACCCCTGAGGGTTTGATATATGTCCTGGGTGAAAGCTGCTACAAAGCCGCCTGAAAAATCTGTCGACATGGAGGATCTGCTTAAAGCCTTGCTGCAAGCTACAGCGGCTCAGCAGGAGGCCAACCGACAGCAGCAGGTGGCAATGGAGGAAAATAGGAGACAACAGCAGGTGGCAATGGAGGAAAATTGGAGACTACAGCAGGAGGCCAACAGACAGCAGCAGGTGGCAATGGAGGAAAATATAAGACAGCAGCAGGTGGCAATGGAGGAAAATAAGAGACAACAGCAGGCAGTTGTTGATGAACTTTACAGGCAACAGCGTCAGGATAGAGAGGCCTTAGCAGAAGTGGTGCAGAGACTTGCAGCTCGGGTTGGAGATGTGGCCGTCAGTGCTCCAACCAGCTCTAGTTCTATACGGGCCAGTCACTTCCTGCAGAAAATGACAGAGGCTGATGATGTGGAGGCCTATCTGACCACGTTTGAAAGGACTGCCGAGCGTGAGAACTGGCCGAAAGCACAGTGGGCCAGTCTGCTGGCACCTTTCCTGTCAGGTGAGCCCCAAAAAGCTTACTTTGATTTAAGCCCTGCTGAGGCTCGGGACTATGACAAACTAAAGACTGAGATCCTGACCCGCCTGGGAGTCACGCTGTCAGTACGAGCACAACGGGTGCACCGTTGGCTGTACGCCATGGAGAAGCCTCCGCGCTCCCAGATGCACGACCTTATTCAGCTAACAAAAAAATGGCTACAGCCAGAGACATTAACTGGTCCCCAGATGGTGGAAAGAGTCGTCATGGACCGCTACTTGAGATCTTTGCCCATGGTCCTGCGCAAGTGGGTGAGCCATGGAAACCCGGGTACTGCTGACCAATTAGTGGACATGGTAGAGAGGTATTTGGCAGCAGAGGAACTACTGATGACCACCCAGCAACCCATAGATCCTCGACAGCGCCCTTCAGTAAAGACTGGTAAGACTGTTCCGTGGGAAAACGTTGCTGGGCGGTTAAGAGAATGCAAGGCTGGAGAGACTGTAAACACTGGCCCTGGAGACAGGCCAATGGGGCTAGAACGGTCTATGCTGCCCAAACGGGTTGATAATCGTGTGGTTAAATGTTTTAGGTGTGGTATGCCAGGTCATGTTATTGCCAATTGCCCAGTCACGCAAGAACCCATGCAATGTGATGCTGCCTTTGAATGTCGCAGAATGTCTTTCTTTGCTAGGTTAGCCTGTACTGTGGTACCTTCACCTGAGCTGGAAAAACAAATGTGTGATGTGTTCTTAGAGGGTAACCGGGTAGAGGCCTTGCTAGATTCAGGAAGTTTAGTTACCCTCGTGAAAGCTGGGTTAGTGAACCCCTTAAAGGTCCAGCAAATACCTATTGGGGTAACTTGCATACATGGGGATACCCAACATTATGCCACTGCTGAGGTGAATATAGAAACTTGTTGTGGGTCAGCAATGGTTAAAGTGGGACTGGTCCCTACCTTGGTGCATGAGGCCATAATAGGGAGGGATTTTCCTCATTTTTGGAAACTGGGAATCACGGTTATCAACAGATGTGAGAAGTAAAAAGCCAGTTGATAATACCGGTGATTTTATGGATGTACGTGGGTCTTCGGAACTTTCTGGCCCTTTGCCTTTTGCTAGTTTGGCTGGGGAAGTGACAGATGGGGAGTCCAGTGAGGACCCTCTTGCCGGGAACAGAGACATAGTAGTTAGAACTGAAAGCGTGCCTGACCTGGAGGTAAAGAAGGATCTGTTTGCATTTGAACAGTTAAAGGATCCTACCTTAATAAAGGCTAGAGAGAATGTTAAGATTGTTAATGGGGAACCTGTGGTACCAGGTGACAGGGTTACGTATCCCCACATGGCCATCTGTAATGAGCTCTTGTACCACATTGTCAAAAGGGGTGAGGATGTGGTGGAACAGCTGGTAGTTCCCCAGCCTTATCGGAGAACGGTACTAGATTTAGCTCATAGTCACGTTACCGCAGGACATTTAGGGGCAGAAAAAACCACTGAAAGAGTTTTACAAAGGTTCTTTTGGCCAGGGGTTTATAAAGAAGTGTCTGAATATTGTTCTTCCTGTCCTGAATGCCAGTATCATGCCCCTAGACCCCATTTCAGGAGCCCACTAGTTCCCATGCCTATTATAGAGGTCCCGTTTGACAGAATAGCCATGGATCTCGTGGGGCCCTTGTTAAAGTCTGCTCGGGGCCATCAGTATATCCTGGTAATTATGGACTATGCCACTCGATATCCTGAGGCTGTCCCTTTACGCACTATCACAACCAAGGCGATAGCTAGGGAGCTGGTGCAGGTATTTAGTAGAGTGGGAATACCAAAAGAAATTTTGACTGACCAAGGTACTCCATTTATGTCAAGGATCATGAAAGAGTTGTGCAAGTTATTTAAGGTCACTCACCTCAGGACGTCCATCTACCATCCCCAAACTGACGGGTTGGTGGAAAGGTTTAATAAAACATTAAAAAGTATGTTAAAAAAGGTTGTTGAGAGAGATGGGAAAAACTGGGATTGTTTGTTGCCCTACTTGTTAATGGCCATCAGAGAAGTTCCTCAGTCCTCTACGGGGTTTTCTCCATTTGATTTGTTGTATGGTAGACACCCCAGAGGGCTGTTGGATATTGCCAAAGAGACGTGGGAAGGACAGCCCACTCCTTATAGAAGCGTTATTGAGCATGTAACACAAATGCAGGATAGGATTGCAGCCGTGGTACCTGTTGTCAGAGAGCACATGGAACAGGCCCAAAGTGCTCAACAGAGGGTCTATAACCGGAGTGCCAAGATACGTGAATTTGCTCCTGGCGATAGAGTTCTTGTTTTGGTACCCACTGTGGAAAGCAAATTCCTAGCTAAATGGCAGGGTCCATTTGAGATTAGGGAAAAAGTGAATGAGGTTAATTACAAAGTATACCAGCCGGGAAAGAGAAAACCCGAACAGATCTACCATGTTAACTTAATCAAACCCTGGAAAGATAGGTTGTCTCTGTCAGCGGAGCCTTGCCCTTCGGTGTCTTCACCCCGGTTGCTTCCCGCAGTGAAGGTGTCAGAGACATTATCAGCTGATCAGAACAATCAGGTTAAAGAATTTCTCATCCAAAATAGGGAGGTATTTTCAGAGCTGCCTGGCCGAACGACCATAATAAAACATGACATTGTCACAGAACCAGGGGTCAGGGTTCATTTAAAGCCATATAGGATTCCTGAAGCTCAGCGAGAAGCTATTTCTAAGGAAGTTAAAACCATGTTAGAACTGGGAGTCATAGAGGAGTCTAACAGTGAGTGGTCCAGTCCCATAGTGCTCATCCCGAAGCCCGACGGTAGCATACGCTTCTGTAATGACTTCCGTAAGTTAAATGAGGTGTCCAAGTTTGACGCATACCCCATGCCCCGTGTGGATGAGCTTGTAGAAAGGCTGGGAACAGCCAGGTTTCTCACCGCATTGGACCTGACCAAAGGTTACTGGCAAATACCTTTATCTGATAGCGCCAAAGAAAAAACAGCCTTTTCGGTTCCGGAGGGGCTGTACCAGTATAAGATGTTACCCTTTGGGTTGCATGGGGCTCCAGCAACCTTTCAACGGGCGATGGATAAAATTTTGAGGCCCCATAGAAAATATGCAGCTGCCTATTTGGATGATGTGGTAATTCACAGTACAGACTGGGGGTCCCATTTGGTTAAAGTACAAGCAGTACTGGACTCAATCAGAGAGGCAGGGTTAACTGCTAACCCAAAGAAGTGCTGCCTCGCAATGGAGGAGGTCAAATACTTGGGCTTCACCATAGGCAGAGGTCTGATTAGGCCCCAATTGAATAAAGTTGATGCTATTCAAAACTGGCCTCGTCCAGTGAATAAAAAACAGGTAAGGGCTTTTTTGGGAATTACTGGGTACTATAGACGGTTTATTCCTAATTTTGCGACCACAGCGGTGCCGTTGTCAGACCTTACCAAAGGGAAGCAGTCAAATGTGGTGAAATGGAACCCTGATGCAGAAAAGGCGTTCCAAGCGTTAAAAGTGGCTTTGTGTTCACAACCGGTGTTGATAACACCAGATTTTTCAAAAGAATTTGTGGTACAGACAGATGCCTCAGAGGTAGGGATAGGTGCTGTGCTGTCCCAAACCAGAGATGGGGACGAACACCCTATCATTTATTTGAGTAGGAAACTCAATGAGCATGAAAAAAGGTATGCCATTGTGGAAAAGGAGGCTTTGGCCATTAAGTGGGCACTAGATACCTTGAGATATTACCTCTTGGGTAGACAATTCAGACTAGTGACAGACCATGCCCCTTTAAAATGGATGTATGTAAATAGAGGCAAGAATGCTCGTGTAACTAGATGGTTTCTAGCGTTGCAGGACTTTAAGTTTACTGTCGAACATAGACCGGGAACACAATTGGCCAACGCAGATGCATTGTCTCGCATCTTCTGTTTGGGGGCTACAAGTGTTCCGGCCCCTAGGTCGAAACAGGGGAGGGGGATATGTGACAAGAACACTGGGATAGTGTTTGAGGGCAGGTATATTTGTCCCAGGTTCTTGTCTTACATGTTTTAGAAAATGTTAACTTCTAGGAAAAATGCTTTTTGTTTTGTCTGAACCTTTTCAGTTTGCTGTAAAAGCTGGGTAAAGGCTCTGAGAGAGAGATAAGGCGAGTTCTAGACATTGGGCCCAGTTCGGGTCTTTGGCCTCACAGAGGGCTAATCAGGGTTTCAGCTGTGTAAGAGTGTTATAGTGCTTCTAACCTGATTAGTATGGGGAGACTGCCTGGGAAGGTTGCAGGATCTGTGTGTGAGAGACACGCTTTCTGATGCAAGTAAGCTATACAGTATGTACTGAAGAACTCTGTGTTTTGTTTAGTGACAGTTAGGAATATCTTATGTTTAGTTCGTGCCGGACAGGCAAGGTATTTTTATTTTGGGGTTTGTTTTATTTTCTGTTTCAATAAAACTGGCCGGGGTCAGTTGTACCAGAAACTGGACTTGTGTTGTTCCTCAGCTGCTGCGTGCGGCCATATTCCCCAGGAAAAGGCGCCTTGCACCCCTACAGTGTTACAATATATATATATATATATATATATAAAATACACTGCTCAAAAAAATAAAGGGAACACTTAAACAACACAATGTAACTCCAAGTCAATCACACTTCTGTGAAATCAAACTGTCCACTTAGGAAGCAACACTGATTGACAATCAATTTCACATGCTGTTGTGCAAATGGAATAGACAACAGGTGGAAATTATAGGCAATTAGCAAGACACCCCCAATAAAGGAGTTGTTCTGCAGGTGGTGACCACAGACCACTTCTCAGCTCCTATGCTTTCTGGCTGATGTTTTGGTCACTTTTGAAAGCTGGCGGTGCTTTCACTCTAGTGGCAGCATGAGACGGAGTCTACAACCCACACAAGTGGCTCAGGTAGTGCAGCTCATCCAGGATGGCACATCAATACGAGCTGTGGCAAGAAGGTTTGCTGTGTCTGTCAGCGTAGTGTCCAGAGCATGTAGGCGCTACCAGGAGACAGGCCAGTACATCAGGAGATGTGGAGGAGGCCGTAGGAGGGCAACAACCCAGCAGCAGGACCACTACCTCCGCCTTTGTGCAAGGAGGAACAGGAGGAGCACTGCCAGAGCCCTGCAAAATGACCTCCAGCAAGCCACA
The DNA here is from genome assembly GCF_028390025.1 of Pseudophryne corroboree. Classification (NCBI taxonomy): domain Eukaryota; kingdom Metazoa; phylum Chordata; class Amphibia; order Anura; family Myobatrachidae; genus Pseudophryne; species Pseudophryne corroboree. The sequence goes on from NC_086445.1 coordinate 646,849,060, forward strand.
AATGTGCATGTGTCTACTCAAACGATCAGAAACCGACTACATGAGGGTGGTATGAGGGCCCGACGTCCACAGGTGCGGGTTGTGCTTACAGACCAACACTGTGCAGGACTTTTTGGCATTTGCCAGTGAACACCTAGATTGCCAAATTCGCCACTGGCGCCCTGTGCTCTTCACAGATGAAAGCAGGTTCTCACTGAGCACATGTGACAGACGTGACAGAGTCTGGAGACGCCAAGGAGAACGTTCTGCTGCCTGCAACATCCTCCAGCATGACTGGTTTGGCAGTGGGTCAGTAATGGTGTGGGGTGGCATTTCTTTGGGGGGCCGCACAGCCCTCCATGTGCTCGCCAGAGGTAGCCTGACTGCCATTAGGTACCGAGATGAGATCCTCAGACCCCTTGTGAGACCATATGCTAGTGCGGTTGGCCCTGGGTTCCTCCTAATGCAAGACAATGCTAGACCTCATGTTGCTGGAGTGTGTCAGCAGTTCCTGCAAGACGAAGGCATTGATGCTATGGACTGGCCCGCCCGTTCCCCAGACCTGAATCCAATTGAGCACATCTGGGACATCATGTCTCGCACCATCCACCAACGCCACGTTGCACCACAGACTGTCCAGGAGTTGGCGGGTGCTTTAGTCCAGGTCTGGGGGGAGATCCCTCAGGAGACCATCCGCCACCTCATCAGGAGCATGCCCAGGCGTTGTAGGAAGGTCATACAAGCACGTGGAAGCCACACACACTATTAAGCCTCATTTTGACTTGTTTTAAGGATATTACAGTGTGACTCCAAATCCAGACCTCCATGGGTTAATAAATGTGATTTCCATTGATAATTTTTGTGTGATTTTGTTGTCAGCACATTCAGCTATGTAAAGAACAAATATGATTTTAATACCTACCGGTAAATCCTTTTCTCTTAGTACATAGAGGATGCTGGGGACTCCAAATGGACCATTGGGTATAGACGGGATCCGCAGGAGACATGGGCACTTTAAGACTTTAAAAGGGGTGTGAACTGGCTCCTCCCTCTATGCCCCTCCACCAGACTCCAGTTATAGAACTGTGCCCAGGGAAATGGACATTTCGAGGAAAGAATTAATCAGTTAAACACGGTGAGCGTCATACCAGCTCACACCTCCAGCATGCCGCAGAACGTGGCATTCAAGAGAATACCAGCTGACGGCATGACTAAAAAACAGCAATACGCTCCCAGAACGGAACACAACTTGTGTGTACACATCACCAATAAAAGCATAACGCATGCCACTGAAAAACGTCAGCAATAGGCTGACTGAAAGAACACAGCATGTGTGTAACCCAACTAATAACTGCAGATACAGTACGCACTGGGACGGGCGCCCAGCATCCTCTACGGACTAAGAGAAAAGGATTTACCGGTAGGTATTAAAATCCTATTTTCTCATACGTCCTAGAGGATGCTGGGACTCCAAATGGACCATGGGGATTATGCCAAAACTCCAGAACGGGCGGGAGAGTGCGGATGACTCTGCAGCACCGATTGACCAAAAATGAGGTCCATACCCGCCAGGGTATCAAACTTGTAAAACTTCGTAAAGGTGTTTGAACCCTATCAAGGAGCCGCTCGGCAAATCAAGAATGCCAAGACCCCATGGTTAGCCGCCCAGAACGCGCCCACCATTCTGGTAGAATGGGCCTTCACCGATCTCGGTAACAGCAATCCAGCTGCCAAATGAGCTTGCTGAATCGTACCACAGACTTAGCGCGCAATAGTCTGCTTTGAAAGCAGGAGCCCCAATCTTGTTGGGAGCATACAGGATAAACAGCGTCTGTTTTCCTAATCTGAGCCATTTTGGCAACATAAATTTTCAAACTTAGACCATATCAAGATACATCAATGTCGCCCTGGTGGCAGTGGCCACCGGCACCACAATAGGTTGGTTCATGTGAAACGATGAAATCACAGATTTGGCAGAAAACACTGACGAGTACTCAACTCTGCTCTATCTTCATGGAAGATTAAATAGGGGCTCTTGTGAGACAAAGCCGCTAATTTAGACACCTGCCTTGCGGATGACAAGGCCAACCGCATGACCACTTTCCAAGTGAGGAATGTCCACTCAACCATATTGAAAAGTCCAACCAATGAGATTGCAGGAACTGCAACGCACGTTAAGATCCCCTGATGCCACAGGGCACAAGGGAGGATGGATGCGTAACACTCCTTTTACGAAAGTGTGAACCTCTGGAAAGGAGGCCAATTGATTTTGGAAGAAACCCGATAAGGCTGAACCTGAACCTTAATCGAGTCCAACTGAAGACCTGCCTCCACACGATCTTGTAAGGAAGGAATGGAGAAAACGACCCAATTGGAATTCTTCCGTAGGAACTTTCTTGGATTCACACCAAGACACATACTTTCCCCAGAATTGGTGGTAAAGTTTCAATGTTTCTTCTTTCTGCCTGAAGAAGAGTAGGGATGTGTCATGATTCTGTAACTTAGTCTGTCCCCGGAGGGGGCACTAGTGGGTCAGTGTAGGAGTGATAGAGGAAACAGGGAAACTGACGAAAAGTTCCACGCATGTGCGCTTGATATTTATTATCACACAGGGATAATGGATGACAGGAACAATGAATAATAACTTAATCCGATAAATTAATATTTCAAAAGTCGCTGGCAACAAATGAGCAATGAAGATGAACTTGTAACTTGATATAAATGATAAGGCAATAATGAAATCAGATGCAGCAAACGAAACTCCGATATATAACAAATAGCAATCAAAGCACGCAGTCTCTGTAGAAGCACACGTCTTTAAGCCAAGCAAGGCCCTAGCAGGAAACGGTTCTAACACAGCAAGTTGTTAAGTGCTGAATGCAATGCACAATGCTAGATGCTGGTAATCAGGTGCACAGGCTGAGTAATGGAAGAACACCTGAAGAAAGTCTCTTACTGCAAGTTGTTATGGCAAACTGTGGCTGGAGTTCATAGCAAACTCAAGATTAAAGAATGACAACAAGGAAACCACTGGAAACAGGAACACAGGAACCAGGAGAACTTGTACACCGAGTGTGACACGTAGGAAAGCTGGAATGGATGCTGGTACTTGTAGTTCCACAGGAACACTGGAACAGGGAAACAACTTGGAAATGCCAGAAATAGGAGATCGCTGGAAACAGGGGGATTGCAGACTGGAACTGGAAACGGAACTGGAATGGAACTGCTGGAACCTGTAGTTCCACAGGTCCAATACACTGGGGAATCTCTGCAGACAGAGGACTGAAGACAGGAGACGCCTGTTCAAAGGATGTGACGCGTTGTCCAAGGCGATGAGACTGAGCCAGGAACTGGAGTTTATACCCCTTGGTCTGTGATGATTGGATGTTGCATCTCTGTGAGAACACAGCCCGCTGGATTGGGTGTTCAGATCAGCTGTGAGTTAGCTGAAGCTAATGATTCATCAGGAGAGTAATTCTGCAATGCACTGCTGATTGCTGCCTGGGCTCAGTAGTGCACCGGGAGTAAGTGCTGTTAACTAGAAGCACTGTGTACTCCAGGCTGCAGTAGACTGAAAACTGGAACTGAACTGCTGGAACCTGTAGTTCCACATTAAGTGATGCGATGGAGAATGTAGATTCCTGACAGGATGACTTCACTGGGAATACCCTTTCAGGTTGGGATCCGACATTCAACCTCCAAGCCGTCAATGGAACCCGCAGTAAGCCTTGGAACCCACACGGCCCTTGCTGTAACCGATCCTCTCGCAGAGGAATAGATCAGGGATCTCCTATGAGTAATCCCTGAAGGTCCGGATACCAGCCCTCCTTGAACAGTCTGGAAGAACGAGGATCACCTGAACCTTTTTCTTCTTATGATCTTTTAACCTCTTTAGAAAGATTGGAAGTGGAGGGAACACATAGACCGACCGAAAACACCCACGGTATCACTAGCAGAGGCAGAACTCTGGGAGGCAACGGAGTCATCTGCCGCCGGGCTCCTGCTCTGAAGGGGGGCACCTCTTCTCCCATTCTGTGACACCATTGAATTAAGTTAATTGATAACTGTCTTTTCAGTGGCCGACTTCCCCACTGTTCCCTGCACCTTACAAATCACACACTCTTTATGATACTGAATATACACATTTTACAAGTTTCGCACCCAGGATTAGAACCCATGACCTATTACACTGGAAGCACACACCTTCATGATGAAGCTATTTGTTCCTGTATAGGCAATACGAGAATTTTAACTATATGAAGATACTTCTCTGACAATTACACGTAACTTCATATAATTAGAATTCTCATGCTTCCTATACAGGAGCAAATAGCTCCATCAGTAAAGTGTCTGCTGTTAGTGTAACATGTCATGGGTTGTAATCCTGGGTATGACTGCTAAGAAAATGTGTGATTTAAAATAAAAGACAATTAAATGTATAAATACAGTATATAATTTTTTTTCAGAACACTCCATATATACACACACACACACACACACACACACACACACACACACACACACACGCACACGCATACATACATACATACATACATACATACATACATACATATACAGGTTGAGTATCCCTTATCCAAAATGCTTGGGACCAGAGGTATTTTGGATATGGGATTTTTCCGTATTTTGGAATAATTGCATACCATAATGAGATATCATGGTGATGGGACCTAAATCTAAGCACAGAATGCATTTATGTTACATATACACCTTATACACACAGCCTGAAGGCAATTGTAGCCAATATTTTTTATAACTTTGTGCATTAAACAAAGTGTGCGTACATTCACACAATTCATTTATGTTTCATATACACCTTATACACACAGCCTGAAGGTCATTTAATACAATATTTTAAATAACTTTGTCTATTAAAGAAAGTTTGTGTACATTGAGTCATCAAAAAACAAAGGTTTCACTATCTCATTCTCATTCAAAAATGTCCGTATTTCGGAATATTCCGTATTTCGGAATATTTGGATATGGGATACTCAACCTGTATTTATCTTAATATAGGAAATAGGGGGGCACCAATATTTATCTTGCCTCCGGGCAACTGTGACGAACTTACGCCACTGTAGGGCATCCACCGCTAACTTAAGGCACCCTCGACCCTGAACAAAATCTCTGAAGTTCCTTGTCGAGGCGAGACGCCATCTTGTCTATATGCGGAATTCCCTAAAACATGTCACTTCTGTGAAAACCGCTTGATGAAGACTCCACTCTCCTGAATGGAGAACGTGTCCGCCGAGGAAGTCTGCTTCCCCGTTGTCCACTCTTGGAACGAACGTCTCTGTCACAGCACGTAAACGTTTCCGTCGCTCAGCGGAAAAACTTTCTGGCTTCTGCCATTTCCTCTTCGGTTTTTGTTTGTAGAAAAACGGCCCTTAACTCTGGACCGTTAATGGGATGACCAGGATCCTAACTTGACAACCGTCCTTGGGGAGAATCACGCCGCCACCACGGGAGTGATATTCTGGTCTTGAAATCATGATTATCCCAGGTGGAAACCGGACCACTCGTCCAACAAATTCTGCTAAAACTCTGGCATGCAAGCTAGCCACTGAATGGCCTTGTAGGTCACAACCCCATTCAAGTAACTGAATGTATTGATGGATTGACATTGTTGCAGGTCTGACAAGCCTCTGAATCCTCAGAGCTCTTTCCACTGGAAGAGATTAATATTGGTCAAACCGACCCCCACGTCGTAGGGACAAACCGGTATTCCGCTAAGTTCTGAGAACTGTCAGGGAGAATGCAAGGTTTTTCACCATTTTGCTTCATGATCTCTCCGTAACCCGGAGAGCGAACCAGTACAGAAATACTTCTGACTCCTTACCCTCGAAGGAAAAAAACCCTCATACCGCCATCACTCTGGTGAAATGCCAATCCTGAATCGGAACCTCATGTAAGCCTAACGCGGAAGAAACCATAATTAGACCTCCTGTCTCCTTTCTCAGAGTGGAGAAACCTGCCATGAGAGATTCCCTCATAGATCTCGAGTAGAAATTTTGAGATTTCAGATATAGGATTCGAAAGGGCTCGAACCGTCTGGCCTTGGAAAGACAAAAAAACACTTGAAGAACATTTTTTTTTTTTTTAAATGACCGGGACAGCCGGACAATGACCTGATCCTGACACAACTCTCGTATTGTGTCACATACTACCTCCCTGTCCGGAGGAGACTCTGTAAGGTCTATTTGAAAAAATCATTGAGGGGAAATGTCTGGACCACTCCCGTATGTTCCCCTAGGGATGCTATCCTTAACTCACTGGTCCATGTCCTTTCCAGGAAGAGTTTCAGACGCGGGCCCACCGGTGTGGGCTCCTGCAAGATAGTCCCAACGTCCTGCGGTGGACCTGGCAGAAACATAGGATGAATTCTGCTCCTGTGAACCTGAAAACAAGGTAGCTGACCTCCTTTCACCCTCCTTTTCCTGCAAAGAAAAGGGGAATCCTTATCCATTCGGTCGAAATGACTGCATCCTACAAGAATGCGTCATTCACCTTAATGAGGTAACCTAGGGCAAGAAAGTTTACTTACCACTGACATCCGCCGCAAGCATATTCACAAAGCCATCACCAAACCAGGCTTCACTTCCCCAGGAAAGAGACTCCATCTCATCTCGGAGTCAGCAGTAGCAACCGTTTAGTGAATCCACAACGCCCTCTCAACCGAGACCGCCCTGGACTTGGCTCGCGAACCCAAGAATCCCCGGCCATGTGCTACCATGTTCTAGATATGACCCCACTTAAGGAGTATCCCATCTCTCCCCAGGGTAATTATATCGGATGACAAAGTAACCGACCATTTCTGAATACAAGCACTCCCCATGCGCATGTAATGCAAGTATAATCAACATATATAATTAAAATTTCACTTAGATTCCTGTATAAGATCCTCTGTGACATGACCCCATGCTGGGCAGGGGTTGACTCTCACTTTATTCTATCCACGGCGGGAAAAGAATAACACTCTGCCTCCTCGTGAGGATTCGAAGCCATCTTGTCACGGCTGACCTAGAGTATTTCAACAGAGCGACCAGCACATGAAAAGGAATAACTTTACTTCAGCATTCATTATAAAGTTTATATATATATATATGTGTGTGTAAATTTGCCCATTTATATACACATATATATATACACATACATCACTGTATGTGTGTGTGTGTATATATATATATATATATATATATATATATACCTAGTGACGTTAATACGTTCTTAATGTGTGTGAAACATGTACTGAACGCTGATTTGTGGATCTAATCAGGAAACTATGGTCGACATAAGAATTATTATTCGTGTCGATATCAGGGAGTAGCAACTGGGCAAAATAAAGTTTTTGCGACCCCGAGGGGTCTGAGGGAATTATCTATTAAGAACAATACACCCTCCACAGATATTACTACGTCTGTGCAACCGTACCATATATATATATTGTAACACTGTAGGGGTGCAAGGTGCCTTTTCCTGGGGAATATGGCAGCACGCAGCAGCTGAGGAACAACACAAGTCCAGTTTCTGGTACAACTGACCCCGGCCAGTTTTATTGAAACAGAAAATAAAACAAACCCCAAAATAAAAATACCTTGCCTGTCCGGCACTAACTAAACATAAGATGTTCCTAACTGTCACTAAACAAAACACAGAGTTCTTCAGTACATACTGTATAGCTTACTTGCATCAGAAAGCGTGTCTCTCACACACAGATCCTGCAGCCTTCCCAGGCAGTCTGCCCATACTAATCAGGTTAGAAGCACTATATCACTCTTACACAGCTGAAACCCTGATTAGCCCTCTGTGAGGCCAAAGACCCGAACTGTGCCCAATGTCTAGAACTCGCCTTATCTCTCTCTCAGAGCCTTTACCCAGCTTTTACAGCAAACTGAAAAGGTTCAGACAAAACAAAAAGCATTTTTCCTAGAAGTTAACATTTTCTAAAACATGTAAGACAAGAACCTGGGACAAATATACCTGCCCTCAAACACTATCCCAGTGTTCTTGTCACATATCCCCCTCCCCTGTTTCGACCTAGGGGCCGGAACACTTGTAGCCCCCAAACAGAAGATGCGAGACAATGCATCTGCGTTGGCCAATTGTGTTCCCGGTCTATGTTCGACAGTAAACTTAAAGTCCTGCAACGCTAGAAACCATCTAGTTACACGAGCATTCTTGCCTCTATTTACATACATCCATTTTAAAGGGGCATGGTCTGTCACTAGTCTGAATTGTCTACCCAAGAGGTAATATCTCAAGGTATCTAGTGCCCACTTAATGGCCAAAGCCTCCTTTTCCACAATGGCATACCTTTTTTCATGCTCATTGAGTTTCCTACTCAAATAAATGATAGGGTGTTCGTCCCCATCTCTGGTTTGGGACAGCACAGCACCTATCCCTACCTCTGAGGCATCTGTCTGTACCACAAATTCTTTTGAAAAATCTGGTGTTATCAACACCGGTTGTGAACACAAAGCCACTTTTAACGCTTGGAACGCCTTTTCTGCATCAGGGTTCCATTTCACCACATTTGACTGCTTCCCTTTGGTAAGGTCTGACAACGGCACCGCTGTGGTCGCAAAATTAGGAATAAACCGTCTATAGTACCCAGTAATTCCCAAAAAAGCCCTTACCTGTTTTTTATTCGCTGGACGAGGCCAGTTTTGAATAGCATCAACTTTATTCAATTGGGGCCTAATCAGACCTCTGCCTATGGTGAAGCCCAAGTATTTGACCTCCTCCATTGCGAGGCAGCACTTCTTTGGGTTAGCAGTTAACCCTGCCTCTCTGATTGAGTCCAGTACTGCTTGTACTTTAACCAAATGTGACCCCCAGTCTGTACTGTGAATTACCACATCATCCAAATAGGCAGCTGCATATTTTCTATGGGGCCTCAAAATTTTATCCATCGCCCGTTGAAAGGTTGCTGGAGCCCCATGCAACCCAAAGGGTAACATCTTATACTGGTACAGCCCCTCCGGAACCGAAAAGGCTGTTTTTTCTTTGGCGCTATCAGATAAAGGTATTTGCCAGTAACCTTTGGTCAGGTCCAATGTGGTGAGAAACCTGGCTGTTCCCAGCCTTTCTACAAGCTCATCCACACGGGGCATGGGGTATGCGTCAAACTTGGACACCTCATTTAACTTACGAAAGTCATTACAGAAGCGTATGCTACCGTCGGGCTTCGGGATGAGCACTATGGGACTGGACCACTCACTGTTAGACTCCTCTATGACTCCAAGTTCTAACATGGTTTTAACTTCCTTAGAAATAGCTTCTCGCTGAGCTTCAGGAATCCTATATGGCTTTAAATGAACCCTGACCCCTGGTTCTGTGACAATGTCATGTTTTATTATGGTCGTTCGGCCAGGCAGCTCTGAAAATACCTCCCTATTTTGGATGAGAAATTCTTTAACCTGATTGTTCTGATCAGCTGATAATGTCTCTGACACCTTCACTGCGGGAAGCAACCGGGGTGAAGACACCGAAGGGCAAGGCTCCGCTGACAGAGACAACCTATCTTTCCAGGGTTTGATTAAGTTAACATGGTAGATCTGTTCGGGTTTTCTCTTTCCCGGCTGGTATACTTTGTAATTAACCTCATTCATTTTTTCCCTAATCTCAAATGGACCCTGCCATTTAGCTAGGAATTTGCTTTCCACAGTGGGTACCAAAACAAGAACTCTATCTCCAGGAGCAAATTCCCGTATCTTGGCACTCCGGTTATAGACCCTCTGTTGAGCACTTTGGGCCTGTTCCATGTGCTCTCTGACAACAGGTACCACGGCTGCAATCCTATCCTGCATTTGTGTTACATGCTCAATAACGCTTCTATAAGGAGTGGGCTGTCCTTCCCACGTCTCTTTGGCAACATCCAACAGCCCTCTGGGGTGTCTACCATACAACAAATCAAATGGAGAAAACCCCGTAGAGGACTGAGGAACTTCTCTGATGGCCATTAACAAGTAGGGCAACAAACAATCCCAGTTTTTCCCATCTCTCTCAACAACCTTTTTTAACATACTTTTTAATGTTTTATTAAACCTTTCCACCAACCCGTCAGTTTGGGGATGGTAGATGGACGTCCTGAGGTGAGTGACCTTAAATAACTTGCACAATTCTTTCATGATCCTTGACATAAATGGAGTACCTTGGTCAGTCAAAATTTCTTTTGGTATTCCCACTCTACTAAATACCTGCACCAGCTCCCTAGCTATCGCCTTGGTTGTGATAGTGCGTAAAGGGACAGCCTCAGGATATCGAGTGGCATAGTCCAAAATTACCAGGATATACTGATGGCCCCGAGCAGACTTTAACAAGGGCCCCACGAGATCCATGGCTATTCTGTCAAACGGGACCTCTATAATAGGCATGGGAACTAGTGGGCTCCTGAAATGGGGTCTAGGGGCATGATACTGGCATTCAGGACAGGAAGAACAATATTCAGACACTTCTTTATAAACCCCTGGCCAAAAGAACCTTTGTAAAACTCTTTCAGTGGTTTTTTCTGCCCCTAAATGTCCTGCGGTAACGTGACTATGAGCTAAATCTAGTACCGTTCTCCGATAAGGCTGGGGAACTACCAGCTGTTCCACCACATCCTCACCCCTTTTGACAATGTGGTACAAGAGCTCATTACAGATGGCCATGTGGGGATATACGTAACCCTGTCACCTGGTACCACAGGTTCCCCATTAACAATCTTAACATTCTCTCTAGCCTTTATTAAGGTAGGATCCTTTAACTGTTCAGACGCAAACAGATCCTTCTTTACCTCCAGGTCAGGCACGCTTTCAGTTCTAACTACTATGTCTCTGTTCCCGGCAAGAGGGTCCTCACTGGACTCCCCATCTGTCACTTCCCCAGCCAAACTAGCAAAAGGCAAAGGGCCAGAAAGTTCCGAAGACCCACATACATCCATAAAATCACCGGTATTATCAACTGGCTTTTTACTTCTCACATCTGTTGATAACCGTGATTCCCACAGTTTCCAAAAATGAGGAAAATCCCTCCCTATTATGGCCTCATGCACCAAGGTAGGGACCAGTCCCACTTTAACCATTGCTGACCCACAACAAGTTTCTATATTCACCTCAGCAGTGGCATAATGTTGGGTATCCCCATGTATGCAAGTTACCCCAATAGGTATTTGCTGGACCTTTAAGGGGTTCACTAACCCAGCTTTCACGAGGGTAACTAAACTTCCTGAATCTAGCAAGGCCTCTACCCGGTTACCTTCTAAGAACACATCACACATTTGTTTTTCCAGCTCAGGTGAAGGTACCACAGTACAGGCTAACCTAGCAAAGAAAGACATTCTGCGACATTCAAAGGCAGCATCACATTGCATGGGTTCTTGCGTGACTGGGCAATTGGCAATAACATGACCTGGCATACCACACCTAAAACATTTAACCACACGATTATCAACCCATTTGGGCAGCATAGACCGTTCTAGCCCCATTGGCCTGTTTCCAGGGCCAGTGTTTACAGTCTCTCCAGCCTTGCGTTCTCTTAACCGCCCAGCAACGTTTTCCCACGGAACAGTCTTACCAGTCTTTACTAAAGGGCGCTGTCGAGGATCAATGGGTTGCTGGGTGGTCATCAGTAGTTCCTCTGCTGCCAAATACCTCTCTACCATGTCCACTAATTGGTCAGCAGTACCCGGGTTTCCATGGCTCACCCACTTGCGCAGGACCATGGGCAAAGATCTCAAGTAGCGGTCCATGACGACTCTTTCCACCATCTGGGGACCAGTTAATGTCTCTGGCTGTAGCCATTTTTTTGTTAGCTGAATAAGGTCGTGCATCTGGGAGCGCGGAGGCTTCTCCATGGCGTACAGCCAACGGTGCACCCGTTGTGCTCGTACTGACAGCGTGACTCCCAGGCGGGTCAGGATCTCAGTCTTTAGTTTATCATAGTCCCGAGCCTCAGCAGGGCTTAAATCAAAGTAAGCTTTTTGGGGCTCACCTGACAGGAAAGGTGCCAGCAGACTGGCCCACTGTGCTTTCGGCCAGTTCTCACGCTCGGCAGTCCTTTCAAACGTGGTCAGATAGGCCTCCACATCATCAGCCTCTGTCATTTTCTGCAGGAAGTGACTGGCTCGTATAGAACTAGAGCTGGTTGGAGCACTGACGGCCACATCTCCAACCCGAGCTGCAAGTCTCTGCACCACTTCTGCTAAGGCCTCTCTATCCTGACGCTGTTGCCTGTAAAGTTCATCAACAACTGCCTGCTGTTGTCTCTTATTTTCCTCCATTGCCACCTGCTGCTGTCTGTTGGCCTCCTGCTGTAGTCTCCAATTTTCCTCCATTGCCACCTGCTGCTGTCAGTTGGCCTCCTGCTGAGCCGCTGTAGCTTGCAGCAAGGCTTTAAGCAGATCCTCCATGTCAACAGATTTTTCAGGCGGCTTTGCAGCTGCTTTCACCCAGGACATATATCAAACCCTCAGGGGTGAGTCTCAGTAACTTCACACTGGGCTGTATCTGCATAAACCACCGTTTTCTGCAGGCCTCACAAAGCTGCTGCTTTCACTTATGCGCAGAACGGCCTGCTCGCATTCTCCACCAAGTTGTAACACTGTAGGGGTGCAAGGTGCCTTTTCCTGGGGAATATGGCAGCACGCAGCTGCTGAGGAACAACACAAGTCCAGTTTCTGGTACAACTGACCCCGGCCAGTTTTATTGAAACAGAAAATAAAACAAACCCCAAAATAAAAATACCTTGCCTGTCCGGCACTAACTAAACATAAGATGTTCCTAACTGTCACTAAACAAAACACAGAGTTCTTCAGTACATACTGTATAGCTTACTTGCATCAGAAAGCGTGTCTCTCACACACAGATCCTGCAGCCTTCCCAGGCAGTCTGCCCATACTAATCAGGTTAGAAGCACTATATCACTCTTACACAGCTGAAACCCTGATTAGCCCTCTGTGAGGCCAAAGACCCGAACTGTGCCCAATGTCTAGAACTCGCCTTATCTCTCTCTCAGAGCCTTTACCCAGCTTTTACAGCAAACTGAAAAGGTTCAGACAAAACAAAAAGCATTTTTCCTAGAAGTTAACATTTTCTAAAACATGTAAGACAAGAACCTGGGACAAATATACCTGCCCTCAAACACTATCCCAGTGTTCTTGTCACAATATATATATATATATATATATATATATATATATATATCATTACAGCAGCAGCCGGCACTCATACAAACTAATCAGCCTGCTCTGGTGCCCAAACAGAGAAAAGCATAAAGTCCACATATACATACAGGTATAGCCTTTTGAAAAGCATCACAGTATCATGCAATGTTTACCCAGTCAGATTTGTTGGTGTCGACAAGGTCACCCACACACGTCTGTATGTCCCATATAGTTTTCTCTTGTGAAAGCTATACATCTACTGACATGTTGATACGTATTTTCATGAACCAAGTACCATCAGGCGTCAGCGGTGCCAACTGAGACATTTTTGACAGAGTACTCAGCCGTAGACATGCCGACACACATGTACTAACCACCCACCGACATTACACTGAATATTTTATGTCAAGGAAAGACTGAAGACGTTTTTCAGCTCTATTACACCATATTCATTTTATATTGTGCTTTCCTTATACATATAACACACTAAACCACTGTGCCCCCCCTTGTTTTTCACTGTGATATCATCAGCAGTGCTTTTGGCAGGGCCAGTGTCTCTGTGAGGAGAAAATGGCGCTGTGTAGAGCTATGAGAGCTAAGCCACGCCCCCTTAATGGGGCGCTTCAGCCCCGCTATTTTTTAGCTTTTTTTACCCTGGCGGGGGTCTGTATACAGTGCCTATGCACTGTATACCTCTTGTGCCAGCCTGATATGGAGGCTTTATTGCTGCCCAGGGCGCCCCCCCTGCACCCTAGTAGTGCCGCTTGTGTGTGGGAGCAATGGCGCGCAGCGCGACCGCTGCGCGGTACCTCTGAAGATTGAAGTCTTCTGCCGTCTTTATGAAGTCTTCTTTGCTTCTTTTACTCACCCGGCTTCTTTCTTCTGGCTCTGTGAGGGGGACGACGGCGCGGCTCCGGTAACGAGCAGCTAGGATATACCAAGTGATCAGACCCTCTGGAGCTAATGGTGTCCAGTAGCCTATTAAGCAGAGCCTTTGAACTCACATAAGTAGGTCTGCTTCTCTCCCCTCAGTCCCACGAAGCAGGGAGCCTGTTGCCAGCAATGCTCCCTGAAAATAATAAACCTAACATAAAGTCTTTTCAGAGAAACTCAGGAGAGCTCCCCTGTTTTTTGTCCAGTCTCTCTGGGCACAGAATCTAACTGGAGTCTGGTGGAGGGGCATAGAGGGAGGAGCCAGTTCACACCCCTTTTAAAGTCTTAAAGTGCCCCTGTTTCCTGCGGATCCCGTCTATACCCCATGATCCATTTGGAGTCCCCAGCATCCTCTAGGACGTATGAGAAAAGTATTAAATAAGAATCTTTCATTCATTCAGATCTAGGATGTGTTATTTTACTGTTCCCTTTATTTTTTTGAGCTGTGTGTGTGTGTATGTGTGTTTATATATATATATATATATATATATATATATATACACACACAACAAATATGAGGGCGCTAATGACTTATTAATCTATTACAGACAATCACAATGATTTAAAAATGTATTCATAAAACAGAATGCTATCTCCATTTCATAATTTCAATAACATTATCACCATACAGGATGGATATTCAATCAGACATGTATAGATTCCAATATACACCAATTAGGTTTGATCAGATTCAGAACCCAGTTCCAATATGCACCAAATAAGTTTGATCAGATGTAGAACCCGACACGTTTCGTCCCTTAGGACTTCCTCAGGGGTATTAGATCAATAAATGTCTGAGGCTAATAACTACAGACGAAATCCATATTTATAAGATCAAGATAAACCTACACCAATATTGGACCGATCAGACTTATAGACCGATATCAAGGTGGCAAATCTTTTAACAATTTCTTAAAACGGTCAAAAAAGAGATGAGTAGGTCTGTAAATTTATATCAGACCCATATACTGTGTGTTTATACGCCACACTGGATAGGTAAAAATTAGTTGGCCTCAAATCATGAAGTTTGAGTGCTTCAATGCTGCCACCTCTCTCAAAATCCAGTGAATGGAGGGGCATAGAGGGAAGAGCCAGTTCACAGCCCCTTTTAAAGTCTTAATGTGTCCATGTCTCCTGCGGATCCCGTCTATACCCCATGGTCCATTTGGAGTCCCCAGCATCCTCTAGGACGCATGAGAAAAGTATTTAATAAGAATATTTCATTCATTCAGATCTAGGATGTGTTATTTTAGTGTTCCCTTTATTTTTTTGAGCTGTGTGTGTATTATATATATATATATATATATATATATAAAATATATTATAAAATCAGAGAAGAAGAAAAGGATTTGTCTTGGTGTGGTGCACCTGATTGTAAAAAAAAAGTAGCTTTTATTAATTTATTAAAATTATATTTAAAAAACGGCGAAATATCAAGAACGAGAAGGGTTGCAAAAGTAGGAAATTGTGGCATAAATTGTACTTTGTGTGGGAATGCCAATGCATGCATATTTATATATATATATATATATATATATATATATATATATATGTGTGTGTGTGTATATATATATATATATATATATATATATATATTAATCTTCTTATATAATTAATGTCAATAAACTCATGTATTGTTGTATCTTCTAATGATTGTTTCCAATCTACTTAATTTTATTTGTTGAGATTTTTCTTCCTAAACGGATTGGGATACTAGTTTACTTATCACATTGCAAAATAATTCCTCATTGATTTGCTCTCATTGGTAAATATATAATTATTTATTAGTCCCATGTTACCAAACCAATAGTATCATGGATGGATAAACCACTATGGATAAGCTTACACAATGAGTTTGAAAGTTTTATATTTCTTTTACGTCCTAGAGGATGCTGTGGTCCAATTTAGTACCATGGGGTATAGACGGGTCCACTATGAGCCTGTCACGATCTAGGTAATTCCTTATCAGTATTTACCTTCCAAATGCCTCCTGAGACTGTCCCAGTGTTCCAAGCCTGGATTCCATCTGCACTGTCTGTGTGCAGCACGCTGCATCTCATTGTCTCAAATCTCTTTACTGTGATTCTGGCAGCTTCATGGTTAAAGCTCACATTCAAGTTACAAACAATCTTTCCCTCCAAAAGCTACCATGGGCGCAGCCATGTTTTCCTAATCACATGTTACCATTCAGCCTATCAGCTGCACTCTGCTCTCAGCCTGATTACACAGCAGCTGCACTCTGGTCTCTGGTTAATCAGCCAGCCAATCCCTGCTTCCCAGCAGGTATAAATATCCTGTTCCTGGGGTGGAAAGATGTCAGTGCTTCAATTGTCTTCAGTGATTCCAGTGTGCAGTTCTCCCATGGACTTTCTCTGCAGTACAGCCTGACTCCCTGGTGATTATACTCTGCAGTGTAACCCGACACTCCAGTGATTAACCCTCTACAGTCTACCCTGATTCACCTGTGTCTGAACTCCGGCTTCCCAGCATCCATTCCCAGCTTCTTCTCCAGCGATCCCCAGCATCACTTCATGCTTCACCTGTGCTTCTAAGTACAATAGTGCATTTCTATCTGCGAACCCCAGCTTCACTCAAAGCTTACCAACGATCCCAAAGTAACCAGCGGTGTTCCGTCATCGATCCCAAGTATTTCTCTGAACTGTGTTTCCTATTACCAGTACCAAGTCATCAGTATTCCTCTGAACTGTGTTTAATAAAACCTTTGAACTTTCCCTTGTTGTCATGGTCACGCCTTCGGCATTTGTTCTAAAGGTTCCCTGCATGTCCAAGAACCCTGTACTGCCTCCCAGGTACACATATACCTCAGCCCCTACAACTGAGGCTTCCCCCTGGTCAGCACCAGCCCTCAGTTGTGACAGAGCCACTGGCACTTTAAGAGTTTAATAGTGTGGGCTGGTCCCTCCCTCTATGTCCGTCCTACCAGACTCAGTTTAGAAAATGTGCCCGGAGGAGCTGGTCACAGCTAGGGGAGCTCCTAGGAGTTTTGTTAGTTTTTTTTTTTTGTTTTTTTTTAATACATTTCTTTATTAGACAGCCATAGAGTCACAACATAAGTTATCCGGGTCGAATTACAAGAATATTCAACAGTGACACGAACAATCAAATTCAATAAGAATAAAAATAGAGTAAATTGAGGGCTGTACAGCTTTTTTGTTTTTTTTTGTAGTAAGAGAGAAAGAAAAGCGAAAACATTTCACTTAGAGTAATCTCTACTCAGCTGTCTGACACAATATTAGGGGGTATGATTCACCGGGGTGCACCCTTACCCCCAACATCAGATAATATATATAATATGTAAACTAAATATCACAGCTGTTAGGAAGAATGGGAGACAGGAAAAGAAAGGCTAGAGATGGAAAGTAAAGAGAAAGAAGTATTGCAGAGATACTATAAACAAGTAGTGTATATATTGTCGGGGGGGGGGGTGGAGTGGGGGGTTAGTCAGAAGCACAGTCTGGATTAGGAGGTGAAGTCCTGGTTTTGGGGTGAGCATTGTAGTGTATAGTATAACCTTTCTGGGGGGGTCTATGTTATAAGTGGGGTCCATTCAGTAATTCTATCTTTAAGGAGCTTGAGATCAGCTAATAGTTCCCGTTATCTTGTTAGTCCAGTACCATGTTGTGTCCCGGAATACCCTCCAAATGCATTCACGTCTGTCCAAGGGCAGACTCTCAATATACATTCCCCATTTTTTATGAAAAAGTATAACTCCATTTTCTATTTGGAAGGTAGCCATTTTTCTCTCACAAAATAGTACATCCAATAAAGCGGATTCCCATTCCCCTACTGATGGGGCAGTTTTATATATCCAGTGTCTCAGTATCACTTGTTTTGCTACCGTGACCATCACAGTCAGTAGAGGGATCATCGGGGAGAGATCTAACTGTGACAACCAGGGCGAAAAGTCAGCATACAGCAGCGGGGCCACCAGAGCAGGGAGAGTTATTTTGAGTAGTCGGGATAAATATTGGAGAATCTTACACCAGAAACGTTTAATTTTCCCACATGACCAAAGATTGTGTGTCAGGGATGCTCCACTCACTCCGCATTTAGGGCAATTGCCCGACTCACCCGGGCGGAAGTGTTGTCTTTGGGAGGGGGATATATACATCCTGTTTACTACCCTTAGATGTATTTCTTGTAACTTAGCGGATTTTAGGGCCTTGAGGACTCGGTCAATGTTCGTGGAGGTCTCACCCATATCAGGTGCCCCTGGAAGTTCCCGCCGCCAGGAATCAGAGAGAGGGGACCAAGAGGGGGCCGACATTTCAATCAGGTCATTGTAAAGATATCGGATTTTGAAGGGATTTTGTCTGCAGAACGTGAGAGTGTCGAGAACTGTTCGAGTAGCGGCCATTTTACCTAAGGGGTCATTAAGAGAGTTGATATAATGGCGTGCTTGGAGAAACATGAAGAAGTTGGAGTGGGGTAAAGAGAATTTGTCTCGCAATTGCAAAAAGGAGAGCAACTTTCCACCAGGGTCAAAAACATCTCTAATAGTGTGTATCCCCTTACATTTCCATGTGTAGAAGTGGCGGTTGTCTAAAGAGGAGGGAAAGTTGGGGTTTCCCCATAAGGGTATGTATGGTGACTCATATGGATCAGTACCAAATAGTTTATGGATGGAGGCCCAGGCCCTATAAGTGTCCCAAAACAAGATATTAGTCTTAACTTCCTGAGGTAGTTTGGCCTTTGGTGTGTGAAGCAATGCTGCAGGTGAGTAAGGAGAGAACAATGCCTCTTCCAGTTCCAGATTCGTGAATATGTCTGACTGTAAAAGCCAGTCTGAGGCAAACTTAAACAGTGCTGACCTAGCAAACATCGTTATATTGGGCATACTCAGCCCGCCTTTTCGTTTATTAACATAAGTTCGGGCCTTGGGCATGCATGGTTTTGAGTTTTTCCAAATAAATTTTGAGAATATTTGCGAACAGAGCATGGTGTCTTGTTTATTGATCGTAACGGGGAGCATCTGAAGTAGGTAGGCCAATTTTGGGAAGATAATAGCCTTTATCACCACTACCCTACCCAACAGAGAAAGTTTGAGGTCTTTCCAAGATTCTAACCGTGTTTTGATTTGTTGAATAATGGGTGTATAGTTAAATAGATATAATCGGGAGAGCACCGAGGGGATATAGATACCTAAGTATTTTAGTTTAGTAGGGGTCAACGTGAATTGGGAAGAGAAGTCAGAATAAAGAAGAGGGTCTGTTATGTTAGTCAAAGGGAGTAGTTCGGATTTATGGGTATTTATGCGGTAGCCAGCAAAGGTACTAAAGCGGTGTATGGTGTCAAAAATGGCAGGTATCGAAGTGCGTGGGTTGGAAACAAATAAGATCATATCATCCGCAAATAGTCCAAGTTTAACTTCCCTTTTCCCCACTGATATTCCCGAGAAGGTTGATAATTGTCTCAGTGCTACAGCCAGGGGTTCCAATGCTGCTGCAAAGAGTAAAGGGGACAAAGGACATCCCTGTCTGGTCCCCCTATGAATCGTTAAGGGCTGAGATAAATATCGATTTGTGAAAACTTGTGTAGATGAATTATGGTATATGGTTTGTATAATGGCCACGAATTGGTCTGAGAATCCGAAGCGTCGGAGTGTCTCAAATAGGTGATCCCACGTCACCAGGTCGAATGCCTTTTCCGCATCCAATGATAATAGGAAGGCAGGGTCACCCGTTTCAACTTCCTTCAGGGATTGTAAAACTGTTAGAACTTTACGGATATTGGTCACCGAGTGTCTGCCTGAGATAAAACCGGTTTGATCACTGTGGATTATTTCAGGAAGGATAAATTTTAGTCGGTTTGCTAATAGCTTAGTAAATAATTTATAATCTACATTAAGTAAGGAAATAGGGCGATAGGAAGACGGGAGGAGTGGGTCTTTGCCAGGTTTGGGTATCACTCGGATCAGAGCTGAGTTAAAATAGTGAGGGATAGTAAGGCTGGAAAAAATGGAATTGAAAAATGCTGTTAAAGAATCTACTATTTTAGGTGAGAGTAATTTAAAGAATTCCCCGGACAAACCGTCGGGGCCTGGTGTCTTCAGTGTCTTAAGGGCTTTAATAGCCTCCGTCACTTCAGTGACAGTAACAGGGGCCGTAAGGGATTCTGTTTTTTCTGGAGAGATCTGAGGCAACTGTAGTGTGTCCCAAAAAGAGGTTTTGGTAGGTTGGTCGATATTACTATGAGAGTATAAGTCGCTAAAGAAGGAGTAGAAGATGTCAGTAACCGCCTTCCCTTCGGTCCGTATTGCCGAGGTCGAATCCCTCAAAGCTGTCACATGTTGGGGCCCTTTGTCAGTTTTAAGTAAGTTGGAAAGCATTCTGCTCGGCTTATCTCCATATTGAAAGAGTTTGTGTTTACCTGCTATAAGGAATCTATTATCCATATGTGTCAGAGTATGGTCAAATTGGGTCTTAGCGTCTCTATATTTCTGTTTGTTAGCTATCGTATGTGAGGATTTAAAGGTCTGGAATGAGGAAGTGAGTGCAGATTGTGCCGCTCTATATGTGGCATCTTGGTCCCGTTTATACTTTGTCATGTATGCAATTATATCCCCTCTTAGAACCGCTTTCGCAGTCTGCCAAAATAAGGCAGGGTCAGATAGATGGTCAGAGTTATTGAGAACATAGGAGTCCCAGGAATTCACCAACATAGCTTTAAAGTCTGGAGAGGCGGCCATCTTAGCAGGGAATCTCCAATGTGAGTTAGAACCCAAAGTGAGTCTACCTTGAAGCACTAGTGAGATAGGGGCATGGTCTGAGATTGTTATAGGGTTAATAGCTGTCTCAGTGATCCTGGGTGACAGATCAGTGGAGACAAGGAAATAATCTATACGTGAGAAGGAATTATGGGTTGAAGAGTAGTTAGTATATTCCAGTTCTACAGGGTTATGGAGGCGCCATATATCAACCAGTCCCAACTGTGTGGATATGTAATCTAGGTTGATCTTGGGTAGTCGGGTTCTCTGAGACGAGGCACCTTTCCTGTCCAAAACCAAAGAGGATACCATATTCATATCTCCTCCAACGATGAGAGAGGTATGTGAATATGGGCGGAGAATATTCGTTATCTCCAGATAAAATGATTTGTCATAGACAGCCGGGGCATAAATATTGCACAATGTTAATCTGGTACCCTCCAAGGTGATATCTAATACTATATATCTTCCCTGAGGGTCAATAATCTGATGATGTATGTCAAATGATACCCCTTTACGAATAAGAATAACGACCCCCCTTGCTTTAGATGAAAATGAAGAGGACGCCACAACTTCTTGTCTAAGCATAGTAAGTTTAGCATGTTCAGGAGGGGTCAAATGTGTCTCCTGGAGCATGGAGACGTCGGCTTTTATCTTATTTAAGTAGGTAATGATGCGTCTCCGTTTAATAGGAGAGTTAATCCCCCTAACATTCCACGATATTATATTAAGTTGTGACATCTACAGCATCATCAGAGGAATATAGAGGTATAGTAAGAGGCCTTATGATAATAAATATCGTTATACAAGTAATCCAGAGTATCATAGAGATACACAATTTCCACCCCCGCCAGCTAAGTATCTGCAAACAAGTGGTATCATAGAGGAAAGTGAAGGAAGTCAGGGAGAAGAGAGAAAAGTAGAGACAGAAATAAAGAGAAAAATAACATATACGATCGTCTACATCAGCAGACATCAGGAAAAGTTTTCAACATGAAGCCATCGCAATGTAGAACAATAGAATAACATAATAACCAACAGGCAATCTGAAGATAATGAACTCAAGGGATCGTCCCTATGACCCGTATAGAAAAGTAAGTGCTTTTCTAAATGGTCATGATAGGAGTGGAACCCAAATTACCTCTCAATAGAGTAGAACAAATAATCATATCAACTAGTATAAGAACATGAATCAAGTCCCGGTATCAGGTTTCAGACATTATCGTCTGTCTTGCTTGGAGAAGATGGTATTGAGGTCGAGGGCGACTGTGTGGATCTGCTCAGCTCCGTCATAAATCCTCTAGCCGAATCTACCGATGTGAAATCTTTCGGTCCCTGCGGGGTGAAAATGCGCAGCCGC
Organism: Pseudophryne corroboree; assembly: GCF_028390025.1. Taxonomy (NCBI): domain Eukaryota; kingdom Metazoa; phylum Chordata; class Amphibia; order Anura; family Myobatrachidae; genus Pseudophryne; species Pseudophryne corroboree. Next base: position 646,871,221 of record NC_086445.1, read on the forward strand.
GCGGGGTAAAGAAGAGCAAATCGGATACCATTTTTCACAAGATGAGAGCATATTGGAGACATTTCTCTTCTAGCCCTAGAGACTTCAGCGGAGTAGTCCTGGAAAAGGAACAGCCGTTGACCATCCCACTGGAGTGGACCTTTGCTTCGGGCCGCAGCCCATATCAGTTCTTTGTGTCTGAAATTTAAGCATTTGAAGATTACCGGGCGGGGTCTAGATTGGTTAGAATCACGTGGGGGGCCCAGTCTATGGGCTCGTTCAATTTCCAACGACGAGAGTTCCTCGGGAATACCCAAGAGGTCTGGTAAATCGTAGAGGAGAAATTTCAGAAGGTCCGGTCCCTTCAATGATTCTTTGAGACCCACAATTCTCAGGTTGTTACGTCTCGAACGATTTTCTAGGTCGTCCATCTTCATCATCATATGTTGACGTGTAGTTGTTAAAGATACGACTTGTTCTTTAAGATCTTCAATTTCTTTGAAGTTAACTCCAATCCTGTTCTCGTTCACCGAAATTCTTCGGGACATAGAGCCGAGGTCTGATTTCAGGTCTGATACTGCGGACATAAATTTATCTGCCTGGGTTTGTAACAAAGGTTCCACAGTCTCTTTAATTGCTTTCACTATATCGGAGTAGGAGGGAGGAGCGGGGGGTACCTTTGGTGCCATGGCCGGCACTGATTCAACTGTGTTATCTAGACCGATAGGATGGTGGGACAGTAGCAGGGAGGTGGTGTCTGATTCTCCACGTTTCTCGTCACTCCTGCCTCTTTGGGGTTTCGGTGTAGAAGATCTTAAGTATTTGTCCATACTAGTAGTTATGAGCTCATGAGGGTCGGACGAGTGATATGGTTTGCCGTTGGTTATAAAAATGAGAGGAGATCTACATTACGATTACGGCCGGTGCAAATTCACATTACATTGTGAAATGTTTCCATCAGTGGAGAACTGAGATCGGTTGTATTACGCCAAATTGACAGGAAGATGTAATTGTGTCTACCAGGTAAAAAGTTGTTTTCACCAATATATGTGGTAGCAATGAGACTCAGAGAGCGTGGTAGATAATGTTGGTAATATAGTACAGGTTGAGTATCCCATATCCAAATATTCCGAAATATGGAATATTCCGAAATACGGACTTTTTTGAGTCAGATTGAGATAGTGAAACCTTTGTTTTCTAATGGCTCAATGTACACAAACTTTGTTTAATACACAAAGTTATTAAAAATATTGTATTAAATGACCTTCAGGCTGTGTGTATAAGGTGTATATGAAACATAAATGAATTGTGTGAATGTATACACACTTTGTTTAATGCACAAAGTTATAAAAAAATATTGGCTAAAATGACCTTCAGTCTGTGTGTATGAGGTGTATATGTAACATAAATGCATTCTGTGCTTAGATTTAGGTCCCATCACCATGATATCTCATTATGGTATGCAATTATTCCAAAATACGGAAAAATCCCATATCCAAAATACCTCTGGTCCCAAGCATTTTGGATAAGGGAGACTCAACCTGTATTTCAATCACAACGGCAATCCGGCCCGCGGCATCACCGAGTGAGCACGCCAATTAGAGACAAATTAGTAGGTACTGAGTAGGTCTCACTCACCTCCCACACACACGGCGATGGGGAGGGGGTGTGAAGATGTAATTCACTTTGTGGCAGCGGACTGGAGAAATAGTGTTATATCTTGGGATCAGCTGTAGTAGTAATTAGAGTGATCCGTTTCAGTATGATGCTATCCAGAATATATCAATCTGTAGAGGGTGGGGGAAGGGAGGATATGACAGACCTGTTGTGCTTCTGTGTTTGTTTATATATAGGGTTCATATAGATACCATATAAATAATTTTTCTCCCCTCCAGGTCCTTCCTCTGCCCCACTGCTGGTGTATATGATAGTGCCAGGGGTAGGTGCAGGGAGGTTGTCACCTGTTCAGAGAGGCTTCAGTGTGTGCCGAGGGAGACCTGTGCCAGCGCAGCACCGGAAGTGCGGTCCCGCGGCTCTCTCCGTCTCCGAGTGCCGGGTCTCGACTCCCGCCTCGCAGGGCCCCAGGTATGATGCAGGTGGGGGGTATCTTCCAGGCTCCCCAGCAGGTCGCAGGGTCCCCCGGGGTGTTTTCGCGGCCGCGGGTGGTCCCGGCGTCCGCGTCCGTCTCCCGGAGCTTCCCGGCGGGCAGAAGATGAAATTTAGGCCGCGGCTCCGGCATCCAGTGTAGGCCACAACCTGCAGAGACCGTAAAAACGGTCTCCCGGCTCCACGACCAGGCACACCGATACCCTGAGCCGCAGTGTAGGTAGTGAGGGTAGGTTGGGGATAATTATTATTGCTGGTTATGGTGATTTTTCTGAAAGGAAAGCAGGAGATTTAATTCTCTGCTTCCAGTCGTCTCTCCAGTCAGGCCACGCCCCCTAGTTTATTTTTTTTAACTAAAGTTTAGAGTTTGTTGTTTTACAGGAAGGCTGCTAGCAACAGCCTCCCTGCTTCGTGGGACTTAGTGGGGGAGTAGGAACCAACTTCCTGAAGATTTATTGGTTCTCTACTCCGCTGAAAGGACACAGAGCTCCAGAGGGTGCTGATCGCAAGCCCACGTGGCGACCGCTCACTCCCGCAGCACGGCCACCACCCCCTAACAGAGCCAGAAGATAGTTGTGTACAGCGCCGGCATCCCGGTTAGCGAGTCACCATCTGGTATGGCGGCACAAGAGCTGCAGCACAGCTCTGACAGGCTGCCCTCCTGGAGGCTCAGCAACATCACAATTAACCCTACACTGGTCACATTGTTAACAGGGGCTAATCCCGCTGTTAACACACAAAACCTCAGGCCAGTATAAATAATAAGTGCGGGAAGTCGCGCGACATTGCAGGGGGCAGGGCTTCCTCTGAGAGCGGATCCAGCACTCACCAGAGCCATTTTCTCCCTGCAGATCATACAGATAGAGCGCTGCCCTCCACATAACTCCACAAGTACTCTGCGGTACCAGGGTGTTATAGACAGGGGGGAAGTGTTATTTCAGGACTAACTACCCTATTAAAGATAGTTAGTACTTGCCGGGCTTTTATCATAATAACTGCCTGCAGGGGCGCAGTATGGCTGACTTCTTATACTCTGACTCTCTGAAGGTGCTCGGGGGGAAACTGTTTCTGACATTTTCTTGTCTGTGTGTGTATATTTCACATTAAAATGTCTAAGGATTGTGTCCTGCGCTGTTTATCTTCTCCTGATGAGTCTATTCCATGTACTCAAGACTGCCATATCCTTTCTCAGCCTTCCGAATCCGAACCCGCATGGGTGGATTCTTTAAGGGGAATGATATCCCAGATTTCTACAAGGATGTCACATACTGAGAAAGAGATACAGTTTTTGAGGAAATCTGTGGAGGGCTTACAGTGTTTGGCCCCCGCTACTTCGTCAAAAACCTCATCTACATACCAACAAAAGCATACACTTGCCCAGATAATGCAAGCTGCCACTGATACCGACTCTGATACTGGAGACGGTGAGGGGGATATGCAGTGGGGGGATGCATCCCTTGCTAAAGGGGTGCAATTAATGATTGAAGCCATTAGGGATGTTTTGCACATTACTGAGAAGGCAACTGAGCAGGAGGAGGAATATTATTTTACCGTAAATAAGAAATCCTCGATTACCTTCCCTGTTTCTAAGGAGTTAAACTCCATGTTTGAAAAATCATGTGAAAACCCAGAAAAAAATAAAAAATAAAAATACAGATCCCTAAGAGAATTCTCATTGCTTTTCCTTTCCCTGAAGAGGACAGAAAAAAGTGGGAAAACCCACCTATAGTAGATGCTTCTGTATCTAAGTTGTCTAAAAAGGTGGTTTTACCTGTCCCCGTTTCAACCACCATTAAAGGAGCCGGCTGACCGCATGATTGAGACTACGCTCAAATCACTATACACTGCTACAGGCGTGGCTTTAAGGCCCACTATTGCGTGTGCGTGAATTTTTAAAGCTATAGTAAAGTGGTCAGGCACATTACTAGAGGAATTAGATACTATGGATAGGAGTGACATTGACTTGTTTTTAAGTCACTTACAGGATTCTGCAGGTTTCAGGGTGGAGGCCATGAAGGACATTGGTCTGCTTAATGCACGGGTTACTTCCATGGCAGTCTCGGCACGTAGAGGTCTCTGGTTACGCCAATGGACTGCGGACGCGGAATCCAAGAAAAGTGTGGAGAAGCTACCCTTCACAGGTCAGGCCCTGTTTGGGGAAGCGCGGAATGCGTGGCACTCTACTGCAACTGCAGGTAAGTCGATTTTTCTTCCCTCCGCAGCTGTACCGGCTCGAAAATCTTATCCTACGCCTCCACTGCAGTCCTTTCGGACCGCAAAATTTTAAAAATCCAAAGGTTCCCCCCACCTTCTTTAGAGGAGGTAGGGGAAAATCCAGAAAACCTGCACAAGCAGGTTCCCTTGAACAGAAACCAGGTTCTGCTTCCTCAAAAATCTTCGGCATGATGGTGGTCCTTTCAGCCTGGTGTTCAGGCAGGTAGGAGCATGACTAAAAGATTTCAGTCACGTCTGGGCGTAATCGTGCCTAGACCCCTGGGTAAAATTATATTGTTGCCCAGGGGTACAGACTGGAGTTTCAGGAACTCCCACCTCACAGATTCTTCAAATCAGGCTTGCCAGCTTTGCTGACATAAAGTACTAGCCTACAGGATGCCAGTCAAAAGTTGGTACGGACAAATGTCATTGTTCCAGTTCTGCCTCACCTAACACACAAAGGTTATTACTCCACCCTGTTTGTGGTTCCGAAACCGGACCGTTCGTTAAGACCACTATTGAACCTAAAGTCATTGAACCCCTACTTAAAGTTATCCAAATTCAAGATGGAGACGCTGAGAGCGGTGATCTCAGGTCTGGAGGATGGGAATTCCTGGTATCCATGGATATCAAGGATGTGTACCTTCACATTCCGATCTGGCTGCCTCATCAGGCTTACTTACAGTTTGCACTATAGGACTCACTATCAGTTCCAGACATCGCCATTTGGCCTCTCCACTGCACCAAAGGTATTCACCAAGGTCATGGTGGAGATAATGTTCCTCCTCCGCAAGCAGGGAGTGAACATAATTCCACATCTGGACGATTTACTGATAAAGGCATCTTCCAGGGAGAGACTGTTAGAGAGTATTGCTCTCTCAACTCAACTACTTCAGGATCACGGGTGGATCCTGAACCTTCCAAAGTCACATTTGGAGCCAGCAAGGAGACTGCCCTTCCTGGGGATGATTCTCGACACGGAAGTGCAGAGGGTGTTTCTACCGGTGGAGAAAGCGTTGGGGAACCAATCAATGGTCCGGGATGTCCTGAGGCCAGCCTGAGTATTTGTTCATCAGTGCATTCACCTTCTGGGAAAAATGGTAGCCTCCTACGAGGCTCTACAGTATGGAAGATTTCATGCACGGTTCTTCCAGCTGGATCTTCTGGATAAGTGGTCGGGGTCGCATATCCACATGCACCAGCGGATATGCCTGTCGCCAAAAGCCAGAATATCACTCCTCTGTTGGCTCCAAACGTCTCGCCTACTCGAGGGACGCAGGTTCAGGATTAAAAATTGGATTCTTCTAACCACGGATGCAAGTCTCAGAGGTTGGGGAACCAGTCACCCGGGGTGGAAGGGGGGAACTTCCAAGGAAGGTGGTCAAGTCAGGAGTCTCTCCCAATAAAAGTTCTGGAACTGAGGGCCATATACAACAGCCTTCTACAAGTGGCACATCTTCTGAAAGATCCAGCCATTTGTCAGGACTGTGATTTTTGTGAACCCGGTGTTAGTGAAGTCTGTGCGGGCGACTGGAGGACTATGTACATATTAGGCTGGTCTGTAGGAATAAGTGAGAAGAAGGAGCAATCCCTGACAGGGGATCAAACCTGGGCCTTGGCAGAGGAAGCCGTATCCTGACCACTGGATCACCAGGGACTTGGTGTTGATAGCAGGATGATGAATGTATAGGTGAGATAGAACTGGATATAGTGTCACAGGAGTAGGATAGTAAGCCGGACTGGTTACTGGTGAGATTGAGAATCGGGCTGGTTACCGGTGAGACTGGGACGCAACTGTAATCTGGGCTGGTACTGGATATAACTGGAAACGCAACTGAAAGTAGAACGATGACTATGACTTAAAGATGAGACTGGAATGCAAGCAACTGTGACTTTAAGATGAAACTGTAGAATACTGCAGCTGTGGCTTTAAGAAGAGACTATGGAATACTGCAACTGTGACTTTAAAATGAAACTGTAGAAATACTGGATATCAATGGTAACACAACTGTAATCCAGACTGGGTAGCAAAGGAGCAGAGTTTTACAGGAACCGAAGTACAAGTGTTACCTTTAGGGAGCTCAGCTTCAAAGCTCACACAGAGCTGTGTGTGACACAAGGAACTGACAAATTTCCAACTCAAGTCTCCTGACTTATACTTCCTGGTCCTTGGTAATTGGTGAGCAGTGTCAGGTGATTCAGAGAGTCTCAGGCTGGCACAGCATTGGACAGCTCTGGGTCAGGTGAACAGTCACTGTCATGTGAGTACTCTAGACTAGGCTGTGATGTGGAGTGAGGCCTAGCAGGCTGAAAGAACACTGAAGCCTGAACTTCTGCAAACAAACAGAGGATGCTGGCTTTTATGCCTAAACTTCAGATTGCTGAATTCAGACTCACACAGAAGATTAATCACCACAGGTGGAGCTCGTTAACTCTTACCTTCCAGGCAGAGAACTCAGGACTCAGCAAACTCATGGTATTGGCAAGCTGTTTATCCCAGTGAGCACAAAGATGCAGGATCCAGGACAGAGATGGCAGAGGTAAGTCACCAAATAGGAGTACTACAGTGAGGATTATGACAGCATTCAAATCACAGCGGTGTCCTACATAAACAGGCAGGGCAGAACAAAGAGCAGAGCTGCAATGTCAGAGGTAACAAGAATCCTCCTCTGGGCAGAAAGACACGTGGTGGCATTGTCAGCAATCTTCATTCTGGGAGTGGACAGCTGGGAAGCGGATTTCCTCAGCGACATGATCTCCATCCAGAATAATGAGGCTTCCACACGGAGGTATTCGCAGAGGTAACAAGCCGATGGTGCATACCTCAGGTAGACATGATGGCCTCTTGCCTCAACAAGACGCTTCAGAGATACTGTTCCAGGCCAAGGGATTCACAAGCAGTGGTGGTGGACGCCCTGGTAACTCCATGGGTGTTCCAGTCTGTGCATGTGTTCCCTCCTCTTCCACTCATCCCAAGGATTCTAAAACTAATAAAAAGAACGAGAGTTCAGGCGATCCTCATTGCTCCGGACTGGCCAAGACGCGCTTGGTACGCAGATCTTCTGGAATTACTGATGGAGGATCCGAGGCCTCTTCCTCTTCGCGAGGACCTTCTACTACAGGGGCCGTTTGCCTATCAAGACTTAACGCGGCTACGTTTGACGGAATGGAGGTTGAACGCCAGATCTTAGCTCTGAAGGGCATTCCAAACAAGGTCATTCCTACCCTTATCCAAGCTAGGAAGGGGCTAACTTCTAAGCATTACCATCGGATTTGGAAGAAGTATGTGTCTTGGTGGGAATCCAAGAAGTTTCCAACAGTGGAGTTTCAATTGGGACATTTTCTCCTCTTTCTGCAAGCGGGTGTGAATGTGGGCCTACGCTCAGGATCCATAAAGGTCCAGATTTCGGCCTTGTCCATTTTCTTCCAGAAACAATTGGCTGCTCTCTCTGAGGTTCAGATATTCTTGAAAGGAGTTCTGCACATCCAGCCCCCCTTTGTGCCTCCTACGGCACCATGGGATCTTAATGTGGTGCTGCAGTTACTGCAATTGGATTGGTTCGAACCTTTACAGGAGGTAGACATAAAGTTTCTTGCTTGGAAGGCGGTCACACTGTTGGCATTGGCATCTGCAAGACGTGTCGGAATTGAAAGCATTGTCGCACAAGAGCCCCTACTTGATTTTCCATGAAGATAGAGCTGAGCCCAGAACGCGTCAGCAATTTCTTCTAAAGGTTGTATCGGCTTTCCATATCAACCAACCTATTGTGGTGCCAGTGGATATTACCTCAAAGTTCTTGGATATTGTGCGGGCGTTGAAGATATATGTGAAGAGAATGGCTCGTCACAGGAAGTCGGACGAACTATTTGTCCTTTATGATCCCAACAGGATTATGTGTCCTGCTTCTAAGCAGACCATTTCTCGCTGGATCAGGCTTACTATCCAGCATGCTTATTCTACGACTGGATTGCCGATTCCAAAATCGGTTCATGCCCACTCTACCCGTAAAGTGGGTTCTTCTTGGGCGGCTGCCCGGGGTGTCTCGGCTCTTCTGCTTTGCCAAGCAACTACTTGGGCAGGGTCGAACACGTTTGCTAAGTTCTACAAGTTCGATACTTTGGCCTGTGAGGACCTAAAGTTTGGTCAATCTCTTCTGCAGGGACCTCAGCACTCTCCCTCCCGTACTGGGAGCTTTGGTACATCCCCATGGTACTAAATTGGACCCCAGCATCCTCTAGGACGTAAGAGAAAATAGGTTTTATATACCTACCGGTAAATCCTTTTCTCGTAGTCCGTAGAGGATGCTGGATGCCCGCCCAGTGCTTCGTATTCCTGCATTGTTACTTGGTTAAGTATTGTTGGTTCAGCCGTTGCTGAATCATTTCTTGTTGGTTAGTTTGGCTTTCCTTTTGTTATGTGTGAGCTGGTGTGAATCTCATCACTATCTGTGTATGTCCTTCTCCTCGGGCACAGCATGAAGACTATTGTATATGTATTTTTATTATGTACTAGCTGGAGTACCCCGCGTTGCCCGGGATTTTAATAATGTTTGTTTACAAAAATGTATTTAAATATAAAACACACAGTATAAATAACAATACACTTGTATGTAAAATTTCACGATCTTCGCTTGTAAACTGTGGATATGTATAAAAGACAGAAGGGCAGAAGCACAATTCTTTGCTTTTATATATGAGATAAGTACCTAGATAGATCCTCCTTCCCCAAACACTCCACAGTTTCTTATATAGCACAGCAGATTATGTATCTCCTGATATGCTTTGTGCTGCTGGGGGACTCTGCTACTTCCACTATATAACTCTGTGTGTGGGTTCGTGCTACCTCCATTCCCCTCCACACATCATGTCACTGGCCCTGTCACATGCAGCCCTGTCATCACTGACATATCATGCATGTTCAGATATAGTCTGTGCTGCTGGCCCACCCCTAAGGGTGCTAGTGGTGTGTTACCCCCAAAATGTTTGTTTACAGAGTGTAAGTAAATGTGTCACAAGTTTGGTGTAAATTGCTCCAGGCATTCCAGAGTTATGCTGTCTGCTGAAAAACTCTGTGCTGCTGCCTCAACCCTAGCGGTACTAGGGGTGTCTTACCCCTCACAGTGTTTGTTCCCAGCTTGTAAGTCTTATGTGTACCTAGCTTGTTGTAAATTGGTGTAGGAATTCTGGAGTTATGCTGTCTTCTGTAATACTCTGTGCTGCTGTCCCACCCCTAGGGGTGCTAGGGGTGTCTAACCCCCACAGAGTTTGTTTCCCGAGTGTAAGTCATATGTGTACCCAGTTTGTTGTAAATTGGTCTAGCCACTCAGGAATTATGCTGTCTCCTGAAATACTCAGTGCTACTGTCTAACCTCACAGAGTTTGTTCCAAGATTGTAAGTCAGATGTGTACCAAGTTTGGTGTAAATTGCTGCAGGCATTCCAGAGTTATGCTGTCTGCTGAAATACTCAGTGCAGCTTCCCCACCCCTAAGGGTGCTAGGGTTGTCTTTGCCCCACAGTGTTTGTTACCAGATTGTAAGGCATATGTATACCAATTTTTTAGTACATTGCTCCAGCAATTCCGGAGTTATGCTGTCTCCTGATATACTCTGTGCTGCTGTCTGCCCCCCTAGAGGTGCTAGGGATTTCAAATTGTTTTAGTTGCCTCCGCCATGTTTTAATACGCTTGTATGTAAAATTTCACGATCTTCGCTTGCAAACTGGATTTGTATAGAAATACAATACAGAAGGACAGGATGACAGAAGGACAAATTTTTATATATTAGATATGTATTATGTGTATAGGTATGTTTATGTATACATATACATACTATGTATATGTACACTGCATAGATATTTATGCTATGTATATGTATTATAATGCATAAGTATGTACACTATACAGTATGTACGCAGTATGTTAGGGGTAAGCAAAGTTCGGCACTCCAACTGCTATGGAACTACAAATCCCATCATGCCTTTCCACAGCTTTGCTGGTAGGGCAAGCGTGCTGGATGTAGCCTACCTTGGCTGTATATGTATGCATATGCATACCGTGTATAGGCACATATACTGTAAGTATGTATACTGTATATGTATACTATGTATATAAACACTATGGGGGTTAACCAATTATCAGCACAATTTTTTCAGCCACAAAAAGGACTATTATCGTGACTTTAGCCTGGTCATTGTTAGGTTATCCAATTATTCCCGAAAAAATAATACTATAAGTGCTAGTTGTCAAGGATTTTGTTTTGCGTGCCTGAAACTGAATAGCCCCAGGCTAATCAATAAATGCTGCTATGTATAGGTATGTTTGCTATGTTTATGTAAGTTATATATATATATGTATGCAATGTTTGTACACTATGTACAGTATGAGTGTTTGAGTATACATATATTACACACACATTTATAGAATACTGCAAGTAAAATGGATTTGGATAGAAATCCTCTTTATACCACATTCATGCACTCAACCCAAGAGCTAGCCGCCATTCAGCCACAATACCACATTTTAATATACTGCCACACCCAGGACTCAAACCCACAACCTGCTGCATCCCAGCCAAACACCCCACCCACCAAGCCAATTCATCCCACTTAAAAATGATGAGAGTTCTAACTATATGAAGCTACCTGTACCTCGTAAAAAAAAAATAGCTAGCACCATGATCAAGCAGATCCATTCAGTGTGCAGCCACACATCCAATCCCTTTCAGCCACACACTACACAGATCTGCCCAGCCACAACGCTGATTATCCCTTCACAAAGTACAAGGTAAGCTTCAAATAGATGGAACTCTCCAGCTTGGAATTCTCTAGCTTTCTATGCATGGGCAGCTAGCTCAATGAATAGAGTGTCTAAATGCAATGCAACGGGCACATCACACCCCAAAATGTAATAAAGGACAATGCATCTGAACAACAAAGAGCTATCAAGTCAAGTCCATGAATGCTTTATAGGTATTAGCGACAGAAGGGGGTAGAAGACAATGGTGGCCAGGAGATGCTGGGCTTCAAAAAAGGGAGAAAGCTGCAAGTGAAATTAATTAAAACAGATAATTGACAAGTGCTGCTAACAGCGCCCCCTACCCTGCAGCACTCTGCACACACCTAATTACGGCCTGGAGGACCTACACTCAGGATAATCAGCATAGAGAGTAGCTTTATTAAAGTTCCACCATGACCAAAGTGTACAATATGGCAGCAGATGCCCAAGAGCCTGTTTCAACTGCTCCATTGCAGTTTTCATTAGGGGCAGTTGCAGTTGTTTTTGTTAGCAGTTGAATAGCTAAAGGAAACTTAGGACTGTGAAGAGTGTCCTTAGGATTTTCAAAAATGTTCTAAGTGCTGTTTGTAACCCTAATGTTGTTTGTACTGATTGTGTGTATGCATGCAATACATAGACCATGAGATAATGCTTGATGCATCTGTACTGTTTTTACTTAGTTAACCAATGTACTTGTCTGGTCCTATACTACTGTATTAACTTTATTAGCACCATCCTAAAAGATGTGACCTTTTAATTTGAGCATCTTAAGCTCAGGTATCACTCAAGATTTAGCTTTTGTCCAAATCAAGCAGTACATCCCTCCAGTCTGTATTATCACTGGCAGCTCCTGTATCACCTTATTCATTAGTAGGTCCTTGATGATGGTTGACAGTGCTGTCTTATCAGGGAGGCCTTTACCTCAAATTGCTTGTGTAGAGCAGGGTTTCCCAAAATCTTTCCTCAAGTCCAGGATTTAAGAATATCCAAGCTTGTGCAGAGATGGTAAAATCAAACTCTGCAAAGTAATGTCAACTGTAATTAAGCATGGATAGCCTTAAAAGCTGTTTGTAAAACATTTAGGGGTACATTTACTAAGATGGGAGTTTTATTTAAGATGGGATGTTGCCCATAGCAACCAGTCAGATAATATTTCTTATTTATCTGGCACGTTCTAGAAGATGATACCTGGAATCTGATTGGTTGCCATCGGCAACATCCCATCTTAAATAGAACTCCCGCCTTAGTAAATTTAACCCTTAGTCTTCTCCAAGGTGCTAAATACGTAATAGTTATTTCAAAGGTGCTAAGTTGTCCTTACTAAGTTGTCCTTAGGTGCTAAATACCTAATAGTTAGAAATAGCAAAATACATAGTCTTCAACAGGTTGATCAGCACTTTATATCTAATCTCTACTGCAGTACATTCCACCTCCAGTATATGACTTGGTAAATCAGAATTGTAGATCTGCTTTAGGTATCAGGCATCTGATATTTTTCCAATGTGCATTATGATTCCTAAATTATAGTTAAACTGTCACATACACTCTTTCCAGTCTATGCAATGTGTTAAGGTATGATTTATATCTAGTCCTAGATTCAGGGGGATGGGGGAGTCCTACCTATTTATTTAAGCCATTTTATTGGTAGGCTTGGTTTGGATTGCCAGTGTGGGTGGTGGTGGTCATTAATTAGTGTGCACACATGCTGGCATCTCTATATCAATTTCATTTTGTAGGCTTGAGCATGCAGATGTATAAAGTGTTTGACTTTAGCGTTATACCTACATTGAACTGAAGTGAAATAGAAGGAGAACAATATAACTTCAAACATTTCACAACTAATTAAGGACAGCTTTGGATCAACAAATGCACTTTAAACCAAAGGAGGACACACTACCAAAAATCAGAACAACTGAATGACTGATTTTAAATAACACATGTGAGTTCACTTACTCTTCACATCATTCATCTCCTGGTTATTTAACCTGGATATGCAGCATAACTCCCTTTTTTGCAGATTGCAACAACTTTCCACTTCACCTGTAATTGCTTTTATTTATACATTCATTTTTGTTTCTTTTACTTGTACAGCTGTACCAATAGAAATGTACCTTTTATACACTTACAAGTCCTGTCTAAATTACCATTGCTTTTGCCCACACTCTCCTCCCATTTTTTACAGTCAACCTTAAACCAATCACTTTTTGCACTTGTATTATCTACACTTTTATTTTACTGCCTACACTGTGACAAAGCCTAATATATATATCCTATATTAAACACTCTAAAAGGTTAAGAGACACAGTACGCAATTGGCGTATGGAATACCGTAAGAGTACACACGTAGCGTAACAAACGCTTAGCCGTGGACGAGACGCACGAGCGGCACGTTCACTCACGGCTTAAAGCGTAAAGGCAAGCACGCTATAGGCTGCCGACTAACGTAATGATACGCTATCAGCGTAGCGGACGCTCGAGACCACGAGGAGATCACAAGCGGCGCTGACGCTCACAGAGTTAAACCTTTGTAACAATATTATAAACAATGTACTTATAATGTAAACCTTTGTGCAGTGATAAGGTGTAAATGCAACACAGTGTAACTTTGTTAGTTTAAAAGCTGTATGAGCGACTCTTACGCTCTGAGAACCCTTTAGCAATATAATAAACACTCAAATACCGGTCTAAGGGTCTAACACCTTTTAAGGGAGAGAATGAACGTTCAATCGCAAAAGAATACACAATACAAGTTATACACTACCAAACTAACATAAAATACCTAACCGCGTTACTACACGTTAAAATACAACAAAGACACAATTACATTTAAGGGGAAAGAGAGAGAGAAATGGCTTACAACAAATAGGAGATAAATATGGTTGCAGAGAACTTACGCACAAGGGGAAACAATCGCAAGCGCCTTTCTGGATATCCAGCTCCCGATTATCAGTGATGAGAACCGTTGAAAAGAGTAGAGAGCTGGCCCAGGTCGGCTTGTCTTTTTATACACTACACACAATACAGTACAATGGTCCCTACATTCTTATTGTTCATTGGACACAGGAATTCGTCTCCGCATTATAACAAAAGGTCATAGGTTGGTTTATACAGGTGGGCTGTGACTATTCCAAACTGCTCAGGTGGGAGGGAAACTGGGTTTCCCGCCGCATGGGTAATAAAGTGCAAATATAGTAAATGTCCATAAACTTCTTATGTCCATAACTATACGCACGAGCGAGTAATCCGCTTCAAACCAACACCGGAATATTGCTAATTATATTCTCTTCCGATGGATACTAAACACCACTGTGTAACCCCTGTCTGACCCTTCGTATCAAACAAAGAGGGATCTCTTTGTCCCTGAACATGCTACATTAACTAAACTTTCAGATTCTATCATAGGGACCATAATCTACAAAATACATTATATGACTAAAATATGTTACAATTGAGTCGCCCGCTAGACGCACACAAACTCTACCGTAAATGCGCATACTGTGCGCATGCGGGTGCACGCAAAAGCGAGTATACGCACGCACGGGAGGGCTCATGCACGCGCAGCAGGCACTCGCATGAGGTGCATATATGGCAATGTGTGGCGTGATATTTTTCTGACTTTGACAGTCCACCCTTTGGCAGTCACCAATAACTGCCACTTCCTAAAACATTTCAAAAAGAGAAAAATATATGTCATGTGTAAATACATTTCTATAGTCGGGTAGGGGAGGAGAGAAGAAGGTGAGAAAAGGGTATGACCTAGTGAGATAGCAGAAGCATGTGTGTATGAATCCATGTTTGGGGGGTCATGTATCATCGTGCCGTACGTGTTTTAAATCAAGCTTCGAGGTATTGCGAAGTATACATTTGAATTCCTTCTTATCCCGTGGTACGGGTCTGTGGATGGGCTGTCAAACTTTACCGAGCTCTTTTCGGCTTTTGGTTGCAACAAAATGGGGGAGCACATTTTAGTTGATGATACATGAATGGGGGGATATGTGGGTGCTTATATCTGTGCCTATATTCCCTATCGACTATGTGTGTTATTACCTGAAGGTTGTAGAGATGAAGATAAGGAGCAATTATGGTAAATGCAGTCATAAACTATGTGAGTTTAATATACATTTGTTGATTGAAGTCTTGTCTGGTGTCTTGTCTTGATGTACATGTTGACTGTAGTCTCTTTGGGCTTTTGCCAAAATGCGAGCAAAAGCTTTCTCAATGTTTATAGACTTACAAAAAGTGTTGGGCTAGCGTAAAATTAAAGTTACTAGGGATATGGGGGGTCTATGGCATAGTCCATCAGTTGTCTGTGTAAAAGGTTGTCAAATTCTTCCTCCAAGCGGATGTCTTTTTACCTTGGAGGAAAACAAAGGGGAAACGGGTGAAAGAAACGGACCGTGGAATCACATTTTCATCACAACATTGTCTCTATCGTTGGGTCATAAATCAAATCAGTCGTTGTTATTACAGTATCTTCACTTCTTAAACTCATCACTCGGGCACTACGTTTACACTTTGTTAAAACCCGAACGCATCTAAATATCAGACCGACCAATATGATGACACCCAGAATACACAAAAGAAATTTCCCTACATCCATGATAATTCCTTGAGCCCATTCTCCTAAACCAGAGAACCAATTTCGCGGGTTCAACCATGACTCCCAACCGGTCAGCTCATTACCCACAGCAGCGAGGGTGAGATTGTGTCTCCTGTGGAACTCCCACTTTAATTGGAGAATGTCGTCCATCTTTTTGTCTATGACCTCGACCGGGTCCTCGGTGCT
This sequence comes from Pseudophryne corroboree, assembly GCF_028390025.1. NCBI lineage: Eukaryota > Metazoa > Chordata > Amphibia > Anura > Myobatrachidae > Pseudophryne > Pseudophryne corroboree. The sequence continues at coordinate 646,887,079 of NC_086445.1, forward strand.
ATTTGTAATATAAGTGCAGCATTTTACGCCGTACTGCGTTGCCAGTGTGACACAATATCCACCCGTCACTGCCGTGAGATAATTAAGAACCATCCTATGCTGAACCAGTTCTGTTTTATAAGCTTGGAGCTCCCTTCCGGTATACCTGAATGTGTCATCATACATTTCAGTGATATTGTCTAATAAATTTGCAAGCGCAGATATATATTTATAATTTATCACTCCTCTGGCGGTACGAGTGATATCTAACGCGATTAGGAATTGAATCCCGGTGGATTCATGGATCAGGTCAGAGGCCGGATGCTCTGTTCTTTCTATCAGGTGCCGTTTAACGAGGTGCTCGTAATGAGTGTGAGTATAAGGAGCTTGGGCACTGCAGTGAATATCCTTCATTTTAGTGTGGGATACGGTCATTACCTCAGGCAGTACTTTTCCAATATAACATAACCCTTCTGAGTTTGGGGCAAGCCACTTATACGCCTTCCTCCCGCATATGAAATATGCATCATCGGGGAGAACATATGGGACTGAATATGTCATTACCATGTTACACATTTTCCATGTGAACTCTCCTAACCCTAATTCTCCCATCTGTTTAGTACACGTATCCGATTGTATGATATGTGCACAGTATCCTGGTGATACTTCTCCAACTCTCATGGTCCTACTTCCTAGGGTATACCTATATCGGAAATATTTTCCACTACCGGCTATGTGGCGTATAAGTTCTGTATCTGTAGGCATTCTATCGGCTCTGTATGAAAAGGTCATGGTTTGGTTATTCCATGACACTTCCCAATTTCCCGGCTTTCGGGGATTGGAAATGTTAAAATACACTAAGGACCTATCCACATGATATTGGTGGAGCTTCAAACTAGGAGGACTGGAGATATTAAACCTCCTGTCCACCGGCCTCCCACCACTTAGCTCAAGTACCTCTCCTACCGTTAAAGGGAATGGCACTAGCCCTGATTTGCTATGGCCTTGAGGTACTTGAGAGCATACCCAACAGTCTGTCTGATTTAGTACTTTACCCACTAAGGAGTGATAGTCACTCAATGGATGCCTATCCATATGGATATTAAAACTGGACTGACATTTCTTGATGCACCCATCCTCAACTATCACAGTGTCTGCAGATACAGTTCTTTTCAGCTAACAGTCCTTCACAATGTTTACAAATAACATGGCTGCTAGATTGTTTCCGGTACTCGCCTTTGCTCGGTGATTGTGTTGCTATTGGAAATTTACACCTCCGTCTCAGTCATCAGAACCTTTCTGGATCCTTTCTCGACCTCACTGGTACTCTCACCGAAACAGACTGCTCTGGTCAACATCATGGTCAACAGGAAAATCCGTATCACAGTCTCTTGGGGCAAGTCCATCTTACAGGAGGAGAAAAGGAGAAATTTGTAATGGGGGTACATAAAAACAGTTTGAGGGGGAGAGAAACTTGTTACGATAATTAGTTCTCTAGTCTTGTTGTTCTTCTTGTTCTGCTGTCATCTCAAAGGTGCTGTCTCTCAGTCTTCTAAACATTCTGGTGATACAATATTTCTTCTAGCTCAGCGCTCTTTCTGTAAGGAGAATAAATCTTGCATTACCATTTGTCCAACTAATGTGTGACATACCATCTGTAATGTTATGAGAACATGAGAAAGAAGAGAGAGAGAGAAAAAAAACAACGAGAGAGAGAGAACCGTTCATATATATATGCATCACATAAATCAACAATAAACAACAGAAAAAAAAACATTTTTCAAACATTTTTCAGGAGAGAAAAAACATTGTCAGATCTTCCGTTCATCATCAGGCTGTCACACCTACATGTCCAATGGTATCTTTGCGCAGTCCCTTCCACCAGCATTTCCAAACTCCACCCTTTGTATCTGGCCAGGATACATTGATGCGGGTAGGTCATGCTGGGGTTTGGTAGACTTCTGCAAAGACCAAGTAGTCAGGTGATGTTGGAGCTGTTGTGGTGAACGTCAGAGATGGGAAAAAGAAACACTTTACAGGTACATTACAACGTTTTACCCGGTCATTCCTGTGTCTTCAAGGAATGCCCTCCCAAGCTTATTAACTGTTACCTCAGGCTTACCATCAGTCCTAATGATCACCTTTCCTGACTACATATCATGGGTGTGGCCCAAAATTTCTCCCTATATGATCCCTGATTATAATTTGGTGTGTCATAACTTTGCTCATATCTTTGTCTAGGGGGTCTGACTTTATGTGGGCTGTTACAGTTGCTGGCATAATGCCCTTCTCTTTTACAAAGATAACAAATCCTTGATTTCCTCCATGTGCCAATGGCCTGGGGTTTTGGTTGATTTGATGTCTCCTCTAATGTTTGGATGCCCATCGCCATCAACCGCTTTCCCTGTACTTCCCTGATTCCTTGGATACCATGGTTATGTTGTTGTCTAGGGGGTTGATATGACTTTTGTCTACTTCTTGATCTACAATCTCTTGCAAAATGTCCCTCTTTGTGACAATGGTAACAAACTACCACATTTGACTTTCTCACAGGATTTTGGGTCTTAAGCTGGTGTGGCTTCGTTGTCAGGGCTTGTCTACTGATTGTTATTTGCTTACTGCCCTGTGACTCCAGGTGTCTTTTGATGCTCCACTCGACAACGGCTGGGAAATATTTTCCTAACTGTCGGTTGATCTGCTTAATACATTCCTGATTGTGTTCCTCCATACAAGGTACCTCTGTGTCTAATTTACAATCAGAAATAAATTTCGCAGGGTCAACACTGGAGGGCAAACATGCCCTCAGCTCTGTCCGCCAATCTTTGTTGGTGGGTTCTGTGGAGTTTCCTAGTTCTTTAATAAATCTTTGACATGAAACTAGATCTTCCCTAGGATCAGGGAATTCAGACATGATTGATCTCAATTCTGTCCGGGACCAGGGACGGCGCATTGCACTGTCCTTGACGGGAATGATTCCCTGATCGTCAGTCTTCCCATTGGGGACTGTGATCACCCTGACAGGACTAAATTCAATTACATCACCTTGTGTCGGTCTTACAATATGGGGTACATTTGTTTGTGCGTGATATATAACACCGTACGTACCTGTGGACACGACCTCACCTGACCCTCCGTTAGGGGGTTTGATTACTGCCTTTACCGATTTGGTCGCGTCCACCTGGATGTCTGGTAGGATGGCTACTGGAAAAGGTGCCGACATCGTGCTGGGCTCACTTTCTTGCATGTAGTCCTGAGGGAAGTTTGACATGGGGTGCGACTTGCACAGGTTAACATTTGTAATTTTTACACTTTCATTTTTATAAACATTACATTTGTTACTTTCATTCTTAATACAGTTACTAAGTGCATTTTTATCGTACACCATTGCGCCATTCTCTGCAACCATAATCCTCTCCATTGCCATATCTCTCTTCCCAAGATGAGAGTCAGATATGTAAGTTAAATTTCTTTGCATTTCACTTTCCTGTTGCCACAATTTTAAATCATCATAATGTCTAATATGCCTTTTTGAAGATTTAATCAGGCAAACTCTTCTCTTTAAATTTTGTAACACTTCTGGGTTAAAACTACCTACCCGGGGAAACTTTTCCCCGTCATGCACAGTCATCCTTTCCCATTCATTGCACAACATTTCTGTGTGATGACTATATTTCTCACACATGATATACCGTGCCGATCCGATTGGTCGGTTTACTAAATCAACCTGAACCTGGGTTGATCGCCCCTTACCTGAACAACTGGCCCCCATCTCTGCAGGTGCTGCTTTCGCTACCTCTGACTTCAAATCAGGGTCTTCGGCAACCCTTACAGAAACCAAGATGCTCGGGGTAAGGCTGCGGTGGGGGTTTTGCTCCGAAGTCCGCCCACTTAACTCCCATCCACGCTGGCCAATACGGCGACCAAAGTTCCCAGAGGTTCCGTACCCAACCTAGGGCACCTAAGTACGTCTACTTGCTCGGGCGTGTGGGAGTGTCTTACCCTCTCCAGCAAGTGTCAGTCGCTGGAATGTCCCTGAGTGATCAGGCTACTTCCCTTAAAATAAAAAAAATTACACAAATCACGTTAACAATGTGCAAGTAGCGTTCTTCTGAATTCAAGACACGCTAATGCACACAATCACATGCGGTACAATCGTATCCGCACACAAGCAACTAATCTTATGTGCGGAACGATCAGTGGAATTGAAAATTTCTCTAACGTCCTAAGTGGATGCTGGGGACTCCGTAAGGACCATGGGGAATAGCGGCTCCGCAGGAGACTGGGCACATCTAAAGAAAGCTTTAGGACTAACTGGTGTGCACTGGCTCCTCCCCCTATGACCCTCCTCCAAGCCTCAGTTAGATTTCTGTGCCCGACGAGAAGGGTGCACACTAGGGGCTCTCCTGAGCTTCTTAGTGAAAGTTTTAGTTTAGGTTTGTTATTTTCAGTGAGACCTGCTGGCAACAGGCTCACTGCATCGAGGGACTAAGGGGAGAAGAAGCGAACTCACCTGCGTGCAGAGTGGATTGGGCTTCTTGGCTACTGGACATTAGCTCCAGAGGGACGATCACAGGTTCAGCCTGGATGGGTCCCGGAGCCGCGCCGCCGGCCCCCTTACAGAGCCAGAAGAGCGAAGAGGTCCGGAAAAATCGGCGGCAGAAGACGTTCCTGTCTTCAATAAGGTAGCGCACAGCACTGCAGCTGTGCGCCATTGCTCTCAGCACTCCGGTCACTGAGGGTGCAGGGCGCTGGGGGGGGCGCCCTGAGACGCAATAAAACACGATAAAAATACCTTACATGGCAAAAAATGCATCACATATAGCTCCTGGGCTATATGGATGCATTTAACCCCTGCCAGAATATACAGAAAAATGGGTGATAAGGCCGCCGAAAAGGGGGCGGAGTCTATCTCCTCAGCACACTGGCGCCATTTTCCCTCACAGCTCAGTTGGAGGGAAGCTCCCTGGCTCTTCCCTGCACTACAGAAAGGGTTAAAAAAAGAGAGGGGGGCACTAATTAGGCGCAGTATTAAAACATACAGCAGCTATAAGGGGAAAAACACTTATATAAGGTTATCCCTGTATATATATATAGCGCTCTGGTGTGTGCTGGCATACTCTCCCTCTGTCTCCCCAAAGGGCTAGTGGGGTCCTGTCCTCTATCAGAGCATTCCCTGTGTGTGTGCTGTGTGTCGGTACGTTTGTGTCGACATGTATGAGGAGAAAAATGATGTGGAGACGGAGCAGAGTGTCTGTAACAGTGATGTCACCACCTAGGGGGTCGACACCTGAGTGGATGTACTGTTGAAAATTACGTGACAGTGTCAGCTCTGTATAAAAAAAACAGTGGTTGACATGAGACAGCCGGCTACTCAGCTTGTGCCTGTCCAGACGTCTCATAGGCCGTCAGGGGCTCTAAAGCGCCCGTTACCTCAGATGGCAGATACAGACGCCGACACGGATACTGACTCCTGTGTCGACGGTGAAGAGACAACCGTGATTTCCAGTAGGGCCACACGTTACATGATTGAGACAATGGAAAATGTTTTATACATTTCTGATAATACGAGTACCACCAAAAAGGGGTATTATGTTCGGTGAGGGAAAAACTACCTGTAGTTTTCCTGAATCTGAAAAATAAATGAGGTGTGTGATGATACGTGGGTTTCCCCCCTGATAACAATTGATAATTTCTTAAAAAGTATTGGCTGTATACCCTTTCCCGCCAGAGGTTAGGGTGCGTTGGGAAACACCCCCTAGGGGGGATAAGGCGCTCACACGCTTGTAAGAACAAGGGCTCTACCTTCTCATGAGATGGCCGCCCTTAAGGATCCTGCTGATAGAAAGCAGGAGGGTATCCAAAAATGTATTCACACACATACTGGTGTTATACTGCGACCAGCAATCGCCTCAGCCTGGAGGTGCAGTGCTGGGTTGGCATGGTCGGATTCCCTGACTGGAAATATTGATATCCTAGATAAGGATAGTATATTATTGCCTATAGAGCATTTAAAAGATGCATTTCTATATATGCATGATGCACAGCGGAATATTTGCCGACTGGCATCAAGTATAAGTGCGTTGTCCAATTCTACCAGTAAAATGGTCAGGTGATGCGGATTCCAAACGGCATTTGGAAGTATTGCCTTTAAAAGGGGACATTTGGGGTCGGTCTTTTAGACCTGGTGGCCACGGCAACAACTGGGAAATCCACGTTTGTACCCCAGGTCGCCTCTCAAAATAAGACGCCATATTATCAAGCGCAGTCCTTTGTTGGCAAGCGGACAAAAGGTTCCTCTTTTCTGCTCGTGACAGAGGGAGAGGAAAAAGGCTGAAGAGATTACCCAGTTCCCAGGAACAGAAATCCTTTCCCGCCTCTGCAAAAGCCCTCAGTATGACGCTAGGGCCTTACAAACTCAGGCACGGTGGGGGCCCGTTCTCAATGAATTTCAGTGCGCAGTGGGCTCACTCGCAAGTAGACCCCTGGATCCTTCAGGTAATATCTCAAGGGTACATATTGAAATTCGAGACGTCTCCCCCTCGCCGTTTCCAAAAGTCGGCTTTACCGACGTCTCCCTCTGACAGGGAGGCTGTTTTGGAAGCCATTCACCCAGCAGGTGATAATCAAGGTACCCCTCCTGCAACAGGGAACGGGGTATTATTCCACACTATTGTGGTACCGAAGCCAGACGGCCCGGTGAAACCGATTCTAAATCTAAAATCTAAAATCTTTGAACACTTACATACAGAGGTTCAAATTCAAGATTGAGTCACTCAGAGCAGTGATTGCGAACCTGGAAGAAGGGGACTACATGATGTCTTGGGACATCAAGGATGCTTACCTTCATGTCAAAGTTTACCCTTCTCACCAAGGGTACCTCGGGTTATGGTACAGAACTGTCACTATCAGTTCAGACGCTGCCGTAGGGATGGTCCACGGCACCCCGGGTCTTTACCAAGGTAATGGCCGAAATGATATCCCTTCGAAGGAAGGGGATTTTAGTTATCCCTTACTTGAACGATTCCCTGATAAGGGTAAGATCCAGGGAACAGTTGGAAGTCGGTGTAGCACTATCTCAGGTAGTGTTGCGGCAGCACGATTGGATTCTCAATATTCCAAAATCACAGCTGGTTCCGACGACTTGTCTTCTGTTTCCTAGGAATGTTCCTGGACACAGTCCAGAAAAAAGGTGTTTCTCCCGGAAGAGAAAATCAGGGAGTTATCCGAGCTAGTCAGGAACCTCCTAAAACCGAACCAAGTCTCAGTGCATCAATGCACAAGGGTTCTGGGTAAAAATGGTGGCTTCCTACGAAGCAATCCCATTCGTTAGATTCCACGCAAGAACTTTCCAGTGGAACCTACTGGACAAATGGTCCGGGTCGCATTTTCAGATGCATCAGCGGATAACCCTGTCACCAAGGACAAGGGTATCCATCATGTGGTGGTTGCAGAGTGCTCATCTTCTAGAGGGCCGCAGATTCGGCATTCAGGACTGGGTCCTGGTGACCACGGATGCCAGCCTGCGAGGCTGGGGAGCAGTCACACAGGGAAGGAATATCCAGGGCTTAGGGTCAAGCCTGGATACATCACTTCACATAAATATCCTAAAGCTAAGGGCCAATTACAATGCTCTAAGCTTAGCAAGACCTCTGCTTCAAGGTCAGCCGGTGTTGATCCAGTCGGACAACATCATGGCAGTCACCCACGTAAACAGACAGGGTGGCACAAGAAGCAGGAGGGCAATGGCAGAAGCTGCAGGGATTCTTTGCTGGGCGGAAAATCATGTGATAGCACTGTCAACAGTATTCATTCCGGGAGTGGACAACTGGGAAGCAGACTTCCTCAGCACGACCTCCACCCGGGAGAGTGGGGACTTCACCCAGAAGTCGTCCACATGATTAAAAAACTCGACAGGTATTGCGCCAGGTCAAGAGACCCTCAGGCAATAGTTGTAGACGCTCTGGTAACACCGTGGGTGTACCAGTCAGTGTATGTGTTCCCTCCTCTGCCTCTCATACCCAAGGTACTGAGATTGATAAGATGGAGAGGAGAAAGCACTATATTCGTGGCTCCGGATTGGCCAAGAAGGACTTGGTAACCGGAACTTCAAGAGATGCTCACGGAGGATCCGTGGCCTCTACCTCTAAGAAGGGACCTGCTCCAGCAAGGACCCTGTCTGTTCCAAGACTTACCGCGGCTGCGTTTGACGGCATGGCGGTTGAACGCCGGATCCTGAAGGAAAAAAGGCTTTCCGGATGAAGTCATCCCTATCCTGATCAAAGCCAGGAAGGATGTAACCGCAAAAACATTATCACCGCAATTGGCGAAAATATGTTGCGTGGTGCGAGGCCAGTAAGGCCCGACGGAGGAAATTCAACTGGGTCGATTCCTACATTTCCTGCAAACAGGAGTGTCTATGGGCCTGAAATTGGGGTCCATTAAAGTTCAAATTTGCGGCCCTGTCAATTTTCTTCCAAAAAGAACTAGCTTCAGTCCCTGAAGTTCAGACGTTTGTAAAAGGGGTACTGCATATACAGCCTCCTTTTTGTGCCTCCAGTGGCACTTTGGGATCTCAATGTAGTTTTGGGTTCCAAAAGTCACATTGGTTTGAACCACTTAAATCTGTGGAGTTAAAATATCTCACATGGAAAGTGGTCATGCTGTTGGCCCTGGCCTGGGCCAGGCGCGTGTCAGAATTGGCGGCTTTATCCTGAAAAAGCCCTTATCTGATTTTCCATTCGGACAGGGCGGAATTGAGGACTCGTCCTCAGTTTCTCCCCAAGGTGGTTTCAGCGTCTCACCTGAACCAACCTATTGGTGGTGCCTGCGGCTACTAGGGACTTGGAGGCCTCCAAGTTGCTAGACGTTGTCAGTGCCCTGAAAATATATGTTTCCAGGACGGCTGGAGTCAGGAAATCTGACTCGCTGTTTATCCTGTGTGCACCCAACAAGCTGGGTGCTCCTGCTTCTAAGCAGACTATTGCTCGTTGGATTTGTAGTACTATTCAGCTTGCACATTCTGTGGCAGGCCTGCCACAACCAAAAATCTGTAAATGCCCACTCCACAAGGAAGGTGGGCTCATCTTGGGCGGCTGCCCGAGGGGTCTCGGCTTTACAACTTTGCCGAGCAGCTACTTGGTCAGGAGCAAATACGTTTGTAAAATTCTACAAAATTGATATCCTGGCTGAGGAGGACCTGGAGTTCTCTCATTTGGTGCTGCAGAGTCATCCGCACTCTCCCGCCCGTTTGGGAGCTTTGGTATAATCCCCATGGTCCTTATGGAGTCCCCAGCATCCACTTAGGACGTTAGAGAAAATAAGAATTTACTTACCGATAATTCTATTTCTCATAGTCCGTAGTGGATGCTGGGCGCCCATCCCAAGTGCGGATTGTCTGCAATACTTGTACATAGTTATTGTTACAAAAATCTAAGTTATTATTGTTGTGAGCCATCTTTCAGAGGCTCCTCTGTTATCATGCTGTTAACTGGGTTCAGATCACAGGTTATACGGTGTGATTGGTGTGGCTGGTATGAGTCTTACCCGGGATTCAAAATCCTTCCTTATTGTGTACGCTCGTCCGGGCACAGTATCCTAACTGAGGCTTGGAGGAGGGTCATAGGGGGAGGAGCCAGTGCACACCAGTTAGTCCTAAAGATTTCTTTAGATGTGCCCAGTCTCCTGCGGAGCCGCTATTCCCCATGGTCCTTACGGAGTCCCCAGCATCCACTACGGACTATGAGAAATAGAATTATCGGTAAGTAAATTCTTATTTTCTGCTGCAAATTCCTTCAGCCCTGAGCTTTGTTGGCCTATATGGGTCTCGCACCAACCGTCTTCGGTTGTGCTCTCTACTTCTAGTCTGCTGTACCTGAACCTCCTGGTCCTTGACCTCCTGGTCTGTTATGTACAGCAGACTCTACTGCTCATCAATATGTCGAGACTAACAAGGGACGCCTCCCAAGCCACCCCACGATATCACTCTCGCTGGTGTACCTCTTTCTACTGGCCTATGGTTCCCACTTCCGTAATAAAAGAGAAATCTTATATATACACACTCTTACATTCGAACACTCTTATTTCTGTACAGAATTCCTTTCATTCAGTAATAGTCTAACCCAGAAGAATTGCAACAGAGAAAGTCTTTTTCTTTTAACTTTAAACTTTTGGATTTGAGATAGATTTGTGTTATTTTCGCGTTACTTCCTTATCGCCTATTAAAACAATACTATCGTGCGGTTTGTATTATGTGGGTGTATCCGTACGCTCCGTGCGTAATATACGCTCCGTGCGTCGACCCTTGCGTTGCGTACGCCCTGCCCTTGTAAGGACACATGTACGCAGACCAAGTACGTCCACAGTAACACACTACACGTTTATCAATGTGAATGATCTTTAACAGTAATCCTTCACTGACCACCACTCAAATCTCCCTTGTATTCTAGGCGAGATTGTGTGCGTGCCTTTTACAATTATTCCCTTAAATATTACTTTTTATCTTTTAACTATTAATAACAACAGATGTCTCAGTACTTTATCACTAGTATGTGGCAATCAGGAGAATGAGGCACGAAAATAATACTAAACAAGAAATACAGGTGTGTATGCTTATGCGTACGTTCGCAAAACAGAAACTAAACAGGTTTTAAAAGACAATAACGTACTGTTCCTACCTTCCGGTTCTGGATTCCTTCAGCACTCCTTACTAAGCGAAGGAGACGCTTATCTGGTCAGCACTACGAGGAATATTACCTCCCGCCCTTTGCTGACCGATAATGTCTGCTGAAATTACCTAGTGCAGATATGTGAAGAGCTGGCGAGCCCCCAATTGACAAAGCCTAATATATATATCCTATATTAAACACTCTAAAAGGTTAAGAGACACAGTACGCAATTGGCGTATGGAATACCGTAAGAGTACACACGTAGCGTAACAAACGCTTAGCCGTGGACGAGACGCACGAGCGGCACGTTCGCTCACGGCTTAAAGCGTAAAGGCAAGCACGCTATAGGCTGCCGACTAACGTAATGATACGCTATCAGCGTAGCGGACGCTCGAGACCACGAGGAGATCACAAGCGGCGCTGACGCTCACAGAGTTAAACCTTTGTAACAATATTATAAACAATGTACTTATAATGTAAACCTTTGTGCAGTGATAAGGTGTAAATGCAACACAGTGTAACTTTGTTAGTTTAAAAGCTGTATGAGCGACTCTTACGCTCTGAGAACCCTTTAGCAATATAATAAACACTCAAATACCGGTCTAAGGGTCTAACACCTGTTAAGGGAGAGAATGAACGTTCAATCGCAAAAGAATACACAATACAAGTTATACACTACCAAACTAACATAAAATACCTAACCGAGTTACTACACGTTAAAATACAACAAAGACACAATTACATTTAAGGGGAAAGAGAGAGAGAAATGGCTTACAACAAATAGGAGATAAACATGGTTGCAGAGAACTTATGCACAAGGGGAAACAATCGCAAGCGCCTTTCTGGATATCCAGCTCCCGATTATCAGTGATGAGAACCGTTGAAAAGAGTAGAGAGCTGGCCCAGGTCGGCTTGTCTTTTTATACACTACACACAATACAGTACAATGGTCCCTACATTCTTATTGTTCATTGGACACAGGAATTCGTCTCCGCATTATAACAAAAGGTCATAGGTTGGTTCATATAGGTGGGCTGTGACTATTCCAAACTGCTCAGGTGGGAGGGAAACTGGGTTTCCCGCCGCATGGGTAATAAAGTGCAAATATAGTAAATGTCCATAAACTTCTTATGTCCATAACTATACGCACGAGCGAGTAATCCGCTTCAAACCAACACCGGAATATTGCTAATTATATTCTCTTCCGATGGATACTAAACACCACTGTGTAACCCCTGTCTGACCCTTCGTATCAAACAAAGAGGGATCTCTTTGTCCCTGAACATGCTACATTAACTAAACTTTCAGATTCTATCAAAGGGACCATAATCTACAAAATACATTATATGACTAAAATATGTTACGATTGAGTCGCCCGCTAGACGCTCACAAACTCTACCGTAAATGCGCATACTGTGCACGCATGCGGGTACACGCGTACAATGCGTGGGTACAATGCGGGTGCACGCAAAAGCGAGTATACGCACGCACGGGAGGGCTCATGCACGCGCAGCAGGCACTCGCATGAGGTGCATATATGGCAATGTGTGGCGTGATATTTTTCTGACTTTGACAACTGTTACTAACACTGTGCTTCCACCTGCATTTCTGTAAACTTTCTCTTCCAGAATGCAAGAAAAAAAGAAAAAGGATCTGTTTCTGGTGCACTAAATGATATATTAGGATAAATTTTAACTTTTAATTCATTTATTTAAAATGTGTATAGACATGTTCTATTTCATGTCTTCCGAAATAGCTAGTGCAAAATATTCTAAATACATCTACATTTAATGTGACAACATGACAAGACTGTGTATTGCACAAACCAATAAACAAAAATATTAAAAACTAATGAGCGTCTTTTTGGTATCTGTTCTCCACATATAATGTCTAGGTACACTCCTTATGGATATCTGTCTATTGTATACAAATTTTATTCCCTCCACATATTCATATAACTACTTTATTGTAGTGTATTTCTATAGAGATTCTAAATAAACTGCCTGGTAAATAGACTAGATGCAGTTGTAAGTGATACAATCATAGATTTGCAACAATGTGTCTCTTAATAGTTTATTTGGTTCTTGGCTCACTGCCCAGACATATCTCTTAGATGAAATTAAGTTAATGGGGTCGATTCTATTCGGCAACTAATGAATGGCGCCGGGAATTAGCTCCCGACGCTATTCAATTCAGCAACTAGTTACGTCGGCGATGGCCCGTTCTCGCCGACAAAATAGGTTGAATTGTCGGGAGAACGGGCATTCTCCGACTTAACTCCCCGGCGCGAGGCTGATTCCCGACAGAATCAGCCTTGCGCCGGCCGCGAGGCAGCACTTTTGTCGGCTTTCTTCTCTCATCCCCCGGGGATGAGAGAAGAATTCACGACAATTGCAGGTAATTAGTTGCTGAATTGAATAGCGTAGGGAGCTAATTCCCGGCGCTATTCATTAGTTGCCGAATAGAATCGACCCCAATGATACAGTTATGAATTTGTTGCAAGTTAGTTGCAGAACTGTAAATGGATTGGTAACAGTGTTTATCTTATAGTTGATTTCTTTGGTCCTTGGCTCACTGCCCAGACATATTTCTTAGATAGAATTAATTGCAAAATAATGCTTCATAACATGCTGCTGATGATACACAGATGTATGCTATATACTTCTTAAATAGGAGGGAGTCTGGACATATGAGTCCTTATTTTCAAATTACATTCAGTCTGATGAATAAGAGACCAGCCAGCCTGATGATAGATTGTCTCGTGATGATTGATGTATTTCTATATAGTCCAAAATAATAATCAGTTATAGAGTCTAGTTATGTAGTAATAGTACTTTGATAATATAGTATAGATTTAATCAACAAGTCACCTCTCACTTAAACTTAAACTTTACATGTCTAAGACTGAGCTGATCATCTTCCGGGTACGGGTCGTTTTGACGACTCAACTTAGGTCGACAGAAGGTCCACTGAATTGACCATGTTGACCTAATGCATGTTGACCTTCAGTGGTTGATCTAATGACTGTTGACCTAAGCTGTGTCGACCTAACAACCGTTTCCCTTCCCCATCTTCCTACCCTCCTGCATAACCTCACCTCCTACAATTTCATTATCTATTGATGGCACAACTATCTCCTCTAGCCCTCGAATATACTGTGTTGGAGTTATCCTTGATTCCTCCCTCTCCTTCAAACTGTACAATCAGTACCTCTAATACCCCTTTCACACAGACCAAAATTTTCCAGGTTATTGCACATGAACGCGCATCAACCCGGGAATTTGCTCAGTGTGAAAGAGTCCCGGGTCAAAATCCCGGGAATCATGCCCCGGGATTTCAACCCTGCTATCGACCAGGGTTGGTCTCTGGATCTTCCCGGGAACCTGGTCAATGTTAACGGGAGCCGGGTCAATGCGTCTCGGCTCCCGTTCACTCTCTCTATGTACAGGCAGCGCTTGCAGATCATGTGATCTCTAGCGCCGTCCCAGCCGCGTCACCGCTGACGTCAGCAACCCGGCAATATGCCGGGCTGCTGACTGCGGTATGCAAGTGCTCTTACCCGGGAATGTCCCTGCATGATCCCGGGACCGTATTCCCGGGTAAGACCCTGCATTTTTGTTGTGAAAGGGGTATTAGAGTCCTGTTGCTTTCATCTCTAAAATATATCCAGGATAAGATTCTTTCTCTTGCTAAAACCCTTATACACTCACTGATTATCTCCAGATTAGACTACTGTAATCTCCTTCTATCTGGCCTCCCTGATAAATGCCTAACTTCACTCCAATCTGTCATCAATGCTGCTGCCCAGCTCATTTTCCTCTCCAAATATACTCCGGTTGCCTCCCCTCTCAACAAGCCCTACAATGGCTCTTTCCATTTCTGAATCCAATTCAAGCTTCTTACACTTACTTTCAAATCCCTTGCTTATTCCTCTCCAATTTTACATATCTTACCTTATCTCCTTCTACACCCTCACTTTTACTATTATCTCCTTTTACACTCTCACTTGCCCTATTTGCTCCACAAATGCATGCCACATTTCCTGCCAACTTTCTTCCTCTTATTCCTACCTCCATGGTTTCCGCCGTCGTGCTCCATACCTCTGGAATTCTTTACCTCTCCCTATCAGACTCTTGACCGCTCTACAAAACTTTAAAAGGGCTCTCAAAATCCACTTCTGCATCAAACCTAGCCCTCTCTCATCCTAACCCTCTTTCCATGCTGATTGTCTGCCCCATTTTTGTCACCCCTGTCTGTCTGCCCCCTCCCATGTAGAATGTAAAGAGCCCTCCACACTAGCTGATCCCCGCCGATGCCGATATTGGCGGCGACAGGAACCTGGCAGGGGGGTTGGCATCTGCAGCAAGGCTGTTGTTAACGAGGACCGCCCTCGTCTGTACATGTTTAGACGAGGGAGGGGGTTTTTAACGACAGCCACGTTCCCCCCGCCCCCCCTCCCTGCCATCGCTGCCTGTCCGACCGCATCGGCAAGTGTGTATGCATTTGCCAATGCCGGCCCCGGAAGCGTGCATCGTTAACAACATTTCTCTTACGTCCCAGAGGATGCTGGGGACTCCATAAGGACCATGGGGTATAGACGGGCTCCGCAGGACTATAAAGAACTTTTAGTATGGGTGTGCACTGGCTCCTCCGTCTATGCCCCTCCTCCAGACCTCAGTTAGATTTTGTGCCCAGAGAAGATAGGGTGCATTACAGGGGAGCTCTCCAGAGTTTCTCTGAAAAATAATTTTGTTAGTTTTTTTATTTTCAGGGAGCACTGATGGCAACAGGCTCCCTGCATCGTGGGACTGAGGAGAGAGAAGCAGACCTACTTAAATGATAGGCTCTGCTTCTTAGGCTACTGGACACCATTAGCTCCAGAGGGAGTCGGAATGCATGTCTCACCCCGCCGTTCGTCCCAGAGCCGCGCCGCCGTCCTCCTCGCAGAGCCGGAAGATAGAGGCCGGGTGAGTATAAGAAGAAAAGAAGACTTCAAGGCGGCAGAAGACTTCAGATCTTTACTGAGGTAAGCTACGCTGCGCGCCATTGCTCCCACACACTACACACACAGAACGGGCACTGATGGGTGCAGGGCGCAGGGGGGGGGGCACCCTGGGCAGCAATAAACCTCTGGTCTTGCATATAAGGGTACATTAGGCTGCGGAGGCAGTAAATGAAGAGGTCCCCCGCCATTTTTTTGAATATTGAAGCGGGACCGAAGCCCGCCGCTGGAGGGGGCGGAGCTTGATCCCTCAGCACTAACAGCGCCATTTTCTCGACAGAACGCCGCAGAGAAGCTGGCTCCCCGGACTCTCCCCTGCTGAACTCGGTGACAGGGCTGAAAAGAGGGGGGGGGGGGGGCATGTTTAAGGCGCAGTTAGTGTATAACATTGATTATATATATAAAAAGCGCTATCTGGGTTTTATTCCAGTGTCAGTTTGGCGCTGGGTGTGTGCTGGCATACTCTCTCTCTGTCTCCCCAAAGGGCCTTGTTGGGGAATTGTCCCCTTATACATATATCCCTGTGTGTATGGGGGTGTCGGTACGTGCGTGTCGGCATGTCTAAAGCGGAAGGCTCGTCCAAGGAGGAGGTGGAGCAGATGTGTGGTGTCTCCGTCGACAACGCCGGCTCATGATTGGATGGACATGTGGCATATGTTAAATGCGAGACTGGACAAAGCAGAGTCCAGGGAGAAAGCAGGGAGTCAATCCACGGATTGGACTGGGTCACAGGGCCCTTCTTGGTCTCAAAAACGTCCCCTATCCCAAATAGTGGACACTGGTACTGACACGGTTTCTGACTCCAGTGTCGACTACGATGAGGCAAAATTACACCCAAGGGTGGCAAAAAGTATTCAGTGTATGATTATTGCAATAAAAGATATTTGCATATCACTGATGACCCCTCTGTCCCTGATACGAGGGTGCGCATGTATAAGGAAAAGAAATCTGAGGTAACCTTTCCCCCATCTCATGAGCTTAACGAGTTATTTGAAAAAGCTTGGGAAACTCCAGATAAAAAACTGCAAATTCCCAAAAGGGTTCTTATGGCATATCCTTTCCCTGCACAGGACAGGGTAGGTTGGGAATCCTCTCCCAGGGTGGACAAGGCTTTAACGCGCCTGTCCAAGAAGGTGGCGCTACCGTCTCCGGACACGGCAGCCCTCAAGGATCCTGCTGATCGCAGACAGGAGACTACTTTAAAGTCTATTTATGCGCATACGGGTGCTTTGCTCAGACCGGCAATAGCATCGGCATGGGTATGTAGCGCGGTTGCAGCATGGACAGATACCTTGTCAGCTGACCTTGATACCCTAGACAGGGATACCATTTTATTAACCTTAGCCCACATTAAAGACGCAGTTTTATATATGAGGGACGCACAAAGAGACATTGGGCTGCTGGGTTCCAGAGCCAATGCCATGGCTATTTCTGTGAGACAAGCTCTATGGACCCGTCAATGGACGGGTGATGCAGACTCAAAGAAGCATATGGAGGTTTTACCTTACAAGGGTGAAGTGTTGTTTGGGGAGGGGCTCGCGGACCTGGTTGCCACAGCTACAGCGGGTAAATCTACCTTTTTACCTTTTGTTCCCCAACAGCAAAAGAAAACTCCACAGTATCAGATGCAGTCCTTTCGGTCGCATAAGTCCAGAAGAGGTCGGGGCTCCTCTTTCCTTGCCAGAGGTAAGGGTAGAGGAAAGAGAACACCTGCTTCGGCTAGTTCCCAGGAGCAGAAGTCCTCCCCGGTTTCTACAAAATCCACCGCATGACGCTGGGGCTCCCCTAAGGGCCTTCGACTTTTCAACCAGATCTGGATTCTTTCAGACGTGGATCCTTGGGCGATGGAAATTGTTTCACAAGGCTACAAGCTGGAATTCGAAGAGGTGCCCCCTCGCCGATTTTTCAAGTCGGCCTTGCCAGCTTCACCCCCGGAGAGGGAAGTAGTGTTAGCTGCAATTCAAAAGCTGTGTCAACAGCAAGTGATGGTCAAGGTGTTATGATTCCCGAACTCCAGACCAGAGGAGATCTTATGGCAGAGGTCTGAGTACAGGGAAGATCTGCTGGTAGTGGGAGCAGGAGAGCCTAGTAACCCCTGGCGCCCTAACTCCGTTGTCTCGCCCGTGTTATCAGAAATCCCCTGCGAGACTATGGTTGCTTGAGCCCATGGCAGCCGCGTTCGAAGGGCGGATTATGTCTGCCCAACCCCGATGCCCCCTCAGGTCTTAATGGGAGACAAAGGGAAATCCGAGACAGGGTGATAACAAGGGGCCCTCTGACTAAGCAACCAGGCCAGGGGTTACAAGCTAACTAACTTAAACCAAAGGTATGTGCGGACTAGCCGCCAGGGAAAAGGACAACCAAGGATCCACCGATCCGTTACTCCTATCCAGCACTGCTGGATACCAGAGTGGATCTGTGGGAGCGGAATCCTCCGCAAAAGCTCCAGAACACAAATATACTAAATAATAAACAGTAAGCGGACAAGCCGCAACACACGGCTGCGCCGCGACTCACGAACACCACAGGATGTTAAAGGTGCTCGGTCAGACTCCAGGAATGATGACAACTTTCCGAGTACAGGACCACTGAGGACAGGAACAACCGGATTGAGCAAGACTGGAACTCTCTGCAACAGACACAGGCAAACAGGAAGCTATCACCGGCGTCTGTGGGAAGTCCAAAGGGTGCTTATAACAGAGAGCTCCCCAATCAGGAGCCAGACTGGGTAATCACAATGAATGCCGTGCAGCTTGCAAGCTGCACGGCCAGCACACCATAAAATAATTAGAACAGACCCAGCAACGGGGAACGCGGCCCGAACGTGGCGTCCCCGTTGCTAGGGTCAGAGCGGCTCCGTGCGCCCGGCGTCTAGCGTTGCCAGGGAGCCGGCGGCTGTACGCGCACGGCGTCCCTGGTTGCTAGGCGCCGGGCCGCACCGACGAGCGGACCCCGGCGCCTAACAGTACCCCCCCCTTGAGGAGGGGTCAAGGAACCCCTAAAGCCAGGTTTCTGAGGAAATTCTTGAAAAAATGCCCTTTTGAGCCTCGGGGCATGAAGATCCTCATCCAGGACCCAAGACCTTTCCTCTGGCCCATAACCTCTCCAATGTACCAAAAAATAAAGCCGACCCCGGGAAAACTTGGAGTCGAGAACCTTCTCAACCAGGAACTCCTGCTGACCCTGTACATTTATTGGTGATCTCCCCTGAGATATTTTACGAGGAAATCTACTGGACGAAACATATGGTTTCAGCAATGAGCAATGGAAGGTATTTCCGATCCGTAAAGTTTTTGGTAAACGTAACCGGAAAGCAACTGGATTGACTTTTTTGATAATGTGAAATGGTCCAATAAATTTAGGACCCAATCTGGCTGAGGTTTGTCGAAGTTTAATGTTGCGAGTCGACAACCACACCCTATCTCCTACTTTAAAAGTGCACGGCCGCCGGAGCCTGTCAGAAAATCTTTTTTCCCGGAATGCCGCTTTTCTGAGAGCCAGGTGTACTTTTCTCCAAATGAGTCTAAGATGAGAGGTCAGGGCCAGTGAGGAGACAGAGGAATGTTGAAAAAATGAATTAGCCCTGGGGTGAAAACCAAAAACTGCAAAAAATGGAGACACATTGGTGGAAGAATGACAGGCATTATTATAAGCAAACTCCGCCAATGGAAGAAACTCAGACCAGTCATTTTGGAGTTTGGCCGAGTACAAACGCAAATATTGTTTTAGAGATTGATTAACTCGCTCAGTCTGCCCATTGGATTGGGGATGATAGCCAGACGTTAAAGATAATTTCATCTTTAATGAAGCACAAAAAGACTTCCAAAATTGTGCAATGAATTGTGGACCCCGATCAGAAACAATATCAGTGGGTAAGCCATGGAGTCTGAAAACATGGCGGAGGAACAAGACTGCCAATCCCTGGGCAGATGGCAATCGGGGAAGAGCAATGAAATGGGCCATTTTGCTAAAACGGTCCACTACCACCCATATGACTCGGCATCCGGCTGACAGAGGGAGGTCCACCACAAAATCCATGGAGATATGCGACCATGGCCTAAGAGGAACATTCAAGGGCATAAGTTGACCGATAGGCAAAGAACGAGGAACTTTATGCTGTGCACAGACCTGACACGAAAAAACAAACTCTTTAATGTCTTTGGAAAGACCAGGCCACCATACTGAGCGGGAGACTAATTCCAAAGTTTTAGCGATTCCCGGATGCCCGGCAACTTTGCTATCATGAAACTCCGTCAAAACAGTTGCTCTCAAAAACTCAGGGACAAAAAGACGACCAGCAGGAGTATTTCCAGGAGCTTGATGTTGAAGCAGCTTTAACTGGGTAAATACATCCTGTGTGAGGCCTGCCCGAATGACTGAAGACGGAAGTATGGGAGTAACAGGACTGTTGTCTTGAACTGGAAGAAAACTGCGTGACAGGGCATCTGCCTTAGTATTCTTGGAACCTGGCCTGAAGGTGATAATAAATTTGAAACGAGTAAAAAATAAAGCCCAACGAGCCTGCCGGGCATTCAGTCGTTTAGCTGATTCAATGTATTGAAGATTTTTGTGATCAGTCAAAACTGAAATGGTATGAGTCGCTCCTTCAAGCCAATGCCTCCACTCCTCGAAAGCCCATTTAATAGCCAGCAATTCCCGGTTACCAACATCGTAGTTGGATTCTGCAGATGAGAATTTCCTGGACATAAAGGCACAAGGATGTAATTCGAGGGAATCCGGATCCTTCTGAGATAGGATAGCCCCTACTCCAACCTCCGAGGCATCAACCTCAACAATGAAAGGCAATTCTGGGTTGGGATGTCTGAGGACAGGGGCTGAGACAAAGGCTTGTTTCAAGGCCTGAAAAGATAACTCAGCTTCACGTGACCAATTGGTAGGATCTGCTCCCTTCTTAGTCAGTGCCACAATGGGAGCAACTAGGTCAGAGAAGGAGTGAATAAATCTTCTATAGTAGTTCGCAAACCCTAAAAAGCGCTGAATTGCTTTTAAGTTGGTGGGTTGCGCCCAACTAAGGATGGCTTGGAGCTTCTTTGGTTCCATACAGAATCCCCGAGGGGAAATAATGTACCCTAAAAAGGATACCTCCGTGACATGAAATTCACACTTCTCAAGCTTGGCATATAGGTGATTTTCACGTAATTTTTTTAGAACCTGACGCACCTGGGTAACATGTTGTTCTACAGAGTCAGAATAAATCAAAATATCGTCTAAGTAGACTACAACGAACCTTCCAAGAAACTCACGGAGCACATCGTTAATGAGATCCTGGAAAACTGCCGGAGCGTTAGACAGGCCAAATGGCATAACCAGATACTCATAGTGGCCTGACTGAGTACTGAATGCCGTTTTCCACTCATCCCCTGACTTGATTCTGATGAGGTTATATGCTCCTCTCAGGTCAATCTTAGAAAAAATCACAGCCGAACGTAGCTGATCAAAGAGGACAGAGATCAGCGGCAGAGGGTAAGTATTCTTTACTGAGATTTTATTCAAAGCTCTAAAGTCAATGCAGGGTCTAAGTGAACCATCCTTCTTCTCTACGAAGAAGAAACCTGCACTTAAAGGGGATTTAGATGGCCTGATAAATCCTTTCCCAAGGCTTTCTTTCACATACTCATTCATGGCCACAGTTTCAGGACCAGACAATGCATATAACCTTCCTTTAGGCAACGTGGCACCAGGAATTAGCTCAATGGCACAATCATAAGGCCTATGGGGAGGCAGAATATCCGCATTGCCCTTGGAAAATACATCAACAAAATCCTGGTATTCCACAGGAATGGGTGCGGGAACGGCGGCAGCTACTCGGATAGGAAGCGTAATACATTCTTTATTACAGATGGTACCCCATTGTAAGATCTCCCCCGACTGCCAATCAATGATGGGATTATGAAAGGCCAGCCAAGGGTGACCCAGAACCACAGGAACTGCTGGACAATGGGTAAGGAAAAACTCAATCTTTTCAGAATGCAGAGCTCCTACCGAAAGTAAAACAGGAGGTGTACAGAGAGAAATAACCCCATTGGACAAGGGACTCCCATCTAAACCATGCATGGTGACACACCTACCCAAGGTTAACTGAGGAATACCTAAGGCCTTGGCCCATGTTAAATCCATAAAGTTCCCTGCAGCTCCACTGTCCACAAAAGCAGAGACCGAGGAACAGAGGCTGCCAAAGGAAACTTTAGCAGGAACTAACAGTGAATTATTTGAGGAGATAAGCTGCAGACCAAAGTGAACCCCCTCACAACTCACTTGGTCGGGAAGTTTCCCGACTTGTTCGGACAACTACGGGCAAAATGTCCCTTACCTCCACAGTATAAACAAAGACCAGAATTTTGCCTCCTGGTTCTTTCTTCAGGAGACAATTTGGAGAGACCTATTTGCATAGGCTCCTCCATGTCCACAGGAATGGAAAAAACACAAGGAGTAGATCCGACAGATGCTCCTTTTTCAGCCCTCCGCTCTCTGAGCCGACGATCTATCTTAATAGAGAGCTCCATGAGTTTATCGAGAGTCTCAGGAGCGGGATACTGAAGGAGACTGTCTTTTATAGATTCAGATAAGCCGAGGCGAAACTGACTGCGTAAGGCTGGGTCATTCCATCCACAGTCGTTCGACCAACGGCGAAACTCCGTACAATAAATCTCTGCGGGATTCCTACCCTGTCTGAGAGCACGCAACTGACTCTCAGCGGACGCCTCTCTATCAGGGTCGTCATACAATAGCCCTAAAGATTTTAAAAAGGCGTCTACAGACAATAAGGCCGGATCGTCTGTCTTTAAACCAAAAGCCCAGGTCTGAGGATCCCCCTGAAGCAGAGAAATAATAATTCCAACCCGCTGAGCCTCCGTACCTGAGGAGACTGGTCTTAAACGAAAATAAAGTTTACAAGACTCTTTAAAATTAAAAAACTGTTTTCTATCCCCAGAAAAACGGTCAGGCAGATGCATTTTTGGTTCAGGGATGACCCTCGGGGAAGTCCGTAACAGATCTTCCTGTGACCTCACCCGGAGGGACAGATCCTGAACCATCTGAGTAAGTTCTTGAATCTGACTAACTAGAAGTTGGCCAGGATTTGGCCCAACACCGGTGGGATTCATGAGGCCGACAAAATCTCCCAACTGAATAAGTGAAAAAAAATTAACTCCTTTTAATTTTTTTTTTTTTTTGTCTGGCCGGTGATAATGTTATGATTCCCGAACTCCAGACCAGAGGAGATCTTATGGCAGAGGTCTGAGTACAGGGAAGATCTGCTGGTAGTGGGAGCAGGAGAGCCTAGTAACCCCTGGCGCCCTAACTCCGTTGTCTCGCCCGTGTTATCAGAAATCCCCTGCGAGACTATGGTTGCTTGAGCCCATGGCAGCCGCGTTCGAAGGGCGGATTATGTCTGCCCAACCCCGATGCCCCCTCAGGTCTTAATGGGAGACAAAGGGAAATCCGAGACAGGGTGATAACAAGGGGCCCTCTGACTAAGCAACCAGGCCAGGGGTTACAAGCTAACTAACTTAAACCAAAGGTATGTGCGGACTAGCCGCCAGGGAAAAGGACAACCAAGGATCCACCGATCCGTTACTCCTACCCAGCACCGCTGGATACCAGAGTGGATCTGTGGGAGCGGAATCCTCCGCAAAAGCTCCAGAACACAAATATACTAAATAATAAACAGTAAGCGGACAAGCCGCAACACACGGCTGCGCCGCGACTCACGAACACCACAGGATGTTAAAGGTGCTCGGTCAGACTCCAGGAATGATGACAACTTTCCGAGTACAGGACCACTGAGGACAGGAACAACCGGATTGAGCAAGACTGGAACTCTCTGCAACAGACACAGGCAAACAGGAAGCTATCACCGGCGTCTGTGGGAAGTCCAAAGGGTGCTTATAACAGAGAGCTCCCCAATCAGGAGCCAGACTGGGTAATCACAATGAATGCCGTGCAGCTTGCAAGCTGCACGGCCAGCACACCATAAAATAATTAGAACAGACCCAGCAACGGGGAACGCGGCCCGAACGTGGCGTCCCCGTTGCTAGGGTCAGAGCGGCTCCGTGCGCCCGGCGTCTAGCGTTGCCAGGGAGCCGGCGGCTGTACGCGCACGGCGTCCCTGGTTGCTAGGCGCCGGGCCGCACCGACGAGCGGACCCCGGCGCCTAACACAAGGTTCCCCTGGTCCAACAGGGAAAAGGGTATTATTCAACCCTGTTTGTGGTCCCGAAGCCGGATGGTTCGTTCAGACCCATTTTAAATCTAAAATCCCTAAACCTGTACTTGAAAAAGTTCAAATTCAAGATGGAATCACTCCGAGCTGTAATATCCAGCCTGGAAGGAGGGGATTTGATGGTGTCACTAGACATAAAGGATGCATACCTTCATGTCTCTATATACCCCTCTCATCAGGAGTACCTGAGATTTGCTGTACAGGACTGTCATTACCAGTTTCAGACGTTGCCGTTTGGGCTTTCCACGGCCCCGAGGATTTTCACCAAGGTATTGGCGGAGATGATGGTGCTCCTGCGCAGGCAGGGAGTCACAATTATCCCATACTTGGACGATCTCCTGATAAAGGCGAGATTGAGAGACCAATTGCTGAAGAGCGTGTCGCTCTCCCTGAAAGTGCTGCAACAGCACGGTTAGATTCTCAATCTGCCAAAGTCAAAATTGGTTCCAACGACTCGGCTATCATTCCTAGGCATGATTCTGGACACGGAACAAAAGAGGGTTTTTCTCCCATTCGAAAAAGCCCAGGATCTCCAGAACATGGTCAGAGACCTGCTAAAACCAAAAAGAGTGTCTGATTATCAATGCACTCGAGTTCTGGGGGAAATGGTGGGAGCCTACGAGGCCATCCCCTTCGGCAGGCTTCATGCGAGGACTTTTCAGCGGGACCTTTTGGACAAGTGGTCCGGGTCCCATCTACAAATACATCAGAAAATAACCCTGTCCCCTGGGGCCAGGGTGTCTCTCCTGTGGTGGCTGCAGAGTGCTCACCTTCTAGAGGGTCGCAGGTTCGGCATTCAAG
This sequence comes from Pseudophryne corroboree, assembly GCF_028390025.1. Lineage (NCBI taxonomy): Eukaryota > Metazoa > Chordata > Amphibia > Anura > Myobatrachidae > Pseudophryne > Pseudophryne corroboree. Next base: position 646,911,766 of record NC_086445.1, read on the forward strand.
ACTGTGTTCTGGTGACCACGGACGCGAGCCTCCAAGGATGGGGAGCAGTCACACAAGGAAGAAATTTTCAGGGACTATGGTCAAGCCAGGAGGCTTGTCTACACATCAACATACTGGAATTGAGGGTCATATACAATGTCCTACGACTAGCGGATAATCTTCTTTGCGACCTACCGGTTCTGATTCAATCAGACTACGTCACAGCCGTGGCTCATGTAAACCGCCAAGGCGGGACAAGGATCAGAGTGGCGATGGCGGAAGCCGCCAGGATTCTTCGCTGGGCGGAAAATCACGTAAGCGCTCTGTCAGCTGTCTTCATTCCGGGAGTGGACAACTGGGAAGCAGACTTCCTCAGCAGACACGATCTCCATCCTGGAGAGTGGGGACTTCATCAAGAAGTTTTTGCAGAGATAACAAGTCTTTGGGGAATTCCTCAAATAGACATGATGGCGTCACGCCTCAACAAAAAGCTTCGGAGGTATTGTGCCAGGTCATGGGACCCTCAGGCAGTAGCAGTAGACGTCCTAGTGACACCATGGGTGTTTCAGTCGGTCTATGTATTTCCTCCTCTTCCTCTCATCTCAAAAATATTGAGAATCATAAGACAAAGAAGAGTGCATACAATACTCATTGTCCCAGATTGGCCTCGAAGGGCCTGGTACTCAGATCTTCAGGAAATGCTCACAGAAGATCCGTGGCCTCTTCCTCTCAGGGAGGACCTGTTACAGCAGGGGCCATGTGTGTTCCAAGACTTACCGTGGTTACGTTTGACGGCATGGCGGTTGAACACCAAATCCTAGCTGGGAAAGGTATTCTGGAGGAAGTTATCCCTACTCTTATAAAGGCTAGGAAGGAGGTGACGGCAAAGCATTATCACCGTATCTGGAGGAAGTATGTATCTTGGTGTGAAGCCAAGAATGCTCCTACAGAAGATTTCCATCTGGGCCGGTTTCTCCACTTTCTACGGACAGGAGTGGATATGGGCCTGAAGTTAGGCTCCATTAAGGTACAGATTTCGGCCCTATCTATATTCTTTCAGAGGGAATTGGCTTCTCTCCCAGAAGTCCGGACGTTTGTGAAGGGAGTGCTGCACATCCAGCCCCCCTTTGTGCCCCCAGTGGCACCGTGGGACCTTAACGTGGTGTTAAGTTTCCCGAAATCTCACTAGTTTGAACCTCTTCAAACAGTTGAATTAAAATTTCTCACGTGGAAGGTGGTCATGTTATTGGCCTTGGCATCTGCAAGGCGGGTGTCCGAATTGGCGGCCTTGTCCCACAAGAGCCCCTATTTGATTTTCCATGTGGATAGAGCAGAGTTGAGGACACATCCTAAATTTTTGCCTAAGGTGGTTTCTTCATTTCATATGAACCAACCTATTGTGGTACCTGTGGCTACGGGGGACTGGGAGGACTCCAAGTCCCTGGATGTAGTCAGGGCCTTAAAGATTTATGTAGCCAGGACGGCTAGGGTTAGGAAAACAGAGGCTCTGTTTGTCCTGTATGCAGCCAACAAGGTTGGCACTCCTGCTTCTAAGCAGACTATTGCTCGCTGGATCTGTAACACGATTCAGCAGGCTCCTTCTACGGCTGGATTGCCGTTTCCAAATTCGGTAAAGGCCCATTCCACTAGGAAGGTGGGCTGTTCTTGGGCGGCTGCCCGAGGCGTCTCGGTATTACAGTTTTGCCGAGCAGCTACTTGGTCGGGTTCAAACACTTTTGCAAAATTCAACAAGTTTGATACCCTGGCTGATGAGGACCTTGCGTTTGCTCAGTCGGTGCTGCAGAGTCATCCGCACTCTCCCGCCCGGTTGGGAGCTTTGGTATAAACCCCATGGTCCTTACGGAGTCCCCAGCATCCTCTAGGACGTAAGAGAAAATAAGATTTTAAACCTACCGGTAATTTTTTTTTCTCCTAGTCCGTAGAGGATGCTGGGCGCCCGTCCCAGTGCGGACTACATCTGCAAGACTTGTATATAGTTGTTGCTTTCATAAGGGTTATGTTACAGTTGGAATCGGTCTTTGACTGATACTGTTTTTTGTTCATACTGTTAACTGGTTGCGTTTATTCCAGGTTATATGGTATGATTGGTGTGGGCTGGTATGAATCTTGCCCTTAGATTAACAAAATCCTTTCCTCATATTGTCCATCTCCTCTGGGCACAGTTCTCTAACTGAGGTCTGGAGGAGGGGCATAGAGGGAGGAGCCAGTGCAAACCCATACTAAAAGTTCTTTATAGTGCCCATGTCTCCTGCGGAGCCCGTCTATACCCCATGGTCCTTACGGAGTCCCCAGCATCATCTACGGACTAGGAGAAAAATATTTTCCGATAGGTTTAAAATCTTATTTTACTGTACACAATGGACGAGATTGTGAAAGATCTCGTTCAGAATGGCCCTTCTGAGCAAGATCTTTCACTTTCTCGTCTAGTGTGTATGGGCCTTTAGCTCTCATGAGCGGAGTCCTAATCCCTTGTGTGTTTTTCCTTCTCTTACTTACTGTAGATTACCTTCTTCTCCATACTCCCTGCATATACATCTAAACCTCAGTTTTTACCAATCTGCGTTCTTTAGTGTCATGTCCTCCTTATACAGCAAAGTCTATATACTGTATATTTGTCCTACATTATCTTGTACGGTAAGTCATTGTTTTCCTATTTTGCTCATTTATTTATGTACTTTGTTGGCACTGCGGAACTGTTATAGCACCATATAAATAAATATAACAATGAATTATTATTATTCAATATAAATAGCAATAAATGGATAAAGTTGTCCATATGTTTACAAATATATATAAAAAAATCATTAAATGTCAATAAATCATATGATCCAAATAATAAAAAGACACCGTGCCCTTCTTTCCTATCCAAAAAGCTAATATTCTATAGTCCCACAAAGTATTGGATCACATGGGTAGACAGTCAGGATCTCCTTTAAGGTTTTCCTCAGCAGGCATCACCCTACGGGTGTGGTTCGTTTTATCGACAGTGTCTAGGTCGACAATGTTTAGGTCGACCACTATAGGTCGACAGTCACTAGGTCGACATGGATGGAAAGTCGACAGGGTTTCTAGGTCAACATGTGCTAGGTCAACAGGTCTAAAGGTCGACATGATGATTTTTTTTTTGGTGTCGTTTTCTTCGTAAAGTGACCGGGATCCCAAATTAGTGCACCGCGTCCCCTCGCATGGCTTGCTTCGCTCGCCATGCTTCGGGCATGGTGCCTTCGCTCCGCTACCGCTTCGCTCGGCACACTTTACCGTTCCAATCGTAGTCCACATGGATCGTTAAGTATGAAAAAATCCCCCCCCAAAATTTTTTTTTTAAAAACTCATGTCGACCTTTAGACCTGTCGACCTAGCACATGTCGACCTAGAAACCCTGTCGACCTTCCATCCATGTCGACCTAGTGACTGTCGACCTAAACATTGTCGACCTAGACACTGTCGATCTTCAGACCGGATCCCCACTCTACTGAGTGGATTTCCACAATGATGCCACAAAAAATAATAATAATATTATAATATACTGTAGTATTTCCACTTAAAATGTGGATACCTAGTGCCAGTAGATTATTCAAGGTGTGTAAAAGTTTACCTTAACCCAAGGAGGATGACACAGATATATAAATAGACTATATATGAAAATATAAAAGGTCTCCACAGTATACGCAGGAAATTGACACAATTAAAACATATACGCACAGTATAATCGTGAAAGTGTCTGCCCTCCAAGATGTTGAACAGGTAATCACATATAATAATTGGTACACTCCTATCTGATGTTTCAAGCCTGGGCAGAAGCAGGAAATGAGACCTGTACACATAACCGTATGTTATGGTAGGTAAACATCACCAAAGTTCATGTTCACCTCTGTGGGGTGCAATGTTACTGGTGACAAAATACCATTCCTGACCAATCCAGGAGGCACTTCACAGCCACAGTACAGAATTGAGTTGCGCCTAAAAATTTACTAATTTTCTAAAATTAGTTTTTATTTTTGACAGATCATCACTATACCTAATGATCCCTACACATTTCTGTCATGCGGTGAAGATGGCACTATACGGTGGTTTGATATCCGAGTGAAGACGAGCTGTACAAAAGAAGACTGTAAAGATGTAGGATCAATACTAATTATTTATTAGATGAGAAACTGTATTTTAGTATACTAACTGCTATGCTAATGTATACAATTTTAAGAATAAGACTACACATGGTATTGTGCTGTGCATGGGAGATTGGGCATAATTTTTTGTTTTTAAACAAATTTACTGCTATTACATTTTTTTTTGTCTAGTATCATCTTGTGTCCATGTGTACAACATTTTATTTTTGTTTTGGAAAAAAAAAACAGGGTTGCTTTTTCACATTTAGTCATCTCCAACAATTTCCTAAACTCCACAGTTCAGAGAATGCTGCATAGGTTTTATAAAGAGACATGCAAAGCCTAGCCATCCACCCAGTGACATCCAAGTCAGGGGTAGACGGATGAATTAGTGAGAAGTAAAGAAATTGATAAGAAGACCACATTAAGATATTATTTCAGTTGAGAACAGGATGTATTAAAAATGGTATTCGGTCTCTAGGTCGACCACACTTAGGTCGACAACCACTATTGGTCGACATGCATTAGGTCGACATGGTTTCTAGGTCAACATGGTCACTAGGTTGACATATTCTAGGTCGACATGACAGAAGGTCGATATGAGTTTTTCACAATTTTTTAAACTTTTTCATACTTTACGATCCACGTGGACTTCAATTGGGAACAAGCGATGCAAGGGGGCATGGTGCACTAATTGGGATTCCAGGTCACTCTACGAAGAAAACAATGCTATTTTTTTTTTTAAACTGCATTTCGACCTTTTGTCAAGTCGACCATGCTCATGTCGACCTATTTTGGGTGTTGACTTAGTTACGGTTGACCAATAGTGGTCGACCTAGACACCATCGACCTAAGTGTGGTCGACCCTATGAACCACCCACCCATTAAAAATACAGATTTGCTTTCTTTCTTCCTGTTCTGGTCCTAACCACATTGTTGGTGCTGGATGCTTGTACTTTTAGAATGGCATAACTCGCTGTACCCATTTGTAACAGGTTAAGAATGGAAATGTCCTATAATTGCACTGGGAGGTCATGGGTTTTCAACGCGAATTAGCAAGGATCCCCCAAGGTCACGTTTTCAGGACATCTTTCTGTGAAAAAAAGCAGGCAATGTACTGACTCAGCAAATCATTAAATCACCTGTGCATGAGTAAATAACGCTTATATACATGGCCTTTTGGGTTATTTGAGGTTCTAACTGTAAATCCCTGGCAAAGGGATAAAGGTAGTGAAGCAAAAACAGCAGAGCAGAATACTGTAGCTTTAAAAGATAAAACAATCTTTCATATATACTCTTGATTATAAGGAACCACCCGATTGTTGTGGGTAATTCAGACCTGATTACTAGGGTGCATTTTTTGCAGCACTGTGATCAGATATTCGTCAGCTACAGCGGGTGGGGAAAAGGTTGTGCAGGTGTGTGATCGCTTTTGTAGCAGAGCTGCACAAACATCAGTTTGTGCAGCTCTGCTCAGCCCTGGACTTACTCTGCCGCTGCACTTGTTTACTGCTGATCAGGGCCGGAGCTGACGTCAGACACCGTCCCTGAAAACGCCTGGTTCCTCCTGCGTTTTTCCGGACACTCCTGTAAAATGGTCAGTTGCCACCCACAGACGGTCACTTCCTGTCAATCACCTTGCGATCGCCCGCGTTTTCGTTTTTTTTCGCACCATCCCATCGCTAGGCACCGATGCCCAGTGCTGCGGTCCGTCGCGCCTGTGCTTAACGGTGTATACGCATGCTCAGTTCAGATCTGATCAACTGCTGTGCGTAAATGCACAGCAGCGATCAGGTCTAAATTACCCCCGTTGTTAGCTATCACTATTACAAATGATTTATTTCTGCAAATATTTATGAGGGGCAATGATGCCCTAACTTGGCCCTTTTAAACTATAAAATTTTCCCAATCTCACTAACACACTCATGCAAAAATTAAACAGAACAACAGAATGCATACGTATGATCTCAAGTTTAAATTTGCTTGGAAAGACAAAAAAATAAATATTCCAAGTGTAAATGATGCATTTGCAAACATCAAATTACTCTAGTCATAAAGGGTAAAACTCCTTCAAGTAGGTGATTTATAATTAGATATTATTCTTACCCATCCCGTCTACTCAAGTCTGGATTTTGGACCCGCTGTTTGGCACATTGGTACATCGGTATAATGCCATAATTGGTTATATACAGCAGAAAAATAAAAAATAAAATTTAGTAAATAATAATTGAGTAAGTCTTTTTTTATACCCTGCACTACTTTTCAGAAAAGTGATCTAGAAAAAAGGTACAATACGTGTTCTAAAACTACTAATACATTGCTTTTTGATGTTCTGTAGATATAACAGAAAATCGTATCTTTTTTAGTACTTACTGTTTCAATTTATTTTTCTTCTATTTTTTAGGATGTTTTAATTTATTGCAGACGTGCTGCTACCTCAATAGCAGTTTGTCCTCCAGCGCCATATTACCTTGCAGTTGGATGTTCGGATAGTTCTGTGAGAATATATGATCGGCGAATGCTTGCAACAGGAATCACGAGTATGTTACAAGCTTATTGTTAGAAAGCTTACCAACCTAACAATTTAATGTTTATGATTAGTTTTCCAAAAACATATATTACTCTTACATCCGTTATACTTTCAAAGAGGAAAAAAAGAAAAATCTTACAGTACTTTTGAGATTTACATGTGGATCCTTTTCTTTGGAATCTTTGGGTATAGTTTAAAGGATGAACTGCATACAAGTATGCAATCTCTGTACAAAACTCCTTTCCAGTAAGCACAAATTGTAATTATAAACTGTGAAGATACAAAGGAGCTAAACCATCTGCACACAACTTGATATTATTAATATTTATTGATAAAACCCTTATTGTTATTATCAAATTAATTTAAGTATTGAGGTAAAGCCTAATGACAGCCATAATAATCCAAGGACAGGACATTAGAGAAAAAAAATGTTGGGGTAAATGTAATAAGGTGTGAGTTATGTAAATGTGTGAGTTTATCGCTAATCCCGCACGTTTTGCCAAAATCATACATGTAATAGAGTGCAACAACATGCAGACTTTCATCGTTTCTCACATTATCGCAACTTACAAAGGCCAAATTCTCATCCAGATGTTTTCCAATGGAAAACATAAAACGTGGGCAATGTAAAAGGGTGCGAGTTCTAATCCAAGTTGATAGCATTTAGTGAGTTTGGCATATGGAGAACCACAAGTACCAGCATGCGGGAGATTGAAAGGTCTGCTTGTACCTATAGTCTCCATGTAAAAATAAATAAACAAAAATAACAGGACACACACACACACACACACACACCCTGTGAAAGTAAAAATTAATTCACACACACACACACACACACACACACACACACACACACACACACACACACACACACACACACACACACATTTACCTATTCCTGGTGTAGATCACGTCCACTTGTCCAGTAGAAACCACAGTAGCAGTAAAAAAAAAATCCATACCTGCCAATCCTTGGTGTAGATCGGGTCCTCTTCGGTTCATCTAGGAAGTTAAAAAGAAACAAACTGCAACACACATACCATGTCGTACAGAGGAGCACTATGTATATACCAATAGGGCTACTCTACATGAATGCTGGACTCATGTGAGTCCTGTCATTGAAAGCCACCAGCCAATCAGTGGCCGCTTTCGTCATAGCAGCCCACTAATTGGCTTTAAGCAGCCAGACTGTCAATCTGGACTCTCCCCATTGACTTAAATGGTGGGAATGGCTAGCATAACCCCTAATAACCTTTCAGTTTTCACCATTGAAGTCAATGGGAAAAGCGTGGATTGACAGTATGGCCGTTCACAACCTATCAGCGGGCTCCTCCTGATTGGCTTGAGGCTCTCCTAGTGACAGGACTCACGTGGGACCTGCATTTGTGAAGAGTAGCTCTATGTGTATATACATAGCATTCCTCTACACGAATGCCAGGACCCATGTAAGTGCTGTCGTCATTAAGAGCCACCAGCCAATCAGTGACCACTTCCGTCGGAGCAGCTTGCTGATTGGCTGTGAGTAGCCAGACTTTCAATAATGCTTTCCCCATTCACTTCAATGGTGGGAACTGCTACATTGACTTCAATGGTGAGAATGGCTAGCATGACCCCTAATAACCTTGCGGCTCTCACCATTGAAGTCAATGTAGTAGTTTACCCATTGACTTCAGTGGTGAGAACTACTACATTGACTTCAATGGTGAGAACCGCAAGATTATTAGGGGTCATGCTAGCCATTCTCACCATTGAAGTCAATGTAGTAGTTCCCGCCACTGGAGTGAATGGGGAAAGGGTTGATGACAGTATGGCCGTTCACAGCAAAATAGCGGGCTTCTCCTACAGAATGGATTGCTGATTGGCTGGCAACTCTCCTAATGACATGACTCATGTGGGTCCCGCCATTCATAAAAAGTAGTCCTCCATGGTACGGGTGTTACTTTCTCTGACGTCCTAGTGGATGCTGGGACTCCGTCAGGACCATGGGGATTAGCGGCTCCGCAGGAGACAGGGCACAAAAATAAAAGCTTTAGGACTAGGTGGTGTGCACTGGCTCCTCCCCCTATGACCCTCCTCCAAGCCTCAGTTAGGTTTTTGTGCCCGTCCGAGCAGGGTGCAATCTAGGTGGCTCTCCTAAAGAGCTGCTTAGAAAAAGTTATTAGGTTTTTTATTTTCAGTGAGTCCTGCTGGCAACAGGCTCACTGCAACGAGGGACTTAGGGGAGAAGAAGTGAACTCACCTGCGTGCAGGATGGATTGGCTTCTTAGGCTACTGGACACCATTAGCTCCAGAGGGATCGAACACAGGCCCAGCCATGGAGTCCGGTCCCGGAGCCGCGCCGCCGACCCCCTTGCAGATGCCGAAAAGTGAAGAGGTCCAGAAACCGGCGGCAGAAGACTTTTCAGTCTTCATGAGGTAGCGCACAGCACTGCAGCTGTGCGCCATTGTTGTCAGCACACTTCACACCAGCGGTCACTGAGGGTGCAGGGCGCTGGGGGGGGCGCCCTGGGCAGCAATGATAATACCTTGTTCTGGCTAAAAATACATCACATATAGCCCCTGGGGCTATATGGATGTATTTAACCCCTGCCAGGTCTCACAAACACCGGGAGAAGAGCCCGCCGAAATAGGGGGCGGGGCCTATCTCCTCAGCACACAGCGCCATTTTCCTGCACAGCTCCGCTGCGAGGAAGGCTCCCAGGACTCTCCCCTGCACTGCACTACAGAAACAGGGTAAAAAAACAGAGAGGGGGGGCACTTTTTTGGCGATATTGATATATTAAGCTGCTATAAAGGAAACAACACTTCTGTAGGGTTGTTCCTATATATTTATAGCGCTTGGGTGTGTGCTGGCAAACTCTCCCTCTGTCTCCCCAAAGGGCTAGTGGGGTCCTGTCTTCGATAAGAGCATTCCCTGTGTGTCTGCTGTGTGTCGGTACGTGTGTGTCGACATGTATGAGGACGATGTTGGTGTGGAGGCGGAGCAATTGCCGGTAATGGTGATGTCACCCCCTAGGTAGTCGACACCGGAATGGATGGCTTTGTTTATGGAATTACGTGATAATGTCAGCACGTTACAAAAATCAGTTGACGACATGAGACGGCCGGCAAACCAGTTAGTACCTGTCCAGGCGTCTCAGACACCGTCAGGGGCTGTAAAACTCCCTTTACCTAAGTCGGTCGACACAGACCCAGACACGGACACCGAATCTAGTGTCGACGGTGAAGAAACAAACGTATTTTCCAGTAGGGCCACACGTTATATGATCACGGCAATGAAGGAGGCTTTGCATATCTCTGATACTGCAAGTACCACAAAAAGGGGTATTATGTGGGGTCTGAAAAAACTACCTGTAGTTTTTCCTGAATCAGAGGAATTGAATGAAGTGTGTGATGAAGCGTGGGTTAACCCCGATAGAAAACTGCTAATTTCAAAGAAGTTATTGGCATTATATCCTTTCCCGCCAGAGGTTAGGGCGCGCTGGGAAACACCCCCTAGGGTGGATAAGGCACTCACACGCTTATCAAAACAAGTGGCGTTACCGTCTCCTGAAACGGCCGCCCTCAAGGATCCAGCTGATAGGAGGCTGGAAACTACCCTGAAAAGTATATACACTCATACTGGTGTTATACTGCGACCCTAGGGGGTGTTTCCCAGCGCGCCCTAACCTCTGGCGGGAAAGGATATAATGCCAATAACTTCTTTGAAATCGCCTCAGCATGGATGTGCAGTGCTGGGGTGGTTTGGTCGGATTCCCTGACTGAAAATATTGATACCCTGGATAGGGACAGTATTTTATACTCTGGCATCGAGAGTAAGTGCGATGTCCATATCTGCCAGAAGAAGTTTATGGACGCGACAGTGGTCAGGTGATGCGGATTCCAAACGGCATATGGAAGTATTGCCGTATAAAGGGGAGGAATTATTTGGGGTCGGTCTATCGGATTTGGTGGCCACGGCAACAGCCGGGAAATCCACCTTTTTACCTCAGGTCCCCTCCCAACAGAAAAAGACACCGTCTTTTCAGCCGCAGTCCTTTCGTTCCTATAAGAACAAGCGGGCAAAAGGACAGTCATATCTGCCCCGAGGCAAAGGAAAGGGTAAGAGAGTGCACCAAGCAGCTCCCTCCCAGGAGCAGAAGCCCTCCCCGGCTTCTGCAAAGCCCTCAGCATGACGTTGGGGCTTTACAAGCGGACTCAGGGGCGGTGGGGGGTCGACTCAAGAATTTCAGCGCACAGTGGGCTCACTCACAGGTGGACCCCTGGATCCTGCAGGTAGTATCTCAGGGTTACAGGTTGGTATTCGAGAAGTCTCCCCCTCGCCGGTTCCTAAAGTCTGCTCTGCCAACGTCTCCCTCAGACAGGGCGACGGTATTGGAAGCCATTCACAAGCTGTATTCTCAGCAGGTGATAGTCAAGGTACCCCTCCTACAACAGGGAAAGGGGTATTATTCCACACTATTTGTGGTACCGAAGCCGGACGGCTCGGTAAGACCTATTCTAAATCTGAAATCTTTGAACCTGTACATACAAAAATTCAAGTTCAAGATGGAGTCACTCAGAGCAGTGATAGCGAATCTGGAAGAAGGGGACTTTATGGTGTCCCTGGACATCAAGGATGCTTACCTGCATGTCCCAATTTGCCCTTCACATCAAGGGTACCTCAGGTTCGTGGTGCAAAACTGTCATTATCAGTTTCAGACGCTGCCGTTTGGATTGTCCACGGCACCTCGGGTCTTTACCAAGGTAATGGCCGAAATGATGTTTCTTCTGCGAAGAAAAGGCGTATTAATTATCCCTTACTTGGACGATCTCCTGATAAGGGCAAGGTCCAGAGAACAGCTGGAGGACGTAGTAGCACTAACCCAAGTAGTGCTGCAACAGCACGGGTGGATTCTGAATTTTCCAAAATCTCAATTGACCCCGACGACACGTCTGCTGTTCCTGGGAATGATTCTGGACACGGTTCAGAAAAAGGTGTTTCTTCCGGAGGAGAAAGCCAGGGAGTTATCCGAACTTGTCAGGAACCTCCTAAAACCAGGAAAAGTGTCTGTGCATCAATGCACAAGAGTCCTGGGAAAAATGGTGGCTTCTTACGAAGCGATTCCATTCGGCAGATTCCACGCACGAACTTTTCAGTGGGATCTGCTGGACAAATGGTCCGGATCGCATCTGCAGATGCATCAGCGGATAACTTTGTCTCCACGGACAAGGGTGTCTCTTCTGTGGTGGTTGCAGAGTGCTCATCTGTTAGAGGGCCGCAGATTCGGCATACAGGACTGGGTCCTGGTGACCACGGATGCCAGTCTGAGAGGCTGGGGAGCGGTCACACAGGGAAGAAACTTCCAGGGAGTGTGGTCAAGCCTGGAGATGTCTCTTCACATAAATATACTGGAGCTAAGAGCGATTTACAATGCTCTAAGCCTGGCAAAACCCCTGCTTCAGGGTCAGCCGGTGTTGATCCAGTCGGACAACATCACGGCAGTCGCCCACGTAAACAGACAGGGCGGCACAAGAAGCAGGAGGGCAATGGCAGAAGCTGCAAGGATTCTTCGCTGGGCGGAAGATCATGTGATAGCACTGTCAGCAGTGTTCATTCCGGTAGTGGACAACTGGGAAGCGGACTTCCTCAGCAGACACGATCTACACCCGGGAGAGTGGGGACTTCATCCAGAAGTCTTCCACATGATTGTGAACCGTTGGGAAAAACCAAAGGTGGATATGATGGCGTCCCGCCTCAACAAAAAACTGGACAGGTATTGCGCCAGGTCAAGAGACCCTCAGGCAATAGCTGTGGACGCTCTGGTAACACCGTGGGTGTTCCAGTCAGTGTATGTGTTTCCTCCTCTGCCTCTCATACCAAAAGTACTGAGAATTATACGGCAAAGGGGAGTAAGAACGATACTCGTGGCTCCGGATTGGCCAAGAAGAACTTGGTACCCGGAACTTCAGGAGATGCTCACGGAAGATCCGTGGCCTCTACCTCTAAGACGGGACCTGCTTCAGCAGGGACCGTGTCTATTCCAAGACTTACCGCGGCTGCGTTTGACGGCATGGCGGTTGAACGCAGAATTCTAAGGGAAAAAGGCATTCCGGAAGAGGTCATCCCTACCCTGGTAAAAGCCAGGAAGGAGGTGACTGCACAACATTATCACCGCATTTGGAGAAAATATGTTGCGTGGTGTGAGGCCAGGAAGGCCCCGACGGAGGAATTTCAACTGGGTCGATTCCTACATTTCCTGCAAACAGGATTGTCTATGGGCCTCAAATTAGGGTCCATTAAGGTTCAAATTTCGGCCCTGTCGATTTTCTTCCAGAAAGAATTGGCTTCAGTTCCTGAAGTCCAGACTTTTGTAAAAGGAGTACTACATATACAGCCCCCGGTTGTGCCCCCAGTGGCTCCGTGGGATCTTAATGTAGTTTTGGATTTTCTCAAATCCCATTGGTTTGAGCCACTCAAATCGGTGGATTTGAAATATCTTACATGGAAAGTAACCATGCTACTGGCCCTAGCTTCAGCCAGGAGAGTGTCAGAATTGGCGGCTTTATCGTATAAAAGCCCATATCTGATTTTCCATTCGGACAGGGCAGAACTGCGGACGCGTTCTCAGTTTCTGCCTAAGGTGGTTTCAGCGTTTCACCTGAACCAGCCTATTGTGGTGCCTGCGGCTACTAGCGATTTGGAGGATTCCAAGTTGCTGGACGTTGTCAGGGCATTGAAAATATATATTTCAAGGACGGCTGGAGTCAGAAAATCTGACTCGCTGTTTATACTGTATGCACCCAACAAGCTGGGTGCTCCTGCTTCTAAGCAGACGATTGCTCGTTGGATTTGTAGCACAATTCAACTTGCACATTCTGTGGCAGGCCTGCCACAGCCTAAATCTATCAAGGCCCATTCCACAAGGAAGGTGGGCTCATCTTGGGCGGCTGCCCGAGGGGTCTCGGCATTACAACTCTGCCGAGCAGCTACGTGGTCGGGGGAGAACACGTTTGTAAAATTCTACAAATTTGATACCCTGGCTAAAGAGGACCTGGAGTTCTCTCATTCGGTGCTGCAGAGTCATCCGCACTCTCCCGCCCGTTTGGGAGCTTTGGTATAATCCCCATGGTCCTGACGGAGTCCCAGCATCCACTAGGACGTCAGAGAAAATAAGATTTTACTTACCGATAAATCTATTTCTCGTAGTCCGTAGTGGATGCTGGGCGCCCATCCCAAGTGCGGATTGTCTGCAATACTTGTACATAGTTATTGTTACAAAAAAATCGGGTTGTTATTGTTGTGAGCCGTCTGTTCAGAGGCTCCTACGTTTGTCATACTGTTAACTGGGTTCAGATCACAGGTTGTACGGTGTGATTGGTGTGGCTGGTATGAGTCTTACCCGGGATTCAAAATCCTTCCTTATTGTGTACGCTCGTCCGGGCACAGTATCCTAACTGAGGCTTGGAGGAGGGTCATAGGGGGAGGAGCCAGTGCACACCACCTAGTCCTAAAGCTTTTATTTTTGTGCCCTGTCTCCTGCGGAGCCGCTAATCCCCATGGTCCTGACGGAGTCCCAGCATCCACTACGGACTACGAGAAATAGATTTATCGGTAAGTAAAATCTTATTTATTTATTTTTTTAAACCCCCTTGGATGCCTACATGGACTGAAGAGGACACAATCTACACCAGGGATAAGTGAAAATGGATTTTTCTTCTTTGGGGTCCATGATCTCCACAGGGTTAAAACTGGGGTATGCTTGGTGGAGACCATGATCAGGCACCGAACAGCAAAGCTTTCAGCCTCCCAGGATGCACTTGGCTTTCTCCCCTCAGACCTCGCCCACAGCTCAGGCTCTTCAGATTTAGTTTGGTGCCAGCAGGAGCTGTTCACCACTGAACAGTGGGGCTGCAGCTTGCAGCCCAAGCGTTTTATTTTTAAAACTATTTTCTCTAACGTCCTAGAGGATGCTGGGGACTCCGTAAGGACCATGGAGAATAGACGGGCTCCGCAGGAGATAGGGCACTTTAAGAAAGCTTTGGACTCTGGGTGTGCACTGGCCCCTCCCTCTATGCCCCTCCTCCAGACCTCAGTTTTACACTGTGCCCAGAGCAAGATGGGTGCACTGCAGAGAGCTCTCCAGAGTTCTCTGCCTAGAAGCATTTTTGTTTGGATTTTTTCTTTCTACATTTTACTTTTTCACAGGGAGCACTGCTGGCAACAGGCTCCCTGCATCGTGGGACTGAGGAGAGAGGAGCAGACCTTCTTGTCAAAGACAGGCTCTGCTTCCTTGGCTACTGGACACCATTAGCTCCAGAGGGGGTGAACGCAGGTTCTTACTGGGCGTCCACCCCTGGAGCCGCGCCGCCGTTCTCCTCACAGAGCTAGAAGTACAGAAGACAGAAGTCGTCAGTCGGCAGCAGCCTTCAGCTTCACTGAGGTAACGCACAGCACTGCAGCTGTGCGTCATTGCTCCCATACACCTCACATACTCCGGTCACTGTAAGGGTGCAGGGCGCAAGGGGGGGGGGCGCCCTGGGCGGCAATATAAACCTCTGCATGGCATAAAGAATATATACATGTACAGGTGGGCTCTGTACATGTATATAAAAGAGCCCCCGCCATATTTCACTAAGTTTGAGCGGGACAGAAGCCGAGGCTTCTCACTCAGCACTCACCAGCGCCATTTCTCTCCACAGCACTGCTGAGAGGAAGCTCCCCGGACTCTCCCCTGCTTACACACGGTGAAAGGGTTCTTAAAAGAGAGGGGGGGGGGGCACATAATTGGCGGTTTACATATTATACAGCGCTGCTGGGGAAAAACAATTTGTGTTGGTCTCCAGGGTTATTGCGCTGGGGTGTGTGCTGGCTTACTCTCTCTCTGTCTCTCCAAAGGGCCTTGACAGGGATACTGTCTTCAGGAAAGGGGTTCCCTGTGTGTGAAGTGTGTCGGTATGCGTGTGTCGACATGTTTGACGAGGAAGGCTCGCTTAATGTGGAGGGGGAGTGCTTGAATGTCAGGTCGGCAACGCCGACACCGGAATGGGTGGATATGCTGAATGTCTTGAATGCAAATGTCAATCTATTGCATAAAAGATTAGACAAAGCAGAAGCTAGGGATCAGTCAGGTAGCCAGTCCATGCCTGTCCCTGGGGCGCCAGGTCCTTCGGGGTCTCAGAAGCGCACCATATCCCAGATCGATGACACAGATACCGACACAGATACTGACTCTAGTGTCGACTATGAAGATGCAAAATTACAGCCAAAGGTGGCTAAGGGTATACGGTACATGATTATGGCCATTAAAGAGGTTTTGCATATTACTGTGGAACCCCCTGTCCCTGACACGAGGGTACACATGTATAAAGGGAAAAAGCCTGAAGTCACTTTCCCATCCTCATTTGAATTAAGTGACCTGTGCGAAAAGGCTTGGGAATTTCAGGATAGGAGACCACAAGTTCCCAAAAGGATTCTCATGGCGTATCCTTTTCCACAAAGTGATAGGATACGCTGGGAATCTTCGCCAAAAGTTAACAAGGCGCTGACACGTTTGTCCAAAAAGGTGGCACTGCCTTCTCAGGATACGGCTTCCCTCAAGGAACCTGCTGATCGCAGGCAGGAAATTACCTTAAAGCACATTTACAATCATTCCGGTACTATTACTCGACCGGCTATGGCGTCGGCCTGGGTTTGTAGTGCGGTTGTAGCATGGGCAGATTCCTTATCTACAGAAATTGACACCTTAGATAGGGACGCCATTCAAATGACCATAGAGCATATCAGAGATGCTGCCTTGTATATGAGGGATGCTCAGAGAGACATTTGTTTATTAAGCTCCAGAATAAATGCTATGTCTATTTCTGCTAGGTGGCTCTTGTGGACCCGACAGTGGACGGGAGATGCCGATTTAAAGCGGCATATGGAGTCCTTGCCTTACAAGGGGGTGGAGTTGTTTGGAGACGGCCTCTCGAATCTTGTCTCTACGGCTACGGCTGGTAAGTCAAATTTCTTACCTTATGTCCCCCCGCAACATACAAAAAAGGCACCTCATTATCAAATGCAGTTCTTTCGTTCCAATAAAAACAAGAAGGTACGTGGATCATCCTTTGTTGCCAGAGGGAAAGGCAGGGGAAAAAAGCTGCACACAGCTAGTTCCCAAGAGCAAAAGTCCTCCCCCGCGTCGGCAAAGTCCACCGCATGATGCTGGGGCTTTCCGGGGGGAGGCAGATCTGGTGGGGGCTCGTCTTCGATTTTTCAGCCACGTCTGGGTTCACTCGCAGGTGGATCCCTGGGCATTAGAGATTGTTTCCCAGGGATACAGGCTGGAATTCGAAGACTTGCCTCCTCGCCGATTTTTCAAATCGGCTCTGCCGGCTTCCCCGTCAGTGAGGGAGCTAGTGTTGACCGCAATCCAACAATTGTATACTCAACAGGTGATTGTCACAGTTCCTCATCTCCAGCAAGGAGAGGGATATTACTCAACCCTGTTTGTGGTCCCGAAACCGGACGGTTCGGTCAGACCCATTTTAAACCTGAAATCTCTGAACCTGTACTTGAAGAGGTTCAAGTTCAAAATGGAATCACTCAGGGCGGTCATCGCCAGCCTGGAGGGGGGGGATTGGATGGTGTCCCTGGACATAAAGGATGTTTACCTTCATGTTCCGATATTCCCTCCGCATCAGGCAGTACAGGACTGTCACTAGCAATTTCAGACGTTGCCGTTTCCACGGCCCCGAGAATTTTCACCAAGGTAATGGCGGAAATGATGGTGCTCCTTCGCAGGCAGGGGGTTACAATTATCCCATACTTGGACAATCTCCTCATAAAGGCGAGATCTCGGGAGAGGTTGCTGGACAGCGTGTCTCCGTCCATGAAGACGTTGCAGTTACACGGCTGGATTCTCAATATACCTTAGTCCCAGCTAGTCCCTACAACGCATCTGACCTTTTTGGGGCTGATTCTAGACACAGACCAGAAAAAGGTTTTTCTTACGATCTAAAAGGTTCAGAAACTCATAGCCATGGTCAGGAACCTATTAAAACCAAAAAAGGTTTCAGTGCATCATTGCACGCGGGTCCTGGGGAAGATGGTGGCTTCCTACGAGGCCATCCCTTTCGGCAGGTTCCATGCGAGGACCTTTCAATGGGACCTTTTGGACAAGTTGTCCGGGTCCCATCTACAAATGCATCAAAAGATCACACTGTCTCCCAGGACCAGGG
Organism: Pseudophryne corroboree; assembly: GCF_028390025.1. Taxonomy (NCBI): domain Eukaryota; kingdom Metazoa; phylum Chordata; class Amphibia; order Anura; family Myobatrachidae; genus Pseudophryne; species Pseudophryne corroboree. Next base: position 646,929,604 of record NC_086445.1, read on the forward strand.
TATCTCTCCTGTGTTGGCTGAACAGTGCTCACCTACTAGAAGGTCGCAGGTTCGGCATTCAGGACTGGGTCCTGGTGACCACGGACGCAATCCTCCGAGGCTGGGGAGCAGTGACACTGGGAAGAAATTTCCAAGGTCTCTGGTCAAGCCTACAGTCTTGTCTCCACATCAACGTCCTGGAGTTGAGGACTATGTACAACGCCCTGCGTCAAGCGGAGGAATTGCTTCGGAGAAGACCGGTTCTGATTCAGTCAGACAATGTCACGGCAGTGGCTCATATAAACCGCCAAGGCGGAACAAGGAGCAGAATGGCCATGGCAGTAGCGACCAGGATTCTACGCTGGGCGGAAGGCCATGTAAGCGCGCTGTCAGCGGTGTTCATCCCGGGGGTGGACAACTGGGAGGCGGACTTCCTCAGCAGGCACGACCTGCATCCGGGAGAGTGGGGACTTCATCAAGAAGTCTTCGCACAGATCACGAATCGTCGGGGACTGCCTCAAATCGACGTGATGGCATCCCGTCTCAACAAAAAGCTAAAGCGGTATTGCGCCAGGTCAAGGGACCCTCAGGCAATAGCGGTAGACGCTCTGGTGACACCTTGGGTGTTCAGATCGGTCTTTGTGTTTCCTCCTCTTCCTCATACCCAAGGTGTTGAGAATAATACGAAGAAGCAGGGTCAGAACAATACTCATTGTTCCAGATTGGCCACGGAGGACTTGGTATCCGGAGCTGCAAGAGTTGCTCGCAGGGGATCCATGGCCTCCTCCTCTAAGGCAGGACCTGCTGCGACAGGGGCCCTGTCTGTTCCAAGACTTACCGCGGCTGCGTTTGACGGCATGGCGGTTGAACGCCGGATCCTAGCGGAAAAAGGGATTCCGGAGGAGGTCATTCCTACCCTGATCAAGGCTAGGAAAGACGTGACGTTAAAACATTATCACCGTATATGGCGGAAATATGTTTCTTGGTGTGAGGCCAGAGCCGCTCCTACGGAGGAGTTCCATTTGGGCCGTCTTCTCCACTTCCTTCAAACAGGAGTGACTTTGGGCCTAAAATTAGGGTCCATAAAGGTCCAGATTTCGGCCTTATCCATTTTCTTTCAAAGATAATTGGCCTCTATTCCTGAAGTACAGATGTTTGTGAAGGGAGTGCTGCATATTCAGCCTCCTTTTGTGCCTCCGGTGGCGCCTTGGGATCTTAACGTGGTGTTACGGTTCCTCAAGTCACCTTGGTTTGAACCACTCAAAACTGTGGAGTTGAAATACCTCACGTGGAAAGTGGTCATGTTGTTGGCGTTAGCTTCGGCAAGACGTGTTTCCGAATTGGCGGCTTTATCACATAAAAGCCCATACTTGGTTTTTCACGTGTATAGGGCAGAGTTGAGGACTCACCCTCACTTTCTGCCAAAAGTGGTCTCCTCTTTTCATGTGAACCAACCTATTGTCGTGCCTGTGGCTACACGGGACTTGGAGGATTCCAAGTCCCTGGATGTAGTCAGGGCTTTGAAGATTTATGTGACCAGAACGGCTAGAATCAGGAAGACTGAAGCTTTGTTCGTTCTGTATGCGGCCAACAAGGTTGGCGCTCCTGCTTCAAAGCAGACTATTGCTCGCTGGATCTGTAACACGATTCAGCAGGCGCATTCTACGGCAGGATTGCCGTTACCGAAATCGGTTAAGGCCCACTCCACTAGGAAAGTGGGCTCTTCTTGGGCGGCTGCCCGAGGGGTCTCGGCATTACAGTTGTGCCGAGCAGTTACTTGGTCGGGGACAAACACCTTTGCAAAGTTCTATAAGTTTGATACCCTGGCTGAGGAGGAACTCCTGTTTGCTCAATCGGTGCTGCAGAGTCATCCGCACTCTCCCGCCCGTTTGGGAGCTTTGGTATAATCCCCATGGTCCTTACGGAGTCCCCAGCATCCTCTAGGACGTTAGAGAAAATAAGATTTTACTTACCAGTAAATCTATTTCTCGTAGTCCGTAGAGGATGCTGGGTGCCCATACCAAGTGTGGACTTCTTCTGCAAGACTTGTATATAGTTATTGCTTACATAAGGGTTATGTTATAGTTTTCGGTGGTACCGTGGCTATGTTGTTGTTCATACTGTTAACTGGGTAAGTTTATCACAAGTTATACGGTGTGATTGGTGTGGCTGGTATGAATCTCGCCCTTAGATTTACAAAAATCCTTCCTCGTACTGTCCATCTCCTCTGGGCACAGTTTCCCTAACTGAGGTCTGGAGGAGGGGCATAGAGGGAGGAGCCAGTGCACACCCAGAGTCCAAAGCTTTCTTAAAGTGCCCTATCTCCTGCGGAGCCCGTCTATTCCCCATGGTCCTTACGGAGTCCCCAGCATCCTCTACGGACTTCGAGAAATAGATTTACCGGTAAGTAAAATCTTATTTTCACTTACTTTTTTATTTCTTTTACTTTTCCTGAGCATACAGTGCTTGGTAGTCCATGGGACACCAGCGCTAATGTTCCATTTCCCTGACCTTCTCTGCGGCACCATTACTGGGTCAGTGATTTCGGTGGGACCCTGGCACCTTCAACTAGCAGAGGCACACAGAGGCACCCTGGGCTGCATCTGGAACACATGGGTGAGGTCAACGCTTCCCCCAGCCCAGGGCACCGTTCCGCTGAGGTCTTTCAGCCCTAGGTTACTCCTCCCTCACTTTCATTCCTCACAGCCATTACAAGAGCTCTGCAGATCTCCGGGAATGCTGAGTTTGGTCTCCCTGCATACCTGTCCTTAAAGTCGGGTTATACACAACGCAGAATCCTACCAGCTTTATTTCACTGGCTGAGTAGTTGATATCCGTGCCCACTGTAGTTAAAATTGTACTTCTGTATTGTATGTGACTTATGCTAGTTCTGCTGTCTGTACGCCTCTTTTTCTCTCTACATTATATTTCTTTCTCTGTGCTTTATTATTACAGTAACCCTTGAGTACTGATGTGTATAGGGTTTACTCTGCCTCACATTACAGTTTATTGTATTTGTGCAGGCTCATTGTCACATACTGTACCACTTACATTCTGCACATTACCATATTGTGTGTGTACACTCCTTGCAGTTATGTTTAACAAAGGCAAGGCAAAGCAGACTGGGGCATCTACTCTGGTAGCATGTAAAACCTGTGACACAGAGGTTTTACCTCATGTTTTAATACAGGATGGTCAGTGCACTGCTTGTTTTGTACCTCCATCACATCCGCTCCCCAAGCTCCTGTACAAGAGCCTCCCTGGGCCCCTTTCTCTAACTTGCTGGCTAAAATAACTGCCAGCAGGTATTGCTACCCCACCCGTTGCTTCCCCTATGGGTCTCCTACATACATTACAGCCTGTTTGTCATCCTATAGCAGCACCAACTGTCCCTCCTCCCTGGTTGGACTCATTTTCTATCTCTATAAAGAGTCTAGATGCTTCCTCGGCTGCATTTCGTAACATATTACAAGGCCAAGTCACACTGCCTACATCTACTGAAAATAAGTGTACTGTGCCATCCTCACAGTATTCGCCACGCTCAGATTCTGATGAATCTTCTGCTGCAGCAAATCAGGCAGAGGTCTCTGATGCAGACCTCTCCCCCAGGGGAGAAGAGGTACAGTCAAAATTTAATGTGGCTGCTCTAGTCTGGGTGGTTAAATTCTCACTTAAGTTCAAAGATACTGAACCAGCCTCAAAATCTAAAGATACTCTGTGTAAATGACAGAAGGTAGTTTTAGCGGAGTTTCCACACTCTGATCACTACTCTGAAGCTAGGAATGAGGCATGGAAAATTGGGCTGAAGCCCTTGAAAACAATTTCACGTCTGAGCCTACCACGGAACAAGTGTTACTAATTGCCAACATCAGAGATGTTGCTTATTACATTGGGGAAGCTGCTCTGGATACTGTTCTATTATGCTCTAAGGCTTCAGTTGTTTCAACAGCAGCACACCGCATTGTTTGGCTCTGCTCATGGAAAGCGGATGCTGATTCCAAGAAAGCCCTGAAAGCACTTCCATACACTGGTGAATTTCCGTTTGGACCAGAACTGGACAAGATTGTCAATAACCTGGCAAATTCTAAAACAGCTCTACGCGGCAAGGCCAGAGGTTAAACCTTTCCTAGACTATCTCACTCCACCAAAGCCTCTAAGCCTAAAACCATGCAGGCCTGGGCAGCTAGACACCCAACTACTAAACTAACTTCTACTATTCGCCCATGCGTGGACTCAGATCACAACAGATGCCTGGGTTGAAGAAGTGGTCTCTCACAAATATGCTGTCTCCTTCCTGATGCATCCTCTCAGACAATAATTTTTACCACCACTCCACCAGCAGACCAAAGCACTGAAGGGGTTCGGATCAATTATTACTACACTCGGGTGTCATTATTCCTGTCCCAGTATCTCAACAGGGACAGGGGTTCTGTTCCACACTGTTTGGTTCATTAACCCAATGGGTCCTACCGTCCCATTCTAAATCTAAAGTTACTGAACAAATACCTGAAGATGCCCAGGTTACATATGGAAACTCTCTGTTCCAATGTCCTGGCTATAAGGCCTGGGGATTGTATGGTCTCCCCGGATAGCAAGGATGCGTACCTCCATGTACCTGAAGCACCCTGCCATCAACCGTATCTCTGATTTGCTCTCCTCCATCAGCATTTCTAGTTTCAGACCCTACCCTTCAGACTTTCCACAGCCCCCAGGGTGTTTACCAAACTAATGGCGGTGATGGCAGCTCATCTCCTATGGCAGGGGATTCGGATACTCCTTTAGCTGGACGACCTTCTTCTTATGGCATATTCTCCAGAGGTCTTACAGCATCATCTACAGGTGACAATGTGTTTCCTTTAGAGTCAGGGATGGCTGATCAACTGGGCCAAGTTCTCATCCCATTTCAGAGAGTGATTCATCTCAGAGCGCTGCTGGATGCTCAAGGCAGAAGGTGGCATGTTCGTGGCTCTTGCATGGCCCAGACGCCATGGTTCACGGATCTCCAGTGTCTCTCCATAGGCAAGCCCTTCCTTCTTCCTCTTTACCCAGATCTTCTATCACAAGGTCCCTGTCCACACCCAGATCTAGCTCGCTTGTCTTTGACGGCATGGCTCTTGAGACATCCATCATAAGGGATAAGGGTTTTTTCAGTATGTTTTCAAACTATGTTTCATGCTCGCTAACCAGCATCAACGTGCATTTATTACTGTATCTGGGTCTCCTACATTCAGTGGTGTGCTCATCGCCACTATTATCCTACGTTTTTGTTTTTTTAATCCCTAGACTTCTGGCTTTTTCTACAAGTGGGTCTTGACATGGGTCTCCGCCTTGCATCTCTTAAAGTGCAGGTATCTGTTCTGTCCGTCTGGTTCCAGAAGATACTTGGCCCCCTTACCAGATGTTCGTACCTTCCTACAGGTGGTACTCCGGATACAACCTCCCTTTGTCCCTCCTGTGGCTCCTTTGGATTTGCCCTTGGTTCTTTGGGCTTTACAACAGTCTCCCTTTGAACCGTTGGATATGGTTGACCTCAAATGGTTGACTGCATAGACTTTCTTTTTCCTGGCCATCGCCTCAGCCCATAAAGTTTCTGACTTGGGAGCACTCTCCTGTCGCACCCCCTTTTTGAGATTTCATCAGGACTGAGCGGTCGTTCGGACTAAGCAGAGGTATCATAGAAACATAGAGTTTGACGACAGATAAGAACCACTTGGCCCATCTAGTCTGCCCCTTTTTTTTTACCATATTTTTTATCTCAAACCTTATTTGATCCTTATTTCTTTGTAAGGATATCCTTATGCCTATCCCATGCATGTTTCGATGGTAGTGTCTAAATTCCATATCAACAAACCAATTGTGGTACTGGCCTTACATGAACCCGACCTTTCACAGGAGGAAGCAGCACCATTGGATGTGGTCTGTGCTCTAAATACCATCTCACAGGCTTACACGCAGGCTGATCTTCCTGTTCCAAGTACAGTCTCTGCTCATTTTACTCGCTCTGTGGGTCCTTCATGGGCAACCGCCGTGACACATCTGCTGAACAACTATGCAAGGCTGCTACATGGTCTTCTGCCCATGTTTCTTAAGTTCTATGCCTTTGATACATTTGCCTCTCGGGATGCATCTTTTAGCCAAAATGTCCTCCTTTCAGCTTAGGAGTATTCCCTCTCTATTACAACTGCTTTGGGACATCCCCAGTTTTAACCCTGGGGAGACCATGGACCCCGAATAAGAAAATAAGAGTTATGGTAAAACTTACCCTTGTTAACGCTTTTTCTTCAAGGGATGGGATCCACAGGGTGTCCACCCTGACGCACCTAGCTTCAATGGGTTTCTCTTCTCGGTCACCAGTTCCCTTCTCCATATCGGTCAGAATGTGTTTCCTATGTGTACCAGCTCTCCAGCTCCTGCTTTGGGCTTGTTTACTAAAACTGGACTGTGGCGGGGGGTATGATGGGAGAGAACCCAGTGCGCCCAGAGCCCAGTGTATCTTTGGAGGCTCAAAGCTTTGCTGTTCGGTGCCTAATTCTGGTCTCCACCAAGCATATCCCAGTGCTAATCGTGTGGATCCCATGGACCCTGAAGAAAAATAGTTAACAATGGTAATGAATTCTACTTGGACAAGTGGAGGTAATCTTCACCATAGATAGGTTAGTGAGTGTATTAAAGTTTACTATAATGCTGCATGTGTCCTGTCTTTTTTCACTATTTCTGATATTTCTTTTATAGGGGGGACTATACTTTAATGTCCTTGTGGTACTTGTGGCATGCAATGGAGGCTTGCTGGGATTTGTGGTCCTCCTGTAAAAACACAATATTATTCTACAAACCAAATTACCTGAATGCAATCAACTCGGCACCCACAGCCCAGGGGTGCCAGCAATAGGCCCGGGCTTCAGCCCTGGCCTTGGGTGTCCTGGAGGGGTGGTTTGGACTCACATACAGTATGTTATAGCTTTGAACTCTAGAATTTGCAGGCTATTACATTTGCGAGTTTCGGGAAAAACTTGCATATTCAAACCGTGCGAGAGAGTGCAAGTTTGATTATGCAAGAAAACGTACGCCCTATTACATTTAGCCCGCTGCCTCTAAATGACGCATAAAAAGCGTGGTTGTAATAAATCTTCACTTTTATTGGTTTCAAATAAAATGTCCAGTTTTGGAACATATGCCAGCAAAATAAAAAACAAACAAAAACAAACTATACATAAACAAATATGTGAAAGATGTGCAAAGACTAAAGACCCATACACACTAGACGAGAAAGTGAAAGATCTCGATCAGATGGGCTGATCTGAGCGAGATCTCTCTCAATCTTGTCCAGTGTGTACCCTCAATGTCGTTAAACGATGTGCGCTCCTGCGCATCGTTAACGACCCCTTCTCATCTGAACATGGAACAGACAAGGGAGGTCCTCGTTAACGACAGCCGTCCTGCAGATGCAGCATGGCTGTGGTCCCCCCACCGTCACTGCCTTCCCCGCCGGCATCGGCAAGTGTGTATGCACTTGCCGATGCCGGCACCCCGCCGGGTCCCCACCACAGCCAATATCGCCATCGGCGGGGATCAGCTAGTGTGTACAGGCCTTACATGCCCACACACTACAGGAATTGAAAGATGAACATTTTGGAAAGATCAATTTCCTTTGAACTCTCTAATGACTCTCTGCTCTGCTGGGATTGAGCTGCATTCATGGATGACTGACAACCCACATCAAATGAGAGCGGGTGCACGCATTGTTCATCATTCGCTGTGGACACACTAGATGATTTGAAGGATAGATCGTTCAAAACCATCATTATCGCTCAAATCGCTGGAAAAAAACCTAGTGTGTATGGGCCTTAAGAAATTTGCAATAAAATCAAGAAGTTTCCCGCTGCGTGTTTATTTACTTAAATAGAGTAAATATGAACTGTGCTACACTCATCATAGTTTTGTGATGGTGTTAGAAAAATTGTCTGATCGAGTGAAATAGTGTGCTAATTCATTTTGTTTTAACAGAAATTGATAAGGGGTAAATTATTCTCTTCTATCCCCTCCTCCTTTTCTCTGTCTGTCCCTATTGTTTGTATTATATTACTATATTTCATATCTTTGAAGCAAATGTATAATTTTAACCTTTTAGTGATTTATAATAATCATAAATCACTAATTGTGTACCTTTTAATAACAAACCCGCAGAGGTTGCATCTAGACATATATATCTTTAAATCATCAGGAATATTCTGTTCATGGAAGAATGCACACCAGTCATATAGAATGTAGATCATAAGGATGTATTTCAACAAACAATTGATACTCATAGAATTCACTTTTATCATTACACAGTATTGGTCAAATATAATGCAAGTCACCATATAATAGTTTCACAGGTTCAAACTATATAAGAAAGAAACAGGATGAAAGAAGTGTGTGTGTGTGTGTGTGTGTGTGAGAGAAGTGTGTTTGTGTGTGTGTGTGTGTGTGTATATATATATATATATATATATATATATATATATAATATTACTGGAGAGATATCACTCAAAGCACTCGGCTAAATCACAGATTGCATAAAATGAAACCCTAGCTTTATTGATATATATTGGAAAAACATCTAAGGGGATTGGTTTTGGTTTATGTATGTGTGAGTGAGTGTATGCGGGGGAGGGGCAGCATGTGACTGCATGGTCCACAGACCGCATGGGACAGATGATAGACTCCACAACTACCACAAACATATATTTAGCTATTCCATGCCATTTATCTATGAGATATAGAGAATATGATACTTAGCCATCCAGGGGAAAAGCCTCCAAGCATCCCCGGCGTTTGGAGGCCCATGCTTCTGAGAGAGTCTCTGAAGCTGTGTCCAGCTACAGTACATCTGTCTCAGTGGTTCAGGGCGAGTGGTCTCTGATTTCAAGTAGGTATATCATACCTGCAACTTGTGGGAGTGTCTTTCACAGGGAGTGTGTGGGCTAGCTGTATCGCAGTGAGCAGGCCATGTGAGCTTGGTTATTCAAATGCTAACTAGCCAAGGCTACAGTGTAGAGATGTTAATTAGCTCAGGTTACAGAAACCAATGTTACCAGTTTCATTATTTGTATAATAGTAAAATATAATATATATCTCTACAATGGATATAAGGAAATTACTCTGTAACATATCCCCCTGTTGAGAGTGATCTGACATTCGACAGATTAAACTGACACACAGTTAAAAACATTTTAGCGTGTGTGTTCTGTGTTCGTACAGGTGACTAAAGGGAAAGATTCAGTTTGGAAAAGATTATAACAAAGTAATTTCACAGTTCAAAGTATAAAGTAATGAAGGGGTTGAGAAGAGGCATTTCTCCCCTGCACCGCCATAGGTAAATGGAAAAAAACACCAAACACCTTATTTTTTTATATTTATGCATACTTATGCAAGGACAAAAAAATCTGCCTATGTGGGCAAGCCCTTTCCTAATATCCCTCAACAATGGAAACTAAAGGCCTAGTTGTTTCTTTGTGAAGTCTTCTTTGCATAGTGTGGTGGGGTCTTCTGAGAGTGTCATCATCCCTTGGACCATCTGGTTTACAGATAGGTCCTTGTTTATCTTGACCTTTAATAGGATTAACGGAGACTGGCCAGTCGGGCTTAATCCCCTGCTGTATTGTTCTCTGTATTGTATTGCAGCTGAGAACAAAAGATGAAGGTTTATGCTAATAAATCATGTTGTGCCTAGGCGCAGAAAACTAGTCAAGATAACCGTGGACCCATCTGTAGGTCATCTGTGTCCGGTACTTCTGGTCTGTGTCCTGTCCGATCATCTAAGGGTCCATGCAGTCATCTTTTGATATATCGTCTGTCTACAGCTGGGCTCGTCCTTCTCATCTGTATCTATTTAGGAAATAAAGAGGTATCAGTTTGGATATCTGTTTCTACCTACCCATGGTGTCTTCTCTTCCATCCAATCCACTTGTAGTCTTTTGATATCCTTCTGTAGACTTGTTTCCCTGTAGATGTGAGTAACAAACTCTTCCAGAGCATTTGTTGTCCCTCCCCACCCTCTATGATACTTTATGATTTTGTATACTCCATTCTGGAGTTTTTAAAAATCACATTTGCCACTATTTGCAAGTGCTACAGATTGAACTTCACATTATTTTATCCACTAGATGGCATCCAGATCCTAGATCTCCTTTGCTTTTCACAATACCATAAAACATTTCCCCAAAAATGTCCTGATATTCAGTATTTTCAAATATATTTATACTGAACTAACCCATATACCCCCCCACCCCCCTCCTTTCTCCTGTCCAATAATCTGTATATTAATTGGTGTTATGCACACCAGTGCCAGCAGGAATGTACTGGTGTCTGAACGGTGAGGGATGCAAAACAAATGAACTCACAGACAGACTGGGGAATATGACATTACATACACAGAAGGTGATAGGGTAACAAAATAAACACAAAGTGAACAGAGAAGCCCAAAAGCTAAGAAACTGGGTGTCTCCCTAGTATTAGGAATGCTCAGATGGAAAGAAGCGAGATGTAGTGATTTAATACGTAGAGAACCCGAAATGCTGTTGCTAAGGGCAACAGCAAAACCCTAAAGGGTTACCAACGGGTGTGGCAGTAAACTCCTTGGTCAGAGATGGAATAATAGACACAAGGAGAGTCTCCACAATCCTAGTCCTCACTTGCAGTGCACTGGTTCAGCTTACTGCCACTAAACTGACACCTGAACACCTTGCACAGTGAGAAAGGATTTTGGCAGGCAAGTCTGAGAATACAGCCGCAAACTTGCTAGGTTCACAGAATAGCAAAAGAACCCCAGCAGGTTAAACGACTGACTCCAGTCTTACTGCTAGGTCTGGATTGGCAGAGTGTAATACCAAATCCCAAGGCCTATTTGCAGTAAGCAACAAACAAATACAAAGTTTACACAGTACTAGCTAGCTTTCAGGAACTGACTAACCAACAAAGATTCAGCAGCATCTGCCTAACCTGAGAAGAGGGTTTATATAGCAGGTGCTGTCCACGCCCCACTCAGACCTCACAGACTGTGAGCACAAAAACCAGCACCAGATCCCCTGCCGTGCACAGAGCCTGTAACCACTGCACAGCAAAAGACCCGAACCGGAGTATCAGCTACGCTCAGGTTACTCAGCTAGCACTTGTCTCCCGGTTGCCATGACGACGTGGCAGCACAGAATAGGAGACCCTAACAATTGGGAAGGAGAATCAGGGAAGCCTTGGGCTCTTTGACAAATTTTTGGACTGTTTCTTAATGTTCTGTGGAAATAGAAACATTAGCATACATAATACAATAACTGTCAAAATTAAACCTTTTCCTATCTATTGCAAACACACAAACTGTTAGTAAGTTTTACCCAAATAGATTACCAATAACACAACATTGTCCTGTAGAACCTATTTAAATATGAGACCATTCTTTTACCTGCTATGGATCGGTAATTATCAGATGAAACAACTCAAGTTAACAGACCAATCATATATCAGATATTAGGCAACCATTAGCTCAATATCTTATGATTACCTTGTGATTATGATTTTATAATTTCTGTGCAAACAGCTGATCCATTGCCTGTTCTGCAAAGCCACTTTTCTAACATGAGCAAGTTACTCCATTTCCTGGTTAAATGAAACCATGAATTGTCCTACCATTTGATCTAATACCATCAATATCTGGGACTTCCAAAACTCCTAAAGCACAGGAGTGTGTCTACTGGTCACCAGAGGTAAAAAATAAATAAAAATAAACATCAAAATTACCACCATAAGCATTTAAGGATAACTTACCTTCGCACAGTTTCAATCATTACTGTGACAGTTTAAACAGGATGATCATATTTTATGACCTATGGTCATCTCCCTGTCCAGGTGTATAAGACCATAAACATCAGGGTTATTCTTACTTCCTTAAATCTGAACATCTCAATTTAACTAGGTTTTACAGAGATTTGTGAACACAAAAATAAAATCACATTTGTGTCCGCTCTTAACAAGCACTTGGGATTTATACAACTTTTTCATATGCACTGTTACAACAGTTGTGGCAATGTTTATCCAATACTGTGTCACCTTATGAGAGATATATCAGCTATTAAACTTTTCCAGGATCTTCCAAAAGAACCTTGGCGGTCATTCCGAGTTGTTCGCTCGCAAGGCGATTTTAGCAGTATTGCACACGCTAAGCCGCCGCCTACTGGGAGTGAATCTTAGCTTCTTAAAATTGCGAACGATGTATTCGCAATATTGCGATTACAAACTTCTTAGCAGTTTCAGAGTAGCTTCAGACTTACTCGGCATCTGCGATCAGTTCAGTGCTTGTCGTTCCTGGGTTGACGTCACAAACACTCCCAGCGTTCGCCCAGACACTCCTCCGTTTCTCCAGCCACTCCCGCGTTTTTTCCGGAAACGGTAGCGTTTTTTCCCACACGCCCATAAAACGGCCTGTTTCCGCCCAGTAACACCCATTTCCTGTCAATCACATTACGATCGCCGGAGCGAAGAAAAAGCCGTGAGTAAAAATACTATCTTCATTGCAAAATTACTTGGCGCAGTCGCAGTGCGGACATTACGCATGCGCACTAAGCGGACAATCACTGCGATGCGAAGAAATTTTCCGAGCAAACGACTCGGAATGACCTCCCTTGTCCAGTCCATCTTCCAGTGCCTAAGAATCTGTTCAGAGGGCTACAATACATACTTACTACCACTAGGTGGTTTGATGATATTTTCCTCCAATATATACATATATATATATATATTCCATTATAAATACCTGTATATACCTGGGATTTCACAATGAGCAGGATTTTAATACCACCTGTCTATTTGTATCCCATATATTATCATATACAGTTTTAAGAACAATTATATGTATCTCAAACATTGTTATAAGCTGAAAGGTTTAATCCGTTATCATCTGTCAACAGTGTTACAAAAAGACGACTCCTTATGTACATGCACATGACAGACCCAGATCTCCTTGTCTTTGCTTATCATATAACATGCCTAGTACTAAGGGCATATTACATGTCCAATGTTCCGAGTATTACATATATTACATTGTTTCTTAATATTTATAATGTCATGTATTATAGCAGTCTAAAAATTATTTTTTCCTGAAGTCATATATATCCTTACCATATGACTTGTTTATCTAAGGAAAGAAAGATTTAGACATCCTAACATCTGCGGCATCTTAAATTATATGAATATCCATATTTACCGTTATTGTTAAAGACTTCGCCTTCCTGCGATTTAGTCTTTTTTTCAAATACCTTCTGCTTACCAATATATAGAACAATTATTACAGGACTCATTGCAAAACCTGCTATATGGTCCATGTAATTACACCCTGCTTATCAATACCTTACCTGATTATAAGCTTCTTACCAGGGTACCTATAAATTGTAACAGAGTTGAATAAATGGGTCTAGTATACCCCCCTTCTGCGAGTTTCTTAAATTATTTAAGGAAATCAATATTTTAATGCACGGTGTTCTATGACTGCATTACTAATTTCTGTGATATCCCTGCTGGCTGCTGCGTGGAAATGAAGTCCTCAATCCTCTATAGAATCAGTGAATTTATCTTGCAGATCTGGAGTCACCCAGCCGAAATCGCTAATAACGGCCTTACAACAGGTACCCAGTGCGTGCTGCCTACTCAAAATTATTAATATGTCGCAGAAGCAAGTACCCACTTAGACAACTTTCAAATACATATTCAATGAATGCCTTGTAGCACTGCAACCAGGGCAGAGTCCCCCAGATGTTGCGCATAAGGCGTCACATCTATGAGTCTGTGGGAGCGTCCCACGCGGCTCATACCTTGACTGAGTACCACACTCAGATATCACACCCTTGACTAAACCCTGTCAAGTATCCATAATTCCATGGAATGTACACAAACTTATTCTAAGAAGAGGAACATCAACAACAAAAAATAACACTTAGTCCATCTGGAAAGAGAAGAAAATAGTGTTAGCATGTTTAGCATAGGTAGAATTATCCCTGTTCTTTTCTTTTTCCTAAATAAGGTTCTTATAATCAGTCATTAACAATCTATTCATTTTAACAAATTGTACTGCAAGTGCATTGCATGTGTGTGCTCAGTAATGCTACTGTACAGTATGATACAGATCCCTGTTTTATTGGGTCTTGTACACTGTAAACAATCTTCCCCATGCTGTTGGTGCTAAAACTTTGAGCAAAACAGAAGGTGTGGTAAACTATGCTTCACACTGGTGGTAAAAGCCTTCTTGTGTAAAGTATGATTTCCCTAACAAACATTAGAACATTTGCCAATTACAATAATAAGTAATGTTTGTGTTATTACTTTCAGCACAGTACATTGGAATACACTTTCCATACATTTCAGTTAAACAAAAAAATTACTATCGCTGTCAATAAATGTGCAGTTCTATTTATTTTTCTTCAAAAAATATAAAAACTTTTTTTATATTTTTCCCCAAAAAATTATACGTCATATATGGGTTTGCAGCATTTAATCATGCATCTGTTAAAATCAAAACTAAAGCAGTTTGACTTTTAACTGTAAATAATGTTTTTACTCTGTCCCACACAAATTCTTTAGTTACTTTAGTATTCAAGGAAACCTACTGGTATGCAAATTTTAGGTCTTAAACCAGCCAGAAAAGGAACTGTTTTCACATCAGTTAGAACAATGGCGATAATTCCTGGCTGTTAACAAATTGATCTGCAGATTTATTGCAGGTTGGGTTTTAACAGCAAAAGTTTTGCTTTATAAACTTGTAGTGAGTGCTACAGTTTATAATACATATGATAACTGGATTTGATGTATCAAATATAAGTTATAATTAAAACCATACTTGCTAGGTGAATGTCTTCAGGGTGAATCCTTGGTCTTGAGGAAACTTGTTATTGCTGGAAAAAAATAAAATCTTGCGCAGAGAGAGATAAAGTATCTTTTGTATACAAGCAATTTATTCAGAAAAAAAGTGGGTTCTCTGCTTTTAAATTGAGTCTAAAGCAGTACTTTCAGGCGCCAATGATAAGGGGTAAATTATTCTCTTCTATCCCCTCCTCCTTTTCTCTGTCTGTCCCTATTGTTTGTATTATATTACTATATTTCATATCTTTGAAACAAATGTATAATTTTAACCTTTTAGTGATTTATAATAATCATTAATCACTAATTGTGTACCTTGTAATAACAAACCCACAGAGGTTGCATCTAGACATATATATCTTTAAATCATCAGGAATATTCTGTTCATGGAAGAATACTCGCCAGTCATATAGAATGTAAATCATAAGGATGTATTTCAACAAACAATTGATACTCATAGAATTCACATTTATCATTAAACAGTATTGGTCAAATACAATGCAAGTCACCATATAATAGTTTCACAGGTTCGAAGTATATAAGAAAAAAACAGGATGAAAGAAGTGTGTGTGTACGTACGTACGTACGTACGTACGTACGTACGTACGTACGTGTGTGTATATATATATATATATATATATATATATATATATATATACACATTTATATTTATTACTGGGGAGATATCACTCAAAGCACTCGGCTAATTCACAGATTGCATAAAATGAAACCCTAGATTTATTGATAGATATTGGAAAATATCTATCTGAAGAAACATCTAAGGCATACCTCCCAACATGACCCTCTCCAGGAGGGACAGAATGCTCTGCTCCTGGACTTCCCTCTTATTGTATGATTGCCATTACCTGTGGTGAAACACCTTTCTCACCCATTACCCTGTTCAACACAGGTACCTGCAATCACAAATTAAGAGGAAAGTCCAGAAGCAGAGCATTGTGTCTCTCCTGGAGAGGGTCATGTTGGGAGGTATGTCTAAGGGGATTGGTTTTGGTTTATGTGTGTGTGTGAGTGAGTGTATGCGGGGGAGGGGCAGCATGTGACTGCATGGTCCACAGACCGCATGGGACAGAAGCTAGACTCCATTTTGGGAAAACTCCCATGATTCCAAAGTCTGTACAACATGGTTCAAAAGGGGATGCCAGTGGCCATTTTAGGTTTCAGGTTCAAACATATGGCATTCTTTGCTAGGCCATAAAGTCTCATAGCAGAAGCCATTTTATAAACTACATATCTCTGAAAGACTCCACTATATTCCAGAATGTATAAGCTACAACATAATGCATATGTGCTGATTTTACAATTCCAAGCCAACACAGTATCTCAATAACCAGAGCATATTGTATGCTGGCTATGCTATATAATGTAGCCAGTAATTATATACCAACTCCGGTCAGTACCTGCATGCTGTCCATGTTATATGAGCCATCACAAGACCAGATCACCAAGTAACCACAAATACCAGCATGCCATTGCTACAAGCACATGACCACAGTAACGAAAGGAAGTATGTCGGCTTCTATATTTCAGCAATATACACTATATAAAACCACTACAATCTGTTATAAATCACCATCCACAAATGTATACCAGAAATGTTATACTTCAGATTGTCTAATGTTTCAATTACCATTACAGATCACATAATTGCACAAGCACCATTAACCTTTAAGCCATATGCATTTCCAAATTAACTATTCTATGTCAAATGTTTCACAACTACCACAAACATATAAACGAGATTTATGGTAAGAACTTACCTTTGTTAAATCTCTTTCTGCGAGGTACACTGGGCTCCACAAGGATAGACATTGGGGTGTAGAGTAGGATCTTGATCCGAGGCACCAACAGGCTCAAAGCTTTGACTGTTCCCAGAATGCACAGCGCCGCCTCCTCTATAAGCCCGCCTCCCTGCACAGGAGCTCAGTTTTTAGTTAACCAGCCCAATGCAGTAGCAGGAAAAGAGACGACAACGGTTAGTAGCCACATACACCACACTAACACAACAGGAGAAGTGTCAGCGGCTAATGCCATACCAACCCAAAGAAGCTAAGTGCGTCAGGGTGGGCGCCTTGTGGAGCCCAGTGTACCTCGCAGAAAGAGATTTAACAAAGGTAAGTTCTTACCATAAATCTCGTTTTCTGCTGCGGGGTACACTGGGCTCCACAAGGATAGACATTGGGGATGTCCTAAAGCAGTTCCTTATGGGAGGGGACGCACTGTAGCGGGCACAAGAACCCGGCGTCCAAAGGAAGCATCCTGGGAAGCAGCAGTATCGAAGGCATAGACCCTTATGAACGTGTTCACTGAGGACCACGTAGCCGCCTTGCACAATTGTTCAAGGGTCGCACCACGGCAGGCCGCCCAAGAAGGTCCAACAGATTGAGTAGAATGGGCCATAATGTGAGCAGGAGCCGACAGACCAGCCCTCACATAAGCATGTGCAATCACCATTCTAATCCATCTGGCCAAAGTCTGCTTGTGAGCAGGCCAGCCCAGTTTGTGAAATCCAAACAGTACAAAGAGAGAATCAGATTTCCGAATGGAAGCAGTTCACTTCACATAGATATGGAGAGCCCGTACCACATCCAAAGACTTCTCTTTGGGAGACAGATCAGGAGAAACAAATGCCGGAACTACAATCTCCTGGTTAAGGTGGAACGAGGAAACCACCTTAGATAAATATCCGGGACGAGTCCTAAGAACCGCCCGGTCACGGTGAAATATCAGATATGGGGAACTACAGGACAAGGCACCCAAATCCGACAATCTTCTAGCTGAAGCAATACCCAGCAGAAACACCACCTTAAGGGAAAGCCACTTAAGATAGCTGAACCAAGAGGTTCAAACGGAGACTCTTGTAACGCCTCCAAAACACCGACAAGTCCCAAGGAGTCACAGGCGGGACATAGGGAGGTTGGATACGCAACACACCCTGAGTAAAGGTATGCACATCAGGTAAGGTCGCAATTTTTCTCTAAAACCACACCAACAAGGCAGAAATATGAACCTTGAGGGAGGCCAGACGTAGGCCTAAGTCCAGGCCCAGCTGAAGAAAAGCCAGCAACTTGGCTATACTAAACTTGGAAGCGTCATAATCGTTAGATGCGCACCAAAGTAAAAATGCCAAATCCTATAGTAAATCCGAGCTGAAGCCGGTTTCCGGGCCCGCAACAAAGTTTGAATGACCACCTCAGAAAACCCTTTAGCCCTTAAGACAGAAGCTTCAAGAGCCAGTCAAAGACAGCCGGGCTAGGTCCTGGTAGACACAGGGGCCCTGAACGAGGAGGTCTGGGCGTTGTGGAAGTAGAATTGGACGCTCTGACGATAGGACTTGCAGGTCTGAGAACCAGTGCCGTCTGGGCCACGCTGGAGCTATGAGAAGCAGAATTCCTTTTTCTTGCTTGAACTTCCGAATTACTCTGGGCAGGAGTGACATCGGAGGGAACACGTTCAGCAGCCGAAACCTCAACGGCACCGCCAGCGCATCCACGAATGCTGCTTGATGATCCCTTATCCTTGCTCCGAAGACCGGAACCTTGTGATTGTGTCGAGACGCCATCAGATCTACGTCTGGAAGACCCCACTTTTCCACTAGGAGTTGAAACACTTCTGGATGGAGGCCCCACTCGCCGGCATGTACGTCCTGACAACTGAGAAAGTCCGCTTCCCAATTCAGGACTCCCGGAATGAAGATTGCCGATATGGCCGGTAGATGGCGTTCCGGCCAATGTAGTATCCGTGAGACTTTTTTCATTGCCAGACGGCTTTGAGTGCCAACTTGATGATTTATGTAAGCCACTGTGGTGGCGTTGTCCGACTGCACTTGAACAGGACGGTTCTGAATTAAAAGCTGGGCTAGGTTCAATGCATTGAAGACCGCCCGCAATTCCAGAATGTTGATTGAGAGGAGGGACTCCTCCTTGGTCCACCGACCCTGAAGGGAGTGTTGCTCCAGCACCACGCCCCAACCTCTTAGACTGGCATCTGTCGTCAACAGGACCCAGCTGGATATCCAGAATGGACGGCCCCTGCACAATTGTCGGTCCCGGAGCCACCAGAGCAGCGACAGACGGACCTCCGGAGTCAATGAGATCATGTGAGACCTGATCCGGTGAGGCAGGCCGTCCCACTTGACTAGAATCAGCTTCTGGAGGGGGCGAGAATGGAATTGAGCATACTCCACCATGTCGAATGCTGATACCATGAGGCCCAGCACCTGCATCGCCGAATGTATCGACACTTGCGGACGAGAAAGGAAGCAGTGAATCCTGTCCTGAAGCTTCAGGACTTTCTCCTGAGACAAAAACAACCGCTGGTTGTGAGTGTCCAATAGCGCGCCTAGGTGCACCATGCTCTGAGCAGGGACCAGGGAGGATTTCTTCCAGTTGATGAGCCACCCGTGGGCTTGTAGAAATTGGACAGCCATATTCAGATGACGCAGGAGAATTTCTGGGGAATTTGCCAGGATTAACAAGTCGTCCAGATACGGCAGTATCCTAACCCCTTGACTGTGGAGTACCACCGTCATCACCACCATAACTTTTGTGAAGACTCGCGGAGCCGTTGTTAAACCAAAAGGTAACGCCCGAAACTGGTAATGGAGGTTGCCAATAGCAAACCTCAGGTACTGCTGATGTGACGCTGCTATAGGAATATGCAGGTAAGCATCCTGTATGTCCAGGGAGACCATGTAGTCCCCAGGTTCCAAGGCCAGAACTATAGAGCAAAGGGTTTCCATACGGAACTTGGAAACCTTCACAAACCTATTCAATACCTTGAGGTTGAGAATGGGCCGGGAAGACCCATTCGGTTTCGGGACTAGAAACAGCGGAGAATAGTACTCCCGGACTCTCTGCGCAAGAGGCACCTGTACTATGACTCCTGTATCCAGGAGGGTCTATACCACCAAATGCATAGTGTCTGCCTTTGTCTGGTCCACGGGACGTCTGTCTGGCAAAATCGATGAGGGGGTCAGTTTTTGAAGGCTATGGCATAACCTCGAGTGACGACTTCCCGTACCCAGGCATCTGAAGTGGTCTTCAACCATTCCTGGGTATACCCTAGAAGCCGGCCCCCCACCCTGGGATACCCCAGGGGGAGGCCCGCCCCGTCATGCGGCAGGCTTATCGGTCTTGGAAGCTGGCTGACGGGCAGCCCAGCCTCTTTTGGGCTTCGGCTTACCAGGTTTGAAAGTGCGGGCCTGCTTGTTGTACGCCTGACCTTTTGCTTTACCTGAAGGGCGAAAGGAAGTACCTTTAGCCTTCGACACAGAAGGAGTGGTACTTGGCAGACAGGCAGTTTTAGCAGTAGCCAAATCAGCCACTATCTAATTTAAGTCCTCCCCAAACAGAATATCTCCCTTGAAAGGGAGTACTTCCAGGGTTTTTCTAGAGTCCAGATCCACAGACCAGGATCTCGGCCACAATATCCGGCGAGCCAGGACTGACGTAGTAGAGGCCTTGGCTGCTAGGATACCGGCAGCGGAAGCCGCCTCTTTAATATAGCGAGAAGCTGTGACAATATATGATAAGCATTGTCTAGCATGGTCAGAAGAGATATCGGCTTCTAACTCCAATACCCATGCTTCAATAGCCTCTGCATCCCATGTTGCTGCAATAGTGGGCCTTTGTGCAGCACCCGTGAGGGTGTATATCGCTTTAAGACAACCCTCCACACGTTTATCCGTAGGCTCTTTTAGAGACGCGACGGTAGTGACAGGTAGAGCTGAAGAAACCACCATCCTAGCCACATGTGAGTCTACTGGAATAGGCGTTTCCCAATTCTTAGACAGCTCTGGTGCGTGGGGATAGCGAGCCAGCATCTTCTTTTGAGGCACAAACTTCGTACCCGGGTTTTCCCAGGGTTCCTGACTTATATCCACTAGGTGATCAGAGTGAGGTAAAACTTGTTTAACCACCTTCTGACGCTTGAACCTATCTGGTTTCTTAGGAGGGACGGATGGCTCGGGATCATCCGTAATCTGTAGAATTAACTTAATAGCCTCCAAAAGATCAGGAACATCCACATGTGAACTACCCTCCCCATCAGCCGTATCTGAGTCCGAACCTGTGGGGTCAGTGTAAGTGCCGTCGTCATCAGACGAGGTGTCAGTGACAGCAGTGGATTGTGAGGAGACAAGCGCTCGCTTAGAGGACCCCTTAGGCTTAGGCGAGCGATGGTCAGACTTTTTAGTAGTCAGGGACTGGTTCAACTTCCTCAAGTGAGCAGATAAATTGTCCGCCCACGGCAGGTTAGCTGCAGGGACCACATACGGTTGTACCGGCATTGGGGGTCCCATAGGGGATGTTAGTTTATTAACTAGCGTATGTAGCAGCGTGGAAAAAGCGGCCCATGGTGGGTCATTATGTACCTCCGTTGCCACAGTCCCACTGGGAGGCAAGGAGCCCCCAGAACCAGATCCCACAGCTGCTATATTTTCCTCATAGGGATCTGTGGCTTCAGCAACACCGGCAGTGTGTTCAGCCCCAGAACCGTTACCCTCAGAAGCAGACATGATATAACTTGCAGTATCAGGTAACACAGTACAATTGGCAGCAGCACAATACCTCTTACCCAAACCCCTGCGCAGTGTAGTCAGCACTAGCAGAGATAAAGGAGAGATATGGTGACTAAATCACAGAGAAAAATACGTATTAAAGTATATCTTTGTGAAAATCCTATATCAATATAAAACCTGACGCACCAAACCCCCTCAGGTTATAGAATATAGGGATAGCAAGCTGAGTGAAAGACACGAAATGGACACCACTCAGCTATCTAATGCACACACAGATAGTCACAGTACAATGCAGAGGTTATTACTAACAATAATACTGCACTGGACTAGCTTATATATATATATATATATATATATAGCTATATAGCTATATAGTCAATAGATATAACACTGCACAGTAAGAACTGGATGTATATCACAGGGTAACTGTACTAGAAAACCCTGACTAAATGCACTCTTTCTTAACTAGCACTGTCTAAAAAGGCAGGTAGAATACTTAAGTGTCATGTAAAGTCACAGCACTGACAACCAGGCGGCTTTACACAGGAGGATTTGCCCAAGCAGTCCCAGGAACAGTGAAGCTAAGAGATAATGGCGCCCAGACACTGACAGGGAGTGAGGGAGAGACAGATATGCAGCTCCAGGGCGGGAACATTTGCAGGAAATGGCGCCCTGGGGCTGGGGGAGGGGCTTCAGGTCTAAGCCTTATCCCCCTTCTGGCAAAACCACCGGGTACTGTGGGCTACTGAAAATGGTTTAGAGAGAAAACCTGACCTGCACCCATGCCCTGGTGATCTAGTGGGATCACCTGTACTGCCACAGTGTCCACCGCCTCCCACTGACCGCGCCGGATCGCGATAAAGACCGGGTCCCGCAAGCGGGACCCACTTGCCACCGCTCGATGCAAAGCCACGCAATCCCGGAGAGCCCCCGTCATGTGTGCCCGGCGTGAAGAAAACCGGAGTCGCCTGCTGTAGTTACCCGGCAACCAGGGCTTGGGAGTGTACAGCGCCGCTGGGGAGAGCTGGAGCTGCAGCAGTGAATGTCTTCTGACATTTACCACCGCTGCTGCCCTTGTAGTCTTCACTTTTTTCTTCAAAAAAAGCTCTTCTTAGGGCTGCCTGGAGCTAATGCTAAAGAATTAGTTGTGGCCAAGGCTTGGTGGGCGATGCTGAAGTACAGAAGAATGAAGAACTTGTGAGCTATGCTGAAGAGATGAATGAAGATTTGAGAACGATGTTGAAGCACACAGAAGAATGAAGAACTTGTGAGCGATGCTGAAGAAATGAATGAAGATTTGAGAACGATGTTGAAGCACACAGAAGAATGAAGAACTTGTGAGCGATGCTGAAGAAATGAATGAAGATTTGAGAACGATGTTGAAGCACACAGAAGAATGAAGAACTTGTGAGCGATGTTGAAGAAATGAATGAGGATTTGAGAACTATGTTGAAGCACACAGAAGAATGAAGAACTTGTGAGCGATGTTGAAGAAATGAATGAGGATTTGAGAACGATGTTGAAGCACACAGAAGAATGAAGAACTTGTGAGTGATGCTGAAGAAATAAATGAGGATTTGAGATTCAGTGTAACTCTGGAAGTTTGGGAGGCGTTCCACTTAGGGATACCCTGTAATACTGGAAGCACAGGAGGTGTCCCTCTGAGAGATACACTGTAACGCTGGTAACGCATAGAATGTCCCACTGAGTGATACACTGTAACGCTGGTAGCACAGGGAAGGTTCCACTGAGTGATATACTGTAACGCTGGTAGCACGGGGAAGGTTCCACTGAGTGATACACTGTAACGCTGGTAGCACGGGGAAGGTTCCACTGAGTGATGCACTGTAACGCTGGTAGCACAGGGAATGTCCCACTGAGATATACTCTGTAACGCTGGTAGCACAGGGAATGTCCCACTGAAAGATACTCTGTAACGCTGGTAGCACAGGGAATGTCCCACTGAAAGATTCTCTGCAACGCTGGAACACAGGAGACGTTCAGCTTGAGAACACGCTGAACGCTGCTAGCACTGGTGATCATTGGAAAAGACGATACTCAGGCGCCGGGGCTCTGTACGGCGTCTGCCTTTGAACTTCCCGCCCTCTCCTGATTGGCGGAAGGGGCCGATGACGTCACCCGCTCACCACGCTCTCGTGGATGCCGGGCGCAATGGCGCCGCCCACACCCCGGGAACCCGCTGGAGGCAGCGCCAGCAAGACGTGATGACCCGGAGCCCACCGGGGGCGACGACCGCCGGGAGACCCAGCGCACCCGGAGCGGTAAGTGCGGCAGCCGTAGCGCCGCGAGTGTGACACACTATTGTTTGTCTTTAGTTGTGTTTATTTAAGATGGGTACCTTTTGCTGCTTTTTTTCTGCTGGTAGTGTGGATTGTTCCTGGAGACCTGTGCCTTTCCCTGGGATGGCCTAAGGGGCCACGGTGTGCAGAATGGCTGTCCTTTCTCCGTGACCCACGTCCACTGAAGAGAATGTAGAGTAGATGTACTCTGGGGCATAGGTCCTGTAGGATGCAGCATCAGATTGGTCACTCGCCATTAGGCGGCCTACAGCACCCATGGTGAAGTGCAAGCCGCCTGTCGCAGAGGCCATGAAATCTCTGTGCAACCACGGAGATTCCTGGCCTCTTCCCTCCCCTTAAACAAAAGCAACTCACCTCTGTTTGAAGAAACTGAGGCTGTTGCCGCCCCCTCCCCACCCCCAAACAGCATCAGACTGTCAGTCACTGACAGTCTCATAACGCACTGTGTGCTGCATCACAGGACCAGTTTGTTGATGTGCAGAACGGCACCTGCACATGTGCAAAGTACTGATAATCGGTACTTTGCACATCCCGTCGCAGATCCTTTGGGATCTGAATAACCCCATTGTTATTTCACATGACAATTTATCTAACACCACCACACAACTAGGCTGAGCATAGCACAGTTACTTTTTGATCTTGAATTGAATTCAGGTTGGTTGCCTAATGTGTAGTAGCTTACCTTAACTCCTATTTATCACAGCTCAGTGTGCAGGCATGGCATTAAAACTTATATAAAGTTATATACTAATATCGTTCCATAGGTACTGTATTGTAATAGATTTTACCTTAACACCCAAACCAAAAGGGTTTAATAAAGAAACCTCTCAAACATCTAGTCTCTTTTTCAAGCCTTGAAAAAGAGACTAGATGTCTCAAAATGCGTCGGCGCACTCCACCTGTGGCTACCAGCAACTTTGATCGAGGCTACATTGGGAACTGGTATGATTTGTTTATTAAATAAGGTATTGTGAACATATCTTAAATTGTTATTCTCTGAAAGATAAACCACATTGCTATTTGGTTCACTGGGTAAACATAGAAACATAGAATTTGTCGGCAGATAAGAACCACTTGGCCCATCTAGTTTGCCCCCTTCTTTTTGTTTACATTATTTTTATCTCTAACCTTATTTGATCCTTATTTCTTTGTAATGATATCCTTATGTCTATCCCATGCATGTTTACATTGCTCTACTGTCTTAGCCTCTACCACCTCTGATGGGAGGCTATTCCACTTGTCCACTACCCTTTCTGTTAAGTAATTTTTCCGCAAATTTCCCCTGAACCTCCCCTCCTCCAGTCTCAGTGCATGTCCTCGTGTCCTATTGCATCTCTTCATTTGGAGAATGTTTCCCTCCTGGACTCTGTTAAAACCCTTGATATATTTGAAAGTTTCTATCATGTCCCCCCTTTCCCTTCTCTGCTCCAAACTATACATTTTGAGATTTCTTAGTCTTTCTGGGTATGTTTTGTGATGTAGGCCATTTACTATTTTAGTTGCCCTTCTTTGTACAGTTTCTAATGTATTAATATCCTTTTGAAGATATGGCCTCCAGAATTGAACACCGTATTCTATATGAGGCCGTACCAATGACCTATACAGTGGCATTATTACTTCTTTCTTTCTGCTGCTGATTCCTCTCCCAATGCAGCCAAGCATCTGACTAGCCTTCCTCATTGCTTTGTTACATTGCTTACCTGCCTTTAAGTCATCTGAAATAGTGACTCCTAGATCCCTTTCCTCCTCAGTAGTTTCCAGTATAGTGCCATTAATACTATATTTAGCCTTTGGATTTTTGAGACCCAAGTGCATGATTTTGCATTTTTTGGCATTAAACTGTAATTGCCACACTCTTGACCATTCCTCTAGTCTACATAGATCCTCAATCATTTGTTTTCTCATACGTCCAAGAGGATGCTGGGGACTCCGTAAGGACCATGGGGTATAGACGGATCCGCAGGAGCTTGGCCACACTATAAAGACTTGAACTGGGTGTGAACTGGCTCCTCCCTCTATGCCCCTCCTCCAGACCTCAGTTAGACTTTGTGCCCAGGAATGATGGGTCACACACTAGGGGAGCTCTCCTGAGTTTCTCTAAAAGACTTTGTTAGGTTTTTTATTTTCAGGTAGACCTGCTGGCTACAGGCTCCCTGCATCGTGGGACTGAGGGGAGAGAAGTCAGACCTACTTCTTCTTAGTTCAAGGGCTCTGCTTCTCGGCTACTGGACACCATTAGCTCCAGAGGGTTCGATCACTTGGTGCGCCTAGCTGCTTGTTCCCGGAGCCACGCCGTCACCCCCCTCACAGAAGCCAGAAGAAAGAAGCCGGGTGAGTATGTGAAGAACAGAAGACTTTAGTGACGGCAGAAGACTTCAGTAACGGAGGTACAGCGGTTGCGCTGCGCTCCTTGCTCCCACACACCAACGGCACTCACAGGTTGCAGGACGCTGGGGGGGGGGGGGGGAGCGCCCTGGGCAGCATATTACTAATTTCTTATTGAGGCTGGCATAAAAGCGTTTCAGTGCCTGGGCACTGTGTCTCATACCACCGCCAGCATATCACAGCGCGCTGCGCGCCATTGTTCCCCCGCCGCCGGCTCCCACGGGTGCAGGGCGCTGGGGGGGAGCGCCCTGGCCAGCATGTTACAGTTCTTAGTTTCTAGGCTGTAAGAGGTTACACTGG
Organism: Pseudophryne corroboree; assembly: GCF_028390025.1. Classification (NCBI taxonomy): domain Eukaryota; kingdom Metazoa; phylum Chordata; class Amphibia; order Anura; family Myobatrachidae; genus Pseudophryne; species Pseudophryne corroboree. The sequence goes on from NC_086445.1 coordinate 646,956,004, forward strand.
CGGTGCCGGGGCTCTGTGGCCCGGACCCCCGCCAGCATGTTATGGCGCACTGCGCGCCATTTCTCCCCCGCCGCCGGCTCCCACGGGTTTAGGGCGCTGGGGGAGGAGCGCCCTGGGCAACATAGTACGGTACTTTGTGAGCTTAAACTGGCAGTGCTGGGGCTCCGTGTCCCGGACCACCGCCAGCATGTTGTAGTGTGATGCGCGCCATTTCTCCCCGCCGCCGGCTTCCATGGGTGCAGGGCGCCGGGGGGGGGAGGCGCCCTGGGCAGCTTATATATCTATATGGATTCTGGTGGGCTGTTTGTGGTCCCGGGCGCCCCATATGATAACCCCGCCATTTGATAGCAGGGGCGCGTTGAGCGCCCGTGCTCCCACACGCCGAGGGTCTGTTTGGGTGCAGGGCGCACGGGGGGGGGGAGCGCCCTGTGCGGCATTTGTTTCTTATGGTATATAGTGTCTTTACACTATATACGGGGCCAGACCAGCTTGTGTATTTATATATATGTATAATGTTATACTATTATGAGCGAGCTTAAGCGCGCCGGGAAGGGGCGGAGCTTAGCCCTCACAAAGGAGTCTGCGCCAATTTCCTCCGGTCCCCGACAAGCCTTACTGTATAGTAGGAAGTGGGGGGGGGGGGCACAGTGGTTTTTTAATGCTATATGGGTGTCCTTTAGCATTATGTTGATAATGGTCGCACAATCCTTGTTGAAATACATCAATTCACTGTTTCCCGGTTTGTACCCACTATTGGTTGGTCGACATATGTCGACAGGTGTGAGGGATTTGTTACAAACTACTGTGGGGATAACGGTCGGCTTCGCCGGCGCTTGGCAGTACTTGATTCGGAAAATTAAGTATTAGCAAATTGGTGTTTGTGTGCTTAAAACAGTAAACACGATAGGCGAGAGACAGTTGTTTGTGGATGCCCTGTCCTGGGTAAAGATGTTATCAGGCGGTTATTGCCTGGTACCTGTATCTATCTATCTATCTATCTATCTATCTATCTATCTATCTATCTATCTATCTATCTATCTATCTATCTATCTGTAGAGGTATATGTGGGGGGAGTGTTATCAAAATTGTATTTGTATGCTTCCCTCAGACCCCCTGGGGTTCCGTGATTATTATTATTATTATTTGCCCACTTAATATTCCTTGCTGGCGACATTTGCTAAGTTTCTGTCGACCATAACGTTCCTGGTAGATCCACATCGGGGGCATGTCAGTACATGGTCATACACATTCGCAACACATTACTGTCACTAGGGACCTGACAGGTCTGGACAATCCACTTGCGTATAGGTTATGTCTATATGTTTATATATGTAGATATAGGTTCTATATGCATGGTTAGGATATATGTGTTTTATTGTGTATTACATGAGGTATATCCATGAATGCTGAAATAATGGTATTCTTCTCATGTGCTGGTCGCTCTGTTGATTAAGCTCTAGATTGGCCGTGACGAGTTGGTTTCGATCCTCTCAAGGAGTCCGAATATTATTCTCTTCACAACGCGGAGAGAAAATTATGACAGTCAACTCCTGGTCGACGCAGAGCCGGTCGCAAAGGATCATACACAGGCAGCTAAGTGAAATTTTATTTCAATACTTTGTCCTTATTTGCACTGTATGCACTTGAGGGAGTGTTGTATTCGGGTAAGCATCCGATAGAATTATCCTACCCAGAGTGGGTAGGCTTGCCTATGTTTATTCTGCCTTATAACATTACAGCAGGCTGCCACGTGACAGCAGAAGGTGTGACCGGAAAATGCGGAGGATGTCTCCGGGAGATGCTGTTCAGTCGATATCGGCGAATTCCACTGGTAAGTCGAACTTCGTGAGTTAGCCTCCTTCACAACGGTTGGTGACACATTCTTTTGTGGGATGCAGTCGTTTTAACTGGTTCGATACCGTTCTTTTTTTCCTTTTCTGTGCAGACAGTCGAAGGTGAAAAGGTAAGAGTTCTGCAGTCTTGTTAGGTTCGCAGAAGTGGATGTCGTTTTCTGTTTTCACTACATCCACCACTTGTCGCTGAGTCTATCTGGCTGGTCCCCACTCCGGTGACCACTTGTCTACTAATTTTCCGTTAGTCCAAGAATAGACTAGGACCTGTGGGTTATTTATAGAAGCCAAAGGGGGACATTCTGAGTTACGGTTGTTTCCCCTTACTGTTTTTTCTAATAGATCTTGCCATTCCCCTCTGGAAGGGGAGGTAGTACGCGACGCCATACAGAGGTGTGTCAGGTTCAGGACATTGTCTGGTTGTCCCTGTATAAAGGTGCAAATCGTTGTTTCTTTCTGACTGTTCTTCGACACAGGGATTCGCTGTTGTTCCCAACGACGCAGATGTCAAAAGTGGGTTTCGGAGTAGATACTGACCGGTTAAGGATAGGTATTTTTCCTGTGGAAAGAGGTCCTGAGGGTCCAGAGTTGGATCGGCTTTGAAGTGACACCTCATCAATATGTTCTGTTAATAAGACAGATGGGTGCGGCCTAAGAGGCCTTTTTTGGTCAGCAGGTCTAATACCAGAGTGGTTTTCATGTGACTAGTTGGAAATGCGGTCCGGGTCTCACCTGCAGATGTACCGGAATATAATCCAAACGGACAGGACATCGCTCCCGTGGTGTCTGCTCGGTTCTTTCCTTCTAGAGGAATGAAGGTCCGGGATCCAGGTTTAGATCCTGGTGTCCGTGCATACAGATCTCCAAAGCTGGGGAGCAGTCCTTTGCAAGGGACGTATTTCCAGAGGATAAGGTCAAGTTGGGAAACTTGTCTGCTGTAAGCTTTCTTGAATTAAGAGCTATTTCGACGAATTATTCTTCGTGTTCTTCCATGTTAGTTCTGCCAGACGACTTGTCAGCAGTGACGTAAGTAAGCCGCTATGGCGGAACAAGGAGCAAAGCGGCAATGGCAGAAGATGCACAGTTTGCAGTTGAGTGGGAAGTCTGGAAAACGCTATTTTAGCAGTCTTCGTTCCGGAGGTAAACGACGGAGAAATAGATTTCCTCTGCTGACGCGATATCCAGCCGGGACAAATTCAGTCATCATCAAGAAGCTTTCCCAGACGTGACAAATCTTTGAGGAGTGTCGCAATTGGACATGTGGGCGTCTCGCCTCAACGAGAGGCCTCAAGGAGATTGTTCCAGGTCCAGGGACACTCAAGATATAGCAGTGGACATCCTCGTGTCTCCGTGGGTGTTTTTAGTCGGTCTAGGTGACCTCTCAGCTTTCACTTTTCTGACGGTGGTAAGCGTAAGATAATCGAAGGTTCCGGGGATCCTCTTGAATCCGGTCTAGCCAGCGAGGGTTGGCTATCCAGTTTCATGGTTTCCTCATAGAAGATTACTGCCCTCTTCCTCTACGTGAGGTAATGTTACAACAAGATCAGGGCGTGTTTCAGGACTTCCCGCGACTGCGTCTGACGTGGGGGCGGTTGAATGCCATATCCTAAGCCGATCGGGTGTTCCCAGTGAAGTCATTTCCTCAATTCTTCAGGCTATGAAAGAACTAACGGCAAAGCGTTACCACCATAGTTGGAGTAATTGTGTGTCTCGGTGTGTATCCAGGAAGGCTCCTATGGAGGACTTTCAGTTAGGCATGCTTATCCATACTTTACAAGTCGGTGTGGAGGCAAGCCTAATAATTTTCTTTACAACATTTCTCTCTTGGAAAGTGGTCATGCTATTGGCTTTGACGCCCGCAAGGCGGGTGTCGGAAGTGGTGGTTTTGTCTCACAAGAGACTTGTTTGAGCTTTCAGGTGGATGGAGAGGAATTGAGTACTCGCTTAGTAGTTTTACCAAGAGTGGTTTCTAGGTTTCACAGAATTCGGCCTGTTTTGATGCCGGTGGTTACTTAGGCATTAGCTGATTCAAATTCCCTCGATCTAGCCAGGGATTTGGGTATGTAGGTCGTAAATTTGGTTCAGTTTGGAGAAACAGAGGCTCTGTTTGTCTGGTATGTTCCCAGCATGGTTTGGGAGACTGCGTTATGCAGTCTGTTACACACTGAATCTGTGATGCGGTTTGGCATGTTCATTCTACGGTTGAATTGCCGTCACCGAAGTCGGTGGAGGTCCATTTTTTTGGGGAAGATGGGTTTTTCTTGGGCGGATGCCCAAGGAGTCTCGGCGGTTCAACTTTGCCGAACGGATTCTTGGTCGGGATCAAACACTTTTGCTATGCTCTACAAGTTTGATACCCTGTTTTTTGGGGACCTTATGTTTGCTCATTCGGTGCTGCAGAGTTGTCCGCACTCTCCCGCCCGTTTTGGAGCTTTGGTATAAACCCCATGGTCCTTACGGAGTCCCCAGCATCCTCTAGGACATATGAGAAAATAGGATTTTAGTACCTACCGGTAAATCCTTTTCTCTTAGTCCGCAGAGGATGCTGGGCCCGTCCCAGTGCGTACTGTGTCTGCAGTTATTACTTTTGGGTACACCCTGGTGGTGTGTCTTCTCTGTCTGGCGGTTGCTACCGTTGTTCATGACATGGCATGTGGGGTCTTATTTTTGCTTATGTGGACACACGGGTTGTGTTACATATTCTCTCAGCATGTGGCTGTGTTTTGTTCATGCCATTGGCTGGTATTCTACTGAATGCCACGTTCTACAGTGTATTTGAGGTGTGAGCTGGTATGACACTCACCATGTTATAACAATAAATTCTTTCCTCGAAATGTCCATCTCTCCTGGGCACAGTTTTCTAACTGAGGTCTGGAGGAGGGGCATAGAGGGAGGAGCCAGTTCACACCCAGTTCAAGTCTTTATAGTGTGCCCAAGCTCCTGCGGATCCGTCTATACCCCATGGTCCTTACGGAGTCCCCAGCATCCTCTACGGACTAAGAGAAAAGGATTTACCGGTAGGTACTAAAATCCTATTTTACCCCACCTGGTGTGTCTACACTGTTGCATACCTTTGTGTCATCTGCAAAAAGGCATACTTTCCCTTTAATGCCATTTGCAATGTCACCAATAAAGATATTAAAAAGCACTGGTCCAAGTACAGATCCCTGGGGTACTCCACTGGTAACATTTCCCTCCTGTGAATGCACTCCATTTACCATAACTCTCTGTTTTCTATCCTTCAACCAAGATCTTATCCATTCAATAATCCTAATATCCAATCCCAAAACTTTCCACTTGTGTGACACAACAACCACAAACCTACATTTAGACTACAGGCTTTATTGGGGAAGCCAAGTGTCACTCACGGCCAGCTCAAACCCAGAGGGTTTGGCGCCTGGCTACATCCCTCAAACCTAAATTTTGCACTATCAGTTTGCCTGTCAACTGATTGCAGGCTCTTGATATGGCGATTGTCTTTACTATACAATCTTGAAAAATTACCTGGGTTTAGAGATACTTCTAAATTTAATAACAATACCTAAAACTTGTGTGTTTGAAGTAAAGCATTTACTGGGCAGCACAGAAGTGTAATGTTTAGTATTACAGTCTCACAGTACTGAGGTAATGGGTTCTATTCCCACCATGGCCCTTACTGTGTGGGGTTTGTATATTCAGATTGGGTTTCCTCCTGGTACTCCGGTTTCCTCCCACAATCCAAAAAATATACTGGTAGGTCAATCTACTCCCAACAAAATCAATCCTAGCATGAGAGTGTGTGTGTGTGTGTGTGTGTGTGTGTGTGTGTGTACATGTGGTAGGAAATATAGATTGTAAACTAATCTGGGGCAGGGACTCATGTAAATGGACAAATTTTCTCTGTAAGCACTGCATAATATGTGTGTGCTATATAAATAACTTAATAAATAATACATTTATGCTAATTTTGTTATACAATGTTTATGACAGGCAGTCGCGGTACTACAGGAATGTGTGCACGTTTCGTTCCCTCTCACCTTACAAACAAGTCTTGCCGCGTAACTTCTTTGTGCTACAGTGAAGATGGGCAAGAAGTCCTTGTGAGCTACTCATCAGACTACCTATATTTATTTGATCCAAAAGATGACAAAGGAAAAGAACTTAAATTTCCTTCAGTTAATCAGAGGCGGGAAGAGGTAAGTGACTACCAAGAATTTGTTGATAAAGATTAAAGTCATTTGCCTTTTTAGAATTCTGTATTACTCAGAGACATACTATTACTACAGGGGTTATTTCCTTGTTTTCTCAGCAAGAATGGAATTAAAATATTATTTACCTTTAATTATATTCTAGCATAACATTCCTTGTGGAATCACCTGAAGGGTGTCAAAAGAATGACATTTGCCACAGTAATTACTGAATAGTGTAATATTTATATATTCTGCTGTTACTAGGCAACGCTGGAAGACTGTGGGATTGCAATTAGTAGTATATGGTTTAAAACAGATTGTCGCTTGTGTCTTATATTTAAAATGATGAAACAAAGCTCACAATACAGAAGACCAAAATCATATTTTGTCATTACATCTAGATACAAAATAAAATAAATAATCTACCTCCCATTTATGGGGTATACACCTAATAAAAGTTGGCATTCTCTAGTTTTGTCAGACCAGCATATTATAAAGTATTTTTCTACTAATTGTCTGCCTTCAGAGCTCCCAGACAGCCACTGCTGCTCAGATTCTTTGCACTGACAATCATCTGCAGATAACTAGTGCAACACATAGATCATGTCTTCTCTCTGTCATGCACTATATCAATTTTAGATTATATAATCTCTACCTTGCACAGTTATAAGGGCAGGTAAATTACATTACCGTGCAACCCACCTCATATTTCCCTCCTGGGAAGTGCGGGCTACCAATTACAATATGTGCTCCACCTAAGAATAAATGTCTGGCTAGACCAGGGACAAGGGGGTAAATTTACTAAGATGTGAGTTCTATTTAAGATGGGATGTTGTCTATGGCAACCAATCAGAGTTCAGGTATTATCTTCTAGAAGGTGCTAGATAAATGAGAAGTAGAAGCTGATTGGTTGCTATGGGCAACATCCCATCTTAAATGGAACTCCCATCTTAGTAAATTTACCCCAAGGTCTACTTACGATAACCCTGCTAATGTATATCAGTAAGTACCCCAAGTTATAACACAGAAGTATAATATGCTAATGCTAGGTTATAAGAATTAAGGTACCTCTTGCTCCAATGGATGATGCTCATCAGAAGGTACTGTAGCATTATTTTATTCGGATGATACTGCATGTCCTTGACTTAAATCACAATAAAACAATAGTGACAATTTCTGCACTATACAATGACATCACACTTTGTTACATTAAAACTCCTGTTACTTCACCCCCTATCTGTTGCTAACATCAGGGATACTTCGCTAAAACTCAGTATAAGAGACCCAGGGGCAGATGTATTAAGCAGGGTGAAGTGATAAAGTGGAAGGTGATAACGCACCAGCCAATCAGCTCCTACCTGTCATGTCACAGGCTGGATTGGAAAAATGACAGGAGCTGACTGGCTGGTTCTTTATCACCTTCCACTTTATTACTTCACCAGGCTTAATAAATCTGCCCCCCAGAAACTAAGTAATTGAAAACGACTCCTTCCCCCCTAGAAGGGAATGACTAGAATCTCTGTTGTTAGACAAGGGTACAAGTTTGTTAATCTGTGCACAGTTCAACGCAAGTTAACAATATATCAACCCTTACACCATAGGTCTCCCACCTGCGGCCCTCCAGCTGCTGTGGAACTACACATCCCAACATGCCCTGCCTCAGTTCTAGCATGCTTTAATAGCAATTCTGGGATTTGTAGTTCCACCGCAGCGAAGACCCATGGCTTACACAGTTATAACTACATACAGTTACAAATAAATTAACCAATTTCTTAATTTGGAGTCCATATGAGGTAGATTAATTACGGTAACCTAAGCTTCAGTTGGGTAAATGGAGTTATAGATGTTTTGTATACTTACCCTCCTGTATCTATACTAAGGCTGATTCCTGGAGTATGATTGTCAATGGTAAAATTTCTATTCCCTAGCTCCTCTCAGTAGAGCATTTGTATGTACGAGTACACCCCAATCAGGAGATTTGGGCAAAGTAAACCATAACGCAGAGGTAAGAAATCCTAACGCAGAACAAATGGAGTCGGCTTAATACTATCTCAGCTGTACAAGCCTTGTTTATTTCTCTTACGTCCTAGAGGATATTGGGGTCCACATTAGTACCATGGGGTATATACAGGTCCACTAGGAGCCATGGGCACTTTAAGAAATTGATAGAGTGGGCTGGCTCCTCCCTCTATGACCCTCCTACCAGACTCAGTCTAGGAAACTGTGCCCGAGGAGACGGACATACTTTGAGAGAAGGATATAAAAGGATAGTGGTGAGATTCCGAACCAGCACACACAAATTAGAGGAAAGCCAAGCTAACCAAACTTTAAACCAGGAACAGTAACCACTGAACCAACAATACGTAACCAAGTAACAGTGCAGAAAGAAACGAATCCTCTACGGACTACGAGAAAAGGATTTACTGGCAGGTAATTGAAATCCTATTTTCTCTTACGTCCTAGAGGGTGGGAGAGTGCTGAGGTTCCTGCAGAACTGATTGATCAAACTGAAGGTCCTCAGAGGCCAAAGTATCGAACTTGTAGATCTTAGCAAACGTGTTCGAACCTGACCAAGTAGCTGCTCGACAGAGCTGTAAAGCTGAGACACCCCGGGCAGCCGCAAAGGAAGAACCCATCGACCTAGTAGAGTGGGCCTATACAGATTTTGGACACGGCAGACCTGCCGTGGAATAAGCATGCTGGATAGTAAGCCTGCTCCAGCGTGTAATTGTCTGCTTTGAAGTAGGACCCCCAATTTTATAGGGATCATAGAGAACAAACAGCGAGTCAGATTTTCTGTGACGAGCTGTCCGCTTCACATAGATCTTCAAACCCCTCACAACATCCAAGGACTTTGAAGTAGCAGAAGTGTTGGTAACCACCGGAGCCACAATAGGTTGGATGATATGAAATGCAGACACCACCTTTGGGAGAAATTGCTGACAAGTTCTGAGTTCAGCTCTATCTTCATGAAAAATCAAATAGGGGCTTTTTTGAGACAATGCCCCCCAGCTCTGACATACGCCTCGCAGAAGCCAAGGCCAACAGTGTAACGGCCGTCCACGTCCTGTAAAGGCTCAAACTATTCCGATTGCAGGAACTGCAACACCACGTTGAGATCCCAAGGTGCTGTAGGAGGCACAAAGGGTAGTTGGACGTGCAGAATACCCTTCAAAAATGTCTGAACCTCAGGGAGAGAAGCCAATTGTTTCTGGAAGAAAATGGATAAGGCCAAAATCTGGACTTTTATGGAGCCCAAACGTAGGCCCACATCCACACCTGACTGCAGAAAAACAAGAAAATGTGTGGGTCCCTCGACCTGGAACAATACCGCTTGAGCTTCTTGTTGAGATGAGAGGCCATCATGTCGATTTTGTGGCATCCCCCACCGACTTGTCAAGCACCCGAACACCTCCGGATGAAGGCTCCACTCTCCTGGATGGAGGTCGTGTCTGCTTCCCAGTTGTCTACTCCCGGAATGAAGATCGCGGACAATACCACAGCGTTTCTTTCTGCCCAGAGGAGAATCCTTGTTACCTATGAAATTGCTGCCCTGCTCTTCGTTCCGCCTTGTCGGTTTATGTACGTTACTGCCGGGACATTGTACAGCTGAACCCGAGTGGCTTGAACTTGAAGAAGATGTGATGCCTGTAACAGGGCGTTCCTTCATTTCAGAATGTTGATTGGAAGAATGGCTTCCTGACTTGACCATTGTCCTTGGAACTGTTCCCCCTGGGTGTCTGCTCTCCAACCTCTGGCGTCTTGCGTCTGTGGTTAGCAGAATCCAATTTTGAATCCCGAATCTTCAGCCCTCGGTCAGGTGAGAAGTCTGAAGTCACCATAGAAGATAAATCCTGGCTTTTGGTGACAGACTGAGCCTCTGGTGCATGTGAAGGTGCGATCCGGACTATTTGTCCAACAGATCCAGCTTGCTTGAAACCTTCCATACTACAGCTCCTCATAAGTTCCTAGAAGGCGAATGCATAGATGCACCGATTTCCTTGTTTGTCTTAGAACATCCTGTACCATCGACTGGATCACTAATGCCTTTTCCAATGGAAGGTAAACCCTCTGCGCTTCCATATCCAATATCATCCCCAGGAACGGAAACCTCCGTGTTGGTTCCAGATGAGATTTTGTTAGGTTCAAAATCCACCCGTGATCCTGGAATAGCCAGGTTGAGAGGGCAATGTTGACTAACAACCTCTCCCTGGATGGTGCCTTTATCAGCAGAATATCCAGGTACGGTATTATGTTCACTCCCTGTTTGCGGAGGAGAAACATCATCTCAGCCACTACCTTGGTGAACACCCTCGGTGCCGTAGAGAGGCCAAATGGCAAGGCCTGGAGCTGGTAGTGACAGTCCTGTAATTCAAACCTTAGATAAGCCTGATGAGGCGGCCAAATCGGAATATGAATGTATGCATCCTTGATACCTAGAGACACCACGAATTCCCGCTCCTCCAGACCTGAGATCACCTCTCTCAGAGACTCAGTCTTGAACTTGAACACCTGTAAGTATGGGTTCAACGACTTGAGGTTTAAAATGGGAACTACAAACAGGTTGGGATAATAACCCTGGTTTTGCAGCTGAAGTTGAACTGGAACAATGACCTGAGTCTGTACCAGTTTTTGAATTGCTTCCTGTAAAGTCATACTTGCTTCTTGAGAAGCTAGTAAGCCTGATTTGAAGAATCTGTGAGGTGGGAGTTCCTGAAACTCCAGTCTGTAGCCCTGGGCTATAAGATCCTTGACCCAGAGATTCTGGCATGACGTTGCCCATATGTTACAAACGGGCTACCACCTGCCTGTCTTCCAGGCAGTGCGGTCCACCGTCATGCTGAAGGCTTAGAGGAAGCAGAACCGGGGTTCTTTTCCTGTGAACCTACAGTTGCTGTTTTTTTTGGGGGTTTACCTCTGTTGCCTTTGAAGGCTGTAGAAGAACCTTTGGTTTTGTTTTAAAATTTTGCTGGATTGCAGAGTTGGAGCAGTGTAGGATTTTCTGATCGGGGGATCTGCAGAAGGAAGGTATGTAGCCTTGGATATCCACGTATCCAGTAAATCTCCAAAAAGGGCTACATCTGTGAAAGTAGGATTTACACGCCTTTCCTGGAATCTGCGTGCACAGTTCACTGGCGTAGCCACAAGCCCCTTTGTGCTGACACTGCCATAGCAGTGGTGCATGCATTGAGTAAACCAATTTCCTTTATGGCCTCCATCATAAAGTTATCAGAATCCTGTATATGCTGTAGGGGTAAAATTATCCCACCCCCCTGGGTGAGGAATCTAACCCGTCAATTAGATTACCTGACCATTTTGCAATAGCCCTAGAGATCCATGCACAAGCTATAGTGAGTTTCTGGGCCACCCCCGCAGCTGTGTACAGAGATTTGAGAGTGGTCTCAATCTTGTGGTCTGCAGCATCCTTCGAGTAAACACCCCAGGAACAGGTAAAACATTTCTTACGTGACAGCCTAGAAACCGATGCATCAACTATTGGTGGGTTTTCCCATTTTTTCCTATCCTCCTGAGGAAACAGGAAGGATGTGAGTTTTGGCATCTGAAACTTCTTGTCAGGATTTACTCAAGTTGCTTCAAATAGGGAATGTAATTCCTTATACGCAGGGAAAGTAGCTGAGTTTTTCTTTTTTACATTAAAATAAGATTCCTCATCTTCCTTTGTCACTTTGTCAGGGATGTGCAGAACATCTCTAATAGCTTCTATCAGGGCCTGTATTCCCTGTGGCAAAGCTGCATCCCCTCCTCCCAAGTCCACCTCACCCTCCTCTGAGTCCGATACATCATCATCATCGGCCTGCATGATTTGGGCCAGAGTACGATTCTGTGGACAGATAGCAGGGGTCTGAGATGCTGGAATAACCACTGAATCTCTGTTCATCAGGTCATCAACAGATTGCCTTAAGTATTGCGTCTACTTCTCATTTTTGGATAATTTATTAAAAAAAATTGAAATCATCCCTATTAATGAATCTAACCATACTGGTTCAGATCCACTAGCCTGAGAATGTATACTATCCTGAGTACACGACAGTGATCCCCCAGATTGAGAAAAACACTCTGCTGTGCATTATACACACTCCTTTGACATAGTAAATGTGAAATAAAATACACACACACCCAGGAAAATATGGTAAAACACGGTTAACCCACACAGAGCTCCCTAGGGAGACACAGATTATATTTGAGCCAGCCACACAGCGCCCCTATAGCTAAAGTACAAATTCAGCTGGGTCGCAAACTAAGTACCCTTAATAGGGTTTAATACACCAAATATTGCTCCCCCCTTTGCTTTGACCTCCTGGTACCGCTAAAGTACTCTGGAGTCCTTGTGGAGGAGCTGCGCTTCCCTGCCAGTCTGCCTGTGTTCAGCTGCAGAGGTAAAATGGCGCTGATGAGCTGCTTTATCCGCTCATAGTGAAGCTCCGCCCCCTTAATGGTGTGGTCTTCCCATTTTTTTTTATTTTTATACTGGCTGAGGTAATTTTTGTCCTACAGTGGGTTAAAACCCCTGTAGAAGTGCTGCCAGTGTGGGTATATGGATGTTGTGGCTTCAGCTCACCCCTCACAATGGAACACACACCCTGTATGCCTCTGAAGCCTGGATCTGCAGCCTGCTAGTCACCACCATTACAGCCAGCGACCCGCTTTACCCGGGACGCCGGCCACCTACTATCCCCACTCTTCATTTTTCTGGCTCTGTTAGGGTTGGCGGTGTGCTGCAGGTCTGTATGCTCGCCGTGGTGGGGCTTGCGAAGAGGACCCTCAGGAGCTCAGTGTCCCTAGGGAGGTTGGTTCCCCCCAAAGTCCCACGAAGCAGGCAGTCTGGTGCTGGCCAGACCTGCCTGAAAATGACAAAAAAGAAAATGCCCATGGCTCCCAGTCGACCCGTTTATGCCCCATGGTACTAATGTGGACCCCAGTATCCTCTAGGACGTAAGAGAAATAAACAAGGCTTGAACAGCTGAGATAGTATTAAGCAGACTCCATTAGTGCTGCATTAGGATTTCTTCCCTCTGCGTTATGGTTTACTTTGCCCAAATCTCCTGATTGGGGTGTACTCGTACATACAAATGCTTGAGAAACAAGAGGAGCTCATTAACTACAGAGCTACCTGACCAGTACTTTCTCCTGCCAATCACTGTGATGTTAGTGTATTAGAATGCTTAATATTTGTAGACACTCCCTTAGTAATATGTGTAAACCTGAATCTTCAGTGATGGTCCCTGGGACCAGGGGGATGCTGGGAAGTGGGTGGTCCAGTGGGCAGTGTGTCTAGAGCTGGTGAGGGAATAAAACAGCACAGGAGTGAACTCACATGTCTCTGTGTCCTTATGACTGGATTCACAAACATATGAACAAAACATGGTGTTAGAAGAAGTTTAACTTGCACTGCTCGTGCTCTCAGAGTGTGAAATAATCTTGCAGAAGTCTGTAAAGCTGTGATACTCAGTGTCTGCAAAGCATGTCGTGTGCTCCTCTCTTCAAACAGTGAGTAACCATGGATAAACTAGCTCCTCCAACCGACATGCTGATGTCTGGTAACTTGTCTGAAAACTGGAAAAGATTTAAGCAAAGGTTTAATATATATCTTGCTGCATGTGGAGCTGATACAGATGCTGACAAAACGAAGGCATCCATGTTCCTCCATGTGATAGGAGAGGATGTGCTGGACATTTATAATAGTTTTCAGTTTGATGAGGGACAGAATATGGTGCTATCTTCTATAATGCAAAAGTTTGAATATTACTTTGTGCCAAGGAAAAATGTGACATATGAAAGATATAAGTTTTTCACATGTGATCAGAAGTCTGTAGATGGATTTGATCAGTATGTTACAGAGCTGCAATCACTCAGTAAAACCTGTGAGTTTGGTGATTTAAAGGATTCACTGATTATAGATCGTATTGTCTGTGGAATACCTGATAATGGACTCAGAGAGAGACTGCTGAGAAAGCAAGACCTAACACTAGACAAGGCAGTGACTATGTGTAGATCTGCAGAAATAACTAGATTTCAAGCCAAAACGTTACACAAGGAAGTTGATGCTGCTGTCCATGTAGTGCAGAAAACAGAGCCAAGCAAACCTCCATTCTCAAGAATGAAGCAGTCTTAGCCACAGTCTAATAAGGAAATGTGTAGTAGATGTGGAAATGCTCACAATCCTAAAATGTGCCCGGCTTATGGTAAAACCTGCATGAAATGTGGTAGACCTAATCACTTTGCCAAATGCTGTAAAATTAAAAGTGAAACAACCAATGTGCATGCTGTTAAACAAACAGAGGAATTCTTTGTGGATTGCATTGAACTTTGCAGTGCAGATAAGAAAGAATGGATTGTCTCTTTAACTGTGAACGAGATTGTCATTCCCTTTAAGCTTGATACTTGCACGCAGGTGAATTTAATATCGTTTCAAGACTATAAGACTTTTAGAGTAAAACCTAAAATTCATCCAGCCAAAGTGAAGTTACAGGATACACTAGGGATGAAATTCCTGTGAAAGGTACATGCTTAGTGACACTGAAATATAAGGGACAACAGTTTAAAACATCTCTACTGATTGTGGATACAAATGTGCAACCGATTTTAGGATTAAGTTCCTGTGAGAAACTAAGCTTGTTAAAGAAAGTTTTTATGGTGACATCACAAGTAGAAGATGACTGCAAATCGATGTTTACAGAATAGAGAGACTTGTTTGAAGGTCTAGGTTGTTTGCCTGGAGAACATAACATAAATATAGACACACAAGTTTCTTCAGTGATACACCCCTGTAGAAAAGTGCCGTTGGCGTTGAGAGAAAAACTGAAACAAGAGTTAAATCGCATGAAGCCTTGTATGTGATACAGAAAGTTGATGAGCCTACTGAATGGGTAAGCTCCTTAGTAATTTTTGAAAAGAAAAATGGACAACTCAGAATAAGTCTAGACCCCAGAGATTTAAACAAAGCTATTAAACGAGAACATTTCAAACTACCAACCAGAGATTAAATCATGTCGCAATTTGCGGGAGCAAAATGGTTCAGTAAATTGGACGCATCTTCAGGATTCTGGCAAATGAAGCTAGATGAGGCCAGCTCAAAGCTTTGTACATTTAATACACCAGAAGGTCGATACAGATTTCTTCGACTACCATATGGAATATTGTCTGCTCCAGAAGTATATCACAAAAAGATACACATGATTTTTGAACATATTCCAGGTGTTGAAACAATGATGGATGACATTATTGTCTGGGGTTCTACAAAGGAAGAACATGATTCTAGATTGAGACAAGTAATGGAACTTGTCAAGAAAGTGAATCTAAAGCTAAACAAGGACAAATGTGAATTTGGCGTGAATACACTTACCTTTATGGGCGACGTGGTCTCGGGTCAAGGTGTAAAACCAGACCCAAGGAAAATATCAGCCATAGTGAACATGGTGTCACGATCCGGGTATCTGGACGCCATTACTTACCCTTCAGATGCCTCCTAAGGCGGGCTCAGCGTTCCAGGACCAGATTCCGCTGTTCCTGAGTTTCCACATGCAGAGTGTCAGAGTGGTGTTTTCATCAGCCGCGGCCTCCGCTGTGCCCGCGTGGTTAAATGTGCATCTATCAGCCTGGCGTCTCCTGTCTCCGGTGGCCGGCGCCGCCATTACTGTTTCCCAGACCACATGGATTACAAACCAAACTTCCCTCCAAGTGTCTGCATGGGCGCAGCCATCTTGGATTCTGTCATCTGATCATTTCCACCAATCTGCTGTTTGTATTGTTGATTTGCATAATTGCCTAGCCAACCCCTTCCTTGCTGCAGGTATAAGTAAGCTGTGCCTGAGCAAGGAAGACGTCAGTGCTTTGGTTGTCAAACCTAGTTCCTGTTTGTCTCTCTTCTATGATTGTCTTCCAGGTTCCAGCTCCTGTCTCAAGACTTCCACCATAGAGACCCGCACCAGCATTCCACCTGCGGTGTAGCCTGACTCTCCAATCCATTGTGGATTCATCTGTTTCCAGCTACAACACTACCTGCTTCCAGCCTCAGCTTCCAGCAGAATACAGCTTCCCTTAAAGGGCCGGTGTCCTTTCTACACTTTACCACTCTCCACCGGAATTATTATTTCTCCGCTCTCAAGTTCTACATTTCAGTTCACATTTCATCGCTCCCAAAGTTCATTTATTATTTAACTGGTTCCAGCCAGTATCCACTCCGTGCTAACAACAGTCTGGTTCCAGCCAGTATCCACAGCAGCTGTTTTACCTTCAGCAACCCAGCTCTTCCTGGAACACCAGCTGGTACAATCCTGGGTTATCTCCATTGCTACAGCCGGGCCTGGTAAGGACTTTCCATCTAGAAGATCATAAGAACTATCTCACACTACCAGTGCCCTGTGGCTCCTGCCATGCTGTAGTACTCAGGAACTGTATTTATTCTTTGCTGACTTTTACGTTTTCTTTTATTGCTGCTGTGATGCGGAGTTGTCATAATAAACATCATTGACTTTTATCTAAGTTGTCGTGGTCACGCCTTCGGGCAGTTATTATTCATGTTACTTACATGTCCAGGGGTCTGATACAACCTCCCAGGTTCCGGTACATCTCAGCCCCTACAACTGAGGCTGCCTCCCGTCAGCTCAGGCCCTCAGTTGTGACAGTAAGCACTGACCTAATGAATCCAGCCGGAGACCAGGATCAAGCGGCCAGGCCGATGCAAGAACTGGCAGCCCGACTAGAACATCAGGAGGCTGCACAGGGCCACATCATCCGCTGTCTCCAGGATCTCTCTACTCGGCTGGATGGGATTCAGACCACTCTCCGTGGATCAGGCGCGTCTGGTGCGTCAACCACAGTGACTCCAGCTATAACCGCACCCACCTTACCCATTCCTGCTCCACGTCTTCATCTTCCAACGCCAGCAAAATTTGACGGATCTCCAAGATTCTGCAGGGGATTTCTCAACCAGTGTGAGATTCAGTTTGAGCTACAACCTGGCAATTTCCCCAGTGACCGTACAAAAATTGCCTACATTATTTCTCTTCTCAGTGGCTCAGCCCTCGATTGGGCATCACCGTTATGGGAGAGGTCCGACACCCTGCTATCTTCTTACACTGCATTCGTGTCAACATTCAGGCGCATCTTCGACGAGCCAGGCCGGGTAACTTCAGCTTCGTCTGAGATTCTCCGTTTACGCCAGGGATCACGTACTGTAGGACAATATCTTATACAGTTCCAGATCCTGGCATCCGAACTGGCATGGAACGACGAGGCCCTGTATGCTGCATTCTGGCATGGTTTATCCGAGCGTATTAAAGATGAGTTAGCTACCAGAGACTTACCCTCCAAGTTAGATGAGTTAATCTCACTTTGTACGAAAGTTGACTTACGGTTCAGAGAGAGAGCAACTGAGCGTGGAAGATCATCTGCTCCAAAATCTTCTGCTCCTCCTCCTCGCCAACTGTCACCAACTAAAGATGAACCCATGCAAATTGGCCGTTCCCGTTTAACTCCTGCTGAGCGCCGAAGACGTCTCTCCGAGTTTCTCTGTTTGTACTGTGCAGCTCCGTCTCACACCATTAATGCCTGTCCCAAACGTCCGGGAAACTCCAAATCCTAGCTCGCCAAGGAGAGGGCCGGCTAGGAGTAATGATCTCCTCTCCATCTCCTCAAGATTGTAACCTCCCAGTCTCGCTTCAAGTTGCTCAACGTTATCAGAACGTCATTGCCCTCCTGGATTCCGGAGCAGCTGGGAACTTTATTACCGAAGCCTATGTTAAACGGTGGTCCCTACCCACCGAGAGACTTCCTTCGTCCTTTTCCTTAACTGCTGTGGATGGCAGTAAAATTTTTGATACAGTTATTTCTCTAAGGACTCTACCAGTTCGTCTGAGAGTGGGAGTTCTTCATTCCGAACTTATTTCACTTTTAGTGATTCCAAGAGCCACACATCCTGTGGTCCTGGGCCTTCCATGGCTCCGTCTTCACAATCCTACAATTGATTGGACGACTACGCAAATCCTGGCATGGGGTTCCTCCTGTACTAAGACATGTTTGTTTAAAGTGTTGCCTGTCTGTTCCTCCTCCCCCAGGTCGTCTGATGTTCCACCTCCTCCATATCAAGATTTCACGGATGTGTTCAGTAAAGCTTCTGCTGATATCCTTCCCCCTCATAGAGAATGGGACTGCCCGATTGATCTCGTTCCAGGGAAGGTTCCACCTCGAGGCCGAACTTATCCGTTGTCTCTCCCCGAGACGCATTCTATGGAGGAATACATAAAAGAGAACCTAGCAAAGGGGTTCATTCGACCTTCTTCTTCTCCAGCCGGCGCAGGCTTCTTTTTTGTAAAGAAGAAAGATGGTGGTCTGCGGCCGTGCATCGACTACAGAGGTTTGAACGACATTACCATCAAGAACCGCTATCCTTTACCCATGATTACTGAGCTCTTTGACAGAGTTAGCGGAGCTACCATCTTTACAAAGCTGGACCTGAGAGGTGCATACAATCTCATCCGGATCCGTGAGGGTGACGAGTGGAAGACCGCATTTAACACCCGTGACGGACATTATGAGTACCTCGTCATGCCCTTCGGATTGAGCAATGCTCCAGCTGTCTTCCAGCATTTCGTCAATGAGATCTTCAGAGACATTCTATACCGTCATGTCGTGGTCTATCTAGATGATATCCTCATTTTTGCCAACAATTTAGAGGAACATCGTTTCTGGGTAAAGGAGGTTCTGTCCCGTCTCCGTGTCAATCATCTCTACTGCAAATTAGAGAAATGCGTCTTTGAAGTCAAGTCCATTCCGTTTCTAGGGTACATTGTGTCCGGTTCCGGACTAGAGATGGATCCTGAGAAACTACAAGCAATCCAGAATTGGCCAGTACCCTTAACCCTCAAAGGGGTCCAGAGGTTCTTAGGGTTCGCCAATTATTACCGAAAGTTTATACGAGACTTTTCCACCATTGTGGCGCCTATTACTGCTTTCACCAAGAAGGGTGCTAACCCGTCCAAGTGGTCTGAAGAAGCCATGCAAGCTTTTCATCTTTTAAAACAGAGGTTCATCTCTGCACCTGTCCTGAAACAGCCTGACGTCGACTCTCCTTTCATCTTAGAGGTGGATGCCTCCTCCGTTGGAGTAGGAGCGGTGTTATCTCAGAGGGCTAAAGATGGTCATTTACATCCTTGCAGTTTCTTCTCACGGAAGTTCTCCCCAGCGGAGCGCAACTATGCCATTGGCGACCAGGAGTTGCTAGCCATCAAGCTCGCTCTAGAGGAGTGGAGATATCTGTTGGAGGGAGCTTCTCATTCAATCACCATCCTTACAGACCACAAGAACCTTCTATATCTAAAAGGCGCACAATGTCTCAACCCTCGTCAGGCCAGATGGGCACTTTTCTTTTCCAGGTTCGACTTTAAACTCCAGTTCTGTCCGGGCTCTCAGAATCGCAAGGCCGATGCCCTTTCCCGCTCATGGGAGCAAGAAAATGAGTCAGAGTCTTCAGACAAGCATCCTATTATAAATCCGTTGGCATTCTCCACGGTAGGGATGGACTCTACGCCCCCATCAGGGAAAAGTTTTGTGAAGCCGACACTAAGGAAGAAGCTCATGCATTGGGCCCATGCTTCCCGTTTTGCCGGACATACAGGTATCCAAAAAACCCTGGAGTTTATCTCTAGGTCCTATTGGTGGCCAACTCTGAAAAAGGACGTTTTGGAGTTTATTGCATCTTGCCCAAAGTGTGCTCAACATAAAGTATCCCGCCAGTCGCCTGCGGGGCAACTGGTTCCACTATCTGTTCCCCGTCGACCATGGACCCATTTGTCGATGGATTTTATTACAGATTTGCCCATGTGCAACAAGTTCAATACCATCTGGGTGGTAGTTGACCGGTTCACCAAGATGGCACACTTCATTCCTCTCACCGGTCTTCCGTCAGCTTCCAAGTTGGCTCAAGTATTCATACAAGAGATCTTCCGACTCCACGGTCTTCCAGAAGAAATTATCTCAGATCGAGGAGTTCAATTCACAGCCAAATTCTGGCGAAGTTTATGTCAAGTCCTCCAAGTCAAGTTAAAGTTTTCCACGGCTTACCATCCTCAGACCAATGGTCAAACTGAGAGGGTGAATCAGGACTTGGAGGCCTTCCTCCGCATCTATGTGTCCTCCTCTCAAGATGACTGGGTTCAATTACTTCCCTGGGCCGAGTTCTGTCATAACAACCAGTATCATTCTTCATCTTCTTCAACACCATTCTTCACCAACTTTGGATTCCACCCTAAAGTCCCTGAGTTCCAACCGCTTCCAGCAACTTCTGTTCCCGCAGTGGATATCACCTTGCATCAGTTTGCCAATATCTGGAAGAGCGTACGATCAGCTCTGCTCAAGGCATCGTTCAGGTACAAGAAGTTTGCGGATAAGAAGCGTCGAGCAGTTCCTGCTCTCAAGGTGGGTGATCGGGTATGGTTATCCACGAAGAATTTGAGGTTAAGAGTTCCCAGTATGAAGTTTGCACCTCGCTACATCGGTCCTTTCAAAATTGATCAAGTCATCAATCCTGTTGCTTACAGACTCCAGTTACCTCCCTTCTTAAAAATACCCAGGACATTCCATGTTTCCCTGTTGAAACCGCTAATCTTGAATCGGTTTCATTCCTCACTTCCACCAACTCCGAAAGTCCAAACTCAACGAGGCGTTGAGTATGAAGTGGCCAAGATCCTGGACTCACGTCACCGTTACGGTCAACTTCAGTATCTCATTGACTGGAAGGGCTATGGTCCTGAAGAACGCTCTTGGACCAATGCCTCTGACGTCCATGCTCCTGCCTTGGTCCGAAATTTCCACGCAAAGTTTCCTTTAAAGCCTAAGAAGTGTCCTGGGGCCACTCCTAAAGGGGGGGGTGCTGTCACGATCCGGGTATCTGGACGCCATTACTTACCCTTCAGATGCCTCCTAAGGCGGGCTCAGCGTTCCAGGACCAGATTCCGCTGTTCCTGAGTTTCCACATGCAGAGTGTCAGAGTGGTGTTTTCATCAGCCGCGGCCTCCGCTGTGCCCGCGTGGTTAAATGTGCATCTATCAGCCTGGCGTCTCCTGTCTCCGGTGGCCGGCGCCGCCATTACTGTTTCCCAGACCACATGGATTACAAACCAAACTTCCCTCCAAGTGTCTGCATGGGCGCAGCCATCTTGGATTCTGTCATCTGATCATTTCCACCAATCTGCTGTTTGTATTGTTGATTTGCATAATTGCCTAGCCAACCCCTTCCTTGCTGCAGGTATAAGTAAGCTGTGCCTGAGCAAGGAAGACGTCAGTGCTTTGGTTGTCAAACCTAGTTCCTGTTTGTCTCTCTTCTATGATTGTCTTCCAGGTTCCAGCTCCTGTCTCAAGACTTCCACCATAGAGACCCGCACCAGCATTCCACCTGCGGTGTAGCCTGACTCTCCAATCCATTGTGGATTCATCTGTTTCCAGCTACAACACTACCTGCTTCCAGCCTCAGCTTCCAGCAGAATACAGCTTCCCTTAAAGGGCCGGTGTCCTTTCTACACTTTACCACTCTCCACCGGAATTATTATTTCTCCGCTCTCAAGTTCTACATTTCAGTTCACATTTCATCGCTCCCAAAGTTCATTTATTATTTAACTGGTTCCAGCCAGTATCCACTCCGTGCTAACAACAGTCTGGTTCCAGCCAGTATCCACAGCAGCTGTTTTACCTTCAGCAACCCAGCTCTTCCTGGAACACCAGCTGGTACAATCCTGGGTTATCTCCATTGCTACAGCCGGGCCTGGTAAGGACTTTCCATCTAGAAGATCATAAGAACTATCTCACACTACCAGTGCCCTGTGGCTCCTGCCATGCTGTAGTACTCAGGAACTGTATTTATTCTTTGCTGACTTTTACGTTTTCTTTTATTGCTGCTGTGATGCGGAGTTGTCATAATAAACATCATTGACTTTTATCTAAGTTGTCGTGGTCACGCCTTCGGGCAGTTATTATTCATGTTACTTACATGTCCAGGGGTCTGATACAACCTCCCAGGTTCCGGTACATCTCAGCCCCTACAACTGAGGCTGCCTCCCGTCAGCTCAGGCCCTCAGTTGTGACACATGGAACATCCTAACAACAAAGATGACGTCAGAAGATTCCTAGGAATGATTACTTACTTAGGAAAGTTTATTTCTCAACTCTCTGAACGAACAGCCTCTCTTAGATGGTCGTTGGACAAAGATAATGAGTGGATGTGGTCACATGAACAAGAAGAAAGTTGGCAAAACTTGAAACATCATTACAGAGCAACCAGTGCTAAAAATTTTTGATCCTGCGAAAAAAATAAGAATTTCAGCAGATGCTTCGCAATTTGGCCTAGGCTCAGTGCTGTTACATGAACATGAGGATACAGGGCAACCAGTAATCTAAGCATCAAGAGCACTGACAAGTGCTGAAACAAGGTATGCTCAGATAGAAAAAGAACTTCTAGCGATCACATATGCATCTGAGCGATTTCATCAGTTTGTGTATGGTCAAACATTTACAGTGGAAACTGACCACAAGCCATTGGTAGCTATCATGACTAAATCATTACATGACTGTCCCATGAGAATTCAACGAATGCTTATCAGACTACAGAAATACGATGTACACTTGCTGTACTGTCCCGGCAAATACATGTACATTGCTGATACACTTTCTCGTGCTGTGGACAAAAGTGAAGGTTCCAAAAGTCTGATGGATGAAGAGATAGAAGCCTATGTTAATTTGATCGTAGCTTATCTACCAGTGTCCCTTGCAAGACAAGAACATATTAGGAAAGAAACTGAGACAGATGACACAATGAAAGTGTTGAAAGATATCATTCTGAAAGGTTTGCCAGCAGAAAAACACGCGTGCCCGCTGTCTATCCATGATTATTGGATGTACCGCAGTGACCTTACAGTTGTCAGTGGTATTATTTACAAAGGAAATAGGTTTGGCATACCTGCACAACTAAGAAAAACTATGCTGTGCAAGATACATGAATGCCACTTAGGAGAAGAAAAATGTAAGCGGAGAGCGCGTGCAGTTATGTATTGGCCAAGAATGAACCAAGACCTAGCACAGACTACAGCTACATGTGAATTATGTCTTACGTATAGACCGAAACAACAAGTCGAGCCACTGAGTCCTCACACAGTGCCAGAGAGACCGTACCAGAAAGTTGGCGCATATTTGTTTGATTGTAATGGGAAAATGTACATTGTTGTCACTGATTATTACTCTAACTACCCTGAGGTGAAGACACTACATACAACTACTAGTAAAGCCGTAATCAATTGCATGAAGTCAATCTTTTCAAGGCATGGTGTTCCTATGGACCCCAGTTTTCCAGTGCTGAATTTAGACAATTTGCTGATGAGTGGGAATTTGTCCATACTACGTCAAGTCCCCACTATCCACGCTCAAATGGGTTGGTGGAAAGTTCAGTAAAAACTGTAAAGAGTCTCATGAAAAAAGCTCAAGAAGGTAAAGAAGATTTCTACAAAAGTCTTTTAATCTACCGCAGTACACCTTTACAGAATGGACTTTCTCCTGCACAAATGCTGATGGGAAGGAGGATTAGAGCAAATCTCCCGATACATGATGAACTGCTTAATACACATAACTCAGCGTTGGTCAGACTGAGTAAGGAACGTCAACAGGCGAAACAGAAACTGTTCCATGACAGGCGAGCAAAAAGCTTATCTTATCTAAAATCGGGTGACCAAGTCCGTCTCAGAGATCACGAGAAAGGTATTTGGGTGCAGAAAGGTATTGTGCAAGCACAAGTAGCACCAAGATCTTATACTATACGTACAGAGCGTGGAACGGAAGTAAGAATAAATCGGGTGGATTTAAGATCTCAACCTAACCATAATGAAGACAACATGACTGAAGAATACCCTTCATCTGACATGTATGATGATCCTGATAATGGTGAACAAACCACAATTCTAGAAAGGTCCAACATGATAGATGAAACACAGACTGTGTATGAAAGACCCAAAAGGGAAATACGCAGACCTGAGAGACTCATTGAAACGTGTTAGATGACGTTCTTAATATGACATTGTTAATTGTTGCATTGAAGCGTACAGGGCTTATCTTTAAAGAAAAGAGGATGTGATGTTAGTGTATTAGAATGCTTAATATTTGTAGACACTCCCTTAGTAATATGTGTATGCCTGAATCTTCAGTGATGGTCCCTGGGACCAGGGGGATGCTGGGAAGTGGGTGGTCCAGTGGGCAGTGTGTCTAGAGCTGGTGAGGGAATAAAACAGCACAGGAGTGAACTCACATGTCTCTGTGTCCTTATGACTGGATTCACAAACATATGAACAAAACAATCAGTAGCTGATTCAATGAAATAGACTGGATATAGAAGCTTATAACTGCAGAGTAGCGTGTACTGTACATCTCATTCACCTTCATAATTGATAAGTAGCTTTGATGAGATGGCAATGCATATGCAGCCACAACACGTGATCCCCTTCTGTCATGCATGAGATAGGTCCCTCCCACTGGCAGCTAGAGGGGCACAAGGGCTTCCATATCTCACTCTATAGCACTGACCACCACTGTAAATATATACAGTGAATGTATATATATATATATATATATATATATATATATGTATATGTATGTATGTATGTATGTGTGTATGTATATATATCTCCTATATATTTGTCTAAATCTGTGACTCTGTGCCCGTAACGCTGGGTGGAGTCACAGCGGTGGGTGGAGTCAGCAAGTCTCTGCTCCTGCTGCCTGTCCATCTCTCTCTCTCCCCTCCCCCCACCCATCAGCAGCTCTGATTCCCCGGCCGCGGCGCCGGCCCAACAACAACGGCTGATGCCGCCCCCGGCATACACATTAGGAGGGACGGGTGGTGCAGGAGAAGGCTCTCATAGCCCTCCCTGCGCCGTGTACACAGACCCGCCGCCTCCTCCGCACAAATCCCGCTGTCAGCTCTCCTGCTGTGACAGGAGGCGAGTGCTGCAGTGACGTCATCTCCTGCAGCACTCTCCTCCTGTCACACAGCCGGCACACACTCTCCAGTCTCCGGTTGCTGCCAGCATCTACAGGCAAGCTGGAAACACCCCCGGAGCGAGAGAGAACAGACCCGCGAGGTCACGCCCCTTTCACAGCAGGCCACGCCCCCTTTTCGGCCGTGGGGGGGGGGGAGAGATGTGTGTAACAGTAATGCTGAAATGCTGATCCAGTGACGCCTCTGGACACTGTACTGTTTACCAGCCTGCAGCAGCCGCCCACAGCCCCAACGGTGAGTCCCTCCGGCCATCCTACCCACTGTTTCTATGTCTGCTCGCCACTTTACACAAGTCTCCTCTTCTGGTGCCCTCCCCCTCCACTACTTTCCCCCCTCTCTTCATCAGCTTCCTCACTGGGGACCCTCCCTGCCGACCCGCGTCTCTATATCCCCTCCCTACCACCCCGCGTCTCTCTATCCCCTCCCTACCGCCCGGCGTCTCTCTATCCCCTCCCTACCGCCCCGCGTCTCTATATCCCCTCCCTACCGCCCCGCGTCTCTCTATCCCCTCCCTACCGCCTCGCTTCTCTCTATCCCCTCCCTACCGCCCCGCGTCTCTATATCCCCTCCCAGCCGCCCCGCGTCTCTCTATCCCCTCCCTACCGCCCCACGTCTCTCTATCCCCTCCCTACCGCCTTGCGTCTCTATATCCCCTCCCAGCCGCCCCGCGTCTCTCTATCCCCTCCCTACCGCTCCGCGTCTCTATATCCCCTCCCAGCCGCCCGCGTCTCTCTATCCCCTCCCTACCGCCCCGCGTCTCTATATCCCCTCCCTACCGCCCCGCCTCTCTCTATCCCCTCCTCCATATGCCTCTGTATCCCCTCCCTACCGCCCGCGTCTCAGTATCCCCTCCCTACCGCTCTGCGTCTCTGTATCACCTCCCTACCGCCCCATGTCTCTGTATCCCCTCCTACCGCCCCGCGTCTCTGTATCCCCTCCCTACCGCCCCGCGTCTCTCTATCCCCTCCCAGCCGCCCCGGGTCTCTCTATCCCCTCCCTATCGCCCCGGGTCTCTCTATCCCCTCCCTACCGCCCCGCGTCTCTCTATCCCCTCCCTGCCGACCCGCGTCTCTCTATCCCCTCCATACCGCCCGCGTCTTTCTATCCCCTCCCTACTGCCCCGCGTCTCTATATATCCCCTCCTTACCGCCCTGCGTCTCTCTATCCCCTCCCTACGGCCCTGCATCTCTCTATCCCCTCCCTGCCGCCCTGCGTCTCTCTATCCCCTCCCTACCGCCCCCCTTCTATCTATCCCCTCCCTACCGGCCCGCGTCTCTCTATCCCCTCTATCCACTCATACAAATATTGAACCGCAGCAAGGCGTGCAGGGGTTAAGGGGGCGTAGCCCCTTTCGACGGTGTGAAGAGCGCCCGTAGGGCGCGATGAAGCACCTAGTATATATATATATATATATATATATATATATATATATATGTGTATGTATGTGTGTGTGTATATATATATATATATATATATGTGTGTGTATATATATATATATATATATTTAATAAGCTATAAACATAACATCACTATTAACGCATATGTAATTATGCACATATATAAGGGTAGTCTTCACTTTGCCGGCGTTCGGGCTCCCGTCGACAAGCGTACCGGCGCCAGAATCCCGACCGCCAGCATACCGACAATTCTTCTCCCTCTTAGGGGTCCATGACCCCCCTGGAGGGAGAATAGGTAGCGCGCCACCGTGGTCGCAACGTGGCGAACGCAGCGAGCCCGCAAGGGCTCATTTGCACTCGCCCAGTTGCCGGTATGCCGGTGGTCGGGATTCCGGCGCTGGTATGCTGGTCGCCGGGAGCCCGACTGCCGGCATAACATACTACACCCCATATATAAACCTTGTTACAACTATGCTAGGTACATCCATGATATGGAATGTGAAGAGGTTGGGTATTCTGTCTGTACTGTTGCTATAAACAAGTAATTAACAAGGACATTTTGGGCATTTGTATCAAACAACCTAAAACAAGTATACAACCAACTAACAAGGAAAAAATCCATAAGATGCATAAGTATCCTAAAAGATTTGTATGACACGCCTTTAAAGCAAGAAGCCAGCAGAAAATAAAAAAATGAAACTGCATTAAATGATAAATAAACAAGTTGCCCTGTGGAGTCTGTGTTACAATTAGTCAGAGTAACCACACAAAATGTAAGACATTTAATGAAATGACAGGTGGCTACCTAGTGACTTTGGTCGCCAGTGTGAGATATTAAACACTTTAACAGCACGCTTGCGACACTCCCATAACACGCCCATAAGACAGACCATCTCCTGCCAAATAAGACATTTTTCTGTATTGTAAAGAAAAATATAATCTAGTCTAAAATTCAATTAGGCACACTAAAAGGTATTACAGAAAAATGGATGCAATATCACACTTGCACTAGGTTACCACTAAATACCATCAGGAGATCACCTGTGGAATTTATGGTCACACAGTAAAAAATGGTAAAGCATTGAGGTGATGATATAAACAGTATTAGGGGGTAATTCAGATCTGATCACAGCAGCAAATTTGTTGGCTAAAGGTCAAAACCATGTGCACTGCAAGGGGACAGATATAGCATTTGCAGAGAGAGTTAGATTGTTTCTGTGCAGGGTAAATACTGGCTGCTTTATATTTACACTTTAATTTAGATTTCAGTTTGAACACACCCCACCCAAATCTAACTCTCTCATCACATGTTATGTCTGCCCCCACCCTGCAGTGTACATGGTTTTGCCCATTAGCTAACAAATTTGCTGCTGCGATCAAATCTGAATTAGGCCCTTAATTCATAGTCAGAATAAAAGCGGACTTTGACAGATAAATGACAAAAAGAAAGTGCATACTCCTTTAATTATAGAGATGAGTGGGATCGTTTCTCAGAGAACCAAACCCACCCAATCGTGGGGGATCTGGGGAGATCCGAGCCATAGCTGCCTGCCCCGGATCCCCAAGTGAGCCAAAACCTCAGGATCACACTTTTCAGATCCTGAGGTTTCTGCTCAGATGCCAGTCTCCATAATAGGCTATGGAAGGCCGCTGATTGCCTGAGAGAGCCGTCTGTCACAGCTCTCAGCCAATCAGCGTGTCCCCATAGGCTACAATTGAGCAAGATGGATGCCCCCACTGAGCTAATAGCGCCACTGCTGACGCTGCCGAATCTGGAGCATGCATTGCCGACACCCTTGTGCTGAAGACACTGCCGGCATTCCTACACTGAGGACACCTGCGGCACTCCCGCATTGCTGGTACCCCGGCACTGAGGACACTGCTGGCACTCCTGCACTGCCGACACCTCTATGCAGAGGACACCAGTGGCACCCTTACACTGCCGACATCGCTGGCACCCCCACACTGCCGACACAGTCAGAACCCCTGCACACAGAACACCACTGGGACACCCGCACTGCCGGCACCCCATTCACTAAGGACACTGCCGGCACTCCTGCACTGAGGACACATCCGGCACTCATTGCCGTCACTATCAGCACCCCTGCACTCGGGAAACCATGGCCCTCATTCCGAGTTGTTCGCTCTGTATTTTTCATCGCATCGCAATGAAAATCCGCTTAGTACGCATGCGCAATGTTCGCACTGCGACTGCGCCAAGTAACTTTGCTATGTAGAAAGTAATTTTACTCACGGCTTTTTCATCGCTCCGGCGATCGTAATGTGATTGACAGGAAATGGGTGTTACTGGGCGGAAAAACGGCGTTTCAGGGGCGTGTGGCTGAAAACGCTACCGTTTCCGGAAAAAACGCAGGAGTGGCCGGAGAAACGGTGGGAGTGCCTGGGCGAACGCTGGGTGTGTTTGTGACGTCAACCAGGAACGACAAGCACTGAACTGATCGCACAGGCAGAGTAAGTCTGAAGCTACTCCAAAACTGCTACGAGGTTTGTGATCGCAATATTGCGATTACTTCGGTCGCACTTTTAAGAAGCTAAGATACACTCCCAGTAGGCGGCGGCTTAGCGTGTGTAACTCTGCTAAATTCGCATTGCGACCGATCAACTCGGAATGAGGGCCCATATACACTCCTGCACTGCTGACACAGCCAGCACCCCTGCACTGCCAACACCTCCACACAGAGGACACAGCCCACACTGCCGACTCCCCCGTACAGAAGACAACAGTGACACCCCCACACTACCGACACCGCTGGCACCCCCCACAGAAGACACCACTGATACCCTCACACTGACGACAGTCAGAACCCCCGCACATAGGACACCACTGGGACACACGCTCTGTCTGCACTGCTTTCACCCCTGCACTGAGGACACTGCCGGCACTCCTGCACGGAGGACAATTACGGCACTCCCACATTGCCGACACTGCCGGCACTCCAGCACTGAGGACACAGCCGGCACCCTTGCATTTCTGAAAACACACCTCTCCGCTATACATGCCACATGCACTCATGTACTGCTGATACAGCCAGCACCCCTGCACTGCCGACACCTCCACACAGAGGACACAGCCCACACTGCCAACTCCCCCGTACAGAGGACACCAGCGGCACCCTCAAAGTGCCGACACATCGGGCACCCCCCACAGAAGACACCACTGGTACCCCCGCACTGTCGATGCAGTCAGAACCCCCACACATAGGACACCACTGGGGGGGACACTCTGTCGACACTGCCGGCACCCCTGCAGTGAGGACAATGCCGGCACTCCTGCACTGGGGACAACTCCGGCACTCCCACATTGACAATACTGCCAGCACTCCTGCACTGAGGACACAGCCGGCATCCTTGCGTTGCCAACAACGCCCCTCTCCGCTGCCAACAGCGCTGACATACCCACATTGAGGACACCGCCAGCACCCTCACACTGCCGACAACGCTGGCACCTCTTCATTGAGGACACCCCCCACACTGTGTACAGCCCCACACTAAGAACAACACTGACACTCCCAGCCACAGTAAGTGCACTATTGTGGTACAGTATCCAAAATTCAAAATCATACATTTTTTGTTCCCCTACTGAGATAATGACACATATATGTGCATATTATGTTATATATCTATATATACACTTAATGTATAATATATATGTCATTATCTCAGCAGGGGACCCAAAAATGTAGGATTTAGAATTTTGGATAAGGGATACTCAACCTTTATCTGACTTCCACTGTATCACGCACTGTATCCAACGCGCAATGTATCTGACCTTGCACTATAGCTTACCCTATACACTGTATGCTACCTGCACTGTATCCGACCCACACTGTAAACCGCAATGTATCCAAACCGCATTGTATTCCACACTGTGTCCAATGTGCACTGTATCCAATCTACACTGTAACCTACACTGTATCTAACCCACACTCCGACCTGCACTGTATCAGACCCTAACGGTATCCTGCACTTTCTGTCCTGCACTGTATCCGAGCTTGCACTGTAGCCAACGTGCACTGTATCTGACCAGCACTCTGATCTGCACTGTATCCAATCCGCACTGTAACCTGCACTGTATCTGACCCACACTGTATCCAGATGGATCGCCTGTAAAAAAAAAAAAAAAGTAAAAAAAAGAAACCCCTTCTCCCGAACACACACAGGTTCAGTGAAACAGGGCTTTTTCCGGGGACTCTGCTTCGCCTGCCGGAGGCAGGTGAAACAAAATCCCCAATAAGCCGGCACGTGCCGCGGCTTATTGGGGCTAATTAGATAGCCCCCGGCAGGACAATTAGCCCCGGTAAATTACCAGGGCTAATTGGATATCCCCCTTAGTGATCACTGAAACTGAATACATACAAAATGATGGCTTATTTGGTGCCGATGGTCATATGACCATCGCCTGCATTCCTGTGTACAAAAACCTGACACTTAACCCTTACCCTCCCCAGTTGTGCCTAAACCTACCTCCCCTCTGCGCTCCTCAACCTAACTAACCCTCCCAAGGTGTGCCTAACCTTAACCCTCCCTTCCCTGGAGCCTAACCCTCCTCCTGCAGACTAACTCTAACCGCCCACCCGCAGCATAAATCTAACCACTGCAGGTGATTTCTTAGTTTTTTATTATTAATAAATTAAGAAATTTGCAAAAATCTCAAAAAAATACTTTTTTCACATTGTCATTATGGGGTATTCTGTGTAGAATTTTGTGGGAAAAAATTATTTATTCCATTCTGGAATAAGGCTGTAACATAACAAAATGTTGAAAAAGTGAAGCGCTGTGAATACTTCCTGATGCACTGTATATTTATAAAACATCCATTAAACAGACAGTTGCATGGATTCCGTCATGTGTTCCACCTGTTGGAACACATGACTTCTGGTTTTGGATATCTGACATGTAGTGTAAATCCAATGGCCGATGCTCTCTGATTTTTAACTTATATGGAAAACTGACAAAAAAGGGTCGATTCACTGCTAGTAGCCAGGGGTATAACCAGAACTTTGTGGGCTCCATAGTAACTTTTTGAAGGGGCCTCTGTTTCAATGCTTCTAGAGAGATACCTCACCACAGCAGTTGTTAATTTTATGTCCCATATTAGTGCTGTAGTATTTTTTTGTCAACCATAGTAGTGCAGTAGTTCACATTCTGTGGCATTGCACGAATAACAGTACACATTATGCAGCACAGTACCCCCAACTCACATTATGTAGTGTCCCCAATTATGCCACGTTACACTGCTGCCCCCAGTAAATATGATGCCACACTATAGTGCCCCCATTTCATATTATGCCACATTATAGTGCCCCAGTTCATATTATATAGCATTATAATGCCCTTCAGTTGATTTTATACTATAGGTTGAGTATCCCATATCCAAATATTCCGAAATACGGCATATTCCGAAATACAGACTTTTTTGAGTGAGATAGTGAAACCTTTGTTTTCTGATGGCTCAATGTACACAAACTTTGTTTAATACACATAGTTATTAAAAATATTGTATTAAATGACCGTCAGGCTGTGTGTATAAGGTGTATGTGAAACATAAATGAATTGTGTGAATGTAGACACATTTTGTTTAATGCACAAAGTTCTTAAAAATATTGGCAAAAATTAACATCAGGCTGTGTGTATGAGGTGTATATGAAACATAAATGCATTATTTGCTTAGACTTGGGTTCCATCACAATGGTATCTCATTGTGGTATGCAATTATTCCAAAATACGGAAAAATCGATATCCAAAATACCTCTGGTCCCAAGCATTTTGGATAAGGGATACTCAACCTGTACAATACAATGAGCAGGTCCAGAGGTGTATTGTAGACCCCACGGAAACAGTTTATAAGGGCTCTGTGTACCACTCCATGGTGAAAAATTTATGAATACAAATGTGTCCTCTGTATCACACTAAATATCCCTTCAAGTCGTGCCTTGCCGTAGTGGGGCTCAGTAGCGCCAAACGTCTTTTGTTGCATTTTTTTCCGCGAAAATGTGTGTTCGGCACAAAGTAATGCAATAGGACACACAGGCAGATCCTGCTGATTACAATTATATGCAGTATGCCTATATTCTGTGTGTAATTGTGGCTGTATCTTCAACTGAAATGCCACGTTACAGGGTTTTCCTGGAAAACCTTGTAGCATAGCATTTTGTATGCAAATACAATTGCAGTCACACACAGAATGTATGCATTCTGCATAGCATTTTAAACAACAGAAGCTGCTTGTACATCCTATTGCATTACTTTGCAGGAAAACGCAAACAAATGTTTGGCGCTTCCGAGTCACACTGCACTCATGCATTATGTGTAACATGACCTGTAGCGCACGGAGCGAAGATGTAAGAGGACACATCTGTATACCCCATATAACTTTGACAGGGAAGATGGGCCCCTCCAGCTCTTGGCCCCATAAAAGATGTACTACCTGCACCTATGGTAGCTATGCCCTTGCTAGTAGCCCTGGAAGTGGCTTGGGTTTGATATGCCGGTGATCAGAATACTGACCACAGCATCCCGATTGTGAGAATCCCGACAGGGTCAAGGTAAGTATACTGACCTTTCCCCAATGCCCACTGAAAGGCCCCCAGCCACTAGTAAGACTTGTCTGAACTGAAGGTCTGATCCAGTTTTCCCTTGACCTTCCCGGCAGCTTCCCAGGAGTCTTGCAATTACGATTTACAACTAGTTCATTTTTTTTTTTTTTTTGCATCTGATGTATAGTATCCGATTTATCAAGCGGGAATCCATCTGATGTGTTATATCTGATAGGACATTTTTAATATACAATTTACACATCAGATTTATCTGGTGGGATGGGCTAAATAAGCATATGTAAACAGCAGTCATTTTTTTACTCTGGGCACACTCTGCTTTGTGATTAGTGAGGCTGGTTTACACTTACCGAGCGTTCCATATTTCAGCCGTGCTGCTTTGTTTGGCTTGTCTCTACAAAGTGCTACAGTGTTCGCAAATATGCACTATAACCCGTATTTAACGCGATACTGAAGACCAAGGACTCAATTTTTCAGAAAGGGTAGGTCCCCTGGGACGCGCTCCACTGATATTGGCTACAGTTTTAATGATTTAGGTCTCGCTCGCCCGGCTGCAAAAGTGGAGGAGAAGCCAGCCGGGCGAGGGAGACCTCAATCATTAAAACTGTAGATAAAATTAGTGGATTGTGTTCCAGGGGAGTTTGCACAGCCCTCCATCCCTCTACCATCCCTCTCTCATCCCTCCTCCCCCGGAACTGAGGAACAACAGCTCAGAGGTCCAAATTACCCTCCACTGGTGCTGTTCCAGTACAGCACACAGACAAAACATGCAGAACCACCCGGCAGCGTAGGGCACACAGTCCTCATCCGGGAGACACAAAGTTTCCTCCGTTACTACAGTCATACTTGCCTTCCTGACCCTCTCCATGAGGGAGAAAATACTCTGTTCCTGGACTTTCCTGGTAATGTATGATTGCCATCACCTGTGGTGAAACACCTTTTTCTCTAACGTCCTAGTGGATGCTGGGGACTCCGAAAGGACCATGGGGAATAGCGGCTCCGCAGGAGACTGGGCACAAAGTAAAAGCTTTAGGACTAGCTGGTGTGCACTGGCTCCTCCCCCTATGACCCTCCTCCAAGCCTCAGTTAGATTTTGTGCCCGAACGAGAAGGGTGCAATCTAGGTGGCTCTCCTGAGCTGCTTAGAGTAAAAGTTTAAATAGGTTTTTTATTTTCAGTGAGACCTGCTGGCAACAGGCTCACTGCATCGAGGGACTTAGGGGAGAGAAACAAACTCACCTGCGTGCAGAGTGGATTGGGTTTCTTAGGCTACTGGACATTAGCTCCAGAGGGACGATCACAGGCCCAGCCATGGATGGGTCCCGGAGCCGCGCCGCCGGCCCCCTTACAGATGCTGAAGCAAGAAGAGGTCCATAAATCGGCGGCAGAAGACTTTCCTGTCTTCATAAGGTAGCGCACAGCACTGCAGCTGTGCGCCATTGCTCTCAGCACACTTCACACTCCGGTCACTGAGGGTGCAGGACGCTGGGGGGGGGGCGTCCTGGGAAGCAATGAATTTACCTTAGTTGGCGAAAAATACATCACATATAGCTCCTGGGCTATATGGATGTATTTAACCCCTGCCAGTTTTCCAGTAAAAAGCGGGAGAAGAGCCCGCCGTGAAGGGGGCGGGGCCTATCTCCTCAGCACACAGCGCCATTTTTCCCACACAGCTCCGCTGGTAGGAAGGCTCCCAGAATCTCCCCTGCATCCTGCAACTACAGAAACAGGGTAAAAAAAGAGAGGGGGGCACTTATTTGGCAAAAATAACAGATATAAGCAGCTATAAGGGATAGACACTTATTGTAAGGTTGTCCCTATACATATATAGCGCTCTGGTGTGTGCTGGCAAACTCTCCCTCTGTCTCCCCAAAGGGCTAAGTGGGTCCTGTCCTCTATCAGAGCATTCCCTGTGTGTGTGCTGGGTGTCGGTACATGTGTGTCGACATGTATGAGGAGGAAAATGATGTGGAGGCGGAGCAGAGTGTCTGTAACAGTGATGTCACCCCCTAGGGGGTCGACACCTGAGTGGATGTACTGTTGAAAATTACGTGACAGTGTCAGCTCTATATAAAAAAACAGTGGTTGACATGAGACAGCCGGCTACTCAGCTTGTGCCTGTCCAGACGTCTCATAGGCCGTCAGGCAGATGGCAGATACAGACGCCGACACGGATACTGACTCCTGTGTCGACGGTGAAGATACAACCGTGATTTCCAGTAGGGCCACACGTTACATGATTGAGACAATGGAAAATGTTTTATAGATTTCTGATAATACGAGTACCACCAAAAAAGGGGTATTATGTTCGGTGAGGGAAAAACTACCTGTAGTTTTCCTGACTCTGAGAAATAAAATGTGTGATGATGCGTGGGTTTCCCCCCGATAACAATTAATAATTTCTTAAAAAGTATTGGCTGCATACCCTTTCCCGCCAGAGGTTAGGATGCATTGGGAAACACCCCCTAGGGGGGATAAGGCGCTCACACGCTTGTAAGAACAAGGGCTCTACCCTCTCATGAGATGGCCGCCCTTAAGGATCCTGCTGATAGAAAGCAGGAGGGTATCCAAAAAAAGGTATTTACACACATACTGGTGTTATACTGCGACCAGCTATCGCCTCAGCCTGGAGGTGCAGTGCTGGGTTGGCATGGTCGGATTCCCTGACTGGAAATATTGATATCCTAGATAAGGATAGTATATTATTGCCTATAGAGCATTTAAAAGATGCATTTCTATATATGCATGATGCACAGCGGAATAATTGCCGACTGGCATCAAGTATAAGTGCGTTGTCCAATTCTACCAGTAAAATGGTCAGGTGATGCGGATTCCAAACGTCATTTGGAAGTATTGCCTTTGAAAGGGGACATTTGGGGTCGGTCTTTTAGACCTGGTGGCCACGGCAACAGCTGGGAAATCCACGTTTGTACCCCAGGTCGCCTCTCAAAATAAGACGCCGTATTATCAGGCGCAGTCCTTTGTTGGCAAGCGGACAAAAGGTTCCTCTTTTCTGCTCGTGACAGAGGGAGAGGAAAAAGGCTGCAGAGATCAGCCAGTTCCCAGGAACAGAAACCCTTTCCAGCCTCTGCCAAGCCCTCAGTATGACGCTAGGGCTTTACAAGCTCAGGCACGGTGGGGGCCCGTTCTCAATGAATTTCAGTGCGCAGTGGGCTCACTCGCAAGTAGACCCCTGGATCCTTCAGGTAATATCTCAGGGGTACATATTGGAATTCGAGACGTCTCCCCCTCGCCGTTTCCAAAAGTCGACTTTACCGACGTCTCCCTCGGACAGGGAGGCAGTTTTGGAAGCCATTCACAAGCTGTATTCCCAGCAGGTGATAATCAAGGTACCCCTCCTGCAACAGGGAACGGGGTATTATTCCACACTATTGTGGTACCGAAGCCAGACGGCTCGGTGAGACCGATTCTAAAATCTAAAATCTTTGAACACTTACATACAGAGGTTCAAATTCAAGATTGAGTCACTCAGAGCAGTGATTGCGAACCTGGAAGAAGGGGACTACATGATGTCTCGGGACATCAAGGATGCTTACCTTCATGTCAAAATTTACCCTTCTCACCAAGGGTACCTCAGGTTTATGGTACAGAACTGTCACTATCAGTTCAGACGCTGCCGTAGGGATGGTCCACGGCACCCCGGGTCTTTACCAAGGTAATGGCCGAAATGATGATGTTCCTTCGAAGGAAGGGAATTTTAGTTATCCCTTACTTGGACGATTCCCTGATAAGGGTAAGATCCAGGGAACAGTTGGAGGTCGGTGTAGCACTATCTCAGATAGTGTTGCGGCAGCACGATTGGATTCTCAATATTCCAAAATCGCAGCTGGTTCCGTCGACGTGTCTTCTGTTCCTAGGGATGATCCTGGACACAGTCCAGAAAAAGGTGTTTCTCCCGGAGGAGAAAGCCAGGGAGTTATCCGAGCTAGTCAGGAACCTCCTCAAACCGAGCCAAGTCTCAGTGCATCAATGCACAAGGGTTCTGGGTAAAATGGGGGCTTCCTACAAAGCAATCCCATTTGGCAGATTCCACGCAAGAACTTTCCAGTGGGACCTGCTGGACAAATGGTCCGGGTCGCATCTTCAGATGCATCAGCGGATAACCCTGTCACCAAGGACAAGGGTGTCCCTCCTGTGGTGGTTGCAGAGTGCTCATCTTCTAGAGGGCCGCAGATTCGGCATTCAGGACTGGGTCCTGGTAACCACGGATGCCAGCCTGCGAGGCTGGGGAGCAGTCACACAGGCAAGGAATATCCAGGACTTATGGTCAAGCCTGGAGACATCACTTCACATAAATATCCTGAAGCTAAGGGACATTTACAATGCTCTAAGCTTAGCAAGACCTTTGCTTCAAGGACAGCCAGTGTTGATCCAGTCGGACAACATCACGGCAGTCACCCACGTAAACAGACAGGGTGGCACAAGAAGCAGAAGGGCAATGACAGAAACTGCAAGGATTCTTCGCTGGGCGGAAAATCATGGGATAGCACTGTCAGCAGTATTCATTCCGGGAGTGGACAACTGGGAAGCAGACTTCCTCAGCACGACCTCCACCCGGGGAGAGTGGGGACTTCACCCAGAAGTCTTCCACAGGATTATAAACCGTTGGGAAAAACTCGACAGGTATTGCGCCAGGTCCAGGGACCCTCAGGCAATAGCTGTAGACGCTCTGGTAACACCGTGGGTGTACCAGTCAGGGTATGTGTTTCCTCCTCTGCCTCTCATACCCAAGGTACTGAGATTGATAAGATGGTGAGGAGTAAGCACTATATTCGTGGCTCCGGATTGGCCAAGAAGGACTTGGTAACCGGAACTTCAAGAGATGCTCACGGAGGATCCGTGGCCTCTACCTCTAAGAAGGGACCTGCTCCAGCAAGGACCCTGTCTGTTCCAAGACTTACCGCGGCTGCGTTTGACGGCATGGCGGTTGAACGCCGGATCCTGAAGGAAAAAGGGCATTCCGGATGAAGTCATCCCTATCCTGATCAAAGCCAGGAAGGATGTAACCGCAAAAACATTATCACCGCAATTGGCGAAAATATGTTGCGTGGTGCGAGGCCAGTAAGGCCCGACGGTGGAAATTCGACTGGGTCGATTCCTACATTTCCTGCAAACAGGAGTGTCTATGGGCCTGAAATTGGGGTCCATTAAGGTTCAAATTTCGGCCCTGTCAATTTTCTTCCAAAAAGAACTAGCTTCAGTCCCTGAAGTTCAGACGTTTGTAAAAGGGGTACTGCATATACAGCCTCCTTTTGTGCCTCCAGTGGCACTTGGGATCTCAATGTAGTTTTTTTTTTTTGGATTCCAAAAGTCACATTGGTTTGAACCACTTAAATCTGTGGAGTTAAAATATCTCACATGGAAAGTGGTCATGCTGTTGGCCCTGGCCTGGGCCAGGCGCGTGTCAGAATTGGCGGCTTTATCCTGTAAAAGCCCTTATCTGATTTTCCATTCGGACAGGGCGGAATTGAGGACTCGTCCTCATTTTCTCCCTAAGGTGTTTTCAGCATTTCACTTAAACCAACCTATTGTGGTGCCTGCGGCTACTAGGGACTTGGAGGATTCCAAGTTGCTGGACGTAGTCAGGGCCCTGAAAATATATGTTTCCAGGACGGCTGGAGTCAGAAAATCTGACTCGCTGTTTATCCTGTATGCACCCAACAAGCTGGGTGCTCCTGCTTCTAAGCAGACGATTGCTCGTTGGATTTGCAGTACAATTCAGCTTGCACATTCTGTGGCAGGCCTGCCACAGCCAAAATCTGTAAAAGCCCATTCCACACGGAAAGTGGGCTCATCTTGGGCGGCTGCCCGAGGGGTCTCGGCTTTACAACTTTGCCGAGCAGCTACTTGGTCAGGGGCAAACACGTTTGCTAAATTCTACAAATTTGATACCCTGGCTGAGGAGGACCTGGAGTTCTCTCATTCGGTGCTGCAGAGTCATCCGCACTCTCCCGCCCGTTTGGGAGCTTTGGTATAATCCCCATGGTCCTTTCGGAGTCCCCAGCATCCACTAGGACGTTAGAGAAAATAAGAATTTACTTACCGATAATTCTATTTCTCATAGTCCGTAGTGGATGCTGGGCGCCCATCCCAAGTGCGGATTGTCTGCATTTCTTGTACATAGTTATTGTTACAAAAATCGGGTTATTGTTGTTGTGAGCCATCTTTTCAGAGGCTCCTTCTGTTATCATGCTGTTAACTGGGTTCAGATCACAAGTTGTACGGTGTGATTGGTGTGGCTGGTAATGAGTCTTACCCGGGATTCAAAATCCTTCCTTATTGTGTACGCTCGTCCGGGCACAGTATCCTAACTGAGGCTTGGAGGAGGGTCATAGGGGGAGGAGCCAGTGCACACCAGCTAGTCCTAAAGCTTTTACTTTGTGCCCAGTCTCCTGCGGAGCCGCTATTCCCCATGGTCCTTTCGGAGTCCCCAGCATCCACTACGGACTATGAGAAATAGAATTATCGGTAAGTAAATTCTTATTTTTTATCAATTAACTAGCTCACCACAGGTGATGGCAATCATACATTACCAGGAAAGTCCAGGAACAGAGCATTTTCTCCCTCATGGAGAGGGTCAGGTAGGCAAGTATGACTACAGTCCTGGGAGGGTAAGACACTATAGAGGGAGCATGCTGTTTTGTCGATCTCTCCTTGCCCCTGGTAGTGCCTCTGTGCTGGGCTGTGCCTGACACAGAAAACCGCACCTAGGGCTGAGCCACCCAGCTACTGTATACTCTGCTGCTCTCCGTTTCCAGCTCCGACTATCCTGTCACAGTTCCATACCCTCCAACATTTTACACAGAAAAATCGGTACAAATCCGAAAAAGGGGCGTGGCCACGGGTAAAGGGGCGTGGCCGTGCCCCTTTTCCTATTCTTTCAATGGAAGTTTGGAGACCCAAAAATCGGTACAGACCATAAAAAAAAGGTACTGTACCTATTAAGAAGGTACAGTTGGAGGGTATGCAGTTCCCTGCTGCACGTCTGCAGAAGCACTGAGTGAAGCCATGCACACACAGCTTCCTGGAATGTGCTACACTGCCCCCTCCCTCCCTGTGCATGGGAATCTGTGACAGTTAACTCATTATCCACCAAGACAATCCCATTGTGCAGAGAAAGTTCAGCCATGTAGTTCTGGTTTCTGCTGTTGGTTTAGCAAGGTCATGCAGAGAAGGTGTAGGTGCAGGATATAAAGATGTCGTTGGTGCAACGGGCCTAATTCAGACCTGATCGCTGTTACAACAGCGATCGCAGCCTGAAGCCCTTTTGATTGTGTGCACGTACGCACCCAGTGAGATTCGAAAGCATCTCACTGGTGCGACCGCCTCTGCCTGATTGATAGGGAGAGGCGGTCACGGGATGGGCGGGGCCTTGCCAATTGTGTTAGAACACCGTTGGTGGGATGCAGTCCGGACAACGCAGGTGTGTCCAGACCGTTGCGGGGGCAGGCTGTGGCGACTGTGTGATGTCACACACAG
Organism: Pseudophryne corroboree; assembly: GCF_028390025.1. Taxonomy (NCBI): domain Eukaryota; kingdom Metazoa; phylum Chordata; class Amphibia; order Anura; family Myobatrachidae; genus Pseudophryne; species Pseudophryne corroboree. The sequence goes on from NC_086445.1 coordinate 646,996,547, forward strand.
CAAGTGCGACCCAGAACGCACTGAGTAGCCGCCTGCAAGCGCAGCTAAGCTGCACAGGTAGGGAGCTACTTGGGTGCGAAAGCATCGCCGGCGTGCAATACTTTTGCACCTGGGTGGGGGGTAGGACCTGACATGCTGTGCGGACTAGCCTTGCGCTGAGCGTCCCCCCGCATGTCAGAGAGACTGATCGTATATGTGCTAATTTTAGCACATCTACGATCAGGTCTGAATCACACCCAATATGCAGAGAAGGTTTAGGTGCAGCATATAGAGATGGTGTAGGTGCAATATACAGAGAAGGTTTAGATGCAGCATGTAGAGATGGTGTAGGTGCAATATGCAGATAAGGTGTAGGTGCAGTATATAGAGATGGTGTAGGTGCAATATGCACAGAAGGTGTAGGTGCAGTATATAGAGATGGTGTAGGTGCAATATGCAGAGAAGGTTCAGGTGCAGCATACAGAGATGGTGTACGTGCAATATACAGAGAAGGTGTAGGTGCAGCATATAGAGATGGTGTAGTTGGAATATGCAGAGAAGGTTTAGGTGCAGCATACAGAGATGGTGTAGGTGCAATATACAGAGAAGGTTTAGATGCAGCATGTAGAGATGGTGTAGGTGCAATATGCAGATAAGGTGTAGGTGCAGTATATAGAGATGGTGTAGGTGCAATATGCAGAGAAGGTGTAGGTGCAGTACATAGAGATGGTGTAGGTGCAATATACAGAGAAGGTGTAGGTGCAGCCAGTGGCGGAACTAGCGAGCGGTGGGCCCAGGTGCGACAAAATGCTTTGGGCCCCCCATCCCATCCAAGTCCACCCCCTCACCCCTGGAGAGGATCTGGCGAGGGGGACCTGCTCAGGACCAGAGATATGGATACCTAGCAACAGTGCCGTAACTAGACATTTTAGCACTGTGTGCAAGAAACGGCATCGGAGCCTCACCGCTGCATGCAAATCAGGGGCAGTGCGCGCCGTAGGCATGCGCAAAAATACATAGTGGCGTGGCTTTGTGGGGAAGGGGTGTGGCCACAAAATAATACTAATTCATAAAACGGTGCACAGTAGTCTCCATTGTTCAAATTACGCCGCACAGTAGCACCACTACACCAGGTAGAGACCCTTTTACACCTTACGGCGGACAGATTCCTCTTTTTACACATTACAACAGACAATGTCCCCTTTTTACACATTACGGCAGACAGCGTGCCCTTTTTACACATAGCGGCAGACAGCATGCACTTTTTACACATAACGGCAGACAGCGTCCCCTTTTTACACATAATGGCAGACAGCGTGCCCTTGTTACACATAGCGGCAGACAGCGTACACTTTTTACACATAACGGCAGACAGAGTGCCCTTGTTAAACATAGCGGCAGACAGCGTACACTTTTTACACACAATGGCAGACAGCGTGCCCTTTTTACACACAACGGCAGACAGCGTCCCCATTTTACACATTATGGCAGACAGTGTGCCCTTGTTATACATTACGGCAGACAGCATCCCCTTTTTACACATTACGGCAGGCAGATTCCCCCTTTTTACACATTGCGGCAGACAGTGTCCCCTCTTTACACATAACGGCAGACAGCGTGCCCTTGTTACACATAGCGGCAGACAGCGTACACTTTTTACACATAACGGCAGACAGCGTGCCCTTGTTAAACATAGCGGCATACAGCGTACACTTTTTACACATAACGGCAGACAGCGTGCCCTTTTTACACATAACGGCAGACAGCGTCCCCTTTTTACACATTACGGCAGACAGTGTGCCCTTGTTACACATCACGGCAGACAGATCCCCCCTTTTTACACATCGCATCAGGCAGATTCCTCCTTTTTACACATTACGTCAGGCAGATTCCCCCTTTTTACACATTGCAGCAAGCAGATTCCCCCTTTTTACACATTGCGGCAAGCAGATTCCCCCTTTTTACACATTGCGGCAGGCAGTCCCCCATTTTTACACATTGCGGCAGGCAGTCCCCCATTTTTACACATTGCGGCAGGCAGTCCCCCTTTTTGTACATGAAAGAAAGAAAGAAGAATTATACTTACCCTCTCCGCTGGCTCAGGCTCCTCGGTGCAGCTTCTGGTCACGATTCCCAGGCAGGAGAGGAGGAGGAGGAGGGAGGTGGAGGAGGGAGCCGCAGCAGCGCTGTGTTATTGGTGGAGGCGCTGCTGCTGCTGCCCCTCTGCTTCACTATAGGCTGTTCTCGGAAGACAGCCTATAGTGAAGCAGAGGGACAGCAGCAGCAGCGCCTCAATCAGTAGTAAAGCGCTGCTGCGGCTCCCTCCTCCACCTCACTCCTCCTCCTTCTCCCCCGTACCGCTGCGCTCCTCTCCTCTCTGTCCGGGCGGCTGTGTGCTGCGGGCAGCGGTTGCCCGGAGCACACAGCAGCATGTAATGAGTCAGTTTGACTCATTACATGCTTTGGGCCCCTGGACAGTGGCGGGCCCCAGTGCAACGCACTGGTGGCACTGGCGGTAGTTCCGCCTCTGGGTGCAGCATATAGAGATGGTATAGTTGCAATATGCAGAGAAGGTTTAGGTGCAGCATATAAAGATGGTGTAGGTGCAATATACAGAGAAGGTTTAGATACAGCATGTAGAGATGGTGTAGGTGCAATATGCAGAGAAGGTTTAGGTGCAGCATGTAGAGAGGGTGTAGGTGCAATATGCAGATAAGGTTTAGATGCAGCATGTAGAGATGGTGTAGGTGCAATATGCAGAGAAGGTTTAGGTGCAGCATACAGAGATGGTGTAGGTGCAATATGCAGATAAGGTTTAGATGCAGCATGTAGAGATGGTGTAGGTGCAATATACAGAGAAAGTGTAGGTGCAGCATACAGATATGGTGTAGGTGCAATATGCAGAGAAGGTTTAGATGCAGCATATATAGATGGTGTAGGTGCAATATACAGAGAAGGTGTAGGTGCAGCATACAGATATGGTGTAGGTGCAATATGCAGAGAAGGTTTAGATGCAGCATATGTAGATGGTGTAGGTGCAATATACAGAGAAGGTGTAGGTTCAGCATATAGACATGGTGTAGGTGCAATATGCAGATAAGGTGTAGGTGCAGCATACAGAGATGGTGTAGGTGCAATATGCAGAGAATATTTAGGTGCAGCATATAGAGATGGTGTAGGTGCAATATGCAGATAAGGTTTAGATGCAGCATGTAGAGAGGGTGTAGGTGCAATATGCAGATAAGGTTTAGATGCAGCATGTAGAGATGATGTAGGTGCAATATGCAGAGAAGGTTTAGGTGCAGCATACAGATATGGTGTAGGTGCAATATGCAGAGGAGGTTTAGATGCAGCATACAGAGACGGTGTAGGTGCAATATGCAGATAAGGTGTAGGTGCAGCATACAGAGATGGTGTAGGTGCAATATGCAGATAAGGTGTAGGTGCAGCATACAGAGATGGTGTAGGTGCAATATGCAGAGAAGGTTTAGATGCAGCATGTAGAGATGGTGTAGGTGCAATATACAGAGAAGGTGTAGGTGCAGCATATAGAGATGGTGTATGTGCAATATGCAGAGAAGGTTTAGTTGCAGCATACAGATATGGTGTAGGTGCAATATGCAGAGAAGATGTAAGTGCAGCATATAGAGATGGTGTAGGTGCAATATACAGAGAAGGTGTAGGTGCAGCATACAGAGATGGTGTAGGTGCAATATACAGAGAAGGTGTAGGTGCAGCATATAGAGATGGTGTAGTTGCAATATGCAGAGAAGGTTTAGGTGCAGCATATAGAGATGGTGTAGGTGCAATATACAGAGAAGGTTTAGATGCAGCATACAGAGATGGTGTAGGTGCAATATGCAGAGAAGGTTTAGGTGCAGCATACAGATATGGTGTAGGTGCAATATGCAGAGAAGGTTTAGGTGCAGCATATAGAAATGGTGTAGGTGCAATATGCAGATAAGGTTTAGATACAGCATGTAGAGATGGTGTAGGTGCAATATGCAGAGAAGGTTTAGGTGCAGCATACAGATATGGTGTAGGTGCAATATGCAGAGGAGGTTTAGATGCAGCATACAGAGACGGTGTAGGTGCAATATGCAGATAAGGTGTAGGTGCAGCATACAGAGATGGTGTAGGTGCAATATGCAGATAAGGTGTAGGTGCAGCATACAGAGATGGTGTAGGTGCAATATGCAGAGAAGGTTTAGATGCAGCATGTAGAGATGGTGTAGGTGCAATATACAGAGAAGGTGTAGGTGCAGCATATAGAGATGGTGTATGTGCAATATGCAGAGAAGGTTTAGTTGCAGCATACAGATATGGTGTAGGTGCAATATGCAGAGAAGATGTAAGTGCAGCATATAGAGATGGTGTAGGTGCAATATACAGAGAAGGTGTAGGTGCAGCATACAGAGATGGTGTAGGTGCAATATACAGAGAAGGTGTAGGTGCAGCATATAGAGATGGTGTAGTTGCAATATGCAGAGAAGGTTTAGGTGCAGCATATAGAGATGGTGTAGGTGCAATATACAGAGAAGGTTTAGATGCAGCATACAGAGATGGTGTAGGTGCAATATGCAGAGAAGGTTTAGGTGCAGCATACAGATATGGTGTAGGTGCAATATGCAGAGAAGGTTTAGGTGCAGCATATAGAAATGGTGTAGGTGCAATATGCAGATAAGGTTTAGATACAGCATGTAGAGATGGTGTAGGTGCAATATGCAGAGAAGGTTTAGGTGCAGCATGTAGAGATGGTGTAGGTGCAATATGCAGATAAGGTTTATATGCAGCATGTAGAGATGGTGTAGGTGCAATATGCAGAGAAGGTTTAGATGCAGCATACAGAAATGGTGTAGGTGCAATATGCAGAGAAGGTTTAGATGCAGCATATATAGATGGTGTAGGTGCAATATACAGAGAAGGTGTAGGTGCAGCATATAGAGATGGTGTAGGTGCAATATGCAGATAAGGTGTAGGTGCAGCATACAGAGATGGTGTAGGTGCAATATGCAGAGAAGGTTTAGATGCAGCATGTAGAGATGGTGTAGGTGCAATATACAGAGAAGGTGTAGGTGCAGCATATAGAGATGGTGTATGTGCAATATGCGGACAAGGTTTAGGTGCAGCATACAGATATGGTGTAGGTGCAATATGCAGAGAATATTTAGGTGCAGCATATAGAGATGGTGTAGGTGCAATATGCAGATAAGGTTTAGATGCAGCATGTAGAGAGGGTGTAGGTGCAATATGCAGATAAGGTTTAGATGCAGCATGTAGAGATGATGTAGGTGCAATATGCAGAGAAGGTTTAGGTGCAGCATACAGATATGGTGTAGGTGCAATATGCAGATAAGGTTTTGATGCAGCATGTAGAGATGGTGTAGGTGCAATATGCAGAGAAGGTTTAGGTGCAGCATACAGATATGGTGTAGGTGCAATATGCAGAGGAGGTTTAGATGCAGCATACAGAGATGGTGTAGGTGCAGCATACAGAGATGGTGTAGGTGCAATATGCAGATAAGGTTTAGGTGCAGCATACAGAGATGGTGTAGGTGTAATATACAGAGAAGGTGTAGGTGCAGCATATAGAGATGGTGTAGTTGCAATATGCAGAGAAGGTTTAGGTGCAGCATATAGAGATGGTGTAGGTGAAATATACAGAGAAGGTTTAGATGCAGCATACAGAGATGGTGTAGGTGCAATATGCAGAGAAGGTTTAGGTGCAGCATACAGATATGGTGTAGGTGCAATATGCAGAGAAGGTTTAGGTGCAGCATATAGAAATGGTGTAGGTGCAATATGCAGATAAGGTTTAGATGCAGCATGTAGAGATGGTGTAGGTGCAATATGCAGATAAGGTGTAGGTGCAGCATACAGAAATGGTGTAGGTGCAATATGCAGAGAAGGTTTAGATGCAGCATATATAGATGGTGTAGGTGCAATACACAGAGAAGGTGTAGTGGCAGCATATAGAGATGGTGTAGGTGCAATATGCAGATAAGGTGTAGGTGCAGCATACAGAGATGGTGTAGGTGTGATATGCAGAGAATATTTAGGTGCAGCATATAGAGATGGTGTAGGTGCAATATGCAGATAAGGTTTAGATGCAGTATGTAGAGAGGGTGTAGGTGCAATATGCAGATAAGGTTTAGATGCAGCATGTAGAGATGATGTAGGTGCAATATGCAGAGAAGGTTTAGGTGCAGCATACAGATATGGTGTAGGTGCAATATGCAGAGGAGGTTTAGATGCAGCATACAGAGACTGTGTAGGTGCAATATGCAGATAAGGTGTAGGTGCAGCATACAGAGATGGTGTAGGTGCAATATGCAGATAAGGTGTAGGTGCAGCATACAGAGATGGTGTAGGTGCAATATGCAGAGAAGGTTTAGATGCAGCATGTAGAGATGGTGTAGGTGCAATATACAGAGAAGGTGTAGGTGCAGCATATAGAGATGGTGTATGTGCAATATGCAGAGAAGGTTTAGGTGCAGCATACAGATATGGTGTAGGTGCAATATGCAGAGAAGATGTAAGTACAGCATATAGAGATGGTGTAGGTGCAATATACAGAGAAGGTGTAGGTGCAGCATACAGAGATGGTGTAGGTGCAGTATACAGAGAAGGTGTAGGTGCAGCATATAGAGATGGTGTAGTTGCAATATGCAGAGAAGGTTTAGGTGCAGCATATAGAGATGGTGTAGGTGCAATATACAGAGAAGGTTTAGATGCAGCATTCAGAGATGGTGTAGGTGCAATATGCAGAGAAGGTTTAGGTGCAGCATATAGAAATGGTGTAGGTGCAATATGCAGAGAAGGTTTAGATGCAGCATGTAGAGATGGTGTAGGTGCAATATGCAGAGAAGGTTTAGGTGCAGCATGTAGAGATGGTGTAGGTGCAATATGCAGATAAGGTTTAGATGCAGCATGTAGAGATGGTGTAGGTGCAATATGCAGATAAGGTTTAGGTGCAGCATACAGATATGGTGTAGGTGCAATATGCAGAGAAGGTTTAGGTGCAGCATGTAGAGATGGTGTAGGTGCAATATGCAGATAAGGTTTAGATGCAGCATGTAGAGATGGTGTAGGTGCAATATGCAGATAAGGTTTAGGTGCAGCATACAGAGATGGTGTAGGTGCAATATACAGAGAAGGTTTAGATACAGCATGTAGAGATGGATGGTGTAGGTGCAGCATATAGAGATCGTGTAGGTGCAATATGCAGAGAAGGTTTAGGACGGTGCAGCATATAGAGATGGTGCAGCATCCAGAGAAGTCTTCTGTGCTATCAAAGAGGAAGGGGCCCACACAGAGCTTTCATACAGACCCTCTCTTAAACCACCCCTGCCTGAATGGTGTGACGTATAGGCTGCACACACACAGGGTGCCATGTACTAACACTCAAATACTGTATGGTCAAAATGAGATTAGACCGCATGGACTCAGGAACAGGGAGTGATTGGGGACAGGATCAGGGTGTGCTTACACTGCATGCCCACTCTGTGCGCAATGTGCCGGGATGCCTGCTGCCTCTTGTTAATGTGCTGCATACTATGCTTGGGGCGGGTGTCGGCGGCGCTTGCCTGGAGGTCAGTGGAGTGTATTAGTACAATCCAAGATGTCTGTTTCCCACTGAGTGCTATGATCGTGTTACACATAACATTCATTCCCCGTCACGTCACTGTGTAGGCAGCCCCTCATTTGTACAGCTTTGTGCTGTTATAGTATGGCTGCCTACCCTTTCTTACCCCCAAATACTGCCACAGCTGCTACCCACCCTTGCCCCCCTCCTTAGTCCTAGTACTACCTGCCCCTAACCCCCTCCTTACCCCCCAGTACTATCCCAGCTATCTACCCTTAGCCCCTCACTAACCTCAGCAATGCCTGCCTTTAGCCCCTTCCTTGTCCCTCAGCACTCTCCCAACTGCTGTCTACATGTACCACCTTCCCTACCCCTAGTTCTGACCCAGCTGTTGTCTGCACTTACTACTCACTCCCTACCACCAGCACTGTCTGTCCTTCGCCCCTCTACTGCCAGCTCTACCCCAACTTCTCCCTGCTTTTACCTCCTGCTTTAACCAACTTCTTCCTGTCTCTCCTCCCATAAGATGTGATGGGATCCAGAAACAGTGGAGTAGGACCCCATTTTTTTAAAGTAATGGGACCCACAATTTTTTTTGCTCACCGCAAGCACTATGCTATATCCTATTCTGTGATGGAACCCTATCGCTTTGAACTCCTGCTAGCCTATGGCTTTCTGAAGGGGAGACGTGACAGTGCTCAGAAAAGGAGTAGGGTAATCTCCTGCTCGACAAAGGACTGGCTGAAAAGAGGGACACACTCTCTCACATGTCTCTCCTGACTGATATTAAAGAGAATAACCCAGAGGACTGTCGTAACTACTTGCATATGGATGATGATACATTCCAGGAGTTACTGGCCCTGGTGACTCTTTATATTAAGAGGCAGGATACCAAGATACGGAGGGCATTATCGCCTGAGGAGAAACTGGCGGTTACCTTGAGGTATCTGGCTACTGACCGTTCACTGGAAGATCTAAAGTTTGGGACTGTGTTTTTCTTTAGTGTATTCGTCATGATGGTTGCCATGACAAGCGTTTGCCACGCCACCCAGTAACCAGGAAGAACAGGACTGTTGCCTGGTGACGCCGTGTCAGCTGGCGTCACTTCCGGTGTGACGCCATCACTGGCAGACGGCTGTTCTCACACAGCATGGATCTGACGGGCTGGATGGCGGGCATTGGCGCCTTGGTGATTATATATTAGTGATGTGCACCGGAAATTTTTCGGGTTTTGGATTCGATTCCACGGCCGTGTTTTGGATTCGGACGTGTTTTGCCAAAACCTCCCTGAAATTTTTTTGTCGGATTCGGGTGTGTTTTGGATTCGGGTGTTTTTTTTACAAAAAACCCTCAAAAACAGCTTAAATCATAGAATTTGGGGGTCATTTTGATCCCATAGTATTATTAACCTCAATAACCATAATTTCCACTCATTTCCAGTCTATTCTGAACACCTCACACCTCACAATATTATTTTTAGTTTAAAATTTGCACTGAGGTCGCTGGATGGCTAAGCTAAGCGACCCAAGTGGCCGACACAAACACCTGGCCCATCTAGGAGTGGCACTGCAATGTCAGACAGGATGGCAGATTTAAAAAATAGTCCCCAAACAGCACATGATGCAAAGAAAAAAAGAGGTGCAATGAGGTAGCTGTGTGACTAAGCTAAGCGACCCAAGTGGCCGACACAAACACCTGGCCCATCTAGGAGTGGCACTGCAGTGTCAGACAGGATGGCAGGTTTAAAAAATAGTCCCCAAACAGCACATGATGCAAAGAAAAAAAGAGGTGCAGTGAGGTAGCTGTGTGGCTAAGCTAAGCGACCCAAGTGGCCGACACAAACACCTGGCCCATCTAGGAGTGGCACTGCAGTTTTCTAGCGAGAGGATGAGTGCTTCCATACTCATGTGAATCTGAACCACTAGCCATGAACATAGGTCAGGGCCTCAGCCGTTCCTTGCCACTCCGTGTCGTAAATGGCATATTGGCAAGTTTATGCTTCTCATCAGATGCTTTTAATTTTGATTTTTGGGTAATTTTACTGAATTTTTGTAGTATACTTGACGACACAGAGGTAGAGCAGTGGACTACTGTACCATACTGCTATATATATACTGATGGTCACAGCAACATTCTGCACTGTCCCCTCCTACTATATACTGTGCACAACTAAAATGCAGCACAGGTATGGATGCTTAGTATACTTGACAACACAGAGGTAGAGCAGTGGACTGCTGTACCGTACTGCTATATATATATACTGGTGGCCACAGCAACATTCTGCACTGTCCCCTCCTACTATATACTGCGCACAACTAAAATGCAGCACAGGTATGGATGCATAGTATACATGACGACACAGAGGTAGAGCAGTGGACTACCGTACCGTACTGCTATATATATACTAGTGGTTACAGCAACATTCTGCACTGTCCCCTCCTACTATATACTGTGCACAACTAAAATGCAGCACAGGTATGGATGCATAGTATACTTGACGACATAGAGGTAGAGCAGCAGACTACTGTACCGTACTGCTATTTTGAGTGCCGCTCACATCACCATAGCTGATTACCTGGGACTTCGTGTCACTGACCGGGAGGGCACCTCAGCTGCTGTTGTCATTTGGAGTGGAGTGCCGGGCTGTCCCTGTTTGTTATATATATATATATATATATATATATATATATATATACTGGTGGTCACAGCAACATTCTGCACTGTCCCCTCCCACTATATACTGCGCACAACTAAAATGCAGCACAGGTATGGATGCTTAGTATACTTGACAACACAGAGGTACCGCAGTGGACTACTGTACCGTACTGCTATATATATATACTGGTGGTCACAGCAACATTCTGCACTGTCCTCCTACTATATACTACAATGCAGCACAGATATGGAGCATTTTGCAGGCAGAGAACGTAGATATTTGCAAGCACACTGAGCACAGATATTTGCAGCACACTGAGCAGATATTTGCAGCACACTGAGCACAGAAACTGAGAGAACACAGCCACGTCCTCTCGCTATCATCTCCAAAGCACGAGTGAAAATGGCGGCGACGCGCGGCTCCTTATATAGAATACGAATCTCGTGAGAATCCGACAGCGGGATGATGACGTTCGGGCGCGCTCGGGTTAACCAAGCAAGGCGGGAAGATTCGAGTCTGCCTCGGAACCGTCTAAAATGGGTGAAGTTCGGGGGGGTTAGGCACAGACAAAAATATGTATATTTACAGTGAAATTCCCCTTGTATTTGTAGCACATTCCCACATGCCCCGGAGCAACTTTGCAAGCTCTTTGACCTCCTAAATCTCTAATGTAAATCCTACACATTGTGTCAAACCTCTTGCAGTGCTATATCATAACTCCCACCTGTCCCATATTCACGGGACAGTCCTATTCACTGGGAGACAGAGGAGACTCATGGAGCGCTGGCCATGCCCCCATAGTGACGAAAGTGAAATTTTCAGGCAATTGATCCGTTAACACTCAAAAACATAACACTTTACTGCATCTAATTGAATTAATCTGTATATATAGCATACGTCCCAACTTTACGGCGTGAAAAAGAGGGACTTTGGAGCAGCGTAGGCCCGCCCCAGGGGTGTGGCTTCAAAGTGGGTGTGGCTCAGTGGAAGTGTCACACATGTGGACCATGCCCACTTTCTTGAGGCCATACCCCTCTTTCCTGGCGGGACGCGGCTTTGCTGCTCCAAAGTCAGAACTGATCGCTGCTGTGCGAACACGCACAGCAGCAATCAGGCCTTAATTAGCTGTCTGGAGTTAGGCACATTTGTTTGGGGCTGCTGTTGCAGTCCTACTGCTAGTTAGATTTTTGTTTACTTTTTAAAACTTTTTCTTGCAGCGGCTGTAGGGAGTCTGTGAGTCTTGCCGTGCTTCAGCTGCATCTGTGGGGAGCTGAACCGTGTCGCTCCCCCTCTAGCACTCCGGTCTCACCAATGCTTTCTGGACCTGGGGACAGGAGTGCATTCTCACCCTGTTAGAGGGTGGAGAGTGACAGCTCTGGCCCTTATGGCACCACCATTATACTTGGTTTACTGGGCGGCTTCCCTAGTGGGAAGTGTGCACCCTTCAGGCAGCCCTGACAGTGACCTGAACCAGTGTTTTCCCTAGCACAAAGGGTAAGTACACTAATTCCTTTAGTGTTACAGGCACGATGCAGGGGTGCAGAGCTTGGATGCAGCTTCTTTTTGCGGCATTTCTGGCGCCTTCCTGCTGCAGTGCTTACCCTGCTTCACCTCAAAATGACAGTAGCACTCAGTCAGAACACAGCATGCCCAGGCCCCCCTCAATATTTTAACGTGCTTCTGCTGATCAGCTTCTGTTTCCTGCTGTGCACTAGATCTGCAGATGCCGTACCTACTGTATGCAGGCTGATAATTCTGGGTGCCACACAGACTCAGGGGGCACCTATCGGCTCCTCTCCTCTACGTCTGGAAGATGAAGTACATGATGTTTACCCCATTTCATTCCAGTGTCATTGTTTATTATATTTTTTTACGTCTGTCTCTCACACCTGACTGCTTACGCTTAACAAGAGCCATTTTCACAGATTTTGCGGTATTTTTTCGCCAATGCCTTTTCAAAAAAAAAGTGAAAAGGCATTGGTGAACATGCCTTAAAAACAGGCAAAAACGGGACATATGTGAATAAGCAGGGGGGCAAAATCAACAGCTCCGAGATTTCCGGAGCAAATTGCATACCCCCTATGTCTGTTATTGCAGTAATGCTATTAAATATATCTATTTCGCTTTTGGTTTTATCCATTAAGGTACGAGAACCGCCTCTTAAACGCCTCAGATTACGAGGAGATTGGTCAGATACAGGACCAAGATCAAGACCTGAAAGTGAACGAGAAAGAGATGGTATAATATTATATTTGAAATATATCATTTTGCGTTCTTGCTTGCTTATAATGTTAATCTCTTGGTTGTAATGACATTTTTGGAAGTACATTTCCTTATTATTTGTGAAGGATTTAATTGATTGCTTAATCTTTTTTTTCTTAATATACTGATTGCAATAGCCATCAGTACAGTGAGTTTGGAGCCACAGTTTCAGTTATACAGTAGTCCCCCATTTAACTTACGGTGGGTACACACTGGCTGATATATCAGCCGTTCTATTGAACGGCCGATATATTGCTTGCCTGTCGGCCAGTGTGTATGAGCAATATGTCTGTGAACGCCGTCGTTCACAGACATATCGCATCGGCCCTGCAGCACAGCCGACAGCCAATATAAGTAATGATATTTTGGCACATTGTGCTGTGTGTACGGGCAGTCAGTCGAATGCCCATACACTTGCTGCAGATGCCGGTGGTGACTGACAACACAACTGGGCAGGCGCATGTGAATGCCAGCACAGTTTGTGACATCAGTCCCGACGGATTGGGCAGTGTGAATGCACAACACACTGCCCGGTCCGTCTATAGATATATTTGCAGATCAGTTGATCTGCAGATATATCTATAAGTGTGTACCCAGCATTAGGCTATTAATAGTTAACTCTATCGGGCCCCTCCTACAAACCCAGGTCTGGGTAATTAGTACCCGATTCCTACCCCTCTTGGCGCCGGTGGATATGACTGTGCTTCTGTTATTACAAGGACTCAAGAGTGATAGGTGAAAAATTTGTCTACATTAGTCCTAGTGGTTGTAGTTGGGAAGAGAGTTCAGTAGTGTTCTGAGATGATGATTGAAGACAGTAGCTCACTCTGGTATTGCAGGTACACATTTTGAGCACTAAGAACCTCATTCAGGTTGCATCGCAAACGCAATGCGGCCGCAATTTCGGAGATCAGGGCGCATCGCTGTCGGGTCACATTAACTGTGAACGCCTCTGCCTGATCGACAAGCAGAAGTGTTCGCAGGGCTTTGAACAAAAGGTGTCGACAAGACTCCTATCGTCGCAGCCAGGCTGCGCTAGCAGGAGGGTTCTCCAGTTTCTGCGACCGTGCACTTATTGCAAAAGATGAAAGAGGTGACCTTTTTCTGATGGGAACCTACGCTGCTTGGCATATCCCATTAGGTGAGAAATTACCAAAATCTTCCACTTGCGGGTTTTTTCCTGCAGGTGCAATATTTTCTAGTATTCAATTGGGTGTGGAGTATGTATTTTCTAGTAGGCAATCATTTTTTTACATCTCCAGAGCAGAGTAATTTTTGCTAAAATCTTTGTTTTTAGGAAAAATTAGCATTACTGCTACAGACTCCAAGGTACCTCCTCCCCAATAACTAATTAAGCAATTGGAAGTTTTCGATTAGCTTAATTAGTCCTTAATTACTCACCTTCTGCTGCACTGTCTTCTTTCCCCGGATCCTGACATGCTTGTCTTCTGCAGGAGTGATGTCGGGTTTGTGAACACGGTGTGTGTGTGTGACATCCTCCCCCGTGTGTGTGTTTGCATGTGCAACCCCCCCTTCTACCTCTTGTGTGTACGGATGGATGCAGCAGCAGCAGAGAGAACTACGCCTCTCCGCAGCCGCCTCTTCTCCCAGCATCCTCCTTCGCAGTGGAACGATGGGGATGAGCTGACTGGGAACTGGAACACAGGGTTAAGTACCCAGCAATTTTTTCTTCTCACAATGCAGGATTTTGGCCCAAAAAAACCCACAACCAAATTATTTTTACTGGATACCGTGGTAATCAAAAATTGGCGCAAAGTCCAACAGTTTTTTTTTGTGGTGAAAACCTTGCACTTAATTGGATATGCCCCTGAGACTTTATAATTTTAATGTGTACCTTACTCTTTGCCTTCGAAGTACAAGTTCTATTGGTAGTATCTATGCTGCACTGACTGTAATCACCTGTGGATAGATGGGTGAGGTGCAGGGCCATAAAGAAGCCAATCACGGCCTGCAGAATATACAAAATTCTTGGGGGGGAATTTTGGACTATTTCCAAATACATTACAAGGTGCCACTCTGTTCTGACTGAATGTACAATGCACTGTCCAAAGATGCAGCTGCATGCTCTAAGCATTATGTCCATATAGAGCACATTGTATAAACTCACTTCTAGAATAACCATACGTTTTTATTTTTTTTTATTTTGATTATGTTGTGGATGCCTATCTACCATGACAAGGTGATCTTTCACTGATCAGGATTGCTTTTTTTTCTAGGCGATCCAGTCACTAATGCTTCATTGATGCAGAGAATGTCGGATATGCTTTCAAGATGGTTTGAAGAAGCAAGTGAAGTTGCACAAAGCAGTAGAAGAAGAGGAGCAACTCAAAACAGAGGTACATTATATTTTGGTTGTCAGATGTTAGATGGGTTGCTGAGGATAATGTCTGCTGTTCAGCAGCCTTTTATTGGTTATAATAAAGGTATGTTTCTGCTTCGGGGTACACTGGGCTCCACAAGGATTAACATCAGGGGTGTAGAGTAGGATCTTGATTCGAGGCACCAACAGGCTCAAAGCTTTGACTGTTCCCAAGATGCACAGTGTCGCCACCTCTGTAACCCCGCCTCCGTGCACAGGTGCTCAGTTTGTAAGTTGGTGCCATGCAGTAAGCAGGCAATCAACAGGAGGGCAGCCCATATTATAGCTTATTTCAGAAGAAAAGAAGAACTTTTGAACACTTCAAGGGCTGCAGCTTTTATGTATGTCAAATAGACATCGTTTGCTGCAGATCCATCACTCCCCCAGCGGCGCTGTATACTCCCACGCCCTGGTTGCCGGGTAACTACAGCGGAGGCTCTGGTGTCCTTCTGTTAGTCACACACACTCGCCGCTGACCTCCGGGATCGCATGGCCGCAGGTACACGATCCGGCGCGGCCGTGGACACTGTAAAAGGCAGCCATTTCACTAGTCACTGGGACACAGGGCACAGGTGAGGATTTTTCTCTCATAAAAACCTTTCTCTTACGTCCTAGAGGATGCTTGGGACTCCGTAAGGACCATGGGGAATAGACGGGCTCCGCAGGAGACATGGGCACTATAAAGAAACTTTAGAATGGGTGTGCACTGGCTCCTCCCTCTATGCCCCTCCTCCAAACCTCAGTTAGATACTGTGCCCAGAGGAGACTGGGTGCTTTCAGGGGAGCTCTCCTGAGCTTCTCTGTAATAAAGAGTTTGTTAGGTTTTTTATTTTCAGGGAGTCCTGCTGGCAACAGGCTCCCTGCGCCGTGAGACTGAGGAGAGAGAAGCGGACCTACTTCAGTGACAGGCTCTGCTTCTTAGGCTACTGGACACCATTAGCTCCAGAGGGATCGTAACACAGGTCTCACCCTTGCCGTTCGTCCCAGAGCCGCGCCGCGCCACCGTCCTCCTTGCAGAGCCGGAAGATTGAAGCCGAGTGAGTATACAAAGAAAGAAGACTTCACAGGCGGCAGAAGACTTCAGATCTACACTGAGGTAATGTGCAGCGGTAACGCTGCGCGCCATTGCTCCCGCACACACAGGCACAGATTGGTGCAGGGCACAGGGGGGGCGCCCTGGGCAGCAATAATCCTCTTGGCTGGCATTAAAGGTATATTCAGCTGTGGCATTATAATATACAATCCCCTGCCAGGTTTTTTTGTATTTTGAGCGGGACCGAAGCCCGCCGCTGAGGGGGCGGAGCTTGATCCCACAGCACTAACCAGCGCCATTTTCTCCACAGCACGCTGCTGAGAAGCTTGCTCCCCGGACTCTCCCTTGCTGAACATGGTGACAGTTGGCTTTGATGGAGGGGGGCATATAATGTGGGCGCAGTCAATATATATACATATATAAAACAAAAAAGTGCTGTATATAGCTGGGACTTGTTTCCAGGGTCATTGGCGCTGGGTGTGTGCTGACATACTCTCTCTCTGTCTCTCCAAAGGGCCTTGTTGGGGGAACTGTCTCCAGATTAGAGATTTCCCTGAGTGTGTGGGGTGTCGGTACGCGTGTGTCAGGATAAACTAAGTGGCAGGATTATTGAAGATATCGGGTGCAGTGTGAGATCTGCTGCACCCCGCTACTGTATGGTGTTCCCCCAGCACGCTTTTACTCTCATGGGTGGCTAGTGAAATGCGGGATAGCGCTGTGGCAGCATACACTACAGAGTGGGGGTGTTCCTGCCTTGGCTCTCTCTATCTCTTTCTTTCTCACTCTTTTATCTAATGTTGCTGTGATTATTTTTTTTTGTATAGATATATTTATCTTTATATCTTTGTATTTGGTGCGTGTTTTCTGTAAATATGGCTGGCAAAGGTACTGCTTTAAAGGCTTCACAGAAAGTATTTACCTGTAAAAAATGTTCTGTGGAGTTTACATAGATGTCAATATCCTTATATTGTGAACAGTGTTCTCTGGAATCTTCTTCACAAGTTACTCCCAGCGCAAAGGACACAGCTCCAGGTTGGTTTTCCACCTTTACCGGGGTTATGTCCAATATCTGTTTGGAGCTGGCTACAGCCAGGAAGGAAATAGCGAATTTTTGGGTGCATACCTTTCAGGCTCCTGAACACGCCTGGACTCAGTCCCTGGGAAGGTTGGTCAAAGGTTTGGCATCGGCAGTGGCATTTGCCAATCAGACTCCACCTCGTGTTTCTCAGCCGGTGCCTTAGAAACGTCAATTACCAGCTGTGTTACAGTCAGGCGACTCTGACAATGATATTCCGCAGCTGGAGGAAGGTGAATTCGTACAGGAGCCTGGGGAGGAAGATACCGGCTCTCAGGGGGTTGATACTCTCATACTGGTGGTACGGGAGGTCTTCATGATTCCTGACTTATCCTGTACTGACCCAACCTTCGTTATTTTAGCCAAACCAGAAGACTTCAGTCATTTTTCCTATTGCACATGAGTTGGATACCCAGTTCGCAGATGCCTAGAAGAATCCAGATAAAAAGTTTCAGGTAACAAAGAGAATAGTTACCACATATCCTTTTCCTTCTCAGAATAGGCGTCTGTGGGAAACTCCACCAACATTGGACCCATCAGTATCCAGATTATCCAAGAAAATTGTACTCCTGGTTCCTGGGGCTACTGCTCTCAAGGAGAAAACATCGTAAAATACATCTATACATCGGCAGGGTTTGCACTCCGGCCAGTCATTGTTGGTTACTGGGTGAACAGGGCTGTTGAGGCCTGGGCTCAGAAGCTAGTAGAGGGTATTCAGGAGGGTTAGTCTTTGGAAGACTTAGTCACCCTGGCACAACATATCCAGGAATCTGCTTTATATCTCTGTGACGCCTCACGGACGTAGGTCTGCTTAATTCCAAGATTTTGGCTATGGCAATCTCGTCTCAAAGAGCTTTGTGGCTTCGACAATGGCTGGCAGATACATAATCCAAACAAAGTGTTGAGGCATTGCTATATGGAGGCTCGGCTTTCTTTAAGACAGACCTGGATAAGTGAATATCACAGGCTACAGGTGATAAGTCTACATGTCTTCCCTCTGCAGCTCCTCCAACATGCTGTCCCTATACAGGTCCCTCCTTTCAGTCCTTTTGTCCTTCTACCAGATTCAGGGGCCGAGTCAGATGGTCATCAAACGCAGCTAGAGGAACCAGAGGTCGAGGTCGAGCTGCTGCCATCCCTTCCCAGCAGGATCCTAAACCCACCACGAAGGCCACTGCATGACGGTCTTCCTTCTCACCTGGGGGACCCCAGAGTGGAAGAGCGTCTCTGGGATTTCAGTCTCATCTGGGGACAGAATTGCTATGACGCATAAATCACAAATCTAATTACACAGGGGTACAAGATAAATTTTTAAATCCGAGCTCCAATACTTTTTTTCAAGTCAGGTTTGCCAGTTTCAGAAGAAAGGAAAATAACACTGCAAAAAGCCATCCACACGCTGTTAGAGTCAAGGGTAATTATTCTGGTCCCTCAATATCAGAGAGGACATGGATTTTACTCAAACCTGTTCGTAGTTCTCAAGCTGGGTGGTTCTCTCTGGCCAAGTTTGAATTTGAAATCCCTTGATCCTTACCTTTGTGTTTTTAAGTTCAAAATGGAGTCCCTGCATTCCGTGATTGCAGGGTCAGAGGTGGGGGAATTCTTGGTGACGTTAGATATCAACGATGCATATCTCCATGTCCCCATTTGGACTCCGCATCAGGCATATCTCTGATTCGCACTTTTGGTCTGTCATCAGCTCTGAGGGCCTTCACGAAGGTGATAGCGGTGATGATGTTGCTATTGAGAACCCGGGGTAAACATTGTCCCTTACTTAGACAACCTGTTGATAAAGGTTCTGTCCAGGGAAGCATTGTGAGAGCATTGCTCTAACACATCATCTCTTAATCCAACATGGCTGGATACTCAATTTTCAGAAATCTCATCTGGAACCCACCCATAGATTTGGTTTCTGGGAATTGTTCTAGACACGGTTCTCCAGCGTGTTTTCATTTTGGTGGGCAAGACTCAGGAAATACAACATCTAGTTCGAGCTGTCTTACTACCTCAATGGGTCTCCGTGCATCTATGCATTCACCTACTGGGAAAATGGTGGCTTCCTTCAAGGTGATCCCTTATGGCAGGTTCTACTCCAGAATATTCCAGTTGGACCTCTTATCCAAATGGACTGGCTCTTATCTGTTCATGCACAAGCTATTTTGACTCTCACCTCAGTCCCACATTTCCCTGCATTGGTGTTTACAGACTCAGCACTTGCTGGAAGTTCATTTAGTCTGGGTACTGCTAACCACAGACGCCAGCCTCAGGGGCTGGGGGTCGTGACACTGAACTCTCAGTTCCAGGGTCATTGGTCCACTCAAGAGACCTCTCTCCCAATCATCATATTAGAGCCGTGGGCAGTCTTCAATGCCATCTTCCAGGCGTCTCCACTTCCGCAGGGTCGGGCAGTACAAGTACAGTCCGACAATGCCATGGCTGTGGCCTATATAAACCGTCAGGGTGGGACATGGAGCAGAACAGCAATGAAAGAAGTCTCCGGGATCCTTCAGTGGGCGAAGAAGTATGCCGCAGTAATATCGGTCCATTTTCAAACCGGGGGTCGAGGCAGACTTCCTCAGCAGAGAGGACCTCAACCCAGGAGAGTGTGCTCTCCATCACCTGGTATTTCAACAACTGGTATCTCGGTGGGGGCATCCACAGATAGACCTTGTGGCATCTCGCCACAACAAGAAGCTCCCTCGTTACTGCTTCAAGACGTGGGATCACAAGCGGGAGCGGTAGACGCACTGACTGCTCCTTGGCCATTTCACATGGTCTACCTGTTTCCACCATTTCCTCGAAGCCTCAAGTGGATAAAAAGAGAGAATGTACTCACCATTTTCATCGCCCGAGATTGGCCTCGCTGAGCGTGATACGCCAATCTTCAGTCCCTTCTCGTGGCCGACCATTGGCCATTACCTCTCCAGGAGGATCTACTTCAACAAGGTCCTTTTGTTTATCAAGACTTACCGCAGCTACTTTTGATGGCCTGGCTGTTGAAGAGGCATTGTTGAAGAAGGGCATTCCATCAGCGGCAATTCCCACCATGCTTCGAGCAAAAAAGGAAGTGACTTCGACTCATTATTATAGAATTTGGAAGGCATTTGTATTCTGGTGAGAGCGATGTTGGCTTCTGGTCATGTCTTTACGACTGAGTCGCCTCCTCCATTTCCTTCAGACAGGTTTGGATTTGGGTTCATTACAGGTACAGATTTCAGCTCTTTCAATATATTTTCAGAGACACTTTGCTAACATTCCATATGTCCAGATTTTTCGGCAGGGGGTTCTGACACTTCAACCTCCTTTTGTTCCACCTACAGCTTCTTGGGATGTAACCTTGGTTTTGGAGTTCCTTCAGTCTTCTTTGTTTGAACCCTTGGAAACCATGGACTTAAAATACTTGTCTTGGAAGACTGTTCTCCTCCTTACTTTGGCATCGGCTAGACTGATTTCAGAGTTGTGCCGCTCTCCTTATTTGATCTTTCATGACAACCAGGCGGAGGTACGGACGCGTGTCAGCCTTTTTGCCAAAGTATTCTCGGCCTTTCATTTCAACCATCCTATTGTTGTATTGTCCTGCAAGGGGATCGCCATCCTCTTGCACCTTGGATGTGGTACGGGCTTTGCACATTTATGTCAGCAGGATGGCTAGTTTGTGAAAGTCTGATTCGCTTTTTGTATTGTATGATGTGCACAAGCAAGGTTGGCCTGCTTCCAAGCAGTCTCTGGCCCATTGGATTAAATTTACCATTTGACATGCTTAT
This sequence comes from Pseudophryne corroboree, assembly GCF_028390025.1. Taxonomy (NCBI): domain Eukaryota; kingdom Metazoa; phylum Chordata; class Amphibia; order Anura; family Myobatrachidae; genus Pseudophryne; species Pseudophryne corroboree. Next base: position 647,017,281 of record NC_086445.1, read on the forward strand.
GTGTCATCATCTTGTCTTCTATTTCGGCGCATTCCACTCACTTGGTGAACTCTGCGTGGGTGGCTGCCAGAGGGGTTTCTGCTTTACAACTTTGCCGTGCTGCTACCTGGTCGGGTCCAAATACCTTTGTTCGGTTTTATAGATTCGACACTTTTACAGCATCAGAGTCTTAGTTTGGGCATTCCGTATTGCAGGGCTCACAGCACATTCCCATCTGTGATGGGAGATCTGTGACATCCCCACCATAACTTGCATCGCAGTGTCCCCTAGGGATGTAAGAGAAAAGGGGATTTTGGTACTTACCAGGTAAATCCTTTTCTCGGAAAGCATAGGGGACACTGGGTGCCATTCCTGCGCTGTTCACATGTTTTCTGCACCTGTTTGGTTGTTTTCAGGTACTAGTTATGTGTTGGCTGACCATGTCAGTTGTTTCTGTTTTCTTGCAATGATACTTTCCTGTTTTGGCTAATTCATGTGCTTGTTTTCTGCTCCTCTTGAGTCTGTTTTTCTGTCTCTCTTTGGGCACAGTTTTTGTTAACTGGGCTCGTAGGAGGGGCATATGGGGGAGGAGCCAGTCATACACATGTAAAGTTTTAAAGTGCACCGGCTCTATGGACACATTCTATACCCCACTATATTTTGCTTCCCAGTGTCCCCTATGGATTCTGAGAAAAGGATTTACCTCGTAAGTATAAAAATCCCATTTTTTTTGTCTGTTTTATGGAACACTGGAAAGTTGTGAAATCTCTTGAGGTAAATAATTTGAACTGATCATCCAACATACAGCCCCATTTTTATTTACCTATGTCTTGAGTGGGGTAGAAGATAACATACACATGTTGTTCCCCTATTGATCAATTTTTTAGATTGCATGGAAATCAGATAGTATTGTTCATTTTTTTTATTATTTTCCAACTACTGATAGGAAGAAAATTGATGTGAGGTAAGCAAACTGTTGCCATATTATTATTATTATTATTATTATTATTATTATTTTTATTATTAGCCTTTATTTAAATGTCACCACAAGGGATCCTCAGCAACTAGTTACAGAGTACATAAACAAATTAGCAAAACAAGAAAAGAAGTGACTTACAGTTCAAGACAACATAGGACAAGTACAGGGTATATATAAACAAAGCTGCATCAGCAAACAGCACTGCAATAAGTATTAGGATGGCAGAAAACCAAGGCATTTGGTGCCATCAAAGAGAGTATGGAGTAGAAAATGGTTTAAGGAAGGAAAGGCACATGAAGGAAGAGGGCACTGCTTGTTAGAGCTTCAGTTTTAATAGGGTTGACTGACAGGGGTGGCAGTGAGCGTGGAACAGAGGGTTAGAATGAGAGTTGGTTGTGTTTAGTGAAAAGTAAGTCTTTAGAGCCCGTTTAAAATTTTGTAGAGAAGCGGGCATTCTTATAGGGAGAGGTAGATAATTCCAGATATAGGGAGCAGCACAGGAAAAATCATGTAGGTAGTGGGAAGTAATCAGGAGGCAGGAGTGGCAGAGTGCATTAGCAGATTGAAGAGAATGGTTGGGAGTGTAAAGGGAGATAAGGTCTTAAATGTAATTGTGAGAAGAGTGGGTGAGGGCTTTGTAAGTGAGTTTGAATTGGATTTTGAAATAGAAGGGGAGTCAGTGAAGGTCTTGTAAGAGAGGGGAGGTGAACATATTATATTTGTTGAGGAAGATGAACCAGGCTACAGCATTAATGATAGATTGGAGTGGAGAGAGGCATTTGACAGGGATACCACATAGGAGGAGATCACAGTAGTCCAATCTGGAGATGACCAGTGAGTAGCAAAGGATTTAGCATCATGAGTGAGAAAGGGTCTGACACTAAAAATATTTTTGAGATGAAAATGGAAGGTTTGTGAGAGGTGCTGAATGTGTGGTTTTTAGGAGAGGGACTAGTCAAAGATTGCTCCAAGACAGCACACTTGGGGGCTAGAGTAGTTAGTATTGCCATCAATAGATATTGAAATTGTGGGATGTGTGGATGCGCAGAAAGGTGGGGAGATAATCAACTCAATCTTAGACATGTTAAGTTTAAGAAGGTGCTGGGACATCCAAGAAGAGATAGCAGAGTGTTATGATCTGGAGAGGATACCTGTACTAAGTGATGCAGAAGTCTGGATATGTGTTATGAGGACAACACTGTACGAGGGCTACCAGGTGGCGCTCATATGATTTCACTTGCCCAGCAGTACTTTAGCCTCCTGTAATGCTAGGCTTCACCTTTAGCAGTCGCCTTTCCAGGGTGAACTAGGTCCGCCCTGTACTCAGATGCCTCCAGGACTTATGGATGGACAAAGGCGACTATTGGAGGCTAGACAAGAGTAAGCTATAGTGCAAAGAGATGCTCACAGGATGCAACCTAAATACAGTGCCTGATACACAAACTGATATTTGTGACAGAATGTATGTGAGCAATGGAGTATAAACTATATATGAATGCAACAATGCACAAGACGGTATTAGCAACTAAACACAGACTGTATGTGAATGCAACAATGCACAGGGTGGTATAAGCAACTATGTACAAACAATGAATAACTTTACTGTGAGTCCATTAAGGAGCTTGGCAGAGCAAAACAAGGTACAGATAATAAGATAACTTAGCTGCATGAGTCACCTGGATTCCAGGCAAGGCTGGAACTGGAGCTTGTCTGAATGAACTCATAGACTTGGTCTCACATACACAGTCAGTAGCTCAGGAAACACAGGTAATCTATTCAGGATTCTGTCAGGACAGGGTACACAGGATTCAAACAGGACTGGGTATCACAAGTAATGTAATAGCACTAACTGCACAGGTTCAAGATACCACCATGTGACCGGAACCGGGTACAAACAGGAATAAGTGTTATGATGTTTGGAAGCACCTGTATTCCGGAAGCAGACACCAGATGGTTGGCGCGACCCAGAGCAGAGGCACAGAGTCTATAACACTGGGGGTGTTAACCAGGGAACCCTGCAAGGGGATTTGGGCTTCGCTGCCCCTGATGTGCAGGTCACGGCCCTCTGCCTAGGTCACCTGGTATCTGCACAGGAGTCCAAAAGGTATAAATAGGATAATTTACCTGGAGAAATGCAGCTGGTATGGCAGGGGTTAATTGCAGAGCGACTGACACAGCAAGGCTAATGGCAGAGGTTTGATGAGAGCTGAACTGGGACACAGAGGGAAACTTAAACTTGCAGACTGAAAGTTCTGGATAGCAGAGCTGGAATTTGGCAGGATTCACAGGAGTTTGGAGTCTGGATACAGAATTGCAGGTACTGAATGGAGATGAACATGCAGAAAGGTCTGTGTGATTAGAGTGCTGTTTGCAAAACTGGACAGGAGCAGGATTACTGAGGCAAGGTGCAAGACTGGCTGGAATGGTGCACAGATATCTTGAAGCAGGGATTCCAAAGCAAAAGGACGCACTGGATGTATAATTGTAGTAGATACAGGTCCAAGATGAACTGGGAGCAGGACTGGCAGGAATACTGGGACCAGTTTACCAGGACACAGGAGACTGGGAACTTGCACAGTGTGCAATGGCCACTTGCTGAGCACACAAGAACAGGCTCTAAGGAGTCCAGACTAGAACCTGACACTCTCTTATACTGAACTCTATCACTGGCACAGTGGTATGTGGATACTCCCTAGTTAAAGGGAGACAGACAAATCACATGATAGTAAGGCTGAAGTTGCAGGTAATGAGGTCCAGGTGATCAGTTGCTGGGAAACGAGAACAACAGAAGGGAGCAGCCAAAGCCAGGTGCTAATCAATGCAGAAAGCAGAACTGACAGATTTGCAGCCACTGCACACATAACAGTATCCCCTCTTCAAGGGTGGACTCCGGACACCCCACCTGGGCCAAGGGGAACTAATAACAAAACAAGAACAAGAATTGACAAGACAGACTCAATTCCTCCGACAAGACTTCTTTTTCTTTTTCCCTGGTTGTTTAGGTTTGAACACAGTAATGCCAAATATATTGCCTGAACAGAAGGTACCTTCAGCTAAAGGAATTTCATCGGCTTCAGAGTTGTAATCTGAGTTGGAGTCCACATCCAAAGGAAGGATTATGGTTTTCTTCTTTGTAACAGATGGCACTGGAGAAGAAGTATGGCAAGACTGAGCATAGGTAGGGCTCTTGACAGATTGGTTGGACACTGTAATTTGGGGGTCATGCATATTCATAACTTCAGAAGTCTGAGACAGAGAGGCATAGCCAGCAGTTAATGTCTGGACTTGTGGTCTAGGTGAAGATAGTACTGAGCTATGAACAACCTGAGACTGACAGTCCTTTGTCACTTGGTTCTTAGAAACTTGATTCTTCTTGTTAGAACCTGAATCCTTGCTCAAAGATTTAGAATTCTCAGGAGATTCAGAAAGTAGTAACTCAGGACCCCCGAACTTCCTGATCACCGCCCGGCTGAAGGCATCCATGTTCTGCAGACATGATCACGGAACTCGATTAACTAGTTAGCCCATCTCTTAGCCTCCCCTCTGAAAGACATGAGAAGAACAAGCACAACTTCTGCCTGAGAGGAACAGAATGTAGCCGTATACATAATTTGCGACATTAACTTGTAAAATTCTTCCAGTTCACCATAGAAGAATACAAGATTTGGGTCTTGGTCTTCAGAAGGAGACTGCAAGCTTTGCAGCTTGAGTTTCTTCTTTGAAATTACCGTTTCGGAAGCTGGATCGGAAGTTGTTTCTGAGGACAAAGCATGGATCATCCCTCCTGGGGTCACAGCTGGAATCTTCCCTTCAAGGTACTGGATAGGATTATCTTCCCCCAGGGTCACAGCTGAAGTTCCTCCCTCTGGAGTTACAACAGGAATTTCCTCTCTTGAAATTTCAATCGGACTTTCCTCTAAAAGGGTCAAGACAGGTAACTCCCTTACAGGGATTTCGATTGGAATTCTCTCTTCATAGACTTTGGCTGGAATGATTTCTTCAGAGGTATCAACTTGAATCACCCTTTCAGGGATCTTGGTTGGAACTCCCTCCTTCAGAGGAACCTTCCTTTCATGGGTTTCAGGTAGATCTGATGGACTCTCAGGAACTGATGAATCCAATGCTATTTCTAGGACTATGCAATCATATGCCCCCTCAGGGGCTCCAGGCTTGGATGCTCCATCTGGAGTCTGAACATCGTACCCCATGCCTGAGGTCGGTAGAGTGGACTCTTTTCTTGGGGTCCATACATGAGATTCCTCTCTTAGGGTCGGCACCTGGCACAACTTTTCTGGAGTCTGGACATCATATACCCCCTCTCGAGTCCTAACATTGGACTTCCCTTCTGGAGTCAAAATATCGGCTACCAATCCTGGGGTCAAGCCATAAGCAAAAACATTGAGTACTTCTCCAAAGGCCTGAATATTTTCTTCCCCTCCAGGGATCAAATCATTTATCATGAAGTCGGATGCCTCACTTGAGGATAAAGAAAGGGGTTTATCTTCTGAGGCAGGAACAGAGCTCTCCCCATCTGGGGTCTGAACATTGTTTTCCAACATTTTTTATTAAAGCATCATTATGTCAGTTCAACATCACCGTGACAAGCAGTAATACAATTTTCGAGAGTTAATTCCATCAACGTACAACAATACAAAGTATAAGTCATCATCATACCATTGAATGATATAATGTCACAATAATGGTGTAAAGCACACGTGTATCCACACACACACACTATGTGAGACTAAAAGTCAAGTCAAATACTTCATGGTCAATGTTTGCCGTTTCACCAGTGCCCTGCCACCCCCCGACCAGAACATGTTTTATACAAAACACCTTGTCCGAGATCAATTATCAACTAAAATATTATATTACAGAGGGATTGGAGGGTCCTTGGCGGCCATTTGTAACATATACCAAGTCATGTCTTGAAGCTATTATGAATTTGAGTCCGTAATGGGAGTGATAGGGTAGCTATATATGATTCCCATGTTAGAAAGAACCTCTCAACTTTGGTCTCCCTATCCAGCACTACCTCGACCCACTGCATCCTGAATAGATAATGTAATTTAGCTTTGAAGAGTGACAGCAGTGGCTGAGAGGGTTGTAACCAGGTTTGTACAATGGTTTTGCAGGCCGCTGCTCCTATAGCTAACAAGAGACGCTTACCCCCATGTGATATGCGAATATTAGGATGAAGAATACCAAATAGAGCCCATTCAGGTGTCATAGGAATGTAGTTAATCAAACTATCAGTGGAATATTTTCTAACCTGAACCCAAAAACCTCGAATTACAGGGCAATCCCAAAGGCAGTGAAATAAGTCTGCTGAATTAGCTCCACATTTGTAACAGTTGGAATTTGGTGAATCACCTATCAAGAATTTCCTATTAGGGGACAAATAGGCACTATGTAATATGTTTAAAAACATGGTTGTATACGGAGAGTAAGGCAATAAAGTGCACGCTCTGGTGTGAGAACGAAGTATATGGATCGCTGATATATTTGGAAGTTGGGAAAGGCATGGAGCCAGGTTTTTAGAAGATTTATCTGGTATAAACACCTGCCGTATGCAATTATACGTTAAGGAAATAGCTTTTTTTGTCAAGCTTTGGTTTTGTAGTAGTATGTCTAGTGGATTATTCCAATCCGAAGGTGTGAAAGGTCGTATAATAAAGCTAATGTAGTGTTGGGCCTGTAAGAATGCAATAGGATGGATCACCATCCAGGGATTGCGTTCCCCAGCGTCCCGGAACGTGGAAGGCCTCCTCGCTGACTCACAAATCAAATCCCTCACCATCCTCACACCCTGGGTTTGCCAACTAGAAAAAGGGTGGGAAGCTCGCCCATCTTGAAATTCAGGATTGTCAACAAAAGTGAGGAACAGGGATTTATATGTATTTAATCCAAATTTGTGTATCAATACATGCCAAGTTTTCCTAGTGTGCCAGAGCAATGGATTATCGCGTATTTCTGGTGAAATATCCTGGTCATGTGCTTGAAGAAGACTAGTAAGATTGATTTCTCCCAGGAATTCCCTTTCTAGAGACGTGTTCGCATAGAGATCTCTGCCATGTATCCAATCTTTAATGTATCTGATATGTGCTGCATACGAGTACAATTGAACATCAGGAAAGTTTATTCCCCCATTATTTTTTGTTTGTTGTAGCTTGTTCAATCCTATCCTTGGATGCTTGCCTTTCCAAATAAATTGTCTAATGGGCCCTACTCACTGGCCGAGGTGCCCGACGGCCGATACGGCCGACGAGCGACCCGGCGGCGGGGGGGGCAGTGACGGGGGGAGTGAAGCTTCTTCACTCCCCCCGTCACCCGGCTCCATAGACGTGCAGGCAAATATGGACGAGATCGTCCATATTGGCCTGCATGCACAGCCGACAGGAGACCAGCGATGAACGAGCGCGGGGACGCGCATCGTTCATCGCTTAAGTCTCCACACTGAAAGATATGAACGAGATCTCGTTCATTTATGAACGAGATCGTTCATATCTTTCAAAATATCGGCCAGTGTGTAGGGCCCATAACACTACGATTGATCGACTTTGCATCTTTATTCGAGATCACATAAGGGAGCGCCTGTATTAGAAACATTAATTTTGGGAACGAAATCATTTTAATAGGATTCGCTCTGCCCAGATATGACAACAGTAAATTTTTCCAACCAATAGAAAAATAATTCCTCTCTTGGCGCTGCAATAAAGAGCTGCAATGGAAAGTACAAAATAGACCACCAATCTATATCAACTTGCAAAAAAGAAAAGGTACAATCTCACTTTGCGCTCAATGTCCCAGAAATCCGGCTTTGTCCCAATGGACAGGTGTAATCCAATCAATATGAAAAGAAAAATGAAAAATACAACATAGTGTAATACTGCAATGAAGATGAGTCTTTCACCGCTGTGTGATACGGAGAATGGAGGTGTTGGTATAGTCCCAGATAGAAAGTTCATACATCCACCTCTTTTCCAAAGGCACCCAACGTGGGGGTTTATTTACTAATATTCATGTTTTTGCCGTTTTTAAGGGTGTTTGAACTCGAATGGTATCGGGTGCATTTTACTGCAACTTTTTGAATCCTGATACGATCATTCACTAAGCTGCCGAGTTTTGCACATTCGTTTTTTCCGATGTCGATATGATTCGTAATGTCAGGCAGTGTTTTACGGGAGTGATGAGTAAAACACTGCCTGACAAAACACAAGGAATCCCGGCCGGATATGTGAGATCCGTGCAGGGCATCATTGTGAACCTTAAAAATGTGTTTTAATTGTTTTTAAATCTGAAAAAAATTGCGTGGGGTACCCCCTCCTAAGCATAACCAGCCTCGGGCTCTTTGAGCCGGTCCTGGTAGAAAAAATATGGGGACAAATTGACAGGGGTTCCCCCATATTTGATCAACCAGCACCGGGCTCTGGTCCTGGTGCAAAAAATACGGGGGACAAAAAGAGTAGGGGTCCCCCATATTTTTTGTACCAGCACCGGGCTCCACTAGCTGGACAGATAATGCCACAGCCGGGGGTCACTTTTATACAGCGCCCTGCGGCCGTGGCATTAAATACCCAACTAGTCACCCCTGGCCGGGGTACCCTGGAGGAGTGGGGACCCCTTCAATCAAGGGGTCCCTCCCCAGCCACCCAAGGGCCAGGGGTGAAGCCCGAGGCTGCCCCCCCCCCCATCCAAGGGCTGCGGATGGGGGGCTGATAGCCTTTTTGAAAATGTAAGAATATTGTTTTTTGCAGAAGAACTACAAGTCCCAGCAAGCCCCCCCCCCCCAAGCCGGTACTTGGAGAACCACAAGTACCAGCATGCGGGGGGGGGGGGGGGGGGGGGAACGGGCCCGCTGGTACCTGTAGTTCTACTGCAAAAAAATACCCAAATAAAAACAGGACACCGACACCGTGAAAGTACAACTTTATTACATTCATTCCGACACACACATACTTACTTACCTATGTTGACACGCCGACTCTGGCCTAGTCTTCGTCTGTCGACGTCTCCAAGTCGAATCCGGGGTACCTGAAAATAAAATTATACTCATCTAAATCCAGTGTGTCCTGTTCTTTTTTTTGTAACCTCACCGCTGACCGCAAAGTTCCCACCATTGGATACAATGTAGCGCATAGGCGCTACATTGTATCTCTGCCGTGTGCTGCCTGACAGACACTACAGGAGCACACAGCCAATCAGGAGGGTGCCACGACGTGGTGCTCCCTGATTGGCTGAAGGGACCCTCTTTGACAGGAGTCAGGGGTGGGGGTCCTGGCAGTCGGGGAAAGGGGTCCCATGTGAAAACATGTGACCCCTTTCAGTGCGTGGTCGGGTTTCCATTTTTTTTTTTTTTGCCAAGTACGTGGATTACAAAAAAAAAGAACAGGACACACTGGATTTATATGAGTATAATTTTATTTTCAGGTACCCCGGATTCGACTTGGAGACGTCGACAGACGAAGACGAGGCCAGAGTCGGCGTGTCAACACAGGTAAGTATGTGTGTGTCGGAATGAATGTAATAAAGTTGTACTTTCACGGTGTCTGTGTCCTGTTTTTATTTGGGTATTTATTTTGCAGTAGAACTACAGGTACCAGCGGGCCCGTTTCCCCCCGCATGCTGGTACTTGTGGTTCTCCAAGTACCGGCTTGCGGGGGAGGCTTGCTGGGACTTGTAGTTCTGCAAAAAACAATATTCTTACATTTTCAAAAAGGCTATCGGCCCCCCATCTGCAGCCCTTGTATGGGGGGACAGCCTCGGGCTTCACCCCTGGCCCTTGGGCGGCTGGGGGGGACCCCTTGATTGTAGGGGTCCCCACTCCTCCAGGGTACCCCGGCCAGGGGTGACTAGTTGGGTATTTAATGTCACGGCCGCAGGGCGCTGTATAAAAGTGACCCCCGGCTGTGGCATTATCTGTCCAGCTAGTGGAGCCCGGTGCTGGTACAAAAAATACGGGGGACCCCTACTCTTTTTGTCCCCCTGTATTTTTTGCACCAGGACCAGGCGCAGAGCCCGGTGCTGGTTGATCAAATATGGGGGAACCCCTGTCAATTTTTTCCCCATATTTTTTCAACCAGGACCGGCTCAAAGAGCCCGAGGCTGGTTATGCTTAGGAGGGGGGACCCCACACAATTTTTTTTATGTTTTAACACTAAACAGACCCTTTCCCATAGATAACCATGCACAGATCTCACTGATCCGTGCATGGTTATCCAAACTCGACTGGAAAAAGCAGGTCTATTTTTTTTTGCTGCTTTTTTTAACGAATCGGAAAAAAAAAGACCCGCACTTGAGCACTCAGAGACTAACACCCAAATACGAATGCATAGTGAATGCCCGTATTGTATGAAATAACAGCCGTGTTTGACCGATGGTCTATTCATTCGTATTTCGGAACTTTGCAAATCAAACCATTACGAATAGTCCAAACACTGCCGAGATTGGTGCTTAGTGAATTCCCGGATTGGGACTTAGAAAAAAAACCACAAATCGGACAAACTCGAATTCTTAGTAAATTTTGGCCGTGGTGTACAGGAATTATGGTGATGAACTCTTACATGTATGCTTACTTCTAATAAGGCGTGTTGAAGACTCATAAAGGTTTCTTTTGCGATCCTTTAAACTCTCTTCACATAAGCAGGTGAACCCCGATAGCCCTCGTAACAAATCAGAGCCAGAGATACAATCCAATTAGGACAAGAACACTCTTTTTATTTTCAGAGTCGAATAAAAAAGGTAAACAAAACATCCATACCATATGGGGAAAGGCAAAGATAGTGTTCAGCTGATAGCAATAGACACGGATACCAATAGCTATTAATTCCCCACTATGGATAGGCTGATCTGTAACCCACCAAATGCACTGTCGACGCGTTTCGACGCTATGCAGCGTCTTTTTCAAGATTCACAGTGCATAATCACCCTGGAATACAGCATGTCTTGTCTGGTCAGGTAGAAAACCTGACCAGACAACCGAAACGCGTCGACACAGTGCATTTGGTGGGTTACAGATCAGCCTATCCATAGTGGGGAATTAATAGCTATTGGTATCCGGGTCCATTGCTATCAGCTGAACACCATCTTTGCCTTTCCCCATATGGTATGGCTTTTTTGTTTACCTTTCTCTGACGTCCTAGTGGATGCTGGGTACTCCGTAAGGACCATGGGGAATAGACGGGCTCCGCAGGAGACTGGGCACTCTAAAAGAAAGATTAGGTACTATCTGGTGTGCACTGGCTCCTCCCTATATGCCCCTCCTCCAGACCTCTGTTAGAATCTGTGCCCGGCTCGAGCTGGTTGCACACTAGGGGCTCTCCTGAGCTCTTAGTAAAGAAAGTATTTGTTAGGTTTTTTATTTTCAGTGAGATCTGCTGGCAACAGACTCACTGCTACGAGGGACTTAGGGGAGAGAAGCGAACCTACCTGCTTGCAGCTAGCTTGGGCTTCTAGGCTACTGGACACCATTAGCTCCAGAGGGATCGAACACAGGCCCAGCCTCGGTCGTCCGGTCCCGGAGCCGCGCCGCCGTCCCCCTTGCAGAGCCAGAAGACCGAAGATTCCGAGGAAAAAATCGGCGGCTGAAGACTCCGGTCTTCATTAAGGTAGCGCACAGCACTGCAGCTGTGCGCCATTGCTCCCCATGCACACCACATACTCCGGTCACTGATGGGTGCAGGGCGCTGGGGGGGAGCGCCCTGGGCTGCAATTAGATAACCTTAAAAATGGCAAAAAACACATATAATATATATAATATATATATATATATATATATATATATATATATATATATATATATAAAATATAGTCTAATAAACTATATATGTGTAAAAATCCCCTGCCATAATATTAATAAAAGAGCGGGAGAAGTCCGCCGTGAAAGGGGCGGGGCTATCTCCCTCAGCACACTGGCGCCATTTTCTCTTCACAGTTCCGCTGGAAGACAGCTCCCCAGGCTCTCTCCTGCAGTTTCCAGGCTCAAAGGGTAAAAAAAAGAGGGGGCGCACTAAATTTAGGCGCAAACTATACATGTTAAGCAGCTATAGGGAAAAATCACTTTCTGTAATAGTGTAAATCCCTAATTATATAGCGCTGTGGTGTGTGCTGGCATACTCTCTCTCTCTGTCTCCCCAAAAGACTTTGTGGGGTCCTGTCCTCAGTCAGAGCATTCCCTGTGTGTCTGCGGTGTGTCGGTACGGCTGTGTCAACATGTTTGATGAGGAGGCTTATGTGGAGGCGGAGCAGGTGCCGATAAATGTGATGTCACCCCCTGCGGGGTCGACACCAGAGTGGATGGATATGTGGAAGGTATTAACCGACAGTGTCAACTCCTTACATAAAAGGCTGGATGACGTAACAGCCGTGGGACAGCCGGCTTCTCAGCCCGTGCCTGCCCAGGCGTCTCAAAGACCATCAGGGGCTCACAAACGCCCGCTACCTCAGATGGCAGATACAGATGTCGACACGGAGTCTGACTCCAGTGTCGACGAGGATGAGACATATACACAATCCACAAGGGGCATCCGTTGCATGATTACGGCAATGAAAAATGTGTTACACATTTCTGACATTAACCCAGGTACCACTAAAAAGGGTATTATGTTTGGGGAGAAAAAGCAGCCAGTGTTTTTTCCCCCATCAGATGAGTTGAATGAAGTGTGTGAAGAAGCGTGGGGTTCCCCCGATAAGAAACTGGTAATTTCTAAAAAAATTACTGATGGCGTACCCTTTCCCGCCAGAGGATAGGTCACGTTGGGAGATATCTCCTAGGGTGGATAAGGTGCTCACACGCTTGTCAAAAAAGGTGGCACTGCCGTCTCAGGATACGGCCGCCTTGAAGGAGCCTGCTGATAGAAAGCAGGAGGCTATCCTGAAGTCTGTATATACACACTCAGGTACTATACTAAGACCTGCAATTGCTTCAGCATGGATGTGTAGTGCTGCTGCAGCGTGGTCTGATACCCTGTCAAATAATATTGATACCCTCGACAGGGATACCATTTTGCTAACCATAGAGCATATTAAAGACGTAGTCTTATATATGAGGGATGCACAGAGGGATATTTGCCGGCTGGCATCTAGAATTAATGCAATGTCCATTTCTGCCAGGAGGGTATTATGGACCCGGCAGTGGACAGGTGATGCTGATTCTAAAAGGCACATGGAGGTTTTGCCTTATAAGGGTGAGGAATTGTTTGGGGATGGTCTCTCGGACCTTGTATCCACAGCAACAGCTGGGAAATCGATATTTTTACCTCAGGCTCCCTCACAACCTAAGAAAGCACCGTACTATCAGGTACAGTCCTTTCGGCCTCAGAAAGGCAAGCAGATCAAAGGTGCTTCCTTTCTGCCCAGAGGCAGGGGGAGAGGGAAAAGCTGCACCAGACAGCCAGTTCCCAGGAACAAAAATCCTCCCCTGCTTCTACTGAGTTCACCGCATGACGCTGGGGCTCCACAGACAGGTACGGTGGGGGCGCGTCTCCGGAACTTCAGCGACCAGTGGGTTCGCTCACAGGTGGATCTCTGGGTTCTACAAGTGGTATCGCAGGGATACAAGCTGGAATTTGAGGCGTCTCCCCCTCGCCGTTACCTCAAATCAGACTTGCCAACTACTCCCCAGGACAGGGAGGTAGTACTGGCGGCAATTCACAAGCTGTACCTACAGCAGGTGATAATAGAAGTTCCTCTCCTTCAACAGGGACGGGGTTACTATTCCACAATGTTTGTGGTACCGAAACCAGACGGTTCGGTGAGACCCATTCTAAATTTTAAATCCTTGAACACTTATATAAGGAAGTTCGAGTTCAAAATGGAATCGCTCAGGGCGGTTATTGCAAGCCTGGAAGAGGGGGATTACATGGTATCACTGGACATCATGGATGCTTACCTACATGTCCCCATTTACCCACCTCACCAGGAGTACCTCAAGGTTGTGGTACAGAACTGCCATTACCAATTCCAGACGTTGCCGTTTGGTCTGTCCACGGCACCGAGGGTGTGTTCCAAGGTAATGGCCAAAATGATGATCTTCCTTCGAAAGAAGGGAGTTATAATTATCCCGTACTTGGACGATCTCCTTATAAAGGCGAGGTCCAAGGAGCAGTCGTTGATCGGAGTAGCACTGTCTCAGGAAGTGCTACAACAGCACGGCTGGATTCTGAATATCCCAAAGTCGCAGCTGGTTCCTACGACGCGTCTGCTGATATTGGGCATGTTTCTGGACACAGAACAGAAGAAGGTGTTTCTCCCGGAGGAGAAGGCCAAGGAGTTGTCATCTCGGGTCAGAGACCTCCTAAAAACCAAAACAGGTGTCGGTGCATCATTGCACGCGAGTCCTGGAAAAGGTGGTAGCTTCTTACGAAGCAATTCCCTTCGGCAGGTTCCATGCAAGGACCTTTCAGTGGGACCTGTTAGACAAGTGAGGATCGCATCTTCAGATGCATCTGCTGATCACCCTGTCCCCGGGACCAGGGTGTCTTTGCTGTGGTGGCTGCAGAGTGCTCATCTTCTCGAGGGCCGCAGATTTGGCATTCAGGACTGGGTCCTGGTGACCACGGATGCAAGCCTCCGAGGTTGGGGAGCAGTCATTCAGGGAAGAAATTTCCAAGGACAATGGTCGAGTCAGGAGACTTTCCTACATAAATATTCTGGACCTAAGGGCCAGTTACAATGCCCTAAGGCAAGCAGAACCCCTGCTTCAAAACCAGCCGGTGCTGATTCAGTCAGACAACACCACGGCTGTCGCCCATGTAAACCGACAAGGCGGCACAAGAAGCAGGATGGCGTTGGCAGAAGCCACAAGGATTCTCCGATGGGCGGAGTATCACGTGCTAACACTGTCAGCAGTGTTAATTCCGGGTGTGGACAACTAGGAAGCAGACTTCCTCAGCAGGCACGACCTCCAAACGGGAGAGTGGGGACTTCATCTAGAAGTTTTCACGCAGATTTTGAACCGTTGGGAACGGCCACAGGTGGACATGATGGCGTCCCGCCTCAACAAAAAGCTACAAAAGTATTGCGCCAGGTCAAGAGACCCTCAGGCGATAGCTGTGGACGCACTAGTGACACCATGGGTGTACCAGTAGGTGTATGTGTTCCCTCCTCTTCCTCTCATACTCAGGGTACTGAGGATAGTAAGTAAGAGAGGAGTAAGAACTATACTCGTAGTTCCGGATTGGCCAGGTAGAACTTGGTACCCAGAACTACAAGAAATGATCTCGGACGAGCCATGGCCTCTGTGTCTCAGACGGACCTGTTACTGCAGGGGCCCTGTCTGTTCCAAGACTTACCGCAGCTGCGTTTGAAGGCTTGGTGGTTGAACGCAGGATCCTAACGGAAAAGGGCGCTCCAGATGAAATGATTCCTACGCTGTTAAAGGCTAGGAAAGACGCTGCCTGAAGTTCAGACGTTGTTAAGGGAGTGCTGCATGTTCAGCCCCTTTTGTGCCTCCAGTGGTACCTTGGGATCTCAACATAGTGTTGGTTTTCCTAAAATCACATTGTTTGAGCCACTTCAGAACGTGGAGTTGAAGTATCTCACGTGGAAAGTGGTCATATATTTATATATATTTGGCCTTGGCTTCGGCTAGGCGTGTGTCAGAATCGGCGGCTTTGTCATGTGAAAGCCCTTATCTGATCTTCCATAGGGACAGGGCAGAATTGAGGATTCGTCCCCAATTTCTCCATAAGGTGGTATCAGCGTTTCATTTGAACCAACCTTTTGTAGTGCCTGCGGCTACTCGGGACTTGGAGGCCTCCAAGTTGCTGGATGTAGTCCAGGCCCTGAAAATTTATGTTTCCAGGACGGCTAGAGTCAGAAATACTGACTCGCTGTTATCCTGCATGCACCCAACAAACTGGGTGCTCCTGCTTCTAAGCAGACTATTGCTCGCTGGATCTGTAGCACGATTCAACTTGCACATTCTGCGGCTGGACTGCCGCATCCTAAATCAGTAAAAGCCCATTCCACGAGGAAGGGGGCTCTACTTGGGCGGCTGCCCAAGGGGTCTCGACATAACAACTTTGCCGAGCTGCTACCTGGTCGGGGTCAAACACGTTTGCAAAATTCTACAAGTTTGATACCCTGGCTGAGGAGGACCTTGAGTTTGCTCATGCGGTGCTGCAGAGTCATCCGCACTCTCCCGCCCGTTTGGGAGCTTTGGTATAATCCCCATGGTCCTTACGGAGTACCCAGCATCCACTAGGACGTCAGAGAAAATAAGAATTTACTCACCGGTAATTCTATTTCTCGTAGTCCGTAGTGGATGCTGGGAGCCCGTCCCAAGTGCGGACTCTCTGCAATACGTGTATATAGTTATTGCTTAACTAAAGGTTTTGTTATGAGCCATCTGTTCATGAGGCTCATTTGTTGTTCATACTGTTAACTAGGTATAGTTATCACAAGTTGTACGGTGTGATTGGTGTGGCTGGTATGAGTCTTACCCGGGATTCCAAATCCTTTCCTTGTAGTGTCAGCTCTTCCGGGCACAGTTTCCCTAACTGAGGTCTGGAGGAGGGGCATAGAGGGAGGAGCCAGTGCACACCAGATAGTACCTAATCTTTCTTTTAGAGTGCCCAGTCTCCTGTGGAGCCCGTCTATTCCCCATGGTCCTTACGGAGTACCCAGCATCCACTACGGACTACGAGAAATAGAATTACCGGTGAGTAAATTCTTATTTTTTTATTCAACTCTGAAAATAAAAAGAGTATTCTTGTCCTAATTGGATTGTATCTCTGGCTCTGATTTGTTACGAGGGCTATCGGGGTTCACCTGCTTATGTGAGGAGAGTTTAAAGGATCGCAAAAGAAACCTTTATGAGTCTTAAACACGCCCTACAGAAGTAAGCATACATGTAAGAGTTCATCACCATAATTCCTGTATACCACGTTGGGTGCCTTTGGAAAGGAGGTGGATGTATGAACTTTCTATCTGGGACTATACCAACACCTCCATTCTCCGTATCACACAGCGGTGAAAGACTCCTCTTCATTGTAGTATTACACTATGTTGTGTTTTTCATTTTTCTTTTCATATTGATTGGATTACACCTGTCCATTGGGACAAAGCCGGATTTCTGGGACATTGAGCACAAAGTGAAATTTTTCCAACCGTCCAATTCTGCTGCTATAGAGCAAATTACAGAAGAAAAATTGAGACCGTAAAGGAGAAAAGGATTATGTGAGATTCTAACCCCAAGGTAAGTGAAGTGTTGGTGTGCCCACATTATTGGAATAGTAGGTTGAAAAGAAACACGAGAAGAGGGGTTTCCAAGACGAAGCGCCACTGATTTAGACGTGTTGACTTCGAAGCCAGACACCCGTCCAAAATCAGCCAAAAGAGAGAATATTTTATCAAGAGATTCAGAGGGGTCGCTAACAAACAACAAGATGTCATCTGCAAAAGTGGTCAGTTTTATTTCCCTTTGACCAATCTGAATTCCCTGAAAATAATCTCCACATTGTAAAAGTCTGAGCAATGGGTCTATAGCTAAATTGAATAAAATGGGGGAAAGGGGACAGCCCTGTCTAGTACCCCTGAACATCACAATAGGGCTGCTACAACATCCATTTATCAGCAAAGAGGTGGATGGGGTTGGTGTAGATGTATTTTATAAAATTAATAAAAACCCGATCAAATTGTCATTGCGTGAAGAAATCTAAACAAATGTGGCCATAAGACAGTATAGAACGCCTTGGTCGTATCCAGAATTAAAAGAATATTTTGGGTACAAGATTCTCCATAAGATTTCACTACAGCTGCTATTGTTGTTCGAATCCCTTTAACTAAATGTTTGTGACAAACAAATCCCAGCTGGTGGTCAGTTAGAATCTGTGGAAGCAGCAGCTGAAGTCTGTCCGCCACAGTTTCTGTCAGTAATTTAATGTCTGTATTAAGTAACGTGATTGGTCTATATGAGTCAATTTGTTGGGGGTCTCGTTGTGGTTTGAGGATCAACACTATATGAGCATTGTTAAAATGAGTAAAGATTTTGTTGTTGTGTAAAATTTAATTGAACAATTCCCCCAAAGCAGGTGCTATGTGCCCCTGTAGTATTTTGTAATATTCGTTGGACAACCCATCTGTGCCTGGCGATTTAACTTCAGATTCGAAATAGCATTTGTTACTTCTTCAATTGTGATATCCTGTTGAAAAATTTCATTTTGGGAACTGGACAATTTGGGGAGATTTGCTTCAGACAGAATACGATCATGTAGTGCCTGATCAAATGGGCGTGCATCATATAAATTAGAAAAAATATGCTTCAAAATGTTCAAGGATATGTGAGGTTGCCATGTCAATTGATGGGGAATTCGGGTCCTTAATGGCAGTGATCAATCTCTTTGGGGCGTTTAATTTTGACATGGTAGCTAGCAATCGACCAGTTTTATTGCCCCACCGGAAATATTTCGATTTTGAAAAAGTCAGATCACGCTTTGCCTGAGATAGTAGGAAATCATCCAATAGTTGTCTTGCATGGGTGTAAGCTAACCGGGTATCTGGGGAGGGGGAGTCAATGTAAGTACGTAAAGCAACCGTCAATGAGGCATGAAGAGCTTGATATTGCGCAGAGGCTTTTTTTTCCATTTGGAAACATATTCCATTATGCATCCTCTCATAGTAGCCTTAGAGGCTCCCCAGAATATAGTCGGGTTCTCCCAATAGTCAATGTTATCATCAGTAAAAGTCATCCAACTATTCGTAAGGAAAAGACGAAATTCCTCCGAATTATACAAATAAGCCGGGAATCTCCATGGCTTAAAATTCCCAGCTGATGTAGGTCTGGTGAGTTGAAGTGTAAGTGGGGCATGGTCAGAAACCAGAATACTATGGATGTCTACTTTTAAAACATGTGACACCAAGGGATCACATATGAGAAAAGAGTCTATTCTAGACCAGGAGCCATGTACTGCTGAAAAAAAGGGGAAGGAATGGTCAGTTGGGTTAAAGAGCCTCCAAATGTCACTAAGTTGTAGTGTCGTCTTAAGGAAATGTCTTTGTGTACAAGAAGCCGATTAAGGATTTTGTGGAGCAGGCTGTTTATCAATCGTTGGGTCATCGACTGAATTAAAATCTCCCGCAAGTATTAGGAGACCATTCTGTCGCTGCGCCAAGGTTTGAGTTAAAGATTGTAAGAATTCTGAGGTGGACACATTAGGTGCATAGATATTAACTAGGGTGTAATTTGTTCCCCATATAGTTACATCCAGAATTATAAATCGCCCTTCCAAGTCAAGTATGAAATTAGTGATAGAGTATTGAACATCTTTCTGAAACAAGATTGACACACCCCTAGTTTTTCTATGAAATTTAGATGAGACACATTCACCTAACCAATATCGAATCACCTCCCGCCGCCCAATGTGTCGCCTGCAGAAATATGACGTCTGGATGAAATTTGCACAAATGGTTTACCACTCTCTTTCTCTTGACGGGAGAATTGAGGCCTCCCACGTTCCAGGAAATCAGCTTCAGAGGAGCAGTGGGAGCCGAAGGAGGAATGGGTTGAGAATTAGAATGCATTATCCAACACCCAATTTGGGAAACCATCTTGCCAAATGGTATGTACACTTTGGAAAAACTCCTCCGTCCCAGCCATCGGAGGGGGTCAAATACCTAGGGGGACAGGGGTAGGGCACAGGCACCGGCAGTACCGACATCACAAACGAACAATACTTCAATCCACATTTTCTAAATTTTCCATAACCAAACATCGTAAGGGTAGTCAATACACTTAGAATATTGATACCCATGAACATATACCAAAGAAACATAGGAAGAAATAGAAGAAAAAACAAAAACAAAACAACACATTATCTTGAGTAGCCTTATAGCATCTATTGACATTACATCTCAATGTTTATGGTTAAGTGAAAACATCTAGATTTAGTGATCAGA
The DNA here is from genome assembly GCF_028390025.1 of Pseudophryne corroboree. Classification (NCBI taxonomy): domain Eukaryota; kingdom Metazoa; phylum Chordata; class Amphibia; order Anura; family Myobatrachidae; genus Pseudophryne; species Pseudophryne corroboree. Next base: position 647,037,136 of record NC_086445.1, read on the forward strand.
GGGTCCCACTGTGTTAAGTGCCCTATCATAGTGTGTTTTTGCCAATACCGGATCAGAGAAAAAAATATCACGGCCATTCTCCTGCACCCGCAGTTTAGCCGGATATAGTAGTTGGAACCGTGTACCACTATCGTGGAGTAATTTGCACACCTCCACAAATTCCTTCCTTTTTTGGGAAACAGAGGCCGAAAAATCCTGGAAAATTCAAATTTTTGACCCATCTACCTCCAACCGTGGGATCTTGCGATAAGCTCCCACTACCGCCTCCTTCATGCGGTAGTCCAGATACTTCGCTATAACCGTCCATGCTCTAACAGCAGAATCAGGCCTTTCTGGACCCAATCTGTGTGTCGGTTCAATATGTTATAGAAAGGGGGAATCTTGGGCCCTCAATTCTCTAGGAAGGGCAATTGTGAGGAACTCAAGGAGTTTAGGACCCCTAACCGTTTCAGGAATGCCAATGAAACGGAGATTGTTTCGTCTGTGGGCGATTCTCCAAATTATCGACCTTAGCCTGGAGATTTTGAATGGAGGAGGTCTGGGTATCAACTAGTCGTTGTAGTGAATCAGTACGATCCTCTGAATCACTGGTCCGTTGCTCCAGAGAAGCAATACGGGTAGTATTGGTATCTATTTTAGTTAAAGCTGCATCAAATGCAGTTTGTAAGGTTTCCAGCTTTTTATCAATTAATGGCATAATGATTTTTTAAATTTCCTGGGCCGTCTCCGCGGCCGATGGAGTTTTTGGGGCATTAGCGGGAGAGGAGGGGGCGCTTAGAGAATCTTCCTCTTCTGAGTTACATACCGGAGAAGAGGGAGCAGTAGCTCGCCCCTGGCTGTTTTTAGAATTCCCCGCTCTCGTGCTTGTAGAGGAATTTTGGGATTTTTTGGGAATTTGTTCTGTTATAATATTTATCCATTATTCCTTTCCTCCTTCACTACTATCAATTTGAGCTAAATGAATGTCAGCTGTTGCAGTAAAGGCTTGCAGGTCTGGAAAAGGCTACTCAAAATGTTAACTTAGACTTACATTCAGTACAGCAATACCACAAAGCACAAGAAACAGTTGTCAAATCCAATTTACAGTAGGATCGCTAATTATGCATCCAACAGCGTGAAAGATACACGGACCAGGAAATATCCCATAATAGAGAAAGCTGTGAAACTATATGACCAGTGCGGTAGTATTTATCTTAAACCAACCAAGAAGTATACACAAATACTTGACTGAGCACGTTTTATATATATATATATATATATATATATATAATAGTTACTTAGAATTCAAATATAAAATAATTTAGAACTCTGGAATATACGGTCAATTATAAAACTGAAAGCCACTAAATGACCCTGTTCTGGCAGTCATAAGAGTTGGCCAGTATAGCAGCTGAATACTTGTAAATATGTGAAAGATAACGGAGTATAGAATTTCAATAACAGGTAAAACCACTAGAGGGCACCAATGGTTAAGGAACGACCATGAAATTGTTTAAAGAAACTCTCTGGACTGAGCATCCCATATATGCAACATGTGTTACTGAAAAGTACAGTTACCACAACTGATGTTACCTATAGCAAAACACAGGGTAGTCTAATTAAGGCACTGCTATTTATGAACTAAGCCCAAAATAATATATATATATATATATATATATATATATATATAATAAAAAATTGAGGGGAGTGGCTTGTGCCTGACTGAGAAAGACGTGTCCCAGGGGAGCTCCTGCCCGATTGTGCCCTTTTACCCCCTTTCCTTCTGATTTACCCATACCTATCCCTCCCCTATAGCTCCCTATAGCGGCCCTTGCTGCTTTGTTTATATTGGGGGTGAGCTGCGGAACCGGAGCACAGGCCTGTCCTGTGCTTGCAGGTTGCGGCCTTCCCCCCGTGGTGAAGCCGGGACCTAAATTTGTCAAAAGCCCCCGCCCGAGTTCGGACGATTGCCGGGCGCCCCACACTGCTAACCGGCCTGCCCCACTGCACGGTTCCTACCTGGGGGACTCGGCCGAGGAATCAAGGAGGTGAGAAGAGCCCCTGAAGCTGCGGGGCCGAGGCCGGAGCTGAGCCGAGCGGCGGAGGTCCGGGGGCGGCGGCCATCTTGGATGTGGCAGTGAGCGGAGTGCGGGCGCTGTGCTGATATGAGCGGCCCGCTTGTCACATCCACCCGCCGGGGGGGACGGGACTCTCTGAAGGCGCTGGGGTGGATAGCAGACCCCTGGCCTTGTAGGTGGATGCCTGTGGGAGAACACATTAAACCCTGCTGACGGCGGCCATCTTAGAGGTGGCAGGGCAGGCTTCTGTGCACTGAGCTGCTTCTGCTGTGCTTCTGGGGAACAATCTTATTATCCCAGCAGAGAATTAAATCCAATCCTCACTTCAACTCAGTTCACTGCCTGCAGGCTGGACACTGAATGCTCCTACCCCATTCTTTTCATTTTTGTGTACATATAGTGCATCCCGCTGGATCTAATTCTCAGAGCCCCCTGCTTTTATTTCTTATACTACATTTTCCCTACTCTCAGTACGGTGTGTTGTGTTTCAGGACGCTCTCCTGTGGACCTCTTTCACTGTTTTAACAGGTTAATGGGACCTAGATCCTTCAAATGATGTGAACACACCACTGCCTGACTTCCCCCCTACCCAATTCAACTGATGAGCACGTAAAATTCCGGTGGACCTTTCTTGTAATCACTCCCTAAACGGGCACTTCTATCTCACCAGATATTATGAGCAGAGCGAACACCCGAGCAAAAAAACAGGAGCTTCACAAGATATTTCGCAACACTTTTCGTGCCGGGAAAAACCAGCTGAGGTTTAATCCCCGTCCTCACAGCTGTCCACCCCCACCATGGATCCGACAGATTCACCCTCAACCAAGGCGGATATACAATCCCTTCAGAATATGATACTGGACCTTAAGAGCTCTTTCACCACCGCTCTCCAGTCAGCGATTGGTGAATTGAAATCTGACCTGTCGGCTCTGGATTCCCGCACCACCGCGCTGGAATTAAAGGTGGAACAACAACAGGATTTCCACAAACAAGTGGGTGAGGACATGAGCTACCTATCTGGTGAATTGGAATTCCTTAAGGACAAAGTTGAGGACAGTGAAAATCGCGAGAGGCGGAATAATTTACGCATTCGTAATGTCCCTGAATCTGTATCGGCATCCGAACTGGAACCATACCTTAAACGTCTGTTTCTCTACTTGGTCCCGTCACTCTCGGATTCTGCCATCTCGATAGAGAGAGCTCATCGCGCCCTGAGGCCTAAACCTAAGGACTCAGATCCTCCCCGTGATGTTATCCTCTGGATTTTGTCTTTCAAGATTAAGAACAGTATTACAATGGCATGCAGAAATTCGACTTCAATTCTGTTCGAAGATTCTCGGATTCAGATCTACCAAGATCTGTCGCCAGTGACCATTGCTAAACGGCGCGATCTATGCTCTGTTACCTCTACACTGCGCAACAATGGTTACAAATATCGCTGGGGTTTTCCTTTTCATCTCATTGTGGAGATTTATGGCAAAGTTCATGTAATTCGCTCTCCTGAAGACGGAGACAGGCTGCTTCGAAAACTTCAACTATCCCCCGCTGCTTCTTCTCAGATGTGAAGCTCCTCATGTTTAAAAGTTTTATTAACGTTTAGTTCAACTAATTGTGTTCTCTTGCTCAATTGTTATGTTGACTTCATTTTTGGCACTGTTTCATGTACAGACATCCATCTACTTCATTTTCAAAATGTTCTTATTGACCAGACCTGTATACTTTTTGTATTGCTGTGTTTTTATCTCGCTGTCCTGTTCGGTGGCTCGGAGGCACTGCCCTATGGATAAGGTACTGGATTAGATCCTTGCCCCGTTGCCCTGGGCCTGTCTCTGGCTACCGATCTGCTCTGCGACTTCGCCATTTGATCTATTATTGTTACTATTTCAATACTGTCTGCTAGCTGGTCATCTTTTATCTAGTATTCTATATTTTGGACTGTCCTGCCCCTGATATGTATCTTAATTTGATGCATGACGGTCCATTCCTTTAGTTACGATTAGTTTTGGGTAGGGGATGTCAGTGCCTTGGCTAGACACTTCTTCCCCCGATATTTAGGGATTAGAGGTATAACCAAGATTAGTGGGTTAATACCCTCATTTGTTACATTGCATTTGTATCCCGCCAGCGAGCTCTCTCTTTTTATTTTTTAGAGCTCAATCTTGTCAGTCAAGTATCCTGTCTATTGGATACTACGTCTGGTCTTTTTTTTTTCTTTTTTTTTTTCTCTTTGTTTTTTCTCACTCTCCCTCTCTTCTAGACTCTTGTTACAGTTTGCGTGTAGGCTGACTTTTCTGCACCCACAGATAGATATATTCATTTATCTTATATTGTTGTTTGTGTATTGATTTGTACATTTCTATTTTTCTCTTTTTTTTTTTTTTCACTCTCATTCATTTTAGCAGAGTCCGGGGCTCTATCGGTTTCCAGCGGCACACTCCTTCTTGCTTCTTCAATTATGCCGCTAACGTGCCTGTCTATCAATGTTAAGGGGCTGAACACCCCCCAGAAACACTCTCACCTCCACAGGTCTCTTAAAACTTTGAAAGGTGACGTGATTTTTTTACAGGAGACACATCTGAAATCGGCCTCCCATCCCTCACTGACATCTAAACAATTTCCCATGGCCTGGTACTCCAATAATACTACAAAGAGAAATGGGGTAGCTATCCTAGTCAGAAGATCCGTTCCTTTCCAGTTCCTAGACTGTAAATGCGACACTGAAGGTCGTTATATACTGGTGAGGGGGAAACTTGGACACGAGGAGGTTACACTGGCTAATTTGTACTCTCCAAACACGGCCCAATCTAAATTTTTCCGCAAATTCTTCCACGACCTTTACTCATATAGACGAGGTAAAACACTTGTCGGCGGAGATTTCAATATGGCTCTCACGTACATGGATAAATCTGGCCCCTTGCGTAGCGATCGAACCCCAAACTCTTCTGTACTACACAGAGGTATGGCCGAGGCTGGTTTGTTCGATGTCTGGCGTTTCCTTAATCCGACCACCAGGGACTACACTTTTTATTCCAATCCGCATGATGTGTACTCTCGCATTGACATGTTTTTGTGCTGTGCACTCCTCTCCCAGACGGCTCGCGCTTCCTCGATAGTCCCACTTACTTGGACTGATCACGCGGCCTTGGCTGCGACATTTGACATATTTGATATCCCTGACGGTAGACCGACATGGAGACTTAACGAAACCCTATTGAAGATTCCTCAGTTTCAGGACTTAATTAAAGCCAAGCTTCAGGAATATTTTGATATTAACATAGAGGACGACTGCAGTACAGCCACTATATGGGAAGCCCATAAGGCGGTTATTAGAGGTTCCATTATTCAATTTGCGTCCCGCCGTAAGAGAGATCAGAATACTCAAATTGCTTTATTAACAGACACCATTGCAAAACTAGACCGGGAACACAAACGCACACACTCTAAGAGACTATTAGCCGAACTTTCTAAGGCCCGCGCTGATTTACAATCTATTTTGGCGGAGAATATTGAGCGCTCTCTTCGATGGGCTAATCAATCGTTTTACGATAAAGGCAACAAGGCTCATACTTTGTTGGCTAATCGCTTACGCGCTAAGAAGGCCAATCAATGCATCCACACTGTTAGGGAACCCTCAGGCTGCGTTACCTATGACCCTAAGAAAATTAATGGTGTCTTTTTCGACTGTTATAGAGCACTCTACAATCTTGACCCCCCGACCGACCCCCTGGCACATGCCGATCAGGTACAACAATATCTAGATTTGTGTGCTCTTCCTCGTCTCGATGCCGCAGCTAACTCTGCTCTCAATGCGGATATTTCTGCTGAAGAAATTGAAGCAGCACTAAAAACCCAGAAGCCTTCTAAGGCTCCTGGCCCGGACGGCTACCCGATGGCGTATTACAAAACTTTCGCCCCTCAGCTCATTCCTCACTTGGTCTTTTTGTTTAATAAAATAATGCAGGGCGCCCCTTTTCACACTGATTCCACGTCTTCTCGCATTATAGTTATTCCGAAACCTAGAAAGGACCCCTCATATTGTTCAAATTATAGACCCATCTCTTTAATAAATACTGATCTCAAGCTTTTTGCCAAGGTACTGGCATCTCTCCTGAATACTGTGTTGTCTTCATTGATAGACCCTGATCAAGTGGGATTTATCCCCGGCCGCCAGGGCTCAGACAACACCAGACGTATTGTTAACTTAATTCATCATATAAACTCAACGAAGACACCAGCGATTGCTCTGGCACTTGACGCCGAAAAGGCGTTTGATCGCATCACATGGCCCTTTTTGTTTTCTACATTGTCCACATTTGGCCTTCATGGTCATTTCATCACTGCAGTAGCGGCCCTCTATTCTAACCCTTCATCTACGGTCCTGACTAATGGATTAAGCTCGCCCCGGTTTAGCTTAAAGAATGGTACTCGTCAGGGTTGCCCTCTCTCACCCCTACTTTTCGCCTTATGTATTGAACCTCTTGCAGCCCGTATTAGACTCAACACTGATATTGGGGGTATTACTGTAGGACAGAGCTCATACAAAATATCTCTGTTTGCGGATGACGTGCTCGTGACTCTTTCTAACCCTTTGATTTCTCTTCCTAACCTACAGAAAGAGCTGCTTTTGTACGGTTCCCTCTCTGGTTATAAAGTAAACCATACCAAATCTGAGGCCCTCGCGTTTAATGTCTCATCTCATACTAATTTGACTTTGACCTCTTCTTTCCCTTTTCTCTGGAGGCCCTCGGCTATTAAATACCTTGGCATATTTATCACTAAATCCTATACTAGCCTCTATCAGGCTAATTATGTTCCTATAATTAAAATGCTCACACAAGACCTAGATAAATGGGATCGGTTATATATCTCGTGGATTGGACGGATTAACGCCCTAAAAATTAATTTCCTTCCCCGTATCCTTTATCTGTTCCAAACCGTTCCGACAATGGTGTCCCGAGTGAATTTGGCCTCCCTGCAAACACTGTGCCACAAATTCATCTGGGCTCATCGTAAATCTCGATTACGACGAACCATATTGACCAAGAGTACAACCTCAGGCGGTTTGGGATATCCTAATCTTCAGGCTTATTTTAATGCCTGTCAATTTAACCACGTAGTGTCCTGGCATTCCCCACAAGGGATCAGAAAATGGGTCGATATCGAGAACTCGATACTTCAGGGTATTCCCCTGGACTCGCTTCTGTGGCTCCCCAGGTCCTGCAGACCAGCCTCGGCCTATTCAGTCCCCACAATTAAATTCACCTTCGGATTGTGGGACAAACTCCGCACCACTTATAAATTTTCTTCATACCCCTCACCTCTGTCACCTATCTGGGGTCACCCCGCCTTCCCCCCAGACAGTGAACGAACCATAGCGGCTCCGTGGCAATCTCGGGGGGTCACGAGATTTATCCATGTTAAAGGTCATTCTGCACCGACCTCTTTTGGTGATTTTCAAGAACGCCTCGGTATTCCATCCTCGTGTCATTACCATTATATTCAAATTCTTAGCTTTCTTAGATCACAACTTAAAACTACTCCTTTGAGACCACCCACTTCCTTTGAACATATGTGTTTACTATCAATTGGTAAAAAAGGGAACATCTCAACAATATATAACTCTATTCTGGCTCCAGACCCTCCGCCTCGTGAACCCCATGAATTAGCCTGGGAATCAGATCTCTCCCACCCGTTGGAAGACGATCAATGGGAAGAAATTAGATTGCGCACTGCTAAAGCCGCTATTAATGTGGCACTTAGGGAGACCTGTTATAAAGTTTATACCAGATGGTATTTAGTCCCCTCCAGACTTCATTCCATCTTCCCTGCGACCTCAAACTTATGTTGGAGACCGTGTGGTGAGGAGGGCACTTTTTTCCACATTTGGTGGACCTGCCCCTCTATTCGCCCCTTCTGGAACACAGTTGGAGCGCTCATCGCTCAAACCTGCGGATATGACATAGATCTCTCTCCCGAAATTGCTTTACTTCATGCCCCCATACCGTCACTGCCTAAAATACATGATAAGCTTGTTATGCAATTCTGCATGGCGGCTAAATCTCTGATTGCTAAATGCTGGAAGGATCACAAACCACCCTCCAAGGCATTACTGATGAATAAGATTAATTATATAGCCAATATGGAATATATCACTAGCCTGCGGAACAACACTGTGGCCCAATTCCACAACATTTGGTCCCCGTGGTACCTTGCGCGTTCCTTATTAATCCCCGGACTCTGCTGATACCCCTGCTGTTTCATCTTCTTTTATCTTTGTTTGGACTTACAGCTGACCTCCCGATTTTATGATGTAATTCTACGACATTATGCAGACAATTCTTCTCTCTGTATATCCAACATCTTTACCTGTACCTGTACCTGTACGACGTTGTTTTGGTTACTGTTCACTCTCAATAAAAACCCTAACTTTAAAATAAATAAATAAATTGTTAAAATAGTGAAATATAGAGTAAGCAAGCCACGTCCTGTAAATTACATAAAGAACCTGAAGCTATTAATGTTAATAATATCCAGGGCCACTAGGTGGCACCGTCGTATCAACTGTGCCAGAGTACAATGCCTATGGTTAAAGATAGAAATCTGGAATGTTCCCTCTGTTGTATAATTGAAAACCACCAGGTGGCATTGGCTTGGTAGTTATGAATGCTGCACACTCAATACAGGTCCCACTATAACATTGAAATAACAAATAATAGAAAAAAAACACACAAACCCCCCCCCCAAAAAAAAAAACCCAAACAAATATATATATATATATATATATATATATATATACCACTTCTTCGGCAGCACTCCCAATCTCAGCACATAATGGTACGGTGCCCTCCTACACCCGTATGGCAGCGGGTCACGTATAGCATATAGTCGGCGGCACTCCGGTAGTACAAAAGCACATAGGCAGGTTGAATGAAAACAACGTTTCAAAGCTTTAATTACTTCGTCCTCAGGTTATAACAGATACAACAAACACATACTTTATATCCCCTTCCCATGTGCGGTGAGCTCCGGCGTGGACCCGGCGTTCAGACGCCCACAGATGACGTCATCCTGCCGTCCCTCCCACCGAAGACATCACCCTGTAATCAATGTCACAAATATAAACATCATAAAAATACCAATAAGAAGTGCACCAAAAGCATGCAGATTAAAAACAATTGTAGATCAGGCACAGATACAGTAAATGCAAATATCAACAAGAAATCAACACATTGACAAATCCAAATGAGGTATGTATCACGGATCTAAAATCCACAAACCAGCAAGCAAACACAGAAAATACTCTCAATATGCTATAAAAAGCAGTGCAGCCCCAATGTCTCATTGAGACCCCTTGGTGCCAACGTTTGTAATTCATGGATCCATTTTGACTCCTTTTGCAACAGTTTTAAAGATCTATTGCCCCCTCTCACTTTAGATGGTACGTGGTCTATGATAATGTATTTTAAACAAGCAACACTATGTTTAGCAACTGCAAAGTGCCGTGCCACCGGCTGGTCACTAGTCCCACTCAGGATAGCTTTCCTGATAGCCAATTTGTGATTGGCCATCCGTTCCCTCAGTGTGCAGTCGGTTTTACCAACATAGTGCAAGCCACAGGGGCAACTGATTTAATTTAGCATATTGAGAGTATTTTATGTGTTTGCTTGCTGGTTTGTGGATTTTAGATCCGTGATACATACCTCATTTGGATTTGTCAATGTGTTGATTTCTTGTTGATATTTGCATTTACTGTATCTGTGCCTGATCTACAATTGTTTTTAATCTGCATGCTTTTGGTGCACTTCTTATTGGTATTTTTATGATGTTTATATTTGTGACATTGATTACAGGGTGATGTCTTCGGTGGGAGGGACGGCAGGATGACGTCATCTGTGGGCGTCTGAACGCCGGGTCCACGCCGGAGCTCACCGCACATGGGAAGGGGATATAAGGTATGTGTTTGTTGTATCTGTTATAACCTGAGGACGAAGTAATTAAAGCTTCGAAACGTTGTTTTCATTCAACCTGCCTATGTGCTTTTGTACTACCGGAGTGCCGCCGACTGTATGCTATATATATATATATATATATAAAAGCACAATATTAAGGACGTGACAGTGAGGAAGTTGTTGGTACACAGGGCACAGGATACACTAAAATACCTTTAGTTTGCAACACCCTTTAAAAATATGCCTGAGATAGGATATGAACGTAGACAAGTGTAACCCTAAACACAAGCGCACAAACGTCAGCAGTCAGGGCCACCTCTTGATAGGGAAAGTTCTGGAAGTGGATCCAATCTATGACAGTCACCAAAAGTTTATGTGTCCATGTGTCCATGGGCTAACAAGAAACCCAGTTGAAGCCAAGGCAATCAGGCACAGGTTTAGGTCAGAGAAACAAAAATCTATTTCATCAGCACATGAGAGATCGGATAAGGTAGTAAGAAGGAAAGGTGTGATGTGTGGTAGGAAAAAAGGTATAGGGTGGGATACGAAAAACACAATAGGTAGGGAGGTTTAAAGAAATGGGAAGACTGAAAAGGGGATGTTAGTCAAAAGGGTAGTAGGGGTACACAGACAATGTTAGTACTCTTTTAGAGAGGAGAAAACAGCCAGGTGACCAGGACTCCACTCGATTCCAGCAGCCAGACGTCAGTTCTGCGTTGGTCAGCAGCAGGATGGTGGATTTGCTCAGACTGGGGTTAGGATGGATGCCAACAATTCTCTCCACCACCTCTGTACAGCACAAGGATCCCCACTGATGCCGGTCGCTGATCACTAGGAGGCCTCCCAGGTGACTCCACCGGACGTCTCCACTACTCGGCCGCGCTCAGCCCCCCCGAGGTCCCCAGAGCAGAGTTCCCCAGACGGACCCGGTGGCCACTCTCTCCCGGGAGAAAGAGCAGCAGATAGTCAGGCTCTCCCGGGCTCAATTGAGAAGCTGCGCCCCGCGCCTATTCGAGCAGCTTCAGTCCCGTGTGTGCCGGCAACAATTCCCGCACGACATTGCTCCTGCAGCCCGAAGCACGCTGGCACTGTCTGCCACAGTCCTACCACCGCAGCCTCACGGGAGCAGGAAGGAGCCAGCAGGGCATAACTTTGTTTAGGCTCGCAGGAGGGTGGGAGGAGAGGCTCGAGGAGCAGCAGTTAGTCGCCCAGGGATACCTTCCCGCCGGGCAGCGGCGTCTTAGAAAGGCCTGAAACTTTGCAGGTCAGACTCCGGTGATCGTGTGGCTCCAATCTCCCTGATACTCAGCTTTTCGGGTCCAGCAGGACCTCCTGTATGCACAGCTGGTAAAAAGTTTGTCCTCGTGTGGTATAAAAGCAGAGATGGTGACAGATTTTGTTGAGGGGAGACGGAGCCTAGTTAAAATGCGGCCATCATGATGCACCGCCCACCGGAAGTCCCTGGGGTCTGAACATTGGACGGAAGATCAGATACTTCCTCTAGGGCTGGCGAGACGGAACCCCCTCCTGGGGCTGGACACTCGGAGCCCCCTCCTGGGGCTGGACACTCGGAGCCCCCTCCTGGGGCTTGACACTCCTAGGGCTGAAGAAACAGGGTTTACCCCAGAATAGAGGGATTTACAAAGCCTCAATTGGTTCCCAAGTCTTAACTTGGGGCGTTGGGTCAAGGGACCTCAGTTGTAGGCTGGACTCTCCTTTTGGGAACCTTTGGCACCTTCTTTGGAAGTTAGGGCGTTTGAAATGACCGTTAGAGTGGACTTATCGGCCTGGACCTTAATTAGTTTAGAGTTGTCACTTTTTCCTGACCTGCGGAGGGAGCAGTCCTTTATGAAGTGACTAGCATTTCCGTAGTATATGCAAAGCAGGAGCTCCTTTCGTCGCTGGCGCTCAGCCTCAGAAAGTTTGGGGCGCCGAAAACTCTGGAATCTCCTTTCCATCACCTCAGGAGGAGTTACCCCACAATTAGGGGAAACAGAGTCGGCAGCCTCTTCTGCTTCATTACGTACGGAAGCGACTCTCACGGTGTCCGAAGAACTTCCAATCGTTTCTGAAAGTAAACTATTTAATTCAGAACATGGTTTAGACAATTGCTGTAAAAGAGACTGGGACATCCTCAGTTGTTCAGGATTCCCACTGCTGGCAAACAGAGGAGATAATGAACAGGCTTCTTGAGAGGGGACCTTTACTCTTTGTCCACAAGACTGACAAAGATTGGATTTGAAAGAAAAAAAAAAATTGCATGCAGGAATCTGTTGCTGCAGAGCATCTACACAAATTGTGAGCCCTAGGAAGGCTTGTGACAAAATATTAAGCATATCTTCACAGACTTTCACTTTGCTGTGCAAAATCTGACCAGATTCTCTTCCTGGATTCTGGATTGAAGTGAAAGACTGGACCGGATTGAACATGACTGGACTTGAATTTGCCTGGACCAGAGTGGATTTGCCTGTACCAGAGTGGGTTTGCCTGGCTTGCCTGGACTGGAGTGGATTTGCCTGGACTGGAGTGGATTTGACTGGACTGGAGTGGATTTGCCTGGACCGGAGTGGATTTGCCTGGACTGGAGCAGGACCCCTCTTGCTATTCTCCAGTAAATGGCCAGTGACAATGTTATGGTGTTTGGAAGCACCTGTATTCTGTAAGCAGACACCAGGTGGTTGGCGTGACCCAGAGCAAAGGCGTGGAGTCTAACACACCGAGGGATGTTCACCAGGGAACCCCGCAAGGGGATTTGGGCTTCGCTGCCCCTGATGTGCAGTTTGCGGCCCTCTGCCTGGGTCACCTGGTATCTGCACAGGAGTCCACAAGGTATAAACAGGATAATTTACCTGGAGAAATGCAGCTGGTAAGGCAGGGGTTAATTGCAGAGTGACTGACACAGCAAGGCTAATGGCAGAGGTTTGATGAGAGCTGAACTGGGACACAGAGGGAAACTTAAACTTGCAGGCTGAAAGTTCTGGATAGCAGAGCTGGAATTTGGCAGGATTCACAGGAGTTTGTTTGGAGTCTGGATACAGAATTGCAGGTACTGAATGGATATGAACATGCAGAAAGGTCTGTGTGATTAGACTGCTATTTGCAAAACTGGACAGGTGCAGGATTACTGAGGCAAGGTGCAAGACTTGCTGGAATAGTGCACAGATATCTTGAAGCAGGGATTCCAAGGCAGAAGGACACACTGGATATATAATTGTAGTAGAAACAGGTCCAAGATGAACTGGTTGCAGGGCTGGCAGGAATACTGGGACCAGGTTACCAGGACACAGGATAATGGGAACTTGCACAGCGTGCAATGGCCATGTGCTGAGCACACAGGAACAGGCTCTAAGGAGTCCAGACTAGATCCTGACACTCTCTTATACTGAACTCTTATCACTGGCACAGTGGTATGTGGATACTCCCTAGTTAAAGGGAGACAGACCAATCACATGATAGTAAGGCTGAAGTTGCAGGTAATGAGGTCCAGGTGATCAGTTGCTAGGAAATGAGAACAACAGAAGGGAGCAGCCGGATCCAGGTGCTAATCAATGCAGAAAGCAGAACTGACAGATTTGCAGCCGCTGCACACATAACAATAAGAACTTATATCCGGTGTCCGGTAAAGGGCAAGCTGGGTAATAAAGGGAGACACTCCCAATCAGATCAGCCACAGAAACAAGCCTCCTGATGAGATACAATGTAGCTGGACAGCTAGACACACACAGGCAAACTACTAATTATACAGCAGCTGACTCTGAACACAGGGAAACTCTTTAAAGAAGCCTTATTGTCTGACAGGTGAGACTGCACAGGCCACACATACAGGAGAAAGTCTCCAGTTACACAGACCCACCAAAGGTGGCCCACAACAGTGCCCCAAACAAGTACATGATAAAACCTGGGATTCTAACAGAAACACAACAGACTCACAACACAAGAACATAAACAAAATGCAAGCTGCATTTGCAGCTTGTAACAAAGAGAAACAGTTGGAGATACGAGTGTGGTGAGAGGTCAGGGGACGAAAGGTAGATTTGAACATCAGCTTAGAGATGATGTTGTAAGTTAAAAGAGCAATTGAGGTAGGAGGACAGCTAGCAGAGGGCAGTATCACACAGACCAAGGGATTGAAAGATTTGCAAGGAGAAGGAGGAGAGGGTGGCCCACAGTTTCAAAAGCAGCTGAGAAGTAAAGGAGGGGTGTAATATGGTATGCTGGCAGCCGGGCTCCCGGCGACCAGCATACCGGCGTCAGGAGCCCGACCGCCGGCATACCGACAGCGTGGCGAGCGCAAATGAGCCATATTTGCATGCTATTTTATTCTCCCTCCAGAGGGGTCGTGGACCCCCACGAGGGAGAAAAATTGTCGGTATGCCAGCTGTCGGGTATCACTGACCTGGTTTGGGAGGGTTGTGGACTCGGGGTTTCTTCCGGTGACCGGGAAGTGGAACCGCAACTGGACCGCAGCAGAGATGGCCGGATGTAAGTTTTCCTCATGCAGCATCAGGTCGGCGGACAGGAGGCACGTGTGGACGCTGAAGGTCTCCTAAAAGAGAGAACTTGTAAGGTATGGTGAATAACAGAAGAATACTAGGTGCTGGAGACACAACTGCACTAACGTGCACAGGACTTGGAGACACAGAAGTGTTTGTAGGCGCTGAAGCGCGTGGAGACACTGAGGTGCCTGGAGGCACGGAGATGCTGAAGGCACGGAGGTGCTTGGAGGCACGGAGGTGCTGGAAGCACGGAGGTGCTTGGAGGCACGGAGGTGCATGGAGGCACGGAGGTGCTTGGAGGCACGGAGGTGCATGGAGGCACGGAGGTGCTGGAGGTACGGAGGTGCTTGGAGGTGCTGGAGGCACGGAGGTGCTTGGAGGCATGGAGGTACTTGGAGGCACGGAGGTGCTGGAGGCACGGAGGTGCTTGGAGGTGCTGGAGGCTCGGAGGTGCTTGGAGGCTCGGAGGTGCTTGGAGGCACGGAGGTGCTGGAGGCACGGAGGTGCTTGGAGGCATGGAGGTGCTGGAGGCACGGAAGTGCTTGGAGGCACGGAGGTGCTGGAGGCACGGAGCACTGGAGATCACAGGTACAGTAGCAACGATGATACTCAGGTGCCGGAGCACTGCCCGGCGTCTTAATTTGAACTTCCCGCCAGGACCTGATTGGAGGACAGGCCGATGACGTCACCCGCACCTCCCGAGGACGTCGGACGCACACGCCGGCTGGACGGAGCGCCGGACGCCGGGACCCGCCAGCGAGGACGGCCGCACGGAGACCCAGCACGCCCGGAGCGGTAAGTATGGAGACCGCGGTGCCGTGACAGTACCCCTCCTCTAGGAGTGGCCCCTGGACACTTTCCCGGCTTCGTAGGATGTCTAGCATGGAATATCCGGACTAGTCGAGGAGCCGAGACCTCAGAAGCCTTTATCCAACTTCTCTCCTCAGGACCATATCCTTTCCATTCCACCAGATATTGCAGATTCTTGTGAAGATAACGAGAGTCTAGAATATTTTTGATCTCGAAGTCTGTCCCTGTTTCAGTCTCCACTGAGGTGGGGCTAGAGGTCTTTGAATGAAAATGATTAAGGACGAGAGGACGAAGAAGAGAAACATGGAAGGCATTGGGGATACGTAGGTGCGAAGGTAAACCCAGCTTGCAGACCACAGGATTCAGGACTTGTAGCACAGGGTAAGGACCGATGAATCTTGGAGCAATCTTCATGGTGGGCACCTTCAACCGGAGATTACGTGTGGACAGCCACACCCTGTCACCAACCTTGTATTGTGGAGCGGCTCGCCGTTTCTTATCTGCAAATAACTTGTACCGGACTGAAACCTTCTTAAGATTAGCATGAATCTTACTCCAAATTTGTCCGAAGTGTTGTAGAGTGGACGTTACAGCTGGAACCTCTTCTATCGGAAGGCTTGGTAATTCTGGAACACGTGGATGGAACCCATAGTTGATGAAAAATGGAGATTCACCAGTGGAAGAATGAAACAAATGATTATGGGCAAACTCCGCCCACGGTAACAACTCCACCCAGTTGTCCTGTGAAGGGGAGAGATAAAGACGGAGGAAAGTCTCTAGATCTTGATTGACTCGTTCCGTTTGTCCATTCAATTGGGGATGATAAGCGGATGAAAACTTAAGTTTAATCTGCAGAGTCGAACAGAGGGCTTTCCAAAACCTTGCGGTGAACTGTACCCCACGATCAGAGACTATTTCCTGTGGCAACCCATGCAACTGAAAATGTTCTTGGATAAACAGTAGAGCTAGTTTCGGAGCTGTCGGAAGACCAGTCAAAGGAACAAAGTGTGCCATCTTCGAAAAACGGTCGACGATTACCCAAACGGTGTTGCAACCCTTGGAACGGGGCAAGTCAGTGATGAAGTCCATGGAAATATGAGTCCAGGGTTTCATAGGAATGGACAGAGGACGAAGTAACCCAGCAGGAGGTAAACGGGGAGATTTATGCTGTGTACACTGGGGACAGGAATTAACGTAATCCTGTACATCCTTCCTCATGGAGTCCCACCAGTAAGATCTTTGCAGAAACTTGTACATCTTCTGGGCGCCGGGATGACCGGAGAATTTGGAGATATGGGCCCACTGTAGTATCCTCGACCGGAATTTAACTGGTACGGACATTCTTCCGGGAAGAGGACCTGGAGTAGTCGAGGCAGCAGAGACAGAAATTGGATTCAGAATTAAACTCCGTTCAAAGGAATCCTCATCATCTGTGGGAGTTTGTGAACGGGACAGTGCATCCGCTTTGGTATTGAAAGTCCCGGCTCTGTATTTGATAACAAAAGAAAATCGAGTGAAGAAGAGTGCCCATTTAGCTTGGCGAGGATTCAAGCACTGTGCGGTTTTGATATACAACAAATTTTTGTGATCAGTGTAAATGGTAGTCACATGTTTGGCCCCTTCTAAGAGATATCTCCACTCTTCCAAGGCAGATTTAATCGCCAAGAGTTCCTGGTCTCCAATAGTGTAATTCCGTTCAGCCAGAGAGAATTTACGAGAGTGAAAGCCGCACGGATGTAATTTCTTATCTGAGGCGTACTGAGAGAGAACTGCCCCAACTCCGACCGAGGATGCGTCGACTTCTAGGAAGAAAGGTTCCTCAAAATTTGGTTGTTGGAGTTCTGGGGCGGACATAAAAGCTGATTTCAAATGGGAAAAGGCCTCTATGGCTTCGGGAGGCCACAACCCCGGGTTGGAACCCTTTCTCGTTAGGGCGGTAATGGGTGCAACAATGGTGGAGAAACCTCTAATGAACTTTCCATAATAGTTCGCAAAACCCAGGAATCTTTGTACTGCTTTCAAGGAGAGTTGCTGTGCCCAGTCCCGAATGGCAGAGAGTTTCTCCGGATCCATGCGAAGCTCCATCCCCGAGATGATATAACCGAGGAACGGTATTGATGTTACTTCGAAGGTACACTTGGACATCTTGGCATAGAGGTGATTCTCACATAGACGACGGAGTACCTCTTTGACTTGTTTCCTGTGTTCAGCAAGGTCTTTTGAAAAAATCAGGATGTCATCCAAATACACCACGACACTTAGGTATAACATGTCTCGGAAGATTTCGTTGACGAATCCCTGGAAGACAGCAGGAGCATTGCTAAGACCGAACGGCATCACCAGATACTCATAATGCCCATCCCGGGTATTGAAGGCGGTCTTCCATTCATCTCCCTCTCTGATACGTATGAGGTTATAGGCCCCCCTCAAATCGAGCTTGGAAAAAACGTGGGCACCGCGAACTCTATCAAATAGCTCTGTGATTAGAGGCAAGGGGTATTTATTTTTGTTGGTAATATCATTTAGGCCGCGGTAGTCGATACATGGTCTTAACCCTCCGTCCTTTTTTTTCACGAAGAAGAAGTCCGCTCCAGCCGGGGAGGTAGAGGGACGGATGAATCCCTTGTGAAGATTGGATTTGATATAGACAGACATAGCTTGTGTCTCTGGAAGGGAGAGAGGATAAATGCGACCCTGAGGTGGCATTTTCCCAGGGATAAGGTCAATGGGGCAGTCCCAAGCCCTGTGGGGTGGTAACTGGTCAGCTGCTTGTTCCGAAAACACATCTCTAAATTCTTGGTATGCCTCTGGGATAGGTTCTTCCTCCGCCTTAGAAGAAACACGAAGCGGACAGACAGGGGTGAGACAGTTGGCGTGACAAAAAGAACCCCAAGACCGAACCTGTGCGGTCTTCCAATCGATATGGGGATTGTGACTTTTGAGCCAAGGCATTCCGAGAACCAGATCGTGATGCATTTCCGGGATCACCAGGAACTCCAAATATTCTTGATGTAGAGCCCCGACCTGTAGTTTAACTGGAACCGTGCGTTCTGTTATGATACCCTTGGATATCCTAGTACCATTGATGGCTGTCAATGAAATAGGCCGTTCGATGGACCATACTTCCAAATTCAGGCTTTGGACACAGAAAGAAGAAACGAAATTCCCCGCTGCTCCGGAGTCCAACAGGGCTTCAAAAGACTTGTAAGTAGCCTTGGTGATTAACGTTACAGGAAGCAAACAGTCCGAAGTGGGAGAAGATTTGGTCGTAACCCCCAACTTGACTCCTCCGGAACAAGCTAGGCCTTCTCGTTTCCCGGACGGGATTTGCAGGACTTGATGAAGTGACCCCGCAGCTCCGCAGTACAGGCAGAGCTTACTCTCATGACGACGCTGCCGCTCCTCCGGGGACAATCGGGATCGGTTAATCTGCATGGGTTCGTCCGGACTTGGGACCACCGCTTGCCTTGCAGGAGGAAGCCGGAACCTGGAACGATCCGATCGACTACGTTCACTTCCACGTTCCTGCATCCGGAGATCTACCTTGACACAGAGAGAGAACAATTCCTCTAAAGAATCCGGAAGCTCTCGAGTGACCAACTCATCCTTCAGGCGATCAGAAAGACCGTTCCAAAAAGCAGCTCTCAGAGCCTCATTATTCCAACAAAGTTCAGAGGCAATGGTTTAGAAATAAAACCACATACTGACCCACGGATCGGGAGCCTTGACGGATGCGGAGTAAATCAGAAGAGGCCGAGGTCATCCTGCCGGGCTCGTCAAAAATTCGTCGAAAAGACGTGATGAATTCTGAGTAATTGGAAACCAGTGAATCAGAACGTTCCCATAAAGGAGACACCCAATCCAAGGCAGATCCTTCCAGCAGAGAAATAATATATGCTACCTTGGACCGGTCTGTAGGAAAGTTGTGTGCTAGTAGCTCGAAATGTACCTCGCATTGGTTTAAGAAACCACGGCAATTTTTAGGATTCCCATTATAACGGGACGGCGTAGGCAACTGAAGGCGCAGAGTGGCGCCGGCCGATGGTCGGACATTGCTGGAGGTGGCAACTGGTGCAGCTACTGGAACTGGTGCCGGAATTACTGAGGCTAGAGACGCCTGAATCTGATCCAGACGCCCGGACAACTCCTGGAGGTACTGCATCACCTGACCTTGTGCCGCTTCCTGACTTTGTGCTCGGGAAGCCAGGTTCTGGATGGCACTTGAGTCCGTGTTCCGATTCCCCGGGTCCATGTGGCCTGAGTATACTATCACTGACCTGGTTTGGGAGGGTTGTGGACTCGGGGTTTCTTCCGGTGACCGGGAAGTGGAACCGCAACTGGACCGCAGCAGAGATGGCCGGATGTAAGTTTTCCTCATGCAGGATCAGGTCGGCGGACAGGAGGCACGTGTGGACGCTGAAGGTCTCCTGAAAGAGAGAACTTGTAAGGTGCTGGTGAATCACAGAAGAATACTAGGTGCTGGAGACACAACTGCACTAACGTGCACAGGACTTGGAGACACAAAAGTGTTTGTAGGCGCTGAAGCGCGTGGAGACACTGAGGTGCCTGGAGGCACGGAGGTGCTGAAGGCACGGAGGTGCTGAAGGCACGGAGGTGCTTGGAGGCACGGAGGTGCTGGAGGCACGGAGGTGCTTGGAGGCACGGAGGTGCTTGGAGGCACGGAGGTGCTTGGAGGCACGGAGGTGCTGGAGGCACGGAGGTGCTTGGAGGCACGGAGGTGCTTGGAGGTACAGATGTGCTTGGAGGCACTGAGGTGCTGGAGGCACGGAGGTGCTTGGAGGCACGGAGGTGCTGGAGGCACGGAGGTGCTTTGAGGCACGGAGGTGCTTTGAGGCACGGAAGTGCTGGAGGCACGGAGGTGCTTGGAGGCACGGAGGTGCTGGAGGCACGGAGGTGCTTGGAGGCACGGAGGTGCTGGAGGCACGGAGGTGCTTGGAGGCACGGAGGTGCTGGAGGCACGGAGCACTGGAGATCACAGGTACAGTAGCAACGATGATACTCTGGCGCCGGAGCACTGCCCGGCATCTGAATTTGAACTTCCCGCCAGGACCTGATTGGAGGACGGGCCGATGACGTCACCCGCACCTCCCGAGGACGTTGGACGCACACGCCGGCTGGACGGAGCGCCAGACGCCGGGACCCGCCAGCGAGGACGGCCGCACGGAGACCCAGCGCGCCCGGAGAGGTAAGTATGGAGACCGTGGCGCCGTGACATCGGGATTCCGGTGCCGGTATACTGTGCGCCGGGATCCCGACAGTCGGCATACTGAAGACCACCCGTAAAGGAGAAATAAGTAGAGAGTAGAGACCCTTGGATTTAGGAGCAAGGAGTTCATTGCAGACTTTTGTGAGTGCAGTTTCAGTGGAGTGGAGAGGACGGAAGCCAGACTAGCGTGGTTTAAACACTGAGCGTGGAGGAAAGAAAGGCAGTAAGGCGGTTCTTTACAATACGTTCCATGGGCAAGTAGAGAGGGTGTTTGGATCAAGGGTAGGTTTTTTTAAGAATAGGGGAGACAAGTGCATACTTTAAAGCAAAGGTGATTGTGTCTTATGGGAGAGATTGATGAGGTGGGTGTGATGGAAACAGACAGAGAGAGGTAGCAGAGGAGGCAGGAGGGGATAGGACCATATGGTGAGGTGGAGGGGGAGTATCCATATATGATACAAAAATAAGAATGCAGTATCTTGTGCTACATAAAACTATACACCCCATTATATGAAGCATACGGTACAGGTTTAAAAAAATCAGAATGCAGTATCTTGTTCTACATAAAACTATACACCCCACTATATCAAGGATATGGTACAGGCTTCTAAATAATAAAAAAAAAAAAATGTTTTCTGCAGCAAGTTTTTGTAGTGAAGAAGTATCTTGCATTTTTTATATCTCTTTGTTTCTGGACCTCTATGACTTACACAGGTTCTGTGGCTGGTTAAACTCAGGTGAAATGCAGGCTTGAATTCAGCAAGTCATAGAACCTGTGTAAATTATAGGAGTCCCGAATTATAGGGATTTATGTCAAGTCTAGTAGCAGAATACATTTGTAAGGTTCAGCACCTAATAGTCTGTTTAGTTAATGTATCTTTCTCACTCCTCCTACTCATTACAAAGGGCCGTAACTAGCGTTGTGCTAACGGTGGGCTCACACAGTTAGCCAGCAGCATACTGTACCTCCTACGCTCCACCCCTCCTGAGTCCCACCGGTCCTCTTGTGTGCCTGTCCACAGCAGAAAAGGAAGTGGGTGAAAGGCTGGCAGGTGGAAGCAGCTGCTCCAGAGGCGGACATAAGTATAACAAAAACAGACACACACACACACACACACACACACACACACACACACACACCCTGTGTAAAAGGGACTCTACCCGGTGTAATGTGTAAAAGGGGGCTCTATCTGGTGGAATGTGTAAAAGTGGGCTTTAACTGGTGCAATGTGTAAAATGGGGCTATGCCTTGTGCAATGTGTAAAAGGAAAGGGGGCTCTACCTGGTGCAATGTTTAAACAAAAGGGGACTCTACCTGGTACAGTGTGTTAAAGGAAAAGGGGCTCTACATGGTGCAATGTGTAAAATGAAAGAGGGCTCTTCCTGGTGCAATGTGTAAAAGGATAGGGGCTATACCAGGTGCAATGTGTAAACGGGGGCTCTACCTGGTGTATTGTGTAAAAGGGAGTTCTACCTGGTGCAATGTGTAAAAGGAAAGGGGGCTCTACCTGGTAGAATGTGTAAAAGGGGGCCCTACCTGGCACATTTTTTAAAAGGGTCTCTGGCATTGTATAAGGGGTCTCTACCTGGCATAATGTGTAAAAGGAGGCTCTACCTGGTGTAATGTATATAAGGCGCTCTACCTGGTGTAATGTGTATAAGTGCCACTACTATGTGGCTTAATTTTAATAATGGAGACTACTGTTCGGCGTAATATGAATTGGTGTTATTTTGAGACCACGGCCTTTCCCTTGAAGCCACGCTCCTATATATTATCTGCGCGCCTAAGGCACACACTGTACCTGTTTTAATAGTGGGGGGGACGCCAATTCTATTTCTGGCACAGGGTACCAACATGTCTAGTTACGGCTCCAAGCTACAGTTTTTCCAAAAACTATAATGCTGCCTTTATTTTTTCCATAAATGTTATTGTTTTTGAATACAAGTTCTGTCATTTTAAAAATAGATCACTAATAAATATTTCTTTTAGCAAAGAAAACTTACAGATGTGTCCTCTTCCATCTCTGCTCTGTGCGCTGCAAGTCGTGTTACACATAACACGTGTGTGCCGTGTGACTCGGTAGCTCAGAGTGTCTTGTTTTTGCTTGTTTTCCCACGAAAATGCGTCTTAGACGTAATGTAATAAGACTCACAAGTATATCATTTTAATCAGCAGAAGCTGCTTGTGCATCCTATTACATTTCTTTGCATCTCAGATGCATTTTCATGGGGAAAAATGCCAAAAAAATTGCTCGCACTACCGAGTCCTGCCACAGCATGGCGTGACTTAAAGTGCGGTTTAGCATGACTGCAGCAAGTATGTAAGAGGACACATCTGTAATAGCTAACGCCAGAAACCTGTTAAACTGGATACACAATTAAGATGATCTGTCTGTCACGTGTTCCTGTATGCTCAGCTGGTGATTTGTGAGAGGGGGTTACTGAGTTGGATTGCCACAACAGACGAGGGGGTCAAACATATGATCTCCTCATGTACTGCTAGTACCGGATTTTGACGAGACCTTACCAGAGGCGCAGAGTCTAACCCATCGGAAAGTTTTCACCAGCCACCCCTCCAATTGGGATTTGCGTTTTGCAGCGAGGAATTGCAGCACTCACAGGTCTTGCAGCACAATAGAATAGCAGGAAGCGGAGTCCTGATATCTGTAATTTAATGTTTCAGTTTTATCAACTTTCGTCATAAACAAATAGTACAAAAACAGTTCTTACCTTTATAACAAACACCTAGCGTGAAGTGTGCTGCCTCTCCCCGCCGGGTCCCTTCCCAATGAGGTCACCAGCTGCGACGCACGCTCCCATCGCCAGCTACCCGACAGGAAGAGTTGCCTGGCAACATGGTAAACAGACAACTATAGTGTACATACTGTATCTCCCTGCATCAATCGTAAACAGCATATTGAAGCAGCAACTTTGCATCAGAACAGGAAAAACAGTTATAGCATGCACAATAATTGATTAAAGGTAGTAATAAAATTAACTAGATCTTTACATTAGAGAAAGCAATTCAAGCTTAATTGTTCATTTAAACCATGAGGTGCTATTGCATTGAGGTGGTATATCCACCTCACCTCTCTTTGTAGGAGAGCCTTATTTCTGTCTTCTCCCCTTTACATTTTAGACTCATGGTCAATGATTTTATGCCTTAACATTGACATATTGTGCTTGAAATCCCGAAAGTGACGTGCCACTGGTTGCTACTGGTCCTGCCCCTCCAAGGCTTTACGAATGGAGGACCTATGGAGTGCCATCCTGTCCCTGAATGATCTGATGGTCTTTCCTACATAAAGATGTCCACAGGGACACCTAATAATATAAATGATATGTGTCATTGTGCAGGTTAATACATGTTTGATTGGGATACGTATCCCAGTATGTGGGTGTGAAAAGAAACCTCCTGTTTCCATGTATCCAAAAGCTGTGCAACCTAAACATTTGTAACAGCCGTGCTTCTTACTCAAAAAAGTTGTTGGATGATGGTCCTGGAAGCCTGAAATATCACCATGAACCAGCCAGTGCTGTAGATTCCTATTTCTTGTAAAACTTGGTAAAATGGTAGTGACTTTGAAAATCTGTAGATCCGTATCTGTTGAGACAACGGGCCCGGATTCATGGATAACTTTAACTAATGAAGTACTAGCTGTATTAAACCGTTGCACAAAAGCTATCTTCTTATTAAGCTCTTTTGATGTCTCCTTTTTGGCATTAAGCGCAATGTTTCTGTCCATGGATAGAACTTTGTTTTTGATAATCATTACATAGTTCCAATCATAGCCTCTCTGCATAAAGTCTTTGGCCATGATATCAATGTGTGCTTCGGTATTTAGTTTATCATCCGTTACCCTATGGATTCTTAAGAATTGCGCGAATGGTAGCCCTCATTTGGTTGCCGGTGGATGATGACTCTTTGCGTGTAAAATTGTATTCTTATCCGTCGGCTTCCGATAAAGGTTTATATGAATTTTTCCTTCTCTGATGGACACTGCCACATCCAAATAATGCACACAAGAATCACTAATTGACGCAGTGAATTTGATTTTTTCATCCTCTGTGTTTATCCTGGAAAGGCAGTTGTAGACGGCTTCCTCCGTGCCTGTCCAAATTAGGAACAGATCGTCAATATATCTTTTGTAGAAAACGATGTTAGCTACTATATCCGGATCTGTGAAGAAGAGATTCTGTTCCACCTCGAACATAAATGAGTTTGCGATGGCTGGTGCCACGGATGATCCCACAACACACCTTTGTCTCTGCACATACTATTTATTATCGAATAAAAAGTAATTTCTCGTTAAGGTCAGTGGACCTAATTCAGACCTGATCGTAGCCCTGCAAAATTTTACAGGGCTCCGATCAGGCACACTGACATGCGGGAGGACGCCCAGCACAGGGCTAGTACGCCCCACATTTCAGGCCTGCCCACCCCCCTGCAGAAGTACAAAAGCATCACACAGCGGCGATGCTTTTGCACTTCAGGAGTTGATCCTGGTCAGCGCTAATTTTGCGTGCTGGCCGGGAGCTACTTGTCGCTGCCCTGGTCGCAGCGGCTGCGTGTGACGTCACGCAGCCGCTGCGGCCCGCCCTCCGCATGGTCTAGCCATGCCTACATTGGCCTGACTGCGCCGACAAAACGGCGGCCAAAAGCCGCCGTGCCGCCCCCTTCCGCCCAGCAAACGCCTCTACCTGTCAATCAGCCGTCAGCTGTCAGCCATGCACTGCGGCGCCGGCACATGCGCACTTCTAACCTGCTCGCTGTGCTGTGATGAACCACAGCGTGCGATCAGGTCAGAATGACCCCCAATGTTAATAGTTTCAAGGATAATTGTAAATCAGGACCTTTATAGGACATGCTGGCGGATAATAGACATATCACAGCCTCCAAGCCCTTGGTGTGTGGTATATTCGTATAAAGGCTTGTCACATCTAGAGTGCAGAGCCAACTGCCTTCTGGACTTGGTGGTAGAGCCTGCAAGCGTAGTATAAAGGTAGACGTATCTTTTCGGTAAGTAGATTGTGCCTGTATTACTGGCTGCATGAACTCATCCCAGTATTAGGAAACTTTATGATAAATTTAGCAGGTATTATCAGGCGTCCCGGAGGTGCTTCCATGTTTTTATGCATTTTAGGTAATGTATATAATACAGGTGCAGTCGGAAATTCCTGTACCAGTGATCTATGGACATAATTAGAAATAACATTATCCTGTTCCATCTGTTTCAAAATGTCCAGGAACTCCGCTTGATAGATAGTAGTTGGATCCTGGGAAATACATTCATATACCGTGACATCAGATAATTGAAGATAGATGTCATCTTTATACTGTATCAGATCCTGGATCACAATACCACCCCCCCTTATTGGCGGGGCAGATGATGATACTTTTATCTGAGCTTAAACTTTTTAACGCTTCCCATTCTGCTTTTGTAAGATTAGGACGTGTATTTTTGTGAAGCTTGGCTGCTTCAGGTACTCAAGAGTTTAGTACCTTAGAGAAACATTTCATGGAGACATTGGGGGTCATTCCGAGTTGATCGTTAGCTGCCGTTGTGTGCAGCAATCAGTCTAAAAATCAGCATTTCTGCGCATGCGTATGCACCGCAATGCGCATGTGCGTCGTATGGGTACAATGAGCATCGTGGGTTTGCACAGAGTCTAACGAACATTCCTGTCGCACGGACGAACGCAGGAAGATTGACATGAAGTGGGCGTTTCTGGGTGTGAAATGACTGTTTTCAGGGAGTGCTTAGAAAAACGCAGGTGTAGCAGAAAAAAACGCAGGCGTGGCTGGGCGTTCGCTGGGCGGGTGTGTGATGTCAAAAGCCGTCCCTCCGTTGTTAGAATCAACGCACACAAGAGTAACTGGGTGTGGTTCATCAAATCGACAGTGTCTAGGACGACAATGTTTAGGTCGACCATTATAGGTCGACAGTCACTAGGTCGACATGGATGGAAGGTCGACAGGGTTTCTAGGTCGACATGTGCTAGGTCGACAGGTCTAAAGGTCGACATGAGGATTTTATTTATTTTTTGTGTTGTTTTCTTCGTAGAGTGACCGGGATCCCAAATTAGTGCACCACGTCCCCTCGCATGGCTCGCTTCGCTCGCCATGCTTCGGGCATGGTGCCTTCGCTCCGCTACCGCTTCGCTCGGCACACTTTACCGTTCCAATCGTAGTCCACGTGGATCGTTAAGTATGAAAAAATTCAAAAAAGGAAAAAAAATGTGAAAAACTCATGTCGACCTTTAGACCTGTCGACCTAGCACATGTCGACCTAGAAACCCTGTCGACCTTCCATCCATGTCGACCTAGTGACTGTCGACCTATAGTGGTCGACCTAAACATTGTCGACCTAGACACTGTCGATCTTCAGACCGGATCCCAGAGTAACTACAGGGCTGGTCTTGTTTTACACAAAAATATTTTACAGGCGCTCTGCTGCCCAAGCGTTCGCACTTCTGCAAAGCTAAAATACACTCCCCAGTTGGCGGCGACAATGTGTTTGCACGGCTGCTAAAAACTGCTAGCGAGTAATCAACGCGGAATGAGGGCTATTATTCAATAATGGATCAAACGATGAAGATGGACGTACCTTGCTCTGGGTCCCCATATTTTGTGGGTTTGTTTGTTGCATTTAGAATAAAATTATTTAATTCTCAAATTACGTCCAAAGTGGTATTGGTCCACTTTCCACTGAAATTCATCAAAAGGACAAGTCGGTATAAATAAAATCCTTTATTTAGAACATGTAGTTCGTTCGTCGACAGATCGCGTGTCGACAAATTGAAGACTATGCTGTTTTTTTGCCCTTTGGTTGTTTTGTTAAGGAACTTTTGCATTGTTTGCCCCTGCTTGTGCAGTGTCTTTTTTCTCTCCGCGCATTGCGCGGGTACTAGCCAATAAAGGGGGTTTAGAAGAGGTGCCACTCATATCATCCGAATCACTGTATGATGTTCCCTCTCCACTAGTAGCTGCATTCAGACGTTGTTGATGTCCATTTCTCCAAGGCTTCTTATATGCTTGTCCTTCAGGGTTATTAACCCATGAGTAGACGCAGCCCTTCGCGTAGTCCTTCTGAACAGTTTCTAATTTTTGTTTCTTAAACTTAATGAGATCTGTACGGTACTCATCCAGTTGCAGCTTTAATTTGTCCATCCACTTATCAGATTTAAGTAAATCCAGGTTATTTTCTTCAGAAGCTGTTCGTTTCAATCACAGCTATCAGGACTCAGCTTCCTGTTATTCTATTGTGCTGCAAGACCTGTGAGTGCCGCCATTCCTCGTTGTATTTCTCTTCCTATCCCTGCAAGGCACCAAGGCAGATGTTCATAAGTGGACTGAGTGTCGACATAATTATTATAAACAGGCACAAAATATTTTTTTTACATTCTTATATGTGTGCTTTTATGCTTTTTATTTTCATTTCCTTGTTTGTATTGTCTTAATAAATAGTTTTTTGTGTTTTTTTAATTAAAGACTTGCTGAAGATTTATTATATATAAAAAATCTTTATAAGATCATACTAGCACAGTGTTTACACTTCTCTTCCTTATTTCTTTATAAGCATGTCCTATGTCTATCCCATACATGTTTACATTGCTCTACTGTCTACCACCTCTGCTGGGAGACTATTACAGTTGTCCACTACCCTTTATGTGAAGTAATATTTCCTCAAGTTTCTCCTGATACTACCTCCCTCCAGTTTCAGTGCACTTCCTCGTGTTCTAGTTCCTTTGAAAATTGTCTCCCTCCTTGTTAAAACCCTTAATATATTTGACCGTTTCTATCATGTCCCCCCTTTCCCTTCTTTGCTCCAAACTAAACAGGTTAAGATTTTTTAGTCTTTCCAGGAATGTTTTGTGATGTAGGCCATGCACCATTTTAGTTGCCCTTCTTTGTACAGTCTCTCATGTATTTATATCCTTTTGAAGATATGGCCTCCAGAATTGAACACAGTATTCTAGATGAGGCCGTACCAATTACTTATATAGTGGCATTATTACATCTATCTTTCTGCTGCTGATTCCTCTCCCTATGCAACCAAGCATCTGACTAGCCTTCCTCATTGCTTTGCTACATTATATTGCTTACCTGCCTTTAAGTCACCTGAAATAGTGACTCCTAGATCCCTTTCCTCCTCGGTGGTTTCCAGTATATGGGGTACATTTACTAAAGCTTTTAAAATAGAATTGGTAATGTTGCCCTTAGCAGCCAATCAGATGCTTTATATAATTTCTGTATTGCTTTTAAGAAAATGATAGACAGTGTCTGATTGGTTGCTATGGGCAACATCACCAATTCCCTGTTTAGGAAGCTTTAGTAAGTTTACCCCATAGCATCATTAATACTGTATTTATTCATTGGACTTTTGAGGCCGAAGTGCATAATATTGCATTTTTGGCATTACACTGTATTTGCCATGCTCTTAACCATTCCTCTAGTCTACCTAGATCTTCAATCATTTGTTTTTACCCCTTCTCGTGTGTCTACCCTGCTGCATATCTTTGTGTCATCTGCAAAAAGGCATACTTCTCATTCAATACCATTTGCAGTGTCACCAATAAAGATTTAAAAAAGCACTGGTCCAAGTACAACACACTGGATTGATAATCTTATAGAGTGTACTCAGCTTTACTGGTTCCTAAATTCAATAAGCACTGTAGTCTGGCATTATGACTTCTACAACTGGGATTCCAATTTTTGGAACAACCTACAGTAACTTTTGGCTCTATAAACATGTTTGTAATTGTAATATGTTTGCTATATTTTGGTCATCTTCCTGGTAAAATGCTATTTAAATAATATTTAGAATTTTCTTTATAATACAGGGGGATCACAGACAGGCCCATCAGCTCTAGATACTGCAAACCGCACAGGATCACAGGCACCTGATGTTACAGTTCCCACTGTTCAGGAATTATGTCCACCTGCTTCAGAGAGTGGAGAAAGTGAGCCATCTGCTTCCCCTGCTGAGTCTAGGCATGTGCAGTCATCAGCTTCATCAGACAAAGCCAGTTGCCCGTCTGGTAAGGTTATTTAACATCTTGAACTTGTTCATATGAATATTTTCAGTCATTTCGAGAACTTTAAAAGTAATGTAATAATTAGAAAATTAGGTGGAATTTTATTTATGTATTTATTTTTTATGCTTAAACTGGATGCACACTATAAGATTATCTGTCCAATCTTTCTGGTTGGAACGAAAATCTCATAATGTATCGGAACAAATAACAATTGACCATTTGCTCCCAAATATTGGAAACCAGACAAAAATTGGACGTTCAGACAAATTGGTTAAATCCATGTGATGTAACTAGTTTATCCAAGAAACCATTTTTGCCTATTTTCTGGCTTTTGTGAGCAAATGGTTAATTGTCACTTGCTCTCATTCGTACCAGATTTTTGCTCTAACCAGAAAGATTAAAAATATAGCGGGTATCCAGCTTTAGTTTGATTTGTTTTAACACAGTCAGCTTATACTTACCTACTTTTGCACTCTCTCCTCTAGAAGCCCATGGGAGAGATGCAGCTGCTGGAGGTGATAGTGGAGCCTTGCGCTGTGTGTCATTAGGACCCACCCCCTAGTATGAAATGCCGCAAATCAAGAGGGGACAGGGTCAATTCAACATTATTTTTGTAGAAACCTTTCATATTGGCCCACGGTTTGCACCATTATCCTTCCCAACTTGCCCACTTTGTAAGTAAGTGGGAAGGATGCTGGAGGGCCACTGGCGTTTCTATAATGCAGTCCGCACACACTGCACCCATTTTTTTAATACTCACCCCTCTGAAGTCCCGCGCCGATAAAACCCAGTGAAAATGGCCGCTGTTCTGTGCATTCGCAGTAGAGAAATCTCTGGGAAAATGGCCACTGCGCCATTTTCCCCGTGAACTGCGCATGCATAGTAGAGTCTGAGCCCTCTAGTGCTCTACAGCGCTCCTGCAGAGAGGAGGAGTCAACACACGGGCCTCATCCTCTCTTAAAGCGCCCCTGTGGATGGCAGCCTACTTCTTTGGGGGTCCAAGAGACTGCACGCAAATTCGGAAGTCTTTTGCACCTTCTAGGAGAGCAGGCAAGTTTGAGTCAAAGCTTAGCTTGCTTCATCTTTTGTAGTCAGGTTAACAGTCTTTGCATAACATAATGTTGAGAATGTTTGCAAGCATAATTTGCGGTATCTATTATGTACTTGAAAGGGTGTTCATGTCTAGTTTTCATGAACTCTAGGTTTCATTAACAACACAAACTGCATGTGACAAATTATAGGAGAAAGGGGAGGTCAACTCTCTGTAGGAACATTATATAACAAATAAATGTGAAGCGTCCCAAAGCTCAACAATATGGGATTGTGCTGCTGCCTGTACAAAAGTACTACCTAATACTTTCAAAAGGCAAGGAAATATACACAATCTACAGATATAGCACTCAATCCTGTTCCAATATGATAAATAGAATTTTTCATACACTGGTGAATAGTCTTAAATACTTAGTCTATCAGTGAAAACATATTTTTTAGTCCATTAGACAGTTCTTTGCTCAGGTGGCTCTTCAAACGTCTGATAATGGGAGTACCTCGGAAAAAATGTAAATACAAAAATATAGTGTAATATATTTGTATTCAAGGGCACACCCCTTAGAGAGCAGGCAATACATATTCAAGTGAAACCAAGTAGATATCCTATCTATACTCAATGTAGATAGGGGAAGGGGGAATGGTGTATAAAACTCATAAAGGTATCTTTACTTCATCACCAAATAAATGGAAATAATATCAGCCAATCACCTTCATATAAATTGTCCTTTAGTTGAACGTACCATACTCACACAATGAAGTGTAGATCAAATCACATAGCAGTTTCTTTGCTCCTTGGTAATGCTCGCTGTTTCCAAAACTGAATGGGAATGAATTCTCATGGGGACTTAGAAGCAAATGTAGCTGCTTACTTTAAAAAAAAACAAGGTTTAAATATAAAAAATATTATTAAAAACTGTTTACATAACACTGTGCATATTGATGGTAAAGGAGAAATAATAAATATATGACCTGAATGGCAATTGCACGGCCGTTTGTTGCAACTCAGACTATTAAATTTTTCTCCAGCCACGGCGGTGTAACAGATAAAAAGAAGGGCTGCACTATACTATGGAATTAATACTTGTTACATAAACATAGGGGCTAATTCAGACCTGATCGCTGCTGTGCGTTTTCACACAGCGGGCTATCAGGTCTGAACTGCGCATACGTATGCACTGCAATGTGCAGGCATGACGGTCCGGAGCGCCGGGCAGCGACTTAATTGTGCGAAAAAAATCGTTCTCACCGGCGATCGCAAGAAGTTTGACAGGAAGAGGGCGTTTGTGGATGGCAACTGACCGTTTCTAGGGAGTGTCCGGAAAAATGCAAGAGGGATCCAGCGTTTTGTGGGAGGATTCTTAACGTCAGCTCCGCCCCCGATCATCGCAGCGGCTGAGTAAGTCCTGGGCTGTGCATAGACTGCACAAACTGCTGTTTGTGCAGATCTCCAACACATGCGATTGCACACTTGCACAGCGAATTCCCCCTCCCCCTGTAGGCGTCGACTATCTGATCGCAGGGATGCAAAAAACGCACCCTAGCGATCAGGTCTGAATTACCCCCATAAATAGGACAAAAGTTCTGAGTATGTGTAAGTGCGGTATAAACTATTTCCAGCATAGACCACAACATACTGTCCTGCTGCAAAGGGAGCCTTACATATCATCAATAAAAACAAGTTAAAATGTATAAGGATATACAAATCCAAAAACTCATGACTCTATATATAACATAAACTACAATTATGAATACATAGATATCAAAGGAACCATCTGAGCTCAAATTCATGATTGAGTCCACTGGGAATAAGTGAATTAAGATCATATAGCCAATTAATTTCTTTCTTAGCCAATTGGGTGTCTTTGCCATTGCATCTACAGTTATCCTTTATTTGATCTATGCCCCAAAATTGTGTGATGTGTTTCAGTGAACAGCTATGTGTCTCCTTAAAATGTTTTGAGAATTGATGATTTTCATTCCCCTTTTCTGCAGCAGGGTACATATGTTTCCACAGGGAAACATTGTGGTCTAAAGATGGATTTGGATCCAGGCACCAACAGGTAAAGTTTTAGCTGTCCCATGATGCAACGGGTCCCTCCTCTATAAACCCACCTCCAGGCACTGTGAGCTCAGTTTTTAAGTTGGTGCCTGCAGTAGCAGTCCACTGAACATGGGCGCTGCTCATGCAGCCCTAAAAGCTTTCTATTTTTAACTTGAAATTTACTTTTCTCTTACGTCCTAGGGGATACTGGGAATCCATTTAGTACCATGGGGTAAAGACGGGTCCACTAGGAGCCATGGGCACTATATAAGTTTGATTGTGTGCCCTGGCGCCTCCCTCTATGCCCCTCCTACCAGACTCAGTTTAGAAAATGTGTCTGGAGGAGCCGGTCACATCTCTGTAAGCTCTTGAAGAGTTTTCTGCATTTATTTTCTAAGTTTGTTATTTTCAGGCAGGACTGGATAGCACCATCCTGCCTGCTTTGTGGGACTTAGGGGAGGGGGGATGGCCCAACCCAACAAATGGTTAATGGTCCCATTCCCCGCTGACAGGACGCTAGCTCCTGAGGGAACTATTCGCAAGCCCCACCACGGCAAGCGTACATTTCCGCAGCATGCCGCCACCCCTAACAGAGCCAGAAGAAAGTGGTGAGCACTAAGCCGGCGTCCTGGTTAGCGGGTCGCCGGCCATTATGGCGGCATGAGGGTACGGAGACGCACAGCTTCTATGCAGGGCAGACTGAGTCTCCTGACTGTTGTGTACACAGTATCCAGACTGGCAACACAGCCATTAAAGGAGTCTGTCTCCATTTTATGAACCCAGACATATAAGCCAGTATAAAGGTGAGTGGGAAGACTGTGCGTCATTGAAAGGGCGGGGCTTCACTATGAGCGGACCCAGCAGCTCACCAGCGCCATTTTCCCTATTGCAGTCGACACAGACGCTGACTGACAGGGATGTGCAGCTCCTCCGGAAAGCCTCCAGTTTACCTCAGTTGTACCAGGGGTAATAGCAAGGGGGACCAATTACTAGTGCACTAAGACCCTAATCTAAGTACTTAGCCTGCGACCCGGCTAAGCTTGGCATTAGCGATAACATTCTCAAGACATAATACAGGTACAGCTAAATTGTAAGTATTGAGGGAGTGATCATCGTACTACTAGGGGCTGGTGGCCATAGATTGAGATGAGCCTTTACTTGCAGGGTAAAGATGGCCGTTGAGTAGGGGAGAGCTGTGAGTGAAATGTGTCGAGACGAGGGCTTAGATAACAAGAGGAAAGAGGGTCCTGCTCTAGTGGGGAGGGGCGACAGATGACAAGAGGTGCAGGCAAGCGGGAGGTAGCCTGATGGCAGAATGCAAGCAAAGCTGAGATGTTCACGGCATGAGGCAGGGGGGTGGAGGCGCATCCTCCACCCCCTTCCCTGGATAGGAAAAGAATTTGGTGAATCCACAATAGTGAATGCATCAGTCTCCAGACTCTCACATAAAATTGTACTACCTGTGCCTGGTGCAGCCTCCCTAAAAGATGCGGCTGATCGCAAGATTGAGACTACATTCAAATATTTGTATACTGCTGCCGGGGTGGCCTACAGACCCACTAGAGCAGGCATTCCCAACCACGGTCCTCAAGGCACACCAACAGTGCAGGTTTTAGTGATATCCAGGCTGCAGCACAGATGGTTAAATCAAAATAACTGAGCTACTAATTAAGTCACCTGTGCTGCAGCCTGGATATCACTAAAACCTGCACTGTTAGTGTGCCTTGAGGACCGTGGTTGGGAATGCCTGCACTAGAGCATGTGGGTGGATTACAAGAGCCATTACTAAATGGTCAGGTAATTTACTTGAGGGGTTAGACACCTTACCTCAGGAGGAAATTATTTTGCTCCTGCAATATATACAAGACTGCTAATTTTATGGTGGAAGCCATAAAAGAAATAGGTTTGCTTAATGCACACACTACAGCTATGGCAGTGTCGGCATGCAGAGGATTATGGCTATGTCAGTGGACTGCTGACGCGGACTCCAGGAAAAGAGTGGAAGGCCTACCTTTCACAGGAGAGGCCTTATTTGGAGTTGAACTTTACAAATGGATCTCCTGAGCTACTGCGGGTAAGTCCACATACCTACCTTCTGCAGCTCCGCCAGCAATGAATGCCTACTCGGGACCTAATCTTCAGTCCTTTCGGACTGCTAAATTTAGGGGCAAGGCCAGAGGTTCTTCTACCACCACCAGAGGTATTAGAGGTAAACCACGCAAACCAGCGACTGCTGGTTCACAAGAAGAGAGCTCAGGCTCTGCTTCCTCAAAACCTTCCACATGACAGTGGCCTGTGATGCCTGGAAGACGTGAGGGCAGGAGCCTGGCTAAAATTATTCAGTCACATCTGGATAGGTTCGTGCCAGGATCCCTGGGACATAGACCTTATATCCCAGGGCTACAGAGTGGAGTTCCAGGATATCCCACCTCACAGATTCTTCAAGTCAGGCTTACCAGTTTCACAACAGGTGAGTGTGAACTTACACAACGCCATTCAAAAACTGTTACAGACCCAGGTCATTATTCCAGTTCTGCCTCATCTGCACAACAAGGGTTACTATTCTAGCTTGTTTGTGGTACCGAAACCGGATGGTTCGGTAAGACCGATTTTGAACCTCAAGTCATTGAACCTGTTCTTATGTGTGTTCAAATTCAGGATGGAGTCGTTGAGAGCGGTAATCTCAGGTCTGGAGGAGGGGTAATTCCTAGCATCTCTGGATGTCCGATCTGGCCGCCTCATCAGGCTTATCTACAGTTTGCACTGCAGGACTGCCATTACCAGTTTCAGGCCCTGCCATTTGGTCTCTCCACGGCACTGAGGGTGTTCACCAAAGTGATGATGGAGATTATGAGGTTGCTCCACAGAAAGAGAGTGAAAACAGTTCCGTACTTGGATGATTTTCTGATAAAGGCACCGTCCAGGAAACGGCTGTTGGAGAACATTGCTCTCTCAACCAAGCTACTCCTGGATCATGGGTGGATTCTGAATCTGCCAAAATCTCACCTAGAACCAACGCAGAGGCTTCAGTTCCTGGGAATGATTCTGCACACAGGGTCTTAGAAGGTATTCCTTCCCTTGGAAAAGGCAATGGAAATCCAGTCGATGGTTTGCACATTCTTGATGCCGACTCGAATCTCTCTGCATACACCTTCTGGGGAAAATAGTGGCTTCTTCCGAAGCAATTCAGTATGGAAGGTTTAATGTGTGTCCCTTGCAGCTGGATCTGTTGGACAAATGGTCCAGATTGCATCTTCACATTCATCAAAAGATTTGTCTGTCACCAAAAGCCAGGATCTTCCTTCTGTGGTGGCTACAGACTTCTCACCTAGTCGATGGTCGGAGGTTCGGGATTCAAAATTGGATTCTGCTAACCACAGATGCAAGCCTCAGAGGTTGGGGAGCAGTCATCCAGGGGAAGCAGTTTCAGGGAAGATGGTCAAGTCAGAAAATTGTCTTTCCAATAAACATCCTGGAACTCAAGGCTATGTACAACGCCCTTCTGCAAGCCTCATCTCTTCTTCAGAATCAGGCCATTCAGGTCCAGTCGGACAATATGATGGCGGTAACGTACGTAGGGGGTGATTCAAACCTGATCGTAGCCACTTTGATCATCCACACTGACATGCGGGGGGACGCCCAGCACAGGGCTAGTCCACCCTGCATGTCAGGCCCGGCCCCACCACACAAGTACAAAAGCATCGCACAACGGCGATGCTTTTGTACTTGAAGAGTAACTCCCAGCTAGCGCAGCTCCTGCACGCTGGCCGGGAGTTACTTGTCGTTGTGATGGTCACGGTATGGTACGGCTATGCCTGTGTTTGCCAGACTGCGCCCACAAAATGGCGACCAAATGCCTCTGTGCTGCCCCCTTCCACCCAGAAACCGCATCTGCCTGTCAATCAGGCAGAGGCGTTTGCTGGGCAACGACAGCCGTCTACTGTCTGGCATGCGACGGCACACTGCGGCGCCAGCGCATGCACACTTCTGTCCTGATCGCTGCGATGAACGGCAGCGTGCAATTAGGTCAGAATGACCCACATAAACCGACAGGGCGGAACGAGAAGCAGAGCCGCAATGTCAGAGGTATCAAGAATTCTCCTCTGGGCGGAAAATGCGCCGTGGCGTTGTCGGTGATCTTCATTCTGGGAGTAGACAACTGGGAAGCAGACTTCCTCAGCAGTCACGATTTGCACCTGGGGGAATGGCGCTTCCATCTGGAAGTGTTCCGGTGGTTGACATGTCGGTGGGGATATCCACAAATCGACATGATGGCCTCTCGACTCAACAAGAAGCTCAAGTGGTATTGTTCCAGGTCGAGAGATCCACAGGCAGTGGTGGTAGACGCCCTTACAACTCCTTGGGTCTACCAGCTGTTGTACGTATTTCCTCCAATTCCTCTGATCCCAAGAATTTTAAAAAGAATAAAAAGGGAAAAGGTTCAAGCAATCCTCATTGCGCAGAATTGCCGCAAAGGGCCTGGTATGCTGATCGAAGATCCGTGGCCTCTGCCTCTTTAAGAGGATCTTCTGCAGCAAGGGGGGTCATTCCGACCCGATCGCTCGCTGCAGTTTCTCGCAGCGATTGGGTCGGAAGTGCTCATGCGCCGGCGCCACAGTGCCCCGGCGCATGGCAGCTGTCGTTGCCTAGCGATCGCCTCTGAGACAGTATCCTCTACGGACTACGAGAAAATAATTTACCGGTAGGTAATTAAAATCCTATTTTTTTTAATCAAAGCTTGCAGCGATGTAAGTCAGGGTGATTTCAGCGCTGCAGCTCCATCACCCCCCATGCCGGCACTGCATACTCCCGCTATGCTTGCCTAGGTACTTGCGGCAGCGAATTCCACAGCTTAAAGGCACCACTGGGGAACGCTTTCTGGGATCGTTTGGCTGTCACTCGGGCGCAGGTAAGAGGGTCTCCTAGTGGGACCCGCCATTAAATCCCTATCTGCCGCGGTCTGGGGAGACGGACCGCGGCACTGACATGGACACTTTCTGCGAGCAGGGACCCCAATAGACCACCACGGCAGTAAGGGTACAGGTCTAGGTGTATTAACACCTATTTAATAAGGCCCTGTAGTACCTGAGATGGAAGACCAGCATATGGGAGGAGACGTTTGACCTGTAGTCCCTCCCCCAGCTCTGGGCACCATCTATTGCAGCTTTACTGACCTTGAGCTGCCTCACTCTACCTCTCCCCTCACAGAGACTAGGCAGCCATCTTATAGCATAGCAGCAGTAGGTCTTCGTGATTGCTGGGGAATGTCTCCTTGTAAAAATGCCTTAACAGGACTGCTTTTTAAATTCACTTAAGTATCCTATCTGTATCATAAGGCAGTGATAGTTGATATAAGTGTTTCCTGCAGGTAATCTGTACAAGTTTCTGCTTTATCCTCCAGCCTTAGGTCTGCATTGTGATATAAGGGTCTTTTGCAGTATTAATGATAATAGATATAAGGGTCCTTTGCAGTATTTATGATAATATAATTTCTGCATTGTGTGTGACTGAGTGTCTTTATCTGCTGTCTGGTTTCACTTTCAGTGTATCTCAGATATCTCTCCCTATCATTCTATAGGTTTTGGGCTAAAATAGAAGATAACACAGGTTTTATCTCTCTCTCTCTCTCTCTCTCTCTCTCTCTCTCTCTCTCTCTCTCTCTATATATATATATATATATACATACATAAAGTATATTATATCTGTGTTTCAAATCACATCTAATTCTGTACTTATTGCATTACATCTATCGTACTGTATAAGTCCACTTTGTTTTCATTATAATAGTAATGTCTAACAAAAAGGGCCGCACACAGGCAGAGTGTGCTCAGCCAGTTTGTCACAACTGAGGGCCTGAGCTGACGGGAGGCAGCCTCAGTTGTAGGGGCTGAGATGTACCGGAACCTGGGAGGTTGTATCAGACCCCTGGACATGTAAGTAACATGAATAATAACTGCCCGAAGGCGTGACCACGACAACTTGGATAAAAGTCAATGATGTTTATTATGACAACTCCGCAACACAGCAGCAGTAAAAGAAACCATAAAAGTCAGCAAAGAATAAATACAGTTCCTGGGTACTACAGGGTGGCAGGAGCCACAGGGCACTGGTAGTGTGAGATAGTTCTTATAATCTTCTAGATGGAAAGTCCTTACCAGGCCCGACTGTAGCAATGGAGATAACCCAGGATTGTACCAGCTGGTGTTCCAGGAAAAGCTGGGTTGCTGAAGATAAAACGGCTGCTGTGGATACTGGCTGGAACCAGACTGTTGTTAGCACGGAGTAGATACTGGCTGGAACCAGTTAAATAATAAATGAAGCTTGAGAGCGATGCAATATGAATGAAATGTAGAACTTGAGAGCGGAGAAATAATAATACCGGTGGAGAGTGGTAAAGTGTAGAAAGGACACCGACCCTTTAAGAGAAGCTGTACTCTGCTGGAAGCTGGGCTGGAAGCAGGTAATGTTGTAGCTGGAAACAGATGAATCCACAATGGATCGGAGAGTCAGGCTACACCGCAGGTGGAATGCTGGTGCGGGTCTCTATGGTGGAAGTCTTGAGACAGGAGCTGGAACCTGGAAGACAATCACAGGAGAGAGACAAACAGGAACTAGGTTTGACAACCAAAGCACTGACGCCTTCCTTGCTCAGGCACAGTGTATTTATACCTGCAGCAAGGAAGGGATTGGCTAGGCAATTATGCAGATTAACAATACTGACAACAGATTGGAGTAAATGATCAGCTGACAGAATCCAAGATGGCTGCGCCCATGCAGACACTTGGAGGGAAGTTTGGTTTGTAATCCATGTGGTAATGAAAACAGCAATGGCGGCGCCGGCCACTGGAGACAGGAGGCGCCAGGCTGACAGATGCACATCCAACCACGCGGACACAGCAGAGGCCGCTGCTGACGTAATCGCCACTCAGACACTCTGCATGCAGAAGTTCAGGGACGGCGGCGGAGGCCGCGGGAGACGCCATGCCAGGTGTAATATGGCGTTTACTGTGACAGTGTCCCAGAGTGACAGGAGAGGATACAGGAATGTACACATCAGGATAACAGATGGGATCCGGTCCTGGAGCGCTGAGCCAGCCTTAGGAGGCATCTGATGGGTAAGAAATGGCGTCCAGATACCCGGATCGTGACAGCACCCCCCCCTTTAGGAGTGGCCCCAGGACACTTCTTTGGCTTTTGAGGAAACTTGGAATGGAATCTCCGGACCAAGGCAGGAGCATGGACATCAGAAGCATTGGTCCATGAACGTTCCTCAGGGCCATAACCCTTCCAGTCAATAAGATATTGTAGTTGACCGTAACGGTGACGTGAGTCCAGGATCTTGGCTACTTCATACTCAACGCCTCGTTGAGTTTGGACTTTCGGAGTTGGAGGAAGTGAGGAATGAAACCGATTCAAGATCAGCGGTTTCAACAGGGAAACATGGAATGTCCTGGGTATTTTTAAGAAGGGAGGCAACTGAAGTCTGTAAGCAACAGGATTGATGACTTGTTCAATCTTGAAAGGACCGATATAGCGAGGTGCAAACTTCATACTGGGAACTCTTAACCTCAAATTCTTCGTGGATAACCATACCCGATCACCCACCTTGAGAGCAGGAACTGCTCGACGCTTCTTATCCGCAAACTTCTTGTACCTGAACGATGCCTTGAGCAGAGCTGATCGTACGCTCTTCCAGATATTGGCAAACTGATGCAAGGTGATATCCACTGCGGGAACAGAAGTTGCTGGAAGCGGTTGGAACTCAGGGACTTTAGGGTGGAATCCAAAGTTAGTGAAGAATGGTGTTGAAGCAGATAAGGAATGATACTGGTTGTTATGACAGAACTCGTCCCAGGGAAGTAATTGAACCCAGTCATCTTGAGAGGAGGACACATAGATGCGGAGGAAGGCCTCCAAGTCCTGATTCACCCTCTCGGTTTGACCATTGGTCTGAGGATGGTAAGCCGTGGAAAACTTTAGCTTGACTTGGAGGACTTGACATAAACTTCGCCAGAATTTGGCTGTGAATTGAACTCCTCGATCTGAGATAATTTCTTCAGGAAGACCGTGGAGTCGGAAGATCTCTTGTATGAATACTTGAGCCAACTTGGAAGCTGACGGAAGACCGGTGAGAGGAATGAAGTGTGCCATCTTGGTGAACCGGTCAACTACCACCCAGATGGTATTGAACTTGTTGCACATGGGTAAA
Source organism: Pseudophryne corroboree (assembly GCF_028390025.1). Classification (NCBI taxonomy): domain Eukaryota; kingdom Metazoa; phylum Chordata; class Amphibia; order Anura; family Myobatrachidae; genus Pseudophryne; species Pseudophryne corroboree. Next base: position 647,078,014 of record NC_086445.1, read on the forward strand.
TCTGTAATAAAATCCATCGACAAATGGGTCCAAGGTCGACGGGGAACAGATAGTGGAACCAGTTGCCCCGCAGGCGACTGGCGGGATACCTTATGTTGAGCACACTTTGGGCAAGATGCAATAAACTCCAAGACGTCCTTTTTCAGAGTTGGCCACCAATAGGACCTAGAGATAAACTCCAGGGTTTTTTGGATACCTGTATGTCCGGCAAAACGGGAAGCATGGGCCCAATGCATGAGCTTCTTCCTTAGCATCGGTTTCACAAAACTTTTCCCTGATGGGGGCGTAGAGTCCATCCCTACCGTGGAGAATGCCAACGGATTTATAATAGGATGCTTGTCTGAAGACTCTGACTCATTTTCTTGCTCCCATGAGCGGGAAAGGGCATCGGCCTTGCGATTCTGAGAGCCCGGACAGAACTGGAGTTTAAAATCGAACCTGGAAAAGAAAAGTGCCCATCTGGCCTGACGAGGGTTGAGACATTGTGCGCCTTTCAGATATAAAAGGTTCTTGTGGTCTGTAAGTATGGTGATTGAATGAGAAGCTCCCTCCAACAGATACCTCCACTCTTCTAGAGCGAGCTTGATGGCTAGCAACTCCTGGTCGCCAATGGCATAGTTGCGCTCAGCTGGAGAGAACTTCCGGGAGAAGAAACTGCAAGGGTGTAAATGGCCATCTTTAGCCCTCTGAGATAACACCGCTCCTACTCCAACGGAGGAGGCATCCACCTCTAAGATGAAAGGAGAGGCGATGTCAGGCTGTTTCAGAACAGGCGCAGAGATGAACCTTTGTTTTAAAAGATGAAATGCTTGCATGGCTTCTTCAGACCACTTGGACGGGTTAGCACCCTTCTTAGTGAAAGCAGTAATAGGCGCCACAATGGTGGAAAAGTCTCGTATAAACTTTCGGTAATAGTTGGCGAACCCTAAGAACCTCTGGGCCCCTTTGAGGGTTAAGGGTACCGGCCAATTTTGGATTGCTTGTAGTTTCTCAGGATCCATCTCTAGTCCGGAACCGGACACAATGTACCCTAGAAACGGAATGGACTTGACTTCAAAGACGCATTTCTCTAATTTGCAATAGAGATGATTGACACGGAGACGGGACAGAACCTCTTTAACCCAAAAACGATGTTCCTCTAAATCGTTGGCAAAAATGAGGATATCGTCTAGATAGACCACGACATGACGGTATAGAATGTCTCTGAAGATCTCATTGACAAAATGCTGGAAGACAGCTGGAGCATTGCTCAATCCGAAGGGCATGACGAGGTACTCATAATGTCCGTCACGGGTGTTAAAGGCGGTCTTCCACTCGTCACCCTCACGGATCCGGATGAGATTGTATGCACCTCTCAAGTCCAGCTTTGTAAAGATGGTAGCTCCGCTAACTCTGTCAAAGAGCTCAGTAATCAGGGGTAAAGGATAACGGTTCTTGATGGTAATGTCATTCAAACCTCTGTAGTCGATGCACGGCCGCAGACCACCATCTTTCTTTTTTACAAAAAAGAAGCCTGCGCCGGCTGGGGAAGAAGAAGGTCGAATGAACCCCTTTGCTAGGTTCTCTTTAATGTATTCCTCCATAGAATGCGTCTCAGGCAGAGACAACGGATAAGTTCGGCCTCGAGGTGGAACCTTCCCTGGAACGAGATCAATCGGGCAGTCCCATTCTCTATGAGGAGGAAGGATATCAGCAGAAGCTTTACTGAACACATCCGTGAAATCTTGATATGGAGGAGGTGGAACATCAGACGACCTGGGGGAGGAAGAACAGACAGGCAATACTTTAAACAAACATGTCTCATCACAGGAGGAACCCCATGCCAGGATTTGCGTAGTCGTCCAATCAATTGTAGGATTGTGAAGACGGAGCCATGGAAGGCCCAGGACCACAGGATGTGTGGCTCTTGGAATCACTAAAAAAGAAATAAGTTCGGAATGAAGAACTCCCACTCTCAGACGAACTGGTAGAGTCCTTAAAGAAATAACTGCATCAAAAATGTTGCTGCCATCCACGGCAGTTAAAGAAATGGACGAAGGAAGTCTCTCGGTGGGTAGGGACCACCGTTTAACATAGGCTTCGGTAATAAAGTTCCCAGCTGCTCCGGAATCAAGGAGGGCAATGACGTTCCGATAACGTTGAGCAACTTGAAGCGAGACTGGGAGATTACAATCTTGAGGAGATGGAGAGGAGATCATTACTCCTAGCCGGCCCTCTCCTTGGCGAGCTAGGATTTGGAGTTTCCCGGACGTTTGGGACAGGCATTAATGGTGTGAGACGGAGCTGCACAATAAAGACAGAGAGACTCGGAGAGACGTCTTCGGCGCTCAGCAGGAGTTAAACGGGAACGGCCAATTTGCATGGGCTCATCTTTAGTTGGTGACAGTTGGCGAGGAGGAGGAGCAGAAGATTTTGGAGCAGATGATCTTCCACGCTCAGTTGCTCTCTCTCTGAAACGTAAATCAACTTTCGTGCAGAGTGAGATTAGCTCATCTAACTTAGAGGGTAAGTCTCTGGTAGCTAACTCATCTTTAATACGCTCAGATAAGCCATGCCAGAATGCAGCATACAGGGCCTCGTCGTTCCATGCCAGTTCGGATGCCAGGATCTGGAACTGTATCAGATATTGTCCTACAGTACGTGACCCCTGGCGTAAACGGAGAATCTCGGATGAAGCTGAGGTTACCCGGCCTGGCTCGTCGAAGATGCGCCTGAATGTTGACACGAAGGCAGTGTAGGAAGATAGCAGGGTGTCGGACCTCTCCCATAACGGTGATGCCCAATCAAGGGCTGAGCCCCTGAGAAGAGAAATAATGTAGGCAATTTTTGTACGGTCACTGGGAAAATTGCCAGGTTGTAGCTCAAACTGAATCTCACACTGGTTGAGAAATCCCCTGCAGAATCTTGGAGATCCGTCAAATTTTGCTGGCGTTGGGAGATGAAGACGTGGAGCAGAAATGGGTAAGGTGGGTGGGGTTATAGCTGGAGTCCCTGTGGTTGACGCACCAGACGCGCCTGATCCACGGAGAGTTGTCTGAATCCCATCCAGCCGAGTAGAGAAATCCTGGAGACAGCGGATGATGTGGCCCTGTGCAGCCTCCTGATGTTCTAGTCGGGCTGCCAATTCTTGCATCGGCCTGGCCGCTTGATCCTGGTCTCCGGCTGGATTCATTAGGTCAGTGCTTACTGTCACAACTGAGGGCCTGAGCTGACGGGAGGCAGCCTCAGTTGTAGGGGCTGAGATGTACCGGAACCTGGGAGGTTGTATCAGACCCCTGGACATGTAAGTAACATGAATAATAACTGCCCGAAGGCGTGACCACGACAACTTGGATAAAAGTCAATGATGTTTATTATGACAACTCCGCAACACAGCAGCAGTAAAAGAAAACATAAAAGTCAGCAAAGAATAAATACAGTTCCTGGGTACTACAGGGTGGCAGGAGCCACAGGGCACTGGTAGTGTGAGATAGTTCTTATAATCTTCTAGATGGAAAGTCCTTACCAGGCCCGACTGTAGCAATGGAGATAACCCAGGATTGTACCAGCTGGTGTTCCAAGAAAAGCTGGGTTGCTGAAGATAAAACGGCTGCTGTGGATACTGGCTGGAACCAGACTGTTGTTAGCACGGAGTGGATACTGGCTGGAACCAGTTAAATAATAAATGAAGCTTGAGAGCGATGCAATATGAATGAAATGTAGAACTTGAGAGCGGAGAAATAATAATACCGGTGGAGAGTGGTAAAGTGTAGAAAGGACACCGGCCCTTTAAGAGAAGCTGTACTCTGCTGGAAGCTGGGCTGGAAGCAGGTAATGTTGTAGCTGGAAACAGATGAATCCACAATGGATCGGAGAGTCAGGCTACACCGCAGGTGGAATGCTGGTGCGGGTCTCTATGGTGGAAGTCTTGAGACATGAGCTGGAACCTGGAAGACAATCACAGGAGAGAGACAAACAGGAACTAGGTTTGACAACCAAAGCACTGACGCCTTCCTTGCTCAGGCACAGTGTATTTATACCTGCAGCAAGGAAGGGATTGGCTAGGCAATTATGCAGATTAACAATACTGACAACAGATTGGAGTAAATGATCAGCTGACAGAATCCAAGATGGCTGCGCCCATGCAGACACTTGGAGGGAAGTTTGGTTTGTAATCCATGTGGTAATGAAAACAGCAATGGCGGCGCCGGCCACTGGAGACAGGAGGCGCCAGGCTGACAGATGCACATCCAACCACGCGGACACAGCGGAGGCCGCGGCTGACGTAATCGCCACTCAGACACTCTGCATGCAGAAGTTCAGGGACGGCGGCGGAGGCCGCGGGAGACGCCATGCCAGGTGTAATATGGCGTTTACTGTGACAGTGTCCCAGAGTGACAGGAGAGGATACAGGAATGTACACATCAGGATAACAGATGGGATCCGGTCCTGGAGCGCTGAGCCAGCCTTAGGAGGCATCTGATGGGTAAGAAATGGCGTCCAGATACCCGGATCGTGACACAGTTTATCTGAGGAGGACATGTTACATGACAGTCTCTGTCCTGTTTGTTATACACCTCCCAGTCTGTCTGCTGTCCCCGCCCCTGCTCAGGAGCCACCATAGGCAGCCTTTTCATCACTATTGGGTATCTATTAGAATGCCTTGCGCCCCCTATGGTACCGCCTGTGGCACTACCTCATATAGTCCCTATGGTGAATCCGCCATGTGCGGATAATTTGTCTAATCAACTGCAACAACTCAATCAGTTCCTGACTAGACATAAGGCTCCCTCATGACACAAACGTGTCACTAGTCTCTCTAAGTGGGCTACTTCTTTCTCACAATCCACAATCCTCTCTGTCTTATCTGAAGATGAGGGGGAGCTCTATCTGGCACAGACTCCTGTGCTGCAGATGAAAAAGCTTATATGTCAGTAAAGGTCCCTGCCCTTGTAGATGCTATTAAGCATATTCTCCAACTCGCAGATGAGGAGGAGTCCACTACAGTGGCTAAGAATATGGATAAGTTTAAAAAGCAGAAGGTAGTTAAAACTGAATTACCCCACTCTGATCATTTATTTTACATCAGATGGGAATGCTGGACTACCCCAGGCAAGAAGTTACCTGTCTCTAAAAGGTTGTTAGCTCATTATCCTCTATCTGCAGAGATTTGTAACAAATGGGAAAATCTGCCTGTTACTACTGTCACCTCCTTGAGGGAACTGACAGATAAACGTATTGAAGGTTTCCTGTTCATTGACCCACTATAGCTGCTTATTGGGCTGCAAAGGTGGTAGAAGCTTGGGTTCAGGCATTGGAGGAAGAGCTGCCCGAGGATATCTCTGAGGAAGGCAGACCATACCTTTATCATATTACAACTGCTATTTACTACATACAGGAAGCGTCTTCTGAGGCTGGAGTGTTGGCCGCCAAGGCGTCTGCTACATTTATTCTGGCGTGCCGTGTTCTGTGGTTAAGACCTTGGAAGGTGGACTTAGATTCCAAGAAGACCTTGGAAATCCTCCCCCTCACTGGGGATATTCTTTTTGGGGAAGAGTTGAATAAGATTGTGTCTGCATTGTCGGCTGCCAAGACAGATATTCTATCCCCCAATAATCCTTCTCAGAATGCTAAAAGTACTATTTTTCACACCTTTTGGCCTCAGGGGAAAGCAAAATGCCATTCCAAATCCTCCAAGACCAAACCGTCCTGGGCGGCACATCAGCCTGCCACGAAAACTGACAAGCCTGCATCCTGACAGGACGGGCCTCCCCTTGGGGTATCCCAGGGTCGGAGGCCGACTTCTGCACTTCGCCCAGGTTTGGCACATGACCACTTATGACATTTGGGTGCTAGAAGTTGTCTCTCACAGGTACGCCATCTCGTTTAAGAGATGTTCCCCTTACCAGTACTTCACCATGGGCCTCCCATTGAACCCGATAAAGGTGCAAACTCAACAAACTGTGGTCAGTTCCTTCCTTCGCTCAGGAGTGATTGTGCCGGTTCCTCAGTCGCAGAGGTTACTACTCGACCATGTTTCTAAATTCCGAAGCCTAACTGGTCTCACTGGCCTATTCTCAACCTCAAGTCTTTGAACAGGTTTGTGAGATTATCTAAGTTTCACATGGAAACTTTGCGCTCAATAGTCCTGCTATGGAACCTGGACTCTACATGGTATCCCTGGATATACAGGATGTATATCTACATATTTCTATTGCCAAGTCTCATCAGCATTTCCTGCTGTTTGCTATTGGCAACCTACATTACCAATTCCAGGCTCTGCCGTTTGGACTGGCTATGGCTCCTCGCATCTTTACCAAGGTTATCGCCTTTATGACGGCCCACCTCCATTGCCATGGGATAAGAATTCTGCCGTACCTATATGATCTACTGATTTTGGTAAAATTCACAGAATTCCTCCTCAGTCATCTCCAACTTGACGGTATCCTTCCTATGGTCCCACGGTTGGCTGATACATTGATATGAGTCCTCCCTGGTTCCATCTTAGAGCATGGTACACCTAGGGGCACTTCTGGACATTTACAGGACAAGATATGTCACTTCCTTTATCGCTCCAGGGTGTCAGTACACTTGGCAATGTGAATACTCTGTCTGATAGTTTCGTCCTTTAGCATGATAGAGTACGCTCAATTTCATTCCTGCCCTCTACAACGATTGATGCTCTCCCAATTGAACAGCCTACCTCATCAGATCAGATCTCAAATTATCTCCTTGACTCCGGAGGTTCGCTTGTTGCTGACCTGGTGGCTACAGGACCAGCGATTGATCATGGGTCGTCCCTTCTGGATCCCCAGTTGGGTCCTGCTGACAACATATGCTAGTCTTCGTGGCTGGGGAGCAGTGACAGAGCAACACTTGTTTTAAGAATGTTGGACCAGGGAAGATTATCTGCTCCCTATCAATATACTAGAGTTGAGAGCACTGTTCAATGCACTGTCTCTGGCTTGTCCTCTCTTACAGAACAGGCCTGTTCAAGTGCAATCAGGTAGTGCCACCACGGTGGCCTATATTAACCATCAGGGCGGCACTCGAAGACGCATGGCAATGTTGGAAGTGTCCAAGATTCTCCATTGGGCGAAATGCCATCTATCAGCCATATTGGTGGTATTCATTCTGGGTGTTCTGAACTGGGAAGCAGTCTTCCTCAGTCATCAGGATGTTCATGCCAGAGAGTGGTCTCTCATTCCAAGGCCTTTCAACTCCAGGTAGACAAATGGGGATTACCGGACGTTGATCTCATGGCGTTACGACATAGTCACAAAGTTCAGGTCTTCGAATTGTTAACCAGGGACCCTCAGGCAGCATTTTTGGATGCACTGGCAGTCCAGTGGAACTTTCACCTGCCTTACATATTCCCACCGGTGTCACTTCTGCCCAGAGTTCTTCGGAAGTTCAAACAAGAAGGAGATAATCTCATTCTGGTTTCTCAAGCATGGCCCAAACGTCACTAGTTCTTAGATCTCCAGCACCTTTCGGCCGAGCGTCCTTTTCTACTTCCTCAGCGACAGGACCTTCTTCAGGGCCCTTCTCTTTAACCGGACCTGGACAGACTTTGATGGCGTGGCTCTTTAAGCTGAGAACAAAAGGGTTTTCTGAGGCTGTCATTTAGACTTTGCTGAATGCCCGGAAGCTGTCTTCTCCCCGGATATACTACAGAGTGTGGCTTGCTTATTTCACATGGTGTGCTGATAAGAGTTATGATGCCTCTAAATTCCGAACTTCCAGAATTCTGGCTTTTCTCCAAAGAGGTTTAGACCTAGGCCTTTGTCTTGCCTCTCTCAAGGTACACATTTCTGCCTTTTATGTATAGTTCCCTGATGTACACACGTTCCTTCAGGGCATTATCCATAGTCACCCTCCCTATATCCCTCCAGCGGATCCATGGGATTTGTCTGTTGTATTGGCGGCTCTTCAAGAAGCCCCGTTCAAGCCTCTTGAATCTGTGGACCTCAAATGTCTTACGTTCAAGGTTCTTTTCTTGCTGGCTTTTGCCGTTGCAAGGAGGGTTTCGGACAAGTGCGTTGTCATGTTGTCGACCCTTTTTGATTTTCCACTGCGACAGAGCAGTTCTCCAAACTAGACCTGGTTACCTCCCTAAGGTGGTTTCATCTTTTCACCTTAACCAATAGATTGTTGTCCCGATCTTTATCTCTTCAGAGTTGTTGGCTAAAGATCGTTCTTTGGATGTTGTTAGGGTTCTACATGTCTATGTGGACCGTACTGCCTCCTTTAGACGGTCTGATGCCTTCTTTAACCTCTTTGGATTTCACAAGCGTTACTGACCTGCTAATAAACAGACTATGGCCAGATGGATTAGAATGGTGATTGCACAAGCCTATTCTCAAGCTGGTCTTCCAGTTCCAGCTATGATTATTGCCCATTCTACTCTGTCTGTTGGACCTTCTTGGGTTGCACGCCATGGGGCGTCTGCCGAACAATTGTGCAAGATGGCTATATGGTCTTCAGTACACACGTTTCTTAGGTTCTATGCCTTTGATACCTTCGCCTCCCAGGATGCTTCCTTTGGACGCCAGATTCTCTTATCCACTCAGGCACGCCCCCTCTCTTGAAATACTGCTTTGGAACATCCCCAATGTTTCCCTGTGGAAACCTATGTACCGTGCTGCAGAAAGTATGAGTTATGGTAGATTTACCATTGTTAACTCTCTTTCTGCAAAGTACATAGGTTCCACAGGGCGCCCACCCTGACGCACCTGGCTTCTTTGGGTTTGTGTATCATTGGTCTCTGGTTCCTTCTCCTGTCAGTGAGATTGTGTTCTTATGTGCCTAACATCTTCGTTGTCTCTTGCCTGCTTCCTGCATTGGATGGGTTAACAAAACTTAACTCACAGAGCCTGGAGACGGGGTTATAGAGGATAGACCCGTTGCATCCTGGGACAGCTAAAGCTTTATCTGTTGGTGACTGGATTCAGATCCATCTCTACACTCCGATGTTTTCCTGTGTAACCTATGTACTTTGCAAAAAGAGAGTTAACAATGGTAAGTCTACCATAACTCTTACTTTTAATATTCATAGACAGGCTCTGAGCACATTACTTTCAGAGTCCTGGTGGTTTTCCCCACATATGCTTTATTACATGAGCATTTAATGGTGTATATGCAATTTTATGGATTTTGCCATTGTGGGTGAACTCTGTACCTTTTCTGTCACTTGTTCGGCATGGTTTGCTCATAATGCAATCAAGGCATTTATGAAAACCTTGATTTCTAGTACCCGTGCCTGAAGGTTTATCTATAAATGTACTGCACACAATCTTATCTTTGATATTATGAGCTTTTTTTATAAATAAATTGTGGTTTGTCTGGAAGCAGTTTGGTTAGGACAGGATCTCTAAGAAGTATATGCCAGTTTCTTTTAAAGATGGTTTCAATTGATTTATGTTGGCTGATATATTTAGTGTTAAATGCCAAAGAGTAGGAAGTTTCTCTAGATATCTTCTCCATTTTATTAAGTATTAGTTGTTTTCTGTCAGTTTCTTTTACTTCCTTTATGGCTTGGTTAATCATCTTCATGTTGTAATATTTCTGAATCTGTGCTCCATTGAGCAATTTTTCCTAAGGCGGGTGAAGTATCCTTTTGGGACACTTGTAAGCAAGTGGGAGAGATGATTACACTTGGCGTCTATATACGTGTTTGCTTTGAGTCAGTGGGTTTAATGTACTGTAAGTGAAAGTTTCAATTTGACCATCCACAATACATATCCCAAGGTCAAGAAAGCTGACTGCCCCCTTACTTATTGAAAAAGTCAGTTTAATATTAAGTTGGTTTATTACGTGCAACACCTAATATTGCATACACACCATTAAATGCTCATGTAATAAAGTATATGTGGGGAAAACCACCAGGGCTCTGAAAGTAAGGTGGTCAGAGCATGTCAAGAACATTAAAAAAGGGAATAAAAATCATCCATTCTCTAAACATTTGAAAGGAGGCACATAACTGTTCAGTTAAACACATCGCACAGTTTTGGGGCATAGATCAAATAAGGGATAACTGGAGATGCAATGACAAAGACAACCAATTGGCTAAGAAAGAAATGAAGTCTATATATGATCTTAATTCACTTCTTCCCAATGGACTCAATCACGAATTTGAGCTCAGATGGTTCCTTTGATTTTAAAATCATGAGCTTTTCGTTTTTTATATTTTTATACTGTACATTTTAACTTGTTTTTATTGATGATATGTAACGCTCCCTTTGTAGCAGTATGTTTTGCTCTATGCTGGAAATAGTTTATACCACACTTACAAATACCATGGACTTTTGTCCTATATATGTTCATATAACATAGTAGTATTAATTCTGTAGTATATTGCAGGCTGGCTGGCGGAAATAAAACTGTAGAAAAGGTGGTTGCGGAGGCTAGAAGTTCCACGTTAAATATTGCTAAGTGTCCGACATCTCAGTGTAACTGTTATATATCCTGCGTTATGGTTGGCGGCAGTGCAACCACGGGAGAAGTGGTTGGCGGAAGCCAATCTACAGGAAGTCACAGACACATACCCCACATCATGGTTAGGGGAAGTGCAACCACAGCAGAAGTGGTTGGCGGAAGCCAACCCACCAGAAGTTGCGGACAAGCAGCGTGCAGCGTCTGGAAGCAGCATTTTGTACTGCTATAAGGTATTCTTGGTGAGTAGCTGTATAAGCCTTGACAAAGACTTTGTTAAAGTCAAAATGCGTTGGAAGAGAGCCCTTCTTTTTATCTGTTACACAGTCCTGACTGGGGAAAAATATAATAGTCTCAGTTGCAACAAACGGCGGTGCAATTGCCATTCAGGTCATATATTTATTATTTCTCCTTTACCATCAATATGCAGTGTTATGTAAACAGTTTTTAATAATAATTTTAATTAAACCTTGCTTTTTTAAAAGTAAGCGGCTACATTTGCTTATATGTCCCTATGAGAATTAATTCCCATTTAGTTTTGGAAATAGCGAGCATTACCAAGGAGCAAAGAAACCGCTATGTGATTTGATCTATACTCTATTGTGTGAGTATGGTACGTTCAACTAAAGGACATTTTATATGAAGGTGATTGGCTGATATTATTTCCATCCACGTGCTGACAAAGTAAAGATACCTTTATGAGCTTCATATGCCTTGCTCCTGTGTGAGTTCTGGGGCGCTGTACCTTGATTCCCTTATCCATATTAAGTATAGGTGGTTTATCAACTTGGTTTCACTTGAATATGTATTGCCTGCACTCTAAGGGGTGTGCCCTTGAATACAGATATACTACACTACAGGTATATTTTTGTATTTGCATTTCTTCCGAGGTACTCCCCATTTACAGACATTTGAAGAGTCTCTTGAGCAAAGAACTGTCTAATGGACTAAGTAATATGTTTTCACTGATATACAAAGTATTTAAGACTATTCACCATTGTATGAATAATTATATTTATCATATTGGAACAGGATTGAGTGCTATATCTGTAGATCGTGTATATTTTCGCTGTAGGAACATGCAGTAGTGAGTCACAAGGACCCTGTACCCTGCTTATGGGCAAGCAATCAGTGTCAGAATCATTATGGAGAGTAGGAGGCGAGGGAATGGAGCTCTGTTGACATGGATAGTACTTTGGGAATGACAGGAAGGAAAACATTCTTGATCGTAAACTTATATAGTAAGGGATGATTTGGTTTTCTTCATCAGGACGTTTACCCAGTGCTTGTTGATGTTTTTTTGAATCTGCAACATATGAAGTAGGATTATAGTTTTCAGACTAATTGGTGCATGCTGAATTGCTATACTCTTTAAAAACAGAAATTATTATTGTTTGCATTAAGACTTGTTTTAACTTAATTTCATGTAGAATTATTTTTAAATGAGTAACACAATATCATACTTCCCAACATGACACTCTCCAGGAGGGACATAATGCTCTGCTCCTGGACTTCCCTCTTAATGTATGACTGCCATCACCTGTTTTATAACGCCTTTCTTATCCATTAACCTGTTCAAAACAGGTGATGGCAATCCCAAATTAAGAAAAAAGTCCAGAAGCAGAGCATATTGTCCCTTCTGGAGAGGGGCATGTTTGGAGGTATGCAATATTGAAACTCAAGCCACATATTCACACCTTGACATAACTGCTCACACAAACTTAACTTGGGGATTTTTTTTTTAAATGTTCACTGTTTATTGGCTCTAGAATGAAGTATATTTATTTTTTTGTAGTATAATGCACTTGCATATAGGTGTCAGTCAATAGACATATGCTAAGATACAGATGTGAACAAATGAAAACACTGTTTATTTGTTTCAAATAAGTGATAATGACAAAACCATCCAATTGGTAATCCATATTAATTCTTGGGTTCAAATTTCAGATCTGTCTGTTTAAAGTCTATTTGACATGTATATATGTGTATTCCTCATCTCACTGTACTGTAGTTGAAGTCAACAAACAAAGGGATGGCTCAAAAAAGGCTGTGATAGCACACCCTAGATCATTTTAGTACTCTTGTTTGTGTTACTAGCTAAAACGTCTTATAGGCCCTACACACTTACAGATTTCACTGCACGATATGAACATTCTCGTTCATTAATGAATGAGAACTCATTCATATCGTTCAGTGTGTAGGCACCAACGATGAACAATGCGCGGCCCCGCACGCGTTCATCGTTGGTGCCAGGTCGCTTATGCATGCAGGCCAATATGGACAATCTCATCCATATTAGCATACACTGCTATGGAGCTGGGTGACGGGATGGGGGAAGGCGAAGCAACTTCACTCCTCCCGTTACCTCCCTCTGGCCGCCGGGGGTGACCCTTCGGCCGTATCCACCATCGGGAAGCTCGGTGGCGGATCGCCGAGTGTGTAGGGTCCATTAGAGCAAGTACTTCCTCTTTCATACTAGTTGATGCTGGCTATAAAACACACATCTCAAACTCAATATTCCTTGTAGATAGAATCATGCTTTGTCAATGTAGTATTGCAGGATCATACGGAGTTCTCCAGCATATTGAAGGGTTGATTTGTTGGGTGTGCCTGCTATTTCACAGATACACTGACCAGCAATGCTGGAATGAATAATGATTTGTACTGCAATAATGCTACACCATACCTCCCAACTTGACTCTTTCCAGGAGGGACAGAATGCTCTGTTCCTGGACTTTGCTCTTAATTTAAGATTGTCATCACCTGTGCTGATACAGCTTTCTCAACAATTAATTAGTTCTACAGAGGTGATGGTAATCATAAATTAAGAAGGAAGTCCTGGAACAGAGCATTTTGTCCCTCCTGGAGAGGGTCATGTTGTGAGGTATGCTACATACCTCCCAACATGACCCTCTCCAGGAGGGACACAATGTTCTGCTTTTTCTTAATTTATGATTGCCATCACCTGTGTTGAACAGGTTAATGGATAAGAAAGGTGTTTCAGCACAGGTGATGGCAATAATAAATTAAGAGGGTCATGTTGGGAGGTATGATGCTACACTATGACTGACTGTAGCCTCATATGGTGACATAATGTTAAAATTATAATGAATATGTAAGAGTAAAGAAAAAATAGTATATATAATTGTGAGAATGAAATAGGTACGTACATATATCCACACATCTAGATTTATGACAAACACAATGCATGATTTAAACTGTATTGACATACTAGTCTGTATTGTACAGCTGGCTATATGCTGCTGATTTAGCAGTGTGCTTGCTATTAAATGGACAAACTGAATGAATCATGGCCCTCATTCCGAGTTGTTCGCTCGGTATTTTTCATCGCATCGCAGTGAAAATCCGCTTAGTACGCATGCGCAATGTTCGCACTGCGACTGCGCCAAGTAACTTTACTATGAAGAAAGTATTTTTACTCACGGCTTTTTCTTCGCTCCGGCGATCGTAATGTGATTGACAGGAAATGGGTGTTACTGGGCGGAAACACGGCGTTTCAGGGGCGTGTGGCTGAAAACGCTACCGTTTCCGGAAAAAACGCAGGAGTGGCCGGGGAAACGGTGGGAGTGCCTGGGCGAACGCTGGGTGTGTTTGTGACGTCAACCAGGAACGACAAGCACTGAACTGATCGCACAGGCAGAGTAAGTCTGGAGCTACTCAGAAACTGCTAAGTAGTTAGTAATCGCAATATTGCGAATACATCGGTCGCAATTTTAAGAAGCTAAGATTCACTCCCAGTAGGCGGCGGCTTAGCGTGTGTAACTCTGCTAAATTCGCCTTGCGACCGATCAACTCGGAATGAGGGCCTATATTGTGAAGAAAAGTACAAAATTATGCACCAAGAGCTACATTTTGAAACTGTTGCAATACGGAAATTAGTACTGTCTAAACTAAGGAATATATGTTAGAAAAAACATTTCTGACCCACTACAATATCTAATACCCCTTTCACACCGCAGCTTGTACCCGGTAATTTGCCGTTTTTACTGGCTTCCTAAACGGTTCGAGCTGCGATGTGAAAGGGTCACCTTCAATTTACCGTTTACAAAATACCGGTATTTTGAAACGGTAAAAAAGCAGGGTCCTACCCGTTTCAGACCCGTTTAATTGTGCAGTGTGAAAGGGTCGGAAACGGTATTTGCAAGCCCCAGAAGGTGATAGGCTGTCTCCATGTGTGATCTCACCAGGCAGAAGCAGGAAATAAACATTTAAAATGACAACCACTGTTTTGTATGGGTGAAACGGGTTCAGTGTGAAAGGTACCAAAACGGTAATTAAATGGTAATATACTGGTTACAACATGCGATGTGAAGGGGGTTTAACTGCTCAGACCCGTTTTAAGAACCGTTTAAAGAACTGTTTCAAAAGCAGGTTATGCGATGTGAAAGCAGCATAAGTCACTTTTGATTTTTTCACACAAATTAAAAAAAATATATATATATGTTTGTTATGAGTAATTGGGGCCTAATTCAGTAAGGATTGCAAATTCTGTTAATTGGCAGAATTTACAATCCTTTTGTTCTCATGCTGGGGGCCGCCCATCGCTGGGCAAGGCAACTCAGCATGCTGACCTCTGCCTTCCCCAGCTTGACGAAGCAAAATTGTGATCACATCGCAATCTATGCTTCATCATAGTTTTTATGGTTACCTCCTGCCGACGCAGCTTAGCTGCGCCTGCAAGAGGCCTGCCGTCATGTTTCTGATCACGGCGGCTGCGCGTGACGTCACACAGCCACCACGATAAGGCCCACACCACGCCCTCCATTCCACCGACGCCTCCCCCGTTTGGCCGCCTTTGCCCCCGCAATGCTCCCGTCTAGGAAATGGAGGTTTGCCCCCCCACACACACCCCGCGACCACCTCTGCCTGATTGACAGGTAGAGGTGATAGCACTTTCTGTGCCCACCCCGCAAAAGATGCGGGTGCATGCGCGGGACAGGCAATTAGCAATTATTGTGGTTGGATCGCTTACTGCGATCCAACCAGAATTAGGCCCTAAGAGCAGACTCAAATTAATATCCCATGATTTAAGGATTTATTTCCCTCAAATAGAGGAGGTACTGTATCATCATCACCCTATTTATGGGCGCAAAACCAGTATTATTGGACATTAATCTTGAATCACTAACATAAGTATATACTAGAAGAAAACCAACAGACCAATTTTCTGACACGCAGAAAACATCAGATATCTTGCCCGTACACTGACATATATTTTACTGCAATCCACAGATAATTTTGTCCTGAAAATCTACTGGGCCCTGTCATACTATTGTTCCGTCACAGGGAAGGGAAGATAGCATTTGCATAATAGGCTGGACTGCACGTGGGAATGACGGTTCAGATATGGACTAGAATCAACATGCTCAATTTTATTAGGTGTGAGACTGAATGCTTGTTTTATGAAACTTGCACACTTTGCATGAATGCATGCACCTGATAAATGTGAGAGCGAATTAGAAATGCCAATTAGCAGTACTTCCGACAAGAAGTTGCAAATTTTCTACAAAATGTAATCTGGGTGAAGTGCATGAAAAAGTGGGAAGACCTGCTTGGACCCTAAAAAAGTGACTTTGTTAGCAGAATCATGGAAGGCTGTTAGCAAATTTCATTAATCAATTAGGAAATTAAACAAAAAAGCAAAACAGGTAGAAAAAGGAGCTTTTAGGGTAATTTGAAGCGACTTGAACAATTTTTAAAAATGTAAAAAAAAATTGTTGAAATAATTGTAGGGTGCATAATAAAATGTAAAATTTGGAGTAATTTGAGGCCATGTATTTTCTTAACCTCACAAATGACATGGAATTATTGGCCCTTTTAAGTTAATTTAAGACTTCCAAAATGCCTAATTAGACGGAGGGGGGTGTACAAGGGGTTCTGAAGCAAATCCCACAATTTTTGCCTTAAAATACATATTTTCCCTACCTTTTCACACTCTCAGGGGGTGTGCGCAAAAAAACCCTGAGTTTCCACTGAAAAAGCAATGTAACTGGAATTGGATTGCATATGTAAATTTGCAGTGAAAACATCTTGCACAAACCAATTCACATCTAATTCAATTAACTACAGGATGGCAGGGCCAATCACCCCGGGCCCCTACACACTGTCCCACTAATTAGAACACCACATTCACAAACCTGCATAATCCTCCATTTTAGTGTAACATAGTAACATACATAGTATCATAGTTAATGAGGTTGAAAAAATACAAATTGTCCATCGAGTTCAACCTGTTATATACATTTTACACTGTTATGTATGTTACTATATTGTAACTATAATGACCAGGATGAAGTTATGTTTTAAGTCTATATAACACTATAATTTGTGCTGTTTCTAAAATACATTCATTTTAAATGCTATATCCTTGGATATCTTTTTCAGTTAGAAAATTATCTAATCCATTTTTAAACATATTGACTGAGTCCATCATTACTACCTTCTCTGGCAGAGAATGCCATATCCTTACTGCCATTACTGTAAAGAACCCTTTCCTATGTTGGGTATGACATTTTCTCTCCTCTAACCTCAGAGGATGCCCGCATGTCTTATGTAGAGATTTTTCAATAAACAAATCGCCTGATAGCACCATGTATTGTCCCTTTATATATTTATAAATATTAATAATGTCTCCTCTTAGACGCCTCTTTTCTAATGTGAACATATCTAACCTAGTACGTCTTTCCTCATAATCAAGTGCCTCTAACACCTTAATTGTGTGGCCTTCCAAGTTCCAATATATCTTTTTTTAAAGTGTGGTGCTCAGAACTGTACGCAGCATTCATGGTGTGGCCGTACCAATGATTTATACAGTGGCAGAATTACACTCATCTTTTGTCTCAAATCCATTGTATGCATGCTAACGCCTTGTTTGTCTTTGTTGCTGCGCTTTGACATTGTGTATTGCTACAAAGTCTATTATCAATGAGCAACCCCAATTATTTTTCAGCTACCATTTCCCCTATATTTTCCCTATTTTATTTATAGGCGGCATTTTTGTTTTTAGTACCATAGTGCATAACTTTACACCCATCTACAGTATATTGAACCTCATTCTCCATTTGTTTGCCCAAATTTCTAGTTGAAATAAGTCGTTCTGTAGAGACTCAACATCCATATCTGAATTAATTATCCTACACAGTTGAGTATAATCTGCAAAAATTTACACTGTGCTTTCCAGACCTGCTCCTAGATCATTAATAAATATGTTGAACAGTAGTGGCCCAAGTACGGACCCTTGCAGTATTCCACTGAATTCTGAGGCCCGCTTGGAAACATCCTATTAACCACCACTCACTGTTCCCTGTTATCCAGCCAACAGGGATTGAGGCTGCGATCCCTAGGGTTGATGTCAGCAGTGAGGAGTCAGACGCTCTCCTGGTCGCCCCTCCCCCCAGTTCATGACCAGTTTATGTGCGTCTCCCGCCATGAACTGATTGCCTCCGTGAGATCCGTGCATGTTTATCAGTGAGAAGGGGTGTGAAAGGGTTAAATTTAAGAAAAAAAAATGTGTGGGGTCCCCCCTCCTAAGCATAACCAGCCCTGGGCTCTTTGAGTCGGTCCTGGTTGAAAAAATATGGGGGGGGGGGAATGACAGGGGTTCCCCCATATTTGATCAACCAGCACCGGGCTCTGCGCCTGGTCCTGGTGCAAAAAATACAGGGGACAAAAAGCGTAGGGGTCCCCCGTATTTTTTGGACCAGCACCGGGCTCCACTAGTCAGATAATGCCACAGCCGGGGGACACTTTTATATAGGTCCCTGCGGCCCTGACATTAAATCACTAACTAGTCACCGCTGGCCGGGGTACCCTGGAGGAGTGGGGACCCCTTAAATCAAGGGCTCCTGCCACCCAAGTGCCAGGGGTAAAGCCCGAGGCTGTCCCCCCCATCCAGGGGCGGCGGATGGGGGGCTGATAGACTTGTGAAAAAATAAGAAAATTGTTTTCTCTAACGTCCTAGTGGATGCTGGGACTCCGTCAGGACCATGGGGAATAGCGGGCTCCGCAGGAGACAGGGCACATCTAAAAAAGCTTTTAGGTCACATGGTGCGTACTGGCTCCTCCCCCTATGACCCTCCTCCAAGCCTCAGTTAGGTTTTTGTGCCCGTCCGAGAGGGTGCAATCTAGGTGGCTCTCCTAAAGAGCTGTTTAGAAAAGTTTTTTTTTTAGGTTTCAATCTCAGTGATTCCTGCTGGCAACAGGATCACTGCATCGAGGGACTTAGGGGAGAGATTTCCAACTCACCTGCGTGCAGGATGGATTGGAGTCTTAGGCTACTGGACACTTAGCTCCAGAGGGAGTCGGAACACAGGTCAGCCTGGGGTTCGTCCCGGAGCCGCGCCGCCGATCCCCCTTACAGACGCTGAAGAGACGGCAGAACGGAGGTCCGGAAAGCAGGCGGCAGAAGACTCCTCAGTCTTCTTGAAGGTAGCGCACAGCACGGCAGCTGTGCGCCATTGTTGTCACACGGCTCACTGACTCAGTCACGGAGGGTGCAGGGCGCTGCTGGGGGCGCCCTGGGCAGCAATATAATTACCTTTAGTGGCAAAATAAATACATCACATATAGCCATTAAGGCTATATGTATGTATTTTAACCCAGGCCAGTTTCTTAAAAACCGGGGAAAAACCCGCCGAAAAAGGGGCGGGGCTTATTCTCCTCAGCACTCAGCGCCATTTTCCTGCTCAGCTCCGCTGGTGAGGAAGGCTCCCAGGTCTCTCCCCTGCACTGCACTACAGAAACAGGGTAACAAAGAGAAGGGGGGCATAAATTGGCGATATTTATATATTAAGAGCGCATATATAGTAAACAACACCTTCTAGGGTTGTTTATATACATTTATAGCGCTTTTGGTGTGTGCTGGCAAACTCTCCCTCTGTCTCCCCAAAGGGCTAGGGGGTCCTGTCTTCGATTAGAGCATTCCCTGTGTGGCTGCTGTGTGTCGGTACGTGTGTGTCGACATGTATGAGGACGATGTTGGTGTGGAGGCAGAGCAATTGCCGATGATGGTAATGTCACCCCCTAGGGAGTCGACACCGGAATGGATGGCTTTAGTTATGGAA
This sequence comes from Pseudophryne corroboree, assembly GCF_028390025.1. Lineage (NCBI taxonomy): Eukaryota > Metazoa > Chordata > Amphibia > Anura > Myobatrachidae > Pseudophryne > Pseudophryne corroboree. Next base: position 647,097,510 of record NC_086445.1, read on the forward strand.
TTACGTGATAATGTCAGCACATTACAAAAGTCAGTTGACGAAATAAGACGCCCGGCAAACCAGTTAGTACCGGTTCAGGCGTCTCAGACACCGTCAGGGGCTGTAAAACGTCCTTTACCTCAGTCAGTCGACACGGGTACCGACACAGATGAATCTAGTGTCGACGGTGAAGAAACAAACGTATTTTCCAATAGGGCCACACGTTATATGATCACGGCAATGAAGGAGGCTTTGCAGATCTCTGATACTGCTGGTACCTCAAAAAGGGGTATTATGTGGGGGGTGAAAAAACTACCTGTATTTTTTCCAGAATCAGAGGAATTGAATGACGTGTGTGATGAAGCGTGGGTTAACCCCGATAGAAAACTGCTAATTTCCAAGAAGTTATTGGCATTATACCCTTTCCCACCAGAGGTTAGGGCGCGCTGGGAAACACCCCCTAGGGTGGATAAGGCGCTCACACGTTTATCAAAGCAAGTGGCGTTGCCGTCTCCTGATACGGCCGCCCTCAAGGATCCAGCAGATAGGAGGCTGGAAACTACACTGAAGAGTATATACACACATACTGGTGTTATACTGCGACCGGCAATAGCCTCAGCCTGGATGGGCAGTGCTGGGGTAGTGTGGTTGGATTCTCTGACTGAAAATATTGATACCCTGGATAGGGACAGTATTTTATTGACTCTAGAGCAATTAAAGGATGCTTTCCTTTATATGCGAGATGCTCAGAGGGATGTTTGTACTCTAGCATCAAGAGTAAGCGCGATGTCCATATCTGCCAGAAGAAGTTTATGGACGCGACAGTGGTCAGGTGATGCGGATTCCAAGAGGCATATGGAAGTATTGCCATATAAAGGAGAGGAATTGTTTGGGGTCGGTCTTTCGGACCTGGTGGCCACGGCAACTGCCGGCAAATCCACTTTTTTACCTCAGACCCCCTCCCAACAGAAAAAGACACCGTCTTTTCAGCCGCAGTCCTTTCGCTCCTATAAAAAGCGACCAAAAGGACAGTCTTATCTGCCGCGAGGCAGAGGAAAGGGTAAGAAAGGGCAGCAAGCAGCCCCTGCCCAGGAACAGAAGCCCGCCCCGGCTTCTACAAAGCCATCAGCATGACGCTGGGGCTTTACAAGCGGACTCAGGAACGGTGGGGGGTCGACTCAAGATTTTCAGCAATCAATGGGTTCACTCACAAGTGGACCCGTGGGTCCTGCAGATAGTATCTCAGGGTTACATGCTGGAGTTCGAAAGGTCTCCCCCTCGCCGGTTCCTAAAGTCTGCTTTACCAACGTCTCCCTCAGAAAGGACGTCGGTTTTGGAAGCCATTCACAAGCTGTATTCTCAGCAGGTGATAGTCAAGGTACCCCTCCTACAACAGGGAAAGGGGTATTATTCCACACTATTTGTGGTACCGAAACCGGACGGTTCGGTAAGGCCTATTCTAAATCTGAAATCCTTGAACCTGTACATAAAGAAATTCAAGTTCAAGATGGAGTCACTCAGAGCAGTGATAGCGAATCTGGAAGAAGGAGACTTCATGGTGTCCTTGGACATAAAAGATGCTTATCTACATGTCCCGATTTACCCCTCACACCAAGGGTATCTCAGGTTCGTGATACAAGACTGTCATTATCAGTTTCAAACGCTGCCGTTTGGGTTGTCCACGGCCCCTCGGGTCTTTACCAAGGTAATGACCGAAATGATGGTTCTTCTACGAAGAAAAGGCGTATTAATTATCCCTTACTTGGACGATCTCCTGATAAGGGCAAAGTCCAGAGAACAGCTGGAAGTCGGTGTAGCGCTAACACAAGTAGTGCTTCAGCAACACGGGTGGATTCTAAATCTTCCAAAATCTCAATTGACCCCGACAACACATCTGCTGTTCCTGGGCATGATTCTGGACACGGTTCAGAAAAAGGTATTTCTCCCGGAAGAGAAAGCAAGGGAGTTATCCGAACTTGTCAAGAACCTCCTAAAACCAGGAACTGTGTCAGTACATCAATGCACAAGAGTCCTGGGAAAGATGGTGGCTTCGTACGAAGCGATTCCATTCGGCAGATTCCATGCACGAACATTTCAGTGGGATCTGCTGGACAAATGGTCCGGATCGCATCTGCACATGCATCAGCGGATAACACTGTCACCGAGAACAAGGTTGTCTCTCCTGTGGTGGTTGCAGACTGCCCATCTGTTAGTGGGCCGCAGATTCGGCATACAGGACTGGGTCCTGGTGACTACGGATGCCAGCCTACGAGGTTGGGGAGCAGTCACAAAGGGAAGAAACTTCCAGGGCGTGTGGTCAAACCTGGAGACGTCTCTTCACATAAATATACTGGAGCTAAGAGCGATCTACAATGCTCTAAGCCTGGCAAAATCGCTGCTTCAGGGTCAGCCGGTGTTGATCCAGTCCGACAACATCACGGCAGTCGCCCACATAAACCGACAAGGCGGCACGAGAAGCAGGAGTGCAATGGCAGAAGCTGCAAGGATTCTGCGCTGGGCGGAGAATCATGTCGTAGCACTGTCAGCAGTGTTCATCCCGGGAGTGGACAACTGGGAAGCAGATTTCCTCAGCAGACACGACCTTCACCCGGGAGAGTGGGGACTTCATCCAGAAGTTTTCCACATGATTGTGAACCGTTGGGAAAAACCAAAGGTGGACATGATGGCGTCTCGCCTCAACAAAAAATTGGACAGGTATTGCGCCAGGTCAAGAGACCCTCAGGCAATAGCTGTGGACGCTCTGGTAACACCGTGGGTGTACCAGTCAGTGTATGTGTTCCCTCCTCTGCCTCTCATACCAAAGGTACTGAGAATTATACGGAAAAGAGGAGTAAGAACAATACTGGTAGCTCCGGACTGGCCAAGAAGAACTTGGTATCCGGAACTTCAAGAGATGCTCACGGAGGATCCGTGGCCTCTACCTCTAAGAAGGGATCTGCTTCAGCAGGGACCTTGTATGTTCCAAGACTTACCGCGCCTGCGTTTGACGCCATGGCGGTTGAACGCCGGATTCTAAAAGAGAAGGGCATTCCTGAGGAAGTTATTCCTACTTTAATTAAAGCCAGGAAAGAAGTGACCGCACAACATTATCACCGCATTTGGAGAAAATATGTTGCGTGGTGTGAGGCCAAGAAGGCTCCAACGGAAGAATTTCAATTGGGTCGATTCTTACATTTCCTGCAAGCAGGATTGTCTATGGGCCTCAAATTGGGGTCCATTAAAGTTCAAATTTCGGCCTTATCAATTTTCTTCCAGAAGGAATTGGCGTCAGTGCCTGAAGTACAAACTTTTGTCAAAGGTGTACTACATATACAACCCCCAATAGTGCCTCCAGTGGCACCGTGGGATTTGAACGTGGTTCTAAATTTTCTCAAATCTCATTGGTTTGAGCCTTTAAAATCGGTAGATTTAAAATACCTTACATGGAAGGTAACCATGCTGTTGGCCCTGGCTTCAGCCAGGAGAGTTTCGGAGTTGGCAGCTTTGTCATACAAAAGCCCATATCTGATATTCCATTCGGACAGGGCAGAATTGAGGACACGTCCTCAATTTCTCCCTAAGGTGGTTTCGGCATTTCACTTGAACCAGCCTATTGTGGTGCCTGCGGCTACTAGCGACTTGGAGGACTCCAAGTTACTGGACGTTGTCAGAGCATTAAAAATATATATTTCAAGGACAGCTGGAGTCAGAAAATCTGACTCGTTGTTTACATTGTATGCACCCAACAAGTTGGGTGCTCCTGCGTCTAAACAGACGATTGCACGTTGGATATGTAGTACAATCCAACTTGCACATTCTGTGGCAGGCCTGCCACAGCCTAAATCTGTAAAGGCCCATTCCACAAGGAAAGTGGGCTCATCCTGGGCGGCTGCCCGAGGAGTCTCGGCATTACAACTTTGCCGAGCAGCTACGTGGTCAGGGGAGAACACGTTTGTAAAATTTTACAAATTTGATACTCTGGCTAAAGAGGACCTGGAGTTCTCTCATTCGGTGCTGCAGAGTCATCCGCACTCTCCCGCCCGTTTGGGAGCTTTGGTATAATCCCCATGGTCCTGACGGAGTCCCAGCATCCACTAGGACGTTAGAGAAAATAAGAATTTACTTACCGATAATTCTATTTCTCATAGTCCGTAGTGGATGCTGGGCGCCCATCCCATGTGCGGATTGTCTGCAATGCTTGTACATAGTTATTGTTACAAAAATCGGGTTATTACTGTTGTTGTGAGCCATCTGTTCAGAGGCTACTTCGTTTGTGTTATCATACTGTTAACTGGGTTCAGATCACAAGTTGTACGGTGTGATTGGTGTGGCTGGTATGAGTCTTACCCGGGATTCAAGATCCTTCCTTATTGTGTACGCTCGTCCGGGCACAGTACCTAACTGAGGCTTGGAGGAGGGTCATAGGGGGTGGAGCCAGTACGCACCATGTGACCTAAAAGCTTTTTTAGATGTGCCCTGTCTCCTGCGGAGCCCGCTATTCCCCATGGTCCTGACGGAGTCCCAGCATCCACTACGGACTATGAGAAATAGAATTATCGGTAAGTAAATTCTTATTTTTTGTAGCACTACTTTAAGTCCCAGCAAGCCTCCCCCGCAAGCTGGTACTTGGAGAACCACAAGTACCATCATGCGGTGGACAAACGGGCCCGCTGGTACCTGTAGTACTACTACAAAAAAATACCCCCAAAAAAAACAGGACACACACACTGTGACAGTAAAAAAAAAAATTTAACGCTTTATTTTTTTTTAAAGGTGCACAATGAAGCCCTGCACGGATCTCACAGATCCGGCCGAGATTCATTGTGTTAATGTTGGCAGTGTTTTACTATTCACTCCCGTAAAACACTGCCTGAAAATACGAATGACATCGACATCGGAAAACTCAAAAATGCAGAATACGACAGCATAGTAAATGAGTCGTAAAAAATTCAAAAAGTTGCAATTTCACACATTCGATGTCATTTGTGTTTGAACTTTAACCTCATTCAGTAAATTACGAATTTTAGTAAATATACCCCAGTGTGTATATTTTAGATTAAATTACAGATGTGTCCACATACATCTAGCCTCCTAGCATGTTAAACAGCCATTCTAGTCACATCATGGTGTGGTGTGAATTGGAAGTGCCTTGCATCTTTGCATGTGACTTTCTCCATTTAATTGCATTTTATTCTCAAAACCAAGTGAATAGAATGTACAAGCAGATTCTGCTGATTAAAACTAACTGTGGCATGCCTATATTTTTTGAGCGACTGTGGCTGTATCTGCAAGTAAAATGCTTTGTTACAGTGTTTCCTAGAAAATACCGTAATGTAGTACAGGTTGAGTATCCCATATCCAAATATTCCGAAATACGGAATATTCCGAAATACGGACTTTTTTGAGTGAGAGTGAGATAGTGAAACCTTTGTTTTCTGATGGCTCAATGTACACAAACTTTGTTTAATACACAAAGTTATTAAAAATATTGTATTAAATGACCTTCAGGCTGTGTTTATAAGGTGTATATGAAACATAAATGAATTGTGTGACTGTAGACACACTTTGTTTAATACACAAAGTTATTAAAAATATTGTATTAAATGACCTTCAGGCTGTGTGTATAAGGTGTATATGTAACATAAATGCATTCTGTGCTTAGATTTAGGTCCCATCACCATGATATCTCATTATGGTATGCAATTATTCCAAAATACGGAAAAATCCCATATCCAAAATACCTCTGGTCCCAAGCATTTTGGATAAGGGATACTCAACCTGTATTTCATATGCAGATCCAGTCGCACAAAGAATATAGGCATGCCGCGTATCATTTTAATCAGTCTGCTTGTGCATCTTATTCAAATAAGATTCATTTTCAGAAAAAAAGACACACAACGCTAACTGAGTAGCACTGGACCTGTCTGCTCACTCATTCCTGCTGTGTGGGGTATTGAGGCTAGATGTGTGAGGACACAATTGGAAAACATTGGTACTTTTTAATAATAAAGAATTAATTATATTTTTGCTTTTGGGATTGTACTATAGAAGTTATTTAAAAGTTGTAGGAAAAAAAACACTGTATTAAGTTATTAACATTCATTGAGCAGATGTAAAATATGTACTGTTGCCTTTACCACATATAAATATATCAAAGTGCCTGATTTGACACTACAGTATAAGAACTGGAACTGTTTTTGTAAAGCTGTCTTAAATGTAATTCTTGTTTCAGATTCTACTTCTATGATTAGCAAACAGCTTGGATCCATGTCACTTGATGAAGAACGGGGTGCGTGACATACCAAATTAGCAGTATAGTATAAGTGTGAGGTTTTTTTTTTTTATTTGAATGTTGCTTTAGTCTGTAGATAATAGCTGTACAATGTTCATATATTATTGCATCACTTAGAGTAAGTAACAATTGTTTTCTAATGGCTGCAGCTATTGTTTGGGATGCCCAAAACTAATATTCTATAACCATTATAGACCAGATATTCTCGCTACAAATGTACCAATGCTGTCAGCAATGACTGGGATAGGTATGTTAACTAAATATTAAGTTAAACTATGAATAATATATATTTCTCTAACGTCCTAGTGGATGCTGGGGACTCCGTAAGGACCATGGGGAATAGACGGGCTCCGCAGGAGACAGGGCACTTTAAGAAAGAATTTGGATACTGGTGTGCTCTGGCTCCTCCCTCTATGTCCCTCCTCCAGACCTCAGTTTGAATCTGTGCCCGGACGAGCTGGGTGCTGTTTAGTGAGCTCTCCTGAGCTTGCTATAAAAGAAAGTATTTTGTTAGGTTTTTTTTATTTTCAGAGAGATCTGCTGGCAACAGACTCTCTGCAGTGTGGGACTGAGGGGAGAGAAGCAGCCCTACTCACTGAAGATAGGTCCTGCCTCTTAGGCTACTGGACACCATTAGCTCCAGAGGGATCGTACACAGGGTCTCACCCTTAGTCGTCCGATCCCGGAGCCGCGCCGCCGTCCCCCTCGCAGAGCCAGAAGACAGAAGCCGGGTGAAAGAAGCAAGAAGACTTCAAAATCGGCAGCAGAAGACTCCAGTCTTCAAACTGAGGTAGCGCACAGCACTGCAGCTGTGCGCCATTGCTCCCACACTAAACCCACATACTCCGGTCACTGTAGGGTGCAGGGTGCAGGGGGGGGGGGGCGCCCTGGGCAGCAATTAGGACCTCTTGGCAAAAGTGGGCATATATACAGTTGGGCACTGTATATATGCATGAGCCCCCGCCATTATTTTACACAGAAACGCGGGACAGAAGCCCGCCGCTGAGGGGGCGGGGCTTCTCCCTCAGCACTCATCAGCGCCATTTTCTCTCCACAGCTCCGCTGAGAGGAAGCTCCCCAGGCTCTCCCCTGCAGATTAACGGTAGAAGAGGGTAAAAAGAGAGGGGGGGGGCACATAAATTAGGCGCAAAAACATTATATACAGCAGCTACTGAGCTAAGTTACTGTGATTCCTGGGACATATAGCACTGGGGTGTGTGCTGGCATACTCTCTCTCTGTCTCTCCAAAAGGCCTTGTGGGGGAACTGTCTTCAAAAAGGGCATTCCCTGTGTGTGTGGTGTGTTGGTACGCTTGTGTCGACATGTCTGATGAGGAAGGCTATGTGGAAGCAGAGCGGGAGCAAATGAATGTGGTGTCACCGCCGACGGCGCCAACACCTGATTGGATGGATATGTGGAAGGTTTTAAATGATAATGTTAATTCCTTGCATAAAAGGTTAGACAAAGCTGAAACCTCAGGACAGTCAGGGTCCCAACCCATGCCTGATCCTATGTCGCAGAGGCCGACATGGTCTCAGAAGCGCCCACTATCCCAAATTATTGACACGGATACCGACATGGATTCTGACTCCAGTGTCGATTACGATGATGCAAAGTTACAGCCAAAATTGGCTAAATCCATCCGTTTTATGATTATAGCTATTAAGGATGTGTTGCACATCACAGAGGAAACCCCAGTCCCTGACAGGAGGGTTCATATGTATGGGGAAAAGAAGCCGCAGGTAACTTTTCCCCCCTCACACGAGCTCAATGAGTTATGTGAAAAGGCTTGGGAATCTTCAGATAAAAAACTGCAGATTTCCAAACGGATACTTATGGCGTATCCTTTCCCGCCAATGGACAGGTTACGCTGGGAATCCTCCCCTAGGGTGGACACAGCTTTGACACGCTTATCCAAGAAGGTAGCCCTGCCGTCACAGGATACGGCTACCCTCAAAGATGCTGCGGATCGCAAACAGGAGGTTACCCTGAAGTCCATTTATACACATTCGGGTACCTTACCCTGTATACCTCTCCTCGGAGTCAGATTACACACAGCGCTACATCCTACCAGCTCTAACCTCATTGAGTAGTTGATATCAATGCCCACTGCAGTTAAATTGTATTTCTGCATTGTATGTGACTTATGCTAGTTTGGTTGTCTGTACTTCTCTCTCTTCTTTGTATCCTGTACATTTCTTATTATAGTAACCCTTGAATACTAGTGTGTATAGGGTTTACTCTGCCACACATTACAGTGTATTGTATTTGTGCAGGCTCATTGTCACATACTATTCTCAGTTGCATTCTGCACATTACCATATTGTGTATGTACCCTCCTTGCAGTTATATCTAACAAAGCAGCTAAACAGACCGGGGCACCTACTCTAGTAGCATGTAGAACCTGTAACATCAAGGTTTCTCTATCGTCCTAGTGGATGCTGGGGTTCCTGAAAGGACCATGGGGAATAGCGGCTCCGCAGGAGACAGGGCACAAAAGTAAAGCTTTCCGATCAGGTGGTGTGCACTGGCTCCTCCCCCCATGACCCTCCTCCAAGCCAGTTAGATTTTTGTGCCCGGCCGAGAAGGGTGCAATCTAGGTGGCTCTCCTAAAGAGCTGCTTAGAAAAGTTTAGCTTAGGTTTTTTATTTTACAGTGAGTCCTGCTGGCAACAGGATCACTGCAACGAGGGACTTAGGGGAGAAGAAGTGAACTCACCTGCGTGCAGGATGGATTGGCTTCTTGGCTACTGGACATCAGCTCCAGAGGGACGATCACAGGTACAGCCTGGATGGTCACCGGAGCCTTGCCGCCGGCCCCCTTGCAGATGCTGAAGTAAGAAGAGGTCCAGAATCGGCGGCAGAAGACTCCTCAGTCTTCTAAAGGTAGCGCACAGCACTGCAGCTGTGCGCCATTTTCCTCTCAGCACACTTCACACGGCAGTCACTGAGGGTGCAGGGCGCTGGGAGGGGGGCGCCCTGGGAGGCAAATGAATACCTATTTTGGCTAAAAATACCTCACATATAGCCTCCGGAGGCTATATGGAGATATTTAACCCCTGCCAGAATCCGTTAAGAGCGGGAGACGAGGCCGCCGAAAAAGGGGCGGGGCCTATCTCCTCAGCACACAGCGCCATTTTCCCTCACAGAAAGGCTGGAGGGAAGGCTCCCAGGCTCTCCCCTGCACTGCACTACAGAAACAGGGTTAAAACAGAGAGGGGGGGCACTAATTTGGCGTTAGAAATATATAAAAAAGATGCTATAAGGGAAAACACTTATATAAGGTTGTCCCTATATAATTATAGCGTTTTTGGTGTGTGCTGGTAAACTCTCCCTCTGTCTCTCCAAAGGGCTAGTGGGTCCTGTCCTCTATCAGAGCATTCCCTGTGTGTGTGCTGTGTGTCGGTACGTGTGTGTCGACATGTATGAGGACGATATTGGTGAGGAGGCGGAGCAATTGCCTGTAATGGTGATGTCACTCTCTAGGGAGTCGACACCGGAATGGATGGCTTATTTAGGGAATTACGTGATAATGTCAACACGCTGCAAGGTCGGTTGACGACATGAGACGGCCGACAAACAATTAGTACCGGTCCAGACGTCTCAAAAACACCGTCAGGGGTTTTAAAACGCCCGTTTACTTTAGTCGGTCGACACAGACACAGACAGGGACACTGAATCCAGTGTCGACGGTGAATAAACAAACGTATTCCTTATTAGGGCCACACGTTAAAGGCAATGAAGGAGGTGTTTCATATTTCTGATACTACAAGTACCACAAAAGAGGGTATTATGTGGGATGTGAAAAAACTACCGTAGTTTTTCCTGAATCAGATAAATTAAATAAAGTGTGTGATGATGCGTGGGTTCCCCCCGATAGAAAATTATGGGCGGTATACCCTTTCCCGCCAGAGGTTAGGGCGCGTTGGGAAACACCCCTTAGGGTGGATAAGGCGCTCACACGCTTATCAAAACAAGTGGCGGTACCGTCTATAGATAGGGCCGTCCTCAAGGACCAGCTGACAGGAGGCTGGAAAATATCATAAAAAGTATATACACACATACTGGTGTTATACTGCGACCAGCGATCACCTCAGCCTGGATGTGCAGAGCTGGGGTGGCTTGGTCGGATTCCCTGACTAAAAATATTGATACCCTTGACAGGGACAGTATTTTATTGACTATAGAGCATTTAAAGGATGCATTTCTATATATGCGAGATGCACAGAGGGATATTTGCACTCTGGCATCAAGAGTAAATGCGATGTCCATATCTGCCAGAAGATGTTATGGACACGACAGTGGTCAGGTGATGCAGATTCCAAACGGCACAAAGGTGTATTGCCGTATAAAGGAAGAGGAGTTATTTGGGGTCGGTCCATCGGACCTGGTGGCCACGGCAACTGCTGGAAAATCCGCCGTTTTTACCCTAAGTCACATCTCTGCAGAAAAAGACACCGTCTTTTCAGCCTCAGTCCTTTCGTCCCTATAAGATCATATCTGCCCAGGGATAGAGGAAAGGGAAGAAGACTGCAGCAGGCAGCCCATTCCCAGGAACAGAAGCGTTCCACCGCTTCTGACAAGTTCTCAGCATGGCGCTGAGACCGTACAGGACCCCTGGATCCTACAAGTAGTATCCCAGGGGTACAGATTGGAATGTCGAGACGTTTCCCCTTCGCAGGCTCCTGAAGTCTGCTTTACCAAGGTCTCCCTCCGACAAGGAGGCAGTATGGGAAAAAATTCACAAGCTGTATTCCCAGCAGGTGATAATTAAATTACCCCTCCTACTACAAGAAAAGGGGTATTATTCCACACTATATTGTGGTACTGAAGCCAGAAGGCTAGGTGAGACTTATTCTAAAAAAATTTTTGAACACTTACAAAGGTTCAAATCAAGATGGAGTCACTCAGAGCAGTGATAACGAACCAGGAAGAAGGGGACTATATAGTGTCCCGGGACATCAGGGATGCTTACCTCTATGTCCCAAATTTGCCCTTCTCACTAAGGGTACCTCAGGTTCGTGGTGCAGAACTGTCACTATCAGTTTCAGACGCTGCCGTTTGGATTGTCCACGGCACCCCGGGTCTTTACCAAGGTAATGGCCGAAATGATGATTCTTCTTCGAAGAAAAGGCGTCTTAATTATCCCTTACTTGGACGATCTCCTGATAAGGGCATAGTCCAGGGAACAGTTGGAGGTCGGAGTAGCACTATCTCGGATACTGCTACAACAGCACGGGTGGATTCTAAATATTCCAAAATCGCAGCTGATCCCGACGACACGTCTGCTGTGCCTAGGGATGATTCTGGACACAGTCCAGAAAAAGGTGTTTCTCCCGGAAGAGAAAGCCAGGGAGTTATCCGAGCTAGTCAGGAACCTCCTAAAAACAGTGCATCATTGCACAAGGGTCCTGGTAAAAATGGTGGCTTACTACGAAGCAATTCCATTCGGCAGATTTCACGCAAGAACTTTTCAGTGGGATCTGCTGGACAAATGGTCCGGATCGCATCTTCAGATGCATCAGCGGATAACCCTATATCCAAGGACAAGGGTGTCTCTCCTGTGGTGGTTATAGAGTGCTCATCTTCTAGAGGGCCGCAGATTCGGCATTCAGGATTGGATGCTGGTGACCACGGAGCCCAGCCCGAGAGGCTGGGGAGCAGTCACACAAGGAAAAAATTTCCAGGGAGTGTGATCAAGTCTGGAGACTTTTCTCCACATAAATATACTGGAGCTAAGGGTAAATTTATAATGCTCTAAGCTTAGCAAGACCTCTGCTTCAAGGTCAGCCGGTATTGATCCAGTGGGAAAAACATCACGGCAGTCGCCCACGTAAACAGACAGGGCGACACAAGAAGCAGGAGGGCAATGGCAAAAACTGCAAGGACTTTTCGCTGGGCGGAAAATCATGTGATAGCACTGTCAGCAGTGTTTCATCCCGGGAATGGAAACTGGGAAGCAGACTTCCTCAGCAGGCACGACCTCCACCCGGGAGAGTGGAAACTTCATCGGGAAGTTTTTTCCACATGATTGTAAACCGTTGGGAAATACCAAAGGTGGACATGATGGCGTCCCGTCTGAACAAAAAACGGGACAGGTATTGCGCCAGGTCAAGAGACCCTCAGGCAATAGCTGTGGACGTTCTGGTAACACCGTGGGTGTACCAGTCGGTGTATGTGTTCCCTCCTCTGCTTCTCATACCTAAGGTGCTGAGAATTATAAGACGTAGAGGAGTAAGAACTATACTCATGGCTCCGGATTGGCCAAGAAGGACTTGGTACCCGGAACTTCAAGAGATGCTTACAGAGGTCTTATGGCCTCTGCCGCTAAGAAGGGACTTGCTTCAGCAAGTACCATGTCTGTTCCAAGACTTACCGCAGCTGCGTTTGTCGGCATGGCGGTGGAAAGCCGGATCCTAAGGGAAAAAGGCATTCCGGAAGAGGTCATTCCTACCCTGGTCAAAGCCAGAAAGGAGGTGACCGCACAACATTATCACCACATGTGGCGAAAATATGTTGCGTGGTGTGAGGCCAGGAAGGCCCCACAAAGAAATTTCAACTCGGTCGTTTCCTGCATTTCCTGCAAACAGGAGTGTCTATGGGCCTCAAATTGGGGTCCATTAAGGTTCAAATTTCGGCCCTGTCGATTTTCTTCCAGAAAGAATTGGCTTCAGTTCCTGAAGTCCAGAAGTTTGTCAAGGGAGTTTTGCATATACAACCCCCTTTTGTGCCTCCAGTGGCACTGTGGGTTCTCAACGTAGTTCTGGGATTCCTCAAATCACATTGGTTTAAAACCAGTCAAATCTGTGGATTTGAAGCATCTCACATGAAAAGTGACCATGCTCTTGGCCCTGGCCTGGACCAGGCGAGTGTCAAATTGGTGGTTTTTTCTCAAAAAAGCCCATATCTGTTTGTCCATTCGGACAGGGCAGAGCTGCGGACTCGTCCCCAGTTCTCTCCCTAAAGGTGGTGTCAGTGTTTCACCTGAACCAGCTTATTGTGGTGCCTTGCACCTACTAGGGACTTGGAGGACTCCAAGTTGCTAGATGTTGTCAGGGCCCTGAAAATATGTTCCAGGACGGCTGGAGTCAGGAAAACTGACTTGCTGTTATCCTGTATGCACCCAACAAACTGGGTGCTCTTACTTCTAAGCAGACTATTGCTAGTTGGATGTGTAATACAATTCAGCTTGCACATTCTGTGGCAGGCCTGCCACAGCCAAAATATGTAAATGCCCATTCCACAAGGAAGGTGGGCTCATCTTGGGCGGCTGCCCGAGGGGTCTCGGCTTTACAACTTTGCCGAGCAGCTACTTGGTCAGGGGCAAACACGTTTGCTAAATTCTACAAATTTGATACCCTGGCTAAGGAGGACCTGGAGTTCTCTCATTCGGTGCTGCAGAGTCATCCGCACTCTCCCGCCCGTTTGGGAGCTTTGGTATAATCCCCATGGTCCTTTCAGGAACCCCAGCATCCACTAGGACGATAGAGAAAATAAGAATTTACTTACCGATAATTCTATTTCTCGGAGTCCGTAGTGGATGCTGGGCGCCCATCCCAAGTGCGGATTATCTGCAATACTTGTACATAGTTACAAAAATCGGGTTATTATTGTTGTGAGCCATCTTTTCAGAGGCTCCGCTGTTATCATACTGTTAACTGGGTTTAGATCACAAGTTGTACGGTGTGATTGGTGTGGCTGGTATGAGTCTTACCCGGGATTCAAAATTCCTCCCTTATTGTGTACGCTCGTCCGGGCACAGTACCTAACTGGCTTGGAGGAGGGTCATGGGGGGAGGAGCCAGTGCACACCACCTGATCGGAAAGCTTTACTTTTGTGCCCTGTCTCCTGCGGAGCCGCTATTCCCCATGGTCCTTTCAGGAACCCCAGCATCCACTACGGACTCCGAGAAATAGAATTATCGGTAAGTAAATTCTTATTTTCTCCTCAGGATTTATTACAGGATAGTCAGTGCACAGCTAGTTTTGTGCCTCCGGGTACATCATCTCCCCCAGCTCCAGCACAAGAGCCCCCACGTCATCTTTTTCAAACAAGCTGACTAAAATTGCTGACCATAGTGCAACCCACCTGTGGCTTCTCCTATTGGTCTCCCACAGCCATTACAGCCTAATCATCAGCACATAGCAACCCCACCTATCCCTCCTCCCTGGTTGGACGTGTTTTCTAAGTCTATACAGAGTCTGGCTGCTTCTTCTGCTGCATTTCAGAACATATTACAGGACCAGGTGACACTGCCTACTGCTACTGTGATTAAGCGAACTGTGCCATCTTCACAATCTATGCCACTCTCAGATTGTGAGGAATCTTCTGCTCCAGCAGATCAGACAGAGGTCTCTGATGCAGACTCCCGCTCTGGAGAAGAAGAGGTACAGTTCAAATTTAATGTGGCTGCTTTAATTAGGGTGGTTACATAATCTAGCTGGAGGATACTGTACCAGCCCCAAAATCTAAGGATCTTCTGTGCAAATGACAGCAGGTGGTAGTAGCTGAGTTTCCACACTCTGATCGTTTCTCTGAAGCTATGAATGAGGCATAGAAAACTCCTACTAAGAAGCTTATGGTTCCAAAAAGACTGAGCTCCTTTTATTCTTTCCCCACCTACTGTGGATGAACACATTTAATTAAAAGTTTCATTCTTCTGATTCCTACTGCATCCTCTCTTAAGGACCTTCCGGATGGACAATTGGATACGTATCTTATATCTTTATATTCACTTACAGGTGCCAAAGCAAGACCTGCCACAGCTAAAGCCTGGGTGACTAAGGCCATAGAAAACTGGGCTGATGCACTTGAAAACAGTTTCACGTCGGAACCTACCTGTGAGCAAGTGTCACTAATTGCTCAAAATCAGAGATGCTGCCTATTACATTGGGGAGACTGCTCTGGATACTGCTCTACTAGCTTCTAAGGTTTTGCCCGCTTCAATATCACCCTGCCGTATTGTTTGGCTACGTTCCTGGAAGGCGGACTCTGATGCCAAGAAAGCCCTGGAAGCACTTCCATACATTGGTAAAAAAAAATTTGGACCATAATTGAACAATATTGTCACTAACCTGGCAACTTCAAAAACAGCTTGCCTACCCTCAGCTTTCGCTAAGCAGCCTCAGACTTTGTCCTTTCAGTCCTTCCACCTTCAGGGCAAGGCCAAAGGTCAGACCTTCCCTAGACTGGGTCACCCCGCTAAGTCCTCTAAACCTAAAACCAAGCAGGCCTGGATAGCTAGATGCCCAACTATCAAACCGGAGGATAAACCCTCTGTCTGTGATTGGGCAGGACTCCCCCTGGCTGTTAGGGTCTCCTGCTCTGTGCTGCCACGTCGTCATGGCAACCGGGAGACAAGTGCTAGCGGAGTAACCTGAGCGTAGCTGATACTCCGGTTCGGGTCTTTTGCTGTGCAGTGGTTACAGGCTCTGTGCACGGCAGGGGATCCGGTGCTGGTTTTTGTGCTCACAGTCTGTGAGGTCTGAGTGGGGCGTGGACAGCACCTGCTATATAAACCCTCTTCTCAGGTTAGGCAGATGCTGCTGAATCTTTGTTGGTTAGTCAGTTCTTGAAAGCTAGCTAGTACTGTGTAAACTTTGTATTTGTTTGTTGCTTACTGCAAATAGGCCTTGGGATTTGGTATTACACTCTGCCAATCCAGACCTAGCAGTAAGACTGGAGTCAGTCGTTTAACCTGCTGGGGTTCTTTTGCTACTCTGTGAACCTAGCAAGTTTGCGGCTGTATTCTCAGACTTGCCTGCCAAAATCCTTTCTCACTGTGCAAGGTGTTCAGGTGTCAGTTTAGTGGCAGTAAACTGAACCAGTGCACTGCAAGTGAGGACTAGGATTGTGGAGACTCTCCTTGTGTCTATTATTCCATCTCTGACCAAGGAGTTTACTGCCACACCCGTTGGTAACCCTTTAGGGTTTTGCTGTTGCCCTTAGCAACAGCATTTCAGGTTCTCTACGTATTAAATCACTACATCTCGCTTCTTTCCATCTGAGCATTCCTAATACTAGGGAGACACCCAGTTTCTTAGCCTTTGGGCTTCTCTGTTCACTTTGTGTTTATTTTGTTACCCTATCACCTTCTGTGTATGTAATGTCATATTCCCCAGTCTGTCTGTGAGTTCATTTGTTTTGCATCCCTCACCGTTCAGACACCAGTACATTCCTGCTGGCACTGGTGTGCATAACATATTCAGCAGCCCAATACTCCTGTTGAAATTTTGTGGGAATATGGAGCATACCCCTCAAAATTCTTTGCAACAGGTGGTCGATCAGGTGCAGGTCCTGACTCGACAATTTAATGATTTGTCCATTAAAATGCACACCTCACAGGCCGCTGGCGGAGCTCCCGCAGCAGCAGTACCTTCAGGGGTTAAAGAGCCGAAAGTAAATCTCCCGGATCGTTTTTCTGGAGATTGCTCGCAGTTCTTTTGTTTCAAGGAGAGCTGCAAGCTATATTTCCAGCTTAGGCCTCAGTGTTCTGGGTCGGAGATTCAGCGGGTGGGCATAGTGATTTCCTTGCTACAAGGAGACCCACAGGTCTGGGCATATGGGTTGCAGCCTGACTGTCCATCGCTTAAAAGTGTTGATATTTTTTTACGGCACTGGGCATGTTGTATGATGACCCTGACAAGACGGCCTCAGCCGAGGCTCAGATTTCGATCCTTAAGCAAGGGCGAAGGCCAGTTGAGGTTCATTGTACGGAGTTTCGGAGGTTGGCCCATGATACCCAGTGGAATGACCCAGCCCTGAGACACCAGTACCGAAGAGGTCTTTCTAACCAGTTAAAAGACCAACTGGTACAATATCCCTTGCCTGATAGCTTGGATCAGCTCATGCAGTTATCCAATCGGGTGGATAGACGGCTGAGAGAGCGCAGGCTTGAAAGGGAGACCGAGGTTTCCTTCTTTCCCAAGGGAACCTCAGACTCTGAGGAATTTTCCGAGGAGCCTATGCAGATTGGGGCTACCCGCCTCTCCTCGCGTGAGAAGACGCGGAGGAGACAGCAGGGGTTATGTTTGTACTGTGGGAATAAAGGTCATGTGGTAGTATCATGCCCAGAAAAGCCGGAAAACTTCATGGCCTGAGGGTGATGGGAAATATCCTGTCAGGCCAGAAGTCAGAATTTCCCAAGAAGACTTTTATCATTCCGGTGACCTTGAAGATCCTCGGTCAAACTTACAAGACTGAGGCCTTTGTGGACAGTGGGGCCAACGGGGTTTTTATGGACCGCCAATTCGCCCTGAAACACTCTGTTCCCTTAGTACCCTTGGCATCGGAAATTGAGATTTGTGGGTTAAACGGGGAACCATTATCCCAGGGTAAAATTACCTCTTGCACTAGCCAGATTTCTTTGTTTATTGGAGCCACACACTCTGAAAAATTGTCCTTTTATGTGACTGTCTGTACTTTTGCCCCATTGGTGTTGGGGTTACCCTGGTTAAGGGCCCACAATCCTCAATTTGACTGGGTCTCTGGGGAGATTCTTAGTTGGGGTACTGATTGTTTCAGGAGTTGCTTGAGCCTTCCAGTCAGGCTTTTGCAGCTAAGTTTGCCAGGATTGCCAGGATGTTATGCAGATTTTGCGGACGTGTTCTCCAAAAGAGTTGCAGAGGTACTACCTCCCCATCGCCCCTATGACTGTGCCATTGATTTGTTGCCGAATGCTAAGCTTCCCAAGAGCAGGTTGTACTCCCTGTCACGTCCTGAGACTCAGGCTATGGCAGAGTACATTCAGGAGAACTTGGCTAAGGGATTTATCAGACCTTCACAGTCTCCAGTTGGGTCGGGGTTCTTCTTCGTGGGTAAAAAGGACGGTTCGTTGCGACCCTGCATCGACTTCAGGGAATTGAACCGTATCACGATTAAAAACTCATACCCACTGCCTCTCATTTCGGTCTTGTTTGACCAGCTTCGTACTGCCACCATTTTTTCTAAGATTGACCAACGCGGTGCATACAATCTAATCCGAATAAGAGAGGGGGATGAATGGAAGACTGCCTTTAATACCCACTCAGGGCATTATGAATATTTGGTGATGCCTTTTGGGCTCTGTAATGCCCCGGCAGTCTTCCAGGACTTCATGAACGATGTGCTCAGGGAATATTTGGATAGATTCTTAGTTGTATACTTAGATGACATCCTAATCTTCTCCCATTCCCTGGAGGAACATCGGAAGCATGTACGCTTAGTCCTCCAGAAACTCAGAGACCACCGGCTTGGGGCGAAGCTGGAGAAGTGCGAATTTGAAGTTCAGCAAATCGCATTTCCAGGATATATTATCTCCCCAGAAGGTTTCCAAATGGAGGGTTCCAAGGTACAGGCAGTCCTGGATTGGGTGCAGCCCACTAGTTTGAAGGCGCTTCAGCGTTGTCTGGGCTTTGCGAATTTTTATAGACGATTTATCGCTGGATTTTCGTCTATAGTGGCGCCCTTGGTGGCACTCACTAAGAAAGGGGCGGATGTTGCTCACTGGTCTTGTGAGGCCAAAGCGGCTTTTGCCTGTCTCAAAAGGGCATTTGTCTCGGCCAAGGTGCTGCGACACCCAGATCCAGAGCGTCCTTTTGTGGTGGAGGTGGATGCCTCTGAGATGGGTATTGGGGCAGTGCTCTCTCAGATGGGGGTGTCTGATAATCGCCTTCATCCCTGTGCTTACTTTTCCCGTAAATTTTCGCCTGCCGAGATGAATTATGACGTGGGTAACCGGGAATTGTTGGCTATTAAGGATGCACTCGAGGAGTGGAGACACTGGCTTGAGGGGGCTAAGTTTGTGGTCTCAATTCTCACCGACCATAAGAATTTGGCATATTTAGAGTCAGCGAAGCGCCTCAATGCCAGGCAGGCACGATGGGCTTTGTTTTTTGCTTGCTTTAATTTTTTGATAACATATCGCCCTGGGTCAAAAAACATCAAGGCTGATGCGCTTTCGCAGAGTTTTGCTCCAATCCAGGAGACCACCGAGGAGCCATTGCCCATTGTGTCCCCATCATGTATTAAAGTTGGCATTACCCAGGACCTATTGTCATTAGTCTTTAGAGCACAGGAGCAGGCTCCTCCAGACCTTCCGGTAGGTCTTTTGTTTGTGCCTCCTAGGTTAAGACAGCGAGTGTTCCTGGAATTCCATGCCAAGAAGTCGGCAGGTCACCCGGGTATTGCCAGAACTCGGGAGTTGCTATCTAGGGCGGTGTGGTGGCCCTCGGTGGCTAGGGATGTGGATCAGTGGGTTCGGGCATGTGACATCTGTGCCCGAAATAAGACTCCTAGAGGGGTTCCTGTTGGCCCATTACATCCACTCTCTATTCCATCTAAGCCATGGACCCACATTTCAATGGATTTTGTGGTGGACTTGCCCAAATCCTCGGGGATGACAGCCATCTGGGTTGTCGTTGACAGGTTTTCGAAGATGGCGCACTTCGTTCCATTGGTTGGGCTGTCTGAATTATTTATGCTGCATGTTGTGCGCCTCCACGGGTTGCCACTTGATGTGGTCTCTGACCGCGGATCCCAGTTTGTGGCCAAATTCTGGAGGGCATTTTGTTCCGATCTCCAGATTTCTGTCAGCTTGTCGTCAGGCTACCATCCGCAGTCTAATGGGCAGACTGAAAGGGTAAACCAGTCCTTGGAGCAGTTCCTCAGGTGTTATGTCTCCAAGTGTCAGACTGACTGGGTTGCTCATCTGTCCATGGCGGAGTTTGCCTATAACAACGTGGCTCACTCTGCTACAGGGATCTCTCCCTTCCTTTGTGTGTATGGGCATCATCCTAAGGCCAATTCTTTTGACCCCCTGGATTCCACGCCTGGTGGTTCCTCTGTGGTTTCGGTCCTTAGAGGTATTTGGAGGAAAGTGAAGAAAGCCCTTGTGTCTGTGTCATTAGTGACCAAAAGGGTTTTTGATTAGCGGAAAAAACCCTGCAGCTTCAAATTAGGAGACTTCGTCTGGTTGTCTACCAAAAATTTGAAGTTGAGACAGCCATCTCATAAGTTAGGCCCCCGGTTCATCGGTCCTTATAAGATCACTAGGGTCATCAATCCGGTGGCATTTCAGTTAGATCTACCCCGTTCTTTGGGTATCAATAAAACATTTAATTGTTCCCTTTTAAAACGGGCGATTAGTAATCCTTCTTCCAGTGGAAGACCTTCCCCTCTTCTGATACGTGGCCAGAGGGAGTTTGTTGTTGAAAGGATTCTTGACTCCAAGATGGTTCGGGGTCGGCTGTCATTTTTGGTGCACTGGAAGGGGTATGGCCCGGAGGAGCGGTCGTGGGTGCGCAGTTGTGATCTTCATGCCCCCAGACTGTTACGCTCTTTCTTCTCGCAGTTCCCCGATAAACCCGGTGGTAGGGGTTCTTTGACCCCTCGTCAGAGGGGGGGTACTGTTAGGGTCTCCTGCTCTGTGCTGCCACGTCGTCATGGCAACCGGGAGACAAGTGCTAGCGGAGTAACCTGAGCGTAGCTGATACTCCGGTTCGGGTCTTTTGCTGTGCAGTGGTTACAGGCTCTGTGCACGGCAGGGGATCCGGTGCTGGTTTTTGTGCTCACAGTCTGTGAGGTCTGAGTGGGGCGTGGACAGCACCTGCTATATAAACCCTCTTCTCAGGTTAGGCAGATGCTACTGAATCTTTGTTGGTTAGTCAGTTCCTGAAAGCTAGCTAGTACTGTGTAAACTTTGTATTTGTTTGTTGCTTACTGCAAATAGGCCTTGGGATTTGGTATTACACTCTGCCAATCCAGACCTAGCAGTAAGACTGGAGTCAGTCGTTTAACCTGCTGGGGTTCTTTTGCTACTCTGTGAACCTAGCAAGTTTGCGGCTGTATTCTCAGACTTGCCTGCCAAAATCCTTTCTCACTGTGCAAGGTGTTCAGGTGTCAGTTTAGTGGCAGTAAACTGAACCAGTGCACTGCAAGTGAGGACTAGGATTGTGGAGACTCTCCTTGTGTCTATTATTCCATCTCTGACCAAGGAGTTTACTGCCACACCCGTTGGTAACCCTTTAGGGTTTTGCTGTTGCCCTTAGCAACAGCATTTCAGGTTCTCTACGTATTAAATCACTACATCTCGCTTCTTTCCATCTGAGCATTCCTAATACTAGGGAGACACCCAGTTTCTTAGCCTTTGGGCTTCTCTGTTCACTTTGTGTTTATTTTGTTACCCTATCACCTTCTGTGTATGTAATGTCATATTCCCCAGTCTGTCTGTGAGTTCATTTGTTTTGCATCCCTCACCGTTCAGACACCAGTACATTCCTGCTGGCACTGGTGTGCGTAACACTGGCTGACCCCAGGGTGGGAGGCCGACTTATTCAGTTCATCCATGTGTGGTGCCAGATCACAACAGACGCCTGGGTCCAACAAGTTGTCGCTCATGGGTACACTTTCTCCTTCCTCAAGCCTCCTCCCAGACAATACTTTCCTACCAGTCCACCAGCAGACCTCACAAAGCCAAGACACTGAAGGTGGTCATTCACTCCTTACTAAAATCGGGTGTAAGTATTCCTGTCCCAGTGTCTCAACAGGACCAGGGGTTCTTATCTACACTCTTTTTTTGTTTCAGAAACCCAATGGGTCCACCGTCCCATTCTTAATCTAATTTTGCTTAAAAATTACCTCAAGATGCACAGGTTTCATATGAAAATTCTACATTCCATTGTCCTGGCTATGGGGCCTGGGAATTTTATGGTCTCCCTAGATATACAGGATGCCTACCTCCATGTACCTATAGCACCCGGTCATCACCAATATCTTTGATTTGCTGTCATGTGTAAGCATTTCCAGTCCCATGCCCAGTTCCCCTCCAGCCCTCAATTCCTGATACTCTACAGATGGAATGGTCAGCCCAAACTCATCAAATCTCAGATAGTGAAATGGCTTGACCATTTCACAGGCTTACACGCAGCCTGATCTTTCTGTTCCCAGTACTGTCTCTGCTCACTTTACTCTCTCTGTGGGTCCTTCATGGGCAGGCCACCGTGGTGTGTCTGCTGAACAACTATGTGAGGCTTCTATGTGGTCTTAGGGAGACCCACACAAGATACACTCTTAAGGCAATTATATATATAAATACAAAAGGCTATAATTCAAACCAGCAATTTTTTATATATATTAAGTACAGATGTAGCCAAGCTCAGCTTGACTGTGACTGGACGCACTCGCAATCTGTTTGGCATGGGGCACATGTGTGTGTATATGTGCACGTGCGTGTAATCGTGCATGTGCCCCCCGTAGGCTTTCTGTAGTGCGGATGCAAATAGTCACAGCCTGGCGTACCAAGTTGCACATGCGCCCGTGCTTCAGGATTATGGAACGTGGCTACATCTGTAGGTTCATTCAGACTAGTGCTGGTGGTGTTCCCCTGGGTTTGGGCATATTGGCTCCAATGGATGCCGCCACATCTGGAAGTGAAATTGATAACATATGGAGATGTTACAGCCTGCTGCTGATTAACTAAAAATACTGATCTGACTGTTTCACACTTGCTGCATATGGAGAGAGGGTGCTGGGTAGAGGATAGGGGTAGGTTTTTGGTGTTGCAGTTGCCATTTATAATGACGCTCGTTGTGGCTGCATCTAGTTGCAGCCGTGACTGCGTTGCTGTGGGTGCGACGAAGCGAGACCAGGCACAGCCAGGCGGTGCTGTGATACATGCACATGTACATATGCATCGCAGCACTGATGAGCCTGGCTACATTTGTATATAAAAGGCTAACACTTTTCCTTACATCTGTGGTCAGTGGCCACTGGAAGGCTCCTGTCAGAGCTCCCTTCGGGACACTCACACACATACCCACCCTATGTACACTGCACTTCCCCTATATACTGTACACTGCACCTCCATCCTTCCATGTTCTGCACCCCCACCATATACTGCCTTTTTCTCATACGTCCTAGAGGATGCTGGAGATATTTCAAGAACCATGGGGTATAGACTGGATACGCAGGAGACATGGGCACTTTAAGACTTTGATTGGGTGTGAACTGGCTCCTCCGTCTATGCCCCTCCTCCACACTCCAGTTTAGATTCTGTGCCCAGTGAGACTGGTCACACACAGGGGAGCTCTACTGAGTTTCTCTGAAAAGACTTTATGTTAGGTTTATTATTTTCAGGGAGACCTGCTGGCAACAGGCTCCCGGCTTCGTGGGACTGAGGGGAGAGAAGCAGACCTACTTCTTCTGAGTTCAAGGGCTCTGCTTCTAAGGCTACTGGACACCATTAGCTCCAGAGGGTTCGATCACTTGGTGCGCCTAGCTGCTTGTTCCCGGAGCCACGCCGTCACCCCCCTCACAAAGCCAGAAGACAGAAGCCGGGTGAGTATAGGAAGATCAGAAACCTTCAGTGACGGCAGAAGACTTCAGTGTTGAGGTACCGTGCAGCGGTCGCGCTGCGCGCCATGCTCCCACACACACAGCGGCACTGGCAGGGTGCAGGACGCAGGGGGGGCGCCCTGGGCAGCATGAACACTGAGGTCTTTTACACTGGCAAATAAGTATATTTAAAGTGCCTAGGCACTAAATATAGACCCCCCACCTGTATAAATATGTAGATTTGAGCGGGACTGAAGCGCGCCGGTGAGGGGGCGTGGCTTAGCCCTCACAGCTCTATCCAGCGCCATTTTCTCCTCACAGAGACGCTAGTCCTTCCTAAACACTGCTGCATAGATCAGAGTGGAAAACGAGGGGGGGCACAGTGGTTTGGTGTAATATAAAATGAAATAAAAACACTATATCATGGGCGCTGGGGGGAAATGAGCTGGTAAACTCCTTCTGTGTTTCCATGACAGAATGTACTGGGGTCTATCCCTTATAGCCAGTGTAATGTCGGTGGGTGTTTGGTACACGTGTGTTGGCATATTTGAGGCTGAGGGCTCTGCCACAAAGGGAATGACTATATCGGTGCTGTCGACTCCTAATGATATTTGGTACATGTAAATATGTCAACATGTCAGTAAAGATATATTTTTCCACAGGAGAAAACTATATGTGAGACACAGACGTGGGGGGTGTCCCTGTCGGCACCAACAATATCTGACTGGGTGGATATGGACATGATAATGTAATATCAGATAGAACTATACCTATATGTAATATGTATGTATATCGTGATTATATAGGTCTGTGGCACGATCACAGACATGTTAATATTTATGGAGGGAGTCCTATTCATAGAATAGATTTCTCTCAGACACCTCAGGGTCGCAAAAATGTTATTGTGCCCAGTTACTACTCCCTGAGATCGACTCGAAAATCTTTCTTAGGTCGACCATAAGGTTTCCTGATCAGATCCGCAAAAATTGGCGTTCAGTACCTGTTCATAAACATTAGAACATATTAACGTCACTAGGGACCTTGCTGTTCCTGACAAAAAATATGTATATGTAGGTATGCATATGTATATATGTGTGTGTGTGTGTGTGTATATATATATATATATATATATATATATATATAGATATATATATATATACATATATATAGATGTGTGTATAGGTGCATTGGAAGGTATATATGTATGTATATATGTATATAAAGATATTTATAATGACTGCTGAGGTAAAGTTTGTCCTCATTGGATAGAAGGCGAGAGTCACCCCCTGTTCTGCACAGGGCCCTGTCACAAAGGATCGTATGCAGGAAGATATGAGATGTTCTAATTATGTGTCCGCATGTACGTTGATTATACTTGCATTACATGCGCATGGGGGAGTAGTTGTATGCAACTTAAAGAGAGTCATGTCTATATCATTGCAGCATACTGCCGTGCGACTACAAGGGATTTAGAACTCTTGTTTTCGCGGGCCACTTCCATGGTGGTCTCGACTAGGAGGGCATTGTGGATTCACCAATGGAATGCTGTGACTGACTCCGAGAAGAACTGGAGTATCTTCCCTATGAAGGTGAAACCTGGTTTGGGGATGGCTTTGTTAAGTGGATCTCGGCAGATACCACTGGTAAGTCTACCTTCTTGACCTATGTTCCCTCGCAACGGTTGGTGACACATTTTTGTAGGATGCAGTCATTTCGACCGAAAGGATACGGTTTTCCTTTTCTTTGCAGGTAGAGGAAGGTGAAAAAGGTAAGAGGTTAGCAGCCTTTTCAAGTTCGCAGAAGCAGAAATCATCCTCTGTTTCTACCACATCCACCGCATGTCGCTGGGACTATCTTGTGGGAGCCCACACCGGTGGGACCACGTCTAATACTCTTCAGTCAGTCCTGGAACGGACATGGACCTGTGAGTTTAAGAATAAAGTCCCAAGGGGGACATACTGGAGTTTCCAGACGATTCCCCTCACTGATTTTTCAAAATCTCCTCTGGACGGGGAGGTAGTATGCAACGCCATACTATGTCAGGATCAGGTCATTGTCCTGCTGTCCCGGTCACAAAAAAAAGGAAAAAGCTGTTATTCAAGCTTTTTCGTGCTTCTGAGGCCGGAAGGCCTGGTCAGAACAATTCCAAAAAAATTCTACTTAAGAAGTTGAACTACAAGATGGAATCTCTCGGGGCAGGTATCTCCAATCTGTTATAGGAGAAAGAGGGTCTAAATATGGTTCTTCCGTATTAGGGTTACCTGGGTTTGCTATTCAGGATTGTCAGTGCCAATTCAACGGAGTGATGGCAGTTTGATGATTTCCTTCAATACTAAAAGCATTATTACTCTGTACTGGGACGCTCTCCTGCGTACGGGGAGGGCAAGAAACAAGTGGTGCAAAATGTTGTTTTATCCCTGACGGATCTTCAACAAAGTGGTTGGCTCCTGAACTTGCCAGAATCACGGTTGATCCCAATGATGCGGTTGTTGGCGTTGGGAAAAATGTTAGATACAGAACTGTTGAGAGTTTGTTTCTTCCAATGGAAAGAGCTCTGAAGATCCAGAGTCGGGTCAGATATACAACCGTGTCAATACATCAATATGTTCCATTGATGAAAAAGAGGGTTGCGGCCTACGAGGCCATTCAGTGAGCAGGTGAAATGCCAGAGTGTTTTTTAGCGGGACCAATTGGGCATGTGGTCTGGGTCTCACCTGCACATGCACCGGAAAATACTTTTATCTTCCAGGACCACAATTTCTCTCATGTGGTGGCTGCTCAGTTCTTACCTCCTAGATGGACGAAGGTTCGGGATCTAGGATGGGATCCTGTTGTCCATGGATGCAAGTCTCCAGGGCTGGGGAGCAGTCATTCAGGGGGAAATGAATTTCCAGGGAAAATGGTCAAGCCAGGAAGCTTGTCTGCACATAAAAATTTTGGAACGTCTTGTTTGTAGTCTGCCTGTCTTAATCTAGTCGGACAACATACAGCAGTGGCGTACGTAGACCGCCAGGGCAGATCGGAGAGCAGAGCGGAGATGGCAGAAGCCACAAAAGTTTTCCGCTGGGCGGAAAGGCAGGTGAACGCTCTGTCAGCGATCTTCGGGTGTAGACAACTGGGAAACAGACTTCCTCAGCAGACACGATCTCCATTCAGGAGAGTGGGATCTTCATCAAGAGGTCTTTGCAGAAGTGTCAAGTCGTTGGGGAATTCCTCAAATAGACATGTTAACGTTTCGCCTCAACAAGAAACTAGGAGGGCCTGGTATCCAGATCTTCAGGAGTTGTTCATAGAAGATCCCTGGCCTCTTCCTCTTCGAGAGGTCCTGTTACAACAGGGGCCGTGCGTGTATCAAGACTTACCGCGGCTGCGTTTGATGGCATGGCGGTTTAACGCCAAATCCTAGCCCGGAAGGGTATTCCCAGTGAAGTCATTCCCACTCTTCTTCAGGCTAGAAAAGAAGTAACGACAAAGCATTACCACCGTATTTGGAGAAAATATGTGTCTTGGTGTGAATCCAAGAAAGCTCCTACGGAGGATTTTCCGTGGGGGCGGTTGCTCCATATTTTGCAAGCAGGTGTGGATGCGGACCTAAAGTTAGGCTCCATTAAAGTACAAATTTCGCCTTATCAATTTTCTTTCAGAAGGAATTGGCCTCCCTTCCAGAAATACAGACCTTCTTGAAAGGCGTGTTGCACATCCAACCTCCCTTTGTGCCCCCTGTGGCTCCATGGGATCTTAATGTGGTGTTGCAGTTCCTGCAATCTCATTGGTTTGAACCTTTACGTAAGGTTGCATTAAAATGTCTTACTTGGAAAGTAGTCATGATGTTGACCTTAGCATCCGTAAGGCGGGTATCTGAATTGGCGGCTTTGTCTCACAAAAGCCCCTATTTAATCTCCCATGCTGATAGAGCGGAGTTGAGAACTCGTCAGCAATTTCTGCCAAAAGTGGTTTCAGTGGCTACTGACACTTTGGCGGAATCTAAGTCTCTCGATGTGGTCAGAACTTTAAAAATTGATGTCGCCAGAACGGCTCATGTTAGGAAAACAGAGGCTCTGTTTGTCCTATGGGCTCCCAACAAGATTGGGGCTACTGCTTCCAAGCAGACTATTGTGCGCTGGAACTGTACTACGATTCAGCAGGCTCATTCTACGGCAGGATTGCTTTACCGAAATCGGTGAAGGCCCATTCTACTAGAAAGGTGGGATCATCCTGGGCGGCTGGCCGAGGGGTCTCGGCATTACAGCTTGGCCAAGCTACTACTTGGCCGGGATCAAACACCTTTACGAAGTTTTACAAGTTTGATACCCTGGCTGATAAGGACCTCTTGTTTGGTCATTCGGTGCTGCAGAGTCGTCCGCACTCTTCCTCCCCCCCCCGTTCTAGAGCTTTGGTATAGACCCCATGGTTCTTGAAGCATCCCCAGCATCCTCTAGGACGTATGAGAAAATAGGATTTTAATACCTACCGGTAAATCCTTTTCTCTTAGTCCGTAGAGGATGCTGGGCGCCCGTCCCAGTGCGTACTGTATCTGCAGTTATTGGGTATGTTTGCACACATGGTGTTTTGTGTTTAAGTCAGCCTGTTGCTGATGATGTTCATGCCATGGCATGTGTTATGCTGTTATTGGTTGTGTTTACACACACAGGTTGTGTTACGCTTTATGTCAGCGTATTGCTGCATATTCTTCATGCCGTCGGCTGGTGTTCTATTGAATGCCACATTCTGCGGCATACTGAGGTGTGAGCTGGTAAGATGCTCACCGTGGTTTAACAATAAATTATTTCCTCGAAATGTCCGTCTCCCTGGGCACAGTTACTTAAACTGGAGTCTGGAGGAGGGGCATAGAGTGTGCCTATGTCTCCTGCGGATCCCGTCTATACCCCATGGTTCTTGAAGCATCCCCAGCATCCTCTACGGACTAAGAGAAAAGGATTTACCGGTGTTATGATTCCAGCACTCTGGTCTGAGGAGATTTTATAACAAGGACCTGAGCACAGGAACGAAATGCTGGGAAAGGAAGCGGGAATGGAAAATAGCCCCTGGCGCCCTAACTCCGTTGTCCGCCCGTGCTGTCAGAAATCCCTTGCGAGACTATGGTTGCTTGAGCCCATGGCAGCCGCGTTTGAAGGGCGGATTACGTCTGCCCAACTCCGATGCCCCCTCAGGTCTTAATGGGAGACAAAGGGAAATCCGAGACAGGGTGATAACAAGGGGCCCTCTAACTCAGCAACAAGGCCAGGGGCTACAAGCTAACTTAAACTAGAATATGTGCGGAAAAACCGCCAGGGAAAAGGACAACCAAAATACCCACTTGTCCACTCTCCTACCCGGCACCGCCGAGTTCCGGAGAGGACTTGTGGAAGCGGAACCCTCCGCAAATGCTCCGAAAACAGAATAAAACAATAAAGCGGGCTGAGCCGCAGCAGACGGCAGAGCCGCAACTCACGAACACCACACGAGATTCTCTGGCAACCGTGGCGGACAATAGAGGACCAGAGACTTCTTGGGATGAGATGACTACTCCACGATTCAGGAACTCTGAAGACAGGAATGACCGGACACAGCTGGACTGCAAACCTAAGCAGCATGCAGGAAGCTATTACCGGCGTCTGTGTGAAGCACTGAGAAAGTATTTAACAAGGAGTCCTCCAATCAGATGTTTCCAAGCCATATTATCAAACATGCCGTGCAGCTGCCAGGCTGCACGAGCAGAGACAAGTGTGTGTGTGATTGATTAGATTGACCCAGCAATGGGGAATGCGGTCCGCCCGTGGCGTCCCCGTTGCTAGGGTCCGGGCGGCTCAGCACGCGTGGCGTCCCTGCGTTGCTAGGGAGCAGGCGGCTACGCACGTACGGCGTCCCAGCGTTGCTAGGGACCCGGCGGCTAGCCCGCCCGGCGTCCCTAGTAGCTAGGCGCCGGGCCGCGAGGACATCGCGGACCTCGGCGCCTAACAGTACCCCCCTCCCTTGAGGAGGGGTCAAGGAACCCCTAAAGCCAGGTTTCTGAGGAAATTCTCGAAAAAAATGCCCTCTTGAGCCTAGGGGCATGAAGATCCTTATCCAGGACCCAAGACCTTTCCTCCGGACCATAGCCTTTCCAGTGAACTAAAAAATAAAGCCGACCCCGGGACAATTTAGAGTCAAGAACTTTCTCTACCAAGAATTCCTGTTGTCCCCGTACATCCACTGGAGATCTACCCTGAGAGAACCTCCGAGGAAATCTGCTGGAAGAAACGTATTGTTTCAACAGGGAACAATGAAAAGTATTTCCAATTTTAAGAGATCTTGGTAAACGTAGCCGGAAGGCAACTGGGTTGACCTTCTTAATAATAAGAAACGGTCCAATAAATTTGGGTCCCAGTCTAGCCGAGGATTGTCGAAGCCTGATGTTGCGAGTCGACAACCACACCTTATCTCCCACCTTAAAAGTGCAAGGACGTCGGAGCCTGTCAGAAAATTTCTTCTCTCAGAAGGCCGCTTTCCTGAGAGCAAGGTGCACTTTTTTCCAAATTGCTCTGAGATGGGAGGTCAAGGTTAGCGAGGAGACTGGAGAATGATGAAAAGAAGAATTGGCTCTGGGGTGAAAACCAAAAACTGAAAAGAACGGAGACTCTTTGGTGGAGGAATGACAAGAGTTATTGTAAGCAAATTCAGCCAAAGGGAGAAACTCAGACCAATCATTCTGGAGTTTGGCTGAATACAGACGCAAATATTGTTTTAATGACTGGTTGACTCGTTCGGTTTGCCCGTTAGACTGTGGGTGGTAACCAGATGTTAACGATAGTGTCATCTTCAATGAGGCACAAAAACATTTCCAGAATTGTGCGATGAATTGTGGACCCCGGTCAGAAACAATATCAGTGGGCAACCCATGAAGCCTGAACACATGGCGGAGGAACAAAACTGCCAACCCTTGAGCAGAAGGCAATCGGGGAAGAGCAACAAAATGAGCCATTTTACTAAAACGGTCCACTACCACCCAAATTACTCGGAATCCGGCTGAAAGGGGAAGGTCAAATCCATGGAAATATGAGACCATGGCCTGAGAGGAACAGCTAAAGGCATGAGTTGCCCGATAGGTTACGAACGAGGAACCTTATGCTGTGCACAAACCTGACATGAATGAACGAATTCCTTAACGTCTTTAGAAAGACTAGGCCACCACACTGAACGAGAGACTAACTCCAATGTCTTAGTGATTCCCGGATGCCCTGAGACCTTGCTGTCATGAAATTCAGTTAAAACAGTGGCTCTCAAAAATTCAGGGACATAAAGACGACCAGCAGGAGTAAGTCTAGGAGCTTGGTGTTGAAGCTGGTTTAACTGGGTAAATAAATCCTGAGTGAGGCCTGCCCGGATGACCGAAGATGGAAGTATGGAGGTAACAACAGGATTGCTATTGTGAACCGGAAGAAAGCTACGTGACAGGGCATCAGCTTTTGTATTCTTGGAACCAGGCCTGAAAGTAATTATAAACCTGAAACGAGTAAAAAATAATGCCCAACGTGCCTGCCGAGCATTAAGCCGTTTAGCTGACTCAATATATTGCAGGTTCTTATGGTCAGTAAAAACCGAAATTGTATGTTTAGCTCCCTCCAGCCAATGCCTCCACTCCTCAAAAGCCCATTTCACCGCCAGTAACTCCCGATTACCAACGTCATAGTTGGATTCAGCGGAGGAGAATTTCCTGGACATAAAGGCACAAGGATGTAACTCCAGAGACTCCGGGTCCTCTTGAGAAAGGACAGCCCCCACTCCAACCTCTGAGGCATCAACCTCCACAACAAAAGGCAATTCCGGATTAGGATGTCTGAGGACTGGAGCCGAGACAAAGGCTTGTTTCAAGGCCTGGAAGGACAATTCGGCTTCATGCGACCAGTTGGTAGGATCCGCCCCTTTTTTTGTCAGAGCTACTATGGGAGCAACCAGGTCAGAAAAAGAATGAATAAACCTCCTATAATAATTCGCAAACCCTAAAAAGCGCTGAATTGCTTTTAAATTAGTGGGTTGCGCCCAATTAAGGATGGCCTGGAGCTTCTTTGGTTCCATGGAAAATCCCTGAGGAGAAATTATGTACCCTAAAAAAGATACTTCCGTGACGTGAAAATCACACTTCTCCAGCTTGGCATATAAATGATTCTCACGTAACTTTTGAAGAACCAGACGCACCTGGGTAACATGTTGTTCCATTGATTCAGAAAAAATCAAGATGTCGTCTAAATAAACGACCACGAATTTCCCTAAGAAGTCACGGAGAACATCGTTAATAAGGTCTTGAAAAACTGCCGGAGCGTTAGACAGGCCGAACGGCATCACCAGGTATTCGTAGTGACCCGACTGAGTGCTAAAAGCCATCTTCCACTCATCCCCAGATTTAATTCGGATGAGGTTGTAAGCTCCTCTAAGGTCAATTTTAGAAAAAATCACAGCAGAACGTAATTGATCAAAAAGTACAGAAATCAACGGCAAAGGATAGGTGTTTTTAACGGAGATCTTATTCAGGGCTCTAAAATCAATGCATGGTCTAAGCGAGCCATCTTTTTTCTCCACAAAGAAAAAACCTGCACTAAAAGGAGATTTTGATGGTCTAATAAATCCCTTCTTTAGGCTTTCCTGAATATAATTATTCATGGCCGTAGTTTCTGGCCCGGACAATACATATAATCTCCCCTTTGGCAAAGTGGCACCTGGAACTAGCTCAATCGTACAATCATAAGGCCGATGGGGAGGCAGAATGTCCGCATTGCCTTTAGAGAAGACATCGGCAAACTCTTGGTATTCCACAGGAATGAGCTCTGGAATGATTGCTGCATCTCTGACTGGATACGAAATACATTCCTTAGCACAAAATGTACCCCATTGTGAAATCTCCCCGGACCGCCAATCAATGGTGGGATTATGAAAGGACAGCCAAGGGTGACCCAGAACAACAGGAACTGCCGGGCAATGTGTAAGGTAAAATTCAATATTTTCGGAATGTAAGGCTCCTACGGTAAGTACTACTGGAGGTGTACGGTGAGTAATTATCCCATTAGAAAGCGGACCCCCATCTAAGCCGTGCATGGTGATACATCTATCTAATGATAACTGCAGAATGCCTAAGGCCTTAGCCCAAGTTAAATCCATAAAGTTTCCTGCAGCTCCACTGTCGACAAAAGCCGACACCAAAGAACTGAGGCTGCCAAAGGAAACTTTAACAGGAACTAAGAGAGAGTTGTTTGAGGAGATAAGCTGCAGACCTAAGTGAACCCTCTCACAATTCACTTGGTCAAAGCGTTTCCCGACTTGTTCGGGCAATTACGAGCAAAATGTCCCTTACAACCACAGTATAAACAAAGACCGGAATTTTGTCTTCTGTTTTTTTCTTCAGGAGACAGCCGGGAGAGACCCATCTGCATGGGCTCCTCGACGTCCTCTGGAATGGAATATGCACAAGGACTAGACCTTACAAGTGCTCCTCTTTCAGCCCTCCGCTCTCGGAGACGACGATCAATCTTTATAGCAAGCTCCATGAGTTTATCGAGAGTCTCAGGAGCGGGGTACTGGAGGAGGCTGTCTTTTATAGCTTCAGATAAACCGAGGCGAAACTGACTGCGCAGGGCAGGGTCATTCCAGCCACAGTCGTTCGACCAACGGCGAAATTCGGTACTATAAACCTCCGCAGGATTTCTTCCTTGTTTGAGAGCGCGCAGCTGACTCTCAGCGGACGCCTCTCTATCTGGGTCATCATACAAGAGCCCTAAAGACTTAAAAAAGGCGTCTACAGATAACAATGCAGGATCCTCTGCTCTTAAACCAAATGCCCAGGTCTGAGGATCCCCCTGGAGTAAAGAAATAATAATCCCAACCCGCTGAGATTCATTACCAGAGGATGTTGGTCTTAAACGAAAATAAAGTTTACTGGATTCTTTAAAATTAAAAAAATATTTTCTGTCACCGGAAAAACGGTTGGGCAAATGCATCTTTGGTTCAGGGACTACCTTCGGGGAGGCTCGCAAAAGATCTTCCTGCGATCTCACCCGAAGAGTAAGATCCTGAACCATCTGAGTAAGTTCTTGTATCTGGTTTACTAAGAGCTGACCGGGATTCGGCCGTAAACCTGACGGATTCATGTGGCCGATAAACTCTCACAAAAACTGAATGAGAAAAAATTAAACCCCGTTTAATTTTAAATTTTGTTTTTGGGCCGGTAATAATGTTATGATTCCAGCACTCTGGTCTGAGGAGATTTTATAACAAGGACCTGAGCACAGGAACGAAATGCTGGGAAAGGAAGCGGGAATGGAAAATAGCCCCTGGCGCCCTAACTCCGTTGTCCGCCCGTGCTGTCAGAAATCCCTTGCGAGACTATGGTTGCTTGAGCCCATGGCAGCCGCGTTTGAAGGGCAGATTACGTCTGCCCAACTCCGATGCCCCCTCAGGTCTTAATGGGAGACAAAGGGAAATCCGAGACAGGGTGATAACAAGGGGCCCTCTAACTCAGCAACAAGGCCAGGGGCTACAAGCTAACTTAAACTGGAATATGTGCGGAAAAACCGCCAGGGAAAAGGACAACCAAAATACCCACTTGTCCACTCTCTTACCCGGCACCGCCGAGTTCCGGAGAGGACTTGTGGAAGCGGAACCCTCCGCAAATGCTCCGAAAACAGAATAAAACAATAAAGCGGGCTGAGCCGCAGCACACGGCAGAGCCGCAACTCACGAACACCACACGAGATTCTCTGGCGACCGTGGCGGACAATAGAGGACCAGAGACTTCTTGGGATGAGATGACTACTCCACGATTCAGGAACTCTGAAGACAGGAATTACCGGACACAGCTGGACTGGAACAGACGTTCAGCAAACCTAAGCAGCATGCAGGAAGCCATTACCGGCGTCTGTGTGAAGCACTGAGAAAGTATTTAACAAGGAGTCCTCCAATCAGATGTTTCCAAGCCATATTATCAAACATGCCGTGCAGCTGCCAGGCTGCACGAGCAGAGACAAGTGTGTGTGTGATTGATTAGATTGACCCTGCAACGGGGAACGCGGTCCGCCCGTGGCGTCCCCGTTGCTAGGGTCCGGGCGGCTCATCACGCCTGGCGTCCCTGCGTTGCTAGGGAGCCGGTGGCTACGCGCGTACGGCGTCCCAGCGTTGCTAGGGACCCGGCGGCTAGCCCACCCGGCGTCCCTAGTAGCTAGGCGCCGGGCCGCGAGGACATCGCGGACCCCGGCGCCTAACAACCGGTAGGTATTAAAATCCTATTATATACACGGCACCCCCATACCTCTCCATATAGTCCCCCCCCCATGTACAGGGCACCCCCCACCTCCATATACTCCATACTCTGCACCCCCTCCCCATCACAGATACATAGATAGATTACCTACAAACGTACACACACACGTTCAGCAGCAGAACTTTCAGTGAGTAGCAACCCTCTACCCCCTATAATCTGTCCCTTGTGTCCTTCTTTTGGATGAACTTTTATCTAGTAACATATACATTGGTGTAAATTTACTAAAGCTTCTAAAACAGAGAATTGGTGATGTTTCCCATAGCAACCAATCTGATGCTGTCTATCATTTCTCTATTGCCTTTTAGAAAATTATAGACCGCATCTGATTGGTTGCTATGGGCAACATCACCAATTCTCTATTTTAGAAGCTTTAGTAAATTTACCCCATTGTATCAATTTGCAAAAACTGGTGGTTTTCACAATGTGTCTAAGAAAGGTTACTAGTTTGATGAGGTCATCTGTCTCTTAAATAAGAAACCACAATGTGGATCGTAATCCTCTTGATAAAGAATCTCACAAAAACACAATCTAATTAATAATCACAGCAAATCTTATTGTTAATTACTTGCAGTTTAGAATAGTGTGTCATTTATACATGTATCTGCAGATAGTACATCAGGCAATAATCTGTAAACACTTTCAATTTCAAAAAAGCTTGCTGCCACAGTGCACCATGTATTGCGCACGTACCGAGTCTGGCAGTCTCCAACTGTTCCAGTCTTCCTCTACCCTTCAGCTTGTGGCTTCTGTGTGCAGGTGGCCACAGCTCCCTTAGGTGCGTGCACCAACCTGTGTAAATTTTAAAGAGACATACACACCAAATGTGGTGTCACATTTGGCACAAGATTTTCATTCCCTCCCTGTAAAAGGGATTCTCTGAGCACAGGAAAGTGCCAGAGTATAGGCTCAAAAGACTTTGCTCCAGCGATATACCTTAGTTTTCCCCAGTGTTCTGCTTATGTATCCTGTGCCTGCCTTCCCTGTGCTTCCTCCCTGGTCATTGCTTTCCCTGTATTCCATTCATGGTCCTTGCTAACCATGTGCTCCATTCATGGTTTTCTGCCTTCCTAGTGTCTGTTCCTTGGCTCCTACCTACTTCTGACATACTAGCCTGTTGTCTCCATGTTTTTAGGCCTCACGACAATTAACCAATATCAGCTCCAATGTATACCAGTTACTGTACTAGGAAATCAAGTCAAAAGGCCACAAAGGCACAGCAAAGGGCAAACCTACTTGCAGGAGTCCTTGGTGAACATCATCGGCTTGTTAGACTCCACACCTTTTTAACTGGGTCTAGGCAATTCCATAGTAAGGGTAGACATTCATCAAACCACCCGGTAATTATGACAATACTATGGCCATAAAAAAAACATGGATGCCGCTTGTAACTCAAGAGTTCTTGGGGAATCTCCTCATAAGATTTGAGAGGTGGGAGCATGACAAAGGTCAGATTATGTTGTGCTTACAGACTCACATGGATCCGCTAAAGGTCATACAGCCGGCAGGCGGTACGCCTGCACCATCTTCTGCTGTACCAGTGCAAGCCACAGGAGCATCTGTACCACTATGGAGCCCAAATGCTTTTAAGAGCCTAATTCAGACCTGCTTGCAGCATCAAATTTATTAGCTAATGGGCAAAACCATGTGCACTGCAGGGAGGGACAGATAGAACATGTGCAGTTAGACTAAGATTTGGGTGGTTATATTGTTTCTGTGTAGGGTAAATACTGGCTGCTTTATTTTTACACTGCAATTTAGATTTCAGTTTAAACACACCCCACCCAAATCTTAATCTCACGGAACATGTTATATCTGCCCCCCTGCAGTGACATGGTTTTGTCCATTAGCTAACAAACTTGCTGCTGCGATCAGGTCTGCATTAGGCCCTATGTTTGATGGGGATCCTGAACCAGTATTCGATTGCAAATTTCCTCTTGGATAACACAAAGGTGGCTTACATACTTTCCCTGTTGTCTAGACAGACCCTGACGTGGGCTTCCCCAATGTGTGAAAAGAACAACTCTTCGGTTAATAATTCCACTAAGTCTTGGGGGGCCTTTAAGAAGGTTTTTGACAAACACGTGTGGGTGACCTCTGTGTCATCAGGAATTTTGCAGTTGAGACAAGGCACCCAGTGGCTGGGACAGTTTGCAGTGCAGTTCAGAACCCTTCCCTAAGAGCTTAGGTGGAACAATGAAGTTCTGGTTGCAGCATTCTTGTAAGGCTTGGCTGAATGCATCTAAGGATTGCTGACATCCCTAAATAAAGCATGTAAATAGTATACCAAATTGCTTTCTAACCAATATTTAAAATGCCCTCTCTAATATATACTGCAGACGCCAGGCGCATCTTATTAACATATACGATAAAAGTGTGCTGTACATCTCAAAACAATACATCCCTTAAGAGAAAAGAATACACCCACACATTATCTGAGTTCCAAAGCTCATTGATGTATATATTTTGTTATTAAAAGGATATGGATTCAATATATTACAATGTAGAGTATACATATAGTTATATGGTTACACTTTATGCAGTAATCAGTTAATACAAAATACATACAGTTACAGCATACAATACCATTCCCTCAATGCATCCTCCTCTTAATATCTCTCTCTCAGCAAATAAATACAGGAACTGATCTAGAAGCACTTCCATCATCGTCTGGCACAAAACAGCAACTCGCAACTGTGTGTCTCTGTAATGTGTTATCTAGTTTTGGGGGAGGGAACTTTCTCATTCATGATGAGTCACTAGTCTGTTCGTATGCTAAACAGGTTCAGCTTTGAAGACATCAAAAGGGGCTGGCCTGAGCTTTCCTGTCCACTATCCTAATAAGAGTGATTTTAGCTTTCATACATTTAATCATAACTATTTGTTGCAATGTCCTACAACTTAATAACAAGTATCAAATGAATCTACACCTTAAACTGCTTGCTTTAATACCAAATATGACAGGCCTAACTTGCTTCGTTCCAATAATACACATACATGACATTACTCCATTATATAATGTTAAATCATTATGATGTCTGGCGCTTGATATTATTATAATTATGTACTGTATGAAATAAGTGTCGAATCTATCTCTGTGGCATGTCCGTGTAAATGCGTGTGTTACCATATATTGCTGTGCTCGCTGCGCGTATTTGCAAGTATAGCGACTTATATGTGTAGAGTTTGTATGTTCTTTCTACGTAATATTTTTTTGACTTCGACAGTCCACCCTTTGGCAGCAAACAATAACTGCCATCAATTATTAACATAAGAAAAAAAAATATTTCATACAATAATCGGTGACTTAGACACAAGTATGTATTCATTTCGCAAATCAGACTCTTGACTATATTTGGGGAAGACAGGGAGGAGGACGAGACATCCTCTATATGCAAAAAAAGTTTAACAAGCTTCTAGGTCATGCGAAGTATTCATTCAATCCTTCTCATCCCGTATTAAGGGTCTGTACATGGTCCAACAAACATTTCCGAGCTCATCTTGACTAGGGGCATTACTAGGAATGAATACTTCTTATATGGTAACTGATAGAAATACCCGGGGGTTACATTGTCTCTGTCCCCTTTCCTACTGGCAAATACTAATGTTCGGACAGGTTTTTCTCCATTTCTGACGTTACTTTTTTGATTTTTTTTGTTTTATTTTTGGGTTTTACTATATATGTACACGAATGATACCATACTTACCTGTTCCACTGGTCTCAGCCACTTCTCCCACAGGCTACTGCTCTTCTTTTACCGGTTGGATACTCCTCTGGGTACATGAGAAATGGCAGAAAACAATCAGGTCACCTTCTCCTCCTAAATAAAACTTCAACATTCATTAGTACACTAGGTGATTCATCGCGCCCTACGGGCGCTCTTCACACCGTCGTTAGGGGCTACGCCCCGTTAACCTCTGCACGCCTTTGAACATACGCAGGGCGGTAGATAACAGAATCAGAAACGCAGGGCAGTATAGAGGGCATACAGAAATGGGTTCCGGTTGAGATAAGATAGAGAGGCGTAGGGGGAGAGAAAGGGAATGTACAGAAACGCTGTGCGATTGGTAAAGGATAGGGAGAGGCAGGGTGGTAGGGAGAGGATAAAGAGAGGGAAGGTGTTAGACAGAAAATACCGTTGCAAGGGGCTACGATCCATTGTCCCCTGCACGGGCTTCAGCTGTGCTATAATTGTTATTATATGGAGTATTACCTGGTTTTTTTTTTATGGCAGTGGGTAAATATTGTAAGGGGGGAGGGTGTGCGATTGTCAAGGGGGCGTAGGCCTTTGTGAGGGCGTGCAGAGTGGCCGCAGGGCACAATGAATAACATAGTGTAGAGTGTAGTATATATTGCTAGTGTCTGCATTATGAAGTACCAGATGAGTAACAGCAATGCACTGTAGATAAGATACGAAGGTGCTGTGGCCACAGGTAGCAGAGCCGCTTATACACACAATGGCCACAGGTAGCAGAGCCACTTATACACTCAATACCCACAGGTAGCAGAACCGCTTATACACACAATGGCCACAGGTAGCAGAGCCGCTTATACACACAGTGGCCACAGGTAGCAGAGCCGCTTATACACACAATACCCACAGGGGTCAGAGGCGCTTATACACACAGTGCCCACAGATAGCAGAGCCGCTTATACACACAATACTCACAGGTAGCAGAACCGCTTATACACAGAATACCCACAGGTAGCAGAACCGCTTATACACACAATACCCACAGGGGTCAGAGGTGCTTATACACACAGTGCCCACAGATAGCAGAGCCGCTTATACACACAATACCCACAGGTAGCAGAACCGCTTATACACACAATACCCACAGGGGGCAGAGGCGCTTATACACACAGTGCCCACAGGTAGCAGAGCCGCTTATACACACAATACCCACAGGGGGCAGAGGCGCTTATACACACAGTGCCCACAGGTAGCAGAGGGGCTTATACACACAGTGCCCACAGGTAGCAGAGGCGCTTATACACACAATACCCACAGGTAGCAGAGCCGCTTATACACACAATGGCCACAGGTAGCAGAGCCGCTTATACACACAATACCCACAGGTAGCAGAGGCGCTTATACACACAGTGGCCACAGGTAGCAGAGCCGCTTATACACACAATGCCCACAGGTAGCAGAGCCGCTTATACACACAATACCCACAGGTAGCAGAACCGCTTATACACACAATACCCACAGGTAGTAGAGCCACTTATACACACATTACCCACAGGTAGCAGAACCGCTTATACGCACAATACCCACAGGGGCAGAGGCGCTTATACACACAGTGACCACAGGTAGCAGAGGGGCTTATACACACAATGGGCACAGGTAGCAGAGCCACATGTACACACATTACCCACAGGTAGCAGAACCGCTTATACACACAATACCCACAGGGGGCAGAGACACTTATACACACAGTGCCCACAGCTAGCTGAGCCGCTTATACACACAATACCCCCAGGTAGCAGAGGCGCTTATACACAGTGCCCACAGGTAGCAGAGGTGCTTATACACACAATGGGCACAGGTAGCAGAGCCACGTGTACACACAATACCCACAGGTAGCAGAGCGGCTTATACACACAATACCCACAGGTAGCAAAGCCGCTTATACACACAGTGACCACAGGTAGCAGAGCCGCTTATACACACAGTGTGCACAGGTAGCAGCGCCACTTATACACAATGGGCACAGGTAGCAGAGCCGCTTATACACATAATGGCCACAGTATTAGTGTTTCTAATTAATCCAATGTCCATTGCTAGCAACTATACTCACAAAAGTTTGGGGGGTTTGGAAAGGGGGTGGGTTCAGTGAGGTTCCTATCCATGGGAATCACTTGTAGTGGCTGTGGATGGTGATTCGAGGTGCTACGTGTGGTGCAGGGTTGGGTGTGGGAGGGGGTCCAGAGGTGTTGTGGGTGGCGGAGGGGTGGGTGCAGGGGCATGGATGGCGTAAAGGGTGCAGAGGTCCTGTGGGTGGGGGAGGTGTAGAGGGGGCGCGGATGGGGAGTGTAGTTGCTGTTGGTGGGGGAGGGGGACTGTGGATGAAGGAGGGGGTATGGAGGTGATGTGTGTGTGTGGGAGGGGCGATGTAGGGGTGTGCGTTTGGAGGTGCAGGGGGGTGAGTTTAGGTGATGGGTTCCAGAAGTTCTGTGCTTGGGGGAGGTGTGGGATGGCACGGATGGGGGATGTAGATGTTGTGGATGGGGGAGGGGTGGATGCGGGGGAGCTGTGGATGGGGGAGGGAGTCCGGAGGTGGTGGTCCAGAGGTGTTGCGGGTGGGGGAGGGGCAGGTGTGGGAGGTCCGCAGATGTGGAGGGTGCCTGTAGATAATGCGGGCGGGTAGGTGCTGTGGTTGTGGGAGTGGCGGGGGTGTTGCGGGTGGGGTACGTGATCTGGATGGGGTAGGTGATGTGGATGTGCGGTAGCTAGGGGAGGGGCGGGTGCGGGGATGGCACGTATGGGGGAGGGGGTCCGTGGGCGCTGTGGATGAGTGAATGGTGAGTGTGGGGTTACGGCGGTTGTAGTGGGCCAGGTGTGCTGCTGCAGTGGGTGGGGGAGGGTGCCGGTGCAGGGATACCGCAGTTGGGGTAGGGCGGTTGGAGCAGCTGCGGCGGGTAGGGGAGGGGGAGGGGGTGCGGCGGTGGGGAAGGGGCGGGTGTGAGGATGCTGCGGGTGGGTTGGGGGGGGCGGGAGGGGGTGTGGATGGGGTCTGTAGATGCTGGTGGTGGTGGAGGGGCAGGTGCAGGAGGCTGTGGATGAAGGAGGGGGTCTGGAGGTGCTGTGTGTGGGGGAGGGGCGATGTAGGGGGAGTTGGGGTTGCAGAGGGGGAGGTTGGGTGATGGTTTGTAGAAGTGCTGGGGGTGGGGGAGGTGTCTGTAGATGATGGGGGTGGGGGAGGTGCTGTGGGTGGGGGACAGGTGCGGAGGGGGGGCAGGGGCTGGAGCAGTGGTGGTGCAGTTGGGTGGTGGGAGGCAGCTGCTGGGGTTCCGAGGGTTGGGGAGGTGGTGCGGGTGGGGTAGGGGGTGGGTGCAGGAGGGGTGGGTGCAGGATGGGGCAGTTGCGGTGGTGGTGCGGGTTGGGTGAAGGGTGCAGCAGGGGGGAGAGGTGGGTATGGGGGAGGGGCAGGGTTGCAGCGGGTGGGGGAGGGGCGGGGGGTGCTGCAGGTGTGGGAGCTACGGGTGGGGGCGTGAGTGCCGCGGGTGGGAGCGGATGTGGGGGATGCGTTGGGTGCCGCAGGGGGGGCCAGCGGGTGTTGGTGCTGTGGGTGGGGGAGGGGGCAGAGTGCCACGGGTAGTGCGGGTGTTGGTGCTGCGGGTGGGGGAGGGGGTGGAGTGCCACGGGTGGTGGGTGGATGCGGTGGGTGTCGCGGGTGTTGGTGCTGTGGGTGGGAGTGCCGCAGTTGGGGGGCGAATGCGGTTGGTTTGCCTCGGGTGTTGGTGCTACCGGTGGGGGAGGGGGCGGGAGTTCCGCGGGTGGGTGGCGCGGGTGTTTGTGCTCTGGGTGGGGGAGGGGACGGGAGTGCCGCGGGTGGTGGGTGGATGCGGCGGGTGTTTGTGCTACGGGTGGGGGCGGGAGCAGTGGCGCCACAACGTGGGTGCGGGCCGCACCCGGGTGTTACCCTCTGAGGGGTGACACCAAAGTGCCGGCTCCTGTCACAGTGCAGAAGCCAGCACTGCCCCGACCCACAATGTGCCGAAAACTGGGGGTCGGGACGCTAAGCCACGCCCCCTTCCGCGAAGTCACGCCCCCTTTTCACCCGCGACCACGGGTAAGTGACGGGTGGATGCCGCGGGTGGGAGGCAGATGCGGGTGGTTGCCGCGGGTGGGAGGAGGGGCGAGTTGTGCCGAAAACGGGAGTCGGGACGTGAAGTCACGCCCCCTTCCTCGAAGCCACGCCCCATTTTTACCCGCGACCGCGGGTAAGTGACGGGTGGATGCCGCGGGTGGGGGGCAGATGCGGGTTGTTGCCGCGGGTGGGAAGGGGGGCGAGTTGTGCCGAAAACGGGGGTCGGGACGCAAAGCCACGCCCCCTTCCGCGAAGCCACGCCCCTTTTTACACGCGACCGCGGGTAAGTGACGGGTGGATGTCGCGGGTGGGAGAGGGAGCGAGAGCAGCTGCCAGTGCTCAGCATGTCCCCCTGAACTCTGCAGCAGCCGCTAGTCTGTGAGGCGGGTAGTGTGAGTTCCGCTCACAGTCAGTGGCTGCGATGTCACCAGAGAGAGTGTACGGGGAGAAGGGAGACAGGGGACTGGGCGGAGATGGGGAGGGGACTGGGCGGAGAGAGGGAGGGGACTGTTCCTGGCCAGATCTGTGCCTGTGACTCCGCCCAGCGTTACGGGCACAGAGTCACAGACTTGGGCAAATATATAGGAGATTTGGTAAAGAAGAATTTGAGCAAAGCATGTGCTCAGTACAATTTCTTCTCCAACCATAGAAGGAGGATCCCTTGTTAAAACTGGGTGACAGGGTCAACTAAAAATTGTTGGTAGAAGGTACCCACCATGAAATTGGCTCCTAGGTTCATTGGGCCTTTTCAAATTCTTCAAGTGGTTAATTCAGTGGCCATCAGGCTAAAATTCCAGCTACACTTAAAATGCCTAATTTATTCCATATGTCACTTCACAAACCTCTTATTATTAATCATTTTTTAGCATCCAGACGTTCTACTTCTGCAGTTTCAATTGACCATCAGGAGGAGTACCAAGTGAAACATATCTTAGACTCCAGGATTTCTAGAGGTGCTGCACAATACTAAAAGGCGTATACCCAACAACGTTCTTCGGGGCCAAAGTCTTTGGATGCCCTTGCTCCACAGCTTCTGCATAAGTTCCAACAAAAAATGTCTTCATAATGTTAGCAGCTGCGTTGCAGCTGTGGGAGGATGCAGGTCCTGGCCATTGCTCGGTGACCGGGATGCTGCGCCTCCTCCGACTTCCGGGTCCCGCTGGTGTAGCAGAACAGCTGCACAGGGTTGCTTCATAAACTTACCTTGTTTTTGATTGGTGCAGACATCTGATATATTCCCTCCCTGTGCAGTCCTCAAATGCTGGTTATAGTTCCTGCTTCCTGTGAAAAACTGCCAGCCATGTGAGCTCTAGTACTAGAGAATCTTTACTTGACCCAGTCCCTGTCTAGATCCTGTCTGCCATCCAGTGTAGTGTGAATTCCTCCACACAGTATTTGTTCTTTGTTTTGTCTTTCTATTAGATTTTTTCTGCTACTGACCATTATCATAGTTATTTGCTGCTTCATACATAAGCACCACATTTGCCCCTTATCTCCACAGCCCCATTTCATTACAGTGTCTTTCCCTGACCTCCTTATTTTAGTGCACTGTCTAAGTTCTGTTAGTATGTCCTCAGTCCTATTCCTGGTCCCAGTCTTTCTCTTCCAGTCTTTGTCTTTTCTACCATCATATAACTCTGGTCATCTCAGGGGTAAGCTCGTACTGTCGCCAGTGGCATAGGCCCTTGTGGGCATCCTAGTACCGGTAGACGCATAAAGTCTTAAGGGAAAAGCAGCTCTTATAGGCAAGGAGACCTGCTGGTGCACTCTACGAGTCTTACACCTAAGTGTCTGGGGTTATTGTTCAGAAGATCCTGGATTATTGTCCAGAAGACTATCAACTTCCATGTTCATCCTGCTTGTCATCATCTGCCACCCCGGTCTCCACGCCAGTCTGCCTAGGTACTTTCCTTCAACCATAACACACAAGCCTTTTCAGGGGTGTTTGTTGCTCACACCTAGAGGGGGATAATGTCACAGAGTGCCAGATCTTGGCGTTTACCGGGTCCGGCACGTTAGATTTCAAGCCTTTGAACTAGGTCTAGCTAATACTATAGTACAGTA
Source organism: Pseudophryne corroboree (assembly GCF_028390025.1). Classification (NCBI taxonomy): domain Eukaryota; kingdom Metazoa; phylum Chordata; class Amphibia; order Anura; family Myobatrachidae; genus Pseudophryne; species Pseudophryne corroboree. The sequence continues at coordinate 647,142,256 of NC_086445.1, forward strand.
GACATCAACCCACCCTTGAATTGTGACATATGCAATCGTATAATGTATTAGCATTATTAAGTACTTAATGATTTCTGTGATTTTCGTCTTAATAGAGATTGTTTAGGAATCACAGTGCCTACATTAAGCAGAAGCATTTTATATCAGAATCAGATGTTTCCTATATCTTACCAGAGAACAAACATCAGTAAGTGATTACCAAAGGCGTTAAGGGGGTGGTGAGGAACAGGGTGATTGTCCCCCGTAACAAACGGTTAAAACTGCGCCCACTGTCACATGGTTTGTTTACATGGCATGTGCACTTTGTAGGAACTTTGTATACCCAGATGCTGTGCATGTTTTTTTACTTCACCAGCTGTTACTAAGGAGATGTGGATGCAGCACAGGGTATACAGAGTAGACTCCCAGGCTGTGTTCTCAATGGGGTAGTCTCTGCTCTCTGCAGGTTGCTGCTGAATAAGTTACTGTCCCGACTGGGCAATGTGGAAGTTAATGGTGGAAGACTGGTGGCACTGTCAACAATGTGTGTGGGCTGCTCCTTCAGTACCTGATCAACGCACTCTGTGTCTCTATGCACCACATGCTCATTGCCTAGTACATCTCCAGGATGTCTCAGCCTTCTCCCTGTCAAAAGGTTGCTTTTGTTTGTTACCGTATCCCTGTACTAAAGGGCACCATCAGTCTTCACCAGCCTCGTCTGCTCTCTACAGGCTGCTATTGCGGGGGGAGGGGTGTTACCATCAATGTTCATGCTGTGTCTGTGTGGGGAGACTAGTCACAGTGGAGGGCAGGTGGTTAGGGTTACCATGTGAAATTACCCCTCTATGCCCTGGCCTAGGCTCCCTGTCTGTGCAGCAGCTGTGGTTCTGTCAGTGCCAGCATGCCCTGCCAACCAAGTATCTGTAAGCTGGATGTGCTCATCCTGAGGGATCTTGCTGCACATCTGCCTTTGTGTGGTAAAAATTCTGCATTAGATGAGAGAGACTCTCTCTATATCTATCTATCTATCTATCTATCTATCTATCTATCTGTCTGTCTGTCTGTCTGTCTGTCTGTCTGTCTATCTATCTATATATATATATATATATATATATAGTCTCTGGAAATCTGGCACGCAAATTAACTTATGCAGCAGCCTGTGCCATTGTCCCATATAAAATACATGGCGGGTTTAGAACAATTGAAGCTCAGAACGGACATGGCACTTCGGGACTTAACGTAGAAATATATTTAATGTCCACAAAGTTGAAATCTGCAAACATACATATCCAGGGGGAAGCATCCAAAAGATACAATCCATGCAGTGTAAATATAGGTATAAGCACAAGCATATAAACTATGCAGCGGTTCGGGCCACGGCGGGTCCCTTCATCATGTTTTGCAAGTGCTCACAAGTAAAAGACAGAGACATCACAAACAACATAAAACTCACCTATATAGCGTCCCCATGCTGGCGTGGTCAGCCCAGGACTAGCGAGGAGCTTCTGGTCGTCTAAAGACGCACACTTGATGACATCATTGGGAAGTGGCGGTTGCCATGACAACCCGGTCACAGAAGTCAACAACGCTGTCACTGGTTGATCTGCCTGACAGGGAAAGCTACCTAAACAACAAAAACAATAAAGCATACTGTGAAGTAAATATAACAACAACACTGAAGATATATTTTAAACAATATTATTGGTAAAATATATTTTATTTATTAGCATGGTTAAATGTCACAGCCTAGGTTACATTCTGCTGCTCACCCTCCACATACACACTGCACCGATGCACGCAACTGGGTAAACTGTGGCTAGGGCACACCTAATTTACCTACAATTAAAATACCGATGGTCAAAATACAGACAACAATTGACCAATGGTCAAAATACTGACAAGGTCAAAATACCAACATATAAAATGCTGACATGGGCAAAATGCTGACATTTAAAATGTTGACAGGTCAAAAAGTCGACACAAGTTTTCCCCCGAAAAATGGTATATACATCGACATAGGCATATGGATACCATATAAGTGTACCACGTGCTCTCGCTTTGGCCCGGTGCTTCGCTACGCTTGGCACACTATTATATTCCACCCTCCACGTCCACTGGGATGGTAAAGTATGAACAGGTCAGTTTCAATAAAAAAATCATGAAAAACTAATTTCGATCTTTTAAATGTCGTTATTTTAACAGTGTCGACATTTATAAGATACTGGATATCACTGTCAGCAGGCCATATATAATAGAGTCTGAGCATGGATATAAAGCAGGACCATATTGTGGGTTGTACATGAATATATCCCTAATTAAGGTATACAGATAGTACACACTACCTGCTATGTCCAAATATCACATTTTTCAGATGATGGATTATATAATCTGAACTTTTGTCTGTTTAATAGACGTGGTGTGGAGGAGTGCTTCATCTAAGGAAATGTACACCTAAATTTAATTGGGGAAACGATAACTAATGGTACAACTCTATTAACACCATAGTTAGCAGACTCACCTTCATGTACAATGAGATAGGAGGAAAAATATCTCCTGTCTCTATATACTTAATTAATCTATGTGATAGATGTAGTAGAAATTGTGTGTATCCAGGACATTTAAAATATACACACAACTATCGACCCCTTGCATTGACTGAATTGATGATTCATTAATTACACATATAGTTATTATTAATAATATAGGAATAACAACATAGTGAGCCCAAACGATATTTTAATTATCACCTTTATTAATTTTTCACACATGTATGTTTATATTTCATCAAACAGGATATTTTAGAAAATATGAAGTGAAAGTTAAGTTTTAAGACAATCACAATTATACTGACATATAAGTTTTCTCTCTAAGTGCGCCAACAAAAAAGACAATCCTGTTCTTTCGTTTTTTGTCTCTCATTGATATTGTCTTAGGCAGCACCCCCACTTTGTGGATCCTATTATAGATGACATGAAAAATTGGGGAGTTATTAAATAATTAAAACTTGTGCAGAAGTTAATTTCCCTTTTCCCTTTATATAAAACTTGCATGTACTATGTTACCTGCCTGAGGTGGAAATAAAGTGAGTTGGACTGTACTCTATCTATGTGATTCCTGTAACTACAGTATATATAGCCTACTCCTCAAGGTGAGCAGGGAGCACTGGGGGAGGGCTCAGCAGGGACATTTCCATCGGACTTTGGTGTGCTCCCCACAATCTCACACCAACCCATACTGCTCCTATGAGACCATGCCAGTTTTCCCCCTATTGTTGGTTACCTGCAAAGTTGTTCTTCCCATGTACCATTTTTTTCTTTAATAATATTGTTAATGCTTCTACTCCAACATGTGGTATTCTTGTACTGCGTACCTCCACTGATTGCACACCCTGCCAGCAGCAACCTACGTAGTGCACCCAAGATGAGTGCCTCAGATGGTCCCTCCATGGGCGGGTTATATCATACTACTACACAAGTGTCTGTTTATATATATATATATATATATATGGCCCTTGTATGGCTCACCTCCCACAGTGTGACCTTCGTAGTGTGCCCAGCATGGCTACCTCATCTGATCCACTTATGGATGGGATGAAAAATACATGGACCTGATAGTTTGTTGGGACTTCTCTTCTAGGGGTAGACTATTCCATCCAGGGTAATCCATCCAGGATAATCCTATGCAGTGCGCCCAAGATGGCTGTTTCGCATGGTACCTAGTGAGGGTGGAATGCACAAGCCATGGAAGTTATTATCCAAAATGCCTACACCAATCCTGCATTATGCTTACTCTATGCATTCTAGATTTTCATTTGTATGTCTGTGTGGCTTTTCTATTGCTGTACTAATCTTCTGTATTATGTGCATTGTTTTTGATGTCTGTAAAGACCCTTTGGTCCTGTTTGGAGACAGAGTGCTATATAAATAAAATGTATATACATATTACAATATATATATATATATATATATATATTATATATATATATATATATATATATAGGTAGATAGGCTTGTGGCATGGAATATGGTATAACATATATATATTATTAGGTGATTATAGTCGCTGAGCTATCTATAGGCTCCTGGTATTGGACACAGTGTAACATACAGTAGTATATGTGTATATAGTCACTAATCTGTCTGTTACACTATATTACATGCTAGGAGTCGATATAGTGGTAGATGATTATAGGCTACCAGCATGGTATAAAGTGTAACATATAGCAATAGATGTATATACTGTAGTCACTAAGCTGTCTATATAGGCTTCCTGCATGGGTCTCCCATTTGTATATAATGTAATGGATGGGCAGAACGGATGGTGTAATGGTTGGCATAACTGCCTCATAGCACTGAGGTTGTGGGTTCGATTCCCACCTTTACCCTAACTGTGGAATTTGTAATGTTCTCCTCATTTTTGCGTGGGTTTTCTCTGGAAGCTCTGGTTTCCTCCCACACAAATATACTGGTAGGTTAATTGGCTCCTGAGAAAAATTAACTCTAGTGAGCAAGTGTGTGTATACTTGGGCTGACTAGATGGGGCATCAAATTCTAGGTTTCTATGTAAGGTTTCCCAGTAACCCAGCCGAATGGCATACTCAGCTGCTGCATGTCACCGGAGTGCAGTGCTGAATGGACTGTGCTGCCTTGAGTGAGCGAGGATCAGATCTCAGCATGAGGTGCAACACACATTATTCAGTGTGTGTGGCTGGGATGGTCGGAGGGATCAAAGACCAAACTTTATGTGAGGTCACTGCCTGAAAATGTGAGGAGTCAGGATTTGAAGTGGCAGGAATGAGTAGAAAGTGGAGGAGTCATTATTTATTCTTAAACCACCCCCCTTAAAAGGAAAGTCTAGACCATCCCCAGATAGAATGAGCTGATATCTCTGCTATCAGTAGGAGAGAGAATATGTAATTAGTAAGTGACCAGTCATGGGGGATATGCTATGTCAATTACTGTGCAGTGAATCATTGATGAGTGATTCCTGTGACAGAACTATTGGAGAAAGATGTAAGCAACACTTCTGCTTTCTGTATGGTGTCTCAGCGTGACCCCTTTTGCGAGTGCATTGCGGGGTATCTTGCTGGTACAGATGGGAGGGGTGTAGTATGGTATGCCGGCGGCCGGGCTCCCGGCGACCTGCATACCGGCGCCGGGAGCCCGACCGCCGGCATACCGACAGCGTGGCGAGGGCAAATGAGCCCCTTGCGCGCTCGCCACGCTGTGGGCACGGTGGCGCGCTAAGCGCGCCACAATATTTTCTTCTCCCTCCAGGGGGGTCGTGGACCCCCACGAGGGAGAAAAAAGTGTCGGCTGTCGGGATTCCGGCGCCGGTATACTGTGCGCCGGAATCCCGACAGTCGGCATACTGAAGACCACCCGATGGGAGACCTCCTTAGAAAAAGTATTTAGCTAGGTATAGTGACAGAGAATCCTGTTTCACCACAGTTGGATGCCCGTAGGGTAATACTTGAAAGTCTAGCTGCGTATGCTGGCGGGAGTCTGCTGGCTTTTATTTGATCCAGTAGTCGTGTGGTAGTGAAACATGCTAGGGTAGCAGGCTTCTATTCCCAGCTGGGAATAGCTCCAAATTATGCATGTTTACCTGTAAATGAAAACTTCATCAAATTCTAATCTGTGACTGCTTCCCAGGGTTTGAACGCTTATACCGATCATCAGTCAATCAAGTGGTTATTAGGATGATTGATTTAGATTTCAGCCAGCTATACTCTATGCAACATTTTCCAGATTTTTTCAAGTGACTTGCATCGTTCAGCACCAATTAGCAGAATGTGGGGTTGTCAGTTACATATGTATCAAAATAGATGTTTTTCAATACTGTCTATGATACATACTGTACAGTAGCATGTAAATAAATTATTAAGTTATTATTCGGCGATAGGAAACATTAACTGGTTGTATCAGGAGATGAGTGTGTTATCTAGAGATAACTACAGTACCATTATTAACATGTTATATTTTGCATATACAATATCCGTTTATGTTCTCCAATATAATATTGTATTCATATTATAGTATTTAATTTGTTAAGCACCAATATATGAAACTCCAAATAAATAAATATATATATATATATATATATATAATTCCAGTCTTGAATACATTCATTTTCCCCCTCAGAGTTCTACACACAATACCCCATAATGACAACGTGAAAAAAGTGTTTATGAGATTTTTGCTAATTTATTAAAAGAAAAACTTAAGAAACCACATGTACATATGTAGCCACCTTTATCTTGACTGGCTGAGGCGTTTGTCCCGATCGAGCACACGCAGCGTACCGGGGCGTAGGGAGGCGCGCCTAGTCACAGAGAGGCGTACCTAATCGCACGCAGGCAGACAGAGTGTTTGGTGTTACCTTTACGTGTAATACCTGCGATCATCCACCAGATGACGCTTTTTACAATCACCACTGCGCATGCGTGTGGTCTCCCGTAAAATACAACACTGAAATATATAATAAGGACTACTTTACTAAGGCATCTCATTACGCTGCATACAGTAAATACTCATTACGCTGCATTATTTAATACAGTAAATACTCATTATGCTGCATTATTTAATACAGTATATACGGTACAGATGCAAATAGTACAGCATACAGTATATGATCCATTTACAGTACTTTATGAATATGTGAGCGTCCAAGTCCCACAGACAAAACAACATAAAACCAGTAATGTACACTGTCGCAAATGGACGTGTTAGAAGTTCACTATTGCCTCTTGAGATTAGGAATTTTGTACAGTATGTTAGCGTCCTAATCCCATAGCCATTACAGCATAACCAAAACCAATGGATTTATTCATCTGTCTGCGGCGAAGTGGTGAAGTGTTCCGCTTCCTATACTCAGAGTCCCAGGTTCGATTCCTAAAGTACGAATGCATGTTAGTTTTTTCCAGACACTTTATTATTATTTTTATTCACATAAACCAGGGCAAAGCTGCAGGAGCGGTTCTACTGTTAAGGTTCTATGCACCGTACAGTACACATACAATTCTGTAGCAGGGCAGACTCCATAGAAATGGCTACCACCTATGACTCCTTGCCCCACGGAGGCCCTAGTCTATGCAGCAAGTAACAGTCCAGATTTTGCAGGCTATGGGGCAATGCTGAAGGAGCGTCACAATCCCCTAGCTAAAATACACAGGGGTGATAGGAATAAGTGAGGTCTGTGCACATTACGGTACACCGGACTCGATCGCATAGCACACTGGCAAAATGGCTGCCGCCCCTGAACCCCCACCATGTGGCAGGCAGCGTTCGGATATGGAGTGAGAGATGGCATAAGTTTTGCAGGCTACGGGGCAATGCTGAAGGAGCATCACAATCCCCTAGCCAAAATACACAGGGGCGATAGAGATAAGTGAGGTCTATGCACATTACGTTACACCGGGCTCGATCGCATAGCAAACTGACAAAACACAAGTTTTACATAAAGCAGGGCAAAGCTGCAGGAGAGTTTCTACTGTCAAGGTTCTATGCACCGTACGGTACACATACAATTCTATAGCAGGGCAGACTCAATTGAAATGGCTACCGCCTGTGACTCCTTGCTCCATGGAGGCACTCGGCTATGGAGCAAGTAACAACACATATTTTGCAGGCTACGGGGCAATGCTGAAGGGGCGTCAGAATCCCCCAGCTAAAATACACAGGGGCGATAGGGATAAGCGAGGTCTATGCACATAACGATACACCGGACCCCATCGCATCGCAAAGTGACAAAATGTCCGAGGCACGTGAACCCCTGCCTTGTGGCAGCACTCAGCTATGGAGCGAGCAACGGCATAGGTTTTGCAGGCTACGGGGTAATGCTGAAGGAGCGTCAGAATCCCCTAGCTAAAATACACAGGGGTGATGGGGATAAGCGAGGTCTGTGCACATAACAATACACCGCAAAGTTCCCCATGGTTTTGATTATGCCTTTTCTTTGAACATGGTATTTTCCACTGCCTCGCCCTACCCCCATCCCACTTTCCCCTTCCCCCCCTGGGAGCCTGCAAAGTACATGCAGTAGACATGGAGGGAGTTCCGATCAGGTTACAAGACATGTGCAACAGTATACTACTGTATGTAGGAAAATCCCCCGCCCACTCTGATTTATGTGAAACCTGTGTGCAACCTTCCATTGAATGTATAACAAAGAAAAAAAATAATAATAAAGTGAATGTTACAGGAACACATTAAAAAAAAGGTTGGCACTTCCTTCCCATTGGTTTTGGTTTATGCCTTAGGGGACTCGGACGCTAATACTTGTATTTCAAAAGCTTGGTATTTTCCACCGCCTCTCCCTACCCCCATTGCCCTTCCCCCTGGGAGCCTGCACAGGTCATGCAGTGGACAGGGAGGGTGTTCAGGTCAGGTACAATACACAAATGCCGATGATCTACAGTACTGTGTTGCTTAGTTGCGTCGGAATACACTAATTTATACTCATTACCGCTGTGTAGTTGTATATAGCAGAATGAATCACTGCTGCAGATTTACTTTGATTTATGTGAAACCTGTGTGCACCCTTTCATTGAATTTATAACAAAGAAAAAATAATAATAAAGTGAATGTCACGGGAACATATAAAAAAAAAAGGTTGGCACTTTGGGACTCAAACCTGGGACTCTCAGCGTGGGAGGTGGGAGCCTTCATCATTAGGTTGGTATGGAAGGGGAGACAATTAACTACCGGAGGGTACCAACCCCAAGTTTCTGTGACCCCCACAAGGCTCATGGCATGCGTCGGAACCCATGGTGGGTCTGAATTAACGGGCCCATTATAGTCTATGGGAAAATGGGTCCACTTTGCGTACTGATATCTCTGGTTCTGGTTGTCCCAGAGACTCATGACTGGTACCATACAAAAGAGGAGACTCTTGGCTTTTGTGGCAGACCAACCACTAGTTTATGTGACACTGGAAAGGGAAACGGGAAGCAACCGTGTATCGGGTGCCCTCCAGTTGTCCGCCTAGCTTGCACAGGATGCAGGGGTTCTGGCTAGATACGAAATTCTGTACAGAAATGCTAAGCATGGTAATTTGACATCCAGGAACATAGGGAGGAGTTTTTATCTCTCTCCATTATACTTAGAAAAATTACACTTGCCACTGTACGTTACAAGCTGTTCGTGCTAATTAGTACACTAGTAGAACATACTGTACAGAGATACTAAGTACAGTGATTTGGCATCCACGAACTTAGGGAGGAGCTTTAATCTCTTCATTGTAATCTTTCTAAGTATAATGGAGAGAGATAAAAGCTCATCCCTAAGTTTCTTGGTGCCAAATTACCATCCTTGGTATCTCTGTACTCTATGTTCTACTAGTGTACTAATTAGCACGAACAGCTTGTAACGTACAGTGGCAAGTTTAATCTTTCTGGCTAGATAGGAAATACTGTACAGAAATGCTAAGCATGGTAATTTGACATTCAGGAACATAGGGAGGAGTTTTTATCTCTCTCCATTATACTTAGAAAAGTTACACTTGCCACTGTACGTTACAAGCTGTTTGTGCTAATTAGTACACTAGTAGAACATACTGTACAGAGATACTAAGGACGGTGATTTGGCATCTAGGAACTTACAGAGGAGCTTTTATCTCTCTCCATTATACATAGAAAGATTAAAATTGCCACTGTACGTTACAAGCTGTTCGTGCTAATTAGTACACTAGTAGAACATAGAGTACAGAGATACTAAGGACGGTAATTTGGCAACCAGGAATTTAGGGAGGAGCTTTTATCTATCTCCATTATACGTAGAAAGATTACAATGGAGAGAGATTAAAGCTCCTCCCTAAATTCGTGGATGCCAAATCACTGTACTTAGTATCTCTGTACAGTATGTTCTTCTAGTGTACTAATTAGCACGAACAGCTTGTAACGTACAGTGGCAGATTTAATCTCTTTATGTATAATGGAGAAAAATAAAAGCTCCTCCCTAAGTTCCTGGATGCCAAATCACCGTATTTAGTATATCTGTTCAGTATTTTCTATTAGGGTACTAATTAGCATGGACAGCTTATTAGTACCCTAATATAACATACTGTACAGAGATACGAAGTACGGTGATTTGACATCCAGGAACTTATTGAGGAGCTTTTATCTCTCTCCATTATACATAGAGAGATTAAACTTGCCGCTGTACGTTACAAGCTGTTCGTGCTAATTAGTACCCTAATAGAACATACTGTACAGAGATACTAAGTACGGTGATTTGGCATCCAGTTAAAAGCTGTTCGTGCTAATTAGTACACTAGTAGAACATACTGTACAGACATACTAAGGACGGTGATTTGGCAACTAGGAACTTAGGGAGGAGCTTTTATCTCTTTATGATACATAGAAAGATTAAACTTGCCACTGTATGTTACAAGCTGTTCGTGCTATTTAGTACACTAGAAGAACATACTGGGGACTCTGACTCATACAGTACTAGCATTTCAAAAGCACGGTATTTTCCACTGCCTCCCGCTAGCCCATCGCCCTTCCCCCCTGGGAGCCTGCACAGGTCATGCAGTAGACAGGGAGGGAGTTATTCACATAAACCAGGGCAAAGCTGCAGGAGCGGTTGTACTGTTAAGGTTATATGCACCGTACGGTACACATACAATTCTGTAGCAGGGCAGACTCAATTGAAATGGCTACCGCCTGTGACTCCTTTTCCCATGGAGGCCCTCAGCTATGGAGCAAGTAACAGCACAGATTTTGTAGGTCACGGGGCAATGCTGAAGGAGTGTCAGAATCCCCTAGCTAAAATACACAGGGTCGATAGGGATAAGCGAGGTCTATGCACTTAACGATACCCCAGACCCACTCACATCACAAAGTGACAAAATGTCCAAGGCACATGAACATCCACCTTGTGTCAGCACTCAGCTATGGAGTGAGTGACGGCATAGGTTTTGCAGGCTACGGGGCAGTGCTGAAGGAGCGTCAGAATCCCCTAGCTAAAATTCACAGGGGCGATAGGGTTAAGTAAGGTCTATGCACATAATGCTACAAGGCGGGGGTTCATGTGCCTCGGACATTTTGTCACTTTGTGATGCGATGGGGTCTGGTGTATCGTTATGTGCATAGACCTCACTTATCCCTATCGACCCTGTGTATTTTAGCTAGGGGATTCTGACTCTCCTTCAGCATTGGCCCGTTCTTTGAACACAGTATTTTCCACTGCCTCGCCCTACCCCCATCCCACTTTCCCCTTCCCCCCTGGGAGCCTGCACAGTTCATGCAGTAGACAGGTAGGGAGTTCCGATCAGGTTACAAGACAAGATTTATGTGAAACCTATGTGCACCCTTCCATTCAATGTATAACAATGAAAAACATTGTAATAAAGTGAATGTCACGGGAACTCGGACGCGCATACTGTACATGTATTTCAAAAGCATGGTGTCTATGCATTATACATAGCTTCTTTTACACAATTAGTTGCGTCTCCATACACACTCTTGCGTCTGCATACGCAAGTGTTCTAACATGTACGTTTGTGTCTGTATAAACTATTTATTTATATTGAGAACTCTCACCATCTGACCATTGGTCACCATCTATTAACATTACAGTCATCACTGACCATTTGCCAGAGCTGTAGATCAAACGCCGCTATACGATCGAAAATACTGGATTAGTGGAGCATTAGCCACCCAGTGGTGGAGATGTGTAATGCATGCTGAGTATCTAGAATCGCCTCAACGCGCCTGCCTGTGATTAAACTCAGCAAGCTAAGCTATCGCCTTAGCGTGACTAAATGTCCGTCTAGGCGGAGAATCGGTCAAGATATAAAGGTGGCTACATCTGTACATAAGCAATCACAGGCTTTGCTCAATACTTTGTTGATGAACCTTTGGCAGCAATTACAGCCTCAATTATTTTTGAATATGATGCCACAAGCTTGGCACACCTATCTTTGAGCAGTTTTGCCCATTCATCTTTGCAGCACCTCTCCAGCTCCTTCAGGTTGGATGGGAAGCATTGGTGCACAGCCATTATCAGATCTATCCAGTGATGTTCAATCGGATTCAAGTCTGGGCTCTGGCTGGGCCACTCAAGGACATTCACAGAGTTGTCCTGAAGCCACTCCTTTGATATATTGGCTGTGTGCTTAGGGTTGTTGTCCTGCCGAAAGATGACTCGTAGCCCCAGTCTGAGGTCAAGAGCGCTCTGGAGCAGGTTTTCATCCAGGATGTCTCTGTACATTGCTGCATTCATCTTTTCCTCTATCCTGACTAGTCTCCAAGTACCTGCCGCTAAAAAACATCCCCACAGCATGATGCTGCCACCACCATGCTTCACTGTACGGATGGTATTGGCCTGGTGATGAGTGGTACCTGGTTTCTTCAAAACTTGATGCCTGGCATTCATGCCAAAGAGTTCAATCTTTGTCTCATCAGACCAAAGAATTTTGCTTCTCATAGTCTGAGAGTCCTTCAAGTGCATTTTGGCAAACTCCAGGTGGGCTGCCATGTGCTTTTTTCTAAGTGGCTTCCATCTAGCCACTCCACCATACAAACCTGATTGATGGATTGCTGCAGAGATAGTTGTCCTTCTGGAAGGTTCTCCTCTCTCCACAGAGAAATGCTGTAGCTCTGACAAAGTGACCATCAGGTTCTTGGTCACCTCCCGGACTAGGGCTCTTCTCCCTCCGATCGCTCAGTTTATATGGCTGGCCAGCTCTAGGAAGTGTCCTGGTGGTTAAGAACTTCTTACATTTACGGATGATGGAGGCCACTGTGCTCATTGGGGCCTTTAAAGCAGCAGATATTTTTCTGTACCCTTCCCCAGATTTGTACCTTGAGACAATCCTGTCTGAGAGGTCTACAGATAATTCATTTGACTTCATGCTTGGTTTGTGCTCAGACATGCACTCTCAAGTGTGGGACCTTATATAGACAAGTGTGTGCCATTCCAAATCATGTCCAATCAACTGAATTTACCACAGGTAGACTCCAATTAAGCTGTAGGGACACCTCAAGGATGATCAGTGGAAACAGGATGCAGCTGAGCTCAATTTTGAGCTTCATGGCAAAGGCTGTGAATACTTGTGTACATGTGATTTCTTATTTTTTTATTCTTAATACATTTGCAAAAATCTCAAGAAAACATTTTTCACGTTGTCATTATGGGGTATTGTATGTAGAATTTTGAGGGGAAAAATAAATTTATTCCATTTTGGAATATGGTTGTAACATAACAAATGTGGAAAAAGTGAAGTGCTGTGAATACTTTCTGGATGCAGTGTGTGTGTGTGTGTGTGTGTGTGTGTGTGTGTGTGTATATATATATATATATATATATATATGTGTGTGTGTGTGTATATATATATATATATATATATATATTCCACAAAACTTTTATAAGGCACATTTAGGTTGTATTTTTATTTGTTTGTGGTGTGTATGGGGATACTCAATGGAGTTTCTTTGATAAAAATTGGGTTAAGTTATGAGAAGATATCCATTTACTACAAATGGATTAGATATAACAAATGTATAACTCATATTTATATTAAAGTAATTTCATGAACATGGTAATACATTTGTGCAAGTGTTATTGTTATCAATGAGAATACTTATAATGGTGATGTCCTCTAAGTGTGAACATAAATAATGGTGTACTGTATGTTCAATTAATGACAATACAATAAAAATAAATTTATATAAATTAAGGCTGCTACAGATAAACATAATTACTAGTGAAAAAAATAATATATATATATATATATATATATAGGAACTATGGTAGGATGACCCGCACTCCCAAAATGTAGATGCAAATAGCTATGGTGCCCTCTCCATGCAAAATAGACAAATACCACGAAGTTGAGCGGCACTCAAAGACTTGTTAATAAATCAACGGCGTAGACAAAGAGTCATCATGCCAGAGATATAATCTCTGGCATGATGACTCTTTGTCTACGCCGTTGATTTATTAACAAGTCTTTGAGTGCCGCTCAACTTCGTGGTATTTATATATATATATATATATATATATATTTATTTATTTATTAACAGTTTCTTATATAGCGCAGCATATTCCGTTGTGCTTTACAATTAGAACAAATTCCACAGTGGCTTCGGAGTGTGTAACCCTGCTTCATAGTAGAGTGCTACCAATCCCCAAATAAATCCATACCTTGATTATGAGAACAGATGTAAATCTGACCTGAATTGTGCTCTTAAGGATGAGGAATGGTGCTCGGTATTTAACTCTTGCTTCCGTGTTTCTAAATGTGTGTCGCACACAGAGCAGTTTTATAAACTTCTGCATCGCCAATACCTAACCCCTGTCCTTCTACACTCAATCTGGCCATCTAACCCCAATGACTGCTGACGATCGTGTTGTAAAGCGGGAACACTCATCCATGTGTTTTGGGCGTGCCCTTTACTCTCTGCTCTCTGGTGTCAAATTTTTAATCTCATTTCTAGGATTGTCAGTTTCCTGGTTCCTCCCCAACCTACACTGGCCCTGCTACATTTATTTCCCCTGATCATACCCCCATGAACTCGATATGTATTGGGCCACATTCTGGCTGCTGCAGTTACTTCTAGCACGTAACTGGTGCACCCCTGTGATTCCTACGATCTATGCCATTGAAGTTACTGTCCAATCTCATTTTGAATTCGAGATTGCAGGTGTGACCTTTGCCGCAGAGAATTCCAGGCATGCCATGAAATGGGCGGTGTGGAGTGAATATAGGAAAGTGCACCTCCCTTGATACCACCTCATTCATGACTGTAGCTCACTACCAAATTAGACAGTGAATATCCCGCCAGCTAAAAATCGCAAAGCAAATGACAGGAAACAAAAGTAGGGTCCTCATTTATCAATTATAATCTAATTGTTGTTGTTCTTGTGTTATATTCACTAGAAAAAGAGAAACATCTCTGACCTTTAAGATGACAACTACAGAGCACATGTGCAACAGATAAAAGGTCTATAGACCCCAACAGCAGCTCCTACACTATCTAACCAGGCTGGATACCATGATTGTGTGGCAATACACAACATGGTGTTCCCCAAAGCACAGGTACCAGCACTTTGGATACCCCATACTTGGCTCATAGCTTTTAGTAGATGGATGCAAACAAAAAAAGTATGCTAACGCTAATGCTGGCCATACACTTGTGCGATGCGACATCGCGGGGCATCGCACCGGCAGTTCAGGTGCGATCAAATCGCACCTGAACTGCCAAAGTGGTTACCATGCGATCATGCGATAGATCGCATAGTAATCACGTGATGGGCACATCACCGCTGAGTGAGAGTGGCCTCTGTTTAAAACCACATGCGATCGCACTGCGATGCAAGAAATATTATGTGCAGCACATAATACCTTGAGACGCGATATTCGACCGGCGTGCCTGCGCATCGCGTCTCAAGGTACCTAAAATGTGCATACAATCCTTCTATTTCTCTCACAGATGTGATCGAAATCGAAGGATAGCACCGATTATCTCATAAGTGTATGGGCACCATAACAACTACAGCTAGCCCTGGGACTGAAAAGTACATAGTGTACTCCTAGAAAACCTTGTGTGCTGGTGTCTGGGGAAATAAAAGATACTTCGAAGTTGCTCTAGATATTCAAGAAATAATTTGCCTTGTGACTTTCAACTGGCGGGATATACATTGTGCTAAAAAAAAAATTCTATATAAGATTGTTCAGCAATTCTATTATGGGAATCTCAATGATCAACCATAAGACCATTCTGGAATGCAACATAAATATGGGGGTCAATCTAATTAGATAGTCCTGCAAGCTTTTGCAATTGAATCCCAAATTCACATTTTTTGTGCAGGTGAAAAGGTAGAGACCATCTTTATTTTAAGATACAAATATCAGGACACAGGTGGTTATTCAGGTTTGTTAGCAAACCAAAAAAGTTAACAGTTGGGCAAAACCATGTTACAATGCAGGTAAGGCAGATGTAACATGTGCAGAGAGATTTAGATTGACATGTAGATTTACATGACATGACTTGGTAGTACCGAGTATCTTTTCATGTGACTTTTTCCATTAAAATGTGAATGTTACGAATAGGATGCAATTGCAGCACTTGGTAGTGGCAAGTCTACTTGTGTGACTTATTCACATCGCTATGCAAATATGCACACAAGGAGACTTCTGATTAATATGTGGCATGCCTATATTTTGTGTTTAACCATGGCTTCAGATGGAGCCACGCCTATCGCCGGGTCCAAGGCACGTACGCGTCCGTGATACGCACACGCCCCATTCGCTTAAATGGAAGCTTCTCAGTGCGCGCCTGGCGTGACTCTGCGGATGGAACGCCTAGTTACGCCGGGAGCGCTCGTGTGCAAAGGAGCCGCCTCAGATGAGCGCGGCTCCATCTGTATATCTGCATACAAAATGCTACACTGCAGCATTTTGGTATGCAGATACAGGTCATAAAAAGACGCCCAATGCTAATTGAGTTTCACGGGACCTGTCAGTTCACTCATGCCAGGCATCTCCTACGGTGTGGCGTATTGAGGCAAAATGTATGAGGATACATTTGTATTTTATAATTTATGGTCAGTACTTCATTCTATAGAAATTATATACTTTTAAGGGAAAACAATTCCAGATAAATTGGGATAAATGACTAACAGATGTCTGCTCTACAACTTTCAAACATGTTATCATACTAATTTGTGTGTGTGTGTGTGCCATGAGTCAGCACTCAGACGGCTTGAAAAAAGACACAACCTCCTAGAAGTTGAGTTAATGATTCAGTGTTTATGCTTGAACTCTTTCGTCAGGATACAGTCACCATGAGTGATGGGTGTTAAATATGCAACACAATAAGATGGCTCTACCTCACGGTCCATAAGACTGGAAGTGGTTACAGAGAAGTAATAATCAGGTGCAATACATTGTGTGCCAATGTTCAAAGAGCGTATGGAAAATCAGGTACCCGTTTGGATGGTCGACCATGTTATGGTCGACAATCATTAGGTCGACCACTATTGGTTGACATGGACACATGGTCGACACATGAAAAGGTTGACATGAGTTTTTAAAAAAAATCTTTTGTGGAAGTTTTTGATTATTTTACGATCCACGTGGACTACGATTGGGAACGGTCAACCTTTTCATGTGTCGACCATTTGTCTATTTCGACCATTCAAATGTCGACCAATAGTGGTCGACATAATGACTGTCAACCATAACATGAGCGACCATTCATACCAAAACCGGCAAATCATAAGAGTGTCATCAAAACGCTTTACTTTAAAAAACATAGCGATCAACCTGCTAAGTATTTCTTAAAAGCAGGACACAGCCTTGCTACTTTACGATACTACATCATTGACCATGTTACCCCTATGAAAGGGGTGGAGATCAGGCTACCGCCCTGTTAAGGCTTGAAGCTAAAAGCACTAAAATACGTGGCCTGATCCGGATTTGCCTATGTTAAAACAAGCTAAAGTAATGGAATACTTCATTAGAAGTGAAAATCTCAGAGTTATGCTAGTGAAAACAGATGTTACTGAATTATATAAACCTAGGGATGAGAATGGGTGCGTCAAATGGCCAAATTGTATTACATGCCAGTTTATGATCAGTAGAGATTCCTTTAGACTAGAGATGAGTGAGTTCGTTTCTTCGAGATCCGAACCCCTCCGAACTTCACGTGGCTTACACGGGTCCGAGGCAGCCTTGGTTCTTCCCGCCTTACTCGCAAAACCTGAACGGGGGAAAACGTCATCATCCCGCTATCGGATTCTTGCGATATTCGTATTCCATATAAAGAGCCGCGCGTCGCCGTCATTTTCACATGTGCATTGTAGATTGAGCGGAGAGGACGTGACTACGTTCTCTGATTGAAAAGCTCAATATCAGCTCACTATCTGTGCTCAGTATCAGTGCTGCATTGTGGTGACCAGTATACTACAGTGCAATAGTCCAGTGCTGTTCTCGCTGCCCAGTGTCAGTTCTAGTATCCTCATCAGTGCTCAGGATCAATGCTCATTGTCTTGCTGCTGCATTGTGGTGACCAGTATACTACAGTACAATAGTCCAGTGCTGTTCTCGCTGCCCAGTGTCAGTTCTAGTATCCTCATCAGTGCTCAGGATCAATGCTCAATGTCTTGCTGCTGCATTGTGATGACCAGTATACTACAGTACAATAATCCAGTGCTGTTCTCGCTGCCCAGTGTCAGTTCTAGTATCCTCATCAGTGCTCAGGATCAATGCTCAATGTCTTGCTGCTGCATTGTGATGACCAGTATACTACAGTACAATAATCCAGTGCTGTTCTCGCTGCCCAGTGTCAGTTCTAGTATCCTCATCAGTGCTCAGTATCACTACTCATCGTCTTGTGCTGCATTGTGGTGACCAAATCCCGGTACCAAATCCCATCTAGATTCCACTTCACTAGGCAGGCGATAGCAATATTTTGCCAATTAATTCCAGTGATTTGGACATAGCATTACAGTGATTTTACCAATTAATATCAGTGATTTATAATTATTAATTACAGTGATCTTGCCAAATAATTCCAGTGATTTGGACATTTAATTCCAGTTGGAAATGTTTGTGTCGCTTGGCTTAGTCATACAGCTACCTCATTGCACCTCTTCGACATCTTTGCACGTGGTGCTGTTTGGAGCCTAGTTTTTGAAAAATGTCACCCTGTGTGACACTGCCGTATGAGTCCAGGGGTACTGCTGTATTAGTCCTGGGGTGCTGCCGTATAAGTCCACCAATTGCAGATTTTTTTTTAAAGTGACTGAAGCGTGCTGGAGATGCTGTCAGTGGACCGAACAATTGCGTCCCACTCTTGACAATCAGCCACTGCTTGAGACTACTAGATTGGCTAGGTGGTTGTGTTGCTTAGCTTAGGCCTACAGCAACCTCTGTGCACCTTTTTTTCGTCTTTGCATCATGTGCTGTTAGGGGCCTTTTTTTATATCTGCCCTCCTGTTTGACACTGCAGTGCCACTCCTAGATGGGCCAGGTGTTTGTGCTGACCACTTGGGTAGCTTAGCTTAGTCATCCAGTGACCTCGGTGCAACCTTTTGGCCTAAAAACAATATTGTGAGGTGTTCAGAATAGACTGGAAATGAGTGGAAATTATGGTTATTGAGGTTAATAATACTACAGGATCAAAATTATCCCCAAATTATATGATTTAAGTTGTTTTTGAGAGTTTAAAAAAAAAAAACACCTGAATCCAAAACGCACCCGAAGCCTACAAAAATTCTTAAGGGAGGTTTTGCCAAAACGCGTCCGAATCCAAAACACGACCGCGGAACCGAATCCAAACCACAAAACCCAAAAAATGCCAGCTGCACATCTCTACTTTAGACACTGGTAAGGCATTTAAAATTTCTCATTTGGTAACCTGCACGACATGGTATGTAATCTATGTAACATAGGGGGTAATTCAGAATGCATCGCTGCAGCTGCAGCGATCGCAGTCTGAATTACTATGTGCAGTACGCCCACGCGGCGTGCGCACTGCACATGTGCAGCCAGTGAGATGTGTAAGCAGAGGCGGTCGCGGGGCGGGAGGGGGCATGCCAATTGCATTAAAACGCCATTGGTGTGGCGCGGTCCGGACAACCGATGCATGTCTGGACCATTGGGGGGGGCAGGCCGCGATGGCTGCGTGACGACCTGGGACGCGCCCTGCCAGCACACAGGAGTTGTGCTGACAGGGAGCTACTTATGTACAAAAGCATCGCCGCCAATAAACAAATCGCCTGATATCTATAGAAAACATTTGGTTAAGGTTATTGTTGCCAAAGGAGGGTCAACTAGTTATTATATCCAAGGGTTCACATACTTTGTCCATCCTGCACTGTGAATGTTTACATGGTGTGTTCAATAAGAACATGAGAACATGTAATTTTGTGTTGTATTAGTTTCAGCAGACTGTGTTTGTCAATTGTGACTTAGATAAAGCTCAGAACACATTTGGGGCCAATTTAGTAAGGATTGTAAAAATTACAAAATTGCGAGCAATCGTAAAATTGTGAAAGCACGCCCAAATGGAAAAACTGCAACACTAATTTAATGTTACAAAAAGAGGGCGGGCTTGTGAAATGCGCAAAATTGCGAAGACCTAAAAAAGTATGCATTATTGCTTATAAATTTACGATTTTACGCATTTTTTGCTTACATGTTTCTGATGTTGCAATTTTTGCAAACAACTGTGTTTTAACCTCAAATATTGCACTACCTACTTTCCGGGCCAAAAAATAAATAAAAATGTTGTTGCTGTTCTTGAACATGTGTTTTTGTGTGTAGCGATTTATAAAAAAAAAAAAAATAATCAAATGTATGTGGGTATGTTTTGTTAACAAAAAATGTGTTAGTTGCTTAAAAAGCATTAAACTGTTAGGAAGCTAAAAGACATTAAGCAGATCCTACAAAACAAAATGCTTGGAAATGTTAACGTTTGCTTTTAAAAAATAGTGTGGTTGTCAAACTTCGATTGTTAGTAAGTGTAAAAACAATTAGGTTCCTAACCTATATTTTATAAATAAAAATGTGTTACAGAGTTTAAAGCTCGCTTACATCTTTAGAAGTTTCAATACAGCTGAATGAAGTGATTAGTGGTCTGAGGCGTGAGCTTCTTTAGCTTGGGGTAATGAAGCAATGATTGAGGTATACATCGAACATTCTACAACTGAGGTCAGCTTTTAAATTTTTTAAGGTAGACCTGTAGTCACTCAGAAACTGCACACCATAAATGGCGATCGGTTGTAAAAATTGCGTATGTACCGCCTACCGAACATCAGCATACCCCCACAACACGCCCCTGATTGTAGTTTTTGCGTGTCCAGCCCTTTAGTACGCCCTCTACATGCCTACGTTTCGTAGTGCATACGCAGTTTTTGCTTTGTCTCAAAAGTTGCAATTTTTTTTAGCAGTTTTTGTGGTATATGGTGCAGATTTTGCGATTTTCTGCATGTTCTGCTATTTTTGCTGCTTTGCTATCCTTGCTGAATTAGGCCCTCTGTTTGCAGTTTGCATGTTATCCCCTCTGTTCAGGTGCAAAAATGTCCAGGTGTTGCCTTTGGAAATGTGACCTCTGGCACGCTTTGGTTAACCATTGCACTTACAAATCATGGTAAGCTGACACTACTGGAAATATTGGTCAGCTTTGAGAATAGAGCTGTAATAATAGAATTACGAATCTTCATTTAAAAGTCACATACATAGTGTACAGTTTATTTCTGGAGGTGTTCACAAGTAACACATTCAGGTTGTCTCCATTTTATTGCCTGTATTGATACTAAAGGTTGATATGTTGTAACACACTACGAAAGTAATGTGGCTCCGCTGTGATAATTGTAAGATTTATTGTCATATTATTGGTATTCTTATTTAAGGTACCGAGTGTATGATTCCAGCAGCATACTTGCCTATGTTATTTTGATAGATGTCTATCTTTTTTCTTACTATAGACATATTGTCATTGATTCATTCGACTGGTGAACTTTACATGCAATTTGGTCCACTTTTGAATACACATTGTTTATACATGTTTTCTTAATTTTCTTTACACATTATATAGTGTGAAATTGTTATATTTGTTACAAACTATCTAAATAGAACTTGTAACTTTTTTGTATGTGATTAACACACATTGTATTGTACCTGATTATTATCTGAGTGCCACCTTATGATACACATACATTGGTTTCGAATCTACAGGTCTGACAACGGGAAGGCACTGGCGCAATTGTTAAATCTCAACATGGAGTACCGGCTACCAGCCTATATGTGTGTGTGTGTGTGTGTGTGTGTGTGTGTGTGTGTGTGTGTGTAGATAGATAGATATATATATATATATATATATATATGGAGAGAGAGAGAGAGGGGGACTTTAACACATCAAGTCACAGGACTTTAACACATCAATCGATCAGCCGTATCCGGGTCATCTTACCCGGACACCTAGGTTGGTGGTCAATGTTTCATTTATTAAACATAAATTTCGTCAGGACATTGATGAAATTTATGTTTAATAAATGAAACGATGACCACCAACCTAGGTGTCTGGGTAAGATGACCCGGATATGGTTGATAGCTTGATGTGTTAAAATCCTGTGAGTGCCGCAGCACCCTTTCCCTCTGCAAATTTGCAAGCACTGAGGGCACCCAGGTATCCATCATTCAACAAATAGAGTGCCAATCATCTCTCTACTATATATATATATATATATATATATATATATATATATAAAATCTGCAGCAGGATGCATTGGTTTCCACAGAAAAACATCAGGGTGTAGAATGGATCTTGATCCAGAGGCACCAACAGGCTAAAGCTTTAGGCTGTCCCAGGATGCATTGGGACCTCCCTTATAAACCCCGCCTCCAGGCACTGAGAGCAGTTTTTGAGTTGGTTCCTGCAGCAGGTCACCTAACATGAGGGCTGCACTGGGCAGCTCTGAAAAAGCTTTCTAAGAAGATTTTTTCTCTAGGCTTTCAGCGCTGTACATCAGGGTGACACTTCAGCGCTGCAGCTCCATCACCTCCCAACCGGCGTTGCAACCGGGTACTTTTGGCGGAGACGCTCTGGCTTAGGCACACGGTCGCAGATGCTCTCCTGGTTTGCATGGCTGCTACGGGGAGGAGGTAAAAGGGTTCCCCAGGTGGGACCCGCCATTAAATCGTGTTCCGTCTGCGACCTAGGGAGATGAGTCACGGTGCTGGCATGTACACTGTCTCCGAGCAGGTATCCCACTAGACCACCGGGTGTCTGAGTACAGGTCGGGTGTCGTACTAATACCCCATTTAATAAGACTCACAGTACCCGGGGTGGAAGTCCAGCACAGGAGAGGTGGTGCTTGACCTGTAGCCCCTCTGAGTAGATTTTCCCACCCTGGAGCTGCCTCACACTCTCCCTCACTCCCTGACTGAGACGCTGGGTACCACCTTCTGAGCATAGCTGCGGCTGGTCTCTGGGGCTGCAGGGCAAGGTATCCCTTGTAAAGCCACCAGTATATATCGCTGTGACTTTACAAACACTTGAGTATTCGGTTGTAGTATGGCTGACCGGCGGTCTCCTGACCGCCGGTCAGCTTACCGACGCCGGGATCCCGGCAGCATACCGACGCCGGGATCCTGATGAAGACCATTGAGCGTTGAAACGGCTGTCGGGCGAACTGTAGCAGTGGGGTACATCCAGATGGCTTATCAGGAATAAAACCCTTTTTTTCTTTCACCAACTAAACGTGAGTGCTGGTCTAATTCTTTTTTCAACTGTGGAAAAAGTGAGTGTTTGTATCAATTACCAGGACCCTGCACCAGCAATTTTTGTTATAGGACATAGAGTGCTGTCACTTAATTATATTCTATATATATATATATATATATATATACATATACATTGCACCCTTACCTTTGTAGTAATTTCTGCAATGCCTGTGACTGTGTGTACCTGTATCTGCTGTGTGGTTTCACTTTCAGTGTTTCCCAGATATATCTGCCACTATATTTAATACCCTGAGGGACTAGGTGCGTCTGGGTTATATATATAGTGCAACTGTCAGTGCAATAAGCAAACCAGTGCTGGTGGCTGCCAATCACAAAATCTGTGTATAAACAGAAGCAAATCTTGTCCATCACCATATATTATATGTATGACATGTAAACACAATTTATTGATTGAGAAATTTAGAAATAAATATTAAACTAAGAAAATTTTGGCCTAGGGGTGGCGTGAAAAAAGTTCAGATACTCTAGGGCTCCATGATTTAAAAAAGTTTGGGAACCACTGCTATAGCCGCTTATCCTGCCCCCAGATGTATCTTTCATTTTTATAGCCTTCAGCTGTCCTTTTTATGTCATTTTTTTAAAGGTAAGTGAAGTTTTCAAAACTGTTCCTCTGAGTATTGACCTCTTCACTGGAATTTGGCTGCACGTTTCCTACACTGAATTCCCTAGATAATATTTCTTATGCCAAAAATTCAAAGACAGCCATAGATCAGAATTAATTTGCATTTAGCACTAATTTCTAATAATTGTATAGTAAAAATAAATTGCATCCTTTGCGCACATTTCCAATGGTAGTTGTTGTTTTTTTGTTTTGGTTTTTGTATTAGATATGTTCTTAAGGATGATTGTAATATCCAGACCATATGAAATCAGTAGCGGCTCTTGCCATGAACAAGCAGGCTTTTTGCCCAGGGCGCCGCTGTTCTGAGGGTGCTGCCACCGCTGCCGTGGCAAGAGCTGCTACTGGTGTTGTGTGGTGCGCCTGACGTCATCTCGCACCGCACGGCATTGTGGGAGGGGCCGCAGACGCTAGAGGACATAATTACCCTCTAGTGTCTGCAGTCTGCGGCGCTATGGGAGAGACGTCTACTGAGGGCACAGCTACAGGGACAAATCTACAGGGGGCGCAACTGTGGCCACGCCCCTTCCCTATGACCTCTGAAGCCACGCTCCTATTTTTTGACACACGCCTAAGGCGCGCACTAACCCTGTTTTGTCTGTTGGGGGGGGGGCACCGATGGAAACTTTCGCCCTGGGCGCCACAAGGTCTACATCCGGCCCTGCATGAAATATGCAGTGAAAGCTGGAGCTATTAAAAAGAAAAATACATAACATAGAGTTTGCTACTGCACGTTTGCTTTTATGTTCCTACTTTTTTCAATTTAAATCTTGCATGCCTAAGAAAGATTACAATAAATCACTAGATATTTAATTGATGTAAATTTTACATGAAATAAAATTGTGGTATAAGTTTTTGTTGGCTGTTTTTTTAATCTATTAATGTTCATGTCCCTTACTGCAGAAAGTGCTAAACTCAGTCCAGGAGGTGAGACAAGCGAGCCAGTGTTGCAGTTACACTACAGTACAGAAGGAACCACAACAAGTACAATAAGACTGGACTTCACAGATGAATGGTAAATGTTACCATCCTCTGCATTGCTGCTGTATGTATAGGACTTTTTTTTTTTTAAATGATCATCATTATTATTAATAATATTGCTTTAATTATCATTTATTGACATGTTACCATAAAATCCCACAGTGCTTTAAATAGGGATATAATAACTTAATCCACTTTCTTTCTAATAATAGTACTTTAGTGGAGTTTAAGCTGTCAGAACCTCAGTCATTTGCTGTATTCAGCTGGTCCCAGCACTAATATTGCTGTATACCTCTGTGATGACATTTGGAGTTGCTCTCCTGTCTTTGTTGTGTACACAGCTGTCGATGCTACAGTAATTACTATGTAGAGAACTGATGATGTTGATGTGCAGGTGTTTTAGCTATATATTGTAACCATTTGTACTCTGCTGAATAAAGGGAATGGTGACAGTCCCAGGGTAACAAAACTATCATGGAGGGAGGGTATTTAGTAAAATTTGATTTCCCATTTAAATGGGTCATTGAAGATCTCGACCTCTGATGGTGTAAGTATTTTTACCAACCCAACCCCTACAGGAGGGGTGGCAGTTTTGAGTAAACCACTTGGGGTAGTGTCTAGTGTTAACCACCCCACATAGTGCCTTTCCCTAGCCCCTCCCCCACATTGCCTAACCCTTACCACCCCCGACCCCCCCGTCCGTAACATGACCACCGGCATCCTGACCACAGGTATGCTGAAAGTGTCCCCTTTAAACTTCTAAGAACTTCTGTTAATAACTACTATATCTCCTCAGAAAACTGTTTAGGATATGCAGTTTTACATCTACAGATGTGTCCTCATACATCCAGCCTCAATAAGCCACACAGCAGTAGATGCCTAGTGTGAGTGAGCTGATGGGTCCCGGCCAACCCTGTTTGCGTTGGGTGTCTTTTTTTGCCTTAGTTATTAAGCCCCTTACCATCCAAATTAGATCCAACCCCCGACATTACGGGCATCTCTTTTGCGAACACTCACTACCAACTCTCCCTCTTTGTGGGCGATGTCCACCCCATTCTAACTAGTCCCTCCATCTCCCTCCTTAATATTTTTCAGGAGCTCTCCATCTACAGGTATCTTTTGGGCTATAAAAATAATCATGATAAGTCAGAAGCACTCCCCTTACATATTTCTAAACCAAACCTGGGCCTTCTCCCACTTAATTTCCCTTATACATGGAGGCAAAATTCTATTTAATATCTAGGAGTCCACCTCACTAAGGGGGATATGTACTAAGCAGTGAGAAGTGTGGAGAAGTGAGCCAGTGGAGAAG
Source organism: Pseudophryne corroboree (assembly GCF_028390025.1). Taxonomy (NCBI): domain Eukaryota; kingdom Metazoa; phylum Chordata; class Amphibia; order Anura; family Myobatrachidae; genus Pseudophryne; species Pseudophryne corroboree. The sequence goes on from NC_086445.1 coordinate 647,168,406, forward strand.
TTCGCCATGGCATCAAATCAACATTGAAGTAACACTTACAATTTGCATACTATAAAATAATACAGAGCAGCTGATTGGTTGCCATGGGCAACTTCTCCACTGGCTCTCTTCTCCACTCCTATCACTGCTTAGTACATATCCCCTAAATCCTTTGCCAGTTTATATAAAGACAATTTCCTTCCTCTCTGTTAGGACAGTGAGAAGGACATCACCTGTTGGCGAAAATATTTTTTTTCTTGTATAGGGCGCAAAAGTGCAATTAAAATGACCGTACTACCTAAGCTGCTGTACTTTTTCCAGACCCTCCCTAAAGCGGTTCCTGTGAGAGCCCTCACTTCATTGTAAACCATTTATTGTAAGTTTGTTTGGAACAACAGGGAACCTCATTTACGTAGAGATGTCCTTTCCAAGAGCCCACTTATGGGGAACCTGGGCCATCACTTTCTAAATATTACCACGCAACTAGACTTACTCAATTAGTCTCCTGGAATGCTCCTAGGGGAACAAAGTGGTGGGTTGACTTGGAATCCGACCTGGGATTTGTAATCTCCACTTTTCATCTTCCATGGCTTCTGCGCCAGCATAGGCCCACCTCAGCCCTGTTGCTGCCCACAGTCGCTCTTGCACTCATCATCTGGGACTCTCGAACTGCCAGTAGGAGACTGTGGAAAGTGGTTCACTCAGATGATAAAACAGCCCGACGGACGGCAGTGGCCAGTAATGATGCGGGTATGTCCATCAGCACTCACCGCTCATCACCCGGCCATACACACTGGCCGAGTTTGAGATCAAAGTAGCTCAAAATGCCAAATATGAGCTACGTTGAGCTAAAAATTGGCTAGTGTGTATGGGATCACATGACAGTATTCCACTTAATTTTGTAATTCAATCAGTAGGGAACAGAAGAGTTCAGCCTCATGATCCAGCTTGCTTCCTGGTCTGTCATCAAACGCCCCCCAATTGGCTCAGATGTATGATCAATTATTAAATATTTATTCAAAGCTATATTATGTCCACTTGATTTAAAGTGGCGAGTCGCTGGATGATCTACTGTATCTCTCTGCCTTCCAGTTATAGTTTTTAGCAGCTCTATGTAAGGCCATATGCTCATGAAACTTTTGCATTATTTGGCCTACATAGTATGGCCTGCAAGGACACACTATGCAATAGACAACATATGCTGTGGTACACAGTAGTACATATTTAATATCATATATATTGTTTTTCTGTGGATGGAAAAAGCATTTGCCCCAATCATAGGTCTACAAGTGGTACAGTTATTAGATTTGTACCATCCATTAGGTTTGATAAGTTATATCTGCATGAGCTAATCGATCTTGTAAGACCTCCCTCTTAAATGCAGCAACAGATTGAAGCTCTTAGAAATATAAATATCTTTATCAGATGCCACAATAGGGCTTGTGTAGCTCTGTCAGGATTCTTCCGTACCTAGACGGCTTGCTGGTGAAGTTCTCCTCAGTCATCTCCAACTGACGTTAACCTTCCTACAGACCCATGGTTGGCTGATCAATTTGAAAAAGCCCTCCCTAAGCATGGTACACCTGGAGACACCTGGAGGCACTCCTAAATACTCACAAAGACTGTATCTGTCACCAGACAAGGTTATGAAAATACAAAAAGGGATACGTCACTTCCTTCACCGTCCTCGGGTGTCGGTACTCTTGGCTATGCAAATTCTCGGTCTGATGGTGTTGCCTTTTCGACATGGTCGAGTTCGCTCAGTTTCATTCCTGCCCTCTCAAATGATCTCCTTGACTGTGGAGGTTCGCCTGTCACTGTCCTGGTGGCTCCTGGGCTATCTCTTCTGGGTCCCACACTGGATCTGTCTAACAACGGATGCCAATGTTCGCTGGGGAGCGGTCCAGAGCAGCACTCGTTTCAGGGACGTTGGATGAGGGGAAAATCTCTCCTTCCAATCAATGTTCTCGAGTTGAGAGCAGTGTTCAATGCATTAACCTTGGCCTGACCTCTTCTACAGGAGAAACCAGTTCAAGTACAGTCGGACAATGCCACGACGGTGGCTTATATCAATCATCAACGCACTCGCAGCCAAATGGCAATGACGGAAGTGTCCAAGAATCTGCTTTGGGCAGAATGGTATCTACTAGCCATATCGGCGGTGTACGTTCTGGGAGTACTTAACAGGGAAGCAGACTTTCTCAGTTGTCAGGACGTTCACTCCAGAGTGTGGGCTTTACATCCCAAGTTCTTTCAACTCCTGGTAGACAGATGGGGTCTACCAGATGTGGATCTCATGGCCTCTTGACACAATCACAAGGTTTAGGTCTTCAGATCTCAAACCGGGGATCCTCAGGCAGCGTTTGTGGATGCATTTGCAGTTCCGTGGACCTTTTGCCCACCTTACATCTTCCATCTGGTGTCACTTCTGCCTTGGTTTTTTCAGAAGTTCAAACAAGAAGGAGGAATACTCATTCTAGTAGCTTCAGCTTGGCCCAGACATCACTGGTTCTCAGATCTCCAGGGTCCCTCTGCAAAGCGTCACCTTCTACTTCCTCAGTGATGAGACCTTCTACATCAGGGCTCATGTCTTCATCCATACCTGGCCCAGCAGTTTTTGATGATGTGGCTCTTGAAGCATCGCTCCTAAGGACCAAAGGTTTGATTAAGGCCCGCAATCCGCTAGTATCTACTATAGAGTATGGCACACTTACTTCACCTGGTGTGCTGCTAAGTGTTATGGTGCCACTAAGTTTAGAACTTCCAGAATTCTGACTGTCATGACTGTAGTTTTGTGAACCCGGCATATATGTGAAGTTTGTGCAGTTAACTGGAGTACTAAGTGTATATTTGGCTGGTCTGTGGGAATCAGTGAGATGAAGTAGAAAGGAGCAATCCCAGAGGGAATAATCGCAGAGGGAGCTGTATCCTGACCATTGGATCACCAGGGACTTGGTGTTTATAGCAGGATGGTGAATGTATTGGTGAGAACAAACTGGATATACAGTCACAGAAGTAGGTGTTTGTGTACCCAAAGTTCCTATGAAATAGGTTCTCTGGAGTTACACAGATCTGGAAGGAGAGCTGAAGACATTGAACAAGACTGGTTACCGGTGAGACTGGAACCAGGCTGGTTACCGCCGAGACTGAGACCCGGACTGGTTACCAGTGAGACTGTGAACCGGGATGGGTACCGGTATAACTGGAACGCAACTGTAATCTGTGCTGGTACCATATATAAGTGGTAACACAACTGTAATCCGGGCTGGTACCAGATATAACTGGAAACGCAACTGTAATCCGGGCTGGTATCCGATATATCTGGAAACGCAACTGTAATCTGGACTGGTACCGGATATAACTGAAGACGCACCTGTAATCCAGGTTGGTACTGGATATAACTGGAAATGCAACTATAATCCAGGCTGGTACCGGATATAACTGGAAACGCAACTGTAATCCGGGCTGGTCCTGTATATAACTGGACACATCTGTAATCCAGAGAGGGTAGCAAAAGAGCAGAGGTTTACAGGAATTTAGGTAATCAGTGTTACCTCTAAGGGAGCTCAGCTACTAAGCTCACACTGAGCTGTGTGACTCAAAGAACTGTCAGCTTCTTAAACACAGGTCTCTCTATTTATACCTCTTGGTCCCTGGTGATTGGAGTGAGGTGATTCATGGAGTCTCAGCCTGGCACAGGATTGGATAGCTCATGGTCAGGTGATCGGACCCTGTCACGTCAGTACTGATGTGAAGTGAGTCTTAGCAGGCAGAAAAAACACTGAAGCCTGAACATCTATAAATGAACAGAGGATGCTGACTTTTAGGCCTAAACTCCAGATTGCTGAACACAGTGAAGAATCAAATGCTGCTCACAGCTGATTACTGATTACTCTGAGAAATTCCTACTCAGGTGGCTTAATCAAGAAAGCAACACAGATTTGCAGTCTTCATGCTGAGCTGAAGCAAATGCAGGTTACAGGATATGCTGAGGTAAACCACAGAATATGAGAAATACAGTCAGGATCACGACACTGGCATTTCTTTAAAGAGGTCTAGACCTAGGCATTTGTCTTGCCTCTCTCAAGGTACACTTTTCTGCCTTGTCGGTTTGGTTACAATGCAAGATTGCCTCCATTCCTGATGTGCATATGTTTCTTCAGGGTGTTTTTCACAATTAAACCTCCCTATGGCCCTCATTCCGAGTTGTTTGCTCGCTAGCTGCTTTTAGCAGCATTGCACACGCTAAGCCGCCGCCCTCTGGGAGTGTATCTTAGCTTAGCAGAATTGCGAACGAAAGATTAGCAGAATTGCGAATAGAAATTTCTTAGCAGTTTCTAAATAGCTCCAGACTTACTCCTACATTGCGATCAGTTCAGTCAGTTTCGTTCCTGGTTTGACGTCACAAACTCACCCAGCGTTCGCCCAGACACTCCCGCGTTTTTCCCAGAAACGCCAGCGTTTTTTTGCAAACTCCCAGAAAACGGCCAGTTTCCGCCCAGAAACACCCACTTCCTGTCAATCACAGTACGATCACCAGAACGATGAAAAATCCTCGTAATGCCGTGAGTAAAATACCTAACTTTTGTGTAAAATAACTAAGCGCATGCGCTCTGCGAACCTTGCGAATGCGCAGTAAGCGACTAATCGCAATATAGCGAAAATCGGCAACGAGCGAACAACTCGGAATGACCCCCTATGTCCCTCCAGTGGCTTCATGGGATCTGTCTATTGTATTGCAAGCTCTTCAAGAAGCCCCATTGGAACCTCTTGACTGTGTGGACCTCAAATGGCTGATGGCCAAGACTCTTTTCTTACTGGCTATTGCCTCTGCTAGAAGGGTTTCGGACATAGATGCATTATCCTGTCGTCCCCCCTTTTTGATTTTCCACCATGATGGGGCGGTTCTCTGAACTAGACCTGGTTACCTCCCTAAGGTGGTTTCCTCTTTTCACCTTAACCAAGAGATTGTGTTCCTGGCCTTTATCTCTTCAGGCTTGTCGGCAAGAGATTGTTACTTGGATGTGGTTTCAGCTCTACGTATCTAGGTGAACCGTACTGCCTCTATTAGATGCTCTTATGCCCTTTTTGTTCTTTTTGGCTTTCACAAGCGTGGCTGGCCTGCTAATAAGCAGACGCTGGCCAGATGGATTAGAATGGTGATTGCACAAGCTTATAATTGAGCTGATCTTCCAGTTCCAGGTTCGATTTCTGCCCATTCTACTCAGTTTGTAGGACCTTCTTGGGCGGCAAGCCATGGGGCATCCACTGAACAATTGTGTAAGGCGGCTACGTGGTCTTCGGTACACATTTTTCTTAGGTTTTATGCCTTTGATACATTTGCCTCCCCGGATACTTTCTTTGGATGCCGGATTCTCTTATCCGCCAAGACGCCTCCCCGCCCTTGACGTACTGTTTTGGGACATCCCTGATGTTTCCCCATTGAAACTTTATGTACCTTGCTGCGGAAAAGGAGAGTTATGGTAGACTAACCTTTGTTAACTCTCTTTCTGTGATGTATATAGCGTCCACAGGGTGCCCACCCTGACACATCTGGCCTCTCTGGGTTTGTACGACATTGGCCTCTGGTTCCTTTCTCCTGTCCATGAGAATGTGTTCTTATGTGCCTAACATCTTTCTTCTCTCCTTTGTGCTTTCTGCATTGGACTGGTTAACAAAACTTAGTTGCCTGTGCTTGGAGAGGAGGGAAGCCGTGCATCTTGAGATACGTTAAAAGATTTAACTGTTTGGTGGCAGGATTCCTGATCCATCACTGCACCCCAATGTTTTCCTGTGTACCCTATGTACTTTGCAGATAGAGAGTTAACAAAGGTAAGTCTACCATAACTCTTCTTTTTTCTATTTTTTTTTTTCTAGTTCCTTACAGCCACAGAGGAATGGAAAAGTGTTGCTGAAGAATTTGAAATCCGGTGGAACTTCCCTAACTGCGGGGGAGTCATAGTTGGGAAACATGTACAGAGTACCCCACCTGTCAACAGTGGATTCTATTACTATAACTACAAGAGATTATTTAGCATTGGTCTGATGGCCATAGTCAATACCAACTACTTATTCATATTTGTGGACATTGGGCCTAATTCAGACCTGATCGCACCTCTGCGAATTTGCAGAGGTTTGCATACGTATAGTCACTGCCCAGCCAGAGTGAAAATCTGCAAGTCTGTGTACGCGTTGCAAATGCCAGATAGCTGCAAATCTGTTCGCAACTCACCATCAAATGATTTTTCCAGTCTGAGCGTAGCCCAGGACTTACTCCTACAGTGCGGAAAAAACTGGCTGACATCACATGCACTCCCTGAAAACGCTTGAGAACACCTGTGTTTCTCCTGACACTCCCAGAAAACAGGGGAGGGGTCCTGGGGTGCAGACCAGTAATGAGAGGCCTTTCAGTACTCCATACAAAGACAAGGTTGCAGGTGCACAATTCAAACACTTCCAATTGATTAATAATAATCATTACAATAAAATTTTGCATTTTGAGTGAGGTTCTTTACATGGTTATGGCCATTAATAACAGCTTTCCCATCACGTCCAGGTGACCTCATTAATCGGGCAAATCCCTAACATATGGAGAGGTACAAGTCTAGGACGAGGGACACCCCAAACCCAAACAGCTGAGTATCCCCAGGGCAACACTAGAGTGAAAAAATATATTTTGAAAAAAGTGAAGATAGGTTAGTGAGAGAGGCTGCTGAAAGACAGCAGTGGTAAATTAGTGAGAGGTAATGAGGTGAGAAATAAAATAGTGAGAAGTGAAGGTGGGAAATGAGTTACATTGAAACAACACACATAATAGAGATGAAAGGAAATATGAAAATAAGTGTTAACCTGTGTTGCTCCTGAGGCCAAACAGCCACAGCATTACAGGGGAAATCCACCCCCCCATCTGACAATCTAATATACATTTGTGCAGGACTCACCTTGATCTGCATGCAGTCTAAGAAATGTCAGGAACCTAATTAAAACCAATTAGAACCAAGAAGATACTCCCACCACTACAATCCATTCTGAATGCAGCTGCAAGGCTAATCTTCCTCCCTAGATATTCATTGTCTGCAGATCTGCTCTGTCAGTCCCTCCATTGGTTACCTGTATTCTACCATGTTCAGTATAAAATACATTTACTCACACACAAGGCCATTAACCAAACTACACCAACGCACATCTCTTTGCTTATCTCAAATTATCTACCCTATCTACCAACCCGATCTCTTTACCCTTCACAAGATTTATGTCTCTCATCCACACTCATTATTTGCTCCCATTCATGATTGCAGGGCTTTCTTTGGGATGCACCAACTCTGTGGAATGCCTTGCCACACACAATAAGACTCTTGTCTCCAAACCTGCAAGTGTTCCTTGAAAACTCTGCATTATGTGTACAAGTGTCACTACTACTGTGGGCATTATGAACCATTTCAGAGCTGATCTCAATGCCTTTGATCGCTCTGAAGGTCGTCAATGTGCCACCTGTGCAGGTTATCATTATACGATCACATCCCAGGAGGATGTGATCACGTCATGATTGACAGGCGACAGGCACCCGGGTTGACAATGTGGCATGGGGGTGGGGGAGAGAGGAAACACAGGCGTGTCATGCCCATTTTTTGGGGCTGGCTGATGACATTGCCTGTGTTTCCTGTGATAGGAAACATGGTGGTACCCCTCCTTATGCAGCAGGGGTCAACCTCTATTCAAATTGATTTGCGATCACATCATGGGGCAACACCAAACATGCTGGGTGGCCCCCAGCATGTGAGTAGTATGGTCACAGACGTTGCTGTGATAGCAATATTTGTGACCATAGCTGAATATGTACATTAGCGGCACTACTGTTGTGGACATTATATGCATTAGCGGAGCTACTGCAGTGTACATTATGAATGTAAGTGGCACAACTACTTGGGGGCATTATGTGTGTAAGTGGCACAACTACTGGGGTGTTATGTGTGTAAGGGGCGCTACTACTGTGGGCATTATGTGCATAAGCACGTTATACACGACTTGATTTGGACACTACAAAGTGTTGAAAGGGGGAGGAGGGGATGGAAATGCTGCTGGGCTGTGAAGCATAGAGGACACTCTGCACCAGAGCTGTAAGTAGACATTTTGGTGCACTTCGGCAGAAAGTGAATTGGTTCTCCCCCTCCTATATTCTAAAGTAAGGAAGCATGGACAGTGCACGCCATAGGTGCGCAGCAAAAATTTATGGGCTTGGCTTCGTGAGGAAGGGGCGTGGCCACTTAATAGTGCCAATTCACATTGCACCACAGAGTAGTGCCGCTTATACACACTGCGCCATGCAGAGCATGTTATACATATTGCGCCAAGCAGAGCACATTATACACATTGTGCCAGGCAGAGCACATTATACACATTGCGCCAGGCAGAGCACATTATACACATTGCGCCAGGTAGAGCACATTAAACACATTGCGCCAAGTAGAGCACGTTATACACATTGTGCCAGGTAGAGCACTTTGCACCAGGTAGAGCACGTTATACACTTTGTGCCATGTACAGCACGTTGTACACTTTGCGCCAGGTAGTGCATGTTATACACTTTGAGCCAGGCAGAGCACGTTATACACTGCACCAGGCAGAGCACGTTATACACATTGCACCAGGCAGAGCACGTTATACACATTGCACCAGGCAGAGCACGTTATACACATTGCACCAGGCAGAGCACGTTATACACATTGCACCAGGCAGAGCACGTTATACACATTGCACCAGGCAGAGCACGTTATACACATTGCACCAGGCAGAGCACGTTATACACATTGCACCAGGCAGAGCACGTTATACACATTGCACCAGGCAGAGCACGTTATACACATTGTACCAGGCAGAGCACATTATACACATTGTACCAGGCAGAGCACATTATACACATTGCACCAGGCAGAGCACATTATACACATTGCACCAGGCAGAGCACGTTATACACATTGCACCAGGCAGAGCACGTTATACACATTGCACCAGACAGAGCACGTTATACACATTGCACCAGGCAGAGCACGTTATACACATTGCACCAGGCAGAGCACGTTATACACATTGCACCAGACAGAGCACGTTATACACATTGCACCAGGCAGAGCACGTTATACACATTGCACCAGGCAGAGCACGTTATACACATTGTACCAGGCAGAGCACATTATACACATTGCACCAGGCAGAGCACGTTATACACATTGTACCAGGCAGAGCACATTATACACATTGCGCCAGGCAGAGCACGTTATAGATGGGAGGGCAATGAGATAACACAGTGGGCTGGTTGGGGAGGGAAGGGGGAAACATTCAGCTGGCAGGGTCAGTAATGGTGGGGGACACTGGGCTTGCAGACACTGTGAAGGGAGCATTGGCCTGCTGCTGTTCAGTTTATGCCTGGCCCCGCACACTGGCTTCAGCACAGCACACTCACACCCCTTCCCCAGTGTCCCTGCATCCTCAGTCCCCAGCTCAATTACCTCTGCACTGCCAGCTCTGTGCAGGGATCTGTCGCCTGGGGGCGGGTCCGACTTGCTTCATCACTCTGCCGGGTGATGTCACCCGGCGGCGGCTCTGGCACCCCCTGTATCATCTGTCTTCTCGCGCCGTGTCTCTCTCCCTTCGCCCCCACCTTCCCATGGACTAGTGCAGCCAGGGAGAGGATGACACTCAAGTGCAGATCAAGCCCAGGAGCGCAGCGCTGCTGCTACCCGTGGTCGGGGGCATGACGATGACGGCTCCCTCAGCGCCAGAGAGTCATTTCCAACGGAGCACGTCCCCGTGGACCCACCCATTCTTAAAAAGTGAGTCCCCAGTCCTCATTTTGGGGTAAAATATGCGCTATAGCGCGTTTTTGCGATCACTGTACTATGTTGTGTAATACGACTCAAGGGCACTATGTGCAGTGTAATGTGAATAAGAATATGTTACTTTGTGGCATTCTTTGAAATGGAGGAACTGTTGTGTGGCCATGCCACTTCCTTGTGAGACCACACCCCTTTTTGTTGGCATGCACCATAGGTGCCTGCTGGCCCTTAATAAAGTGTGGGAGGGTGCAAATTTATAGTTTGCAGGAGGGCGCCGAACATCCTAGCAATGGCCCTGACAGAACCTTTATATCTAGCCTGATTCATGAACAGATGCTATTGTGGCTGCACCTGTCATCGTAGACATTGAAAATGTGCAAAATTATTTAATATATCCAGCAGCCCTGGAAAGTACAAAGATGCCCAGCAGAGCCATCGCAAAGCCACAGCAACTGTGTACACATTCCTAGCACACATGTACATCCTTTGATGAGCACAAATTTGCAGGAGCACCCAGTGACACACCCCAAAAATGACTGCAGCATTCCTGCGTTTGTGCCCCCCCCCCCCTCTCCTCAATGCCCACAAATGGTGCCTGACTGTCAATCACTCTATGTAAAGGTAAACGCTGCAAGTCACATCACTATTAGGCTTTGGTACATTTGCATAATCGCAAAAACATGTTAAATGAATACATTTTGCCATAAAATTCCAGTATTTCCCAAAGACGTATTATACTTACTTATGTATTATGTATTTACATGATTGTTTTTTTTTTGTTTCTTATTTTTCTTGTTACTACATGGTCAAATGTTATTAGTGTACTGAGTGAAAGCAGATGAATATATCTAAATGTTTGACTTCAAAAAGTTGCATGAGAATTCACAATACAGTACAATCATTTTACAATAGGATACTCTTCGTTTATTTCAGGTGTAATACTGCTTCAAGTTCAGTAGCTGTGAAAGTGGCACCAAGAAATGAGTCTGCAACTCCTGAACCCACCCTACAAAATCAAGGTATAAAACAAAGAAAGCTTTATTGTTTTTGTGAGGAAATGAGGTCTGTGACAATTAATATAGTTATGCATCAGTTCCCATGTCAAATACGTACTTTTTATACCCATATCTGTATACATTCAATTTGTCTGTTTGTTCATTCTCCATAACATGTCCATTGCTGCTCACCCAATATTGGTGGTCATTCCGAGATGATCGTAGCTGCGCTAAATTTAGCACAGCTACGATCATTCATACTGACATGCGGGGAGACGCCCAGCACAGGGCTATCCCGCTCCGCATGTCAGTGCCGGCCTTCCCCCGCAGAAGTGCAAAGGCATCGCACAGCGACGATGCCTTTGCACTTCAAGAGTAACTCCCAACCAGCGAAGCTTTAGCGTGCTGGCCGGGAGCTACTCATCACTCCCCAGCCCGCAGCAGCTGCGGCCCACCCCCTCAGGCAGAGGCGATCGTAGCTGACCGACGGCCTTCGGCCATCTGGCATGTGCCGGCGCATGCGCAGTTCTGACCCAATCGCACCGCTGCGATAAACTGTAGCGTGCGATGGGATCAGAATGACCCCCATTGTTTTAAATCAATCTTAATATTGTTAATATATGCAATTGTGTTATGTTATCTGTTACCCTTTAGATAATGTATTCATGCTAGACCTAGTTTCCTATTGTTGACTAACACCACAGTGGACACTCAAAGGGTGAGTCCTATAAGGTACCATTGTCCCTTGTTGTTTACTCCCTATTGCCCAACAGTGAGCTGACCAGACATGGTGGCTCTCTGGCTGATGCAATCGCCTAGATTAGAGTGTGTATTGTATTCCAATGCTGTAAGATCCTAAGACAAAGAAGTCACACACACACACCTGCAATATGAAGCATCTTGGTGTATAAGTAGAGCTACCCAGTGCTGAGGGAGATTCTATGCTCCAAGACTAAGAAGTAATGTTCTGTCAGATGTCTGTCGTGTGGAATTGGATTACAGAAGTGTGCTAAACTGTTTATAACCCAGTCTGTTTAATAAACCACTGTTGGTTTTTCATCCATCACCATGCCTGAGTGATTTGGAACCCGGTATCTTCACATTTGGTGGCAAGCAGAGGGATCACTCAGGTTACAAGCACGGATGCAAGATATTACAGCAGAATGGAGGCAGCAGCACAAACCTACAAACACATCAAGAAGGGAGTCCTGCAGGAACTGTGTCATGCAAGAAAATTTGTAATCAATGCAGTGGATACCAAGGAGTCCCCAACTGGAAAATTGGCTCAATGGGACTTGGAGTACCCTTGTGATGAGGAGGAAGAGGAGGATATGGTCCAGGACTCGGCAGAGGGGACCAGTATTGGAACCAGGGCAATGAAGCTTGTGGAGGGAAGTTCTTCAGCATATTGGCAGGGTGGGAAGGCGGATATGGTATTTATATTTACCAAGATGCAGTACATTTGGGAGTACTGGAATGAATCTTAGCGGGTATTCAGCAGGTGGAGACTATCCAGCATACAAAACAAGTTGTGTCATCTGTGGAATGTGTTCATGAACTACAGAAGTGAAGCAGCCACATGGAATCTGCTGGGGGATCCAGAGTTTGTGGAATTCAGGGAGGAAGTGATCGCTACAAATGACACTAATAATAACATTTACAGGGACAAAAGGGCAAGACAAGAGTAAATTGTCTTCTCGGACAGAGCCAGAGGAAGTGTCATTGGATCATGGGTCCCTGGATACCCCAGCATGGCCAAACCAGTGTTACAGGGTGGATGATGAAAGGCACCATCTGCAACAGCTTCTCCCAGACCCAAGGAAAGAAGCTGCCCAGAGTTCTATACAGAAGGAAGCTAGCGTTGAAGTGAAGCAAGCATTTGCCCAATTCAGGCACCCCAGGAGGAACTGCACTACAACTTGCTTTTGTTGAGATGGAAGATGAGGACTTGGTGAGAGAGTGCCAAGAACCATCAGCCCAGTATGTTACACTGGGGAAGGCCGACCATCACCAAGTGGATGCACTGAAGCACTGCTTGCAACCCCTTATCTCTTCCCTAGGGGAATGTCACAGTGAAACACTCTGTGGCCAGCCTGAGCTGTATTACAGCTAGCCATTTGTGGGCTTGGAGGATATAGAAATCATAGCAGAGTGCCAGCGAGACATTGAGGAAGGAGTCGCCATGGTCACCCTACCACCACTTCAGCAACAGAACCTCCAAAGGAATCCCTTAGATGAGCACCAACCAGTCCTGGCTACTGAGCCGTTTCCAGTGTTGTGTTTGGGGGAGGATCAATTGGCTTTTGAAGGAGAATACTTGAAAAGGGATCAGTCAGTCCTGTCAGTTTCTCTGCAGCCACATGGGGAATTACCTGAGGGAATAGTGGAAGTTGCTTTGGAGGGGGAAGAGTTGAGAGACAAATTGTCAGATTTTGCTACTTCCCTGCAGCCTAAGGTCAATTTGCATTTGGCAATAGGGCAGGCGCCCCAACATGTTACTGCCAATCTGGGGAGGGGGGAGGAGAGCCCCACACTGTATTTGGAGCCATGGCCGAGCACCAGCATGTAACCGTCCTTATGCAACTGCCAAAATTATGTGTGGGACACATGGATAAAATACCCACTCCTGAACTTCCAGAGGCGCAGGATGTAATGCACCACCAGGAGGTAAATCGCTCTCAGCCAGCATCCCACTATTTGCTTGTTCTCAGGTGGGAGACCACGGAATGAGTGGGAGAGGTACAGGCATTTACAGGTATGTTTTGGGCCCAGAGTTATTTGCTGCCAGGGACATATAATGGGGAATCTGGTGAAGAAATAAAAAAAAATTGTGGATTACTAATCATAATTCCACCAGACCTAAAAGGCCGGTCATTAGACTCTACAGGAAACATGGCCCCCAGTCCTTTTGACCCAGGTGGGATTATAGGGCCAGCTAGTTTATACTGCCCAGGCACAGGGCTTAAAAATGGTGGAGGAACTTCTGAACTGCTAATCACTATCTCACCAGACCCAAGATAAGACTTACTGGATTGTCCCAACAGCCTTGCTTGGACATCGAGGACTGTACCTACAACTTTCCGGTACAATGGGTCTAACAAGTGGGAGAGGAATGTGAGGAAATGAGGTCTGTGACAATTAATATAGCGATGCCTCATTGCCCATGTCAAATACGTACTTTTTATACCCATATCCGTATACATTAAATTTGTCTGTTTGTTCATTCTCCATAACATGTCCATTGCTGCTCACCCAATATTGTGTTTAATTCAATCTTAATATTGTTAATATATGCAATTGTGTTATGTTATCTGTGACCCTTTAGATAATGTATTCATGTTAGACCTAGTTTCCTATAGTTGACTAACACCACAGTGGACACTCAAAGGGTGAGTCCTATAAGGTACCATTGTCCCTTTTGTTTACTCCCTATTGTCAAACAGTGAGCTGACCAGACATGGTGGCTCTCTGGCTGATGCAATCACCTTGATTAGAATGTGTATTGTATTCCAATGCTGTAAGATCCTAAGACAAATAAGTCACACACACCCCTGCAATATGAAGCATCTGGGTGTATAAGTAGAGCTACCCAGTGCTGAGGGAGATTCTATGCTCCAAGACTAAAGGGGGGTACACACGGAGAGATCCGTGCTTAAAATCTAAGCAATCTTGCTAGATTGCTTAGATTTTAAGCACGGATCTGCCGTGTGTATGCCCCCCAGCGATAGCGATGCGCGGCCCCGCGCATCGCTATCGCCGGTGCTAGATTGAGCCTGCATGCAGGCTCAATCTAGCGGGTCGCTCACTTCACCGTTGTGTGAAGTGAGCGGCTCCCCGTCGGCTTTCTCCCTCGCTCAGCACATCGCGCTGTGCTGAGCGGGGAGAGAGATGTGTGCTGAGCGGTCTGTGTTAAGATCGCTCAGCACACATCTCTCCCGTGAGTACCCCCCTTTAGAAGTAATGTTCTGTCAGATGTCTGTGGTGGGAATTGTCATTTGGAATTGGATTACAGAAGTGTGTTAAACTGTTTATAACCCTTTCTGTTCAATAAAACACTGTTGGTTTTCATCCACCACCGTGACTGAGTGATTTGGATCCTGGTATCTTCAGTCTTCTTATTGGTTCATTAACTTTAGCTTAGTTTTTCCATGGATGAGTAAGGTCTATAGTGAGCTTGCCCATAGGGAAATTATGTACATTATTTAAATGAAGTATTCTGTACTTGTGTGTGTCATCCAATTAGACAAATTTATTACATTTAGTTTACTATAATTTCTATCATATATCTTCTTACACCTATGGGTGTTTCTTTTAAAGATGCTTACTAATTTGAATATTTGATTCTTGCCCTTGTGAGCAGCTTCTGTCTAATACCACTAACAATGTATATCCAAAGATGGAGATCCGGGATAAAAAAACAAGAAGCTACAGTATGAATTTTGTAATTACACATTTGTAAGTGTCAAAAACAGGGAATACATATGATTGATAGACAGTCATGTCAACAAGCATGAGAGCAGGATTATGTCAGTGGCACTCTACCGACAAAGTTAAAATACAGCCTGAAGCATTTTAATTGTGTCTGCAGTATAAGTGTACACACAAGTGTAAGCAGCATGTTTACAGGTATACCACAGACATCATTAAAATGATGTATGGTGCATTTTAACTTTGGGGGTAATTCAGAGTTGATCGCAGTAGTAAATTTGTTAGCAGTTGGGCAAAACCATGTGCACTGCAGGGAGGTCAGATATAACATTTGCAGAGAAGTTAGATTTGGGTGGGGGTGGGTTACTTTGTTTCTGTGCAGGGTAAATACTGGCCGCTTCATTTTTACACTACAATTTAGATTTCAGTTTGAACACACCACACCCAAATCTAACTCCCCATGCACATGTTATATCTCCCCCCCCCCTGCAGTGCACATGGTTTTGCCCAACTGCTAACAAATTTGCTACTGCGATCAACTCTAAATTAGGCCCTTTGTCGTTATGCTGCTGCCGATCTCCTGCTTGTCAACATTATGGCTACCGATATGCTGAATGTGTACCCAAAAACAATAATGGATGTTTGATGGAAACTATATGTATTTTTTTCATTCCAAATGACCGATATAATATTTTGTATATAGGGCCTAATTCAGACCTGATCGCAGCAGCAAGATCTTTCTTTAATGGGCAAAACCATGTGCACTGCAGGTGGGGCAGATGTAACAAGTGCAGAGAGAGTTATATTTGGGTGGGTTATTTTGTTTCTGTGCAGGGTAATACTGGCTGCTTTATTTTTTACACTGCAATTTAGATTTCAGTGTGATGCATCCAAAGCGCGGACCACAAATATAAGCATATATACCCATCAGGAAGCATTTCTCTTCTGGATGCTTTGCCATTGGGGTAAAATATGAACTGATGATGATGATAATTGTCAGATGCATTATGTCTTGCTTCTTAATACTGATACTTTTACCAGGGCCGTAACTACATGAGTGCCAGGTGGGCCTGGCACACAGCGCAGTTGCCCTGAGGGCGCACGGCCAGCGGCATGTAATGAGTCAAATTGACTCATTACATGCCGCCTCTGCTGTGTGCCATGCGCCGCCGCTCGCTGTGTAGGAGAGAGCAGCGCTGGGCAGTGGAGAAGGAGGAGGAGGGATGGGGACTGGAGTCGCAGCAGCGCAATTTCATTGGTAGTAAGCGCCGTTGCAGCTGTCCCCTCTCCTTCCATATTGGCTGCCCGGCGCTGCTGTGTATGCTGGGATGCGGTTCCTCCATCCCAGCATCCACAGCAGCGCCGGGCAGCCAATACGGAAGGAAAGGGGACAGCTGCAGCGGCGCTTACTACCAATGAAATACGGCTGCTGTGGCTCCAGTCCCCCTCCCTCCTCCTCCTTGTCCGATGCCTGCACCGAGGGAGCTGCCAGCACGAGGAGCCTGTCAGCGGGGAGATGGTAAGTATCTCTCTCTCTCTCTCAGGGGGACACCGTCTGCCGTAATGTGTAAAAAGGGGGACTGGCTGCCGCAATGTGTAAAAAGGGGGGGACTGGCTGCCGCAATGTGTAAAAGGGGGAGGACTGGCTGCCGCAATGTGAAAAAGGGGGACACCGTCTGCCGTAATATGTAAAAAGGGGGCCTGGCTGCCGCAATGTGTAAAAAGGGGGACTGGCTGCCGCAATGTGTAAAAAGGGGGACACCGTCTGCCGTAATATGTAAAAAGGGGGCCTGGTTGCCGCAATGTGTAAAAAGGGGGCCTGGTTGCCGCAATGTGTAAAAAGGGGGCCTGGCTGCCGCAATGTGTAAAAAGGGGGACGCTGGCTGCTGCAATGTGTATAAAGGGGGACACCGTCTGCCGTAATGTGTAAAAATGGGGACGCTGTCTGCTGTAATGTGTAAAAAGGGGACGCTGTCTGCCGGAATGTGTAAAAAGGGGGACACTGTCTGCCGTAATGTGTAAAAAGGGGACGCTGTCTGCTGTAATGTGTAAAAAAGGGGGACGCTGTCTGCCGTAATGTGTAAAAAAGGGGACACTGTCTGCCGTAATGTGTAAAAAGGGGGCGCTGTCTGCCGTAATGTGTAAAAAGGGGGACTGTCTGCTGTAATGTGTAAAAAGGGGGATGCTGTCTGCTGTAATGTATAAAAGGGGCTCTACCTGGTGTAGTGGCCCTACTGTGCAGCGTAATAGGAATAATGGAGACTACTGTGCACCGTAGTGTGAATTGCTGCTATTTTGTGGCCACGCCCCTTCCCCATGAAGCCACGCCCCTATACATTTTTTGCGCGCCTGCCCCTGTCTTGCATGGGGGGGGGGGGGCGCAATGTCGTTTCTTGCACACAGCGCTAAAAAGCCTAGTTACAGCACTGACTTTTACTATTATTATAATGACTGCAGTGATTTAAATTATCTTTGCAATTGGTCTACGTCTGCAGAGCAAATGCCTGTTTGTGCTTTTAAAGGAAAAATGTTGAATGTATTTAGTTGTATTTTACAAAGTAAATGTGACTTAGTATTCATTAATAATACAGAGACAGTTATGTATATGGCGCTTCATTAAAATATTGACAGTACACCTCATTAAAATATTATATTGTGAACTATATTGTATCATGACATACAGTACACCTGGTACATACAGTATGTTTCAGTTCTGACAATAATCTGATATATACAGGTTGAGTATCCCATATCCAAATATTCCGAAATACGGAATACAGGTTGAGTATCCCATATCCAAATATTCTAAAATACGGAATATTCCGAAATACGGACTTTTTTGAGCGAGAGTGAGATTGTGAAACCTTTGTTTTTTGATGGCTCAATGTACACAAACTTTGTTTAATACACAAAGTTATTAAAAATATTGTATTAAATGACCTTCAGGCTGTGTGTATAAGGTGTATATGAAACATAAATGAATTGTGTGAATGTACACACACTTTGTTTAATGCACAAAATTATAAAAAATATTTGCTAAAATTACCTTCAGGCTGTGTGTATAAGGTGTGTATGTAACATAAATGCATTCTGTGCTTAGATTTAGGCCCCACCACCATGATATCTCATTATGGTATGCAATTATTCCAAAATACGGAAAAATCCCATATCCAAAATACCTCTGGTCCCAAGCATTTTGGATAAGGGAGACTCAACCTGTATTCCGAAATACAGACTTTTTTGAATGAGAGTGAGATAGTGAAAACCTTGTTTTTTGATGGCTCAATGTACACAAACTTTGTTTAATACACAAAGTTATTACAAATATTGTATTAAATGACCTTCAGGCTGTGTGTATAAGGTGTATATGACACATAAATGAATTGTGTGAATGTACACACACTTTGTTTAATGCACAAAGTTATTAGAAATATTGGCTAAAATTACTTTCAGGCTGTGTGTATAAGGTGTATATGAAACATAAATGTATTTTGTGCTTAGATTTAGGTCCCATCACCATGATATCTCATTATGGTATGCGATTATTCCAAAATACGGAAAAATCCGATAACCAAAATACGTCTGGTCCCAAGCATTTTGGATAAGGGATACTCAACCTGTACTGAACTTTTACACAAGAGAAAGCAGAAAACTTTTTTTTTGGAGGGGGGGGGGGGGATTACATATCAAAATTGAATATCAATTTTAGTATATTTAGCGAAAAATAAGTGAGCACATAGAAAGACATACTGTATATAAAATATTCAGCAGAATCATTGTATGACCAGCATATATGAGGCAAGATGTATTTACTATGTGACAGAAGAAAGTTAATGTAGAAAATATCATTTAAAAAAGGATCTAAGAGGTGGCTTAATACTATTTACTCTAAAATATAAGATAACAGTAATACAGCCTAATTTCTATGTGCATTCATAATCAAAAATAGGTAGTACAAGTGTTATGTATATAAAAGATCTGATTGTTGATAGTAGCAAAGGTTATTCCAATTGTATCAGCTAGTCACAATATTGCAGGCAGTACTCTAAAACACTTACACTAATGCAGACAGAATTAATGATCTAGGGGGTTATATAGAACCGTTTGCAAACCCAAAAAGTTAGCAATTTGGCAAACCATGTCGCACTGCAGATGGGGCAGATGTAACCAGGGCAGTAGAGAGCCTGGCCGGGCCCAGGTACTTTTCATGGTGTGTGGCTTAATCATGGGAGGCGTGGCCTTGCACCCTCACCATGATTAGTACAAAAAGTTAAAAAATACAGAAAAAATAGTACTTTAAACACATAATTGCCCAAACTGCAGCCCAGCACACAACAGCATGTGCTGGGCTGAGGAGTAGAGCTGCATCTGCTGCTGCCAGGTAAGGGGGGACGGTGCCCCCATCAGGCCTATGTGGGTTATATTGTTTCTGTGCAGGGTAAATACTGGCTGCTTTATTTTTACACTGCAATTTAGATTTAATTTTAAGCACACCCCACTTAAATCTAACTCTTTGTGCACATGTTACATCTGCCCCACCTATAGTGGAACATGGTTATCTCCATTAGTGTGCTTTTTTTGTTTGACTCTGAATAACCCCCATAGCACGGTATTCCAACATGTGTGCTTAGATGACAGAGATACAAATGCCAGCAGCAATTGTAAGTCTTGTCAGTGTTGTATTACTTCCAAGCAGATGTCTTAAAGTAAAGGATAATTTAAACTTTAATTGACAAATGGTGTTGGGGACAAATACAGCATACATTTCTCAGAAGAAGTTTTCTGTGGCCAGGCCTGATTTACATACTGTATATACTGTAATGTACAAATAATACACCATGCAGCAGGAAATGCCTG
Source organism: Pseudophryne corroboree (assembly GCF_028390025.1). Classification (NCBI taxonomy): domain Eukaryota; kingdom Metazoa; phylum Chordata; class Amphibia; order Anura; family Myobatrachidae; genus Pseudophryne; species Pseudophryne corroboree. The sequence goes on from NC_086445.1 coordinate 647,188,498, forward strand.
GTGTGATTGATCTGAAAGGTCCGAAGCAACTCTGTTTGCGTCTGGTGTCTTTTTTTTGCCGAAAATGCAACTTATTTTCACTGATATGCAAATAAGATGCACAAGCAGACTATGCTGATCAAAATGAAATGTGGCATGCCGATATTCTGTGTGCGACTGCGCCCTTATCTAATAATACTTTATTGTCATCAATAGTTCAATGAACAATCAACGAAACTAAAAAGCAAGCATATACAGAGACCATAAGAACAGAACGAAGAGAGCACTCCTAAACCCAAGACATTCCCAATTGTCAATTTATCTCAGTCCTATCTGGTTTAACATATGAAATTCTACGTTATAGCGTTTTCTAGGAAAAGACTGTAGCATAGCATTTTGTATGCAGATACAGCCACGGTCGCACACAAAATATAGGCATGCCACGTATAATTTTAATCATCAAAAGTTGAATAAGACACATTTAATGGAAAAAATCACACAAAAAAGGCGATTAGCACTACCAATTCACACCACGACATGGCATGACTAGAAGGGCTGTTTAACGTGCATGGAGGCAAGATGTACCGTATATACTCGAGTATAAGTCGACCCGAATATAAGCCGAGGCACCTAATTCTACCACAAAAACCTGGGAAAACTTATTGACTCGAGTATAAGCCTAGGGTGGGAAATGCAGCTCTAGCCGTACACAGCCCTCAGTGCCAGATATGTGTCACGATCCGGGTATCTGGACGCCATTACTTACCCTTCAGGTGCCTCCTAAGGCTGGCTCAGCATTCCAGGACCGGATCCCGCTGTTTCTGAGTTTCCACATGCAGAATGTCAGAGTGGTGATTTCATCAGCCGCGGCCTCCGCTGTGCCCGCGTGGTTAAATGTGCGCTTGTCAGTCTGGTGTCTCCTGTCTCCTGTGGCCGGCGTCGCCATTACTGTTTCAATTCTCACATGGATTACAAACCAAACTTCCCTCCAAGTGTCTGCATGGGCGCAGCCATCTTGGTTTTTGTCATCTGATCATTTCCACCAATCTGCTGTCTGTATTGTTGATTTGCATAATTGCCTAGCCAACCCCTTCCTTGCTGCAGGTATAAGTAAGCTGTGCCTGAACAAGGAAGGCGTCAGTGCTTTGGTTGTCTAACCTCGTTCCAGTTTGTCTCTCTCCTGTGGTTGTCTTCCAGGTTCCAGCTCCTGTCTCCAGACTTCTGCTATAGAGACCCGCACCAGCATTCCATCTGCGGTGTAGCCTGACTCTCCGATCCATTCTGGACTCACCTGTTTCCAGCTACAGCAATCACCTGCTTCCAGCCGAGCTTCCAGCAGTGTACAACTTCTCTTAAAGGGCCGGTGTCCTTTCTGCAGTTTACCACTCTCCACCGGTATTATTATTTCATCGCTCTCAAGTTCGTTTATTATTTAACTGGTTCCAGCCAGTATCCACTCCGTACCAACAACAGTCTGGTTCCAGCCAGTATCCACAGCAGCCGTTTTACCTTCAGCAGCCCAGCCTTTCCTGGAACACCAGCTGGTACGATCCTGGGTTCTCTCCATTGCTACAGTCAGGCCTGGTAAGGACTTTCCAACTAGAAGATTATTAGAACTGTCTCACACTACCAGTGCCTGTGGCCCTTGCCACCCTGTAGTACCCAGGAACTGTATTATTGCCCTGCTGACTTTTATGTTTTCTTATTTTCTGCTGTGTTACGGAGTTTGTCATAATAAACATCATTGACTTTTATCCTGGTTGTCGTGGTCACGCCTTCGGGCAGTTATTCTACATGTTACTTACATGTCTAGGGGTCTGATACAACCTCCCAGGTTCCGTTACATCTCAGCCCCTACAACTGAGGTTGCCTCCCGTCAACTCAGGCCCTCAGTTGTGACAGTAAGCACTGACCTAATGAATCCAGCCGGAGACCAGGATCAAGCGGCCAGGCCGATGCAAGAACTGGCAGCCCGACTTGAACATCAGGAGGCTGCACAGGGCCACATCATCCGCTGTCTCCAGGATCTCTCCACACGGCTGGATGGGATTCAAACGACCCTCCGTGGACCTGGCACGTCCGGTGCGTCCACTACAGTGACACCAGCTGTAACCCCACCCACCTTACCCATTTCCAGTCCACATCTTCATCTTCCAACGCCAGCAAAATTTGATGGATCTCCAAGGTTCTGCAGGGGATTTCTCAATCAATGTGAAATCCACTTTGAGCTTCTACCTGGCAATTTCTTCAGTGACCGTACCAAAATTGCCTATATCATCTCCCTTCTCTGTGGCTCAGCCCTTGACTGGGCATCACCTTTATGGGAGAAGTCTGATCCCCTGCTATCCTCCTATACTGACTTTGTAGCTACATTCAGGCGCATCTTCGACGAGCCAGGCCGGATAACATCTGCTTCATCTGAGATTCTTCGTTTACGCCAGGGAACACGTACCGTGGGACAGTATCTTATACAGTTTAAAATCCTGGCATCCGAACTGGCATGGAACGACGAGGCCCTGTATGCTGCATTCTGGCATGGCTTATCAGAACGCATCAAGGATGAGTTAGCTACCAGAGACTTGCCCTCTAAGTTGGATGAGCTAATTTCTCTTTGCACGAAGGTTGATCTACGTTTTAGAGAGAGAGCAACCGAGCGAGGAAGATCATCTACTCCTAAATCTTCTGCTCCTCCTTCTCGTCAACCATCTCCATCCAAGGATGAGCCTATGCAAATTAGTCGTTCCCGTCTATCTCCTGCTGAGCGCCGAAAACGTCTCTCTGAGTCTCTCTGTCTCTACTGTGCAGCTCCGTCGCACACTATCAATGCCTGTCCCAAACGTCCGGGACTCCAGATCCTAGTTCGCCAAGGAGAGGGCCGGCTAGGAGTGATGATCTCCTCTCCATCTCCTCATGACTGTAACCTCCCAGTGTCGCTCCAAATTGCTCAACGTTACAGGAACGTCATTGCCCTCCTTGATTCCGGAGCAGCTGGGAATTTCATAACCGAAGCTTATGTTAAACGGTGGTCCCTACCCACCGAGAGACTGTCCTCGTCCATCTCTTTGATTGCCGTGGATGGCAGCAAGATTTTTGACGCAGTCATTTCCTTAAGGACTCTTCCAGTTCGTCTGAGAGTGGGAGTTCTTCATTCTGAGTATATTTCTTTTTTAGTGATTCCAAGAGCCACACATCCAGTGGTTTTAGGCCTTCCATGGCTCCGTCTCCACAACCCATCAATTGACTGGACGACTACGCAAATACTGGCATGGGGTCCCTCCTGTGCTGAGACTTGTTTAGCCAAAGTTCTTCCTGTTTGTTCTTCCTTCCCCAGGTCAACTGATGTTCCGCCTCCTCCATATCAAGACTTCACGGATGTGTTCAGTAAAGCCTCTGCTGATATCCTTCCTCCTCATAGAGAATGGGACTGCCCAATCGACCTCATTCCAGGGAAGGTTCCACCGCGAGGCCGAACTTATCCGTTGTCTCTGCCCGAGACACACTCCATGGAAGAGTACATCAAAGAGAACCTGGCGAAGGGTTTCATCCGACCATCTTCTTCTCCAGCCGGCGCAGGCTTCTTCTTCGTTAAGAAGAAAGACGGTGGTCTGCGTCCGTGCATCGACTACAGGGGTCTGAACGACATTACCGTCAAGAACCGATACCCTTTACCCCTGATTACTGAGCTCTTTGATAGAGTTAGTGGTGCAACCATTTTCACAAAGCTGGACTTGAGGGGTGCCTACAATCTCATCCGAATCCGTGAGGGTGACGAGTGGAAGACCGCCTTTAACACCCGTGACGGACATTATGAGTACCTCGTCATGCCCTTCGGATTGAGCAACGCTCCAGCAGTCTTCCAGCACTTCGTGAATGAGATCTTCAGGGACATCTTGTACCGCCATGTCGTGGTTTATCTAGACGACATCCTCATCTTTGCTAATAATCTCGAAGATCATCGTTTCTGGGTAAAAGAGGTTCTTTCCCGTCTCCGTGTCAATCACCTCTATTGTAAATTGGAGAAGTGTGTGTTTGAAGTTAAAACCATTCCGTTTCTAGGTTACATTGTGTCCGGTTCCGGACTAGAGATGGATCCTGAGAAACTCCAAGCAATCCAGAATTGGCCTATACCCTTAAGCCTCAAAGGGGTCCAGAGGTTCTTAGGGTTCGCCAATTATTATAGAAAATTTATACGAGACTTTTCCACCATTGTGGCGCCTATCACTGCATTAACCAAGAAAGGTGCTAATCCGTCCAAGTGGTCCGAGGAAGCTACACAGGCCTTTCACCTTCTGAAGCAACGGTTCATCTCTGCACCAGTTCTGAAACAGCCTGACACCGACTCTCCTTTTATCTTAGAGGTAGATGCCTCCTCCGTTGGAGTAGGAGCAGTGTTATCCCAGAGGGCCAAAGATGGACATCTACATCCTTGCAGTTTCTTCTCCCGGAAGTTCTCCCCAGCTGAGCGCAACTATGCCATTGGCGATCAGGAGTTGCTAGCCATCAAGCTCGCTCTGGAGGAGTGGAGATACCTGTTGGAGGGAGCTTCCCACTCAATCACCATACTTACCGACCACAAAAATCTTTTATATCTCAAAGGCGCACAATGTCTCAACCCTCGTCAGGCCAGATGGGCACTTTTCTTTTCCAGATTTGACTTTAAACTCCAGTTCTGTCCGGGTTCTCAGAATCGTAAGGCCGATGCCCTTTCCCGCTCATGGGAGCAAGAAAATGAGTCCGAGTCTGCAGACAAGCATCCTATTATTAATCCGTTGGCATTCTCCACGGTAGGGATGGACTCTACGCCTCCACCAGGGAAAAGTTTTGTTAAGCCAGTTCTAAGGAAGAAGCTCATGCATTGGGCCCATGCTTCCCGTTTTGCTGGACATACAGGCATTCAGAAAACCCTTGAATTTATTTCTAGGTCCTACTGGTGGCCAACTCTGAAAAAGGACGTTATGGAATTTATTGCCTCCTGCCCGAAGTGTGCCCAACACAAAGTCTCCCGCCAGTCGCCTGCGGGGCAACTGGTTCCATTATCTGTTCCCCGTCGACCATGGACCCATTTGTCGATGGACTTTGTTTCCGATCTACCTATCTGCAACAAGTTTAATACCATCTGGGTGGTAGTTGACCGGTTCACCAAGATGGCACATTTCATCCCTCTCACCGGTCTTCCGTCAGCTTCCAAGTTGGCTCAAGTGTTTATACAAGAGATCTTCCGACTTCACGGTCTTCCTGAAGAGATCATCTCGGATCGTGGAGTACAATTTGTAGCCAAATTTTGGCGAAGTTTGTGTCAAGCCCTCCAAGTCAAGTTAAAGTTTTCCACGGCTTACCATCCTCAGACCAATGGTCAAACCGAGAGGGTGAATCAGGACTTGGAGGCCTTCCTCCGTATATATGTGTCTTCCTCTCAAGATGACTGGGTTCAACTCCTTCCTTGGGCCGAGTTCAGCCACAACAATCAATACCATTCCTCATCTTCTTCTACACCATTCTTCATTAATTATGGATTCCACCCTAAAGTCCCAGAATTCCAACCGCTTCCCGCAACTTCTGTTCCAGCAGTGGATGTCACCTTGCGTCAGTTTTCAAATAACTGGAAGAACGTCCGCGCAGCCCTGCTTAAAGCCTCATTCAGGTATAAAAAGTTTGCCGATAGGAAGCGTAGAGCGGTTCCTGCTCTCAAGGTGGGTGATCGTGTGTGGTTGTCCACGAAGAATTTGAGGTTGAGAGTTCCCAGCATGAAATTTGCACCTCGCTACATCGGACCCTTCAAGATTGAACAAGTCATCAATCCTGTTGCCTACAGGTTACAGTTACCATCCTTCTTGAAAATACCCAGGACATTTCATGTTTCTTTGTTGAAACCGCTGATCCTGAATCGGTTTCATTCCGCACTTCCTCCAGCTCCCAAAGTTCAGACTCAACGGGGAGTCGAGTACGAGGTGGCCAAGATTTTGGACTCACGTTTCCGTTACGGTCAGTTACAATACCTCATTGACTGGAAGGGCTATGGTCCTGAAGAACGCTCTTGGACCAATGCCTCAGACGTCCATGCTCCTGCCTTGGTCCGAAATTTCCACGCAAAGTTTCCTTTAAAGCCTAAGAAGTGTCCTGGGGCCACTCCTAAAGGGGGGGGTGCTGTCACGATCCGGGTATCTGGACGCCATTACTTACCCTTCAGGTGCCTCCTAAGGCTGGCTCAGCATTCCAGGACCGGATCCCGCTGTTTCTGAGTTTCCACATGCAGAATGTCAGAGTGGTGATTTCATCAGCCGCGGCCTCCGCTGTGCCCGCGTGGTTAAATGTGCGCTTGTCAGTCTGGTGTCTCCTGTCTCCTGTGGCCGGCGTCGCCATTACTGTTTCAATTCTCACATGGATTACAAACCAAACTTCCCTCCAAGTGTCTGCATGGGCGCAGCCATCTTGGTTTTTGTCATCTGATCATTTCCACCAATCTGCTGTCTGTATTGTTGATTTGCATAATTGCCTAGCCAACCCCTTCCTTGCTGCAGGTATAAGTAAGCTGTGCCTGAACAAGGAAGGCGTCAGTGCTTTGGTTGTCTAACCTCGTTCCAGTTTGTCTCTCTCCTGTGGTTGTCTTCCAGGTTCCAGCTCCTGTCTCCAGACTTCTGCTATAGAGACCCGCACCAGCATTCCATCTGCGGTGTAGCCTGACTCTCCGATCCATTCTGGACTCACCTGTTTCCAGCTACAGCAATCACCTGCTTCCAGCCGAGCTTCCAGCAGTGTACAACTTCTCTTAAAGGGCCGGTGTCCTTTCTGCAGTTTACCACTCTCCACCGGTATTATTATTTCATCGCTCTCAAGTTCGTTTATTATTTAACTGGTTCCAGCCAGTATCCACTCCGTACCAACAACAGTCTGGTTCCAGCCAGTATCCACAGCAGCCGTTTTACCTTCAGCAGCCCAGCCTTTCCTGGAACACCAGCTGGTACGATCCTGGGTTCTCTCCATTGCTACAGTCAGGCCTGGTAAGGACTTTCCAACTAGAAGATTATTAGAACTGTCTCACACTACCAGTGCCTGTGGCCCTTGCCACCCTGTAGTACCCAGGAACTGTATTATTGCCCTGCTGACTTTTATGTTTTCTTATTTTCTGCTGTGTTACGGAGTTTGTCATAATAAACATCATTGACTTTTATCCTGGTTGTCGTGGTCACGCCTTCGGGCAGTTATTCTACATGTTACTTACATGTCTAGGGGTCTGATACAACCTCCCAGGTTCCGTTACATCTCAGCCCCTACAACTGAGGTTGCCTCCCGTCAACTCAGGCCCTCAGTTGTGACAATATGCCCTCATAGTGCCAGATATGCCCCCACAGTGCTGCCAGATATGCCCCCACAGTGCTGCCAGTTATGCCCCCACAGTGCTGCCAGTTATGCCCCCACAGTGCTGCCAGATATGCCCCCACAGTGCTGCCAGTTATGCCCCCACAGTGCTGCCAGATATGCCCCCACAGTGCTGCCAGATATGCCCCCACAGTGCTGCCAGATATGCCCCCACAGTGCTGCCAGATATGCCCCCACAGTGCTGCCAGATATGCCCCCACAGTGCTGCCAGTTATGCCCCCACAGTGCTGCCAGTTATGCCCCCACAGTGCTGCCAGATATGCCCCCACAGTGCTGCCAGATATGCCCCCACAGTGCTGCCAGATATGCCCCCACAGTGCTGCCAGATATGCCCCCACAGTGCTGCCAGATATGCCCCCACAGTGCTGCCAGATATGCCCCCACAGTGCTGCCAGATATGCCCCCACAGTGCTGCCAGATACGTTCCCTCCCCAAGTGCCAGGTATGCCCCACAGTGTTGTTACTTACCCCTCCGTCGATCCCGCGCTGTCTTCTGGAGGGACACGAAGCACACAGCGTGCGCGGCTCTCCTGTGTCCCTCCTGCATCTTCGGCGGCCGCGGCGGGTCTATTATAGGAAGTGCCGGTTCGTGATCAGAGGTCACGAACGGGTATTTCCTGTAATAGAACCGCCGCTGCTGCCGCCGGAGATGCAGGAGGGACACAGGAGCGCCGCGCGCTGTGCGCTCCATGTCCCTCCTTCACACTGCTCTGCCTCTGCCTGCACTGACTCGAGTATAAGCCGAGGTGGCTTTTTCAGCACAAAAAAAAGTGCTGAAAAAGTCGGCTTATACTCGAGTATATACGGTAAGTGGACACAACTGTAATGTCCAAACACATTGACATGACAGCCAAAAGTAACAGAGTTGCAACTGATATATGCATGTCTCTAAAAATGGTCTCACTGGACAATCCATTAAATATTTTGTGTACCACACACTGTACAATCTGATTGTGAGACGGTAAAAAATTGTATTAGTAGCTTTAGCCGATATTATTAACCACTTGCCTGGCATGGTCGCATCAGACGCGACCATGCCTGCAAGTGCTCTAGCTGACCTGGAAGTGATCTATCTGACCTGGATGCGACTAGTCAGATAGAGAGTGTTAGCAGCGGCAGGGAAGAGAAACTTCCCTCTGACTTCTATCTGACCTGGATGCGACCAGTCAGATAGACCTGGATGCGACTGGATGCGACCTGGATGCGACTAGTCAGACTGGATGCGACCTGGATGCGACTAGTCAGACTGGATGCGACCTGGATGCGACTAGTCAGATAGAGAGTGTTAGCAGTGGCAGGGAAGAGAAACTTCCCTCCGACTTCTATCTGACCTGGATGCGACCAGTCAGATAGAGAGTGTTAGCAGTGGCAGGGAAGAGAAACTTCCCTCCGACTTCTATCTGACCTGGATGCGACCAGTCAGATAGAGAGTGTTAGCAGTGGCAGGGAAGAGAAACTTCCCTCCGACTTCTATCTGACCTGGATGCGACCAGTCAGATAGATAATAATAATAATAATTTTATTTATATAGCGCTCTTTCTCCAATAGGACCCAAGGCGCTTAACAGATACATAGCATAATATAGTACAGAAAATAATGAAGTACATTTTCATAAAATACAGAAGCATGAAGATACTAAAAGGGACACTATGGAAATGCTTGAGTAAACAGAAAAGTCTTGAGTCTACTTTTGAAGGATTCTATAGTTGGGGCCTCTCGCACTGTGCGGGGAAGTGAGTTCCATAGAGTCGGAGCCACATGACTAAAAGCTCGACCCCCAGATGAATTACGGTAGATTCTAGGTACTGCTAAAAGTCCTTCATCTACAGATCGCAGTAATCGAGTGGGACAGTATGGGGTCAGAAGCTGTTTCAGGTACCTTGGGCCTTGGTCATGTAATGCTTTGAATTTCAGTAAGCCAATCTTGAAGATGATTCGCCATCGTACAGGCAGCCAGTGAAGGGAGTAGAGGATGGGTGTTATGTGGCTAGAACGGGGCTGGTTGGTTAATAGCCTGGCAGCTGTGTTTTGCACCAGCTGTAAGCGCTGCAATTCTTTTGCTGGTAGACCAAGGTAGAGGGCATTACAGTAGTCTAAACGAGATGATACAAATGCATGTATGACTTTTGGCATATCATCTGAGGGAATTAAGTGCTTGATTCTGGCTATGTTCCTCAGGTGAAAGAATGAGGATTTGATTGTGGCTGATATCTGATGTTTAAGTGTCAAGCCACTATCCAAGACAACGCCAAGATTCCGCACACGATCACTGGTCTGTAATTCTGAATCCCCGAGTGTAAGTCCAGTTGGTTGGCTATGCTGCAGTCTTGTCCTTTGATGTTGCGGTCATATCATAAGGACCTCTGTTTTATCCGGGTTCAGTCGCAGCCAACTGGCGCTCATCCACTCCAGTAGTTCAGCTAGACAGCCATTTAGGGTTGCTATTGGGTTATCAGTGCCCGGAGCAAAGGACAAGTACAGTTGTGTATCATCTGCATAGCAGTGGTAGACCAGGCCATGGCGCCTGATTATTTCGCCCAATGGGAGCATGTATACTGCAAAAAGCATGGGGGATAGTATAGAACCTTGTGGGACACCACATGGCAATGGCACTGGTGGTGATGAGTATAATCCAGATGATACTCTCTGTGACCTGCCTGTGAGAAATGATTTGAACCAGCTTAGGACTGTGCCATCCAGACCACAGAAATGTATCAGTCGCTCAATCAGAAGCCCATGGTCCACGGTATCAAATGCTGCAGAGAGATCCAGAAGGATTAATATTGAACAGTCACCTCTGTCTTTTGCCATCAGAAGATCATTTAACACACACACCAGGGCTGTTTCAGTGCTATGTCTTCTCCTGAATCCTGATTGAAATGGATCATAGATATCATGGGTTGTCAGGCGGGTTTACAGTTGATTTGCAACGACTTTCTCAATAACCTTTCCTAGGAAAGGAAGGTTTGATACCGGTCTGTAGTTGGTCATGCAGTCGGGATCTAAATTAGGTTTTTTAAGAAGCGGTCTAACAATTGCTTCCTTTAGGGGTCCAGAGAGTGTTAGCAGCGGCAGGAAAGAGAAACTTCCCTCCGCTGCTGCCCTGCCTCCCTGCACTCTGCCCTTCTGATTGCCGTGCTGCCAATCTCTGCTGATCGGTCAGCATGGCAGGATTCCCCCCTCCAGCGGCTGCAGGCAATGGCAGCCACTGGGGAGTGTAAATTAACCCTCCCAAGCCACTCCAGACCCCCCCTTCCCCCCCCTTCCCTGTATACCTGGAGGCCGTCCCGGCTTTCAAAATGAAAGCCGTGATGGTCACAATGTTCCCGATGGTCGCGATGTTCCCGATCAATTATTTGATGTTTGAAAAAAATATATTTCTTTTTTACTAAATTAATTTGGGATAGGGTAAAATTCATGTTCTTCACCTAATTCACTCATTAAAAAAAAGACAACTTTGGAACGGTTTTTGGCGAAAAAAATTGTCATTTAAGTGGTTAACACATTTTTTAAAATGTACAGTACTGTATACTAAACTAAAAGTCATAAATTTATTTCACTATAGTAATAATAATACTATAATTTTTTAAGTTGCCTTAATACCATCATGCTGTTAGAAATGGCTATTAAATGTAAAATAACTGTAATATTTTTTGTATTTATTTATTTATTTATCTATCATTTTTCTTACTATAAAATGACTTTTAGCTACAGTGCAACCGGAAGCCAACAGTCTGCAAATGGATTATGATAGCATAAAGACAGACCCAGAACAGCCAATTGCAAGTTCAAACAGGGAAGTGCAGCCTGAGACATCTCAACATTCGTATCCCATAGAATCATATTCTGCAACCGCTGGGCACCAGGAAACAGAAAGTGATGATGATACAGTCAGGTTACCACCACGCGTCCGGTCACAAAACAGGTTAGTTAGAATTTGGATTTTATGGTTTGTACATACTCTATTTATGCCTATTTGATCTAGGGCAGAAGTATTGTTAGTGCCTGCCTACACATACTGTGTGCTACTTGATTTATTTTTTTATGACTAAAATCAGCGTGTGTGTGTGTTTGTGTGTGAATATATATATAAATATATATTTATGTACAAATGTATCTAGATATATCATAGCGGTCGGCGGCACTCACGACTCCATAAGAAATTACAGAGACTTAACACGCACGGATCCATTTCGACTGAGCATTTTACCTTGAACTGGCAGTGACAATTTTGACTATCTTTACCAGCGATTTTGACTAACTCATTTAAATAGGGAGATACTTTTACTTTACCAGCGACATAGTGAAAATTGGCTTGCCTGCACAGTCTATTTTTCCCAGTGATAGCGACCTGGCGGGGACACGCATCGCTATCACTCGCCGTGTACTCACGGAGTGATATGCACTAACTTTCTTAGCAATTTTGACTATATAGTCAAAATTGCTGAGCCATATCGCTCCGTGTGTACAGACCTTTAGTCTTAGTAGTCAATGTTTCAATGTTGATAATACAACATTTTCATCAGGACATCCATTGTCCTGATGAAAATGTTGTATTATATGATTGGTAACAATGCTATACAGTATATTGTCACCATTGGAGAGCATGGAGTGCTGCTAACCTAAGCAGCAGCTGACCCAGGTTTAAAGTAAATTAGTTTAGAGGTGCATGGGACAGAGATATGATCACAAAAGGGCCAATTGAAAATGAACCCTATTATATACACATACAGGAATCCCCTGCAGTGGTACTCTGTTATGTATATTTGAGCAGATGGTCACAGTTCACTGCACCCCAACCTGGGGTGCAGTGCAGGGCAATTTTTACAGGATCACCCTCCTGGATTAAGATTGCAGAATAAGAAGAACTGTATATACAGTATAAGAGGTTTACCCTGCAGAAAAATCCATCACTCTGATATAATCCCACTTTACTATTTATCACGCACTCTGGTAGGGTTCACTACGATATGCCGGCGGTCGGGCTCCCGGCGACCAGCATACCGGCGCCGGGAGCCCGACCGCCGGCTTACCGACAGTGTGGCGAGCGCAAATTAGCCCCTTGCGGGCTCGCTGCGCTCGCTATGCTACGGGCACGGTGGTGCGCTACGCGCGCCACACTATTTTATTCTCCCTCCAGGGGGGTCGTGGACCCCCACGAGGGAGAATAAGTGTCGGTATGCCGGCTGTCGTTATGTCGGCTGTCGGGCTCCCGGCGCCGGTATGCTGGTCGCCGCCCGACCGCCGGCATACTGAAGACCACCCCTCTGGAATTGTGTTTTGTATATAAAATATACATAAAAAAAGACAAGGATATTATAGATTATACAGAAACATATACAGAATAAGGACATCAGCCAAGCTAGTATATAGGTAATATCTAAACATTTAAAGTTATAAATATATAGGAGTCTGGTAGCTGCAACCATAGTGTCATAATGGTGAAGCTAAAGTATAAATCAAGCACCACATAAGATACCTTTACAGGAAACGATGTAAACTAAGGGTCTCATTTAACCCACGCTGCGATAAGGTGTACGACACAAATATCCACCTGTCTTCTAGTTATAATAATTTTCTTCACCTATCATCACCACAGATAGAGGGAGATATTTGGTCTGTAATTTTAGAATGTATAGAAGCTACACTGTGGCCAGCCTATAAGCAATGTCGGGCCACAGACTGGTCACTAAGGCAGCTCTCAATAGCATTCCTAATTGCAGCCCTATGGAGAGCCATACATTGTTTAAACTGGCACTCCAATTTTCCCACATAGGCCCTCATTCCGAGTTGATCGCACCAAGCAACTTTTTGCTGCTGGTGCGATCAACTAATCTCTGCCTATGGGGAGTGTATTTTAGCATAGCAGGGCTGCGATCGCTTGTGCAGCCGTGCTATGCTAAAAAAAGTTTCACACAAAACAAGACCAGCCCTGGACATACTTACCCTGTGCAATGGGTCCAGCGATGATGGTCACGGCTTTGACGTCAGACATCCGCCCTCTGTTCGCCTGGACACGCCTGCGTTTTTCTTACCACACCCCAAAAACAGCTTCAAACGGTGAGTTGACGCCACGGAACTCCTTCCTGTTGTCAATCTTCTTGCAGTCACCGCTGCGACCACTTTCTTCACTGTCAGCGTCATTGTCCGGTGCAATGCGCGCGCCGCGCATGCGCATTCCCGACCCGATCGCACCGCTGCAGCGTGTGATCGGGTCAGAATAAGGGCCATAGTACGTCCCACAGGGACAAACTAGAACATAGACAATGACCACCAGTGACCAGCCTATAACCCAACATTGCCGGGTTTAGACAAAAAGCCTTGTGGTTCACATGTCCCATTAAGGCTTCTTAGACATGATCTGAAATTTTACAAAACTACTGAATTTCTACCACTCAAACTTGAAAAAGCAATAAAATACTGATCATTCATGGACATGTTCCTTGTGCAATACAGATATGGTATGCCATCACACACTCATGGTGTGAGATTGCTGTCACTCACAATATGGTGGAACTGCTAAGTCACAGAGTTGTGTGTTTATTGGAATACACACATGGGTGGAATGCAATAGGGTATGACAATCAAGAAGTGAGAGATTTTGTGAGTTCTGTTTATTATAAAGTGGCAATCATTTACGTGGCAAAAACAGGTTGATATTGCCATATAAATGATTGCCACTTTAAAAAAACAGAAGAACTCTCACAAAAGCTCTCACTTCTTGATTCCCACATCCTATTACATTCCCCCCCATGCAGTCTATGTAACTAAAGGTCTGAGCAGAGGGGGTACACAGTAAGGAGAAGTGTAGAAATTCAGTAGTTTTGTGAAATACCAGATCATCAGAATCAGAATCAGCTTTATTGGCCAGGTATACTTACGTATACTAGGAATTTGTCTTCGGTTTGCTATACAACAGCCAAGTAGGTAACAGGTAAGCAGGTGTGTGTGTGTGCGTGTGTGTGTGTTTGTGTGTGTGTGTGTGTGTGTGTGTGTGTGTGTGTGTGTGTGTGTGTGTGTGTGTGTGTGTGGGGGCAAGTAAAGTTACACAGATAGGTATACCGTAGGGACACAAGTGAGTTACATGTACGTCTAGTCAGTCAATGTTCAGGAGTTCAGCAGGCGGACAGCTTGGGGAAAGAAACTTTTGAGGCTTCTGGTGGATCTGGCGGGGACAGCCCTGTAACGCCTGCCTGAAGGAAGCAAGTTAAACATGCTGTGGCCGGGGTGTAGCTGGTCTTTTACTATCTTCATTGCCCGCTTTTTAGCTCTGGACAAGTACAGGTCCTGGACTGAGGGAAGGTCGGCCCCGATGATCTTCTCTGCGGTTCTGACCACCTTTTGGAGCCTGCATCTGTCCCTCGCGCTGGCGGAGCTGTACCATACGAGTATCGAGGAGCACAGTACCGACTCCACAATCGCGGAGTAGAAGAGGAGCAGGAGCTTCTGTGGGATGTTGAACTTCCTTAGTTGCCTGAGGAAGAACAACCTCTGCTGCGCTTTCCCAACAGTGGTGTCAGTGTTGGACCCCCATTTAAGGTCCCTGGAGATTGTGGTCCCTAGAAACTTGAAGGAGTCCACTAGCGATACCACACTGTCAGCAATCGTTAGCGGAGGTGCACTAGATGACTTCTTCCTGAAGTCCACTATCATCTCGACAGTTTTGAGGGGGTTGAGGTCAAGGTTGTTGTGGATGCACCACTGGGCCAGCCGGTCTACTTCCCGTCTATAGGCCGATTCGTCCCCATCCTTGATGAGGCCGATGACGGTGGTGTCATCGGCGAATTTGATGATCCTTACTGATTGCGCCTCTGAGGTACAGTCATGTTAAGAAGCCTTAATGGTACTATGAAACTGTAAGTTTTTTTTGCCTATGGAATTTCATATTTAAAAAAAAATGTATTTTATATGGCATGATTTGAAGAGCATGTCTTGGCAGTGCAGCCAGGCATGCATTGCTAAACTAGCCCCAGACCTCTCAGCCTGATTTGGTAATTGAAAGGTTCCCCCCATTTTCAAAAAAACAGCACAAGGCTGAACCAGCCAGTGAGGTAATGTCATAGCAGTGGGACACTCAGTGTGGGATCCCAATGAAATCACAATAACCTGCCCCATGACTGGTCAGCCCAGGGACGGAATTCCTTGGAGACTGAGGTCCTCAAAAAAAAAGAAAAAGAAAAAAAAAAGGCTGCCTCCTCCTGAGTAACCAAGGTGTGAAGCAACCACATCTACCCAATACTGGTGGCAGTGGGTGCAGGCTTCATGGTACTGTACCTTAAGGCAGCCTACAGTAGGCAAGATCCGTCATGCTGGCACTTCCGAGAACCACAAGTACAAGCATGCCCAGACATACAGATGTGTCCTCTTATATTGTTCCTGCGAGAAGCAGCTTACCCTGGTGCTGCTTCATCAAGGTATGCTGACTCCTCCCTCAGCCAAGTTTCCCCCATAGTTTACTAATATTCATGGGGGTGTGCGTACGCTACGTGAAAGTAAGAAAACTATAGCTAGCAGGAGTATAGCTTTCCGCTTCCCCTGCTACTTGGCCTCCACTGGCTTCCCCTTCCTGTTGCGGATAGTGGGAGCATCGCTCCACCAATTCCTGCGTATTTATGTAGAGCAGTTTTCTCTGTAGCGGGAGTGTGTGTCCACACTCAGGATTTGTAGTGCATCGCAGGCAATGTTCTATGAGGACACACCTGTAAATAGCGTGCTGGCAAATGCTGTCCACATGTAAAAAAAAAAATATTAAAATAAAGACAAGACACGGAATTTTGTAATTATTATACTGAATCTTCACCTAGGGAGCAGTGGCCTTTAAGCTCTTTTGCAAGGTTGCTGCTTCACCAGGACTTGTGTCATCTTCACCTAGGGGGCATCCACTTCCCCAGGGCTTGCAACATCCTTTTCCTCTATCTTCACCTGGGGGGTCAGCAGCCATGCACTGGGGGGCAGCAGCCATGCTAAAGAGCTTAAATGCTGCCACCCCTCAAGTGCTTCCTTTGCATGGCCACCACCTATCCAGGACATCCACATAGTAGGGAGGAGGGTGTGTAGTGTGAGTGTTAGTGTAGGAGAGCAGTGTGTGTGGGGAGGGGGTGCAGCATGAGCGGTAATGAGGAGGAAGGGGTACAGGGTCGGACGTAAGATAGGAGTGCAGGGTGCAGGGTAAGGACTATTGTAGAAAAACTGGGTGCAGGCAGAAGGTGCAGGGTGAGGATTAGTGTAGGAAAGCAATGTGTGAGAAAAGGATACAGGGTGATGGGTAGTGTAAGAGAACAGTGCATGAGGAAGGGGGTGAGGGGTAGTGTAAGAGAGCAGTATGTGCGGGAGAGGGTGCAGGCAGAGGGGTAGTGTAGGAGAGCAGTGTCTGCAGGCAGGTGGTGCAGGGTAAGGGGTAGGTTAAGAGCAGTGTGTGGGGAGGGGGTGCAGGGAGTAAAGGGTGCAGGGGGAAAAGTGTAGGAGAGCAATGTGTGAAAGGGGCTGCAGGATGAGAGGTAGCGTATGGGAGCAGTGTGTGTGGGGAGGTGTTGCAGGTTGAGGGATAAATGTAAGATAGGTGAGTAATGTATTCATGCTGAGGGGTAGGGTAAATTTTAATGGGAATGATGAGTAAAGGCTGAGGGATGGTTTAGCAGAGCAGTGTACGCAGGTAGTTGGTGCAGGTTGAGGGGTAGTGTAGGAGTGAAGTGTTTTTGGTGAGGGGTATTAGGTTGAGGGATAAATTAAGAGAGCAGTTTGTGCATGGAGAGGATACGTGTTGAGGGATAGTGAAGGAAAACTTTGTCCGGGGAGTGGGTGCAGGCTGACAGATAGTGTTTGAGAGCAGTGTGTGTCGGATGCGGTGCAGGTGGAGGGGTAGTGTAGGAGAGCAGTGTGTGAGGAGTAGTGGAGAGGAGGGGGTGCAGGATGAGAGTAGTAGAGCAATATATGTGGGGGGTGCAGGGTTAGGGGTAATGAGGAGGAATGGGAGTGGAGTAGAGTAGGAAAGCAGTGTGTGGTGACGGGTGAAGGGTAAAGAGTAGTGTAGAAAAGCAGTGTATGTGGGGAGGGGATGCAGGATGAGGAGTAGTGTAGGAGATCAATGTGTGAGGAGAGGATACAAGGTGAGGGTTAGGGTAGGAGAGAATTGTGTGCAGGGAGAGTGCAATATAAGGAGTAGTATAGAAAAGCAGGGTGTGCGGGGAGGGGTTGCAGGGTGAGTGGTAGTTGGGAGCAGGGGTGCAGGCTCGGGTAATGTTGGATTACAGTGTGTGTGGGTAAGAGATGTAGGGTGAGCTGAAGAGCAATCAGAGGGGGAGAAGGGAAGAACAAAGAGAGACAGTGGGAGAGCAGAGCGGGGGGGCGGGCAGAACAGGGAGTGCAGAGTGGGAGTGGGGGACAGAACAGGGAGAGCAGAGTGGGGAATAGGGCAGATCAGGGAGCACAGAGTGGGGGTTTGGGGACAGAACAGGTAGTGCTGAGCAAGGGTGGTGGGCAGAACAAAAAAAATGCTCATTTTAAAAAAACAATATAACATTTTTAGCACTGTGAGGGGATGGGGAGACAAGAATGGTTAACAAAAGGGGGCAGACTAGATGGGCCAAGTAGTTCTTATCTGCCATCAAATTCTATTACATCTGTGCAGCATGGACAGTGATCTGCCATCAAATTTTATTACATCTGTGCAACAAGGCACAGTCTCTCACCTGCTTCCTATATGGGGTACTCACAGGGCAGGGCAGCAAAACAGTGGAGAGCGAGGGGTTAGAACAGGGAAGAGGGACAGTGGGAGAGCAGAGCAGGGGAGGCAGAAAAAAGAACAGATAGCTAAGGAGCGGGGTGGGGGCAAAATTGGGAAGTAAGACAGTGGGAGAACAGTGGGGAGCAGCAGAAACTGGAGGAGAGACAGCAGGAGAGGGGGTCAGAACAGGGAGAACAGAGCTGGGGCGGGCAGAAACATGGAGAGCAGAGCTGGGGCAGAACAGGGAGCACAGAGTGGGGGTGGGGTACAGAACAGGAAGTACAGAGCAGGGGGCGAGGGACACAGTGAGTGGGTGGGGCAGAACAGGGATCGCAGAGCGAGGGAGGGAGGGGGCAGAACAAGGAGCATAGGGGGTGTGCACATCAGACAGAACAGGGAGAGCAGAGTGTGGGCAGAACAGGGAGAACAGATTGGGGAAGAGAGGCAAAACAAGGAGTGCTGAGCAGGGGGTGTGGGACATGGAGAGTGTCAGCAAGACAAGGGACAGAACAAGGAGAGCAGAGTGGGGGAAGAACAGGGAGCACAGAGTGGGGGTGGGGTGAGAACAGGGAGCTCAGACCAGAGGATGGGGCAGTACAGGAAGTTACACAAAAAAGAAAAAGATTTAGTCTAGGCGCTGACTTAATTAGGGAGAATTTCCCAGATGTAGAACCCACTTCTCTCTGGGTGTATTGCTGCTTCAAAAAAAGGAGATCACTGATTCTCCCAAAAAAGTACCACCAAACAAAAATAATTGAAGCGCTATACAACCAGAATATATTTTATAAATTTAATATCACAATTAGACAAAACACATAAACAAACAACACTAAACACACGGCCGGTGTATAAAAATACTTAAAATGACAATTGCTTCAGAGAATAGTTATTACTAGACAGCCTAACCATTGGAAATAATCAAATAATCCTCTCTATTATTATAAGGCACCAGAATATTTAGACCTCATTTGTTAATTGGTCAATGCACATTAGCAATTAATTAATCACAGCTCTTTAGTGATTCTCAGATGTATCTTACTGGTCATCCGTTAATTGAAACCACAGTCCAGATCGAACAACGTGCAAACAGTCAATGAAAATGGTTATTAAACTTTGTCCACAGCTATTAATTAAATACTGCATGCATCGATGTATATTAGCCTTTTTAGTAAAGCCCAAAGCAAAAATTGCAATGAATTAATAATTGAGTAGAAGAACATCCGTGGTAGAGTGTAAAGTCACAATTAGTATGGATCCAAATTAGTGCATTTAAATTTGTTAGTAATTAGCAGTTAGCAAGCACTCATATCTTGATAAATACCCCGTCAACACGGGTTAATAGTGGACACTGGAATCTTGGTTGGCTTACTATGCATTGATCATCACCAGTGACTGCAGACTCCACTGGGAGACGATCCCCCCTCCAGCGGCAGAAAGTGCTCTATACCGCAGTAGCTTATCCGGGGTCCAGCCACACCAAGTCCGTTTAATTGATGTCCCACCAATGGTCAGAAGGTCACAGCCGTGTATAAAGGACCACCTCTCCGCGTTTCTCCGCCTTTAAACTCGGCGGCTTCCTCAGGAGTAATAATACCAGTGCTCCCGTCTATTCGTTTAAATAGCAAATCATTCCTCAATTTCCGGGCGCTCTAGCATTGCACACGCGCATTCAATGCGCTTCACTTGCGTGTCACCGCTCATCAGATTCTACATACCGCTAATTAGCACATGCGCACTTCGTGCACGACGTCTGTCATACCGCTAATTAATGCATGTTTGGTGGTACTTTTTTGGGAGAATCAGTGATCTCCTTTTTTTTTTAAGCAGCAATACACCCAGAGAGAAGTGGGTTCTACATCTGGGAAATTCTCCCTAATTAAGTCAGCGCCTAGACTAAATCTTTTTCTTTTTTGTGTAGTTTACTGTTTTTCACTGGTGTCTGGGCAGCAGACTTATAGTACATGATGTCAATTTTACAATGTGTAGCTGATATACTGGAGAGAAGAAATGGTTATTTAAGAGGTAAAGGATTGGGTGAGGTTAATTCAAGCCATGATGATAAACCCAATATGCATCAGTTGTTTAATAAATTAGAGAATGCATGCATTCAAGAAACCAAACATTGGTGGGACCAGGTAACTTTACAAAAATATTTAGATAGTGATCTTATTCCTAGAGGGCTACGTATTTTAAAGACAGCGACTTTTCAAGATGATGACAAGTTTATTACTGAGTGGAATATGGTATTAGACCAATGTTCGAAAGAACTGATGAAATTATTAATTAAATATAGAGAGAGCAAGGTAGACCAATTGAAAGTAGAAATTGAACAGATTTAAGATGACTAAAAAATATTCTCTAACAATTTGGGTTTTAAAGAGCGAGATATAAAGGTTAATAATAAAATTCAGGAATTGGAAATATCCCTCATTGAAAGAAAAGATGGCAAGATGGATAGAGATAAAGAGGACTACGCAAAGGGGGTTAATAGATCCTTTAATAGACAGAACAGACGCCCATATCAGCCAATTAGGGGAGGGAGAGAATTGGATTATCACAATACGAATGTGGATAATAGTTTTGTGAATAAAAGGAGGTTTACTAAAATCAATCGTCCATATCATACCCGCAGACAGAGGGATGATAATTGGAGATTCAATAAAATGAATCCGAAAAGATGGAATCATAATAGATTTGAGGTTTTGACCAATGAGGGCCTGGAGGTAGAATCACCTGAAATACCTGATTGGAGAGGGAAAAGAACCCATAGGAATAGATGGGGGAGTCACTCGGGTAGCATGGAACCCTCACAGCGGTTTATGAATGAGGATTTTTTAGATCATCCACGGAGGAACCCCAAAGACCCTCTACAAAGAGGTCCTCAAAAAAGAGGAAGAGAATTAGGGGATCCAGGGGAGGAAGAGGGCAACATAGAAAAAAATGTTCGAATGAGGTAATTAATAAAGGCATTTTTAATCTTTCCTCCAAAAAATTAAGTGAATATGAACTCAGACTCTTATCTAAAGGTCTTAATTTTGCTCCTAAATGTAAACCTAATTTGTTTGAATTATTTGTTGACCTCAATCGTTATACGAGAACATTAAGTAGGAAACGCTATTTTGCTATGAAAGCATTGAGGGCCTCTAATTCGACTGAACTCCCTATCATCTTAGATGACTCAGATCAAGCAGCATTGGAGATTCTACAATCTCTGAATGCTGAAACTGATATGGAAATTATCGGCACTACAGAGGAAATGATTTTTTATGTGAAACACAGAGCTCCATTTCGGAGGAGGTCAGATTTCTATCCTCTACAGTACCGTGGAGCTTGTGTAGAAAATTTTTATAAAGCAACTTTGGAGGATTTTCGGATTCTATGTAACAGGGCAGAGAAAAGCTACTTTAAGGATAATTTATCCAAGGGAGAAAGATTGGCTATTAAAAGTCTAAGTTTTGATAAGGAATTGGTAATAAAGACAGCTGATAAGGGGGGTGGGATAGTACTCCAGAATAGGAGTGATTACCTTCTGGAGGCTTATAGACAGCTAGAAGATCAGACTGTTTATAAAAAGCTATCCACCAACCCAACAGTTGCCTTTCAGACCAAGTTAAAGAATATGCTTTCTCAGGCCATGACCTCTGGAGTGATATCTAAGGATACTTTCAAATTTTTATTTACAGTTCACCCACTAACACCTACCTATTACCATTTGCCAAAGATACATAAATCATTAGTTGCTCCACCTGGTCGCCCGATTATTTCGGGTGTTAACTCACTTACTAATAATTTGTCACATTACGTAGATTCCTTTTTACAAGGATATGTACGTAATTTAAAATCTTTCATCAAAGATACCACTCAATTTCTTAACATTATTCACAATATTCGGTGGAAAAGGGGTTATTATTTAGTCACTTGTGATATAGAGGCACTTTATTCAAATATTCCTCAGGATTTAGGTGTGGTTGCAGTTGAGCATTATTTAAAAGCAGATCGATCAGTAGCAAAAGAATTATGTGAATTTTTAAAACAGTCCATCGAATTTATACTTCATCACAATTATTTTATCTTTAAATCTAGTTATTATTTACAGCAGAAAGGAACCGCGATGGGGACGAGATCCGCGCCGAGTTTCGCGAACCTGTACATGGGCCGTTTTGAGCAGGAGCATGTGTGGGGGGGCGGACTCGGCGCGGATCTCGTCCTCTATTGTCGGTTTATAGACGATCTGTTTTTTGTTTGGGGTGGGTGTGAGGAGTCACTTATCACTTTTTTGACTAGTTTAAACACTAACTGTTTTGGTTTAAAGTTCACTTACACATATATTTTGACCAGTATTTCTTATTTGGATATCGCTCTAGAGGTTGTGGGTGATGAACTAAAGACTTGTACTTTTACCAAGGAGGTTGATCAAGGTCGTTATCTGAATTATGGGAGTAGCCATTTACAGAAATGGCGAGATAATATACCTAAGGGCCAGTTTATTAGACTCAAAAGAAATAGCTCCTCTATGGAAATGTTTAATTATCAGGCAGAAAAATTGAAAACATAGTTTCTTGAACAAGGTTATCCCCTTGACATAGTCAATAAGGCATACAGGGATGTTTGTCAGATTGATAGGGTTCAGTTACTACAGGGAAAGATGGTTAAGGAAGGTGATATACCTCGGACAGGGGGAATGATAGATCAATTAATTTTGTCACTAAGTTTAATTCACATGCTTATGAAATTAGAAAGATTATCAAGAAAAATCATTCATTATTGAAAATGGATGATATCTTGAATGGTTAGTCTGGGTGCAGTGATAAGGTAACGTTTAGAATGTCTGATAATCTTAAATTAAGGTTGGCACCAAGCCATATGAAGAATGTGGTATCTGTTAATAATACACCGAGTTGGCTACCTGAGAAACCTTTAGGCTTCCACAGGTGTGGGAATACTAGATGCCAGACCTGTTCTTTTTGTCATCATAAAGTGACTACCTTTGAGTCCTTGAATACAGGAGAGTCGTTTGATATTAAGGATTTTATTAATTGTAAGTCTTCATTTGTGATTTATTTACTGATCTGTGGTTGTAAGAAACAATATGTGGGTCGGACGACCAGAGCGGTACATGATATATTGATGGAGCATAAGAGAAATATAGTGAATAAAACAAGGAAACAAAGTCTCTATGCCCATATTACAAGTTGTGAATTTGGGAACTTAAGTAATATCCAGATGTTTGGTATTGAACAGATAAGAAAAACAGCTCGAGGAGGGGATCGTTAAGGCCTCCTCTGTAAGAGAGAGGCATACTGGATATTCCGGTTGGGGACACTGGTACCATATGGTTTAAATGATGCGGTGGAGTTAAATAACATCTATTAAATAAGTGTCTCATGCGGGGTATCTAGTATGCCTCATACCAAGGATGGAATAAGATACTCCTTGAATTCTTGGGGTTGTGACAGTATCAGTTATTGACATCGGATTATGGACTTGATATTGGTATTGAATTATTGAGATTATACCTGGTGGTTATTGATGTATGATATTAGAAAGATAGGGCTCATTAATTAAACAATTGATCAAGATTACATTTTTGATCAAGCTATTTATTTGTATATTTTTATGTTTTGGTCATTGACATCATGTGCTATAATAGGGGGAATTCCCTATGTATTAAGCCACGGTGTGTTTCGGTGGGGAGATGAATCTCCTTTCCGGCATGCAAGTGGTTTTTATGGTGTTTTTTGGATTATTTTATTTCTCTATATAAATTTATTATTTTTAATATATTATTTTAGATAGGTTATCACACCTATCAATATATATGAAGCGTGGAGATATTACCGGCAAGATTCAGGATACTAATCATTTTTACACACAATAAGGAATGTCTAAATGATTAGAGAAGTCTGTAAGATATGTGTTGATATGAAGGGTATTAATATACCATTGGAAATATATAATGTTGCAGGTAATAGTATTGGGTTTGACCATTGACCATATGCTGCGCACGAATCGTGCATGCATTAATTAGCGGTATGACAGACGTCGTGCGCATGTGCTAATTAGCGGTATGTAGAATCTGATGAGCGGTGACACGCAAGTGAAGCGCATTGAATGCGCGTGTGCAAAGCTAGAGCGCCCGGAAATTGAGGAATGATTTGCTATTTAAACGAATAGACGGGAGCACTGGTATTATTACTCCTGAGGAAGCCGCCGAGTTTAAAGACGGAGAAACGCGTAGAGGTGGTCCTTTATACACGGCTGTGACCTTCTGACCATTGGTGGGACATCAATTAAACGGACTTGGTGTGGCTGGACCCCGGATAAGCTACTGCGGTATACAGCACTTTCTGCCGCTGGAGGGGGGATCGTCTCCCAGTGGAGTCTGCAGTCACTGGTGATGATCAATGCATAGTAAGCCAACCAAGATTCCAGTGTCCACTATTAACCCGTGTTGACAGGGTATTTATCAAGATATGAGTGCTTGCTAACTGCTAATTACTAACAAATTTAAATGCACTAATTTGGATCCATACTAATTGTGACTTTACACTCTACCACGGATGTTCTTCTACTCAATTATTAATTCATTGCAATTTTTGCTTTGGGCTTTACTAAAAAGGCTAATATACATCGATAATACAAAAATATCCTTATCTTGCGCTCGCAGAACCAGCAGCACTACAGGCGAGACCTCCGTTGCCGGATCTCAGACAAACATAAGATAGAAAACACAAATCCTGAGCGCGCTCTGTTTGATGTATAGATATAGCGGAAGTCCTTCCAAGTAGGTGTATCTTATACTATGGATAATTGGATTTCTTGGGTTCCTGCAGTGGATAACCCCTCACCAGAAAGTCACCCAAACAAATGGCCCAAGGCCAATTAGAATAAAATATTTAATACAAAAAGAATTCATAAGTCTTTGACATGAGAATTTTTTTACAACAGGTTATACATGGATTTTGATAACGCTGACAGCAGAATCCAGTAGGTAGATGTAAACACTCCCTCACCTTAGCAAGGTGTGTGCTTGGCGAAGGGAGTAATTTTCCTAACTGGAATACTGACTAATGACTGATAAACCCAACGCGTTTCGTCAGTTTGACTTCATCAGGGGTAACAGAAATATATTTTTTGTATTGGAGCACCTATACACTGTATAATTCTGCATACAGAATATTATGATCAACCTTTAGATAATTAAACTCATTGCATAAAAAAGAGGTAATATTCCTTTAAAAATTGACTTCATGGTCAGACTTTACTATGTCCGCCTGAACATATAGATTAGTTCGGTACACTCGGTTAAAATACCTATTTTTTAAAAGTGCAATAGTGTATCAATTGGTATATCCAGAGACAGAGTCAGTAAATGCTAAAAGCACTGGAACTCCCACATAGGGCCCACAATTGTATCCAGAGGATTTCTCAGGCTGCAGCCATGTGTGTAGGAGTTTTCAGAATACATCGATGCATGCAGTATTTAATTAACAGCTGTGGACAAAGTTTAATATACACTTTCATTGACTGTTTGCACGTTGTTCGATCTGGACTGTGGTTTCAATTAACGGATGACCAGTAAGATACATCTGAGAATCACTAAAGAGCTGTGATTAATTAATTGCTAATGTGCATTGACCAATTAACAAATGAGGTCTAAATATTCTGGTGCCTTATAATAATAGAGAGGATTATTTGATTATTTCCAATGGTTAGGCTGTCTAGTAATAACTATTCTCTGAAGCAATTATCATTTTAAGTATTTTTATACACCGGCCGTGTGTTTAGTGTTGTTTGTTTATGTGTTTTGTCTAATTGTGATATTAAATTTATAAAATATATTCTGGTTGTATAGCGCTTCAATTATTTTTGTTTGGCAGTACAGGAAGTGCAGGGGTGGGGGCAAAATGACTGCATTCTCATTATTCTGAGTAGCCCTGGGTCAACCACAATTGTTGATGTTACTTCATTTCTGTGTATGCATCGCAATTTTGCGATTGCATCGGTGGGCATCTTTTACCTTCCTGGGTGACTTCACATTTTTTAAGCAGAAGCAGGATTGAGAAAACTCACTATTTCTGTCTCAATAACGATCCAAGCTGAATTATGCCCTCTGTCCCGGGTGCATGGGGGAGGATAGGATAGAACAATCATGCTACCTATAAATTAAATGGGAAAAACTTAGGGGAAACGGTAATTGAAAAAGATTTGGGGGTGCTCATTGATAGTAGACTTAGTAGCAGTACCTAATGTCATAGTGCAGCATCAAAAGCAAATAAGGAATTAGCATGCATAAAACGGGGAACTGAGTCAAGGGATGAGTGTGTAATCCTGCCATTGTACAAATCATTGGTACGGCCGCACCTGGAATATTGTGTTCAGTTCTGGGCACTGCTCCACATAAAAGTCACCTTGGAACTCGAAAGGGTGCAGATGCGAGCCACCAAACTGATTAAGGGGCTAGATGCACTGGATTATGAGGAAAGGCTAACTAGGTTAGATATTTTCACACTAGAAAAAAGGCGGCTAAGAGGAGACATATCAATATCAATATTTACAAATATATAAATGGACAATACAGGATCTATCAGAAGATGTGTTTATTGAAAAATCTCTACACAGGACACGTGGACACCGTCTGAGGTTAGAGGAGAGAAAATTTCATACCCAACGAAGGAAAGGGTTCTTCACAGTAAGGGCAGTAAGGATTTGGAATTCACTGCCTGAGAAGGTAGTAAAGCAGGACTCAATTAATATGTTCAAAAATGGATTAGATAAATTCCTTACTGAAAGAAATATCCAAGCATATAGCATTTAAAGTGAATGCATTAAAAAACAAAAAGCATGATTTATAGTGTTAGTTAGGCTTATACCCCTTTTCCACTAGCTTTTAAAACACTGGTAAATGCGCGGGGGCGCGCATTTACCCGTGTTTCTCTATCGTCCTAAGTGGATGCTGGGGTTCCTGAAAGGACCATGGGGAATAGCGGCTCCGCAGGAGACAGGGCACAAAAAAGTAAAGCTTTACTAGGTCAGGTGGTGTGCACTGGCTCCTCCCCCTATGACCCTCCTCCAGACTCCAGTTAGATTTTGTGCCCGAACGAGAAGGGTGCAATCTAGGTGGCTCTCCTAAAGAGCTGCTTAGAGAAAGTTTAGTTTAGGTTTTTTTCTTTACAGTGAGTCCTGCTGGCAACAGGATCACTGCAACGTGGGACTTAGGGGGAAAGTAGTAAACTCACCTGCATGCAGAGTGGATTTGCTGCTTGGCTACTGGACACCATTAGCTCCAGAGGGATCGAACACAGGCCCAGCCGTGGAGTCCGGTCCCGGAGCCGCGCCGCCGACCCCCTTGCAGATGCTGAAGCGTGAAGAGGTCCGGAAACCGGCGGCTGAAGACTCCTCAGTCTTCATAAGGTAGCGCACAGCACTGCAGCTGTGCGCCATTTTCCTCTCAGCACACTTCACTGGGCAGTCACTGAGGGTGCAGAGCGCTGGGGGGGGGCGCTCTGAGAGGCAAATATAAACCTTATACAAGGCTAAAAATACCTCACATATAGCCCATAGGGGCTATATGGAGATATTTAACCCCTGCCTGACTGGAAAAATAGCGGGAGAAGAACCCGCCGAAAAAGGGGCGGGGCCTATCTCCTCAGCACACGGCGCCATTTTCTGTCACAGCTCCGCTGGTCAGAACGGCTCCCAGGTCTCTCCCCTGCACTGCACTACAGAAACAGGGTAAAACAGAGAGGGGGGGCACATTAATGGCTATATATATATATATTAAAGCAGCTATAAGGGAGCACTTAATATAAGGATATCCCTTGTATATATAGCGCTTTGTGGTGTGTGCTGGCAGACTCTCCCTCTGTCTCCCCAAAAGGGCTAGTGGGTCCTGTCTTCATTAGAGCATTCCCTGTGAGTTTGCGGTGTGTGTCGGTACGTGGTGTCGACATGTATGAGGACGATATTGGTGTGGAGGCGGAGCAATTGCCAAATATGCAGATGTCACCCCCCAGGGGGTCGACACCAGAATGGATGCCTTTATTTGTGGAATTACGTGATGGTTTATCTTCCCTTAAACAGTCAGTTGAGGACATGAGGCGGCCGGACAATCAATTAATGCCTGTCCAGGCGCCTCAAACACCGTCAGGGGCTGTAAAACGCCCTTTGCCTCAGTCGGTCGACACAGACCCAGACACGGGCACTGATTCCAGTGACGACGGTAGAAATTCAAACGTATTTTCCAGTAGGGCCACACGTTATATGATTTTGGCAATGAAGGAGACGTTACATTTAGCTGATACTACAGATACCGTAAAACAGGGTATTATGTATGGTGTGAAAAAACTACAAACAGTTTTTCCTGAATCAGAAGAATTAAATGACGTGTGTGATGAAGCGTGGGTTGCTCCTGATAAAAAGTTGATAATTTCAAAAAAGTTATTGGCATTATACCCTTTCCCGCCAGAGGTTAGGGCGCGCTGGGAAACACCCCCTAAGGTGGACAAGGCGCTCACACGCTTATCCAAACAAGTGGCGTTACCCTCTCCTGAGACGGCCGCACTTAAGGATCCATCAGATAGAAAGATGGAAGTTATTCAAAAGAATATATACACACATGCAGGTGTTATACTACGACCAGCTATAGCAACTGCCTGGATGTGCAGTGCTGGAGTAGTTTGGTCAGAATCCCTGATTGAAAATATTGATACCCTAGATAGGGACAATGTTTTACTGTCGTTAGAACAAATAAAGGATGCATTTATCTATATGCGTGATGCACAGAGGGATATTTGCACACTGGCATCTCGGGTGAGTGCTATGTCCATTTCAGCCAGAAGAGCCTTATGGACACGACAGTGGACAGGCGATGCGGATTCAAAACGTCACATGGAGGTTTTGCCGTATAAAGGGGAGGAGTTATTTGGAGTTGGTCTATCAGACTTGGTGGCCACGGCTACTGCCGGGAAATCCACTTTTTTACCTCAAGTCACTCCCCAACAGAGAAAGGCACCGACCTTTCAACCGCAGCCTTTTCGCTCCTACAAAAATAAGAGAGCAAAGGGCTTGTCGTACCTGCCACGAGGCAGAGGAAGAGGGAAGAGACACCAACAGGCAGCTCCTTCCCAGGAACAGAAGCCCTCCCCGGCTCCTGCAAAAACCTCAGCATGACGCTGGGGCCTCTCAAGCGGACTCGGGGACAGTGGGGGGCCGTCTCAAAAATTACAGCGCGCAGTGGGCTCACTCGCAGGTAGACCCCTGGATCCTGCAGATAATATCTCAGGGGTACAGGTTGGAATTAGAGACGGATCCTCCTCATCGTTTCCTGAAGTCTGCCTTACCAACCGTCTCTTCCGAAAGGGAGAGGGTGTTGGAAGCCATTCACAAGCTGTACGCTCAGCAGGTGATAGTCAAAGTACCCCTATTACAACAAGGAAAGGGGTATTATTCCACTCTATTTGTGGTACCGAAGCCGGATGGCTCGGTAAGGCCTATTCTAAATCTGAAGTCCTTGAACCTCTACATAAAAAAGTTCAAGTTCAAGATGGAGTCACTCAGAGCAGTGATAGCGAACCTGGAAGAAGGGGACTTTATGGTATCCTTGGACATCAAGGATGCGTATCTACACGTTCCGATTTACCCCGCACACCAGGGGTACCTCAGGTTCATTGTTCAAAACTGTCACTATCAGTTTCAGACGCTGCCGTTCGGATTGTCCACGGCGCCTCGGGTCTTTACCAAGGTAATGGCCGAGATGATGATTCTTCTTCGAAGAAAAGGCGTATTAGTTATCCCATACTTGGACGATCTCCTAATAAGGGCAAGGTCCAGAGAACAGCTGGAGACAGCTTTAGCACTATCTCAAGAGGTGCTAAGACAACACGGGTGGATTCTGAATATTCCAAAATCCCATTTAATCCCGACAACTCGTCTGCTGTTCCTAGGAATGATTCTGGACACGGTTCAGAAAAAGGTTTTCCTTCCAGAGGAAAAAGCCAAGGAGTTATCCGATCTGGTCAGGAACCTCCTAAAACCAGGAAAAGTGTCAGTACATCAATGCACAAGAGTCCTGGGAAAAATGGTGGCTTCTTACGAAGCAATTCCATTCGGCAGATTCCATGCAAGAATATTCCAAAGGGATCTGTTGGACAAATGGTCAGGGTCGCATCTGCAGATGCACCTGCGAATAACCCTGTCACCAAAGACAAGGGTGTCACTTCTGTGGTGGTTGCAGAAGGCTCACCTATTAGAAGGCCGCAGATTCGGCATTCAGGATTGGATCCTGGTGACCACGGACGCCAGCCTGAGAGGCTGGGGAGCAGTCACACAAGGAAGAAACTTCCAGGGAGTATGGACGAGTCTGGAAAAGTCTCTTCACATAAACATTCTGGAACTAAGAGCAATCTACAATGCTCTAAGCCAGGCGGAACTTCTCCTGCAAGGAAAGCCGGTGTTGATTCAGTCGGACAACATCACGGCGGTCGCCCATGTAAACAGGCAGGGCGGCACAAGAAGCAGGAGTGCAATGGCAGAAGCTGCCAAGATTCTTCGCTGGGCGGAGAATCACGTGATAGCACTGTCAGCAGTGTTCATCCCGGGCGTGGACAACTGGGAAGCAGACTTCCTCAGCAGACACGATCTTCATCCGGGAGAGTGGGGTCTACATCCAGAAGTCTTCAACATGTTAATAGACCGTTGGGAAAGACCAATTGTAGACATGATGGCGTCTCGCCTCAACAAGAAACTGGACAAATATTGCGCCAGGTCAAGAGATCCACAGGCAATAGCTGTGGACGCACTGGTAACTCCTTGGGTGTACCAGTCAGTGTATGTGTTTCCTCCTCTGCCGCTCATACCAAAGGTATTGAAGATCATACGGCAAAGAAGAGTAAGAACAATACTAGTGGTTCCGGATTGGCCGAGAAGGACTTGGTATCCGGAACTTCAAGAGATGCTCACGGACGAACCGTGGCCTCTACCTCTGAGAAGGGACCTGCTACAGCAGGGTCCCTGTCTTTTTCAAGACTTACCGCGGCTGCGTTTGACGGCATGGCGGTTGAACGCCAGATCCTAAAAGGGAAAGGCATTCCAGAAGAAGTCATTCCTACCTTGATTAAGGCACGGAAGGAAGTCACCGTGAAACATTATCACCGCATTTGGCGAAAATATGTAGCGTGGTGCGAGGATCGGAGGGTTCCGACGGAGGAATTCCAACTGGGTCGTTTCCTACATTTCCTGCAATCAGGATTATCTATGGGTCTCAAATTGGGATCCATTAAGGTTCAAATTTCGGCCCTGTCAATATTCTTCCAAAAAGAATTGGCCTCTGTCCCTGAGGTCCAGACTTTTGTCAAGGGAGTACTGCATATACAGCCTCCTGTGGTGCCTCCGGTGGCACCGTGGGATCTAAATGTAGTTTTAGATTTCCTCAAATCCCATTGGTTTGAACCATTGAAAAAGGTGGATTTGAAATATCTCACATTGAAAGTGACTATGTTACTAGCCCTGGCCTCTGCCAGGAGAGTATCTGAATTGGCGGCTTTATCTTATAAAAGTCCTTATCTAATCTTCCATTCGGATAGGGCAGAACTGCGGACTCGTCCGCATTTTCTCCCTAAAGTGGTATCAGCATTTCATCTGAACCAACCTATTGTGGTGCCTGCGGCCACTAGCGACTTGGAGGACTCCAAGTTGTTGGACGTTGTCAGAGCCTTAAAAATATACATTGCAAGGACGGCTGGAGTCAGAAAATCTGACTCGCTGTTTATATTGTATGCACCCAACAAGTTGGGCGCACCTGCTTCTAAGCAGTCGATTGCTCGTTGGATTTGTAACACAATTCAACTTGCACATTCTGTGGCAGGCCTGCCACAGCCAAAAACTGTAAAAGCCCACTCCACAAGGAAGGTGGGCTCATCTTGGGCGGCTGCCCGAGGGGTCTCGGCATTACAACTCTGCCGAGCAGCTACGTGGTCGGGGGAGAACACGTTTGTAAAATTTTACAAATTTGATACCCTGGCAAAGGAGGACCTGGAGTTCTCTCATTCGGTGCTGCAGAGTCATCCGCACTCTCCCGCCCGTTTGGGAGCTTTGGTATAATCCCCATGGTCCTTTCAGGAACCCCAGCATCCACTTAGGACGATAGAGAAAATAAGAATTTACTTACCGATAATTCTATTTCTCGGAGTCCGTAGTGGATGCTGGGCGCCCATCCCAAGTGCGGATTATCTGCAATACTTGTACATAGTTATTGTTAACTAATTCGGGTTATTGTTAAGGAGCCATCTTTAAGAGGCCCTTTCTGTTGTCATACTGTTAACTGGGTTTAGATCACAAGTTGTACGGTGTGATTGGTGTGGCTGGTAGGAGTCTTACCCGGGATTCAAAATGCCTCCCTTATTGTGTATGCTCGTCCGGGCACAGTACCTAACTGGAGTCTGGAGGAGGGTCATAGGGGGAGGAGCCAGTGCACACCACCTGACCTAGTAAAGCTTTACTTTTTTGTGCCCTGTCTCCTGCGGAGCCGCTATTCCCCATGGTCCTTTCAGGAACCCCAGCATCCACTACGGACTCCGAGAAATAGAATTATCGGTAAGTAAATTCTTATTTTTTCCCTAGTGGAAAGGGTCCCCCTGCAAATTCCTGGATCAAGTGATCCGGGAATCCTAACCGGGTAGCTTGCCGGGGTGAACACGTGTTCAACCCGGTAAGCTGTGTAGTGTGAACGGGAGCCGCGTCGAGGCGACAGGGCTCCCATTCACAGTGTATGGGAGGGCTGTGCTGGGAGATCATGTGATCTCTCAGTGCCGCCCCTGCCGCGTCACTAGCAGTGACACCTACCCTGCAATATGCCGGGTTGGTGAGCACTGATGGGAAAGGGGCTGAGCACGGGCCGCAGCCATGTCTGGCGACACGGCTGCGACCCATGCTACAGTGGAAAAGGGGTATTATTAACTTAACTTTATCTGTGTTACTATAGTTAAAATAGTGTTAAATGCAGATTAGTGTAAGAAGGATAAAAAAAGGTTTAACTACAGTAGACAGTGGACATTTTGTCTTTTTCAACCTCAATAACTATGGCCCTCATTCCGAGTTGTTTGCTCGCTAGCCGCTTTTCGCAGCAGTGCACACGCTAAGCCGCCGCCCTCTAGGAGTGAATCTTAGCTTAGCAGAATTGCGAGCGAAAGATTCGCAATATTGCGAAAAGATTTTTCTGTGGAGTTTCTTAGTAGCTTGAGACTTACTCTTCCAGTGCGATCAGTTCAGTGCTTGTCGTTCCTGGTTTGACGCCACAAACACACCCAGCGTTCGCCCAGACACTCCCCCGTTTCTCCAGCCACTCCCGCGTTTTTCCCAGAAACTGCAGCGTTTTTTCACACACACCCATAAAACGGCCAGTTTCCGCCCAGAAACACCCACTTCCTGTCAATCACACTACAATCACCAGAACGAAGAAAAAACCTCGTAATGCCGTGAGTAAAATACCAAACTTCTTAGCAAATTTACTTGGCGCAGCCGCAGTGCGAACATTGCGCATGCGCAGTTAGCGGAAAATCGCTGCGATGCGAAGAAAATTAACGAGCAAACAACTCGGAATGAGGGCCTATGTTATTATATTACTGGCACTGTGTGAGGGCAGTGACTGGGGGAAGGGGAGGGACAGGGATTTGCTGCAACTGAGGTCCACATTAAATGGTGCAGGTATGAGGACAGTGACTGGGCAGCAATTGGTACCACTGCCCAGCACGGAGCCCACCAAGATAAGACAGTGATAGCAGGGAGAGAGGGGTAGCCCTCTCACGGCGTTCATGTCATCGGGTGTCTTCCATATTCAAGTCATTGTGGGGCCAGGTGCTGCTGCTGCTAGGGTCTGGATTCCATTATGCAGTAAGCTGCTGCATGGCGCATGTGTGATCTAGGCAGCACTTGGCACCACTGCCCAGCATTGAGTCCACCAAGATGAATCTGTGATAGCAAGGAAAGTGGGGTAGCACACTCATAGGGTTTGGGTCACACTGCAGAGCAGTGCCGCTCATGTTTATTGACAGGTAATTTGTAGTCCACATATACTATAGTATAATTACTGTTTACTCTTCCTTTAAGAGTACTTCCTGTCAAGCTGGTAACACATATTGTAGACAATTCTTACTCATTTTATTTTATTACACATCACGGTGGCCTAAATGTTTAACATCTAATTATTTGTTGTCTGTCTTACACAGGGGGGTCATTCAGATCTGATCGCTGGGCAGCGATTTTTGCTGTCCTGTTATCAGATAGTCGCCGCCTACAGGGGGAGTGTATTTTCACTGTGCAAGTGTGCAATCGCATGTATAGCAGAGCTGCACAAACTGATTTTGTGCAATCTCTGCGCAGCCCAGGACTTACTCAGCCGATGCGATCACAGCAGCCTGTACTGGACCGGATTTGACGTCAGACACCCTCCCTGAAAGCGATTGGTGCCGCCTGCGCTTTCCCGGACACTCCCTGATTACTGTCAGTTGCCACCCACAAACGGCCTCTTACTGTCAATCTCCTTGTGAATGCCTGTGCGAATGGATCCTTCGCACAATTCCGTAGCTGACCGGTGATCCCCGTGGCAGCCGTGCGATGCGCCATACGCATGCACAGTTCCAGTTTGTTCACACACTGTGCGAAAACGCACAGCAGCGATTACATCTGAATGACCCCCAGAATCCAGCATATTCTGTGCAAGACGAGAACACACACAGCCAGTTATTGCCCGATAGTTATCTAATAAATGTTCCTTGCCTTAGTTGGATTTGCACTCATTTTAGGACCATTAATGTTGCAATATTGGGCAAAACTGCCTAATATCACTAATAAAGATGTAAGCCGTGAACATCTGCACATCACACCTAATAGGCTGCTGGAACGGAGTGTGATTTTTGCCAATCACAAATGTCATAAACAGTTATACACAGTAGTATATAGAATATAAGAATATAGATATAAGAAAACCAGTCATCAAAAAATATCTAATACAGGTTGAGTATCCCTTATCCAAAATGCTTGGGACCAGAGGTATTTTGGATATGGGATTTTTCCGTATTTTGGAATAATTGCATACCACAATGAGATATCATGGTGATGGGACCTAAATCTAAGCACAGAATGCATTTATGTTTTATATACACCTTATACACACAGCCTGAAGATAATTTTAGACAATATTTTTTATAACTTTGTGCTTTAAACAAAGTGTGTCTACATTCACACAATTCATTTATGTTTCATATACACCTTATACACACAGCCTGAAGGTCATTTAATACAATATTTTTAATAACTGTGTGTATTAAACAAAGTTTGTGTACATTGAGCCATCAGAAAACAAAAGTTTCACTTTCTCACTCTCACTCAAAAAAGTCTGTATTTCGGAATATTCCGTATTTCGGATATTTGGATATGGGATACTCAACCTGTAATACAATAGTCAATAGACTGGTAAGATCCCTTTTGGATCAGAAATTAGATCTATAAAGCATTGGGACCGATTCAGACCTGATCGCTGTTGTGCGAATTCACACAGCGGGCAATTATCGAAATGACTGCGCATGCATATGCACCGCCATGCGGGGGCGCACCGCCAAACAGCAACAGGATGCTGCAAAACTTTTGATCACAAGGTGATAGACAGGAAGAGGATGTTTGCGGGTAGTAACTGGCGGTTTTCAGGGAGTGTCAGGAAAAATGCAGGCGTTAGCAACAGGGGCGTATCTAGAGAGGAGGGGACCTGTATGCAGTGTCCGTGTGTGGGCCCCCTCCTCTCCCATCCTGTAGCCGGCAGCAGTGCTGTCAGCGCTCTGTCTGAGCACTAGAGACTCTGGTACAGTGCCCAAGTCTACAGGGCATGCGCAGATCTCTGGGAAAATGGATGCCGCCCCATTTTTTTGGAGACCTGCGCATGCACTGTAGACTCTGGCACTGTGCCAGAGTCTCTAGTGCTCAGACAGAGCGCTAACTGCGATGCTGGCGGCTACGGAACGGGAGAGGAGGGGGCCCACGCATGGACACCAGAAAGGTAAGTATAGAAGAAATGGGTACAATGCACACACTGCACCCATTATAGATACGCCACTGGTTCCCAAGCGTTTTCAGGGAGGTTGTGCGACTCCGGCCCTGATCAGCCTGTTTGTATCGCACTGTAGGAGTAAGCTTTGGTCAGGTGAGTTGTGAACGGATTTGCAGCTGTCCGCTGTCTGGCGGGATTTTTGCACAGCGTACACATGCATTTGCACACTTGCATGGGGTGTGTTTTTGCTCTTCCTGGGAGGTGACTATCTGATTGCAGACCTCTGCAAATTTGCAGCACAGCGATCAGGTCTGAATTATGCCCACAATCCATTTAAAATTGTGCATAAAATAAAATAATAGTCACTTTCTCCTGGTGATGTGCAGTACTCCAATTACGCACCATCAATTTCTTCTGTTTCTTGCAACTTTTGATGTTTTCAACACTAAAAAGACGCCACAACATGTCCATTCCACCTCAGCACAGATACATAAGAGACAGAAGGGGGAGAATCATAGTGTAACACAGTAAAAGTTTATTAACATAAAATCACATGTATTACAAATGGCTGCGTACCATAGCTGACCTTTTTTGAAAGGCACAATACAGAGCATATAGGGATATTAAAGCTTTCCCTATTAAGCTGTACCTTCCTCCCTCAGGTTCAAGGTGACAGTGAATGTGAATTAAGGGGGTACTGACTAGATAGCTTCTAAATTAAGCACGGATCTCTCCATGTGTATGCCCATAGTGATAGCAATGCGCATCCCCACGCGTCACTATCGCTGACTCAGCGTAAGAGATGTATGCTGAGCGGCCAGTGCTAGACCGCTCAGCACATATCTCCCCCGTGTGTCCGGGGCTTTAGTCAAAGCCAACTTCCTGTTTCTTTATGTGGGGCTGTTCAGTTATACATTAGACCATGTCTTTAGGGGCTCTATACTAGTAGGGATGTGCACCTGACATTTTTCGGGTTTTGTGTTTTGGTTTTGGGTTCGGTTCCGTGGCCGTATTTTGGGTTCGAACGCGTTTTGGCAAAACCTCACCGAATTTTTTTTGTCGATTCGGGTGTGTTTTGGATTCGGGTGCTTTTTACAAAAAACCCTAAAAAACAGCTTAAATCATAGAATTTGCGGGTCATTTTGATCCCATAGTATTATTAACCTCAATAACCATAATTTCCACTCATTTTCAGTCTATTCTGAACACCTCACACCTCACAATATTATTTTTAGTCCTAAAATTTGCACCGAGGTCGCTGGATGGCTAAGCTAAGCGACACAAGTGGCCAACACAAACACCTGGCCCATCTAGGAGTGGCACTGCAGTGTCAGGCAGGATGGCCCTTCCAAAAAATACTCCCCAAACAGCACATGACGCAAAGAAGAAAAAAAAGAGGCGCAATGGAGTAAGATAAGCGACCCAAGTGGCCGACACAAACACCTGGCCCATCTAGGAGTGGCACTGCAGTGTCAGGCAGGATGGCCCTTCCAAAAAATACTCCCCAAACAGCACATGACGCAAAGAAGAAAAAAAAGAGGCGCAATGAGGTAGCTGTGTGAGTAAGATAAGCGACCCAAGTGGCCGACACAAACACCTGGCCCATCTAGGAGTGGCACTGCAGTGTCAGGCAGGATGGCCCTTCTAAAAAATACTCCCCAAACAGCACATGACGCAAAGAAAAATGAAAGAAAAAAGAGGTGCAAGATGGAATTGTCCTTGGGCCCTCCCATCCACCCTTATGTTGTATAAACAGGACATGCACACTTTAACCAACCCATCATTTCAGCGACAGGGTCTGCCACATGACTGTGACTGAAATGACTGGTTGGTTTGGGCCCCCACCAAAAAAGAAGCAATCAATCTCTCCTTGCACAAACTGGCTCTACAGAGGCAAGATGTCCACCTCATCATCATTGTCCGATTCATCACCCCTTTCACTGTGTACATCCCCCTCCTCACAGATTATTAATTCGTCCCCACTGGAATCCACCATCTCAGATCCCCGTGTACTTTCTGGAGGCAATTGCTGCTGGTGAATGTCTCCATGGAGTAATTGATTATAATTCATTTTAATGAACATCATCTTCTCCACATTTTCTGGAAGTAACCTCGTACGCCGATTGCTGACAAGGTGAGCGGCAGCACTAAACACTCTTTCGGAGTACACACTGGAGGGAGGGCAACTTAGGTAGAATAAAGCCAGTTTGTGCAAGGGCCTCCAAATTGCCTCTTTTCCCTGCCAGTATACGTACGGACTGTCTGACGTGCCTACTTGGATGCGGTCACTCATATAATCCTCCACCATTCTTTCAATGGTGAGAGAATCATATGCAGTGACAGTAGACGACATGTCAGTAATCGTTGGCAGGTCCTTCAGTCCGGACCAGATGTCAGCATCAGCAGTCGCTCCAGACTGCCCTGCATCACCGCCAGCGGGTGGGCTCGGAATTCGTAGCCTTTTCCTTGCACCCCCAGTTGCGGGAGAATGTGAAGGAGGAGATGTTGACAGGTCGCATTCCGCTTGACTTGACAATTTTCTCACCAGCAGTTCTTTGAACCCCTGCAGACTTGTGTCTGCCGGAAAGAGAGATCCAACGTAGGTTTTAAATCTAGGATCGAGCACGGTGGCCAAAATGTAGTGCTCTGATTTCAACAGATTGACCACACGTGAATCCTGGTTAAGCGAATGAAGGGCTCCATCCACAAGTCCCACATGCCTAGCGGAATCGCTCTGTTTTAGCTCCTCCTTCAATGCCTCCAGCTTCTTCTGCAAAAGCCTGATGAGGGGAATGACCTGACTCAGGCTGGCAGTGTCTGAACTGACTTCACGTGTGGCAAGTTCAAAGGGCAGCAGAACCTTGCACAACGTTGAAATCATTCTCCACTGCGCTTGAGACAGGTGCATTCCACCTCCTTTGCCTATATCGTGGCCAGATGTATAGGCTTGAATGGCCTTTTGCTGCTCCTCCATCCTCTGAAGCATATAGAGGGTTGAATTCCACCTCGTTACCACCTCTTGCTTCAGATGATGGCAGGGCAGGTTCAGGTTTTTTTGGTGGTGCTCCAGTCTTCTGTACGCGGTGCCTGCACGCCGAAAGTGGCCCGCAATTCTTCTGGCCACCGACAGCATCTCTTGCACGCCCCTGTCGTTTTTTAAATAATTCTGCACCACCAAATTCAAGGTATGTGCAAAACATGGGACGTGCTGGAATTTGCCCAGATGTAATGCGCGCACAATATTGCTGGCGTTGTCCGATGTCACAAATCCCCAGGAGAGTCCAATTGGGGTAAGCCATTCTGCGATGATCTTCCTCAGTTGCCGTAAGAGGTTTTCAGCTGTGTGCGTATTCTGGAAAGCGGTGATACAAAGCGTAGCCTGCCTAGGAACGAGTTGGCGTTTGCGAGATCCTGCTACTGGTGCCGCCGCTGCTGTTCTTGCAGCGGGAGGCAATACATCTACCCAGTGGGCTGTC
This sequence comes from Pseudophryne corroboree, assembly GCF_028390025.1. Taxonomy (NCBI): domain Eukaryota; kingdom Metazoa; phylum Chordata; class Amphibia; order Anura; family Myobatrachidae; genus Pseudophryne; species Pseudophryne corroboree. Next base: position 647,228,090 of record NC_086445.1, read on the forward strand.
ACAGTCATGTAGTCCTGAGTCTGCCCTGCTCCACTTGTCCACATGTCCGTGGTTAAGTGGACATTGGGTACAACTGCATTTTTTAGGACACTGATGAGTCTTTTTCTGATGTCCGTGTACATTCTCGGTATCGCCTGCCTAGAGAAGTGGAACCTAGATGGTATTTGGTAACGGGGGCACACTGCCTCAATAAATTGTCTAGTTCCCTGTGAACTAACGGCGGATACCGGACGCACGTCTAACACCAACATAGTTGTCAAGGCCTCAGTTATCCGCTTTGCAGCAGGATGACTGCTGTGATATTTCATCTTCCTCGCAAAGGACTGTTGGACAGTCAATTGCTTACTGGAAGTAGTACAAGTGGTCTTCCGACTTCCCCTCTGGGATGACGATCGACTCCCAGCAGCAACAACAGCAGCGCCAGCAGCAGTACGCATTACACTCAAGGATGCATCGGAGGAATCCCAGGCAGGAGAGGACTCGTCAGACTTGCCAGTGACATGGCCTGCAGGACTATTGGCTTTCCTGGGTAAGGAGGAAATTGACACTGAGGGAGTTGGTGGTGTGGTTTGCGCGAGCTTGGTTACAAGAGGAAGGGATTTACTGGTCAGTGGACTGCTTCCGCTGTCGCCCAAAGTTTTTGAACTTGTCACTGACTTATTATGAATGCGCTGCAGGTGACGTATAAGGGAGGATGTTCCGAGGTGGTTAACGTCCTTACCCCTACTCATTACAGCTTGACAAAGGCAACACACGGCTTGACACCTGTTGTCTGCATTTCTGTTGAAATACTTCCACACTGAAGAGCTGATTTTTTTGGTATTTTCACCAGGCATGTCAATGGCCATATTCCTCCCACGGACAACAGGTGTCTCCCCGGGTGCCTGACTTAAACAAACCACCTCACCATCAGAATCCTCCTTGTCAATTTCCTCCCCAGCCCAAGCAACACCCATATCCTCATCCTGGTGTACTTCAACACTGACATCTTCAATTTCACTATCAGGAACTGGACTGCGGGTGCTCCTTTCAACACTTGCAGGGGGCGTGCAAATGGTGGAAGGCGCAAGCTCTTCCCGTCCAGTGTTGGGAAGGTCAGGCATCGCAACCGACACAATTGGACTCTCCTTTGGGATTTGGGATTTCGAAGAACGCACAGTTCTTTGCTGTGCTTTTGCCGCAAGTCTTTTCTTTTTTCTAGCGAGAGGATGAGTGCTTCCATCCTCATGTGAAGCTGAACCACTAGCCATGAACATAGGCCAGGCCCTCAGCCGTTCCTTGCCACTCCGTGTCGTAAATGGCATATTGGCAAGTTTACGCTTCTCAGACGCTTTTAATTTTGATTTTTGGGTCATTTTTTTACTGATCTTTTGTGTTTTGGATTTTACATGCTCTGTACTATGACATTGGGCATCGGCCTTGGCAGACGACGTTGATGGCATTTCATCGTCTTGGCCATGACTAGTGGCAGCAGCTTCAGCACGAGGTGGAAGTGGATCTTGATCTTTCCCTATTTTTTTAACCTCCACATTTTTGTTCTCCATATTTTGCGCACAACTAAAAGCCACCACAGGTATACAATGTAGATGGATGGATAGTATAGTATTACTTATACTTATGGACGACGACTGATGACACAGAGGTAGGTACAGCCGTGGCCTACCGTACTGCTGCTTAGTGCTTATATATATATATATGATATACTGTATAACGGACCTGGTGGACACTGTCAGCAGACTGCTAAACAAACTAGTATGAAGAAAGAAAAAAAAAACACCACAGGTATACAATGTAGATGGATGGATAGTATAGTATTACTTATACTTATGGACGACGAGTGCACTGACGACACAGAGGTAGGTACAGCCGTGGCCTACCGTACTGCTGCTTAGTGCTTATATATATGATATTATACTGTATAACGGACCTGGTGGACAGTGTCAGCAGACTGCTAAACTAGTATGAAGAAAGAAAAAAAAAACACCACAGGTATACAATGTAGATGGATGGATAGTATAGTATTACTTATACTTATGGACGACGAGTGACGACACAGAGGAAGGTACAGCCGTGGCCTACCGTACTGCTGCTTAGTGCTTATATATATGATATACTGTATAACGGACCTGGTGGACACTGTCAGCAGACTGCTAAACAAACTAGTATGACTATGAAGAAAGAAAAAAAAACACCACAGGTATACAATGTAGATGGATGGATAGTATAGTATTACTTATACTTATGGACGACGAGTGACGACACAGAGGTAGGTACAGCCGTGGCCTACCGTACTGCTGCTTAGTGCTTATATATATGATATACTGTATAACGGACCTGGTGGACAGTGTCAGCAGACTGCTAAACTAGTATGAAGAAAAAAAAAAAAACACCACAGGTATACAATGTAGATGGATGGATAGTATAGTATTACTTATACTTATGGACGACGAGTGACGACACAGAGGTAGGTACAGCCGTGGCCTACCGTACTGCTGCTTAGTGCTTATATATATGATATACTGTATAACGGACCTGGTGGACACTGTCAGCAGACTGCTAAACAAACTAGTATGAAGAAAGAAAAAAAAAACACCACAGGTATACAATGTAGATGGATGGATAGTATAGTATTACTTATACTTATGGACGACGAGTGACGACACAGAGGTAGGTACAGCCGTGGCCTACCGTACTGCTGCTTAGTGCTTATATATATGATATACTGTATAACGGACCTGGTGGACAGTGTCAGCAGACTGCTAAACTAGTATGAAGAAAGAAAACAAAACACCACAGGTATACAATGTAGATGGATGGATAGTATAGTATTACTTATACTTATGGACGACGAGTGACGACACAGAGGTAGGTACAGCCGTGGCCTACCGTACTGCTGCTTAGTGCTTATATATATGATATACTGTATAACGGACCTGGTGGACACTGTCAGCAGACTGCTAAACAAACTAGTATGAAGAAAGAAAAAAAAAACACCACAGGTATACAATGTAGATGGATGGATAGTATAGTATTACTTATACTTATGGACGACGAGTGACGACACAGAGGTAGGTACAGCCGTGGCCTACCGTACTGCTGCTTAGTGCTTATATATATGATATACTGTATAACGGACCTGGTGGACACTGTCAGCAGACTGCTAAACAAACTAGTATGACTATGAAGAAAGAAAAAAAAAACACCACAGGTATACAATGTAGATGGATGGATGGATAGTATAGTATTACTTATACTTATGGACGACGAGTGCACTGACGACACAGAGGTAGGTACAGCCGTGGCCTACCGTACTGCTGCTTAGTGCTTAATTATATATATAATATACTGTATAACGGACCTGGTGGACACTGTCAGCAGACTGCTAAACAAACTAGCATGAAGAAAGAAAAAAAAAAACACCACAGTGTTTTTCAGGCAGACAAACGTATACTGGACTGGTGGTCACTGTCAGCAAAACTGTGCACTGTACTCCTGCTATAACTGCTCCCCAGTCCCCATAATTAGGCAGTGTGAGCAGTGCACTCAGCACAGATATATCATGCAGCAGTGCAGCACACTGAGTGAGCACAGATATGGTGGAGCGTTTTTTTTCAGGCAGAGAAACAACGGATTAAACTCAAAACCCTGCACTGTACTCCCTAACAGCTGCTCCCCGTCCCCAATCCTCCCCACAATTAAAACTAAGTCACTCAGTTTTTTTTTCTAATACAACGAAGAGGACGCCAGCCACGTCCTCTCCCTATCAATCTCAATGCACGTGTGAAAAATGGCAGCGACGCGCGACTCCTTATATAGAATCCGAGTCTCGCGAGAATCCGACAGCGGGATGATGACGTTCGGGCGCGCTCGGGTTAACCGAGCAAGGCGGGAGGATCCGAGTCGCTCGGACCCGTGTAAAAAAAAGGTGAAGTTCGGATTCCGAGGAACCGAACCCGCTCATCACTATATACTAGGCATGTAAGTTATGTTAATACAGTATTAAGTAAAATACACTTTAGCTTCCTGTATTTTAAAAAAACGATAACACAAACCCGGCCATGTAATAAAACGCTGCGTCACTTCCAGCAGAACAGGAAGTGACATCATGCATTCCAGCGGGTGGAACGCATGGTTTTAGATGTATATACAGTATGTATGTATATATATATATATATATGTATGTGTGTATATATATATAGATAGATAGATAGATAGATAGATAGTTAGATATAACAAAGAATCCTCCCTGGGTCCTTGATAAGGCCTCTATAGAAGAAAACACGGGCGGCACTCCACGGTCCACCAGAGGGTACAACTTATCGTTACAGACAGGAGGATCCCAGTGACTGGACAGATGGAGCTGGCACATCTGTCCTGTCACTGGGATCCTCCTGTCTGCAACGCTGAGTTGTACCCTCTGGTGCACCGTGGAGTGCCGCCCATGTTTTCTTCTATAGAGGCCTTATCAAGGACCCAGGGAGGACTCTTTGTTATATGCAATATCAGGAGGGCACCCCGGCTATTACTTCATTTCATCCAGAGTGCTGGACGACCACATTATTATTCTGGGAGCTTTACTGAGGAAGTTACATTGCGTTGTGATTGTCAAATCAGCTATATATTTTTTGAAGTATTTTATATACGGGCCAATACCTGAATCAGAAACAGTCTTGAATACAAGATCTGGGTATCTTATTCAGGCAGTTTGTCAAAACCTGACTGCCAGTACCTCTAAAGGGAACTTCATTCAATAGTTCCCATTAGGAGCTCCACAAAGGAGTCTTGTATAATTATCTTCAAGGCAGAAATTTCCATCAAGGATCATAAGGATTCCTAAAAGGAACCACTAAGAAAGCTCCTATCAGGAGCCAGTATAAGAGATTTTTTTATTCTTATATCCAAGGTTATGATTCTCCACATACAAATCCATTAATGGCAAGCAAGCCTGTTTTTTTAATATTCGTTACCCCTGATGAAGTTGATAAGACGAAACACGTTGGGTTTGTCAGTCAGGAGTTTCCAGCTTAGTTTGTGAAGATACTCCCTCTCGAGCTTGCACCTTGATAAAGGTGAGGGAGTATCTAGAGTTAAGACCACACAACAAACACACTGGTTGTCCTTTACTGGCATTATTATTATATTTTTAATTGTATCTCTGTAAACATTGCATGATGAATTTTTTGTAAAAATTGCATTTGTCTAAATGTATGTTATTAAAATTATTTTTTACTAATTGGCCTTGAGCCTCTTGTTTGGGTGACTATCTTGGTGAGGGGTGTCCGTTACAGGTTCCCAGACACAAATCTTCTCCAGTACTCAATTCTTACCTACGGAAACAACACTGGAAGAATCTTTGTAGATACGTTTTTATTTAGCGCACTTGGGAAATTGTTTTTATTTTGTATGCTATTGAGGTCTTTCAACAGGGACCTCTCCCGTTGTACTGCTTTGAGCTTGGCACAAGTTAAAGATACTGTTGTGTTTTGTGTTTTATATATACATATATATTAAAATACAGGAAACTAATGTTAAAGTACCTTTTACTTAATACTGTACAGTATGTATTAAGTGTAATACTGTACTGCATGTGGCTGTCTGTACTGGGTGGTCTTCAGTGTGCCGGCGGTCGGGCTCCCGGCGACCAGCATACCGGCGCCGGGAGCCCGACAGCCGGCATACCGACACTTATTCTCCCTCGTGGGGGTCCACGACCCCCCTGGAGGGAGAATAAAATAGTGTGGCGCGCGTAGCAAGGGGCTCATTTGCGCTCGCCACACTGTCGGTAAGCCGGCGGCCGGCCTCCCGGCGCCGGTATGCTGGTCGCCGGGAGGCCGGCCGCCGGCAGATCGTAGTGAACCTGTCTGTACTCATATACGGTTTGACACTTTCATTCTGTTACTGTTACTTATGTCCTGAAATTTATGCTGGGGCTTTTTTTTCTAGAGCTTTTTGAATCTGTGAACTACTGGTGATATAAATGATGTTCTCCATATTTGCAATTGATTTAACAGCAATAACCTATTTGTAAAACCAGTTTACTTGAGACTGCAATCTTGAGTAAAAGTTTACGGTATTAAGATGTCTGAAAAGTACACTCGGCATATGGTACTGTATGTTTGTTGTCATGAGAAACACTTCACGTTAAATATTTTGTTTTGTGAAGTTAGGAATTAGACATTTTATTCTAATGAGCATAGTTATATATGAATAGTCCAAGTAATTTAATGTACAGTCTATTTTCTCAGAGATTGGAGCAGCCAGTGAGATAAAAATAAAACTATTCAGTGATTTTGTCAGATTTGTTAAATTGTATGTGTTTGTATGTCTTTCTTTAGCTCTATATAGTTTCCATTTCCCCCTGTTTATGCAGTAAGACGAATAAATACTTCTTGTAACATTCTTATTGTCCTATTCAGTGGTCGAAGTAGACAGGCATACAACAATACTTCTCTCCAATTTGTGATAATTTTCATAAACAATTTTTTCTTCATTGCAGAATGGATACTAGATAATCCTCAGCTCATTTTGGTCCTCAGAAACATGGCTGCTCCTCTATTATTCAGTAACACATTTTTAACTGAATGATGATGTGGAACAACTTTGTTTATTTAGGCGGGTTCCCCTCAACAGAGTGACCAAACCTAAAACACACTTGCCTACTTCCCCAGAGTGATTGGAAGACTCAGATGTTTTGGATATTTCTCCCTGACTCCTAGGAGAGCAAGGAACCATCCTGGATCACACTCATACCCCTAGGAAAGGTGGCAGAGACTTCATGACGTACTTTGCTGCTAGTCACGTTACAGTGGCCTGGCCGATACAATGTGACCCCTCTGCTCAAATAGGGTAGATTTCATAAGTAGACAAGTACAGATGTGTCCTCATACATCTTGCCTCAGTACGCCATGTAATGGGAGGTGCCTGGCGTGAGTAATATGACAGGTCCAGTGAAACTCCATTAGCGCAGGCGTCATTTTCACAAAAATGTGTCTCTGTTATGTGAATAGAACGCACAAGCAGACTACGCTGATTAAAATGATATGCGGCATGCCTCTGTTCTCTCAGTGACTGTAACTGCATATGAAATTATATGTTACAGTGTTTTCTAGGAATGCAGATACAGCCACGGTCGCACATGGAATACAGGCATGCTGCATACCATTTTAATTATCAGAAGCAATAAGATGCATTTTAATGGAAAAAGGTGCATGTAATGATGCTTGGTGCTACCTAGTCATGGCATGGCATGACTAAAAAGTCTATTTAATATGCAGGAAGGCTAGATATATGAAGTTCCATTAATACAAGCAGGTATTTTAGTTCACAGTTTTATGTGTGTGAGTGTGTGTTTGTATGGGTGAGTGTAAAAGGAAAATGATATCTTATTTAGACCTATAAAACCCTTTAAGGCTTTGGAGACAGATTGTCCCAAGCCAGTCAGTTACAGTACAGTCACCATATTGCCTTATATTAATGTCCTACTTGATTTCTGGTCCTGTTTTAAAATTAACAGTTAATTCCACAGAAAACTTAAAATTCATTTTTGTATGGAAAGCCAAAATTAAGCATAATCACATAATATGACTTTATTTGGGTCCAGCTTGTTGCCCTATTCCATGTGCTCTGATAAGACCTTTGTCACCTATATGAAATCTGTTCCCATTTGTATGACACCTATTGTCACCTGTATGGAAAAAAGAACATCAGGTCAGAATTGAGCAAAGTGCAACTTTGGAATGTGGCAGGTGTCCCAAGAATACTACAGTTTATAAATGATGCATATATTGTTAAAGATAGGACAGAATATTTTAGAAAACGTATGTGTATCTATCATCTGGATAGGTAATAGATTTACTTTACTATTTGATTTATCAACTACTATGTGACTGCTACATCCACATGTCCTCATGACCAAGGTTGGACTGGCCCACAGGGGTATAGGGGAACCCCCGGTGTGCCCCACTGCTTGTGGCCCCACCCAGGTTCCAGACTGCTCACTGGAATTATACATTATACATATGTTACCTTATTCTTCACAGGACTATGGTGTGTTTTCTGCACAGCATTGTTGTAATTAATCTGGTACATTATCATCCTTCCTTAGCATAGACTATCAGTATTTATGGGGCCAAGACCTTAACCAAGCCTTTGTAGGTACTGGTCACACCCACTCTACTGACTGGCCACACCCATAAAAATGGGCCCCTAAAACTGCATTCCCCCAGTGGGCCCTTCATGTCCCAGTCCGACTCTGGTCATGACTGTAATAACTACTGTAAATAAATATAAACTATTATGTCATATCCAGTGTATGAAGTTAAACCATATATGTGGTATTGATTATTTATATTTTCTCACCTTCACAGATTAAGTATCGAGGGTCCATCAATAAGTGATAGATTAACAAGGTAACTTTAAATGCACTTTTCACTGGTAATTTTCTACTAACATATTTGGTTATAAAAAATATTCTAACACAGCATTGTCCACTAACACATATGTAAAAAAAAAATATGTCCAGTCAGTCACACGTGATAAAAAGTCTGACATGAAAATAAAAAACTCCTTAGTATTCAAACTGACATGAGTTTCACGGTGATCTCCCTTTGTCTACGAAAAAACAGTGTACAGCATTTACATATATGTTGTCATCTGTTCCCATTAGAAACAATTTAATTGGTTTAGAAAGTATTTGGATTATTTATGATAACATATCTTGCACTCCATAAATGATCACACTTAACAGGTTCAACTAAGTATTGCAAAAATGTCCTTTATTTTTGCTACACTCTTGTACGTATACATATTAAACGTAATACATTAAATTCAGACATGCAGTATGATCATTTCTATACTGGACACAGTGGAAACCTGTTTTGGTTATACAATTAAACAGCTTTGTGTGTATGTTACTTTTTAATTACCTCTTACTGTCTGTAAATATTACTATGGACATTTATCTGTGCAGGGCATATCATTGCATTAAGTGATTGATAGCTACGGGACTAATATAATTGTGTCTGGTAGAATTAGGTGTAAATGTTTGACCTGCATCCTTTCCACACAGACACTGGTCTGATTCAGAGGTCCTGGCAAGGTTAGATGTAGTGTTACAAATTTTAGTTAATGCACATGCATCTAATGTCCTAGCATGCATGTACAATATCCCAATATTATGTCTGTACAGACTCGCAGTTGGTATTTCAGATTCATACACACAGAAGTGTATTGAAAATGCATACCTCCCAACTGTCCCAATTTTCACGTGACAGGCCCATTTTTTTGGGATGTCCCGCGGGTCGCAGTGTCCTGCAGTGTGTGTGTGTGGGGGGGGGGGGGGGGGCAGTTGGGGGGCTCCTGTCACACATTAAGTTGCTGCCCTGCAGCTATGAATAGAAGCCATGCGCATGCACACAGCATCTTTTCACTGGAGGCATAGAGGCTGGTGGCATGGTCAGCAGCTCACAGAGCGCTGGCTATGCCCCCATTGTGCCAAAAATGGGGGAGTGGCTCATGATAGAGGACATTCCTGTAAAGCCACATCCCATTTTCCAGAGACCACGCCCCCTTTTAGTGTGTGCGCGCCTTAGGCTGTCAGGTGTCCCTTTTTGGACATTGACGATGTTGGGAGGTATGAAAGTGTAGTGGATGTTCCTGAGCAATGACAGTATCTTAGCACACACACAGAGATGGTCTGTCTTATGGGAATATTATGGGAGTGTCACAGACTTGTTTGTAAAAGTAATTGAGTACACAGATGTTTAAACACTCACTTAGGGCTCATGTAAGTGTTGATGCTGCGTCACAACAATCGATATTACAGCAAGTAGGAATGATTGAAGTGGGTGTCTTATTACTCGCACATTCGGGTGCACAGATGTACACAAGGGAAAGACTTTGTAGCATCATTTGCATAAACTCGCTGATGAACAATCGTCAATAGACACAGCTGTGGCACTTTTGCATCAACCTCTGAATCAGCCTCTTAATGAGATGAAGGAAGTGAACTTTGGCAGATGCTGGATAGTGAGGATTTCAATGCAAAATGATTGACCGTCAGTGAGCGTTTGTGGGGGGTAATGGGTGTGGCTTGTCAAATGCAGGTGTGTTGCAACCATTTTGGTGGGTGTATCAGACTACGACCACATTGATTACGCAGTTGTGAAGACTGCAGGAGCTTACATCTCATGAAAATTCTGAGCAACCACATGGTTACTCAGATGATTGATGGTGTGACTAATGTATGTCTGATGGTGCGTAATCTCTTTACAAATTATAATGGCTGTGAGATTTGCATAGTTTAGCAGAACCGCTGCATATGGAATCTCAGTTGCAACTGGATTTGCGTCTAACTCTGAATCAGGCCCTTTAAGTCATATTGGGAGATAGGTGCTATACTGTATAAACAGTATTTCTCTGACGTCCTAAGTGGATGCTGGGACTCCGTAAGGACCATGGGGAATAGTGGCTCCGCAGGAGACTGGGCACAACTAAAAGAAAGCTTTAGACTAACTGGTGTGCACTGGCTCCTCCCACTATGACCCTCCTCCAGACTTCAGTTAGAATCTTGTGCCCGGCTGAGCTGGATGCACACTAGGGGCTCTCCTGAGCTCCTAGAAAGAAAGTATATTTTAGGTTTTTTATTTTACAGTGAGATCTGCTGGCAACAGACTCACTGCAGCGAGGGACTAAGGGGAAAAGAAGCGAACCTACTTGACTGGAGATAGTTTGGGCTTCTTAGGCTACTGGACACCATTAGCTCCAGAGGGATCGAACACAGGACCCGACCTCGATCGTTCGGTTTCGGAGCCGCGCCGCCGTCCCCCTTACAGAGCCAGAAGCAAGAAGTGGTCCGGAAAATCGGCGGCAGAAGACCTCGGTCTTCAACAAGGTAGCGCACAGCACTGCAGCTGTGCGCCATTGCTCCTCATGCACACCTCACACTCCGGTCACTGATGGGTGCAGGGCGCTGGGGGGGCGCCCTGAGCAGCAATATAAACACCTTGGCTGGCAAATCATCACAATATATAGTCCCAGGGCTATATATGTGATAAATTACCCCTGCCAGAATTCCAGAAAAAAGCGGGAGAAAAGGCAGCCGAAAAAGGGGCGGGGCTAACTCCCTCAGCACACTGGCGCCATTTTTCCCTCACAGCTCCGCTGGAAGGATCGCTCCCTGGCTCTCCCCTGCAGTATCAAGCTACAAAGGGTAAAAAAGAGAGGAGGGGGGGCACTAAATTTAGGCGCAGTATAACTTATATAGCAGCTATAAGGGGAAATAATTCAGTTAATCCCTGTATTATTATAGCGCTCTGGTGTGTGCTGGCATACTCTGTCTCTGTCTCCCCAAAGGGCTTTGTGGGGTCCTGTCCTCTGTCAGAGCATTCCCTGTGTGTGTGCGGTGTGTCGGTACGGCTGTGTCGACATGTTTGATGAGGCTTACGTGGAGGCGGAGCAGATGCCGATAAATGTGATGTCACCCCCTGCGCGGTCGACACCTGAGTGGATGGTTATGTGGAAGGAATTACGCAACAGTGTAGACTCCTTACATAAAAGGTTTGACGACATACCAAATATGGGACAGCCGGCTTCTCAGCCTGTGCCTGCCCAGGCGTCTCAAAAGCCATCAGGGGCTCTAAAACGCCCGCTACCTCAGATGGCAGACACAGATGTCGACGCGGATACTGACTCCAGTGTCGACGACGATGAGACTAATGTAACTTCCAATAGGGCCACACGTTACATGATTGAGGCAATGAAAAATGTGTTGCATATTTCTGATGTTACCCCAGGTACCACAAAAAAGGGTATTATGTTTGGAGAGAAAAAACTACCAGTAGTTTTTCCTCCATCTGAGGAATTAAATGAAGTGTGTGAAGAAGCGTGGGCTTCCCCCGATAAGAAACTGGTAATTTCTAAAAGGTTACTAATGACGTACCCTTTCCCGCCAGAGGATAGGTCACGTTGGGAAGCATCCCCTAGGGTGGATAAAGCGCTCACACGCTTGTCAAAGAAGGTGGCACTACCATCTCCGGATACGGCCGCCCTAAAGGAACCTGCTGATAGAAAGCAGGAGGCTATCCTGAAGTCTGTATATACACACACAGGTATTATACTGAGACCGGCTATTGCTTCAGCATGGATGTGCAGTGCTGCAGCTGCGTGGTCAGATTCCCTGTCGGAAAATATTGATACCCTAGACAGGGACACTATATTGCTAACCGTAGAGCATATTAAAGACGCAGTCTTATACATGAGAGATGCACAGATGGATATTTGCCGGCTGGCATCTAAAATAAGTGCAATGTCCATTTCTGCCAGGAGAGGGTTATGGACTCGGCAGTGGACAGGTGATGCAGATTCTAAAAGGCACATGGAAGTTTTGCCTTATAAGGGTGAGGAGTTGTTCGGGGATGGTCTCTCGGACCTCGTTTCCACAGCAACAGCTGGGAAGTCTACATTTTTACCCCATGTTCCCTCACAGCCAAAGAAAGCACCGTATTATCAGGTACAGTCCTTTCGGCCCCATAAGGGCAAGCGGGTTAAAGGCGCGTCCTTTCTGCCCAGACGCAGAGGTAGAGGGAAAAAGCTGCAGCATACAGCCAGTTCCCAGGAGCAAAGTCCTCCCCCGCTTCCTCCAAGTCCACCGCATGACGCTGGGGCTCCACAGGCGGAGCCAGGTACGGTGGGGGCCCGTCTTAGAAACTTCAGCAATCAGTGGGCTCGCTCACGGGTGGATCCCTGGATCCTTCAAGTAGTATCTCAGGGGTACAAGCTGGAATTCGAGACGTCTCCCCCCCCCGCCGTTTCCTCAAATCTGCCTTGCCAACAACTCCCTCAGGCAGGGAGGCAGTGCTAGAGGCAATTCACAAGCTGTATCCCCAGCAGGTGATAGTCAAAGTGCCCCTACTTCAACAAGAACGGGGTTACTATTCCACAATGTTTGTGGTACCGAAACCGGATGGTTCGGTGAGACCCATTTTAAATTTGAAATCCTTGAACACATATATAAAAAAATTCAAGTTCAAGATGGAATCGCTCAGGGCGGTTATTGCAAGCCTGGACGAGGGGGATTACATGGTATCACTGGACATCAAGGATGCTTACCTGCATGTCCCCATTTACCATCCTCACCAGGAGTACCTCAGATTTGTGGTACAGGATTGTCATTACCAATTCCAGACGTTGCCGTTTGGTCTATCCACGGCTCCGAGGGTATTTACCAAGGTAATGGCCGAAATGATGATACTCCTTCGAAAGAAGGGAGTTTTAATTATCCCGTACTTGGACGATCTCCTGATAAAGGCGAGGTCCAGGGAGCAGTTGTTGGTCGGGGTAGCACTATCTCGGGAGGTGCTACAACAGCACGGCTGGATTCTAAATATTCCAAAGTCACAGCTGGTCCCTATGACACGTCTACTGTTCCTGGGGATGGTTCTGGACACAGAACAGAAAAAAGTATTTCTCCCGGAGGAGAAGGCCAAGGAGCTGTCATCTCTAGTCAGAGGCCTCCTAAAACCAAAACAGGTGTCGGTGCATCACTGCACGCGGATCCTGGGAAAGATGGTAGCTTCCTACGAAGCAATTCCATTCGGCAGGTTCCATGCAAGAACCTTTCAGTGGGACCTGTTTGACAAGAGGTCCGGATCGCATCTTCAGATGCATCGCCTGATAACCCTGTCTCCAAGAACCAGGGTGTCTCTGCTGTGGTGGCTGCAAATTGCTCATCTTCAAGAGGGCCGCAGATTCGGCATACAGGACTGGGTCCTGGTGACCACGGATGCCAGCCTTCGAGGCTGGGGGGCAGTCACACAGGGAAGAAACTTCCAAGGGCTATGGTCGAGTCAGGAGACTTCCCTACACATAAATATTCTGGAACTTAGGGCCATTTTCAATGCCCTCAGTCAGGCAAAACCCCTGCTTCAAAACCAGCCGGTACTGATCCAGTCAGACAACATCACGGCAGTCGCCCAGAAGCAGGACGGCGATGGCAGAAGCCACAAGGATTCTCCGATGGGCGGAAAATCACGTGTTAGCACTGTCAGCAGTGTTCATTCCGGGAGTGGACAACTGGGAAGCAGACTTCCTCAGCAGGCACGACCTCCACCCGGGAGAGTGGGGACTTCATCCGGAAGTCTTTCAACTGATTGTAAACCATTGGGAAAGGCCACAGGTGGACATGATGGCGTCCCGCCTAAACAAAAAGCTAGAAAGATATTGCGCCAGGTCAAGAGACTTTCAGGCGATAGCTGTGGACGCTCTAGTGACACCGTGGGTGTACCGGTCGGTTTATGTGTTCCCTCCTCTTCCTCTCATACCAAAGTTACTGAGGATAATAAGGAGAAGAGGAGTAAGAACTATACTCATTGTTCCGGATTGGCCAAGAAGAGCTTGGTACCCGGAACTTCAAGAAATGATCTCAGAGAACCCATGGCCTCTGCCGCTCAGACAGGACCTGCTGCAGCAGGGGCCCTGTCTGTTCCAAGACTTACCGCGGCTGCGTTTGACGGCATGGCGGTTGAACGCCGGATCCTGAAGGAAAAGGGCATTCTGGAGGAAGTCATTCCTGCGCTGATTAAAGCTAGGAAAGAAGTGACCGCGAACCATTATCACCGCATTTGTCGAAAATATGTTGCGTGGTGTGAGGCCAGGAAGGCCCCAACGGAAGAATTTCAGCTGGGCCGTTTCCTGCACTTCCTACAGTCAGGGGTGACTATGGGCCTAAAATTGGGTTCCATTAAAGTCCAGATTTCGGCTCTATTGATTTTCTTTCAAAGAGAACTGGCTTCACTGCCTGAAGTTCAGACTTTTGTTAAGGGAGTGCTGCATATTCAGCCCCCTTTTGTGCCTCCAGTGGCACCTTGGGATCTCAACGTGGTGTTGGATTTCCTAAAGTCTCATTGGTTTGAGCCACTTAAAACCGTGGAATTGAAATATCTCACGTGGAAAGTGGTCATGTTGTTGGCCTTGGCTTCGGCCAGGCGTGTATCAGAATTGGCGGCTTTGTCATGTAAAAGCCCTTATCTGATTTTTCATATGGATAGGGCAGAATTGAGGACTCGTCCCCAGTTTCTCCCTAAGGTGGTATCAGCTTTTCATTTGAACCAACCTATTGTGGTGCCTGCGGCTACTAAAGACTTGGAGGCTTCCAAGTTGTTGGACGTAGTCAGGGCCCTGAAAATTTATGTTTCCAGGACAGCTGGCGTCAGAAAGACTGACTCGCTATTTATCCTGCATGCGCCCAACAAGTTGGGTGCACCTGCTTCAAAGCAGACTATTGCTCGCTGGATCTGTAGTACGATTCAGCTTGCACATTCTGCGGCTGGACTGCCGCATCCTAAATCAGTGAAAGCCCATTCCACGAGGAAGGTGGGCTCTTCTTGGGCGGCTGCCCAAGGGGTCTCGGCTTTACAACTTTGCCGAGCAGCTACTTGGTCGGGGTCAAACACATTTGCTAAATTCTACAAGTTTGACACCCTGGCTGAGGAGGACCTAGAGTTTGCCCATTCGGTGCTGCAGAGTCATCCGCACTCTCCCGCCCGTTTGGGAGCTTTGGTATAATCCCCATGGTCCTTAGGACGTCAGAGAAAATAAGAATTTACTCACCGGTAATTCTATTTCTCGTAGTCCGTAGTGGATGCGCTGGGCGCCCATCTCAAGTGCGGATTGTCTGCAATACTTGTATATAGTTATTGTTTAACTAAAGGGTTATTGTTGAGCCATCTGTTGAGAGGCTCAGTTGTTATCATACTGTTAACTGGGTATTGTATCACGAGTTATACGGTGTGATTGGTGCGGCTGGTATGAGTCTTACCCGGGATTCAAAATCCTTCCTTATTGTGTCAGCTCTTCCGGACACAGTATCCTAACTGAAGTCTGGAGGAGGGTCATAGTGGGAGGAGCCAGTGCACACCAGTTAGTCTAAAGCTTTCTTTTAGTTGTGCCCAGTCTCCTGCGGAGCCGCTATTCCCCATGGTCCTTACGGAGTCCCAGCATCCACTACGGACTACGAGAAATATAATTACCGGTGAGTAAATTCTTATTTATTGTTGTCATTGTTATTATTACTATATATTTTCCCATATAAAACTCATGTTACTAAGAACTTCCATAAAAATGTAAACTCTGCATCCATGAAAATCGTGTAGATGTGTGCAGATTTGTGTAACCCCTATCATTTTTCCCTGTATTTCTGCCTTCTGCTCATTTGAATGATATGTCCACCTATTGCTTTTTAATTGAGTATAGCAAACAGCATGCATTCAGATTCCTTTAAACATTTTCTGGAAAGCCTGTTTTTGGGCAGATGTAGCCTTTTTCTTTACACCTTCCATCTTGCATGTTATTGTACCATAGCTAGCCATTGCATGCTAAGCAAAGTCTATTATTTGAGAGCAAAAACTTGGAACACCACTCCACATGTTGTAAACTACATATTTATATAACATGATTATTCGGATAAAATGACTAAATTGCATAAAACTGTATGTCCAAAACAAGTGTCCTATGAAACGGCCTTTCAATACTGCAGTGGAATGGATATTGATATCGCCACATCGAGTATCATCAAACAGTGCGCCTAATTCAAGGTTGATTGCAAAGCAAAATCTTCCTCTAATGGGTAAAACCATGTGCACTGCAGGGTGTGTGTGTGTGTGTGTGTGTGTGGGGGGGGGGGGGGGAAGTAACATGCAGAGAGATTTAGATTTGTGTGGCCTATATTGTTTCTGTGCAGGGTAAATACTGGCTGCTTTATTTCTACACTGCAATTTAGATTTAAGTTTGAACACCCCCCCCCCCACCCAAATCTAACTCTGTCTGCACATGTTATATCAACCTTGAATTAGGCCCAGTGTGTACTCATCACCACAATATTTAGAGGCCATTTCACAGGACTCAAAATGATTTTTTTATTTTAGTAATTTTTTTATTTGATTTTGTTATTACAGTGTAACACATCAAATATCAAGCAATTAAAATACATTGGGCCTAATTCAGATGTGGTTGTTCTTGCGATTGCTGTTACTATATTTTGCTGTTCTCAGTTGTGATTATATGCTAATATGGACAGTAGCTAATCCGAGCATAGGAACGCCTACTGATGTCACATCATATCCATCCAATGGCATACAACTGCTGATACATTGGTACCATCACAGCACATCTGGTCATGTCGCATATTTTGAGTGCCCTGAAGATGTACATTCCGAGCTGCTCTCCTGAGATGCAGAGGGCTCTCCAGTAGCAAGTAAGATCGCAACTGCTAATTTATGCACGCCCAGTAAATGCAGTCTGAACGGCCATAACATGCCTGCATTTATCCGACCACTCCCCATTATCTCTCCCAAGCGCTGCTTTCCAGTAACTCACTTTGCGACTAATTCCTCAGTGTGAATGCCATTGCATTTCAATTGCTGCACATGTGCACTGCAGCTCAGACACATTGACCGATTTGCATACAATTGCTGCTTTGCGACTGCATCCAAACTCGGCTCAGTGTACAGTATGGTGTCAGAAATGGCAAAAATAAGTAAGCAGCTAAACATAGAAAAGAAACAAAAGCTAGCAGTCCTGTATGCAGCAGCAAAAGTATTAACTGAAGGCACATGTAGTCCCACTGGTGTGTTTATAATAATGGGTGCAGTGTATGCGGAGTACACACTGGAGGGTGGGCAGCTAAAGTAATGCAAAGCCAGTGTGTACAATGGCCTTCAAATTGCCTTTTTTGCCTTCCAGTACTCGAAAGGACTCTGTGGCATGCCTATTTTTATGGTTTCATGGAACTAATCCTTCACCATTCTTTGGATGGTGACTATATCAGATGGAGTTACGGTGTAGGTGTCACAAATGCTTGGCAGTTCATTTAGACCTGACCAGATGTCAAAATGTTGTGCTGACTTATCTGCATCACCACTATGTCATTTTGGAAAGGTACATTTTTTCCTGCTGCTGCCGAAGAAACTAAAGGAGACTTTGTAGTGCCACATGTCACTTGAGCTGCCAACTTGCTCACAAGGAGTTCTTTGAATCTCTTAAGATCTGGGTCAGTTGGAAAGAAAGACACAGCATACTACTTAAACCTAGGATCAAGTCCGGTTGCCAAAATGTAGTGATCTGATTTCAAGATATTGGTAACCCTTGGATCCTGGAGGAGTGAATAAAGGGCTTGATCCAGAAGTCCGGCATACTTTACGGATTTGCTTTGTTTTATTTCCTCCTTCAATTTCTCCAGCTAATTTTCCAAAAGCCTAATTAGGGGAATCACCTGGCTCAATCTAGCAGTGTCAGCACTCACTTCATAGGTGGCTACTTCAAAGGGTTTGAGCACCTTGCAGAGGACAGAAAGTACAGATGGAGTATCTTGGCTGTTTCTCCACCTAAACAGAGGATCATCGCACCTAGGCGATATCTTTGGTTGCTGAGCTTAATTACGGACAGCCGCGTTGAGGCACGACTACATGCTCAGCATGCAATACACATCTCCACCACTGGGTTGCTAATGCTTCACTAATCCAGTACTTTAGAGCGAATAGCAGCGGAATGATCTACAGTGCAAGCTCTGTCAAATGGTCAGTGACGACTGTAATGTTAATGTACACACAGACCAATGGTCAGACGGAGAGAGTCATTTAAAAAAAATAAAGTTTACACAGACGCAAATGAACGTGTTAAAACACTTGTCAATAATATGAGCATCCATGTCCCTTAACGGCATAAACAAACACCAATGGGAAGGAATCACTGCTTACTCTACTTTTACACATGAGCTTGTATATCTTCTGTGAAGCAGCGTGGGCATGCAGTGAAGTCTTCTGCCTCTCATGCTTAGAGTCCTGGGTTCAAATCCCAAAGTGCGAGTGTATTTTTATTTTTTTCTGACACTCACTTTATTCATTAAAAAAAAAAAATCTATTGTAATATACCTTCCCATTCACTAGAAGTGTGCACACAGGTATTACATAAATCATGGTAAATATGCAGGAGCGTCTCATTCCACTATCTAAAATATGCAGTGGCAATGAGGACCCGTAGACATACAGATGGGTCCACGGTTATCTTGGCTAGTTTGCTGCACCTAGGCACAACATGGTTTATTAAAATAAACCCTCCATCTATTGTTCTCAGCTGGAATACAATACAGAGAACAATACAGCAGGGGATTAAATCCGACTGCACAGTCTCAATTAATCCTATTAAAGGTCAAGATAAACATAGACCCATCTGTACCAATAAATATAAATTAGTGTATCCTGATCCAACTATTTGAGCAACACAGTACTGTAGATCATTGGCATTAGAGAATCTGTATTGTACTTAATGAGAAGGGATCACTGCTTCTGTACTGTTTACACATCTATTAAAGCGACTGCAGTTCTCTATCTGATTTTTATTTACTGTACATAGAGTACAGTATTGTGTTTTACATTTATTGTAACCTGACCTCCCTCCCTGTCAATGAACTATGCAGGCTCCCAGGGAGGAAGGTGGAAGTGGAATGGGGGTATGGGGAGGTGGTGGCTAAATACCGTGTTCTGCAATATGAGCGTCCAAGTCCCTTAACAGCATAAACATACACCCCATGGGAAGGAATCGCTGCTTACAGTACTTTTACACATGAGCTTGTGTGTATCTTCCATGAAGCGGCGTGGGCAAGCGGTGAGGTCTTCCACCTCCCACACTTAGAATCCTGAGTTTGATTCCCAAAATGCGAGTGTATTTTTATTTTTTCTGACACTCACTTTATTATTATTATTTTAATCTATTGTAATATACCTTCACATTCAATAGAAGTGTGCACACAGGTTTTACATAAATCAGGGTAAATATGCAGGAGCATCTCATTCTGCTATCTAAAATACACAGCGGCAATGAGGACCCGTAGACATACCAATAAATATAAATGAGTGTATCCTGACGCAACTAACTATTCGAGCTACACAGTACTATAGATCGTCGGCGTTAGAGAATCTTTTACTTTTATTAGAGATGTGCAGCAGGCACTTTTCGTGTTTTGGTTTTGGATCTGGATCTCTGCTTGTGTTTTGGATCTGTATTGGTTTTGCCAAAACCACCCTTTCGGGTTTTTGTTTTTGTTTTGGATCTGGATGATTTTTGAAAAAAACGCAAAAACAATAATATTCATTTTCAGTCTATTCTGAACACTGAACACCTCACAATATTGTTTTTAGGCCAAAAGGTTGCACCAAGGTCACTGGATGACTTAGCTAAGCGACACAAGTGGGCAGCACAAACACCTGGCCCATCTAGGAGTGGTACAGATGTGTGTCCGCACAAAAAGACAATTGGTTTTAACTGGAAATATCATTGTATCTAATGAAACCAACTTATAATGTTCTATATGCTGGGATTGCCAGTTATAATTAGTTGGTGGTGCACCAGGGTTACAGTAGAACACTACTGAATAGTCAGTGAGCTAGAAACAAGAAAGAAAGAACCCTTTGTTGGTGCACTCGTTAAGAAAGAGAAAAATTGTAAACTTTAAACTTAACTTTTATTTGGAACCATGTATAAAAAAGTGATTTCCCAACTTTTTAAAGTATATTCCCTCTTGTCCACAATACTATGCAAATTAAGTAATTAGGTCATAAAAGTATACATGATAAGCAGACAATCAAAAGAAAAGAGGAGGGCAGGGGAAATATTATTATGAGATAATTCAGGCAAAATAGCCTATGATGCAGCAGGATGTCAATATATCGCTGGAATTGGGAGTAAAACAGTGGCGCCTTTTAGAATGTAATCAGGTCTTAATCTATGAACAGTATAGGAAAGTAATTTTGTGTTCAAGAATCAGCTAACCAATATAAACATATAAAAGAAAAAGTAGGAATTCAGATAAATGTATGAATCTGTTGTCAACTGGATTGGAAGTGTCACAATCCTGACTAAAATCATATCATTTGTTGACTTACCTCTGCCATCTGTCCTGTAACCTGCATGTTTTCTGCTCATGGGATAAACAGCTCACCAGTATCATGAGTTCTCTGTGTGCTGAGCTCACTCTCTTCTAACGAGTGATCCAGAGGGACTATCCTATATCCCTAGTGGCATTTGCAATTGTCATCTCACGCACTTCCTGACTCTCTGGATGATTTAAAGGGCCATAGCTGCCACCACATCCTGGCATCTCCAGACTCTCTGGAAGTCCTCCAGTGAACCAGAAGGACAGTCCTATATCCCTAGCGATCTTAGATGACTTTTGCTGGTTCTTGCCAGCTTCCAGTTCCCTGCTGCGCAAGGTAGCGCACCATAGTATCCGGAAAACCTGTCACTGCTGTCTACAACATTGCAGTATCCATTGTGCAGAACCACCGCATCATAGCTACTGGGAAACCAGCAGTGCCGACACTGCACTGCACAGCATAGCAGTGTTGCGCTACCTCAGCTGCCCAGCATCTGGAAATCTTTGTTGCGGACATCCTCAGCTTTGGTTACAAGCATTGCTGACGTCCTCAGCTTCTGCTACAAGCATTGCCGACGTCCTCGGCTTCGGCTACAAGTATTGCTGACATCCTCAACTTCGGTTACAAGTATTGCTGACGTCCTCAGCTTCTGCTACAAGCATTGCCGACATTCTCGGCTTCGTGTACATGTATCGCTGACATCCTCAGCTTCATCTTCAAGTACTGCTGTTGTCCTCAGCCTCGTCGACAGCTATCACACTGGTTCCAGCCAGTGATCTGGGACTTTCCTGCATTGCTGATCCTCCCAGCATTCCGTCAACTCACCAGTTCTCACGTAACTCTCCACTAGGTGACAACCCAGCTACCCATTGCACTGGTGGCTTCCACCACTAGTGTCCCAGTACCCATAGCTGGTCACCTTTCCCATGAAGTATACTGCCCTACTGCCACGTCTGGATGAGTGGATCATTCACTAAGCCAGCCCGATTCTGTCCACTGCGCTCAAGACCAAACCAAGTGTCCAGTACTAGTCTGGGTTCACAAATACCCTCAGCCATGACAGGAAGTTCTCGTATGCTCGTATGGGAAATCACTTCTTTAAACACGGTTCCAATTAAAAGTTAAGTTTAAAATGTTAAAATTTTTCTCTTTCTTAACGAGTACGCCAACAAAGGGTTCTTTCTTTCTTCCATCTAGGAATGGCACTGCAGTGGCAGACAGGATGGCAGTTTTAAAAACTAGGCCCCAAAGAGCACATCATGCAAAGGAAAAAAAAAGAGGTGCACGAGGTTGCTTGATGACTAAGCTAAGCAACACAAGTGTGCAGCACAAACACCTGGCCCATGTAGGCGTGGCACTGCAGTGTCAGACAGGATTGCACTTTTAGGGGTACATTTGCTAAGCAGTGATAAGAGCGGAGAAGTGAGCCAGTGGAGAAGTTGCCCATGGCAACCAATCAGCACTGAAGTAACATCTATAATTTGCATACTATAAAATGATACAGAGCTGTTGATTGGTTGATGGGGAAATATCTTTACTGGCTCACTTCTCCGCTCTTATCACTGCTTAGTAAATGTACCCCTTAAAAACTAGGCACAAAACAGCACATGATGCAAAGAAAAAAAGAGGTGCAATGAGGTAGCTGGATGACTAAGCCAAGCGACACAAGTATGCAGTACAAACACCTGGCCCATCTAAGAGTGGCACGCAGTGGCTGAATGTCGAAAGTGGGCCGCAATTTTTAGGGCCACCGACAGCATCTCCTTCACGCCCCTGTCATTTTTCAAAAAATTCTGCACCACCAAATTAATTGTATGTGCAAAACATGGGACGTGCTGGACTTTGCCCAGATGTAATGCACGCACAATATTGATGGCGTTGTCCAATTTCACAAATCTCCAGGAGAGTCTAAGTGGTGTAAGCCATTGTGCGATGATGTCCCTCAGTTTCCGTAATAGGTTGTCAGCAGTGTGCCTCTTACGGAAATTGGTGATACACAGCACAGCCTGCCTAGGAACGAGTTGGCGTTTGTGAGATGCTGATGCCGCTGCTGTTGTTGCTGTGGGAGGCAATACATTTACCCAGTGGGCTTTCACAGTCATATAGTCCTTAGTTTCCCCAGGTCCAATTGTCCACATGTCCGTGGTTAAGTGGACACTGGTTACAACTGCAGTTTTCAGGACACTTTCCTTAATGTCCCTGTACAGTCCAGGAATCGCTTTCCTAGTGAAGTGGAATCTAGTTGGGATTTGGTACTGGGGACACACTACGTCCATCAATTGGCAAAATCCCACTGCACTTTTGGCGGATACCAGACGCCCGTCTAACACCAACATAGCAGTCCAGGCCTCAATTATCTGCTTTGCAACAGGATGACTTTTGTCATATTTCATCTTCCTCGCAAAGGACTATTGGACAGTCAATTGCTTAGTTGAAGTAGTACAAGTGGTCTTCCGACTTCCCCTCTGGGATGACGATCGACTCCCAGAAGCAACAGCAGCAGCGGCAACAGCAGCAGTAGGAGGAAGTGGTTCTTGATCTTTCCCTATTTTAGCCTCCAAATTTTTGTTCTCCATTATTTTTCTGGAGTTATATAACAATATGTGGCACAGGAGAGCGTACCCATACACCACACAGGGCAAACCCTGTAAAAATTATTTGGATTAAATATTAATAACCCCTTTATTTCAAGTAAATAATATACAGCAAAGACAGCACCACTGGACTTATACAGCAGTACCCCTGTACTTATACGGCAGTACTCCTGGACTTATACCGCTCCACCACTAGACTGGACTTATATGGGAGTACCCCTGGACTTATATGTCAGTTCCCCTCGACTTATATGGCTGCACCACTGGACTAGATTTATAAGTCAGTACCCCTGGATTTACACGGCTGCACCACTGGACTGGACTTATATGGCAGTACCGCTAGACTTATACGGCAGTATCCCTGGACTTATACGGCTGCATCACTGGACTGGACTTATACGGCATAACACCTGGACTTATACAGGAGCACCCGTGGACTTATATGGCTGCACCACTGGACTGGCGGAAAATTTGTCTAACCAGTTGCAGAAATTAAATAATTACTTTGTCAGACAAAAATGTACTCCAGTTCACTTTAGTGTCTCTGGGTCATCTAAGCGGACTGCTTCCTCCTCACAATCCACAAATCTCTCAGATGTTTCATCTGAAGAAAAGAGGGCTCATACTGTCCTGTCATACACTAAATCTGGTGTTTCCAAAGAGGATTTTCCATTGCAAATTGATGTCCCTGCCTTTGTGGTTGCTATTATGCAAATCCTACAAATCACTGATTATGAGGATTCCACTACTGCGAATAAGAAAATTGATATGTTTAAATGACAGAAGGTGGTTAAAAATATATTACCCCATTCTGACCATTTGGTGGACATCAGGCAGGAGCCCTGGTCTAATCCAGGCAAGAAATCTGTCTAAACAGGTCTTGGCTCACTATCCTCTCCCTGCAGAGTTATGTAACAAGTGGGAAAATTCACTGCTGGTGGATTCTCATGTCACCTGCCTAGTCGTCCACTCTGCCTGTCACCACTGTCACTTCACTGAAGGAACTGACAGATCAGCATGTGGAGGGATGCCTGAAATCTATTTACTCCCTTACAGGTGCTGTGTGGCCTCTTGGGCTGCAAAAAGAATTGAAGCATGGGTTCAGGCATTAGAGGAAGAGCTGTCAGTGGATAAATATGACAATGCCAGACAATACCTGTTTCACATTACCACCTATCACATTCATGAGGCGTCCACTGAAGCGGGTGTGTTGGCAGCCAAGGCGTCAAATACGTCTGTCCTGGCTCGCCGCATTCTGTGGTTGAGGTCATGGAAGGTTGACCTAGACTCCAAAAAGACCTTGGAGGTACTCCCCTTTAATGGGGACATTTTGTCCCGGCCTCGTGCCTGCTCTTCTTGTTGTTTTTGTAGGTTTATTCTGCTGCCTCCATTCTGTTGTGATAGCTTGCTTCCATGCTTGTAAACCTGAGTGATCCCCCTGCTTGCCACCAGATGTAAAGATACAAGGTTCCAAATCACTCAGGCATGGTGGTAAATTAAAAACTAACAGTGATTTATTGAACAGGATGGGTTATAAACAGTTCAGCACACTTCTGTAATCCAGTTCCACATGACAATTCCCACCACAAATTCCTGACAGAATATCACTTCTTAGCCTAGGAGCATAGAATCTCTTCCAGCAATACATAGTACCAGATACATCCTGTATAATGGGTTCCACAACAGATCCCTGGCAAAATATTACTTCTAAAGGTGGGTACACACTTATAGATATATCTGCAGATCAATTGATCTGCAGATATATCTATGGACGGATCGAGCAGTGTGTTCAGCATACACACTGCTCAATCTGTCGGGGACTGACGTCATGAACTGGGCGGGCGTGTGCACACGCCCGCCCAATACAGCTGTCAATCACCGCCGGCCGCCACAGCATGTGTACGGGCGGTCGGCCGACCGCCCCGTACACACACAGTGACGCGCCAATATATCGGTAGATATATTGGCAGTCGGCTGTGCTGCGCGGCCGACGCGATACGTCTGTGAACGACGGAGTTCACAGGCGTATCGGCCGTACACACTGGCCGACGGTCCCGCGATATATCGGCCGTTCAAAAGAACGGCCGATATATCGACCAGTGTGTACGGGCCTTTAGTCTAGGGTCAGAGAATCTGACTTCAGCTATCTGGTTAGCTCTGTTTATATCCACAGAAGCTTCATATTGCAGGGGTGTGTTTTACTTTCTTCTTTGTCTTAGGATCTTAAGGCATTAGAATACAATACGCATTCTAATCAAGGTGATGTCATCAGCCAGAGAGCCACCCTGTTTGGTCTGGCTCAGGAGGAGTCTCTGACGCAGTGGCCAAAGCTGGTGAAGTTTGTTACAGGGAGATTGAAGTGAAGAGGTCTGATATACAGTAGATCCTTTTCAAAAACAATAGCTAGGACTTTGACGTTATAGCAGCAATAGTCTGGCTGGAACCGAAGGCACTGAGATCATTAAACTGGGACTAATGGTATCAGACTGGAGCCAGTGACACTGAGGGTATTGAACTGGAAGCAAAGGCACTGAGAGTATTGGACTGGAACCATTGGTATAGAAAGTATTCTGATGATATGTAACTGGAGGAGAGCAGTAAACAAGGACAGTGAGTGAACTGGAATAGATAATAGATAATAATTATCTATTAATAGATAATAAGTTGGAGCAGCTAATTCAGGGTCTGGAAAGAGGAATCCAGCATAATGAGATCACTGGGTATTTCCTTCCCAGTATGTGTCTAAGCGGCGGATGGCGGCTTTGAACCCCTACACTGATCAGTAGTGTGACTAGTACTCGGCAGGCCACCAGTGGAAGAGAACTAATAATAATCTGAGAGGATGCAGCTGAACAAGGAGCACACAGAAACACCTTTAAGAGCAACTTCTTGGCCACAGAGCTGGTCACTATCTAGGGGTGTAAGATATAGTACTGTCAGGTTCCTACAGCTCCCCAGACCCTTTTATGAGAGCTGGATGTGGATTGGTCAGGAAAATTCCTGCCGGTCAGCCATTGGTGGAATGAGACAGGTTTCAGGGTCTCCAATATGACCGTTCCCAGTACTGCAGACACACAGAGGTGTCTGCATGTGGGAAGCCTAGTCCCACTCCAGGAATGCAGCCCAACTCCCATTTTCCTCCGTCAGTGAATGGGGCCTAAGCGCACCCCGCTGCAGCACCTCCAACACCCAGGCCGACAAACCCTGACACCCGGCTACATGAGTAAGACTTTAGGACCTGACAGTCTGGCCAGCTTACTGTTGGACAATACCTTAAATGACTTAACCTTTGAGGGTCCACTGTGGTGTAAATAAATAAAAGGAAGCTCTAATGCTAACAGGAATAACCCACATACAGTGTAACAGATAACATATAACACAGGTGCATACATTACAATATTAAGGCTAATTGAAACACAATATGGGTGTGAGCAGGGACATGCTGTTGGAAATGACAAACTTGATGTACAGTATAGGATATATGAGGATACAAAGTACATATTTGACATGGGAAATGAGGCATAACTATATTAATTGTCACAGACCTCTCATTTCCTCACGTGTGTGTGTGTGTATGTATATATATATATATATATATATATATATACATACATATTAGGAAATGGATAAGATATCTGAGTGACCACTGGTGTCATATAGATATAGTAAGACTCCATATGTTTTATAACAAATATATATACAAAGTTTTAATTCACATAATATGCGTCACTAAAATTACACAGAGCTAGAAATAACACCTAAAATTTTATGTATATGAGAAAATTACATCTAAAAAACAACAGGACAAAAAAGCACATCAATGATTAAAAAAAAGGTGGAAAAATTGCTTAACTCGAGAAGATGGGTTAAATCAGGTACCATCCAGCGCGTTTCGTCTGACTGGACTTCATCAAGGGGTATATATAAGGGGCAAATACAGTGGCGCTCAGAGGATTAAATGAATCTTAAATAGATTGTAGCATCAAGTGATAATATGAACGTGTTGGGCCCGACTTGCCCCTTTGTCACCTCACCTTGACTAAGGGGCAAGCCAGCCTTGAAACATTGGTATTATAGGTTGATGATATACTACAGGTATATTTAAGATTCATTTAAACCTTTCAGTGCCACTGTATTTGTTAATTTGCTCTCTCTCTCTCCCCCTCTCTCTCTCTCTCTCTATATATATATATTTATTTTATTTTTTTATTTTACAAAAAGTTATTTTACAAAGACAGCATCACTAAAGAAAAAATGCCAATAAATCAAAGAAATGTATCTGGATTTGCCATGAACGTATATAGTCTAGCTACTGTAGCTAGTGCTACTGTATGTAGCAATCGCCAGAAAGTTGTAGGATTGAATACATACAAAATAATATCATACAAGCATACGAAAGTATTCTGGATTTGTCATCAGCTTGCATAACCTACAGATATGTACTTAGCCTAACGCATCATGAGCTGTATGCCATGGCACAGCACGAGGTAGTGGAGGGAAGCTCCTACTACCCATACAGTACCTGTACCAAGAGAGAGTGCTCCTGAGGAAGCTAGCGGTGGTACAGTAGTGGGAACCGTGCAATATCCATACTCCTTCCTCCTACACACTGGAGCAGTTACAACTTTACAGAGTTTATCCTTCACGGTACACTGCTGACTTACTTACTATACAGTATCACAGGCTGGCTGTTCCCAGGTGCAATTCTTAACTCCAAAATCTCCAGGACAGACCTAAGTGGAATATTTACTAAAGTGTGGGTTTTCAGATGTGTTACCCATCACGGCCAATCAGATTCATGCTAATCATTTATGTACTGTAGCACTTTCTAGAAGATATTAGCCAGAATCTGATTGCTATGGGCAAAATCTCCACATCTGAAAATCCGCACTTTAGTAAATATGCCCCTAAGCCTCTTTTCCTTTCATGAGATCCACACAATTGGTCCAGCATGTAGCGTTTCAGTAAAGCTTCTTCTTTGCCTGTCCCAGTGTCAGGGTTCACAAAGTTACAGTAGCAGTGAGTGTGTAAAGACTGTTGGGTGCTTGATTTGTTGGGGGTAGTCCTGTGGGCTATATGGCTTGCAGAGCAATCCTCCTGTGCTCTCTGATCCCCTCTGGCTTCTACATTCTCGCCAGCAACTTGAAGTCAAAACATGTTCAGTATCCTTCGTTCTGATTAGAGATGAGCGGGTTCGGTTCCCTGAGAACTGAACCCCCCCGAACATCACATCCCGAGGCTAGATCCGAATCTGGCTCGGGACTTCCCGCCAGACTCAGAAACCAGAACGGGGCAAAACATCAGCATCCCGCTGTCGAATTTTCACAGGTTTTGGATTCCATATAAGGAGCCGCGCATTGCCGCCATTTTCACTCCAGTCCTGGAGAGTGTAGCAAGAGGATGTGTCTCCTCAGTGTCTGTGCGGGAAAGTGGTGTGGCACGTTGGGTGGTGACCTGCTCATTTATGTCATTCCAGTGCTGTCTTGTGCTGCATCAGTCCAGTCACAGTGGTGGTGTCCTGTGTTGCCATAAGTCCAGTGCTGCTGTTTAAGTCCAGTCCAGTGCAGTGGTGCTGTCTTGTGCTGCATCAGTCCAGTGGTGCTGCTATATAAGTCCAGGGGTACTGCCGTATAAGTCCAGTGGTGCAGTTGTAAAGGTCCAGGGGAACTGGCGTATAAGTCCAGTGGAGCAGCCCTATAAGTCATGGGGTACTGCCATATAAGTCCAGTGGTGCAGCCGTATAAGTCCAGTGGTGCAGCCATATAAGTCCAGGGGTACTGGCGTATAAGTCCAGTCCAGTGGTGCAGCCGTATAAGTTGAGGGGTAATGCCGTATAATTCCAGTCTAGTGTTGCAGCGGTATAAGTCCAGGGGTGCTGCCGTATAAGTTCAGGGGTACTGGTGTATAAGTCCATTCCAGTGGTGCAGCCGTATAAGTCCAGGGGTACTGATGTATAAATCCAGGGGTACTGCCATATAAGTCCATGGGTACTGCCGTATAAGTCCATGGGTACTGCCGTATAAGTTCATGGGTACTGCCGTATAAGTCCATGGGTACTGCCGTATAAGTCCAGTCCAGTGGTGCAGCCGTATATGTCCATGGTTACTGCTGTATAAGTCCAGGGGTACTGCCATATAAGCCCAGGGGTACTGCCGTATAAATCCAGTCCAGTGGTGCAGCCATATACTTCCAGGGGTACTGCCTTATAAGTCCAGTGGTGCAGCTGTAGAAGTCCAGGGGTACTGCCGTATAAGTTCAGGGGTACTGCCGTATAAGTCCAGTCCAGTGGTGCAGCCATATATGTCCAGGGGTACTGCCATATAAGTCCAGGGGTAATGCCGTATAAGTCCAGTCTAGTGGTGCAGCCAGATAAGTCCAGGGGCACTGCCGTATAAGTCCAGTCCAGTGGTGCAGCTGTATAAGTCGAGGGGTAATGCCATATAATTCCAGTCCAGTGGTGCAGCCGTATAAGTCCAGTCCAGGGGGGCAGCCGTATAAATCGAGGGGTAATGCCGTATAATTCCAGTCCAGTGTTGCAGCCTTATAAGTCCAGGGGTACTGCCGTATAAGTTCAGGGGTACTGGTGTATAAGTCCATTCCAGTGGTGCAGCCGTATAAATCCAGTTGTGCAGCCATATAAGTCCAAGGGTACTGCCGTATAAATCCAGGGTTACTGCCGTATAAGTCCAGTCTAGTGGTGCAACCGTATAAGTCCAGGGGTGCAGCCGTATAAGTACAGGGGTTCTGCCGTGTAAATCCATTCCAGTGGTGCAGCCGTATAAGTTCAGAGGTACTGCCATTTAAGTCCAGGGGTACTGCCATATAAGTCCAGTCCAGTGGTGCAGCCATATAAGTCCAGTCCAGTGGTGCAGCCATATAAGTCCAGTTGTGCATCCATATAAGTCCAAGGGTACTGCCGTATAAATCCAAGGGTGCAGCTGTATAAGTCCAGTCCAGTTGTGCAGCTGTATAAGTCCAGGGATACTGCCATACAAGTCCAGTCCAGTGGTGCAGCCGTATAAGTCCAGGGGTACTGCCGTATAAGTCCAAGGGTACTGCCGTATAAGTTCAGTCTAGTGGTGCAGCCGTATAAGTCCATGGCTACCTCCATATAAGTCCAGTCCACTGGTGCAGCCATATAAGTCCAGGGGTGCAGCCGTATAAGTACAGGGGTTCTGCCATATAAGTCCAGTCCAGTGGTGTAGCCGTATAAGTCCAGGGGTACTGCCGTATAAGTCCAGGGGTACTGCCGTATAAGTCCAGTCTAGTGGTGCAGGCGTATAAGTCCAGGGGTACTGCCGTATAAGTCCAGTCCAGTGGTGCAGCCATATAAATCCAGGGGTACTGCCGTATTAGTCCAGTGGTGCTGTCTTTGCTTTATATTATTTACTCCAAATAAGGGGGCTATTAATATTTATTCCAAATAATTTTTACAGGGTTTTCCCTGTGTAGTGTAGGGGTATGCTCTCCTGTGCCGCATATTGTTATATAACTCCAGAAAAATAATAGAAAACAAAAATTTGGAAGCTAAAATAGGGAAAGATCAAGAACCACTTCCTCCTACTGCTACCACTGCTGTTGTTGCTGCTGGGAGCCGATCATCATCCCAAAGGGGAAGTCGGAAGACCACTTGTACTTGTCACGATCCGGGTATCTGGACGCCATTACCTGCCGTTTAGGTGTCTTCTGAGACTGGCCCAGCGTTCCAAATCCGGATCTCATCTGTGTCAACACTCTGCACATCCCTCCTGTCATTCTGAGACACTACCACAGCGGCGCCATGTTTGAATCCAACATGGCGTCTCCCGTCCTCCGCGGCCTCTGCCGCCGTTACTGTGTTATTGCTGCAGGTTCTCAGAATCATGTATCATGCCTGCCGCGGCCTCTGCTGCCCTCCAGGTGTCTCAGCATGTAGCTGTCGTCTGGCGTCTCCTGTCCTCCGTGGCCGACGCCGCCATTATCACTATGTTTGCACATTTCATTACAAACCAGTTTTCCCTCCAGGTTCCAGCATGGGCGCAGCCATGTTGGATTTGATCACATGCTCCAATTCCTCCAATCCACCATCTCTGGAATCTGCATAATTGCCTAGCCAATGCCTGCATAGCAGCAGGTATAAGTATCCTGTGTCTAGGCCAGATAGATGTCAGTGCTTTGAATGTCATACCTTGTTCCAGTCTCTCTCTCCTGTGGTTTGTTTCTCCAGGTTCCAGCTCCTGTCTCCAGCATCCACAAAGAGACCCGCACCTGCTTTCCATCCTGCGGTGCAGCCTGACTTTGCAATCCTCTGTGACTGATCCAGCTTTCAGCTATTACCTCGTTTGCTTCCAGCTTCCAAGCTTGTAGCTATTAACCCATCTGTTTCCAGCAACCTGCTTCCAACGGAATTCAGCCTCCTTAAAGAGCCGGTGTTCTCCCAGCGGATTTCTACTTACCAGCAGTATCCACTACCACCGGTAACCACTCTTCATTTCATCTGTTTCCACGCACCCTAGCATCTTTTAGTTTTAACTCCGTGTCTCCACCATCTGGCTGGTTCCGTCCAGTGACTCCTACAGTGCATTCCAGTTACCAGCATCATCTCATACATCTACTGGCGTGTTCCTCGGTTGTCTCCACTACTACAGCCTGGCCTGGTAAGGTTATTCTACCCAAGGACTATAACATCTGTTCTGCAATCTACCAGTGCCCTGTTATACCTGTTTATGGTTTAGTGATCCAGGAACTGTATTATCTGCCACTGCTAATACTGACTGTGAACGCTGTTGTGATTATACGGAGTCTGTTTAATAAACTTTCATTTGACTTTTAACCTGCTTGTCATGGTCACACCTTCGGGTTTCCTTCCACACTTACATGTCCAGGGGTCTGATTAAACCATCTAAGTTTGACTTCATTCCAGCCCCTACAACTGAGGCTTCCTCCCGTCAGCCTAAACCCTCAGTTGTGACAGTAAGCACTGAACATATGAATCCAGCCGGAGACCAGGATCAAGCGGCTAGACCTATGCAAGAACTGGCAGCCAGACACGAACATCAGGAGGCTGCACAAGGTCACATCATCCGCTGTCTCCAGGATCTCTCTACTCGGCTGGATGGGATTCAGACGACCCTCCGTGGACCTGGCACGTCTGGTGCGTCCACTACAGTGACTCCAGCTGTAACCCCACCCACCTTGCCCATTTCCATACCACGTCTTCATCTTCCAACGCCAGCAAAATTTGACGGATCTCCAAGGTTCTGCAGGGGATTTCTCAACCAATGCGAAATCCATTTTGAGCTTCAATCTGGCAACTTCCCCAGTGACCGTACCAAAGTTGCTTATATTATTTCTCTCCTCAGTGGCTCAGCCCTTGATTGGGCATCACCGTTATGGGAGAAGTCTGATCCCCTGCTGTCCTCCTATACTGACTTTGTAGCATCATTCATGCGCATCTTCGACGAGCCGGGCAGGGTTTCCTATGCTTCATCTGAGATTCTCCGTCTACGCCAGGGAACACGTACTGTGGGACAGTATCTTATACAGTTCAAAATCCTGGCATCTGAGCTGGCCTGGAACGACGAGGCCCTGTATGCTGCATTCTGGCATGGCTTGTCAGAACGCATTAAAGACGAGTTAGCTACCAGAGACTTGCCTTCTAAGTTGGATGAGCTAATTTCACTATGCGCGAAGGTTGATCTACGGTTCAGAGAGAGAGCAACCGAGCGAGGAAGATCATCCGTTCCTAAATCTTCTGCTCCTCCTCCTCGTCAACCATCTTCATCCAAGGATGAGCCTATGCAAATTGGTCGTTCCCGTCTATCTCCCGCTGAGCGCCGAAGACGCCTCTCCGAGTCTCTATGTCTCTACTGTGCAGCTCCGTCGCACACTATCAACTCCTGTCCCAAACGTTCGGGACTCCAGATCCTAGCTCGCCAAGGAGAGGGCCGGCTAGGAGTAATGATCTCCTCTCCATCTCCTCATGATTGTAACCTCCCAGTGTCGCTCCAAATTGCTCAACGTTACAGGAACGTCATTGCCCTCCTTGATTCCGGAGCAGCTGGGAATTTCATAACCGAAGCTTATGTTAAATGGTGGTCCCTACCCACCTAGAGACTGTCCTCGTCCATCTCTTTGACTGCCGTGGATGGCAGCAAGATTTTTGACGCAGTCATTTCCTTAAGGACTCTTCCAGTTCGTCTGAGAGTGGGAGTTCTTCATTCTGAGTATATTTCTTTTCTAGTGATTCCAAGAGCCACACATCCAGTGGTTTTAGGCCTTCTATGGCTCCATCTCCACAACCCATCGATTGACTGGACGACTACGCAAATACTGGCATGGGGTCCCTCCTGTGCTGAGACTCGTTTAGCCAAAGTTCTTCCTGTTTGTTCTTCCTTCCCCAGGTCATCTGATGTTTCGCCTCCTCCATATCAAGACTTCACGGACGTGTTCAGTAAAGCCTCTGCTGATATCCTTCCTCCTCATAGAGAATGGGACTGCCCAATCGACCTCATTCCAGGGAATGTTCCACCGCGAGGCCGAACTTATCCGTTGTCGCTGCCTGAGACACACTCCATGGAAGAGTACATCAAAGAGAACCTGGCGAAGGGTTTCATCCGACCATCTTCTTCTCCAGCCGGCGCAGGCTTCTTCTTCGTTAAGAAGAAAGACGGTTGTCTGCGTCCGTGCATTGACTACAGAGGTCTGAACGACATTACCGTCAAGAACCGATACCCTTTACCCCTGATTACCGAGCTCTTTGATAGAGTTAGTGGTGCAACCATTTTCACAAAGCTGGACTTGAGGGGTGCCTACAATCTCATCCGAATCCGTGAGGGTGACGAGTGGAAGACCGCCTTTAACACCCGTGACGGACATTATGAGTACCTCGTCATGCCCTTCGGATTGAGCAACGCTCCAGCAGTCTTCCAGCACTTCGTGAATGAGATCTTCAGGGACATCTTGTACCGCCATGTCGTGGTTTATCTAGATGACATCCTCATCTTTGCTAATAATCTCGAAGATCATCGTTTCTGGGTAAAAGAGGTTCTTTCCCGTCTCCGTGTCAATCACCTCTATTGTAAATTGGAGAAGTGTGTGTTTGAAGTTAAAACCATTCCGTTTCTAGGTTACATTGTGTCCGGTTCCGGACTAGAGATGGATCCTGAGAAACTCCAAGCAATCCAGAATTGGCCTATACCCTTAACCCTCAAAGGGGTCCAGAGGTTCTTAGGGTTCGCCAATTATTATAGAAAATTTATACGAGACTTTTCCACCATTGTGGCGCCTTTCACTGCATTAACCAAGAAAGGTGCTAATCCGTCCAAGTGGTCCGAGGAAGCTACACAGGCCTTTCACCTTCTGAAGCAACGGTTCATCTCTGCACCAGTTCTGAAACAGCCCGACACCGACTCTCCTTTTATCTTAGAGGTAGATGCCTCCTCCGTTGGAGTAGGAGCAGTGTTATCCCAGAGGGCCAAAGATGGACATCTACATCCTTGCAGTTTCTTCTCCCGGAAGTTCTCCCCAGCTGAGCGCAACTATGCCATTGGCGATCAGGAGTTGCTGGCCATCAAGCTCGCTCTGGAGGAGTGGAGATACCTGTTGGAGGGAGCTTCCCACTCAATCACCATACTTACCGACCACAAAAATCTTTTATATCTCAAAGGCGCACAATGTCTGAATCCTCGTCAGGCCAGATGGGCACTTTTCTTCTCTAGGTTTGACTTTAAACTCCAGTTCTGTCCGGGTTCTCAGAATCGTAAGGCCGATGCCCTTTCCCGCTCATGGGAGCAAGAAAATGAGTCCGAGTCTGCAGACAAGCATCCTATTATTAATCCGTTGGCATTCTCCACGGTAGGGATGGACTCTACGCCTCCACCAGGGAAAAGTTTTGTTAAGCCAGTTCTAAGGAAGAAGCTCATGCATTGGGCCCATGCTTCCCGTTTTGCTGGACATACAGGCATTCAGAAAACCCTTGAATTTATTTCTAGGTCCTACTGGTGGCCAACTCTGAAGAAGGACGTTATGGAATTTATTGCCTCCTGCCCAAAGTGTGCCCAACACAAAGTCTCCCGCCAGTCGCCTGCGGGGCAACTGGTTCCATTATCTGTTCCCCGTCGACCATGGACCCATTTGTCGATGGACTTGGTTTCCGATCTACCTATCTGCAACAAGTTTAATACCATCTGGGTGGTAGTTGACCGGTTCACCAAGATGGCACATTTCATCCCTCTCACCGGTCTTCCGTCAGCTTCCAAGTTGGCTCAAGTATTTATACAAAAGAGCTTCCGACTTCACGGTCTTCCTGAAGAGATCATCTCGGATCGTGGAGTACAATTTGTAGCCAAATTTTGGCGAAGTTTGTGTCAA
Source organism: Pseudophryne corroboree (assembly GCF_028390025.1). Taxonomy (NCBI): domain Eukaryota; kingdom Metazoa; phylum Chordata; class Amphibia; order Anura; family Myobatrachidae; genus Pseudophryne; species Pseudophryne corroboree. Next base: position 647,263,959 of record NC_086445.1, read on the forward strand.
GCCCTCCAAGTCAAGTTAAAGTTTTCCACGGCTTACCATCCTCAGACCAATGGTCAAACCGAGAGGGTGAATCAGGACTTGGAGGCCTTCCTCCGTATATATGTGTCTTCCTCTCAAGATGACTGGGTTCAACTTCTTCCTTGGGCCGAGTTCAGCCACAACAATCAATACCATTCCTCATCTTCTTCTACACCATTCTTCATTAATTATGGATTCCACCCTAAAGTCCCAGAATTCCAACCGCTTCCCGCAACTTCTGTTCCAGCAGTGGATGTCACCTTGCGTCAGTTTTCAAATAACTGGAGGAACGTCCGCGCAGCCCTGCTTAAAGCCTCATCCAGGTATAAGAAGTTTGCCGATAGGAAGCGTAGAGCGGTTCCTGCTCTCAAGGTGGGTGATCGTGTGTGGTTGTCCACGAAGAATTTGAGGTTGAGAGTTCCCAGCATGAAATTTGCACCTCGCTACATCGGTCCCTTCAAGATTGAACAAGTCATCAATCCTGTTGCCTACAGATTACAGTTACCACCCTTCTTGAAAATACCCAGGACATTTCATGTTTCCTTGTTGAAACTGCTGATCCTAAATCGGTTTCATTCCGCACTTCCTCCAGCTCCCAAAGTTCAGACTCAACGGGGAGTCGAGTACGAGGTGGCCAAGATTTTGGACTCACGTTTCCGTTACGGTCGGTTACAGTATCTCATTGACTGGAAGGGCTATGGTCCTGAAGAACGCTTTTGGACCAATGCTTCAGACGTCCATGCTCCTGCCTTGGTCCGAAATTTCCACTCAAAGTTTCCTTTAAAGCCTAAGAAGTGTCCTGGGGCCACTCCTAAAGGGGGGGGGGGGGGTGCTGTCATGATCCGGGTATCTGGATGCCATTACCTGCCGTTTAGGTGTCTTCTGAGACTGGCCCAGCGTTCCAAATCCGGATCTCATCTGTGTCAACACTCTGCACATCCCTCCTGTCATTCTGAGACACTACCACAGCGGCGCCATGTTTGAATCCAACATGGCGTCTCCCGTCCTCCGCGGCCTCCGCCGCCATTACTGTGTTATTGCTGCAGGTTCTCAGAATCATGTATCATGCCTGCCGCGGCCTCTGCTGCCCTCCAGGTGTCTCAGCATGTAGCTGTCGTCTGGCGTCTCCTGTCCTCCGCGGCCGACGCCGCCATTTTCACTATGTTTGCACATTTCATTACAAACCAGTTTTCCCTCCAGGTTCCAGCATGGGCGCAGCCATGTTGGATTTGATCACATGCTCCAATTCCTCCAATCCACCATCTCTGGAATCTGCATAATTGCCTAGCCAATGCCTGCATAGCAGCAGGTATAAGTATCCTGTGTCTAGGCCAGATAGATGTCAGTGCTTTGAATGTCATACCTTGTTCCAGTCTCTCTCTCCTGTGGTTTGTTTCTCCAGGTTCCAGCTCCTGTCTCCAGCATCCACAAAGAGACCCGCACCTGCTTTCCATCCTGTGGTGCAGCCTGACTTTGCAATCCTCTGTGACTGATCCAGCTTTCAGCTATTACCTCGTTTGCTTCCAGCTCCCAAGCTTGCAGCTATTAACCCATCTGTTTCCAGCAACCTGCTTCCAACAGAATTCAGCCTCCTTAAAGAGCCGGTGTTCTCCCAGCGGATTTCTACTTACCAGCAGTATCCACTACCACCGGTAACCACTCTTCATTTCATCTGTTTCCACGCACCCTAGCATCTTTTAGTTTTAACTCCGTGTCTCCACCATCTGGCTGGTTCCGTCCAGTGACTCCTACAGTGCATTCCAGTTACCAGCATCATCTCATACATCTACTGGCGTGTTCCTCGGTTGTCTCCACTACTACAGCCTGGCCTGGTAAGGTTATTCTACCCAAGGACTATAACATCTGTTCTGCAACCTACCAGTGCCCTGTTATACCTTTTTATGGTTTAGTGATCCAGGAACTGTATTATCTGCCACTGCTAATACTGACTGTGAACGCTGTTGTGATTATACGGAGTCTGTTTAATAAACTTTCATTTGACTTTTAACCTGCTTGTCATGGTCACACCTTCGGGTTTCCTTCCACACTTACATGTCCAGGGGTCTGATTAAACCATCTAAGTTTAACTTCATTCCAGCCCCTACAACTGAGGCTTCCTCCCGTCAGCCTAAACCCTCAGTTGTGACAGTACTACATCAACTAAGCAATTAACTGTCCAACAGTCCTTTGCGAGCAAGATGAAATATGACAGCAGTCATCCTGTTGCAAAGCAAATAATTGAGGCCTTGACAGCTAAGTTTGTGTTAGACGTGCGTCCGGTATCCGCCATTAGTGCAATGGGATTTAGACAATTGATGGAGGTAGTGTGTCCCTGGTACCAAATCCCATCTAGATTCCACTTCACTAGGAAAGCGATTCCCGGACTGTACAGGGACATTAAGAAAAGTGTCCTCAGTGTCCTGAAAAATGCATTTGTACCCAGTGTCCCCTTAACCACGGACAAGTGAACAAGTGGTGCAGGGCAAACTAAGGACTACGTGACTGTGACAGCCCACTGGGTAGATGTGTTGCCTCCCACATCAACAACAGCAGCGGCACCAGTAGCAGCATCTCACAAACGCCAACTCGTTCTAAGGCAGACTACGCTGTGTATCACTGGTTTCTGTAAGAGGTACACCGCTGAGACCCTCTTACGGAAACTGAGGGACATCATCGCACAATGGCTTACCCCACTTAGACTCTCCTGGGGATTTGTGATATTGGACAACGCCACCAATAGCCACCAATATTGTGCGTGCATTACATTTGGGCAAATTCCAATTTTGCACATACAATTAATTTGGTGGTGCAGAATCTTTTTTTTTTAAATGACAGGGGCATGCAGGAGATGCTGTAGGTGGCCCGAAAAATTGCGAGCCACTTTCGACATTTAGCCACTGCGTGCCACTCCTAGATGTGCCAGGTGTTTGTGCCGCACACTTGTGTCGCTTAGCTTAATCATGCAGCTACCGCATTGCACCTCTTTTTATCTTTGCATCATGTGCTGTTTGAGGCCTATTTTTTAAAACTGCCATCCTGTCTGCCACTGCAGTGCCACTCCTAGATGGGCCAGGTGTTTGTGCTGCACACTTGTGTCACTTACCTCAGTCATCCAGCTACCTCATCACACCTCTTTATTTCTTTGCATCCTGTGCTGTTTTGGGCCTAGTTTTTAAAAGTGCCATCCTATCCGACACTGCAGTGCCACTCCTAGATGGGCCAGGTGTTTGTGCCGCACACTTGTGTCGCTTAGCTTAGTCATTAAGCAACCTCGGTGTACCTCTTTTTTTCTTTGCATCATGTGCTGTTTGGCGTCTAGTTTTTAAAACTGCCATCCTGTCTACCACTGCAGTGTCATTCCTAGATGGGCCAGGTGTTTGTGCCGCCCACTTGTGTCGCCCACCAGTGACCTCTGTGCAACCTTTTGGTGTAAAAACAATATTGTGAGGAAGCTAGCGGTGGTACAGTAGTGGGAACCGTGCAATATCCATACTCCTTCCTCCTACACACTGGAGCAGTTACAACTTTACAGAGTTTATCCTTCACGGTACACTGCTGACTTACTTACTATACAGTATCACAGGCTGGCTGTTCCCAGGTGCAATTCTTAACTCCAAAATCTCCAGGACAGACCTAAGTGGAATATTTACTAAAGTGTGGGTTTTCAGATGTGTTACCCATCACGGCCAATCAGATTCATGCTAATCATTTATGTACTGTAGCACTTTCTAGAAGATATTAGCCAGAATCTGATTGCTATGGGCAAAATCTCCACATCTGAAAATCCGCACTTTAGTAAATATGCCCCTAAGCCTCTTTTCCTTTCATGAGATCCACACAATTGGTCCAGCATGTAGCGTTTCAGTAAAGCTTCTTCTTTGCCTGTCCCAGTGTCAGGGTTCACAAAGTTACAGTAGCAGTGAGTGTGTAAAGACTGTTGGGTGCTTGATTTGTTGGGGGTAGTCCTGTGGGCTATATGGCTTGCAGAGCAATCCTCCTGTGCTCTCTGATCCCCTCTGGCTTCTACATTCTCGCCAGCAACTTGAAGTCAAAACATGTTCAGTATCCTTCGTTCTGATTAGAGATGAGCGGGTTCGGTTCCCTGAGAACTGAACCCCCCCGAACATCACATCCCGAGGCTAGATCCGAATCTGGCTCGGGACTTCCCGCCAGACTCAGAAACCAGAACGGGGCAAAACATCAGCATCCCGCTGTCGAATTTTCACAGGTTTTGGATTCCATATAAGGAGCCGCGCATTGCCGCCATTTTCACTCCAGTCCTGGAGAGTGTAGCAAGAGGATGTGTCTCCTCAGTGTCTGTGCGGGAAAGTGGTGTGGCACGTTGGGTGGTGACCTGCTCATTTATGTCATTCCAGTGCTGTCTTGTGCTGCATCAGTCCAGTCACAGTGGTGGTGTCCTGTGTTGCCATAAGTCCAGTGCTGCTGTTTAAGTCCAGTCCAGTGCAGTGGTGCTGTCTTGTGCTGCATCAGTCCAGTGGTGCTGCTATATAAGTCCAGGGGTACTGCCGTATAAGTCCAGTGGTGCAGTTGTAAAGGTCCAGGGGAACTGGCGTATAAGTCCAGTGGAGCAGCCCTATAAGTCATGGGGTACTGCCATATAAGTCCAGTGGTGCAGCCGTATAAGTCCAGTGGTGCAGCCATATAAGTCCAGGGGTACTGGCGTATAAGTCCAGTCCAGTGGTGCAGCCGTATAAGTTGAGGGGTAATGCCGTATAATTCCAGTCTAGTGTTGCAGCGGTATAAGTCCAGGGGTGCTGCCGTATAAGTTCAGGGGTACTGGTGTATAAGTCCATTCCAGTGGTGCAGCCGTATAAGTCCAGGGGTACTGATGTATAAATCCAGGGGTACTGCCATATAAGTCCATGGGTACTGCCGTATAAGTCCATGGGTACTGCCGTATAAGTTCATGGGTACTGCCGTATAAGTCCATGGGTACTGCCGTATAAGTCCAGTCCAGTGGTGCAGCCGTATATGTCCATGGTTACTGCTGTATAAGTCCAGGGGTACTGCCATATAAGCCCAGGGGTACTGCCGTATAAATCCAGTCCAGTGGTGCAGCCATATACTTCCAGGGGTATTGCCTTATAAGTCCAGTGGTGCAGCTGTAGAAGTCCAGGGGTACTGCCGTATAAGTTCAGGGGTACTGCCATATAAGTCCAGGGGTAATGCCGTATAAGTCCAGTCTAGTGGTGCAGCCAGATAAGTCCAGGGGCACTGCCGTATAAGTCCAGTCCAGTGGTGCAGCTGTATAAGTCGAGGGGTAATGCCATATAATTCCAGTCCAGTGGTGCAGCCGTATAAATCCAGTCCAGGGGGGCAGCCGTATAAATCGAGGGGTAATGCCGTATAATTCCAGTCCAGTGTTGCAGCCTTATAAGTCCAGGGGTACTGCCGTATAAGTTCAGGGGTACTGGTGTATAAGTCCATTCCAGTGGTGCAGCCGTATAAATCCAGTTGTGCAGCCATATAAGTCCAAGGGTACTGCCGTATAAATCCAGGGTTACTGCCGTATAAGTCCAGTCTAGTGGTGCAACCGTATAAGTCCAGGGGTGCAGCCGTATAAGTACAGGGGTTCTGCCGTGTAAATCCATTCCAGTGGTGCAGCCGTATAAGTTCAGAGGTACTGCCATTTAAGTCCAGGGGTACTGCCATATAAGTCCAGTCCAGTGGTGCAGCCATATAAGTCCAGGGGTACTGCCGTATAAGTCCAGTTGTGCATCCATATAAGTCCAAGGGTACTGCCGTATAAATCCAAGGGTGCAGCTGTATAAGTCCAGTCCAGTTGTGCAGCTGTATAAGTCCAGGGATACTGCCATACAAGTCCAGTCCAGTGGTGCAGCCGTATAAGTCCAGGGGTACTGCCGTATAAGTCCAAGGGTACTGCCGTATAAGTTCAGTCTAGTGGTGCAGCCGTATAAGTCCATGGCTACCTCCATATAAGTCCAGTCCACTGGTGCAGCCATATAAGTCCAGGGGTGCAGCCGTATAAGTACAGGGGTTCTGCCATATAAGTCCAGTCCAGTGGTGTAGCCGTATAAGTCCAGGGGTACTGCCGTATAAGTCCAGGGGTACTGCCGTATAAGTCCAGTCTAGTGGTGCAGGCGTATAAGTCCAGGGGTACTGCCGTATAAGTCCAGTCCAGTGGTGCAGCCATATAAATCCAGGGGTACTGCCGTATTAGTCCAGTGGTGCTGTCTTTGCTTTATATTATTTACTCCAAATAAGGGGGCTATTAATATTTATTCCAAATAATTTTTACAGGGTTTTCCCTGTGTAGTGTAGGGGTATGCTCTCCTGTGCCGCATATTGTTATATAACTCCAGAAAAATAATGGAAAACAAAAATTTGGAAGCTAAAATAGGGAAAGATCAAGAACCACTTCCTCCTACTGCTACCACTGCTGTTGTTGCTGCTGGGAGCCGATCATCATCCCAAAGGGGAAGTCGGAAGACCACTTGTACTTGTCACGATCCGGGTATCTGGACGCCATTACCTGCCGTTTAGGTGTCTTCTGAGACTGGCCCAGCGTTCCAAATCCGGATCTCATCTGTGTCAACACTCTGCACATCCCTCCTGTCATTCTGAGACACTACCACAGCGGCGCCATGTTTGAATCCAACATGGCGTCTCCCGTCCTCCGCGGCCTCTGCCGCCGTTACTGTGTTATTGCTGCAGGTTCTCAGAATCATGTATCATGCCTGCCGCGGCCTCTGCTGCCCTCCAGGTGTCTCAGCATGTAGCTGTCGTCTGGCGTCTCCTGTCCTCCGCGGCCGACGCCGCCATTATCACTATGTTTGCACATTTCATTACAAACCAGTTTTCCCTCCAGGTTCCAGCATGGGCGCAGCCATGTTGGATTTGATCACATGCTCCAATTCCTCCAATCCACCATCTCTGGAATCTGCATAATTGCCTAGCCAATGCCTGCATAGCAGCAGGTATAAGTATCCTGTGTCTAGGCCAGATAGATGTCAGTGCTTTGAATGTCATACCTTGTTCCAGTCTCTCTCTCCTGTGGTTTGTTTCTCCAGGTTCCAGCTCCTGTCTCCAGCATCCACAAAGAGACCCGCACCTGCTTTCCATCCTGCGGTGCAGCCTGACTTTGCAATCCTCTGTGACTGATCCAGCTTTCAGCTATTACCTCGTTTGCTTCCAGCTTCCAAGCTTGTAGCTATTAACCCATCTGTTTCCAGCAACCTGCTTCCAACGGAATTCAGCCTCCTTAAAGAGCCGGTGTTCTCCCAGCGGATTTCTACTTACCAGCAGTATTCACTACCACCGGTAACCACTCTTCATTTCATCTGTTTCCACGCACCCTAGCATCTTTTAGTTTTAACTCCGTGTCTCCACCATCTGGCTGGTTCCGTCCAGTGACTCCTACAGTGCATTCCAGTTACCAGCATCATCTCATACATCTACTGGCGTGTTCCTCGGTTGTCTCCACTACTACAGCCTGGCCTGGTAAGGTTATTCTACCCAAGGACTATAGCATCTGTTCTGCAATCTACCAGTGCCCTGTTATACCTGTTTATGGTTTAGTGATCCAGGAACTGTATTATCTGCCACTGCTAATACTGACTGTGAACGCTGTTGTGATTATACGGAGTCTGTTTAATAAACTTTCATTTGACTTTTAACCTGCTTGTCATGGTCACACCTTCGGGTTTCCTTCCACACTTACATGTCCAGGGGTCTGATTAAACCATCTAAGTTTAACTTCATTCCAGCCCCTACAACTGAGGCTTCCTCCCGTCAGCCTAAACCCTCAGTTGTGACAGTAAGCACTGAACATATGAATCCAGCCGGAGACCAGGATCAAGCGGCTAGACCTATGCAAGAACTGGCAGCCAGACACGAACATCAGGAGGCTGCACAAGGTCACATCATCCGCTGTCTCCAGGATCTCTCTACTCGGCTGGATGGGATTCAGACGACCCTCCGTGGACCTGGCACGTCTGGTGCGTCCACTACAGTGACTCCAGCTGTAACCCCACCCACCTTGCCCATTTCCATACCACGTCTTCATCTTCCAACGCCAGCAAAATTTGACGGATCTCCAAGGTTCTGCAGGGGATTTCTCAACCAATGCGAAATCCATTTTGAGCTTCAATCTGGCAACTTCCCCAGTGACCGTACCAAAGTTGCTTATATTATTTCTCTCCTCAGTGGCTCAGCCCTTGATTGGGCATCACCGTTATGGGAGAAGTCTGATCCCCTGCTGTCCTCCTATACTGACTTTGTAGCATCATTCAGGCGCATCTTCGACGAGCCGGGCAGGGTTTCCTATGCTTCATCTGAGATTCTCCGTCTACGCCAGGGAACACGTACTGTGGGACAGTATCTTATACAGTTCAAAATCCTGGCATCTGAGCTGGCCTGGAACGACGAGGCCCTGTATGCTGCATTCTGGCATGGCTTGTCAGAACGCATTAAAGACGAGTTAGCTACCAGAGACTTGCCTTCTAAGTTGGATGAGCTAATTTCACTATGCGCGAAGGTTGATCTACGGTTCAGAGAGAGAGCAACCGAGCGAGGAAGATCATCCGTTCCTAAATCTTCTGCTCCTCCTCCTCGTCAACCATCTCCATCCAAGGATGAGCCTATGCAAATTGGTCGTTCCCGTCTATCTCCCGCTGAGCGCCGAAGACGCCTCTCCGAGTCTCTATGTCTCTACTGTGCAGCTCCGTCGCACACTATCAACTCCTGTCCCAAACGTTCGGGACTCCAGATCCTAGCTCGCCAAGGAGAGGGCCGGCTAGGAGTAATGATCTCCTCTCCATCTCCTCATGATTGTAACCTCCCAGTGTCGCTCCAAATTGCTCAACGTTACAGGAACGTCATTGCCCTCCTTGATTCCGGAGCAGCTGGGAATTTCATAACCGAAGCTTATGTTAAATGGTGGTCCCTACCCACCTAGAGACTGTCCTCGTCCATCTCTTTGACTGCCGTGGATGGCAGCAAGATTTTTGACGCAGTCATTTCCTTAAGGACTCTTCCAGTTCGTCTGAGAGTGGGAGTTCTTCATTCTGAGTATATTTCTTTTCTAGTGATTCCAAGAGCCACACATCCAGTGGTTTTAGGCCTTCTATGGCTCCATCTCCACAACCCATCGATTGACTGGACGACTACGCAAATACTGGCATGGGGTCCCTCCTGTGCTGAGACTCGTTTAGCCAAAGTTCTTCCTGTTTGTCCTTCCTTCCCCAGGTCATCTGATGTTCCGCCTCCTCCATATCAAGACTTCACGGACGTGTTCAGTAAAGCCTCTGCTGATATCCTTCCTCCTCATAGAGAATGGGACTGCCCAATCGACCTCATTCCAGGGAATGTTCCACCGCGAGGCCGAACTTATCCGTTGTCGCTGCCTGAGACACACTCCATGGAAGAGTATATCAAAGAGAACCTGGCGAAGGGTTTCATCCGACCATCTTCTTCTCCAGCCGGCGCAGGCTTCTTCTTCGTTAAGAAGAAAGACGGTTGTCTGCGTCCGTGCATTGACTACAGAGGTCTGAACGACATTACCGTCAAGAACCGATACCCTTTACCCCTGATTACCGAGCTCTTTGATAGAGTTAGTGGTGCAACCATTTTCACAAAGCTGGACTTGAGGGGTGCCTACAATCTCATCCGAATCCGTGAGGGTGACGAGTGGAAGACCGCCTTTAACACCCGTGACGGACATTATGAGTACCTCGTCATGCCCTTCGGATTGAGCAACGCTCCAGCAGTCTTCCAGCACTTCGTGAATGAGATCTTCAGGGACATCTTGTACCGCCATGTCGTGGTTTATCTAGATGACATCCTCATCTTTGCTAATAATCTCGAAGATCATCGTTTCTGGGTAAAAGAGGTTCTTTCCCGTCTCCGTGTCAATCACCTCTATTGTAAATTGGAGAAGTGTGTGTTTGAAGTTAAAACCATTCCGTTTCTAGGTTACATTGTGTCCGGTTCCGGACTAGAGATGGATCCTGAGAAACTCCAAGCAATCCAGAATTGGCCTATACCCTTAACCCTCAAAGGGGTCCAGAGGTTCTTAGGGTTCGCCAATTATTATAGAAAATTTATACGAGACTTTTCCACCATTGTGGCGCCTTTCACTGCATTAACCAAGAAAGGTGCTAATCCGTCCAAGTGGTCCGAGGAAGCTACACAGGCCTTTCACCTTCTGAAGCAACGGTTCATCTCTGCACCAGTTCTGAAACAGCCCGACACCGACTCTCCTTTTATCTTAGAGGTAGATGCCTCCTCCGTTGGAGTAGGAGCAGTGTTATCCCAGAGGGCCAAAGATGGACATCTACATCCTTGCAGTTTCTTCTCCCGGAAGTTCTCCCCAGCTGAGCGCAACTATGCCATTGGCGATCAGGAGTTGCTGGCCATCAAGCTCGCTCTGGAGGAGTGGAGATACCTGTTGGAGGGAGCTTCCCACTCAATCACCATACTTACCGACCACAAAAATCTTTTATATCTCAAAGGCGCACAATGTCTGAATCCTCGTCAGGCCAGATGGGCACTTTTCTTCTCTAGGTTTGACTTTAAACTCCAGTTCTGTCCGGGTTCTCAGAATCGTAAGGCCGATGCCCTTTCCCGCTCATGGGAGCAAGAAAATGAGTCCGAGTCTGCAGACAAGCATCCTATTATTAATCCGTTGGCATTCTCCACGGTAGGGATGGACTCTACGCCTCCACCAGGGAAAAGTTTTGTTAAGCCAGTTCTAAGGAAGAAGCTCATGCATTGGGCCCATGCTTCCCGTTTTGCTGGACATACAGGCATTCAGAAAACCCTTGAATTTATTTCTAGGTCCTACTGGTGGCCAACTCTGAAGAAGGACGTTATGGAATTTATTGCCTCCTGCCCAAAGTGTGCCCAACACAAAGTCTCCCGCCAGTCGCCTGCGGGGCAACTGGTTCCATTATCTGTTCCCCGTCGACCATGGACCCATTTGTCGATGGACTTTGTTTCCGATCTACCTATCTGCAACAAGTTTAATACCATCTGGGTGGTAGTTGACCGGTTCACCAAGATGGCACATTTCATCCCTCTCACCGGTCTTCCGTCAGCTTCCAAGTTGGCTCAAGTATTTATACAAGAGATCTTCCGACTTCACGGTCTTCCTGAAGAGATCATCTCGGATCGTGGAGTACAATTTGTAGCCAAATTTTGGCGAAGTTTGTGTCAAGCCCTCCAAGTCAAGTTAAAGTTTTCCACGGCTTACCATCCTCAGACCAATGGTCAAACCGAGAGGGTGAATCTGGACTTGGAGGCCTTCCTCCGTATATATGTGTCTTCCTCTCAAGATGACTGGGTTCAACTTCTTCCTTGGGCCGAGTTCAGCCACAACAATCAATACCATTCCTCATCTTCTTCTACACCATTCTTCATTAATTATGGATTCCACCCTAAAGTCCCAGAATTCCAACCGCTTCCCGCAACTTCTGTTCCAGCAGTAAATGTCACCTTGCGTCAGTTTTCAAATAACTGGAGGAACGTCCGCGCAGCCCTGCTTAAAGCCTCATCCAGGTATAAGAAGTTTGCCGATAGGAAGCGTAGAGCGGTTCCTGCTCTCAAGGTGGGTGATCGTGTGTGGTTGTCCACGAAGAATTTGAGGTTGAGAGTTCCCAGCATGAAATTTGCACCTCGCTACATCGGTCCCTTCAAGATTGAACAAGTCATCAATCCTGTTGCCTACAGATTACAGTTACCACCCTTCTTGAAAATACCCAGGACATTTCATGTTTCCTTGTTGAAACTGCTGATCCTAAATCGGTTTCATTCCGCACTTCCTCCAGCTCCCAAAGTTCAGACTCAACGGGGAGTCGAGTACGAGGTGGCCAAGATTTTGGACTCACGTTTCCGTTACGGTCGGTTACAGTATCTCATTGACTGGAAGGGCTATGGTCCTGAAGAACGCTTTTGGACCAATGCTTCAGACGTCCATGCTCCTGCCTTGGTCCGAAATTTCCACTCAAAGTTTCCTTTAAAGCCTAAGAAGTGTCCTGGGGCCACTCCTAAAGGGGGGGGGGGGGGTGCTGTCATGATCCGGGTATCTGGATGCCATTACCTGCCGTTTAGGTGTCTTCTGAGACTGGCCCAGCGTTCCAAATCCGGATCTCATCTGTGTCAACACTCTGCACATCCCTCCTGTCATTCTGAGACACTACCACAGCGGCGCCATGTTTGAATCCAACATGGCGTCTCCCGTCCTCCGCGGCCTCCGCCGCCATTACTGTGTTATTGCTGCAGGTTCTCAGAATCATGTATCATGCCTGCCGCGGCCTCTGCTGCCCTCCAGGTGTCTCAGCATGTAGCTGTCGTCTGGCGTCTCCTGTCCTCCGCGGCCGACGCCGCCATTTTCACTATGTTTGCACATTTCATTACAAACCAGTTTTCCCTCCAGGTTCCAGCATGGGCGCAGCCATGTTGGATTTGATCACATGCTCCAATTCCTCCAATCCACCATCTCTGGAATCTGCATAATTGCCTAGCCAATGCCTGCATAGCAGCAGGTATAAGTATCCTGTGTCTAGGCCAGATAGATGTCAGTGCTTTGAATGTCATACCTTGTTCCAGTCTCTCTCTCCTGTGGTTTGTTTCTCCAGGTTCCAGCTCCTGTCTCCAGCATCCACAAAGAGACCCGCACCTGCTTTCCATCCTGTGGTGCAGCCTGACTTTGCAATCCTCTGTGACTGATCCAGCTTTCAGCTATTACCTCGTTTGCTTCCAGCTTCCAAGCTTGCAGCTATTAACCCATCTGTTTCCAGCAACCTGCTTCCAACAGAATTCAGCCTCCTTAAAGAGCCGGTGTTCTCCCAGCGGATTTCTACTTACCAGCAGTATCCACTACCACCGGTAACCACTCTTCATTTCATCTGTTTCCACGCACCCTAGCATCTTTTAGTTTTAACTCCGTGTCTCCACCATCTGGCTGGTTCCGTCCAGTGACTCCTACAGTGCATTCCAGTTACCAGCATCATCTCATACATCTGCTGGCGTGTTCCTCGGTTGTCTCCACTACTACAGCCTGGCCTGGTAAGGTTATTCTACCCAAGGACTATAACATCTGTTCTGCAACCTACCAGTGCCCTGTTATACCTTTTTATGGTTTAGTGATCCAGGAACTGTATTATCTGCCACTGCTAATACTGACTGTGAACGCTGTTGTGATTATACGGAGTCTGTTTAATAAACTTTCATTTGACTTTTAACCTGCTTGTCATGGTCACACCTTCGGGTTTCCTTCCACACTTACATGTCCAGGGGTCTGATTAAACCATCTAAGTTTAACTTCATTCCAGCCCCTACAACTGAGGCTTCCTCCCGTCAGCCTAAACCCTCAGTTGTGACAGTACTACATCAACTAAGCAATTAACTGTCCAACAGTCCTTTGCGAGCAAGATGAAATATGACAGCAGTCATCCTGTTGCAAAGCAAATAATTGAGGCCTTGACAGCTAAGTTTGTGTTAGACGTGCGTCCGGTATCCGCCATTAGTGCAATGGGATTTAGACAATTGATGGAGGTAGTGTGTCCCTGGTACCAAATCCCATCTAGATTCCACTTCACTAGGAAAGCGATTCCCGGACTGTACAGGGACATTAAGAAAAGTGTCCTCAGTGTCCTGAAAAATGCATTTGTACCCAGTGTCCCCTTAACCACGGACAAGTGAACAAGTGGTGCAGGGCAAACTAAGGACTACGTGACTGTGACAGCCCACTGGGTAGATGTGTTGCCTCCCACATCAACAACAGCAGCGGCACCAGTAGCAGCATCTCACAAACGCCAACTCGTTCTAAGGCAGACTACGCTGTGTATCACTGGTTTCTGTAAGAGGTACACCGCTGAGACCCTCTTACGGAAACTGAGGGACATCATCGCACAATGGCTTACCCCACTTAGACTCTCCTGGGGATTTGTGATATTGGACAACGCCACCAATAGCCACCAATATTGTGCGTGCATTACATTTGGGCAAATTCCAATTTTGCACATACAATTAATTTGGTGGTGCAGAATCTTTTTTTTTTAAATGACAGGGGCATGCAGGAGATGCTGTAGGTGGCCCGAAAAATTGCGAGCCACTTTCGACATTTAGCCACTGCGTGCCACTCCTAGATGTGCCAGGTGTTTGTGCCGCACACTTGTGTCGCTTAGCTTAATCATGCAGCTACCGCATTGCACCTCTTTTTATCTTTGCATCATGTGCTGTTTGAGGCCTATTTTTTAAAACTGCCATCCTGTCTGCCACTGCAGTGCCACTCCTAGATGGGCCAGGTGTTTGTGCTGCACACTTGTGTCACTTACCTCAGTCATCCAGCTACCTCATCACACCTCTTTATTTCTTTGCATCCTGTGCTGTTTTGGGCCTAGTTTTTAAAAGTGCCATCCTATCCGACACTGCAGTGCCACTCCTAGATGGGTCAGGTGTTTGTGCCGCACACTTGTGTCGCTTAGCTTAGTCATTAAGCAACCTCGGTGTACCTCTTTTTTTCTTTGCATCATGTGCTGTTTGGCGTCTAGTTTTTAAAACTGCCATCCTGTCTACCACTGCAGTGTCATTCCTAGATGGGCCAGGTGTTTGTGCCGCCCACTTGTGTCGCCCACCAGTGACCTCTGTGCAACCTTTTGGTGTAAAAACAATATTGTGACGTGTTAGACTGCAAATTAGTGGAAATTAATGTTATTGAGGTTACTAATACCGTAGGATCAAAACTGCCCCCGAATTCTGTGATTTTAGCTGTTTTTGAGGTTTTTTTTCCAAAATTAACCAAAACCAATACAGATCCAAAACACAAGCGGGGATCCAGATCCAAAACACGAAAAGTGCCCACCGCACATCTCTAGTTCTAATACAGGTTGAGTCTCCCTTATCCAAAATGCTTGGGACCAGAGGTATTTTGGATATGGGATTTTGGAATAATCGCATACTATAATGAGATATCATGGTGATGGGACCTAAATCTAAGCACAGAATGCATTTATGTTTCATATACACCTTATATACACAGCCTGAAGGTCATTTAATACAATATTTTTTATAACTTTGTGCATTAAACAAAGTGTGTATACATTCACACAATTCATTTATGTTTCATATACACCTTATACACACAGCCTGAAAGTCATTTAATACAATATTTTTAATAACTTTGTGTATTAAACAAAGTTTGTGTACATTGAGCCATCAAAAAACAAAGGTTTCACTATCTCACTCTCACTCAAAAAAGTCTGTATTTCGGAATATTCCGTATTTCGGAATATTTGGATATGGGATACTCAACCTGTACAACAGTACAGGGGTGAGCATTAACCCTTACGGGAATAATCTCTCATTTCTCCCTTTTCCATATACAATATGGAGGTTTTTTTTCTCTGGCTGGGTCCACAGGATTATCCACAGGATAACATTGGGATATTGTCGCGCGACAGTGAAAATGGCACCAACACGGTCACGCGCTTTCTGGCCTCCCAGGATGCATTGGGGCCTCCACTATATAGTCCCGCCCACTGACTCAGTCAGATAAGTTTTTTGCTTGGTGCGGCAGGAAGCCGCATGGTCACAGGGCTGCTGTGAAAGCAGCCTCAAGTTTACATTACTTTATTTTTATAGACTTACTATAATGTTTTTTTTAGAGCAACTTCTCTTAACAGCGTCTTAAACGCATATTAGAAATAGTTGCTCCAACAACTCCCCACCGGGTCGCAACAACGCTTACCTTCGGGTATCAGTGCTGTCTCGACGGGCGTCTGTGTCGGATGTTCTATCAGGTCCAGCAGACGTAACCAGGCTGTGGCCGGAGCATGGGGAGACGGTGAGTCTATGGACTTCCTCTTACAAGAGGGGTCAGGACACAGCTACACTGATTTGGTGGAGACTACAAACAGTGTGTTGATGCGCCGATCATCTCGAGTGTGACAGCGCTACGCTCCGGGGATCATAGGTGCCAGGACTAGGTAGAGGCCGCGATCCTGGGAGTTTAAGTCAACGGGGGGATTCAGACGCTCTCCTGGCTGTTCCTCCTCCGAGTTCATGGCCAGTTCCCGCGTGTCTCTCGTTTCATGAACTGAATGACCTCACTTCCGGCTCAGACGCTACCACGTGGGTACTCGGTCGCAGCTTAGACGCTGCGGTTGTGTACACTGGAGATAAAACCCGCCAGACCGAGTCGCAGGCCTTAGCGTCTGCATACACGTGGAAGTCGCTCAGCGTCCGTGTCCGTTGGTGAGCGTCCGTGTCCGTTATCAGTTACCAAGAGCGGCAGTGTACACCAGTAGCGTCTGAATCCACTCAGCGTCTTACGAGCGTATTTGCTTGGATATGGAAGTGTGGTGAGTCTCCCTGTATCCCGCTCTCCGGAGCAGGGTATACAGTACTAAAAATTCCTTCTACTATTTAGTATGCATTGTTAATTTTTAGTACCTATTGCATATGAGACCTGTATATTACTGTGTTTTCTGCATGTTATGTTGAAAAAAAGAGCCAGTTAAAACAGAAGTACAATTTTCCTACTTATGTATAAGTTAACCAAACAAGAAATGAGACAGCGCTCTTTCACGTTGTATATAAAAATACTTTTACTTTATATTTTGTACAGAGTACATAAAAATACAACACACTATGACACCGGCCAGTATCAATAAATCTAAAATATATACTATATTAAGAACAATTCCACATACAGAAAAAATCATCCAATTATATCCAGCTAAAATGGCAAAAAATCTTATAGCTCTATTTAAGTCTATAAATCTTTTAATGATGCTCTGGAGTGAGATTTTCTATCCTCTTAGCGTAGCATGGTATGCGTGATTAGTAAGCAGGTAGGTTGTTTCAAAGCTCCACATGCAGATGTTAGTCAGGCATATATGATTTACAACCAAATAGTTATATCAATTCGTTCAAACAGACTGTTTTGTTAGTGCACTATAATCGTAATTAATGATGCAGCTGTTAGTTGAAAATCAGCCGTTGGTACTTAAAGTCATATGGTAGATGAACTTCTATTAATTATTACCGTCATATATATTACCGTCCATATGTGTTATGCACACCAGTGCCTGCAGGAAAGTACTGGTGTCAGAACTGTTATGCACTCCAGTGCCTGCAGGAATGTACTGGTGTTTGAACTGTTATGCAAAACAAATGGACTCACAGACAGACTGGGTAATATGACATAACGTACACAGAAGGTGATAGGGTAACAAAATACACACAAGGTGAACAGAGAAGCCCAGAGGCTAAGGAACTGGGTATCTCCCTTGTATTAGAACTGCTCAGATGGGAAAAGCAAGATGTTGTGTTTTAATACGTAGAGCACCCGAAATGCTGTTGCTAAGGGCAACAGCAAAACCCTAAAGGGTTACCAACGGGTGTGGCAGTAAACTCCTTGGTCAGAGATGGAATGATAGACACAAGGAGAGTCTCCACAATCCTAATTCTCCCTTGCAGTGCACAGGTTCAGCTTACTGCCACTAAACTGACCCCTGACACCTAGCACAGTGAGACAGGATTAGACAGGCAAGTCTTAGAATACAGCCGCAAACTTGCTAAGTTCACAGAGTAGTAACAGAACCCCAGCAAGCTAAACGACTGACTCCAGTCTTACTGCTAGGTCTGGATTGGCAGAGTGTAATACCAAATCCCCAGGCCTATTTGCAGTAAGCAACAAACAAATACAAAGCTACACAGCACTGGTTATCTTTCAGGAACTGACTAACCAACAAAGATTCAGCAGCATCTGCTTACCCTGAGAAAAGGCCTTATAAAGCAGGTGCTGTCCACGCCCCACTCAGACCTCACAGACTGTGAGCACAAAAACCAGCACCGGATCCCCTGCCGTGCACAGAGCCTATAACCACTGCACAGCAAAAGACCCGAACCGGAGTATCAGCTGCGCTCAGGTTACTCCGCTAGCACTTGTCTCCCGGTTGCCATGACGACGTGGCAGCACAGGGCAGGAGACCCTAACAGTACCCCCCCTCTGACGAGGGGTCAAAGAACCCCTACCACCGGGTTTATCGGGGAACTGCGAGAAGAAAGAGCGTATCAGTCTGGGGGCATGAAGATCACAACTGCGCACCCACGACCGCTCCTCTGGGCCATACCCCTTCCAGTGCACCAAAATTGACAGCCGACCCCGAACCACCTTGGAGTCAAGAATCCTTTCAACAACAAACTCCCTCTGGCCATGTATCAGAAGAGGGGAAGGTCTTCCACTGGAAGAAGGATTACTAATCGCCCGTTTTAAAAGGGAACAATGAAATGTTTTATTGATACCCAAAGAACGGGGCAGATCTAACTGAAATGCCACCGGATTGATAACCCTGGTGATCTTATAAGGGCCGATGAACCGGGGGCCTAACTTATGAGATGGCTGTCTCAACTTCAAATTCTTGGTAGACAACCAGACGAAGTCTCCTAATTTGAAGCTGCAGGGTCTTTTCCGCTTATCAAAAACCCTTTTGGTCACTAATGACACAGACACAAGGGCTTTCTTCACTTTCCGCCAAATACCTCTAAGGACCGAAACCACAGAGGAACCACCAGGCGTGGAGTCCAGGGGGTCAAAAGAATTGGCCTTAGGATGATGCCCATACACACAAAGGAAGGGAGAGATCCCTGTAGCAGAGTGAGCCGCGTTGTTATAGGCAAACTCCGCCATGGACAGATGAGCAACCCAGTCAGTCTGACACTTGGAGACATAACACCTGAGGAACTGCTCCAAGGACTGGTTCACCCTTTCAGTCTGCCCATTAGACTGCGGATGGTAGCCTGACGACAAGCTGACAGAAATCTGGAGATCGGAACAAAATGCCCTCCAGAATTTGGCCACAAACTGGGATCCGCGGTCAGAGACCACATCAAGTGGCAACCCGTGGAGACGCACAACATGCAGCATAAATAATTCAGACAGGCGTCTGGCCGATGGCAGCCCAACCAGTGGAACGAAGTGCGCCATCTTCGAAAACCTGTCAACGACAACCCAGATGGCTGTCATCCCCGAGGATTTGGGCAAGTCCACCACAAAATCCATTGAAATGTGGGTCCATGGCTTAGATGGGATAGAGAGTGGATGTAATGGGCCAACAGGAACCCCTCTAGGAGTCTTATTTCGGGCACAGATGTCACATGCCCGAACCCACTGATCCACATCCTTAGCCACCGAGGGCCACCACACCGCCCTAGATAGCAACTCCCGAGTTCTGGCAATACCCGGGTGACCTGCCGACATCTTGGCATGGAATTCCAGGAACACTCGCTGTCTTAACCTAGGAGGCACAAACAAAAGACCTACCGGAAGGTCTGGAGGAGCCTGCTCCTGTGCTCTAAGGACTAATGATAAGAGGTCCTGGGTAATGCCCACTTTAATACATGATGGGGAAACAATGGGCAACGGCTCCTCGGTGGTCTCCTGGATTGGAGCAAAACTCTGCGAGAGCGCATCAGCCTTGATGTTTTTTGACCCAGGGCGATATGTTATCAAAAAATTAAAGCGAGCAAAAAACAAAGCCCATCGTGCCTGCCTGGCATTGAGACGCTTTGCTGACTCTAAATATGCCAGATTCTTATGGTCAGTGAGAATTGAGACCACAAACTTAGCCCCCTCAAGCCAGTGTCTCCACTCCTCGAGTGCATCCTTAATAGCCAACAATTCCCGGTTACCCACGTCATAATTCATCTCGGCAGGCGAAAATTTACAGGAAAAGTAAGCACAGGGATGAAGGCGATTATCAGACACTCCCATCTGAGAAAGCACTGCCCCAATACCCATCTCAGAGGCATCCACCTCCACCACAAAAGGACGCTCTGGATCTGGGTGTCGCAGCACCTTGGCCGAAACAAATGCCCTTTTGAGACGGGCAAAAGCCGCTTTAGCCTCACAAGACCAGTGAGCAACATCGGCCCCTTTCTTAGTGAGTGCCACCACTATAGACGAAAATCCAGCGATAAATCGTCTATAAAAATTCGCAAAGCCCAGGAAACGCTGAAGCGCCTTCAAACTAGTGGGCTGCACCAAATCCAGGACTGCCTGTACCTTGGAACCATCTATTTGGAAACCTTCTGGGGAGATAATATATCCTAGAAATGCGATTTGCTGAACTTCAAATTCGCACTTCTCCAGCTTCGCCCCAAGCCGGTGGTCTCTGAGTTTCTGGAGGACTAAGCGTACATGCTTCCGATGTTCCTCCAGGGAATGGGAGAAGATTAGGATGTCATCTAAGTATACAACTAAGAATCTATCCAAATATTCCCTGAGCACATCATTCATGAAATCCTGGAAGACTGCCGGGGCATTACAGAGCCCAAAATGCATCACCAAATATTCATAATGCCCTGAGTGGGTATTAAAGGCAGTCTTCCATTCATCCCCCTCTCTTATTCGGATTAGATTGTACGCACCGTGTAGGTCAATCTTAGAAAAAATGGTGGCAGTACGAAGCTGGTCAAACAAGACCGAAATGAGAGGCAGTGGGTATGAGTTTTTAATCGTGATACGGTTCAATTCCCTGAAGACGATGCAGGGTCGCAACGAACCGTCCTTTTTACCCACGAAGAAGAACCCCGACCCAACTGGAGACTGTGAAGGTCTGATAAATCCCTTAGCCAAGTTCTCCTGAATGTACTCTGCCATAGCCTGAGTCTCAGGACGTGACAGGGAGTACAACCTGCTCTTGGGAAGCTTAGCATTTGGCAACAAATCAATGGCACAGTCATAGGGGCGATGGGGAGGTAGTACCTCTGCAACTTTTTTGGAGAACACGTCCGCATAATCTGCATAACACCCTGGCAATCCTGGCAAACTTAGCTGCGAGAGCCTGACTGGAAGGCTCAAGCAACTCCTGAAACAATCAGTACCCCAACTAAGAATCTCCCCAGAGACCCAGTCAAATTGAGGATTGTGGGCCCTTAACCAGGGTAACCCCAACACCAATGGGGCAAAAGTACAGACAGTCACATAAAAGGACAATTTTTCAGAGTGTGTGGCTCCAATAAACAAAGAAATCTGGCTAGTGCAAGAGGTAATTTTACCTTGGGATAATGGTTCCCCGTTTAACCCACAAATCTCAATTTCCGATGCCAAGGGTACTAAGGGAACAGAGTGTTTCAGGGCGAATTGGCGGTCCATAAAAACCCCGTCGGCCCCACTGTCCACAAAGGCCTCAGTCTTGACAGTTTGACCGAGGATCTTCAAGGTCACCGGAATGATAAAAGTCTTCTTGGGAAATTCTGACTTCTGGCCTGACAGGATATTTCCCATCACCCTCAGGCCCTGAAGTTTTCCGGCTTTTCTGGGCATGATACTACCACATGACCTTTATTCCCACAGTACCAACACAACCCCTGCTGTCTCCTCCGCGTCTTCTCACGCGAGGAGAGGCGGGTAGCCCCAATCTGCATAGGCTCCTCGGAAAATTCCTCAGAGTCTGAGGTTCCCTTGGGAAGGAAGGAAATCTCAGTCTCCCTTTCAAGCCTACGCTCTCTCAGCCGTCTATCCACCCGGATGGATAACTGCATGAGCTGATCCAAGCTATCAGGCAAGGGATATTGTACCAGTTGGTCCTTTATCTGGTTAGAAAGACCTCTTCGGTACTGGTGTCTCAGGGCTGGGTCATTCCACTGGGTATCATGGGCCAACCTCCGAAACTCCGTACAGTAAACCTCAACTGGCCTTCGCCCTTGCTTAAGGATCGAAATCTGAGCCTCGGCTGAGGCCGTCTTGTCAGGGTCATCATACAACATGCCCAGTGCCGTAAAAAAAGCATCAACACTTTTAAGCGACGGACAGTCAGGCTGCAACCCATATGCCCAGACCTGTGGGTCTCCTTGTAGCAAGGAAATCACTATGCCCACCCGCTGAATCTCCGACCCAGAAGACTGAGGCCTAAGCCGGAAGTATAGCTTGCAGCTCTCCTTGAAACAAAAGAACTGCGAGTGATCTCCAGAAAAACGATCCGGGAGATTTACTTTCGGCTCCTTAACCCCTGCAGGTGCTGCTGCTGCGGGAGCTCCGCCAGCAGCCTGGGAGGTGTGCATTTTAATGGACAAATCATTAAATTGTCGAGTAAGGACCTGCACCTGATCGACCACCTGTTGCAACGTATTTTGAGGGGTATGCTCCATATTCCCACAAAATTTCAACAGGAGTATTAGGCTGCTGAATATGTTATGCACACCAGTGCCTGCAGGAAAGTACTGGTGTCAGAACTGTTATGCACTCCAGTGCCTGCAGGAATGTACTGGTGTTTGAACTGTTATGCAAAACAAATGGACTCACAGACAGACTGGGTAATATGACATAACGTACACAGAAGGTGATAGGGTAACAAAATACACACAAGGTGAACAGAGAAGCCCAGAGGCTAAGGAACTGGGTATCTCCCTTGTATTAGAACTGCTCAGATGGGAAAAGCAAGATGTTGTGTTTTAATACGTAGAGCACCCGAAATGCTGTTGCTAAGGGCAACAGCAAAACCCTAAAGGGTTACCAACGGGTGTGGCAGTAAACTCCTTGGTCAGAGATGGAATGATAGACACAAGGAGAGTCTCCACAATCCTAATTCTCACTTACAGTGCACAGGTTCAGCTTACTGCCACTAAACTGACCCCTGACACCTAGCACAGTGAGACAGGATTAGACAGGCAAGTCTTAGAATACAGCCGCAAACTTGCTAAGTTCACAGAGTAGTAACAGAACCCCAGCAAGCTAAACGACTGACTCCAGTCTTACTGCTAGGTCTGGATTGGCAGAGTGTAATACCAAATCCCCAGGCCTATTTGCAGTAAGCAACAAACAAATACAAAGCTACACAGCACTGGTTAACTTTCAGGAACTGACTAACCAACAAAGATTCAGCAGCATCTGCTTACCCTGAGAAGAGGCCTTATAAAGCAGGTGCTGTCCACGCCCCACTCAGACCTCACAGACTGTGAGCACAAAAACCAGCACCGGATCCCCTGCCGTGCACAGAGCCTATAACCACTGCACAGCAAAAGACCCGAACCGGAGTATCAGCTGCGCTCAGGTTACTCCGCTAGCACTTGTCTCCCGGTTGCCATGACGACGTGGCAGCACAGGGCAGGAGACCCTAACAATATGTCATTAATTATTACCGTCCATAAATCTTACCAAGCTTAATGCTGTTAAACATGTATCACTATTTTAATTGTAATCGGCTATTATGCCAAGTATAAGATGGATGTAGGAGTCAATAACCAAAAATCCACACTTCACGAGTACAATATACTATGTACTCTATTTAGTACCTCTCCTCCCGGCACTTAAGAATGTAGCAGCCTCTCCCGCAAGGGGCAATAGTGAATGGGGTTTTGGTCCCCCTCTCCAGTAATGGGTTTACCTCCTCAGTGCAGCAAACCTCAGTGTCCACTTTAACAGCCGCAACCGCGGCAGTTAGCGTGATAGCGGTCACAGAAGATCTCTGCTCTCCGTAGCACAGCCTGTGCTGATCCGGGCACTTCTGTTAGCTGCGGCAGCAGCAGCAGTTCGTGATGTGGTTTTATCCACAGAGAGTGTCCCAAACGCGTTTCTCCGCCTACCCTCTGGCTTCGGCGGCTTCCTCAGCTAACAGGCTGTGCTACGGAGAGCAGAGATCTTCTGTGACCGCTATCACGCTGACTGCCGCTGCTGTTAAAGTGGACACTGAGGTTTGCTGCAAAGGACAATCTACAAGGAAGACCAGTCCAGATCCGCTCAGACAATGCGACGGCAGTAGCATACCTCAATCATCAAGGAAGAACTCACAGCAAGAGTCTGATGGAGGAAGTAACTCCCATTCTAAAATGGGCGGAACTCCATCTTCCGGCATTGTCAGCAGTATTTGTCCCGGGTGTACTAAATTGGGAAGCGGATTTTCTCAGTCGGCACACCATTCAGGAAACCGAAGAAGTGTTTCAGACACTGGGGAACAGATGGGGTCTACCGGAGATGGACCTTATGGCGTCTCGTCTAAACAACAAAGTTCCGAGGTACGGATCAAGAACAAAGGACCCAGGAGCGGTCCTGGTAGACGCACTGTCAGTAGAATGGAGGTTTCAGCTGGCATATCT
Source organism: Pseudophryne corroboree (assembly GCF_028390025.1). Lineage (NCBI taxonomy): Eukaryota > Metazoa > Chordata > Amphibia > Anura > Myobatrachidae > Pseudophryne > Pseudophryne corroboree. Next base: position 647,288,058 of record NC_086445.1, read on the forward strand.
GTTCCCTCCGATATCTCTGTTACCCATAGTTGTGAGAAAGATAAAACAGGCAAAAGGAGCAATTATTCTAATAGCTCCAGCTTGGCCAAGAAGGCATTGGTACACAGATCTGTTGAGAATGTCCGTGGCAGCACCGATACTGCTCCCTCACCGTCCAGATCTGTTAATGCAGTCCTTGTTTTCACAGTCATCTGTATCGCCTATCTTTGACGGCGTGGCTGCTGAAACCTCCATCTTAGAGGCTAAAGGTTTTTTGAAACAAGTAATCCAAACCATGCTTAGAGCAAGAAAGCCTTCTTCGGCCCGTGTGTATCATAGAATATGGCAAGCCTATATTCACTGGTGTATTGGAAAAAAATTACAATCCGAGATCTTTTAAAGTAGCTAGGATTTTGGATTTCCTTCAGGCAGGATTGGATAAAGGGTTGAAAGTTGCTTTCTTGAGGGTGCAAGTCTCGGCGTTGACTGTATAGTTTCAGCAGAAGATTGCTGATTTACAGGATGTACGTACATTTTTCCAAGGAGTAGTACATATTCAACCTCCATTTGTTCTTCCTGCAGCTCCCTGGGATTTGAATTTAGTTCTTAAATTTCTCCAGGGTCCTTTGTTTGAACCACTTGAGAGAGCAGATCTTAAGTGGTTAACGGTTAAAGTTATTTTTTTACTGGCAATGGCGTCAGCCAGAAGAGTGTCAGATTTAGGAGCATTATCATGCAAGTCTCCTTTCCTAAGTTTTTTTCCAGACAGAGCAGTTCTCAGAACGAGATCTAGCTATCTTCCAAAGGTGGTATCAAAGTTTCACCTGAATGAAGAAATTGTAGCCCCAGCTTTTTAGATATCGGGACTATCTGCGGGAGAAGCGTCGCTGGACGTGGTCCGGGCTTTAAGAATCTACATAGATCGTACTAGTGCCATCAGGAAAACAGATTCTCTCTTCTTCCTCTACGGATTCCATAGGAGAGGTTGGCCTGCTAGTAAACAGACGCTGGTGAGATGACTCCGAATGGTAATATCAGAAGCTTTTTCTCATGCAGATCTCCCTATTCCGACTAATGTCTCTGCACACTCTACACGTAAGGTAGGTCCTTCATGGGCAGCACAGCAGGGTGCTTCAGCAGAACAGATATGTAGGGCAGCCACATGGTCTTCCATAAACACATTCATCAGACATTATGCCTTGGAAACTTTTGCCTCTCATGACGCAGACTTCGGGCAAAAGGTCCTCCTGTGCAATCAGGAGCGTCCCCACCACTAAAATGGCTTTGGGAATCCCAATGTTATCCTGTGGATAATCCTGTGGACCCAGCCAGAGAAATATACGTTATGGTAAGAACTTGTTAGGCGCGGCGGTCTTCGGCCGTGCCCTGACTGAGCAGCGGTCATGGCCGCCGCGCCTCTCTCCTTCCCTGTCCCCTGCACGGCGCCTAGCAACGCCAGGACGCCGTGCGAACGATAGCCGCCGGGTCCCTGGCAACGCAGGACGCCGTGCGTGCAGGGCCGCCGGGTGCATAGCAACGGGGACGCCACAGGTGGACTGCGTTCCCCGTTGCTAAGAATAGTTAATTAGGTTGCTCGTGCAGCAGGGCAGCTGCACGGCAACTAGTAATTAGGGTCTGGGGGCTGGTCCTGCTGGCCCTCCTGTTATTGGCCAGCAGGGCCTTTTTATGTGAGCCAGCACACTGCAGCCCCGCCGGTGATAGCTTCTTGTATGCTGTTCCTGCCTTGCAGAACTCTGTTCCTGTCAGCCGTGTTTGGTGGATCTTGCTCCCTGCCCTTTGGTACTTTGGAGGTCCGAAGCCGGTCCTGGGAATCCTTCTTAGTCCTTGCGAACCTGTTTGTCATCTGGGGTTCTCGCCCGGTTTCGTGAGTAGCGGCTTCTGCCGCGTGTTGCGGCCTATGCCGCTTAGTGTTTACTTTACTGTGAATTGGTGCATTTGCGGAGGTTTCCGCTTTCACTGTCCTCCCCGGAACTCAGCGGTGCCGCGTAGGGGAGTGGACAGTGGTTTCTTTGTAGTTCTTTTCCTTTGGCGGCGTGCCGCACATACGTTTAGTTTTTAGGTAGTTTATAGCCCCTGGCGTGGTTGTTTCAGTTAGAAGTCCCCTTGTTATTACCCTGTCTCAGTTCACGCCTTGTCTCTCTTTAAGACCTGAGGGGGCATCGGAGTTGGGCAGACCTAATCCGCCCTTCAAACGCGGCTGCCATGGGCCTAAGAAACCATAGTCGTTCAGGCGTGAATTGATAAAACGGGTAAGACAACGGAGGTAGGGTGCTAGGGGCTATTTCCTTCCCATCTCCCAATCCCAGCATTCCGTCTTGGTGCTCAGGACTCACTACATGAGATCTCCCCTGTCCTGAGCATCAGGATCGTAACATTATCACCGGCCCACATAAAAAAAAAAGGGGGTTTAATTTTTTCCGTTGTATTGGTGGGCCTAGAAATTCGACCTCATGAATCCGGCAGGTTTGGGGCCAAATCCCAGTCAGCTTTTGGTTAACCAAATACAGGAATGAACTCAGATGGTTCAGGACCTTACTCTTCGGGTGAGATCGCAGGAAGATCTTTTGCGAGCCTCCCCGAGTATGGTTCCAGAACCAAAGATGCATTTACCTGACCGTTTTTCGGGTAAACGAAAGGATTTTTTTAATTTTAAGGAAGCTTGTAAGCTTTATTTTTGTTTAAGGCCCCGTTCCTCTGGTACTGAGTCTCAGCGGGTCGGGATTGTGATGTCTCTACTTCAGGGTGATCCACAGACCTGGGCGTTTGGGCTAAGAGCGGATGATGCTGCTTTGTTATCAGTAGACGCCTTTTTTAAATCCTTAGGCCTCTTATATGACGACCCAGATAGAGAAGCATCAGCTGAGAGTCACCTGCATGCCCTTAAGCAAGGCAAAAATCCAGCAGAGGTGTATTGTACCGAATTTCGCCGTTGGTCGAACGACTGTGGCTGGAATGACCCGGGCCTGCGCAGTCAGTTTCGCCTCGGTCTGTCGGAAGTGATTAAAGACAGTCTCCTTCAGTACCCCGCTCCTGAGACTCTAGACAAACTCATGGAGCTCGCTATTAAAATTGATCGTCGTCTCCGAGAGTGGAGGGCTGAAAGAGGAACAACTTTTAGGCCTAATCCATGTGTATATACTTTTCCTGAGGACGTTGAGGAGCCCATGCAAATGGGTCTCTCCCGGCTGTCCCCAGAGGAAAGAACCAGAAGGTTAAGTTCTGGTCTTTGTTTGTATTGTGGTGGTAAGGGACATATCGCACGTAACTGCCCGAACAAGCCGGGAAACGCTCTGACCAAGTGAATTGTGAGGGGGTTCACTTGGGTCTGCAGTTAATCTCCTCTAATAATTCTCTATTAGTTCCGGTAAAGATTTCCTTTGGCAGCCTCAGTTCGTTGGTGTCGGCCTTCGTCGACAGTGGAGCTGCAGGAAATTTTATGGATTTAGCTTGGGCTAAGGCTTTAGGCGTTCCACTCATACCCTTAGATAGACGTATCACCATGCACGGCTTGGATGGGGGTCCGCTTTCCAATGGGGTTATTACTCACCGCACGCCTCCAGTATTGCTGACAGTGGGGGCCCTACATTCAGAAGAAATAGAATTTTACCTTACACATTGTCCGGCAGTTCCAGTAGTTTTGGGTCACCCCTGGCTTGCCTTTCATAATCCCACCATAGATTGGCGGTCTGGGGAGATTTCCCAATGGGGTCCTTTTTGTGTTAAGGAATGTATTTCCCATCCTGACCGGGTTGCGGCAGTTACCCCAGAACTTATTCCTCTGGAATATCAGGATTTTTCTGATGTGTTCTCCAAGGGTAATGCGGACGTTCTGCCTCCCCATCGGTCCTATGACTGCGCTATAGATTTAGTTCCCGGGGCCACTTTACCTAAGGGGAGATTATATGCCCTCTCCGGGCCAGAAACCACGGCTATGGATAATTATATCCAGGAAAGCCTGAAAAAAGGCTTCATTAGGCCTTCGAAATCTCCTTTGAGTGCAGGATTCTTTTTTGTTGAGAAAAAAGATGGGTCGCTCAGACCATGTATTGATTTTCGGGCTCTGAATAAAATTTCTGTTAAAAACACCTACCCTTTGCCTTTGATTTCAGTACTTTTTGATCAGTTACGCTCTGCCGTTATCTTCTCAAAAATCGATCTTAGAGGAGCTTACAATCTCATCCGAATAAGATCTGGGGATGAGTGGAAGACGGCTTTCAGCACACAGTCGGGTCATTATGAATACCTGGTGATGCCCTTTGGGCTGTCAAATGGTCCTGCGGTATTTCAAGACCTCATCAATGATGTTCTTCGTGACTTTCTTGGAAAGTTCGTTGTCGTTTATTTAGATGACATTTTGATTTATTCTGAGTCTATGGAACAACATATTACCCACGGAAGTGTCCTTCTTGGGGTATATTATTTCTCCCCAGGGATTTTTCATGGAACCGAAAAAACTCCAGGCCATCCTTAATTGGGCGCGCCGCGCAACCCACAAATTTAAAAGCAATTCAGCGCTTTTTAGGGTTTGCAAACTATTATAGGCGGTTCATTCATACCTTTTCTGATTTGGTCGCTCCTATAGTAGCATTGACTAAAAAAGGAGCGGACCCTTCCAATTTGTCGCCTGCAGCCGAGTCTGCCTTTCGGGCCTTAAAGCAGGCCTTTGTCTCGGCTCCTGTTCTCAGGCACCCTAACCCGGAGCTCCCCTTTATAGTCGAGGTTGATGCCTCAGAGGTTGGAGTGGGGGCTATCCTATCTCAGGAAGATTCGGAGTCTCAGGAATTACACCCTTGTGCCTTCATGTCCAGGAAATTCTCCTCCGCAGAATCCAACTATGACGTTGGTAATCGGGAATTGCTGGCAGTTAAATGGGCTTTCGAGGAGTGGAGGCATTGGCTGGAGGGAGCTAGGCATACTATTACAGTGTTTACTGACCATAAGAACCTGCAGTATATTGAGTCAGCTAAACGGCTTAATGCTCGGCAGGCACGTTGGGCATTGTTTTTTACTCGTTTCAGGTTTATTATAACCTTCAGGCCCGGTTCCAAAAATACTAAAGCTGATGCCCTGTCACGTTGTTTTCTTCCGGTTCACAATAACCATCCTGCTACTACCCCCATAGTTCCATCATCTGGGACGGACTGGACTAAGTGACAGGCAAGCGGAAGTGGGGGAGGTTGGTGCTGCCGAAGTCTTTTAATGAGCTATTTTACTAAATTATCGACAGACAGGAGAGCAGTTTAAAAAGATGTAATAGGAGCTGCAGCACTGTATTAAGTGTCACTGATCCCCAGCCGGCCCCTCTGACCCTCAGGGCCCCATACGGGTGTTCTCTTTGTCCCTCCTGTCGCCGGGCCTGATGGGGCATAAGGAAGTAATGAGGTAGAAAGAGAGTAGATGTATAATTAATTTATTTTGCAAACAGTCTTTACGATTTATAGACTATAATTAATGATGGTTAATGCTTCCAGAGAGCTGAGCAAAAAGAGAAAGGCAAAGTAGGGGACTATGATTGATAATATAGTTTAGACTGAATATTTTTCCTGTTTTTTCAGATAGCATGAGCGTAAGTGCTAAATATATATATAAATTTAGACGTCCACTGTACCATATATGGTCCCAATTTTCCAGACTGTTTAAAAATAGGCATGCTAATAGAATAAATATACAGTAGATGTCTGAAATTTTCAAATGGATGTAGGTGTTGTAGTACTATACTTTATATGTAACTATAAGGATATAAAAATAGTAATATAAAAGTGAATATCGATGAAAAAGTGATGTTTGTGATCTGTGGGAAATGTGCCAGATTAAAGGAAAGGGTACAATTGATACCCTGTTATGTATTAGTTGCATGAAAGAATTGAGATCGTGAAGTGATTTTTATTATAAAAACATTTTTGTAACTATCTTACCATTAGGTAGGATAAAAAAATAAAGTATGAACAGTAGAGAATATATAAGTAAACTACAAAGGGGTGATTCAAGCCAAATTCATTTCAGTTGTACAACAGTAAAGAAGTAATGTAGTGCTAAAAATAGGGACAAATAAAGATAAAAGTAAATAAGTGATAGTGGTACCGTGTAGTATAACTTGTAATACATTCTGCAATTGCAAATCAGTATGGAAGTGTAAGAATGTGAACATGTGTGCTATGTTGGCATGTTTGAAATGTTTACTTCAATGCGATTGTACTTTCAACTGCCAGTATATGTTTACCTTAATGTGATTGTATTTTCTACTATAAGCTGCCAGTATATGAACAGACTACCCTCCTTGCCCTGCTTTAAAATCCCATTCTTTGATATAAGTATACCCTGTTCTATTGTTCAAAATATAATTACCAATTTATGCATGGTTCAATTGATACATTAGTTCTGTTTATTTTTCTCCATCTAAATTGAAAACTCCTTGTTGGACTGTTCCACATAATTACTGTTACCATTATTACTTGCAACTTTGAAAGCATTTGTTTTGTATGATGTAAAACAATCAGTTGTCTTTTTGATTATTTCCAAACATGATTTTTTTTCGGATCTTAAGACTAGATTATGTATGAGAATTGTGTCATGTACTGAACACACTGTTAACTAGCATCATTCTAGACTCATTTTCTTTATTTACCACTTTACCAGAGGACATACTTAGCCCGGCAATACTTCAGTATGTCCCTGCCTATCATTAAAAGCAGATCCCAGACTTTGCTTCTTTCTCCCTTCTCTTAATACAAACAAGTGGGGCTTCCTCACCCCTGATGGTTTTCTGTTCTTCACATTTGCTTTCACTCGTGAACTCTCATCAACTATTCTGATAAGAGGAGGATACACAACATCTACAACCATACCACACTGAAAATGCCCAATCTTGTCTGATCTTGGAAGCGATAAAGTGTTGGGCCCAGTCAGTACCCGATGTGAGACCACTTGGGGAATACTGAGTGTTGTAGACCTTTTCTAGTGAAGGACTCCTCAGGGTCTAACGTCAACAGCAGATTCACACCTTATTCTCTTTTCTGGAGTAGATTTGGTGGTCAAGAATACTCAAGCTGATACTCTACTCACTGTCCTTTCAACTCAGGATTTTTTTCAATCTTTGCATAAAATATTTTTTAAATAGATATTTTTGAAAGAGAGAACCTGACTACTAATTTGCAAGAATTCTGTATTAACCAATGTGATTTAAGCAATAATCCTCACTGAAACAAGGGCAATTAGATTCACAGAACAGAGGATTAGCATCTTGCTACATGTTTAGACTCAAATGATAAGCATTTAACCCAGGGATGGGGAACCTTCGGCCATCCAGCTGTTGTTGAACTACACATCCCAGCATAACCTGCAACAGTTTTAGCATGGCCAAATAGCAAAACTGTAGCAAGGCATGCTGATTTGTATTTCAACAACAGCTGGAGGGTCAAAGGTTTCCCACCCCTGATTTAACCTTAATTTCTGATAGGAGTCTTTATATTACAGCTCGCAAAAATTTCACCTTTATTCTGAGTATTTGAACCCCTGTATAACTACAAATTCACCTGTGTACACACAATATATATTTAGGAGCAATATGTTACTATTTTTAAATCAATTATAGAAATCTTTAAATATATTTTTAAGGGTCAATATTAAAAGTTAGAGTTTCTGTGTCAATATTAATTTTTCTGATTTACATTAAAGAGTGCTTCAGAAAGACTCTTTGTTTTCTTTCTCTCTCTTATACAGTATATGTAGTTTCAACAAAATTTCTGGCAGCATCACCATTTGTATACTGTAAAAGTACAAACATAGACTACAGTCTGATATTGGTTATTTGATACTGTTCACTGATGTGGACTCAACTTTTTTTCTTACCAAATCTATTAAGTTCAATGCAGGGCTATTCAGTTTGAGCCAGATGTAGTTAGTAAGGTTTTATTTTCGAGCCTGAGTAGGCTTGAAAAAAAAAATCTGCTTTAAATGGCCTGTTTGTGGTGCCACACATGTCTTAACCCATATGTCAGCAAACTCCTCCCAGTTTCTATGGGTTAACGTGCATTGACAGGGTAATTTTGCGTGGCAAGGAAAATGGGCTATAATTAAATAGCCCCAGGTATTAAATTAAGAGGCCACCACCCTTTTCCCAATGCGGTAAATTAATGCTGCTAATTGATTTCCCCCTTTACAATCTTTATTTTACAAAAAGGAAATAGTATTCACACTACATAAAGTAATCATTGAGCATGGTATATCTATTTGAAACAAACATAACAGCTGTATATCCTTCATTTTATACAGCACCCTGTTGGTGGTGTTTCTAGTTTTTAAGTAATCAAACTTATATTGGGTGATTGCTAAGAGGCAAAAACTTTTAAAAAGAAACTTTTTTGGAGGCTCTCTTGTCAAAATTTGAACAGAATGTTTAAAACATAACTTTTAATATGTAATATCCCTGAAAATGTGTGTATACATGTTTGTAGCAGGATACAATATTATTACATTTAGCAATTTATATATGTTAACAAATGTAGTATAATTTAACAGATATTACTGCCATGTATATTAAACCCAGCACTGAAAAAAATGAATAAATACACCAATCCCCTTGTATATTATTGCATCAATATGTCATATATATATTCTCAGGGAAATAGCTGACTTATGATGTGCTTTTAAACTCATACACTGAGAGTTCTTTCTCATAAACACAGTATTAAGGGGGTTATTGCAAATTCTGCTTTTTAGCAGAATTTTCAATCCTTTAAACCGCATGTTGAGGGCCGCCCATCAGATGGCAAGGCCACCCAGCATGCAGCCCACCCACTGCGATCACGCTGGAATTGCAATTGTGCCACAATTACAGCATGATTGCTGAAATTGTGGATGCCTCCTGCGGGCAAAACCTAGCTGCGACGGCAGGAGACCCGCCGTCATATTTTAGTTCGGAGCGACACACAGCCACCCCAAATACAGCAACGACAAGCCACCCATTTGCGCCACCATTAATTAAGCACTGCCCACGCAATGCTCTGTTTCTGCCTAGAAAATAGAGCGTTACTGCCTCGCGAATGCCTCTGCCTGTCTATCACCTGTCATTAAATGCGGGTGCATGAGCAGAACGGAACCTGTGCATGTGCGTGCGGGTCCCGTAGCTGATTTTGCAGTTGCCTCGCGTTTGCGATGCTACCTGAATCATCCCCTCAATTTGCAGTCCAGAGTTAAAAAACTGATACTTTACGTACAAAATTAATTATGTTTAAGTTTCAAGCCACCATCATTGTATCTCATAAACTACCACTTACGTTCACTTTAGCTTGAAGCATTTGCTCATCAGCGATGCAGCATAATATTACACTTTCTACGAAACATGGTATATCAAATATTAAACAGTAATGAAGAATACAAATAATGCATCTTCCTTCATTGAATCCAACAGTTGTGTTCATAGAAAGTAGCACATATTACAATACAAGTATATCACAGATTTCACATATCCAGGCAAGGTCTATATACTATACATATGTATATCTATATAACTGCTTGTGCAAATGATGGAGAATAAATACCATCAGAGGTATTGAATTCTCCTCACTTCTGCTGTTTAGTGTCTTGCAGTGCTGTATAGAACACTAAATGAGAGACTGAATGGGACAGACCTCTTGCAAAGATAAAAGGGCACATTTCTACTGTTCAATTAGCTGCTGGGCAATCCCTGTTACTAGGTGAATTTCATGGAAAAGTATTATCATGCTGGAGGAGAGCGCACGCCAAATATAAGAATCCTACTGGGAGTTGTGTGTAATGGTCTCAAACGTGTAAAGATAATGCTGGTTATGAGCCTAATTCAGACCTGATTGCTGTTGTGCAAAATCACAAAGCGCCCGATTATCGAACAACTGCACATGCATACGGATCGTAATGTGCTGGTGCAAGGCCTAACTGCAAAACAATTCTGCCTCTTTTTTGATCGCTAGACATACGCAGATTGATTGACAGGAAGGAAACATTTGGGGGTGGTAATTGCCCATTTTTTGGGAGTGTCACTAAAAACACAGGTGTTCCCAACCATTTTCAGGGAGGGTATATGATGTCAGCTCCGGCCCGATCAGACTGTTTTCTTCGCACTGTTGGAGTAAGTCCTGGGCTACGCACAGACTGGAAAAATCATTTGATGGTGAGTGAGTTGCAAACAGATTTGCAGCTAACAGGAATTTGCAAAGCTTTTTGCACGGCGTATGCAGACTTGCACGGGGCAGCAACTATCTGATTGCAAACCTCTATAAATTCACAGAGGTGTGATCAGGTCTGAATTAGGCCCTATGTGTATGATAGAGTGAGCATCTGTCAGCTGTTTGTGTCCAACTTTCACTGAGTCCAGATAGGAAAATATATTCACTATAACATATTATGCAAGCTCATCAGTGGTGCAGCCTAATATTCCACTTAGTGCATGGACCCAAGCAGCATTCTGAATTATTCTCATACTTACATATTTTAGGAGATCTGCTGCAGCTCGTATCCAAGAGCTATTTAGAAGAAGAAAAGAAAAAAAGGAATTGGAAGAACTCGAATTGAAGAATGTCCGTCAGCCTTCTCCAAAGGTCATATTCAAGGGACATCGCAATTCACGTACTATGGTAGGAAAGTAAAAATGTTTTCGGAACAAAAAAGTTACTTAGTTTGGGCTGAAATGCCAACATTGTATGTAGGTGAAAAAATGCTATGGGGTAAATTTACTAAAGATCAATTTGAGCTATTTGATGATTATCTAAGATATCCCATCAATTTACTAATGGCAAAATGAACAGGACATTGCATGTTATACCATCAGTTAAAACATTGTATGCTTTACATAGACCACAATAGAAATCAGGGATTACTGAAAATAGTGTTGATAAAAATGATCTAAATTGCTTCTGAAGAGAACTAAATAGATCTGCCTTTGAACGGTGGGTTACTCCAAAACACTACGCAGAACAACAGGGGTGGATTGGCCATACACTTGGAAGATTATCAGAGGGCTGATGTGTCTGTGAGACCTGTTATGTTTGTTGACATGTGGTCCCACTCCCCACATGACACTCACACACAGCATTGTCACTGCATTGTCCACAGCAACTCTGCTATCCATCATCTCACAGCAATGTTTCTACAGCATCTGTATGATGCCTCCCAGCAGTGTATATATTTCACATAAGCATCTGATGTCACTTTCACCTGACTACCATTTGTTTTCTTTTTGAGTGTCAAGGTGCGTGCTTCAATCACCTAAAAAAAAATGCGCTGGGGGCTTGAGACTTCCTTTTGCTGCAAGATTCAGATTCAGACTTTCTCCCAGGGTTGGCTGAAGCTTCTCCATTGGGACTGGATTCTTGAGCTCTCCCCAAAAAGTGAGAGCCTCAGGAGAGAAGGGGAGAGAACAGTCCATAAGGGTCTCGCCCAAAACACCCACAAACGTGACACATTCACACAAAAAAACACAAAAAGATGAGGTGACAGGTGCAAACAATGTTTTAAATAAACAGATCCCAGCCAGAATCCAGGGAAATCAATTAAATTATGTTTGCTTCAGCCAGGAGTCCAGGGCAAAGGATTAATAGTGCATCTGGAAAATTAAATGATTGGTGCAAATTGCCTTACTAGTGCAGAAGTGTCCTTCACCAATGCATTTTCAGACATCCCTGGGTCAGGTGGCACAAGGGACTTCAGGCTGCTGACCTCTTGGCCAGAGGACCAGCTTACTGCTCATCACCTACTGGAGTTCCTTTTAAGCCCACCAGTGTACATAGGCATCTACACCTGGTCTTAGCCAAAAGGGCGAGAAGCAAATACAGTTTTTTTTGTTTGTTTTTCTCTTACGTCCTAGAGGATACTGGGGACTCCAAAAGGACCATGGGGTATAGACGGGATCCGCAGGAGCTTGGGCACACTGAAAAGACTTTGACTGGGTGTGAACTGGCTCCTCCCTCTATGCCCCTCCTCCAGACCTCAGTTAGACTTTGTGCCCAGGACTGACTGGACACTCACTAGGGGAGCGCTCCTGAGTTTCTCTAGAAAAGACTTTTGTTAGGTTTTTTATTTTCAGGGAGACCTGCTGGCTACAGGCTCCCTGCATCGAGGGACTGAGGGGAGAGAAGTCAGACCTACTTCTACTTAGTTAAGGGCTCTGCTTCTTAGGCTACTGGACACCATTAGCTCCAGAGGGTTCGATCACTTGGTTCGCCTAGCTGCTTGTTCCCGGAGCCACGCCGTCAACCCCCTCACAGAAGCCAGAAGAAAGAAGCCGGGTGAGTATGTGAAGATCCGAAGACTTCAGTGACGGCAAAAGACTTCAGTAACGAGGTACAGCGCAGCGGTAGCGCTGCGCTCTATGCTCCCACACACTTCACCAATGGCACTCACAGGGTGCAGGGCGCTGGGGGGGAGCGCCCTGGGCAGCATGTTACTGGGTCTTGCAGGGCTGGCAGAAGGCATTTTCGGTGCCCAGGCACCATTTTCCGTACCCCCACCAGCATTTCAAGTTTGAATTTTAGCGGGCTGAAGCGCGCCGGGAAGGGACGTGGGCTTATCCGCACAGCTCACCAGCGCCATTTTCTCTCATCCACAGCCGCTGCATGAGACGCTGGCCCGGGACCTCCAAGCTCCACTTCAAGTAACAGGGAGCAAATCGGGGGGGGGGGGGGGGGCACAGATATTTGGTGCATAGTTATTGTATTTACAAGTAGCGCTTTACACATATATCGTTTGGTGGGATATATGGGCGCTGGCGGATCGCAAGCTGGAGACATCTCTGAAGTCCATTTTCGCTAATACGGGTGCATTGCTCAGACCTGCTGTGGCGTCGGTATGGATGAGTAGTGCTATTGCTAAATGGGCTGATAATTTAGCTGCTGATATGGATACCCTTGATAAAGATAATGTTCTTTTGACTCTTGGTTATATCAAGGACGCTGCAGATTACCTGAAGGATGTGGCGAGGGATGTTGGTCTCTTGGGATCAAGAGCCAATGCCATGGCGATCTCGGCCAGGAGGGCGCTGTGGATCCATCAATGGAATGCTGATGCCGACTCCAAGAAAGCTATGGAAGCTCTCCCCTTCAAAGGTAGTGTCTTTTTTGGTGACAGCTTGGCTGACCTGGTGTCTACCGTGATGGCGGTTAAATCTTTTCTTCCTTATGTTCCCACGCAGCAGAAAAAGGCACCACATCAGCAGATGCAGTCCTTTCGTCCAAATAAATACAGGCGTGGAAAAGGTTTGTCCTTCCTCGCTTCAAAGGGTAGAGGAAGGGGAAGAAAGTCGCCTGCAGTATCAGGCGCCCAGGACCAAAAGTCCTCCCCCGCCTCTACCAAGTCCACCGCATGACGCTGGGGCTTCCCTGGGGGAGTCCGGACCGGTGGGGGCCGTCTGCGGATCTTCAGTCAGGTCTGGGTTCAATCAGGCCTAGATCCTTGGGTCCTAGATATAGTATCTCAGGGATACAGGCTGGAGTTTCAGGAGATGCCCCCTCACCGATTTTTTATTTCGGCCTTACCAGTGTCTCTTGCGGACAAGGAGGTGGTAAAGGCAGCAATACAAACGTTGTGTCAACAGAGGGTCATTGTTCCCGTTCCCCCGTCCCAACGGGGGGAGGGGTTCTACTCGAGCCTCTTTGTTGTACCGAAACCGGACGGTTCGGTCAGACCGATTCTGAACCTAAAATCCCTCAATCCATACTTGAAAGTTTTCAAGTTCAAGATGGAATCTCTTTGAGCTGTGATTTCCAGCCTAGAAGGGGGGGATTTTATGGCGTCAGTCGACATAAAGGATGCCTACTTACACGTCCCGATATATCCTCCGCATCAAGCTTTCCTCAGGTTTGCGATACAGGATTCTCATTACCAATTTCAGACGTTGCCGTTTGGGCTTTCCACGGCCCCGAGGATTTTCACCAAAGTCATGGCAGAAATTATGGTTCTCCTTCGCAAGCAAGGGGTTACAATTATCCCGTACTTGGACGATCTCCTGATAAAGGCGAGGTCCAAGGAACGGTTGTTGAGAAATGTGAATTTGTCTCTGTCGGTTCTGCGACAACACGGTTGGGTGCTAGATTTGCCAAAGTCTCAGTTGATTCCGACCACTCGGCTGCCTTTTCTGGGCATGATTCTAGATACAGAGTTACGGAGAGTGTTTCTTCCGGAAGACAAAGCTTTGGAACTACAGACGATGGTCAGGGAGCTTCTGAGGCCGACAAGTGTGTCGATTCATCAATGTACTCGGGTTCTGGGGAAAATGGTTGCGGCGTACAAAGCCATTCCGTTTGGCAGGTTTCATGCCCGGGTGTTTCAGTGGGATCTGTTGAGCAAATGATCCGGGTCTCACCTGCACATGCACCGGAAGATAAGTTTATCTTCCAGGGCCAGGATTTCTCTCCTGTGGTGGCTACAAAGTTCTCACCTCCTAGGAGGGCGCTGGTTCGGAATCCAGGACTGGGTCCTACTGACAACAGATGCAAGTCTCCGAGGCTGGGGCGCAGTCACCCAAGGAAGAAATTTCCAGGGAAAATGGTCGCTCCAGGAATCTTGTCTCCACATAAATGTTCTCGAGTTAAGAGCCATTTACAACGGCCTGCTACAAGCAAAAAGCCTTCTTCAGGGTCGACCTGTCCTGATCCAGTCGGACAACATAACAGCGGTGGCACATATAAACCGTCAAGGCGGAACAAGGAGCATGGCGGCTATGGCGGAAGCCACAAGAATCCTACACTGGGCGGAACAACACGTGAGCGCTCTGTCAGCAGTCTTCCTTCCGGGAATGGACAACTGGGAAGCAAACTTCCTCAGCAGACACGATCTCCATCCGGGAGAGTGGGCTCTTCACCAAGAGGTATTTGCAGATGTGATGAAGCGTTGGGGAATCCCGCTGATCGACATGATGGCGTCTCGCCTCAACAAGAAGCTTCCGCGGTATTGTTCCAGGTCAAGGAACCCCAAGCCAGTGCAGTGGACGCCCTGGTGACTCCGTGGGTGTTTCAGTCGGTGTATGTGTTCCCTCCGCTTCCTCTCATTCCAATGGTGCTGGGAATCATTCAACGAGCAAGGGTTCAGGCGATTCTCGTCGTTCCAGATTGGTCAAGAAGGACCTGGTATCCGGATCTTCAGGAATTACTTGTGGAAGATCCTTGGACGCTTCCTCTAAGAGAGGACCTGTTTTTGCAGGGACCATGCGTGTTTCCGGACTTACCGCGGCTGCGTTTGACGGCATGGAAGTTGAGCGCCAAATCTTAGCTCGAAAAGGTATTCCTGGGGCGGTCATTCCCACTCTCCTTAAGGTTAGGAAGGAGGTTACGGCGAAACATTATCACCGTATTTGGAGAAAGTATGTTTCGTGGTGTGAGACGAAAACTGCTCCTGTGGAGGAATTTCAATTGGGTCGGTTACTCCATTTTTTCAGGCAGGCGTCGATGCAGGCCTGAAATTGGGTTCCATCAAAGTGCAGATTTTGGCTTTATCTATTTTCTTTCAAAAGGAATTGGCTGTCCTTCCAGAGGTTCAGACTTTTGTAAAGGGAGTGATGCATATCCATCCTCCATTTGTGCCCCCTGTGGGGCCATGGGATCTTGAAGTGGTCTTGCAGTTTATTATGTCTTCCTGGTTTGAACCTTTGCGTAAGGTTGAGTTAAAGTTTCTCACTTGGAAGGTAGTCATGCTGTTGGCTCTGGCGTCTGCCAGGCGAGTGTCAGAGTTGGCGGTCTTGTCTCACAAGAGTCCGTACTTGATCTTCCATTCGGATAGAGCGGAATTGAGGACTCGTCAACAATTTCTGCCGAAGGTGGTTTCTTCGTTTCACATTAACCAAAATTTTGTGGTACCTGTGGCTACAGATGATGTGGCAGTTCCAAAGTCTCTTGATGTTGTGAGAGCTTTGAAAATTTACGTTGCCAGAATGGCGGTGGCCAAGAAAACAGAGGCGCTGTTTGTCCTGTATGCTTCCAACAAGATTGGTCATCCTGCTTCTAAGCAGACTATTGCACGCTGGATTTGTAGTACAATTCAGCAAGCTCATTCTTCAGGTGGGCTACCGCTGCCGAAGTCAGTAAACGCCCATTCTACCAGGAAAGGGGGCTCATCTTGGGCGGCTGCCCGAGGGGTCTCGGCACTTCAGCTTTGCCGAGCAGCTACGTGATCGGGTTCAAACACCTTTGCTGATTTTTACAAGTTTGATACCCTGGCTGAGGAGGACCTCGTGTTTGCTCAATCGGTGCTGCAGAGTCGTCCGCACTCTCCCGCCTATTCTGGAGCTTTGGTATAGACCCCATGGTCCTTTTGGAGTCCCCAGCATCCTCTAGGACGTAAGAGAAAATAGGATTTTAGTACCTAGCGGTAAATCATTTTCTCCTAGTCCGTAGAGTAGGGGTGGGCAAAATGCGGGCCGGATGCGGCCCGCAAACCGATCCTGCCCGGCCCACTGCCTCCCACCAGCGAGCAATGACAAGCGGCCCGACCGGCTGAGCTGCTTGTCATTGCTCTGCACTGCTTTACCTCAAAGCTGCCAGCGGCGCCTCTCTCCCCTGCTGCTCCTGCTGCTGCGTTGTAGCAGCCTCCTCCAGAGTCCCCAGTGACAACGGCTGTGTTCAGCCGAGAAGGGGGCGGGGCTACATGCCAATGAGGGGGCGGGGCTACACGGGACCTCAGGGGGCGGAGCTACACGGGACAAGAGCCAGACTGCTACAGATCCATCCTTCCTGCCACTGCCAGCCAGATCAGTAAGTTAATGGGAAAAGTGAAAGAATGTGTGTGTGTGTGTGTGTGTGTGTGTGTGTGTGTGTGTGTGTGTGTGTGTGTGTGTGTGTGTATATATTTGTGTGTGCGGGCAGTGAGGTCAGACTGTTTTTAGGTTTGGGGGAGAGATCTTTAGCTCTCGCTGTACCAACCCCTCCCGTGTTCTGTCACCATGTCACCCCCATGTTCTGTCACTATGTCACCCCCCCGTGTTCTGTCACTGTGTCACCCCCCCGTGTTCTGTCACCCCCCCGTGTTCTGTCACTGTCACCCCCCCGTGTTCTGTCACTATGTCACACACCCCCGTGTTCTGTCACTGTGTCACCCCCCGTGTTCTGTCACTGTCACCTCCCCGTGTTCTGTCACTATGTCACACCCCCCGTGTTCTGTCACTATGTCACACACCCCCGTGTTCTGTCACTGTGTCACCTCCCCGTGTTCTGTCACTGTGTCACACCGCCGTGTTCTGTCACTGTGTCACCTCCCCGTGTTCTGTCGCTGTCAACCCCACCATGTTCTGTCACCATGTCACACCCCCATGTTCTGTCACTGTCACCCCCACCGTGTTCTGTCACCCCCCCTCCCCGTGTTCTTTCACTGTGTCACACCCCCTGTGTTCTGTCACCGTGTCACACATCCGTGTTCTGTCACTGTCACCCCCCCTCCCCGTGTTCTGTCACTGTGTCACCCCCACCGTTTTCTGTCACTGTGTGACACACCCATGTTCTGTCACTGTCACCCCCCCCCTCCCCGTGTTCTGTCACCGTGTCACACACCCATGTTCTGTCACTGTCACCCCCCCCTCCCCGTGTTCTGTCACCGTGTCACACACCCGTGTTCTGTCACTGTCACCCCCCCTCCCCGTGTTCTGTCACCGTGTCACCACCACCGTGTTCTGTCACTGTGTCACACCCCCCGTGTTCTGTCACCCCCACTGTGTTCTGTCACCGTGTCACCCCCACCGTGTTCTGTCACCGTGTCACACACCCGTGTTCTGTCACTGTCACCCCCCCGCCCCGTGTTCTGTTACTGTGTCACCCCCCCCATGTTCTGTCACCGTGTCACCCCCACCGTGTTCTGTCACTGTGTCACACCCCCCGTGTTCTGTCACCCCCACCGTGTTCTGTCACCGTGTCACCCCCACCGTGTTCTGTCACTGTGTCACCCCCACCGTGTTCTGTCACCGTGTCACACCTTTCCCCAGGGGCCATAAGACACTGGATAATTTGCTTGCTGCACAATAATTATCCTAAATAAAATGTTAATATGTAAAAAGGCTCTCTACCTGCCGTAATGTGTGTAAAAGGGGCTGTACCTGGTGTAATGTGTGTAAGTGGCGCTGTGTGGCGCAATTTGAATAATGGAGACTATTGTGCAGCCTAATATGAATCTGTATTATTTTTTGCCCACACCCCTTCCACATAAAGCCACGTCCCTATATTTTCTCTATCGTCCTAGTGGATGCTGGGGTTCCTGAAAGGACCATGGGGAATAGCGGCTCCGCAGGAGACAGGGCACAAAAAGTAAAGCTTTCCGATCAGGTGGTGTGCACTGGCTCCTCCCCCTATGACCCTCCTCCAAGCCTCAGTTAGATTTTTGTGCCCGGCCGAGAAGGGTGCAATCTAGGTGGCTCTCCTAAAGAGCTGCTTAGAAAAGTTTAGCTTAGGTTTTTTATTTTACAGTGAGTCCTGCTGGCAACAGGATCACTGCAACGAGGGACTTAGGGGAGAAGAAGTGAACTCACCTGCGTGCAGGATGGATTGGCTTCTTGGCTACTGGACATCAGCTCCAGAGGGACGATCACAGGTACAGCCTGGATGGTCACCGGAGCCTCGCCGCCGGCCCCCTTGCAGATGCTGAAACAAGAAGAGGTCCAGAATCGGCGGCAGAAGACTCCTCAGTCTTCTAAAGGTAGCGCACAGCACTGCAGCTGTGCGCCATTTTCCTCTCAGCACACTTCACACGGCAGTCACTGAGGGTGCAGGGCGCTGGGAGGGGAGCGCCCTGGGAGGCAAATGAAAACCTATTTGGCTAAAAAATACCTCACATATAGCCTCCGGGGGCTATATGGAGATATTTAACCCCTGCCAGAATCCACTAAAGAGCGGGAGACGAGCCCGCCGTAAAAGGGGCGGGGCCTATCTCCTCAGCACACAGCGCCATTTTCCTTACACAGCTCCGCTGGTCAGGACGGCTCCCAGGTCTCTCCCCTGCACTGCACTACAGAAACAGGGTAAAACAAGAGAGGGGGGGCAAAATAGTGGCAAAAATTATATTATAAAAGCAGCTATACAGGGAGCACTTATTATAAGGCTATCCCTGTCATATATATAGCGCTTTGGTGTGTGCTGGCAGACTCTCCCTCTGTCTCCCCAAAGGGCTAGTCGGGTCCTGTCTTCGTTAAGAGCATTCCCTGTGTGTCTGCTGTGTGTCGGTACGTGTGTGTCGACATGTATGAGGACGATATTGGTGTGGAGGCGGAGCAATTGCCAAATATGGGGATGTCACCTCCTAGGGGGTCGACACCAGAATGGATGCCTTTATTTATGGAATTACGGGATAGTGTCAACACGCTAAAGCAGTCGTTTGACGACATGAGACGGCCGGACAATCAATTAGTGCCTGTCCAGGCGCCTCAAACACCGTCAGGGGCTGTAAAACGCCCTTTGCCTCAGTCGGTCGACACAGACCCAGACACAGGCACTGATTCCAGTGGCGACGGTGACGAATCAACCGTATTTTCCAGTAGGGCCACACGTTATATGATTTTGGCAATGAAGGAGGCGTTACATTTAGCTGATACTACAGGTACCACTAAACAGGGTATTATGTGGGGTGTGAAAAAACTACCTATAGTTTTTCCTGAATCAGAAGAACTAAATGAGGTGTGTGATGAAGCGTGGGTTGCCCCCGATAAAAAGATGCTAATTTCAAAGAAGTTATTGGCTTTATACCCTTTCCCGCCAGAGGTTAGGGCGCGCTGGGAAACACCTCCTAGGGTGGACAAGGCGCTCACACGCTTATCTAAACAAGTGGCGTTACCCTCTCCTGAGACGGCCGCACTTAAAGATCCAGTAGATAGGAGGATGGAAAATATCCAAAAAAGTATATACACACATACAGGTGTTATACTACGACCAGCTATAGCGACAGCCTGGATGTGCAGTGCTGGAGTAGCTTGGTCAGAGTCCCTGATTGAAAATATTGATACCCTGGATAGGGACAATGTTTTACTGTCTTTAGAGCAAATAAAGGATGCATTTCTTTATATGCGTGATGCACAGAGGGATATCTGCACACTGGCATCACGGGTAAGTGCTATGTCCATTTCGGCCAGAAGAAGTTTATGGACGCGACAGTGGTCAGGCGATGCGGACTCAAAACGGCATATGGAAGTTTTGCCGTATAAAGGGGAGGAGTTATTTGGAGTCGGTCTATCAGATTTGGTGGCCACGGCTACAGCCGGGAAATCCACCTTTTTACCTCAAGTTACTCCCCAACAGAAAAAGATACCGACTTTTCAACCGCAGCCCTTTCGTTCCTTTAAAAACAAGAGAGCAAAGGGATATTCATATCTGCCACGAGGCAGAGGAAGGGGGAAGAGACAGCAACAGGCAGCTCCTTCCCAGGAACAGAAGCCCTCCCCCGCTTCTACAAAAGCCTCAGCATGACGCTGGGGCTTCTCAAGCGGACTCGGGGGCGGTGGGCGGTCGTCTCAAGAATTTCAGCGCGCAGTGGGCTCACTCGCAGGTAGATCCCTGGATCCTGCAGATAATATCTCAGGGATACAGGTTGGAACTAGAGACAGATCCACCTCGCCGTTTCCTGAAGTCTGCTTTACCAACGTCCCCCTCCGAAAGGGAGACGGTCTTGGAAGCCATTCACAAGCTGTACTCTCAGCAGGTGATAGTCAAGGTACCTCTTCTACAACAAGGAAAGGGGTATTATTCCACTCTATTTGTGGTACCGAAGCCGGATGGCTCGGTAAGACCTATTCTAAATCTGAAGTCATTGAACCTGTACATAAAGAAGTTCAAGTTCAAGATGGAGTCACTCAGAGCAGTGATAGCGAACCTGGAAGAAGGGGACTTTATGGTATCCTTGGACATCAAGGATGCGTACCTCCACGTTCCAATTTACCCCTCACACCAGGGGTACCTCAGGTTCGTCGTACAAAACTGTCACTATCAGTTTCAGACGCTGCCGTTCGGATTGTCCACGGCACCTCGGGTCTTTACAAAGGTAATGGCCGAGATGATGATTCTTCTTCGAAGAAAAGGCGTATTAATTATCCCATACTTGGACGATCTCCTGATAAGGGCAAGGTCCAGAGAACAGCTAGAGATGGGATTAGCACTGTCTCAAGAAGTGCTAAAACAGCACGGGTGGATTCTGAATATTCCAAAATCCCAGTTAATGCCAACAACTCGTCTGCTGTTCCTAGGGATGATTCTGGACACGGTTCAGAAAAAGGTTTTTCTCCCGGAGGAAAAAGCCAAGGAGTTATCCGAGCTTGTCAGGAACCTCCTAAAACCAGGAAAGGTGTCTGTACATCAATGCACAAGAGTCCTGGGAAAAATGGTGGCTTCTTACGAAGCAATTCCATTCGGCAGATTCCACGCAAGAATTTTCCAGAGGGATCTGTTGGACAAATGGTCAGGGTCGCATCTTCAGATGCACCAGCGGATAACCCTGTCTCCAAGGACAAGGGTATCTCTTCTGTGGTGGTTGCAGAGTGCTCATCTATTGGAGGGCCGCAGATTCGGCATACAGGATTGGATCCTGGTGACCACGGACGCCAGCCTGAGAGGCTGGGGAGCAGTCACACAAGGAAGAAACTTCCAGGGAGTGTGGACGAGCCTGGAAACGTCTCTTCACATAAACATTCTGGAACTAAGAGCAATCTACAATGCTCTAAGCCAGGCAGAACCTCTGCTTCAGGGAAAACCGGTGTTGATCCAGTCGGACAACATCACGGCAGTCGCCCATGTGAACAGACAGGGCGGCACAAGAAGCAGGAGTGCAATGGCAGAAGCTGCAAGGATTCTTCGCTGGGCAGAGAATCATGTGATAGCACTGTCAGCAGTGTTCATCCCGGGAGTGGACAACTGGGAAGCAGACTTCCTCAGCAGACACGACCTTCACCCGGGAGAGTGGGGACTTCATCCAGAAGTCTTCCACATGCTGGTAACCCGTTGGGAAAGACCAATGGTGGACATGATGGCGTCTCGCCTCAACAAAAAACTGGACAGGTATTGCGCCAGGTCAAGAGATCCGCAGGCAATAGCTGTGGACGCGCTGGTAACGCCTTGGGTGTACCAGTCGGTGTATGTGTTTCCTCCTCTGCCTCTCATACCAAAAGTATTGAGAATTATACGGCAAAGAGGCGTAAGAACGATACTAGTGGTTCCGGATTGGCCAAGAAGGACTTGGTACCCGGAACTTCAAGAGATGATCACGGAAGATCCGTGGCCTCTACCTCTAAGGAGGGACTTGCTTCAGCAGGGTCCCTGTCTGTTTCAAGACTTACCGCGGCTGCGTTTGACGGCATGGCGGTTGAACGCCGGATCCTAAAGGAAAAAGGCATGCCGGAAGAAGTCATTCCTACTTTGATTAAAGCAAGGAAGGAAGTAACCGTGCAACATTATCACCGCATTTGGCGAAAATATGTTGCGTGGTGCGAGGATCGGAGTGCTCCGACGGAGGAATTTCATCTGGGTCGATTCCTACATTTCCTGCAATCAGGATTGTCTATGGGTCTCAAATTGGGATCTATTAAGGTTCAAATTTCGGCCCTGTCGATTTTCTTCCAGAAAGAATTGGCTTCAGTCCCTGAAGTCCAGACTTTTGTTAAGGGAGTGCTGCATATACAGCCTCCTGTGGTGCCTCCAGTGGCACCGTGGGATCTCAATGTGGTTTTGGATTTTCTAAAATCTCATTGGTTTGAACCACTAAAAAAATGTGGATTTGAAATATCTCACATGGAAAGTGACCATGCTACTAGCCCTGGCTTCGGCCAGGAGAGTGTCAGAACTGGCAGCTTTATCTTACAAAAGCCCATATCTGATTTTCCATTCGGACAGGGCGGAACTGCGTCCGCATTTTCTCCCTAAGGTGGTGTCAGCATTTCATCTGAACCAGCCTATTGTAGTGCCTGCGGCTACAAGTGACTTGGAGGACTCCAAGTTACTGGACGTTGTCAGAGCATTGAAAATATATATTGCAAGGACAGCTGGAGTCAGAAAATCTGACTCGTTGTTTATATTGTATGCACCCAACAAGATGCTCGTTGGATCTGTAGCACAATCCAACTTGCACATTCTGTGGCAGGCCTGCCACAGCCTAAATCTGTAAAGGCCCACTCCACAAGGAAGGTGGGCTCATCTTGGGCGGCTGCCCGAGGGGTCTCGGCATTACAACTTTGCCGAGCAGCTACGTGGTCAGGGGAGAACACGTTTGTAAAATTTTACAAATTTGATACTCTGGCTAAGGAGGACCTGGAGTTCTCTCATTCGGTGCTGCAGAGTCATCCGCACTCTCCCGCCCGTTTGGGAGCTTTGGTATAATCCCCATGGTCCTTTCAGGAACCCCAGCATCCACTAGGACGATAGAGAAAATAAGAATTTACTTACCGATAATTCTATTTCTCGGAGTCCGTAGTGGATGCTGGGCGCCCATCCCAAGTGCGGATTATCTGCAATAATTGTACATAGTTATTGTTAACTAATTCGGGTTATTGTTGTAGGGAGCCATCTTTCAGAGGCTCCTCTGTTATCATACTGTTAACTGGGTTTAGATCACAAGTTGTACGGTGTGATTGGTGTGGCTGGTATGAGTCTTACCCGGGATTCAAAATTCCTCCCTTATTGTGTACGCTCGTCCGGGCACAGTACCTAACTGAGGCTTGGAGGAGGGTCATAGGGGGAGGAGCCAGTGCACACCACCTGATCGGAAAGCTTTACTTTTTGTGCCCTGTCTCCTGCGGAGCCGCTATTCCCCATGGTCCTTTCAGGAACCCCAGCATCCACTACGGACTCCGAGAAATAGAATTATCGGTAAGTAAATTCTTATTTTTGGCAAGTGGGGCGAGCTGCTATTTTGTATGTGGCCCTCGGATACTGACAGGAAATGTCAAGTGGCCCCTCAGCTGAAATAATTGCCCACCCCTGCCGTAGAGGATGCTGGGCGCCCATCCCAGTGCGGACTGTTACTTGCAGTGGATTCTTGCTGGTTAAATTAGTTTACACACGGGTTGTGTATTTGTTGTTTTCAGCTTGTTGCTGTTATTAATTCATACTGTTATCTGGTTTACTGTTACTCCGTTTGTACGGTATGTTTGTGGTGTGGGCTGGTAGGTTTATCGCCCTTAGTTTAAACAAAAATAATTTCCTCGAAATGTCCGTCTCTCCTGGGCACAGTTCCTATAACTGAGGTCTGGAGGAGGGGCATAGAGGGAGGAGCCAGTTCACACCCAGTCAGTCTTTTCAGTGTGCCCAAGCTCCTGCGGATCCCTTCTATACCCCATGGTCCTTTTGTAGTCCCCAGCATCCTCTACGGACTAGGAGAAAAGGATTTACCGGTAGGTACTAAAATCCTATTTTTTAGCCCAATGTTTGTGCTCCATTTCCCCCAGTTAAGTGCAAAACTGCAGGGGACATAGAACTTTGGACCCTCTCCAAATGGAAAAAGGCACCATTACTCCCCATCCCCTCAGAACCAAAAGGCCCAATGAGGGGATAGAAGATTCTTCAGGTACCCCCTTGCAGAAGCTCAGTGGGACTCCTTGAATCTCCAATCCCTGGAGCCAATAGGCCTCCTAGGAGGCAAGGATCTTTAGGTTTGGGCTCGCCCCTTTCTCACAGGAGTTGGCTGAAGCTTCTCCCGTGGAAAAAAGGAGAGGTCCTCAGGAGACTTGGGATAGTGCAGCCCATAAGCATCTCATTAAAACCCATATAAATATGAACACACACAATGAAAAATAAAAATTTGTGGTGATAAATGTGAAAAAGTACAAAAAAAGCACATAGTGCAATAAATAAATGAATAAATAAGCCCAGCCCCAGCCAAAAGTCCAGGACTCCATCTTCAGTGCATTTTCAGGCACCCCTGACTCATGAGGCAGCAGGGCACATAGCACATTGATTGAAGAAAGATTGGGCCTAACTCAGACCTGATCGCACCTCTGCGAATTTGCAGAGATTTGCGATCGGATAGTTGCCGCCCAGACAGAGTGAAAATCCGCCCAGTGCAAGTCTGCGTATGCCGTTTGAAAAGCTTTGCAAACTCCAGCCAGCTGCAAAACCGTTTGCAACTCACTCACCATCAAATGATTTTTCCAGTCTGTGCAGTCGGTGTGTAGCCCAAGACTTACTCTTACAGTCCTAAAAAAACAGACTGATCGGGCCTTTAGATATTAATGCAATGGTGGGAGTTATCTATTCACTTCTCACCCACACTTCGTTGCCGTCTTGATCTGATTTGTAGCATCTTAAAAAAGGATTAAGATGGTCCAGCGAATCGCTGGTACTATGGGGGACATTCCGAGTTGTTCGCTCGCTACCAGTTTTTAGCAGTCGTGCAAACGCTAAGCCGCCGCCCTCTGGGAGTGTATTTTAGCTTAGTTGAAGTGCGAACGAAAGGATCGCAGAGCGGCTACAAAAAAAAATTGTGCAGTTTCAGAGTAGCTCCAGACCTACTCCTAGCTTGCGATCACTTCAGACCATTCAGTTCCAGATTTGACGTCACAAACACGCCCTTCGTTCGCCCAGCCACGCCTGCGTTTTTTCAAACACACCCTGAAAACGGTCAGTTGACACCCAGAAATGCCCTCTTCATGTCAATCACTCTGCGGTCAGCAGTGCGACTGAAATGCATCGCTAGACCCTGTGCAAAACTACATCGGCCATTGTGAAAGTACGTCGCGCGTGCGCATTGCGCCGCATATGCATGCACAGAAGTGCCGTTTTTTAGCTTCATCGCTGCGCAGCGAACATTTTCAGCTAGCGATCAACTCGGAATGACCCCCAATAACCAGAGTCTATTTTACATATTTACCAGGCTGAGTCACTCCGTGAAGCACTTTCAGCTGAAACCGGTGTTTTACGTCCAAGCCGCTTGTATATTTGGTTATCTCACCGGGCTGCTGGAGGCTGCTCAATGCATTTTGTATTCTCCATTTTCACTGGACCTGGCATGTGTTAGCCATTACAAGGTTGTTGCCCACTGCTTCCAAGCTCGTCATAAAAGGGGTCGTAGTCTCTTAACACATTTATCACCCTATCCAAGTGTTACAGTTGTTTCCTCAGAAGTGCCTGCCCCACTGAGAGGGATTGTTGTTTAATGCAAGCATACTCCAATCAGAAGCATTAATGATTTAACCCTTTTTCATCCCAAATAGTTGGATCAAAAGAACCCAGTCTAAATGGGAATATTTAACCAATTCATAGTATGCTTGGTCCAACCACTCTCCAACTCTAGGGAGATTGTAGGTGATGCGCTCCATTGAGCTAATTCCCTGAGCTAGTCAATATGTGCAGAATTGAATCGAGCCCAAAGTCTAAAATTTTATTTATGTGCAGGTTATAATCCTGTCTACAGAACAGCTACTCATGTGTGAATGTGAATTTTATTTTTAAAATGCTAAATAATAACCACAAGTAGCACCTAGTGGGGATGCGGGGACAGCGTATGTTCTTCAAGGTCCCTGTGGTGGCAGGAGGCATACACTACATACAGCACACTACACACACATGGCGGCAGGGGGCACACACTGCATACAGCACACTACACACATGGCGACAGGGGGCACACACTACAGACATGGCGGCAGGGGACACGCACTACATACAGCACACTGCACACTTGGTGGCAGGGGGCACACACTACATAGAGCACACTACAGACATGGCGGCAGGGGGCACACACTACATACAGCACACTACACACATGGCAGCAGGGGGCACACACTACATACAGCACACTACACACATGGCGACAGGACACAAGTGGTCTAGAAAATCACTCCACCAAACTTTTTCAAATTCTGAGAGGGACCAGTGATCTACAGCATTAGTTTCCCATGGAACACTGTAAATTTGGGTGTTTATGTATAGGGGTTCATAGAAATAGTGTATAGTATTTCTCTGTGTGTTCACAGGAATTTTCTGTCCATATCAGAATCTATCTTTCTATTTTGTACACCAAAAAAACCCTGTTTTAACAATCAGGGAAATAAAATTTTATATATATATATATATATATATATATATATATATATATATATATATGAATTTATTGTAAACTTACAGATGGGTCCTCCATTATCTTGGCTGTTTCTGCGCCTAGACGGAGGTTTAGCCTTGCCTAGGCGATAGCTTACATTGCTCAGTTTAATCACAGACAGGCGCGTTAAAGCATGACTAGATACTCAGCATGCAATACACATCTCCACCACTGGGTGGCTAATGCTCCACTAATCCAGTTCTTCAGATAGAATAGCGGCAGATTGATCTACAGTACAAGCTCTGGCAAATGGTCAGTGACAACTGTAATGTTAATATACAGTCCTGTACTGCATACTGTACACACAGATGGTGACCAATGGTCAGAGAGAGTTAAAAAAAAATAGTTTATACAGATGCAAACAAACATGTTAAAACACTTGTGTATGCAGATGCAACTAATGTGTGAAAGGAATAATGTAGCTCATTGACTTTAAAGTATGTACAGTGCACTAAATACCGTGTTTTGTTTATGAGCGTCCGAGTCCCCTAACGGCATAAACGAACGCCAGTGTGAATGAATCGCTGCTTGCATTACTTTTCCACATGAACTTGTGTATCTTCCATGCAGTAACATGGGTAAGCGATGAAGGCTCCCGCCTCCCATGCTGAGAGTCCTGGGTTCGATTTCCAAAGTACTAATCTATTTTTTTCCCGACATTCACTTTATTATTATTTTTTTTCATTGTAATTCTTGTTCTTTGTAAAAATCATTAAAAAAATTGTGCAGGGTCCCCTCTCCTAAGCATAACCAGCCTCGGGCTCTTTGAGTTGGTCCTGGTTGTTAAAATACAGGGCTAAAAATGCATAGGGTTCCCCTGTATTTAGACAACTAGCACCGGGCTCTTAGTCTGGTCCTGGTTCCAAAAATATGGGGAACAAAAGATATTGGGGTCCCCCGTATTTTTAAAACCAGCATCGGGCTCCACTAGCCGAGAAGATAATGCCACAGCCAGGGGACACTTTTATACTGGTCCCTGCGGCCATGGCATTACCCCAACTAGTCACCCCTGGCTGGGGTTCCCTGGGGGAGTGGGGACCCCTTAAATCAAGGGGGGCACACACCCCCAAGCACCCAAGGGTCAGGTGTGAAGCTTGAGGCTGTCCCCCCATCCCTGGGTGGTGGATGGGGGGCTGATAGCCTTTCAAAGTTAAAAAAAAGAATATTGTCTTTTGTTGTGGAACTACAGGTCCCATCAAGTCTTTCCCGCTTGCTGGTACTTGGAGAACTACAAGTACCAGCATGCGGGGAAATAACGGGCCCGTTTGTACCTATAGTTCTACAACAAAAGAAATACCCAAATAAAAACAAGACACACACACACACACACACACACACACACTGTGACAGTACAAATTTATTAAAACACACTTACACACTCATACATACTTACCTACATCCCACGCCGGCCATTCACATCCACTTGTCCAGTAGCATCCAATCGTTTACCTGTAAAATTCCAATATATTCACCTATTATCCAGTGATGATCTGTCCTCTTCTGTCCTGCCTTGTCAAAAATAAAAAAAATGGAAACCCGGGCCACGCCACTGAAGGGGTTCCATGTTTACACATCGAACCCATTTCCCCCGAATGCCGAAACCCCCATTACTCCTTTCACTGGAGATCCCAGCAGCCAATCAGGGAGCGCCACGTCATGGCGCTCTCCTGATTGGCTGTGCGCTACTAGCCTCTCAATCAGGAATAGCGCATCGGCTAGAATGGGGGATCGTGCTCTTCCATTCTCGCATATGATGGGATCTTTGCAGTCTTCGGTTAACCGCGGGGTTAATTGGAGTCACTCTAGTGGGTGACCCCAATTAACTTTGTGGTTAGCTGCAGACAGCAAAACTGAGACTGAAGAGGACCGATCATCACTGGATAATAGATGAGTATTTTTTTTTCACAGGTACCCCTATTGGGTTCTACTGGAGAAGAGGGGACGTGCTTGGGCAGCGTGGGATGTAGGTAAGTATGTATGAGTGTATAAGTGTGTTGAAATACATTTTTACTTTCACGGTGTGTGTATTGTTTTTATTTGGGTATTTCTTTTGTTGTAGAACTACAGGTACCAGCAGGCCCATGATTTCCCTGCATGCTGGTACTTGTGGTTCTCCAAGTGCCAGCAAGCGGGGGAGGCTTCCTGGGACTTGTAGTTCCACAACAAAAGACAATATTTTTTTTACACTTTGAAATGCTATCAGCCCCCATCCACTGCCCAGGGATGGAGGGGACAGCATCGGGCTTCACCCCTTGGGTGCTTGGGGGGTGCCCCCTTGATTTAAGGGGTCCCCACTCCCCCAGGGAACCCCAGCCAGGGGTGACTAGTTGGGGGGGGGGGTTAATGCCACGGCCGCAGGGACCCTCATAAATATGTGCCCCTGCTGTGGCATTATCTTCTCGGCTAGTGGAGCCCGGTGCTGGTTTTAAAAATACGGGGGACCCATACATCTTTTGTACCCCGTATTTTTGGAACCAGGACCGGACAAAGAGCCCAGTGCTGGTTGTCTAAATATGGGGGAACCCTATGCATTTTTAGCCCTGTATTTTAACAACCAGGACCGACTCAAAGAGTCTGATGCTGGTTATGCTTAGGAGGGGGGACCCCATGCAATTTTTGGGGGGGATTTTTTACTATTTTTATACTGTACACAATGAAGCCCTGCATTGATCACACTGATCCGGCCGGTCTTCATTGTGTTAAGTCTAGCAGTGTTTTACTGTTCTCTCCCTTATGACATACTGTAGCATATTGTAGCGTAATGAGATGCACCAGTAAAGTACTGTAGTTCTTACTGTACGCTGTAGCTAAGTATTGTATTTCAATGGAGTCCACATGCATGCACATTTATTGTAACCTGACTTTCCTCCCTGTTTACTGTATGAACTGTGAAGGCTGCCTGGGGGGAAGGGCGATGGGGGTAGGGGGAGGCGGTGGAAAATAATGTGTTTTGCTATATGAGCTTCGCGTCCCCTAATGGCATAAACGAACACCAGTGGGAAGGAATCGCTGCTTGCATTACTTTTACACATGAACTTGTGTACCTGTCATGCAGTGACGTGGGCAAGTGATGAAGGCTCCCGCCTCCCACGATAAGAGTCCCGGGGACGATTCCCAAAGTGCCAGTCTATTTTTTTTCTCCCCTGACATTCACTTTATTATTATTTTTTTATCTTTGTAATTCATTGTAATACATTCAATGGAAGGGTGCACACAGGTTTCACATAAATCGGGGTACATCTGCATGAGCGTCTGATTCCGCTATCTAAAATACACAGCCGTAACAAGCACGTGAAGGCATACCAATAAATATAAATAAGTGTATCCTGATGCAACACTGTTCGAGCAATAGAGAACTGTAGATCATCGGTGATAGAGAATCTGTGTTGTACACATCTACAGTATCAACACAACTGCAGTTCTCTATGTGATTTTCATATACAGTATACTGTAGTATTGTGTTGCAGATTTATTGTAACCTGACCTGACCTCCCTCCCTGTCTACTGCATGAACTGTGCAGGCTCCCAGGGGGGAAGTGGGATGGGGTAGTACGATGAGGTGGAAAATACCGTGTTCAAAGAAAAGGCAGATTATGCCCTAATGGCTTGGAGACTTGGCCGCTCATGTACTGTACTGTACTGTGTCCCTGACTTCAATGGACCGTACTGTTGCTTAAACTCCTTGTTTTGTGTCTGTATACACTATATTTATTAATTGATGACTCTATGGGACCTCATTGCCCCTGTGTATTTTAGCTAGGAGATTGTACGCTCCTTTAGCATTGCCCCGTAGCCTGCAAAACCTATGCCGTCGCTAACTCCATAGCAGAGTGCTGCCACGAGGTGGAGGGAGTCGGGCGGCGGCCTTTTTGTTAACTTGCTTGGTGATCGAGTCCGGTGTATCCGTAATGTGCATAGAGCTCGCAAAGCCCTATCACCCCTGTGTATTTTAGCTAGGTGATTGTGACGGTCCTTCAGCATTGCCTTGTAACTTGCAAAACTTATGCCGTCACTCGCTCCGTAGCCGAGGGCCTCCACGGGGCAAGGGATAACTGGTCTCAGCCATTATGACAACTTGCTACAGTATGTGTTTGAGTCCGGTGTATCGTAATGTGCATAGAGCTCACCTAGCCCTATCGCCCCTGTGTATTTTAGCTAGGGGATTGTGACGCTCCCTCAGCATTGCCCCGTAGCCTGCAAAACCTATGCCGTCGCTCGCTACATAGCCGAGTGCTGCCACAAGGCGGGGGAGTCAAGCGGCGGCCTTTTTGTCAACTTGCTAGGCGATCGAGTCCGGTGTATCCGTAATGTGCCTAGAGCTCGCCTAGCCCTATAGCTCCTGTGTATTTTAGCTAGGGAATTGTGATGCTTCTTCAGCATTGCCCTGTAATTTGCAAAACCTGTGCCATCACTTGCTCCTTAGCCGAGGGCCTCCATGGTGCAAGGGATAACTGGTGTCAGACATTTTGACAACCTGCTACAGTATGTGTTTGAGTCCGGTGTATCGTAATGTGCATAGAGCTTGCCTAGCCCTATCACCCCTGTATATTTTAGCTAGGGGATTGTGATGCTCCTTCAGCATTTCCCTGTAACTTGCAAAACCTATGCCATCGCTCGCTCCATAGCTGAGGGCTGCCACAAGGCAAGGACTCACAGGTGGTAGCCATTTCAATTGATTCTGCCCTGCTACAGAATTGTATGTGTGCCGTACAGTGCATAGAACCTTATCCTCGTAGCCGCTGTGTATTTTACAGTAGAAATGTTCCTGCAGCTTTATCCTGCTTTATGTAAAACTTGTGTGCACACTTCTATTGAATGTGAAAGTAAAGTACAGTACGATAGATTTAAAAAAAAAAAAAAAAAGAATAAAGTGTCTGGAAGAAACTAACATGCATTCGTACAGTACTTTAGGAATTGAACTTGGGACTCTAATTATGGGAAGCGGAACACTTCACCACTCAGACACGTCGCCTCCAACAGATTAATAAGCCCATTGGTTTTGATTATGCCGTAATGGCTACGGGATTAGGATGCTAACATACAATCGCCCTAACATCATTAGACCACAATGTATGACGTCCGTTTGCATCTGTGTACACTACTGGTTTCATTTCTTGATTTGTCTGCGGGACTTGGACGCTCACATATTCCTAACGTACTGTAAATGGACTATACTGTGGCTTTATCACGTTCATTTGCATCTGTATATACTGTACTACTGTATTTAGAGTACGTCTGTACACTGTAATATACAGTATGACATACTGTAGCATATTGTAGTGTAATGAGACGTACCAGAAAAGTAGTTCTTACTATGTATTTCGGTATTGTATCTTACTGGAGACCACAAGCAATTTCATATGTACAAAGGTCAAATTAGGAAATATACATAAATGCTAAGAAACAGTAGGGGGCACTGTTGCCTCAATTTTGAGAAGTAACACATATGCAATGTTTAACATGGATTATATATATTAAGACACAATGTGAAACACCATTATCCCAAGATTATGAAGCAATGATTCTAATGTTGACATATGTTCAACTCCAAACACTTGTCGTTTGGTCTCAAATAACCAGACAATAGCCTTTGCTTGAAAAATATACCTCTGTCAGAAACACTGACACACACAGAAACACAGCAGTTTTATATATATATATATATATATATATATATAGACATGTGTATATATATATATATCCCTTGTAATATATATATATATATATATATATATATATGTGTGTGTGTATGTATATATAGATATATATCCCATCTTGTCCTATTAAAAACCACATATTATATTCATAACAAACACCAACCACATTTCTACAGTTATAAAATAAAGCACTGATATAATAATCAAATGAAGTTAAAAACATAAAGTAAACTGAATTGTGTATAGTCAGCATAAAACCTGACATGTAGTGGCTAACTAGTACTATCTCCAGTATGTTTACTTAAGTTGTACTTTGTATTTGGTGCTAAAAACACCTGAAAGCATGAGACTGAAAATAGTGAAACACTCCACCCTTGTTCTCACGTGGTTTTGCACCATATACCTTCCAAGTTTCTCCTATATCAGTTATCTTCTTAACAGGATATGATTAATTTTTTCAGATCTAGACTAAAGCTAACATATTAACCATAAACCGCAATTAATCACCAAATACATTGCAAAACAAAACATAAGCAAAGCATATCCTATTACGTGTAGGCTTACTATGAGCCATCCTTTTAACCCAGAGAATCAATTTGTTGGATTAAACCAGGATATCCTATTCTGGATCATTGTGAGATTTCCTTTACTCCTCCTTTAACCTTGGTACTTGCTTGATATGGGCTATTATAGGGTCACTAATGTCTGTAAAGTCTATTTAAATAAAGTCTTAGACTATTGCTGAATGTATGTATCCAAACAATATATGTTTCAAGTTCAATTTCCCATAATAATGTAGATGGACATGCTGTGTCATCCATTTTGTGCACATTTTTCTTTTACAAGAAACTTCTCTCTAGCCATTGTCAACAAAGGCGCATCTTGAGTGAAGTCCTCTCATCTCCCATTTCAATCAGGGTAGACGTAAGCAGCCTGTTGGCTTAAGAACAATAGACAGTGTGAGATAAACCATTACATTAAAACAAACTAAACATTTCTTTATCCTACTGCTAATATCTCTTCTGAGTGTTTCTATTTCTAAACATTTCTTCAACACAATCTTATCATATATATACTGTATAAGTTTGTGTACCAGAAAATATTCCCCAAAAGTTTAAGCTTTTACCACCCTTCGGTTAATAAAGCATATATACATACAGCCTTCTCTAAACCCCAATTTGTATATGCATGAACATTCCTATTTCGTAAACAACACATCCATTCCTTCAGTTATACTGATATCAGTTTTGTGAATGCTATGAATCATAAGGAACCAATATATTCTAGTTTGTGTCTGTGAAATGGGTGTGTCTGCTCAAATCTTCTTGGACATCCCATAATAACAACAAAAAGTATTTAAGCCTTTGTCAACATCAGGATAGTCTCTTATCTTGTATCACTTTGCTTAAGACAGCTTTACTCCTAGATGACGATGTTCTGTAGCTGTTAAATACAGCACTCTTCCACAGCTTCATGTTGGAAAACAATTAATCCAAATTGAATACTTGTGCAGTTTTTATTTCAAAGTTCATTTGCCCTTTTTCAGTGTCAGGGAAGTTAGTCCACATTAACAACTGCTGGCAAAATTGACAGTGCTCTCTAATATCAAGCAAGGTCTGCATACAGGCAATCCCTCTGATTTGAGTTTGCTGGAAAGAAGCTTCCACTCTTTTATGGCTTGACACCAGCATCAGTACTTGAACCCAGCATTCTAGCACCATCAGTGCTGTCACTGTGATGACTTGCTCACCACACTTAGCACTCAGTTCTTGTGTCTGCGCAACATTCAAGACATAGGCGTGTCTATCAGCATGTTCCATGTCAGCAACAGTCCATATAGGCTTGACAATCATCCAGTTTTTAATGCAAAGATTTACTGGGTCTATTGTCATTGCAACAGCTCTCTTCTGAAGTCTGACAGTCTGTAAATGTAGTAGAAGTTTTCAAAAACAGTATTTCACCCCAATTTCCAATGATTCCTCCCACTGTGGAGCTGTGCTCATGGAGAAACCCAATTCAGATGGTTCTGTTATCTCTTACAACACTGGTTTAAATTTAACAAGTCCAGCAAGTAAATATGCGGTTGCCATTGGTAACTGTTCATCTTTTAACAGCATCAATACCACTGAATATATTTGGGTTTGAATTTCAGTATCAAACACAAAATCTGAACTAAAGCCCCAAATCAGTGTGTTTCTAACGCTTTGTTACTCTTTGTTTTCAGACAGTTTGTCTGTAATGGGTTGCACATCATAAATCTATATCAATGTGTTACAAACCCCCTTGTTAAATGTGTATCTGTGTCGTCATCAGCTGGTATACAGTTATCAGGTAACCAGTTTGCTTTGCATGTTTGCCCATGGAAATCATCGTGTTCACTCTTTTCAGCATGGAACTCAAAATTATTTAGTATGTGTTCACATGCCATTTTCTTAAAATAATCTTCTACCACCGTACATTCAGACAGATTCATTGTTGTCCTTATCTGTGGTGTAAATGTGCACGGTCATTTCTGTCTGGCAATTCTGTATCACAGTTTGGGCTGTGTCTGTGATATTCATAATTTGAAAACAATTCTCTCCACCCTCTCTGTGTTGTCTAAATCAAACCTCCATTTCACACCTGCAGTTTGTGAAATCTTGTGGTTTCAGTATTAGCCCCTCCTAATTTTTAACAGCCCCCTTGATATCATCACTATCTGGGCTGAAACTATGTGAGAGTGCTAAAACTTCACACTGTTGTCTGAATTTTAACATCCTTTGTTACATCTGCAAGCTCAGCTACATTCGTATCATCTACTGTGGTTTGTATACAGTTAGTGCAAACAAATTAATTAGGTTTCCCATTGTCAATTTGTCTATTCTCTTGTGTGGAAGTACAAGTAGTATGTCTGACAGTTATGTTGCAGATGTACAGATTGAATCGATTACCATATTCAATCATGCGTTATTATGGTTTACTGTAGTCTCAGAGTGAATAATGAATGCCCACTCCACAATCTGTAGAGATTTCCTTCTTATCTTAATGGATCATCTACTTTTAAAACCTTTTTATGGGTGTCTAGGATGATTTTGTATCAACCAATTACATACATGCTATTGATACCCCCTTTTTTTTTGCAAACGTCAAAACAGTTTTTAGGGGGGCAATATTTTCATATACAGGCTCTTTAAAGAAAACATATTTTAGATCCTTTATTCAGCTTCAGAATTCCTTATCAAAAGCATTTCTAGCATATAAATCTAACCCATCACGGTCATATAGAACTACCTACCAAAAGGCAAAATCCCATTTGGACGAATGACTGACTAAACAGGGTGATAAATACAGTATGCATTATCTGTTAACTATAGATTTCATGGGTTTAGCTATAAAGTTGGCAAATTGCTTACTAATATTCTTAATGGCTCCCAATCCCCTATGTCAGTTCATCCCCTTAAGATGGCAGATGGCTCACTTACCTCCTCCAATAGCCAGATTGCTAAAATAATGAAAAACTTTTACTCTGATCTGTATTCTGCAGCTCTAAATCTATGTGACAATGCCCCAGATGTCACCCTCCCTAATGGTACAAGAGGGTCAGATTTGGCAGATTTGTTCCAAGTAATGTGTCAACTCTGCTTCCAATCCAATATCGCACCTTGGGGTAAGGATAGAGACGCACTACTTGTGCTGTGATTTTATTTTAGGGTGTCTCCCTGCTACCATAGTGTTGATACGTCTGCCTTCTCATCTTTCAAGCTGTACAAACTGTGCCATACTGTCTCTTGTTCCCCGTCCTTTACCAACCAATTGGCACGACAGAACAGCAAAAGGGTGAGGTTATCACAGTCCCAGCTTCTATTTAGAATTGTATGGTTACACTTGTATTAAAGAGGTGCTCTGATCAGCATTGAGACACCAATGCCCATACCTTTATTGGGTATTAAAAGCCTATATCTACATGGTTTCTCACGTAATGGCTAGAACTGACCAGATGATTTAAACCCTCTGGATACCCTTATAACTGGGTTGCAAATAGGCAAAATGATGGTCATACCACAAACAATCTGAGGTATGGAAACATCTAGAGAAATCAGGACCTTTCATCAAAAGTGACTCTATATATCCTCTATAACAGTGGCACCTTAAAGTCGATGGTGAAAAGCAACCTTCTACCATACTACACTGTACACACCCAATCTCGTCTTATAATGGAAGCCATACAGTGTTGGGTCTGGTCAGTACTTGGTTGGGGGACCACCTGGGAATACCAGATGTTGTAGATGACCAATTATACCACATAAGCAAAAGGATCATTTATGCAATTAATGTAACACGATTTCATGAATAATATTTTCACAGAAATAGAAGCCTCTAGGGTTCACTGAAAATAGCTGCCAGCTTTCGGCCTATCTGTGTTTCTATATTAAGTATTTAATTAATAAAAGTTCCGTTTTAGTTATAAAATCATTACCATTTCCGTTTCTGAGTTAGAGTGCTCCCAACTTAGGTTACTTCTTTCCTCTCTATACCTGCATATTGAATCCAATCCAGTAATGACAGAAGAGGTTTTCAGATGCTATAAAGTCTACACCACTTTACTTTAATGCACCAATTATTAAAGTACTCCCCAAGGTGGGCCATGACCTTTCTTTACTAAGGTCTTAAAGACCCATCTCCTTGCTAAATTCTTATTACAAGCTTCTTACAAAAATTGTAACTAGCAGGCTGAAGTCTGTATTGCCAAGTATCATACATTCAGAAAAGACAGTATTTATTAAAGACAGACATTCAGTGGTTAATGTGCGGAGAGTATTGTCAGCCATTCAATCTCTCAACTCAATATCATCGGACACCTCTTCTGAAGTTGACGTAGAAAAAGCATTTCGCCATATTTATTGGATACAACTTTTTCGAACTATGGAATTATTTGGATTTCCTACTCAGTTTATCTCTTTCATAAAAACGTTGTACACAAGCTCCACTTCTCAAATCTCATGCAATGGCTTCCTATCGACTTCCTTTAATATTCACAAAGGTACCAGGCACGGATGCCCCGTATCCTCCTTGCTATTTGCTATTGCCATTGAGCCTCTGGCTATAGCACTAAGAGGGGAACCAAATTTTAGAGGTATAAGAATACACGATCACGAGCTGAAGGTCTCATTGTTCATGGTCGACATGCTGTTATTTGTTTATTACCCGCTTCTATACCAGTTGTTGTTAATGTTGTTCGGGCAATTGGGAAGGTATCTGGCTATAAGATGAACATAGACAAATCAAATATATTGCCTATAAAGGGGAACCCAGACCTGTAAAGAAATATCCATGATTTATCTGATTTAAGTTTTACACTTTCCCAAATAAAATACAGATGGAGCCCTGCTCATCTATCCTTTTAATAGAATTAACTGAGCCAGTGCTGTCGGACTTAATCCCCTGCTGTATTGTTCTCTCTGTATTGTATTGCAGCTGAAAACAAGAGATGAAAGTCTTATGCTTATAAACCATGGTGCACCTAGGTGCAGCAGAGAAGGCTAGATGAGCGAGGCTCCATCTGTGCTCGATACCCAGTGAATTGTACTCCTCTAATATGTAAGATCACTACTCCCTTAGATAGCTGGAAACTTTTACCGTTATCTTTGTTGGGGAGATCAGCAGTCTTGAAAAGTGTTATTTTCCCCAAAATCTTTTATTTTATCCAAATGTTACCTATAAATATTTCAAACTTTGTTCTTAAATCTATTACGAAACAAATGGCCAACTGTCTATGGCAGGGAAAATGGCCTTGAATAGCCATGTCCAAATTGACTAGATCTAGGTCCTCAGGAGGACTTGGTATCCCGGATTTTGAAGCCTACACCTTGGCTGTCTTCTTCAGGTAAATTAGTAACTGGCTGCATGAAAGAGCCACTTATACAAATATAGTCCTTGATGTTGCTATTTTCCTTACTCAGCAGGAGCCGTGTTACACTCCAAAGCCATAGATATTCCTGCACATATACTCCATAATATAATGTTTGCAGACACATACAAAGCTTGGCTGAGTTTAAACAAAATAATTGGGTGGAGCTCATGTCACCTCTCTATATTTACATCTCTGGGGGAATCCTTCTTTCCTCCCCTCCTTAGATAACCCTGGCATCCGACAATGGCACCATAAAGATCCCAGTGTTATAGCCAAAGTATTTGATCACGGAGGAAATATGCTTTTCTTTACAGATTTATGTCATCCTTTCCAAGTTTCTAAAAAACACTTTTATATGTATTTACAGGCAAGACACTATATATTACAAGCTTTTCCCCGGCTATGGAATCCCCACAGATCCCTGATATTATAGGATCTCTTTTAAAACTAACCCTTTCCTCCAGTTATAAGACCAGAAAATTATATATACCTTTGACAAATCTGTCCCAACCCACCTTTGAAAGAAACGTATTAGATTCATGATGTTCTGATATACCCTCCTTGACAATTTCCTGTCCTATGTGTATACATCATGACTCTACCTTGAAAATATTGAGATCAGCGTATTTGCAAGAGGTACATTTCAGAACACTACACAGAGTATATATTGCTCTTGTGAAACATAAATACATGAACCCCACTGAAACTGGGAAATGTATAAAATGTCAGAAGGTCAATGCTAACTTTACACATTGTAATTTGGACTGTTAAACAATAAGAAGGTTCTGGAATAAGGTAATAGGATATATTAATAATATTCTTGGCCTCCATTTCGTCTCAGATCCTCTAGCTTGCATTTTCTCTTGTTTTGCTAATTGGGACTTGGAAATTGAATATGCATCACTAATCCTCTTCATGACCGTTTTTGTAACTTTGGCAAAGAAACGGATTCTTATCCACTGAGATAAAAAAATCAGCTCCCAGTATATTCGAATTGTAAATTAAATTGCTACAGTTACTGTAGTTTGACGTAAGATCTGTACGTTCCAATGTTGAAATAAATATGAAAAAAATCCTATTGAAATGGAAATGTTATATTGAGGCCTTAGATATTAAATCACAAAACCATATCTTCGAATACCTTGGTGATATTAGTTGGAAAAGAAAAATGAATCTAGGTTCTTCTCTGGTTTTCATAGATATTGTGTAATTAGCTAATTACTAGCTGTACTTGGTTGAATAATGGTTCTATTTAATTGTGCCAATGATTATCCACCCTCCTCTCCCCTTTTCTCCCCTTCATGTACCTCCCACCCCTCTATTCTAGTTTATTGTCTTGTGTTGTCATTTTTGTTGAATGTATTGTTTATAATTTTATCAACACATAAACCAGTTATATGTTTGAATGACTACATGATTTGATCCTACATATATTCGAACTACAGGTACATAAATGAGGCATGATTCGGATCTATTTTTCACTTGAGACCTTAAAGGATTATTTCAGGATCTTCCGAAGTCCTTTTAATGAATATGGAACTTTTCGCTTAAAAAAGCTTTCTTTTGGGGGGGCATGGCCTGGATGCTGAAGGCAGCAGACACACATTATATATACTCCCACTACTGGTCGACTTAAAACCCAGTTTAATAGCCTCCTTGATTCCCCTAGTGTCCCCCTTGATTCCCCTAGTGTGCCCCTGCAAGTGCCGCAGAATTGGGGAGCACATTTTGGAGCTCCTGCAGATTGCGGCCTGCGGGCACTCCCCAGACCGGGACCTCAATTTACCTCACGGACCGGAGGGCCTTCCGGGACAGTCGGAGCCGAGCCGCGGAATTCTCCCCTGCCCCCCGGTGAAGGAGCGACTACTGGACGCTACGAGAGGCGGCTTCTTGTGACCTGCAGCCGCACTCTGCACTCAGGCTAGCCGGAGCCGTCAGGGACCGGACGGAGCTGTGCGGCGCCCGGCGGCCGTTTTGGAAGGAGGCCTCTCTCTGGGCTCGGAGCTCCTGCCAGCACACGGCACCCCAGGACGCGCTGCTTGCGGCTCTACAGTGACAGGGCTGGGACCATCACGGAGCTACACTCCTGGTCCGAAAATAGTAAGCCAGCACCACGCATTTAAAGTGCCCACCCCGGATAGGCGCCTTTTTCTGATCACTTACACACCCTGGAGCCCCTATACGGCTACCATCCTCCACAACACCGCATGACCTACGGGCACACCTGTGCAGAGCACATTTATAAGGATATAATACACATGCCAGATTCTGTTGCCACTCGTTACCTACCTGCCTCTTGGGCTACTTACAGGTGGCCTGACGACCTGAGGAGCTGTGATTTGGCCGACTGGGAGCGGAGATCGGCCTCTGAACAGCCTTTGCTATAATTATCCCCCTTACCTCAACGTATCCGCAACTGCCTCCGGCTGGAGTCGACCATCTTATAGATACATACTACACCTTTTTTCTGAAGTTTGCTGCAGGCGCGGACCGCAGCTCTGCATATAATTTTGTGAAGCCCTCCGGTTGTCGCCTAATGTCGCTGCTGGCCTGATGTTTCCTTAAAGCCACGTGGGGGGCTACTGCACGGCGATGATCCCCGTATTTTTATGCTACCTGGGATATGTGAGAGTGTCACACTATATCACCTTTCTTTATAAACCGATCTCATGGTGAGAGGCACAAAGAAAAATAAGACCAAGCCGGACGAGACTCCAAAATCTGTGGCCCGTCATTCGTCGGATCTACGTCAGTTCTTGACCACATCTACAACCGGTCCGGCCACCACTCTAGCTATCCCTGACTCCCCAATTCTTCGTACGTCGGTGGAAGACATGTCTGCTTCACAGACTCCGCAACCTCCATTGTCCGCCTCTTTGACAGCAGAGATTAGCGAGATTCTCTCCCATGTCAAGTCACTTCCCACAAAGCAAGATTTCTCGGCATTAGAGACTCGTTTACTGTCTACCATCAAATGAGAGGTGACTGCGCTGCAACAAGACATGTCCCAAATTGCGACCCGCGTCGACATCCTGGAACGACATGAGACATCTAGCTTCACTACTCTCACTAATTTTCAAGAGGTGATTTCTCATTAGCGGAGTGATATTGCCTTTCTTAAATCCCATGTTGAAGATATGGACAACCATGAAAGGCGGAATAATATCAGGGTCAGGGGGCTCCCAGAAAGCATCCAGCAAGCTGATCTGACGAATGCATTAACAATGATATTTGGAGAGCTTATTGATTTGGATCCGAATGGGGACATTATGTTTGATAGAGCTCACCGTGCTCTCCGACCTCGAGGCTTGCCGTCGGACAGGCCAAGAGATGTGATCTGTAGGCTCCACTATTATGCTCAAAAGGAGGAGATACTAAGAAAGGCCCGTCAGCTGGATAATATTGATTTCCAAGGCGACAAGGTTCAGTTATTCCCTGACCTGGTATGGTCAACCCTGCAGAGCCTTGAAACCCCTTACTGACTCCCTTCGGAAACTCAAACTGAAATATAGATGGGGCTTCCCTTTTTCTCTTCGGGTATCCCATAATGGCAAGGTGGCGGTGCTCTCTAAACCGTCTGATCTGCCGGCCTTCCTCACGACTCTAGGCTTTTCTTTATCTGCTTATCTGAGATCCCTAAACTTCCCGAAATTGTCCAAAAGAAGATGCAGATGGCTTGGATGCCCCTTTCTCTACCGAGGAAGTCACGAAGGCCATTGATTCTTCGCCCAATGGTAAAAGCCCAGGCCCTGACGGGTTTACTATTGCCTACTATAAAGCCTTCAAGGAAAAGTTGACCCCTCTCCTTACGAGAGCCTTCAACACCATCTCTGACACTTCACTCTTTTCCTCTCAATCCCTTGAAGCTCATGTCACCGTTTTACCTAAAGAGGGTAAAGATCTCAGTCTCTGTGCTAGTTACCGGCCGATTTCGCTGCTGAATATTGATATAAAACTTTTTGCTAAACTGGTTGCAAATCGTCTTAAACTATTGTTGCCGGATTTGATTCATGGAGTCCAGGCTGGTTTTGTCTTAGGCCGCAAGGCCAGAGATAATACGTCTAAGGGGCTTAGTATGATTCACTATGCCAACCAATCGACGTCCCACTCGATCCTGTTATCGACTGATGCTGAGAAGGCATTTGATAGGGTAGACTGGGATTTCTTGTTTGGTATTTTGAGGCATCTGGGGTTAGGCAACGCTTGTCTCCATAGAATCTTGTCTCTCTACGCTAACCCTTCCGCCAGAATTAAAATCAATGGCTCCTTATCAGACTCCTTCACTATCTCAAATGGCACAAGGCAGGGTTGCCCATTATCCCCGCTACTTTTTGTTTTGTGTATGGAAGCTTTAGCTAGAACTATAAGGGCTAATCAAAATATCTCTGGTCTGCTAGTGAAGGGGAACAAATACAAATTGGCCCTATATGCTGATGATTTACTCGCTCTAATTTCGAACCCGGTCACCTCACTCCCTAACCTGAAGTCGGAATTTGATAGGTTCGGAGCCCTTTCTAACTTCAAGATTAATTATTCCAAATCTGTTGCACTGAACTTGACTACCTCTCCTACTGTGGTTGCGGGTTTGAAATGCTCCTTCCCTTTCACTTGGCATGATCATAAGTTAAAATACTTGGGAGTTATGCTTTCTAATGATTTGTCCAAATTATTTTCCCTGAACTTTAGCCCCTTACTGAATTTGCTCCGTGTAGATTTCCAAAAGTGGAAGAGACTACGATTATCTTGGTTTGGCAGAATATATGTAGTCAAAACGAATGCCCTACCTAGGATATTGTTTTTTCTCCATCCACATCCCTCCCCAGTGGTTTCGAGACATTCAGAATCTTATATGAGCTTTTGTTTGGGGCAGCAACACACCTAGATTCAAACACGACATACTATTTCGGAGAAAACATCAGGGGGGGGCAACAGCTTCCGCACATCCCCAGTTATTACCATGCTGTACAACTAAATACAATTTTGGAATGGACACGGGCACAGGACTGTAAGCAATGGGTTCTCCTGGAGGAGGGATGCCTGCCACATTATTTAGAAATCATGCCGTGGCTTCCCAACCTCCCGAAGGTTTCCCATCCCACAGTCTATCCCACGCTTAAATTGTGGAACACACTTAGGCAGAGGAGTCATATATCCTCCAAATGGTCACCCTTAACTTCTTTTCTCTCTAACCCTGAATTTGTTCCGGGTCTCCATGGAACGGCCTTCACCTTATGGGCTGGGGTGGGGCTTTTCAGGGTCGGTCAGCTAGTGAGTTCGGACAGGGTGCGTTCGTTCTCAGATATCCAATCTCTTTGGAATATACAGAATCTCGATTTTTGGAAATCTTTCCAGGTTCATCATTTCTTAACATCCTCCAAGAATCTCTCTGACATAACTAGAAATCTTACCGCTTTTGAAAAAATGTGCGTTTCTTCTCAACCCCCCCACACACCATATCCCAAATATATGTGATTATCATGGAGGACCTTTTCCCACAACCCCTTACCTTCATGAGTGCTTGGGAGAAGGAATTACCGAAGTTGTCGATGCAAACTAATTAGGAATCTATATTCCGGAATACCCAGGCAAGCTCTCTATGTTTGTCAACAATGGAAACTATTTATAAACTCATATATAGATGGTACAGGACCCCTTCGGTGCTTAATAAGATGTTTCCTACTCTCTCGAACCTTTGCTGGTGATGTAGGGGAGCCCCAGGGGGCTTTTTGCATATTTGGTGGGACTGTCCTCTTATAATTTCCTTTTGGAGGGAAGTTTTTAAGTGTTCTGAATTGATATTGGGTGATGTAGAACCCTAAAGACCCGGAGTTTTGGCTTCTCAGCCTCACCCCGGTAGGTTCACACACCTATAAGGGCTCACTGCTGAGACATCTTAGCAATGCGCCCAAGCCCGTAATACCGAATCTCTGGAGGTCAATCTCACCTCCTTCGATTAAACAGTGGTTTAACAGGATTGATTACTTTTCAGATATGGAGGATCTTATTTCCTTTTCATTAGGAAGATCAACCGGTTTCACAGCCATTTGGTTTCCCTGGTATGACTTTAAAGAGTCACCTATATATAAGACTTACATGTCTCTTTAGACTCTGTCCTACTACTAATCTTGATAATTTTTCGACAGATTTCAGATTACCTGCCAGTTGTGCCCTTCCTCTAATTTACTGTGTGGCCCGCTTGGGCATTTAGACAAGCTTACCCACTTCCATTTTTTACATCCCTACACTCTC
Source organism: Pseudophryne corroboree (assembly GCF_028390025.1). Classification (NCBI taxonomy): domain Eukaryota; kingdom Metazoa; phylum Chordata; class Amphibia; order Anura; family Myobatrachidae; genus Pseudophryne; species Pseudophryne corroboree. Next base: position 647,332,866 of record NC_086445.1, read on the forward strand.
CCCCCCCCCCCCCCCCCATTTCTTTCCGATCTCTTTTCTCCTTTCTCTCAGCCTCTCTTTTTTTACTGTTTTATCATAATGTCATCTCTATATATTTGTTTGAGACTGAAAATGGACAATGTTTTTCCATATCTTAGAAGACTAAGTAAGGACTTATTGCTATGAGTGATCTGCAATGATTTTGTCTTCTATTGTCAGAAATATGTTGTTCAACTTGTATGTCTATTGTCGCAATAAAAACAGTTTACGTTAAAAAAAAACCAAAAAAAACTTTCTTGTCATCGGGGTTACCTTTTCGAGAATGATTACCATGTCCTGTAAATTTTTGCCCATGTTGGTCATCTATTATCTATGACTTTAATTTGTAATACTTGCTATTTGTTTTCTGGCTAATACCATGGGGTATAGATGGGTCCACTAGGAGCCATGGGCACTTTAAGAATTTGATAGTGTGGGCTGGCTCCTCCCTCTATGCCGCTCCTACCAGACTTAGTTTAGAAAATGTGCCCGGAGGAGCTAGTCACGCTTATGGAAGCTCCTGAGAGTTTTCTGCATTTATTTTATATGTTTGATATTTTCAGACAGGACTGGTTGTCACCAGCCTGCCTGCTTCGTGGGACTTGGGGGGGGGGGGGGGGGGGGGGGGGACACACAGCCCAACACTTAGACACTGAGCTGCTGAAGGAACTATTTGCAAGCCCCACCACGCGAGCGTACATTCCCGCAGCACACCACCACCCCTAGCAGAGCCAGAAGAAAGAGGAGTGGTGAGTACTAAGCCGGCGTCCTGACTAGCAGGTCGCCGGCCATTATGGCGGCATGAGGGTACGGAGACGCACGGCTTCTAACCGTCGCAGAATGCGTCTCCAGACACACTACACAGCTGCATCTCATTACACTGTACACAGTACACACACTGGCCAAAACAGCCTTAAAACAGTTTTCTCTCCATTTTAAAAAACAGATTACCTCAGCCAGTATAAAAAAGCGAGAAAACCGCGTGCCATTGAACGGGCGGGGCTTCACTATGAGAGGATCCAGCAGCTCATCAGCATCATTTTCCCTCTGCAGTAGACACAGACGCTGACTGATAGTTACACGCAGCTCCTCCAGTGTGACTACAGATTACCTCAGCAGTACCAGGGGGTCATAGCAGGGGGGGGGGGGAGTGATTATTAATATACTAAGCTCCGTACCAGGGTACTTAGTCTGCGACTCGGCTAAGCTTGGCATTAGCAATAAGCTGGCTCCAAATTACTCTGTGTCTCCCTGAGGGGCTTTTTGTGGGTTAATTCTGCATAACATTTTCCTGTGTGTGTGTGCGGTCACATTTACATTATGTCAGACAAAGAGTGTGTTTCTTGTACAGCGGAGTGTTCCTCTTCACCAGGGGGCTCACTACTGGGTACTCAGGGCAGTGCACCTTTCCAGAATAGCGGGACTGAACCGGAACTATCCCGCAATGAGAAAGAGATGCAATACTCAGTCCCCAAACCAGCATCTCAATCCCTCAATCCATTTGTCCGCAAAAATGATCTCTGGCCCATATCCTGCAGTCTGACTCTGATACTGACAGGTCAGACATGGAGGAGGGTGAGGTGGATTTGGAGGGGGTGGGGGGGATGCTACTCTGTCACAGGAAATAGAAGCTCTTATAGAAGCTATCAGAGATGTTCTGCAAATTCCTGATAAGTTGTCAGAGGAGTGTGAGAAATCTTATTTTAATGTAAAAAAGAAGTCCTCAGTCACTTTTCCTGCATCAAAGGAATTGAATACTCTGTCTGAAGAACCGTGGGTAAATCCTGATAAGAAATTTCAAGTCCCTTTAAGGTTGCTCTCATCTTTTCCTTTTCCTGTGGAGGATAGGAAAAAATAGAAAAATCCACCGATAGTGGGATCATCAGTCTCTAGGCTCTCACGTAAAATTGTTTTGCCTTTCCCTGGTGCAGCCTCCCTAAAAGATACGGTTGATCGTAAAATTGAGACTACACTAAAATCATTGTACACACCTGCTGGGGTGGCCCAAAGACCCACTATTGCATGTGTGTGGATCACAAAAGCCATTGCTAAATCGCAAGGTAACCTAATTGAGGGGTTAGATTCCTTGTCTAGGGGGGATGTTTTACTCCTGCAGCATATACAGGACTCTGTGAACTTTATGGTGGAAGCCATAAAAGAGATTGGTTTGCTTAATGCATGCACCACCGTCATGGCAGTGTCAGCACGCAGGGGCTTGTGGCTATGCCATTGGACTGCTGATGCGGACTTACGGAAAGGCGTGGAAGGCCTACCATTCACAGGAGAGACCTTGTTTGGAGACGAACTAGAGAAATGGATCTCCAAAGCTACTGCAGGTAAGTTTACATATCTTCCTTCCACAGCTCCCCCAGCCAGGAAAGCTTATTCAGCTTCAAATTTACAGTCCTTCGGACAGCCAAGTTTAAAGGAAAGTCCAGAGGAGCTTCTCCGGCCTTCAAATGCGCAAGAGGTAAACCATGCAAACCAGAAACTGCAGGTGTTCAGGAACAGAGCTCAGGCTCTGCTTACTCAAAGCCTTCAGCATGCTGGTGAACGGTGAAGCCTGGAGGTCTGTCAGGTGGGAGCCCGACTACAATTCTTCAGTCACATCTGGTCAAGTTCATGCCAGGATCCCTGGGTAATACATCTTATTTCCCAGGTCTACAGGCTGGAGTTCCTAAAGCTCCCACCTCATAGATTCTTCAAATCAGGCTTACCAGCTTCACAAGAGGCAAGTATAACTTTACAACAGGCCATCAAAAAACTGGTACAGACTCAAGTCATTGTTCCAGTTCCACCTCATCTACATAACAAGGGGTGCTATTCCAACTTGTTTGTAGTACCGAAACCGGACGGTTCGGTATGACCAATTCTGAACCTCAAGTCCTTGAACCCGTTTTTAGAATGTTCAAGATGGAGTCTCTGGGAGCGGTGATCTCAGGTCTGGAGGAAGGGGAATTTCTTGTGTCTCTGGATATCAAGGATGCGTACCTTCACATTCCAATATGGCCGCCTCACCAGGCTTATCTACGGTTTGCACTACATGACTGTCACTATCAGTTCCAGGCCATTTGGTCTCTCCACAGCACCGAGGGTGTTCACCAAGTGATGGCAGAGATGATGTTTATACTCTGCAAGCAGGGAGTGAACATAATTCCATATCTGGACGATCTTCGGATGAAGGCGCCGTCCAGGGAGAGGTTGCTGGACAGCATTGGCCTCTCAAGCAAACTTCTCCAGGATCACGGGTGGATTCTGAACCTTCCAAAATCTCACGGAGGCTCCCATTTCAGGGAATGATACTGGACACTGAGTCGCAGAAAGTGTTCCTTCCATTAGAAAAGGCATTGGTAATCCAGTCAATGGTTCGGGATGTCCTGAAGCCAACCCGGATATCGGTGCATCTGGCGGCCTCTTAAGAGGCACTTAAATACGGAAGGTTTCCTGCAAGACCCTTCCAGCTCGATCTGTTAGACAAATGGTCCAGATCGCATCTTCACATGCACCAGAGGATTCGCTGTCACCAAAAGCCAGGATCTCCCTTCTGTGGTGGCTACAGGCCTCTCACCTCGTTGAGGGTCGGAGGTTCGGATCATGTTAACCATGGACGCAAGCCTCCGAGGTTGGGGAGCAGTCACCCAGGGGGTGCAGTTTCAAGGAAGATGGTCAAGTCAGGAAGTTGCCTTTCCAATCAACATTCTGGAACTCAGGGCCATATACAACGCCCTTATGCAGGCCTCTTATCTTCAGGATTGGGCCACTCAAGTCCCGTTGGACAATATATCAGCAGTGACGTACATAAACCAACAGGGTGTAACGAAAAGCAGAGCAGCAATGTCAGAGGTGTCAAGAATTCTCCTCTGGGCAGAAAAAAAATGCTCTGGCATTGTCAGCGGTCTTCATTCCGGGAGCAGGCAACTGAGAAGCAGACTTCCTCAGCAGACACGACCTGCACCCACGACTTACCCGTAAGTGTTTAGGTGCTTGACACGTCGGTGGGGATATCCACTAATTCACATGATGGCCTCTCATCACAACAAGAAGTTCAAGTGGTATTGTTCCAGGTCGAGAGACCCACAGGCAGTGGCGGTAGATGCTCTGATGACTCCATGGGTCTTTCAGATGGTGTATGTGTTTCCTCCACTTCCTCTTATCCCAAGAATTCTCAAAAGAATAAAAAGGGAAAAGATTTAAGCAATCCTCATTGCTCTGGACAAGCCAAGAAGGGCCTGGTACGCAGACTTTTTAGAGATGCTTCTCAAAGATCCGTGGCCTCTACGTCTTCGCAGGGCCCGTTTGTCTGTCAGGACTTACCGCGGCTACGCTTGACTGCATGAAATTTGAACGGCTGATTCTAGCCTGAAGACGGATACCTATTACAGTTATCCCGACTATGATCCAAGCCAGGAATGGGGTAACGTCTAAACATTACCACCGTATTTGGAAGAAATACATCTCTTGGTGTGAGAACAGAAAATATTTTGTGGTAGATTTTCATCTGGGACGTTTCCTGCTTTTTCTGCAGTCAGGTGTGGATGTGGGCCTACGTCTGGGCTCCAAAAATTCCAGATTTCGGCCTTGCCTATTTTCTTTCATAAACAATTGGCTTCTCTCCCTGAGGTCCAGACGTTCTTGAAAGGTGTTCTACACATCCAACTTCCTTTTGTGCGTCCCACGGCACCTTGGGATCTCAATTTGGTGCTGCAGTTTCTCCAATCGGACTGATTTGAACCATTACAGGAGGTGGACGTACAATATCTTGCGTGGAAAACAGTCACACTGTTGGCCTTGGCATCAGCAACACGTGTGTCGGAGCTGGGGGCTTTGTCTCGCAAGAGCTCCTATTTAATTTTTCATGAGGACAGAGCTGAACTCAGAACTCATCAGCAATTTCTTCCGAAAATGGTGTCTGCGTTTCAAATCAACCAACCTATTGTGGTTCCGGTTATCACCGACACTTCCGCTACTTCAAAGTCTTTGGATGTTGTGATGCTTTGAAGGTATACTTAAAGAGGACAGCTCGTCATAGAAAATCCGACTCGCTGTTCGTTCTCTATGATCCCAATAAAATATGGTGTCCTGCTTCAAAGCAGACATTTGCACGCTGGGTCAGGATCACCATCCAGCATGCTTATTCCACGGCAGGTTTGCCGGTTCCAAAATCTGTACAGGCCCACTCTACTAGGTCGGTGGGTTCTTCCTGGGTGGCTGCCCGGGGTGTCTCGGCATTACAGCTCTGCCGAGTGGCTACTTGGTCTGGTTCGAACACGTTTGCTAAGTTCTACAAGTTTGATACTTTGGCCTCTGAGGACCTTCAGTTTTGTCAATCAGTTCTGCAGAAACCTCAGCACTCTCCCACCCGGTTTGGGAGCATTGGTACATTCCCATGGTACTAAGTGGAACCCCAGTATCCTCTAGGACGTAAGAGAAAATAGGATTTTAATAACCTACAGGTAAATCCTTTTCTCGTAGTCCATAGAGGATACTTGCCGCCCGCCCAGTGCTTTCGTTTTTCCTGCACTGTTACTTGGTTAAGTATTGTTGGTTCAGCTGTTGCTGTTCCTGTTTAAAGTTGGTTTAGCATAGCTTTCCACTGTTTGTGTGTGCTGGTTTGGAATCTCACCACTATTTTTATCTATCCTTCTTTCAAAGTATGTTCTTCTCCTCGGGCACAGTTTCCTAGACTGAGTCTGGTAGGAGGGGCAAAGAGGGAGGAGCCAGACCACACTATCAAATTCTTAAAGTGCCCATGGCTCCTCGTGGACCTATCTATACCCCATGGTACTAAATGGAACCCCAGTATCCTCTAGGATGTAAGAGAAACATTTTATTAAGTTTTCACAGAACAGAAGATGACATTAGCCAGAAAACAAATAGCAAGTATTACAAATGAAAGTCCTAGCTAATAGATGACCAACATGGGCGAAAATTTACAGGACATGGTAATCATTCTCGAAAAGGTAACCCTGATGACAAGAAAGCTTTTTTAAGCGAAAAGTTGCATATTCGTTGAAAGGACTTCAGAAGATCCTGAAATAATCCTTTAAGGTCTCAAGTGAAAAATAGATCCGAATCATGTCTCATTTATGTACCTGTAGTTCGAATATATATATATATACTCTTCAGGAGCTTCCATAAGCATGACTAGCTCCTCCGGGCACATTTTCTAAACTGAGTCTGGTAGGAGCGGCATAGAGGGAGGAGCCAGCCCACACTATCAAATTCTTAAAGTGCCCATGGCTCCTAGTGGACCCATCTATAACCCATGGTACTAAATGATACCCCAGTATCCTCTGCGGACTACGAGAAAAGGATTTACCGGTAGGTACTTAAAATCCTATTTTTTGAAGAAAAAAAATATACAACATGAAATAAAAAATAAGAGTTGAGTTTCATGTGGAATCTGGCTCTTTCTCATTCAGGCTATATTATTTTTCCCTAATGAAATTGAATTGTACTTTATGGATAACTTTTATTGGGGATGGTGGGCTGGGGTGTTTCCATATCTGTGCAAAGGCAGCACAAACTGCGATAAGACAGATCGGTGTTTTGTCAAAATCGTGTCCAGGACTATATTTAACAAAGCCAAAGTAGCGAGCGGAGTTAATAACAGGTTTAATACTTTATTTAGTAATTTAATAACATCAGCCCAAAAGTAGTTAAGGAGTGGACAAGACTAAAATACATGAATTATACTGTATGTTCCACTTCCCCACGCTGACGCCAGCAGAATTTGGAGCAGGAAGGACAAAATGTGTGGAGCCTATCAGGTGTTAGATACAGTCTATGGGAGTAGTTTTATATGCATTTCAGAATGATACAAGGATCTGGACATACTATAAGATGATAAATAATTATTACTCCAATGATTATTGGACAGTGCGATACGGAGATCCTCTTCCCACTTCTTTTGAGCATTGGATTTAGGGACAGGAATGAAATCTATAAGAATTTTATACCAAAACGATTGTCTCCTTTAGATTTATTTAAAGATAAATGCGCTAAACCTTGGATGTTATATGGCAAATATTTCCAGTTTGTCTAGGGATATTGTTCCACCAATGTTGAATTTAGAATTAATGGAGCATTTCTGAGTTAAGGAGAGAAAACACTTGTTGTAAGCTAGAGATTGAGAGTAATGTTAGACCTGCCAGCATATCTCCTAAAGCAGAGGTTCTCAAACTCGGTCCTCGGGGGCACACACACAGTGCATGTTTTGCAGGTAACCCAGCAGGTGCACAGGTGTATTAATTACTCACTGACACATTTTAAAAGGTCCACAGGTGGAGCTAATTATTTCACTTGCGATTCTGTGAGGAGACCTGCAAAACATGCACTGTGTGTGCCCCCGAGGACCGAGTTTGAGAACCTCTGTCCTAAAGAGTTCAGACCATGGGTGTGCCATTTCGAAAGATTTAGGTTGGGGATGAGTTTAGTTAGCGCCCTTATGGAAAGCTATGAAAGGTTAGGAGAGGAACTAGATAATTTAGCAGTTAACATGTCCCATATAAGTAGAGACGCTTGTGTGGAATGTGGAAGGGGAATGGAAATTCAATGAGGGTATCTAGGGATCCTTAAAATGTCCTCCAAAGGATATGCAGAGCAGGGTGTTTTTCCAGGCACACCCCAAATCTGAATCTGCAACCAAGTAAGCTTTAAGTTGTGCTAAGATATAAGCTTCATGTTGTAAGGTCAGGGAGACTCAATCTACCTTTTGACTAAGAGTAAACCATCCTTGATTGTGCTAATTTGGGGGGGGGGTCAAGATGTCCAAACGTATTTGGTTAGGATAGCGCTACATTTAACCAAATTTCTGCTGCGGGGTACACTGGGCTCCACAAGGATTGGACAACTGGATGTAGAGTAGGATCTTGATCCGGGGCACCAACGGGCTCAAAGCTTTGACTGTTCCCAGAATGCACAGCACCGCCTCCTATATCACCCCGCCTCCCAGCACAGGAGCTCAGTTTTGTAAGTTGGTGCTGCAGTAAGCAGGCACTTAACAGAGGGGCTGCTCCGAGCAGCCCTGAGAAAAGCTTTTTATGAAGTAAAAAGTGAAGACTTCAAGGGCAGCAGTGGTGGTAAATGTCTTGTGACATTCACTGCTGCAGCTCTCCCCAGCGGCGCTGTACACTTCCGAGCCCTGGTTGCCGGGTACCTACAGCGGAGGCTCCGGTTTTCTTCATGTTAGACACACACGGCTGGGGCACTCCAGGATCGCGTGGCCGCGCTTCGGGAGGTGGTAAGTGGGTCCCGCTTGCGGGACCCGGTCTTTATCACGATCCGGCGTGGTCAGTGGGAGGCGGGCCGCGCGCACTGGCGGTGGACACTGTGGCAGTACAGGCGATCCCACTAGATCACCAGGGCATGGGTGCAGATCAGGTTTTCTCTCTAAACCAATTCTTATATCGCCCACAGTACCCGGTGGTTTTGCCAGCAGAGGGGATAAGGCTTAGACCTGAAGCCCTCCCCCAGCCCCAGGGCGCCATTTCTAGCAAGTGTTCCCGCCCTGGAGCTGCATATCTGTCTTTTCCTCACTCCCTGTCAGTGTCTGCGGCGCCATTATTCCTCAGCTCACTGTTCCTGGGACTGCTTGGGCAAATCCTCCTATGTAAAGCCGCCTGGTTGTCAGCGCTGTGCCTCTACATGACACTTAAGTTTTCTACCTGCCTTTTTAGACAGTGATAGTTAAGAAAGAGTGCATTTAGTCAGGGTTTTATATAGAGATGAGCGGGTTCGGTTCCTCGGAATCCGAACCCCCCCCGAACTTCACCCATTTTACACGGGTCTGAGGCAGACTCGGATCCTCCCGCCTTGCTCTGTTAACCCGAGCGCGCCCGAACGTCATCATCCCGCTGTCGGATTCTCGCGAGATTCGAATTCTATATAAGGAGCCGCGCGTTGCCGCCATTTTCACTCGTGCATTGGAGATGATAGGGAGAGGACGTGTGCAGCGTTCTCTCAATTGTGTTCAGTGTGCTGCAAATATCTGTGCTCAGTGTGCTGCAAATATCTGTGCTCAGTGTGCTTGCAAATATCTGTGCTCAGTGTGCTGCAAATATCTGTGCTCAGTGTGCTTTATTGTGGGGACTGGGGACCACCAGTATTATATAGTAGGAGGACAGTGCAGAGTTTTGCTGACCAGTGACCATCAGTATTATACGTTCTCTGCCTGAAAACCGCTCCATATCTGTGCTGCATTGTAGTATATAGTAGGAGGACAGTGCAGAATTTTGCTGACCAGTGACCACCAGTATTATATCAGTACAGTAGAGTAGTCCACTGCTCTACCTACCTCTGTGTCCTCAAGTATGCTATCCATCCATACCTGTGGTGCATTTTAGTTGTTGTGCGCAGTAGTAGGAGGACAGTGCATAATTTTTCTGACCACCAGTATATAATATATAGCAGTACGGTACAGTAGTCCACTGATCTACCTACCTCTGTGTCGTCAAGTATACTATCCATCCATACCAGTGGTGCATTTTAGTTGTTGTGCGCAGTAGTAGGAGGACAGTGCATAATTTTGCTGACCACCAGTATATAATATATAGCAGTACGGTACAGTAGTCCACTGCTCTACCTACCTCTGTGTCGTCAAGTATACTATCCATCCATACCTGTGGTGGATTTTAGTTGTTGTGCGCAGTAGTAGGAGGACAGTGCATAATTTTCCTGACCACCAGTATATAATATATAGCAGTACGGTACAGTAGTCCACTGCTCTACCTACCTCTGTGTCGTCAAGTATACTATCCATCCAGCGGCCTTGGTGCACCTCTTTTTTTCTTTGCATCATGTGCTGTTTGGGGACTATTTTTTGAAGTGCCATCCTGTCTGACACTGCAGTGCCACTCCTAGATGGGCCAGTTGTTTGTGTCGGCCACTTGGGTCGCTTAGCTTAACCATCCAGCGACCTTGGTGCACCTCTTTTTTTCTTTGCATCATGTGCTGTTTGGGGACTATTTTTTAAATCTGCCATCCTGTCTGACACTGCAGTGCCACTCCTAGATGGGCCAGGTGTTTGTGTCGGCCACTTGGGTCGCTTAGCTTAACCATCCAGCGACCTTGGTGCACCTCTTTTTTTCTTTGCATTATGTGCTGTTTGGGGACTATTTTTTGAAGTGCCATCCTGTCTGACACTGCAGTGCCACTCCTAGATGGGCCAGGTGTTTGTGTCGGCCACTTGGGTCGCTGAGCTTAGCCACACAGCTACCTCATTGCACCTCTTTTTTTCTTTACATCATGTGCTGTTTGGGGACTATTTTTTAAATCTGCCATCCTGTCTGACACTGCAGTGACACTCCTAGATGGGCCAGGTGTTTGTGTCGGCCACTTGGTTCGCTTAGCTTAGTCATTCAGCGACCTCGGTGCAAATTTTAGGACTAAAAATAATATTGTGAGGTGTTCAGAATAGACTGGAAATGAGTGGACATTATGGTTATTGAGGTTAATAATACTATGGGATCAAAATTACCCCCAAATTCTATGATTTAAGCTGTTTTTGAGGGTTTTTTGTAAAAAAAACACCCAAATCCAAAACACACCCGAATCCGACAAAAATTTTTCAGGGAGGTATTGCCAAAACGGAACCGAATCCAAAACCAAAACACAAAACCCGAAAAATGTCCGGTGCACATCACTAGTTTTATAGTACAATTACCCTGTGATATACATCCAGTTCTTACTGTGTACGGTTATATCTATTGTTATATAGCTGTGTAAGCTAGTCCAGTGCAGTATTATTGTCAGTAGCAATCTCTGCATTGTACAAACTGTGACTTTCTGTGTGTGCATTTGATAGCTGAGTGGTGTCCATTCCGTGTCTTTCACTCAACCTGCTATCCCTATATTCCATAACCTTAGGGGCTTGGTGCGTCAGGTGTTATCTAATGTAGGATCTTCACAAAGATATACTGTATTACGTATTTTTCTCTCTGATTTAGTCACCATATCTCTCCTTTATCTCTGCTAGTGCTGACTACACTGCGCAGGGATTTGGGTTTAGAGGTATTGTGCTGCTGATAATTGTACTGTGTTAACCTCATACTGCAAGTTATATCATGTCTGCTACTGAGGGTAATGGTTCTGGGGCTGAACACACTGCCAGTGTTGCTGAAGCCACAGGGCCATATGAGGAGAATATAGCAGCTGTGGGCTCTGGTTCTGGGGGTTCCTTGCCCCCCAGTTGGACTGTGTCAATGGAGGCACATATTGACCCACCGTGGGCCGCTTTTTCCATGCTTCTGCATACGCTAGTTCATAAACTAACTCCCCCTGTGGGACCCCCAATGCCGGTACAACCATATGTGGTCCCTGCAGCTAACCCGCCGTGGGCGGACGATTTATCTGCTCAATTAAAGAAGTTGACCCAGTCCTTGACTACTAAAAAGTCTGACCAACGCTCGCCTAAGTCCAAGAGGTCCTCTAAGTGAGCGCTTATCTCCTCACAATCCACTGCTTTCACTAACACCTCGTCTGATGAAGACGGCACATATACTGACCCCTCAGGTTCTGACTCAGATACGGCAGATGGGGAGGGTAGTTCACATGTGGATGTTCCTGATCTTTTGGAGGCTATTAAGTTAATTCTGCAGATTACGGATGATCCTGAGACATCCATCCCTCCTAAGAAACCAGATAAGTTCAAGCGTCAGAAGGTGGTTAAACAAGTTTTACCTCACTCTGATCACCTAATGGATATACGTCAGGAACCCTGGGAAAACCCGGGTACGAAGTTTGTGCCTCAAAAGAAGATGCTGGCTCGCTATCCCCTCGCGCCAGAGCTGTCTAAAAATTGGGAAACGCCTCCTCCAGTGGACTCACATGTGGCTAGGATGGTGGTTTCCTCAGCTCTACCTGTCACTACCGTCATGTCTCTAAAAGAGCCTACGGATAAACGTGTGGGGATTTGTCTGAAAGCGATTTACACCCTCACGGGTGCTGTACAAAGGCCCCCTATTGCAGCTACATGGGCTGCAGAGGCTATTGAAGCATGGGCCTTGGAGTTAGAAGCTGAAATCTCTTCTGACCATGCTAGACAATGCTTGTCATATATTGTCACAGCTTCTGGATATATTAAAGGGTATCCTGGTCTGTAGACCTGGACTCTAGAAAAACCCTGGAGGTACTCCCTTTCAAGGGAGATATTCTATTTGGGGAGGACTTAAATAAGATAGTGGCTGACTTGGCTACTGCCAAAACAGCCTGCCTGCCTAATACCGCTCCTTCTGTGTCGAAGGCTAAAGGTACGTCCTTTCGCCCCTTTCGTCCTTCAGATAAAGCAAAAGGTCAGGCGTACCATAAGCAGGCCCGCACTTCCAAACCTGGTAAGCCGAAGCCCAAAAGAGCCTGGGCTGCCCGTCAGCCAGCTGCCAAGACCGATAAGCCTGCCGCATGACGGGGCGGACCTCCCCCTGGGGGATCCCAGGGTGGGGGGCCGACTTCTATGGTATACCCAGGAATGGTTGAAGACCACTTCAGATGCCTGGGTACGGGAAGTCGTCACTTGAGGTTACGCCATAGCCTTCAAATACCGACCCCCTCATCGATTTTGCCAGACAGACGTCCCTTTGGGCCAGACACAGGCAAAAACTCTACACTCGGTGGTACAGACCCTCCTGGATACAGGAGTCGTAGTACAGGTGCCTCTTGCTCAGAGGTGCCGGGGGTACTATTCTCCGCTGTTTCTAGTCCTGAAACCGAATGGGTCCTCCCGGCCCATTCTCAACCTCAAGGCATTGAACAAGTTTGTGAAGGTTTCCAAGTTCCATATGGAAACCCTTCGCTCTATAGTTCTGGCCTTTGACCCTGGGGACTACATTGTCTCCCTGGACATACAGGATGCTTACCTGCATATTCCTATAGCAGTGTCACATCAACAATACCTGAGGTTCGCTATCGGCAACCTCCATTACCAGTTTCGGGTGTTACCTTTTGGTTTAACAACGGCTCCGCGAGTCTTCACCAAAGTCATGGCGGTGATGACAGTGGTACTCCGCCGTCAAGGGGTCAGGATACTGCCGTATCTGTACAACTTGTTAATCCTGGCAAATCCCCCAGATCTTCTCCTATGTCATCTGGATATGACGGTCTGGTTTCTACAAGCCCACGGGTGGCTCATCAACTGGAAGAAATCCTCCCTGGTCCCTGCTCAGATCATGGTGCACCTGTGAGCGTTGTTGGACACTCACAACCAGAGGTTGTTCTTGTCTCAGGAGAAAGTCCTGAAGCTTCAGGACAGGATTCGTTGCTTCCTTTCTCATCCGCAAGTGTCGATACATTCGGCAATGCAGGTGCTGGGCCTAATGGTATCAGCATTCGCCATGGTGGAGTATGCTCAATTCCATTTTCGCCCCATCCAGAGGCTAATTCTAAGCAAGTGGGTCGGCCTTCCTCACCGGATCAGATCTCAAATAATCTTATTGACTCTGGAGGTCCATCTGTCGCTACACTGGTGGCTCCATGACCAACAATTGTGCAGGGGTCATCCCTTCTGGATATCCAATTGGGTCCTGTTGACAACAGATGCTAGTTTAAGAGGTTGGGGCGCGGTGCTGGAGCAACACTCCCTTCAGGGTCAGTGGACCAAGGAGTAATATCTCCTCTCGATCAACATTCTGGAATTGCGGGCGGTCTTCAATGTGTTGAACCTGGCCCAGCATTTAATTCAGAACCTGCCTGTTCAAGTACAGTCGGACAACGCCACCACAGTGGTTTACATAAATCAACAAGGCGGCACTCGAAGCCGTTTGGCAATGAAGGAATTCTCACAGATTCTACGTTGGGTGGAACGCCATCTACCGGCCATATCGGCAATATTCATTCCGGGAGTCCTGAATTGGGAAGCGGACTTTCTCAGTCATCAGGGCGTGCATGCTGGCGAGTGGGGCCTCCATCCAGAAGTGTTTCAACTCCTCGTGGAAAAGTGGGGTCTTCCAGACGTGGATCTGATGGCGCCTCGACACAATCACAAGGTTCCGGTCTTCGGAGCAAGGACAAGGGATCCTCAAGCAGCATTTGTGGATGCGCTGGCGGTACCGTGGAGGTTTCGGCTGCCATATGTGTTCCCTCCGGTGTCACTCCTGCCCAGGGTAATTCGGGAGTTCAAGCAAGAAAAAGAAAATCTGCTTCTCATAGCTTCGGCGTGGCCCAGATGGCACTGGTTCTCAGACCTTCAGGGTCTATTGTCAGAGCGTCCAATTCTACTTCCACAACGCCCAGACCTCCTCGTTCGGGGCCCCTGTGTCTACCAGTACCTAGCCCGGCTGTCTTTGATGGCGTGGCTCTTGAAGCTTCCGTCTTGAGGGCTAAGGCTTTTTCTGAAGAGGTCATTAAAACTTTGTTGCGGGCCCGGAAACCGGCTTCTGCTTGGATTTACCATAGGGTCTGGCATTCCTACTTTGTTTGGTGCGCATCTAACAATTATGACGCTTCCAAGTTTAGTACAGCCAAGCTTTTGGCTTTTCTGCAGCAAGGCCTAGAGTTGGGCCTGCGTCTGGCCTCCCTAAAGGTTCATATTTCTGCCTTGTTGGTGTGGTTTCAGAGAAAAATTGCGACTTTGCCTGATGTTCATACTTTCACTCAGGGTGTGTTGCGTATCCAACCTCCCTATGTTCCGCCTGTGGCTCCTTGGGACTTGTCGGTGGTTTTGGAGGCGTTGCAGGAGCCTCCGTTTGAACCCCTTGGTTCAGCTGACCTTAAGTGGCTTTCCCTTAAGGTGGTGTTCTTGCTGGCTATTGCCTCTGCTAGAAGAGTGTCGGATCTGGGTGCCTTGTCTTGTAGTTCCCCATATCTGATTTTTCACCGTGATCGGGCGGTTCTTAGGACTCGTCCCAGATATTTACCTAAGGTGGTTTCTTCGTTCCACCTTAATCAGGAGATTGTGGTTCCAGCCTTTGTCTTTCCTGATTTATCTACCAAAGGGCGGTCTTTGGATGTGGTACGGGCTCTCCGTATCTATGTGAAGAGAACTGCTTCTATCCGAAAATCTGATTCTCTTTTTGTTTTGTTTGGATTTCACAAAAACGTGTCTGGCCTGCTCACAAGCAGATCCTGGCCAGATGGATTAGAATGGTGATTGCACATGCTTATGTGAAGGCTGGTCTCTCTGCTCCTGTTCACATTAAGGCCCATTCTACTCGGTCTGTTGGACCTTCTTGGGCGGCCCAACGTGGTGCGACCCTTGAACAATTGTGCAAGGCGGCTACGTGGTCTTCCAGGAACACATTCATAAGGTTCTATGCCTTCGATACTGCCGCTTCCCAGGATGCTTCCTTTGGACGCCGGGTTCTTGTGCCCACTACAGTGCGTCCCCTACCATAAGAAACTGCTTTAGGACATCCCCATCGTCCAATCCTTGTGGAGCCCAGTGTACCCCACAGCAGAAAACGAGTTTTATGGTAAGAACTTACCTTTGTTAATACTCTTTCTGCGAGGTACACTGGGCTCCACAAGGCACCCACCCTGACGCACTTTGCTTCTTTGGGTTGGTATGGCATTAGCCGCTGACACTTCTCTTGTCGTGAGAGTGTGGTGTATGTGGCTACTAACTGCTGTCGTCTCTTTTCCTGCTACTGCATTGGGCTGGTTAACTAAAAACTGAGCTCCTGTGCTGGGAGGCGGGGTGATATAGGAGGCGGCGCTGTGCATTCTGGGAACAGTCAAAGCTTTGAGCCTGTTGGTGCCTCGGATCAAGATCCTACTCTACACCCCATTGTCCAATCCTTGTGGAGCCCAGTGTACCTCGCAGAAAGAGTTTTAACAAATGTAAGTTCTTACCATAAAACTTGTTATTCTTTTGGAAAAATATATGGGATTGTTCTAAACATGTACATTAATTTGGGTAAAAAGGACATTTTAAATTCTGCTAAGCATCCCAACCATGAAATCTCGTATGATAACCGCAATTTAGAAAGGGATGCCAGGGAATTGATAAAAGGCAGTAAATTAACATCAAAAACCAAAGAAGTTTCAGTGGGAATATGAAAGAAACTAATCGAGACAGTCTGCCAATTGCAAGGGTAAGAAGAACGAAGAAGTGGAAGAGAATTGGAAATGTTTAAAGGGAGGGCATCAGTCTTTGTTGTGTTCAATTTATAGTATGAGGCCTCACTATATCTGTTTAAAATTTTATGAAGGTGTGGAAGAGTAGAGATAGGATCAGAGACAAAGAGAAGAATGTCATTACCTAGCAAGCATAGTTTCTGGGAAGATTAGCCAACAGATACACCAGGGAATGATGTATCACTACGAATCTTGGCTGCAAGGGGTTCAATAGGTAAAACAAGAATTAAAGCGGAAAGGGAGCAGTCTTGTGCTGTTGGAAATAGGGAAGGTGTCCAATAGGAAACAATTGGAGATTGTATATTCTCCCCCTACTTGCGTGGGTTTCCTCCGGGTACTCCGATTTCCTCCCACACTCCAAAAATATACTGGTAGGTTAATTGGCTTCCAACAAAATTAACCCTTGTGTTAATGTGTGCGCATGTACATGTGGTAGGGAATATAGATTGTAAGATCCAGTGGGGCAGGGACTAATGTGAATGGCATATATTCTCTGTAAAGCGCTGTGGAATATATGTGCACTATATAAGTAACTGGTAATAAATAATAAATAATTGCTGAAGATCCATGCAGAAGCAGAACTATGTCGCAAAAATAGATTATAGTATTTGGTCCTGGAAGCCAAATTTAACAAGCACTTCCCGCAAATAAGACCAACTCAGGCGAAAAAATGCCTTTTCTGCATCGAGAGATAGCAAAGAAAGACTCTGATTGGTAGAGAATGAATCAATTAAGTACCCTGTGGGTATTATCTGATGCTTGCCTTCCAGGGACAAACCCAACTTGATCCGGGTGTATCAGTAAGGGTAAAAAAAATATTGATACGTGTAGCTATAAACTTGGCATAGAGTTTGATATTTCCATTTAAAAGATCTATAGGGCGCTAGTTCTGGCAATGCGCAGGGTCTTTCCCGGGCTTAGGTAATGTAACAATTTGTGCTTCCATCATTTCCTTAGGAAGGGTCCCTAGTGCAGTGATTTCATTGAAGACAGCAGCAAGTGAGGTGTCAAAAGCTCCTGAAAAGCAATATAGAAATTATTAATAAAGCCATCTGGACCTGGAGCTTTACCTCAAAGTTGAGACTTTATATCATCAGTAATTTCCAAAGAGGTCCAAGGAGCATTCAACATTTCTAATTGGTCTGTAGATAGAGATGGTAATTCTATGTTTTCCAAAAAAGAATTTATAGAAGGTAGTGAGGGCTGAGGAATAGTCAAATCTTGAGAGAAATTATAACGTTGAGTTTAATAGGTGGTGAACTTATTCGAGATATTATTATTATTATTATTATTATCCTTTATATGGCGCCACAAGGGTTCCGCAGCGCCCAATTACAGAGTACAAATGTACATAATCAAAATAGGAAAACAGTGACTTACAGTTGAAGACAATATAGGACAAGTACAGGGCAACTAAGCATAACTACACCAGTAAACATAGAGATAAGTTCCAGGTGGCCAAAAAACTGTGGGATCTGGGCAGTTGAGGATTATTAAAGTAAGAAAAGTATAAGCACATGAGGGAAGAGGGCCCTACTCGTGAGAGCTTACATTCTAAGGGGAGGGGTAGACAGACAGGGATGACACAGATGGGGTACATAGAGAGCGTGGAACAGAGGGTTATGTTGAGATTTGGCTAGGTTTGGTAAAGAAATGGGTCTTAAGAGCCCGTTTGAAGTTTTGTAGAGAGGTGGAGAGTCTGAGGGGGAGAGGTAAAGAATTCCAGAGAAAGGGAGCAGCACGTGAAAAATCTTGGAGATAGGAGTGGGAGGAAGTAATCAGAAGACAGGAGAGTCGGCGTGCATTAGCAGAGCGAAGAGGACGGGTGGGAGAGTAAAGGGAGATAAGGTCAGAGATGTAGATGGGAGAGGAGTGGGTGAGAGCTTTGTAAGTGAGTGTGAGAAGTTTTAATTGGATTCTGAAAGGGAAGGGAAGCCAGTGGAGGGCCTGTAGGAGAGGGGAGGTAGACGTAGTGCGTTTGGTGAGGAAGATGAGCCGGGCAGCAGCATTGAGGATAGATTGGAGTGGAGAGAGGTAATTGTCAGGGAGGCCAGTTAAGAGGAGATTACAGTAGTCCAGTCTGGAAATAATCAGTGAGTGAATAATGATCTTATCTAATGGGTTTGAGACTTTACTAATAGAAGATGAAAAAATATGTTTGATTCTATTTCTGTCATGTTGCACTCTTTGTTTATGGGACAGCAACTTACCAGGTCTGTTACCTAGCAAATAAAACTTATGGCGAATTCTGATAAGAGCAGCTTGTGTTCGTGCCATTAATAATTTTTGTAGATGACTACAAATTTCTGCTAATTCCCTATGAATAAATTTGGATGGCGAACGCTTATTCTTATCCTGAATGTGTCTGGGGGTTGGGGCTGGGACACCGGTGCTGGGAATCCCTGCGGTAAGCATACCGACTGTGGAATCCCTGCAGCAGAATCCGGGCGGGAGCGGCGAGTGCAACAAAGCCCCTTGTGGTCTCGGTGGCTCACTGCGCTCACCACAGGTTCTGTTCCCACTATATGGGTGTCGTGGACGCCTACGAGTGGTAATTGTCCCTGTATGTGGGCCTTCTGTGTGCCAGCATTTTGATTGTTTGGGATCCCAGCGTCAGCATGGTGACCGCCGGGATCCCGAGTGGTGGTCACATAACCACATCCCATATGAAGGGGCATTGGAGGCCATGTAGGAAGATACACTGTCCGAGATAATTTTCCTCATCATCTGGTCTGATAATAAATGAGGAGAGAGGCACTAAGGACGAAGTGGGCGAAGTGGTGGGCAATGTTTCAGTGCCAAAGCACTGGAGCATGGTCCGGCCATGTAAAAGGAAGAATGTGCATTGAGTTGGAGTGTTAGAGTGTCCATATATCACATAGAACTAGGTCTGTCCTAGAGTAGGAATTATGGGATGGGGAATAATAGGAATAATCACATCCAGAGGGATTCTGTACCCTCTGAACATCATATAAATCAAATTCTCCTAATAAATTGTAAAATGTGGACGAGGGACATGGGGGGGTAGAAGGTCCTGCGGGGGCGATTCAGGGAGATTTATCCAGTTTGGGATCTAATGCTGATTTAAAATCTCCCATAATAACATTGGAGCCCTTACAGGAATTCAGTATAGTTAAGCAAAGTTTACAAAGTAAAGATACTTGATTAGAATTAGAGGGTATACAGAGGCTAAAGTAACCAGTTTATCATCTAGTAACCCTGTTAAGATTAAGAAAAAGCCATTTTTATTTGCCATCTGAGAATGTACAACAAAAGATACCTAACTGCTGAACAGAATAGCCACTTCATTACATTTAAACGTACCTTTGCAAAATATACCTGAGAAAATTTATGATCCTTAAGAGTAGATGGGCCTAATGAAGAAAGATGTGTCTCTTGTAGTGCTACAACATCAGCCCTCTGCTTGCAAAAAAAGGAAAGAGCCAGTCTATTCTTGTTGGGGGAGTTTAAACCCTTAATGTTTAGCGAAAGAACACAAACCATTTATATAGAAAAGAAAATGGGGAACATACTGTACAGTTGAAATGTATCTTATGGGAATGAGAAGAAAAATGTACCATACTGAATATTCATTATGATTATACCTCAGAATCAAAGGGGAAGAAAAAGAAGAGAGGATCGCAAAGAAAAAAATAAAAAGAAAAAAGGAAAAATTAAACCAAAATAACGCAGTATATTAGGTGTGCAAAACTACTGCAGGGGCTGATATGAAAGTTCAGTAATACGAAAGAGGAAGGGGGTTGTGACTTAGCACCACCACCCATATAGATGATTCAAAAGTGACTAGAAAAATAATATATAGCATATCTAAGGTGGTGTTACAACGGACGTTGATGGTTACAGCAGGCAACGGTTCTCTTTCCAAGGAGGGCGGAGCTCATGAAGATCTTCAGGGCAGTGACCCTTGTACACTCCAGATTAAGACTTGTAGAATTCTCCAGCAGCAGGTCTTCTAGCCTATAATAGCCACTTTTCCCTTATGGTGCTGTATGCCTACTGTTACTGGGATGCCACCAGGGCTTACACCATTGGAGGTAATACAAGCTTAACCTGGAATGACCCAAATCAATGTCGGTAAAGAAGAGAACACAAAGTAACACTAAAGTAGTAGAGGAGAGATGAGGGAGGCAAAGGGAAGGCAAACTATGGAGACCAGGTTGGAACTGAGTAGTGAGACAAGGAATAACAAGATTGAGGGGATAAAGAAATACTGGAGACAATAACACAAAATACCCCATATCAGGGAGAAGCAATAAACTTCTACTGAGCATTAGTGCACAAGTGTATAATAGAGATATAAGGAAAGAAGTGTTAGAAATACAGTGCGAAAAAAACAGCACAACAAACTATGGTGCTAAACCTGGGCTGGACACAGGAACATGGTCAGGAGGAGGACACAGACAAAACAGAGGGAGATTTCCACAGGCTAGCTCAGAACCAAGAAACAAGGGCTTCCGCTGCGACCAGTGATTATAACCAGCAAAGAGTGAGAGGCAGAGGACACATATATAGTATATAGGTCTCAATTAAATCACAGCACAGCCAACCTCTCATTAATGAAAAACTCCCTATAGCTGTACTGCAGCACGTCCACAGCCTCCAACCCTCACAGAGGAAGCATCTGGCTTCCCTGCTGCCTGTCAACCCCGACCGCCGGAAGAACCTGGCATCCTGTTTGCCATGGTGCTGGAGGCCGGGGATCGAAAGTTTGAAATTGTCTCGGTTGTCTAACGATGACTGGACACTGTGAACCGCAAGCTGCGGCTTGTAACAGGTGGACATGTATAACCTTTAAACAAGTCAAACATACGAATCTATAACTTTATGAGAAAACTCGAATGCCAAGTATACTAAAGCTAACTAATATACTATAAAAAGATTTGACAATTAAGCAAAACATTATACTTAACCAACTTCCAACTCTCGATGTCAGAAGATAGACATTATAATGCATTTTGAGTCCTACTAAAGAACTCCAAGTGAAACAGAAAATCTTCAGAGTGCAGGAGGGTCGTCTCAAGTGTTATAGGCCCTACACACTGGCCGATTTTTTGAAAGATATGAACGAGAACTCGTTCATATCTTTCAGTGTGGAGTCTCCAGCGATGAACGATGCGCGTCCCCACGCTCGTTCATCGCTGGTCCCCCGTCGGCTGTACATGCAGGCCAATATGGACGATCTCGTCCATATTTGCCTGCACTTCAATGCAGCCGGGTGACGGGGGGAGTGAAGAAACTTCACTCCCCACGTCACTGCCCCCCCGCCGCCGGGTCGCTCGTCGGCCGTATCCGCCGTCGGGCAGCTCGGCGGCGGGTCGGCCAGTGTGTAGGGCCCTTTAGACCATCCTGTACAAGGAGCTGATTGTTGCTTAGGTCCAGGAGGCTGTTTTACAGAAATGTCCCAATCTAACAGAAGCTTGAGTCTGGTATCTAGAGATGATATGATATATGCTGAATCCTCATATTGAGATAAAGAGCTTAACTGGGAACTCCAAACGATAGGGAATATTATGTGCTCGAAGGGCTGTCGTGATAGGAGCCAACAGTCTTCTTTTGAAAATAGTCAGTGCAGAAAAGTCTGGAAAAACTTTTAGCCGACCAAAATATCTGAGTCTCTGGCCAATCTTACAGCTCTAAGAAAACGCTCTTTGGTGGTAAAGAAGTGAACATGAAAAAGCATGTCTCTCGGGAGTGAAAATGAGACACTGCGGGGTCCATGGAGACAATGGATTCAGTCAATCAGGAGGTCTCTCTCCCCTGCTTTTGGTAAGAGCTTATGGAAAAGACTCAAGACATAGTCCTCCAGCTCAGAGTTAAACACAGAGTCAGGGATTACTCAAATTTTTATATTATTACATTTGGAGCAATCCTCCAAATCTGCCATTTTGTTCTTGATTGCCTCTGTTTCAGTTTTCTGTCAATTAGAAGTTATTAGGTCATTGTGGGAAGCCACCAACTCCTCCATTCTTTGCTCCAAATGGTCCATAAGGTCATTAGTCAGGTCTATTTTGAAAGCCGATAGGATTTGGCAAAATGATTTGACTGTAAGGGGATCATCAGTCACAGTCTATCTCTCTGCTGGAAAGAAGACTTTGAGAGCTGCTTGACATCGCACTCCCCATAGGGTTGGATCCCAATGTACCAGATGGAGAGGAAGATGTATGTGTTGATTTCTGGGTAGGAAATGACAAATGAGAGGGGAGTATCCATCTAGGTTTTTAGGAGGCATGTTGATGGAAGATTTTTATAGAGTTCTTGAAAGAAGGTCAGCCACGAATATCTGTTCTTAGATAATTATGCGATATATGGTTGGCAAAATCAAGAGCTTAATACAGTACCTAGGTTGGCCACCATAAAGGCTCATAGTCCTTCAGAAAATATAAAAGAGGTGATTATGCAGAAAGCCAAGGCCAGAGAGTTGTTAAGTAGACAGATTGAACTTAAATAAAAAATTAAATGAAGCTTTATAGCCTTCAGCATAAAAAGCACAGTCCACAATAGTGTTTAGGAGAGTTTGGTTGGAAAACAGCAATTATATCAGGCTATCAATAAAGTCACCAAACTCCGTTATGGGGAGTAGCAATGGTATAGATTTAGCTTTAACTGTGTGGCGTATTAACAGTATAGCACTGTAAGCCTTATAGGTAAGGGAAACGGCTCCGCCAAAAGAGATGTGTGCTGCCTCTAAAATCAGCTTTTTTCTGAGAGGACACACAGGTGGTGGCCACCAGTCATGGTCCTACTAGTGAATGAGATGCCCACACAGGTCTCTGATTACTTTCCCCCCTAATACAAGGTATGAGGGATAGCACCTAAGATGGCTTAACCATGAGTCGGGCTGTGAGGGTCTCCGCGGGGTCTCTGGGTCCAGACAGTCCAGGCAGTAGCCAACTAGGGTCAGCAGCCACACCAGCAGAAATAGGAGCCCCTGAAGCGGGAGAGCTGCAGTGGGGTATGGGCAGCAATAGGAGCCCGTAATTCAGGCTTGGGCAACCTACAGGCCACCACACTTCCTTACACTCCTCACTGTCTTCTGTCACACCAGCAGTGTCCACCAGCCTCAGTGCGGGACCTGGGGAGTCCACCGCTACATCTCAGCCAGCAGCAGGTGCACCAGGTCATGCAAAAAGTGCAGGTCCCTGAGCGACTAATCGGAAGTGCGGGAGGGACCTCCAATTAAACATGCTGTCTCGCTGCAATGGTCAGGCCTCAGCACCGGGGACCACAGATCACTAATCAGAGGCCTCCAGACTGTGCTTCAGGATCAGGGGTCACGGCTCATAGGCAATATGTTCTTAATTCATGCATGCAAACCGATGGATGTGCTTGAAAATAAACTTGGCTGCCGGAGCTCATGTAACCTTTGTCCCCATTTTTTTTTATCTTAACAATCGCTGAAGGTATTAATAGTTTGATTTTTTATTCTAGATCAAAGAGGCTGGCTTCTGGGGTAAGAACTTTGTCATGAGCGGTTCTGACTGTGGTCACATCTTCATCTGGGATCGGTACACAACTGAGCATCTAATGCTCCTAGAAGCAGACAATCATGTTGTAAACTGTCTTCAACCACATCCATATGACCCAAGTAAGTTTTTTTGCATCACCAGCATAATAGAAGCAAATTTCTAATTGATAGTTTTGTGCAAAGAATACAAATCTGCACTATTCACCATCCCACAGATACAAAGAAGTAGTACTAGCCATAACAGATACAAATAAATAAGTAAATAAATAAATAAATAGTCATAATGCCAAGGGAAGATACATACCACTTTTAAAGACAACCTTATCACAACTACACTGATTTCATGCTCTGATGTCCATGTAGTTTCTTGGCAAAACTGTTATTTCATACAAATAAGGCTAAGGAATGACTTGACTTGGCTAAGTACATAACTTAGGTCCTAATTCAGATTTGAACGCATGAGCAAAATTCTTCTCTAATGGGCAAAACCATGGGGGTCATTCCGAGTTCTTAGTTTGCTAGCTGCTTTTAGCAGCATTACACGCGCTAGGCCGCTGCCCTCTGGGAGTGTATCTTAGCTTAGCAGAATTGCGAACGAAAGATTAGCAGAATTGCTACTAAATAATTATTTGCAGTTTCTGATTAGCTCCAGACCTACTCACATATTGCAATCTGCTCAGTCCGTTTAGTTCCTGGTTTGACGTCACAAACACATCCTGCATTCGGCCAGCCACTCCCCCGTTTCTCCATCCACTCCCGCGTTTTTCCCTGACACGCCTGTGTTTTTTATCCAAAACGCTGAGTTGCCACCCAGAAACGCCCCTTTCCTGTCAATCATTTACCGAACAGCAGTGCGACTGAAAAGCGCCGCTGAAGCCACAGCAAAACTGCTAAGTTTTGTGTTAAATAACTAAGCGCATGTGCCCTGAGTGCCTTGCGCATACGCAATTTGCAACAAATCGCAGCATAGCGAAAATCGTCAACGAGCGAACAACTCGGAATGACCCCCCAAGTGCAGTGCAGGTCGGGCAGATATAACATGTGCAGAGAGTTATATTTGGGTGGGGTGTGTTTAAACTGAAATCTAAATTGCAGTTTAAAAATATAACAGCCAGTAGTTACCCTGCACAGAAACAAAATAACCCACCCAAATATAATTCTCTCTGCACATGTTATATCTGCCCCACCTGCAGTGGACATGGTTTACTCATACGCCTCCCACCAGAGCCACAACTAGTGGTGTGCCAGTGGTGCCTTGCCCACAAGTGCATGTGCACTGTTGGCACACCATCCGGCAGCACTCACATGGCTGCTCACCACCGCCACTCCTGCTCGCCACCATTAACTGCAGTGCTACCCGCTGTCAAATATGTAGTGGTGCGCTCGGCTCCTAATCTGCTGAGTGCACCACTATATACAAGATAACGTGCAGTGATGCAGCTTCCACTGGATGCTCCGCCCTCTGCAGTGTCTCCAGAGCTCCCACCAGGCACATTCAGCTTCAATCTGCATGCCTGCAGCTCTACTCCCTCATCTTTTGTGGCAGTCCCACCCTGGATGGCTTCCTGGTTGGCTTGCCGAGGTGGAATGACACTGATTGGAAGCACAGCAGTACTATAGTAATAGTAGCATAATAGAATTGGGGACACACTGTTGTATATGATTTGGGGACAAAAGGGGGAGTAAAATGTGAATTGGTGGCACAATGGGGAGTGTAATGTGAATTGGGGGCCAGTGGGCAGTGTATTGTGAATTGGGGCACACTGCGGTTTATGCTGTGATTTGGGGGCACAGTGGACTGTGTAATGCGATTTGGGGGCACACTGTGGCTTATGCTGTGATATGGGTCACAGCAGGTGTGTAATGTGAATTGAGGCACAGTGAAGAGTGTAATGTGAATCGGGGCACAGTGGGGAGTGTAATCTGAATTGGGGGCACACTGTGGCTTATGCTATGATATGGGTCACAGTGGGATGTGTAATGTGAATTGAGGCATAGTGAGGAGTGTAATGTGAATTGAAGCATAGTGAGGTGTGTAATGTGAATTGGGGTAAAGTGGGGTGTGTAATGTGATTTGGGGTAAAGTGGGGTGTGTAATGTGAGTTGGGGCAGAGTGGAGTGTGTAATGTGAGTTGGGGAAGAGTGGGGTGTGTAATGTGACTTGGGACACAGTGGGGTGTGTAATGTGAATTGGGGCACAGTAGGGAGTATAATGTGATTTGGGTGCACACTGGCTTATGCTGTGACCTGGGGGGTGCAGTGAAGAGTGTAATGGGAATTGGGGGCACAGTGGAGAGTGTAATGTGTGCAGGTATCATGTAATGTGAATTTGTGGCATGGAATGTAAAAATGTTAAGGGGAATTTGAGTGTCAGCTGGTGGCAGGAGTGTTAAAAAATATCTAAAACCTATTTCACTACATATCAAAGCCCTTAAAACTTCTTCCATTAACGTGTGTTAACATAGTAACCATGAATGTCATTGTTGGAGATAATACTCCTACTGTACCAATTTCCTTCGGTTGTCTGTGTAAATACCTTTTACCAATGCATTGGGAGACCCACACAGTAAACATCACACACGGAGGTATGTTAACAGAATTAATCTATATTGGTTCGTTTGTGCAGGGTTATTATAGGCAAAGAAATAATTACACAGCATTTTGTATGCATCACAAACAGAACAAAAGAATAATTTTGCTGAAAAGAAACATACTGTACAATCTCTTAGAAAATGATCTGTGCTTTCCCCCTCCCCTCCTGTCCTTGGCAATAAGATTGTTTCACAGTATGTATTCAGAAAATCCATTTGACCTTGTTTCTCACAGAAACTTCTTTCTAACTATTTGAAATGTCAGCATTACTTATAACTCATTATAAAGCCTAAAGCATTTAATAAAATGGCTGCTGTTATACAAGATGCCTGATAACTGCTGTAGCACAGTGCTATCTCTCTCAGTCCCTCCTTTTTATAACGATCTGATATTACAGTTAGGCTATGAGGCATTTCAAAATCTCTACCTAATGAGTCTAGGCAAACAGTCTAGCTATGATGGTGCTAAAGGATTTTGTCCCCGTGAGATGGTGCTTTCACTTTATCCAATGAATGGTAATGACCGCTCATATCCATCAAGGTAGACTGCTCACGGCTGTTTCTTGCCAAGCTCTTCTGTAGCTTCTTAAACTTGGAGGTTTCAAATCTTGAGTTTATAGACTTTTTGCAAGCTGAAAGGAAACAAAATAGTTTCTAAAACACAGATATATAATTATTGCTAAACCAACAATTTTAAGCAAAAACAGTAAAATTCCAACAATCCATCCTTTAATCCCACTGAACCAGTTAGCTGGGTTTAGCCAAGATAACCACCCTTCCCCATCCAAATCATACTCAGGGTCATTGTACTTTTCCCTGAATGTATCCTTAAGTTCTTGCACTTTGTTTAGGTGGGCTTCTATGGACTCCTCAATAGAGGTGGTTTTGTTCGGATAATGACAGTATGCTCCTTCTACTACCATGCACATTCCTCCTTGCTTGGCTGTTAGATAATCCAAAACAATTCTGTGAGCCTGCACCTCTTGTTTTACCATTTTTATGTCTTCTAAAACTAGTTTAAATGTGTCATCATATATAGCAGTAATGTTATCAAGCAGTTTTGCTAATGCTTTGATGTTATGGGAGAACTGAACCGTTCCTCCCGCAAGGGTTAATCCCATTTTCTTGTACCATGGAATGTAAATAAAATCATGGGCATGAGTTTTGCTCTTTTTTAGTTCTCTTTTCTTTAAGGGACTGAGATCTAACTGCAGGTATTACCTTCCCTGGTGTACAGGTACCCTATCCTCCATAGGGTATCCATTTATAAGCCCTCTTCCCACACAGAAAATACACATCTGGTTGTAAAATATAGGGCACATTAATTACTACCCCATATGCAATCTGTAGGCTGTACAGTGGGCCTGAATTACCTTGATTTGCAATGAACATGTCTTTAATGGAGCTATTAAGCCATTCAGGTTGTGGGTATTGAAAGTATTTAGCCTGTTTATTCCCTGTAAAACTAGATTTAGAATGAATATGTGAGCTGCATTCTGAGCTGTTAAGCCATTCAATTATTTGGGGATTAGAAGTATTTGCCTGTACCTTTATGTCCCTAAAGGGAAATGGGTATGTATAGCCTCCTCTCTCGCATGTGGTGATGTCTAACCCCTAGTTAGTTGTGAAATTTACTAGGGTTTGGGAACAATCTACATGACTTTGTTTTCGAGTGACTGGTTTTACAATTATCCCATCAATTACAGGTTGGCTCTTAGTGCTGGGTGGTGCCTGTATCCAAAAGCTAGGCAGACTGGTCATTTCAGCTGTGAGTAAACTCACTGGACTTCTGTCCATGGATTTGTTATAACACTCCCCTAGTGAATAATTAAAGGACTGGAACTCAGTGTTAGGGGAACTGCATACCAATGCATGGACCGGGCACTTACTGGTGGATGGGTGCATACCCAACAATCGGACAAATTAAGTGCCTTGGCTACTTGAAAGTGAGACTGGACCAATGAGTTTGGCCAGATAGTAGCACTTCTTCGGTCTCTTACAAGGTTGCTATGGTTTTCATGGGGTGGAGGTTGGTGAGTAAAATTTCCCCTTATTTCACCTGTTTTATTGTCCTCAAAGAGAAATGCAGAGCATATAATTAGGACAATAATGGCTGAAGTTCCTAATATAATGCCCCATAATGGCTTGTCTGGCTTAGGCCCAAATAATCTTTGCATGATTATGTTTGAGTGGGATTGTTTATCCAAACTTACCTTGAGCAAGTTTGCAGTGGGATGCATGTATCCAAACTTCTCTCTCTTTAACCTTCACAGAAGTGGGCGTGGTCAACAGCACTTGGTATGGACCATCAAATCTGGGCCCAAGTGACTTTCTCACGTGTCTTTTCAGATACACCCAATTTCCTAGGTGAAGCTTGTGGGGATTCAGTTCTGCTTCTGAATCTGGGAGAGAGGCAAAAGCTAGAGAATGCAATGATTTTAGTTTCTCAGTAAGACTTCTTACATATGCAGTCAAATCACCATGTTTATGCTGTAACTTTTGTGGATAATAAAAACCTATCTTAGGTACGCTACCAAACAAGATTTCATTCGGTGAATAACCTGTGGTCTTACTGGGTGTGGTTCTAATACTGAACAAGGCTATTGACAAACACTCTAGCCAATTTTTCCCTGTGTCCTGCATAGCTTCTGTATTTTAAGCTTGAGAGTTCAGTTGTATTTTCCACTAGGCCACTAGCCTCCGGTCTATAGGCCCCATGCAAGGCCTGCTGTATCCCCATATCTTGCATGATATGAGTCATCCCTTCTCCTGTGAAATGGGTACCTCTATCTGATTCAATAGTCTCTGGTACCCCATATCTACAAACAACTTCTGACAAGATTTTCTTAGCTGTGTTTCTGGCGGTTGATTTGGCAACTGGCCAAGCTTCTATCCATTTGCTGAAGGTATCTAGGCATACCAAGATGTACTCATATATTCCCACCTTTGGCATTTGGATGTAATCAATTTGTAGTCTCTGAAATGGGAAATAGCTCTTAGGGATTGCTCCAAGGGTTGTCCTGACCTTTTTCCCTGGATTGGAGATGCCGCATATCCAACAAGCTTGTACAAATTTGGCTGCAGTTGGGTAGAATCCTGGAGCTATCCATCTTTCTGTGACTAAATTTCCCATCTGGTCTTTTCCCAAGTGTGTGAGTCCATGGCTGACTTGGCACATGGGTGGATACAAACTTCTTGGTAGACATATTCTGTCTCCTGCTTTCCATAGGCTGGTTTCTTCTTCTTGCTTGGCTCCTCTTCTCTCCCAAGAGGCCTTTTCTTCAGGTCCAGCTTGTTCCTGAAGTTTCTTCAAATCCTGTAGGTCAGGCATTTAAGGTTCATCTTCTTTGTTTACTTCTATTTGTGCGTTGTAAACTGTTGCCTTCACTTGCTGCTTGGCCATTCTTTTGGCTTCTTTATCTGCAAAATTGTTGCCTTGTGTTTCCTTTGATTCTTTGTGTGTGCTTGTATTTTGATGATGGCAACTTTTAGTGGTTTGTCAAGTTCTTTGAACAAGTCTCTGATTAAATCTGCATGTTGTATTTGTTTACCTGTTACAGTCTTGAAGTCTCTACTTTTCCATATACTGCCACAGTCTTGGGCCACTCCCCAAGCGTACCATGAGTCCATGTATATGTTGGCCGTGGTAGTTTCAGCATACTCCAATGCCTTAGTGAGAGCTACCAGCTCTGCTGCTTGTTCTGATAGGTGATGTGAATGCCAAATTGTTTCCTCACAAATATTTAAAATGCCCACTCTAATATATACTGCAGACGCCAGGCGCATCTTATTACCATATACGATAAAAGTGAGCTGTACATCGCAAAACACTGCATCCCATAAGAGAAAACAATACACACACACATTATCTGAGTTCCAAAGCTCATTGATGTATATATTTATTAAAAGGATATGGATTCAATATATTACAATGTACAGTATACCTATAGTTACAACTCATACAGTAAGCAGTTAAAACATACAGTTACATACAGTTACAGGCCAGCATATACAATACCATTCCCTCAATGCTTATGTCTCTCTCTCTCTGTAAAATCAAGCTGGGACTCCATCTTACTCTGAGACAAAAACAGGAACTGATCTGGCAATAACTCCAACATCGTCTAGTCCAAAACAGCAACTGACTTCCTGTGTGATCAGCAATGTGTTATCTAGTTTGGGGGAGGGAACTTACTCATTCATGATGAGTCACTAGTCTCTTTGTATATGCTAATCAGGTTCAGCCTTGAAGACATCCAAAGGGCTGGCCTGAGCTTCCTGTCCAATACCTGTTTGGAATATCTATTGTTCTAATAAAAGTGATTTTAGCTTTTATACATTTAATCATAATTCCTTGTTGCAATGTCCTACAACTTAATAACAAGTATCAAATTAATCTACACATTAATCTGCTTGCTTTAATAGTAAATATGACAGGTCTATCTTGCTTCGTTCAAATAATACACATACATGACATTACTTCATTATATCATTTTAAATCATCATGATGTCTGACTATTGATATTATTGTAGTTATGTACTGTATGAAATAAGTGTCGAATCCATCTCTGTGGCATGTCCGTGTAAATGCGTGTCTTACCATATATTGCTGTGCTCGCTGCGCGTATTTCCAAGTATAGCTACTCATTTGTGTGTAGTTTGTATGTTCTTTTTATGTAATATTTTTGACTTCGACAGTGAGATGGTAGGGATCCTGAGTCCACAACTTCATGTTCAGTGGTCACTGCATATCCTGTGTAAGGAGTTCCATCCTCATAGTACCTTGTTCCATCCACATATAGCTCATGCTGAGCATTGGGTAGGGCTGTGTCTGTAACATGTGGTAGAGGTTGATTTTCTTGTTCCATTAATGCCACACAATCGTGTTTTATTATTAGGACTATCACCTTGCTCTGGACCGGCCCTCTGGTCCGGCATCCATGATGATCTGTCCGTATCTTCCTCTTTTGGACCACCTTCCTGGTCCTCATCATCATCTTCTTGCTGATCCATCAATTTGATTAGTAGGACTATCACCTTGCTCTGGACCGGCCCTCTGGTCCTACGTCCATGATGATCTGTCCGTATCTTCCTCTTCTGGACCACCTTCCTGGTCCTCATCATCATCTTCTTGCTGATCCATCAATCTGTTTCTCCCTCCTTTTTGAATCTTGAGATTCAACACTTTTATTTATGAATGCTGGTAAAAGGGTGGCTGGGTTAAGGGTAGTGCATCTTCTGATGGTCACATTTGTTGCACTCAGCAGTGCTACTTTATACTTGGTCACCCTTGCTGCTGATAGATGCTTTGTTCTTGCTTGTTGTCGAATTTCTCTAACAGCTTGTGGTACTTGGATAAGTTCATGATTGAGCACTGTCTGTGCTTTTGTCTTTTAAAACTGCTGCTGCCACTGCTCTGATGCAGGCAGGTGCTCTTTGAATAATGTTGTTAAGCTTGCTTGAGTGGTAGGTCACTGGTCTTTGCTTTAGTCGTGAATTTGTGTGAGGACTCTCAGTGCATGGCCTCCTTCTTCATGACAATACAAGGTAAAAGGGTTACTGTAGTCGGGTAGTCCTAGGGCTGGAGATGAGGCAACTGCTGTTTTTAATTCCTTGATTGCTTCTTCAATCTCTAGTCAGGTGGGGTGTGGACCCTCCTTTTTGGTGCTGTCATACAAAGTTTGCATGTAGACTGAAGCTAGAGATATCCATTCCCTGCAGAATCTCACTAGGCCTAGGAGCGATCTGACTTGCTTTATAGTAGAGTTGGCATTTTTGCTTGAAGTATGAGCTTTTTCCTGTCCTCTGTCAGGTGCCTTGAGAAATGCAATGTGTTAGAAAGATTTTTTTTACTTTGCTAGCTCTGCAGTCTTGTTCTTCCAGAAACTTCAGTAAGGACACTGTCTCTTCCTGGCACTTCTTTTCAGTGGTGGTGGCAGTCAACAGGTCATCCACATACTGTATCAGCTGTGTCTTCTGGGTAGAGGAGTCTCCATGCTTGTAATATTGTAAACATTGCTTCAGTGAAATCACTTGGTGATGTGGCCCCTCCCTGGGGCAGTCTATTCCAGCAGTTTTGTTTTCCTTTATGTGTGAAGGCCAGCAAGAACAGAGAGTCTTGTGTAATGGGTACTGAGAAGAACGCGTTGGCCAGGTCGATCACCGTGAACCAGGCTGCTGTAGGTGGGATTTGATTGAGAAGTGTATCAGGGTTAGGAACCAAGGGTGTGTCGACCTTCAACCTCTTGTTGACCTCTCTTAGATCATGAACAAGCCTATATTGGACCTTCCCATCTTTGGCCACATCCTTCTTCCTTACCGGAAATAAAGGAGTATTAAAAGGTGATCTGCACTGGACAATGACTCCCATGTTCAGGTAAACTTCAAGTTGTTTGGTAATCGCCTCTTGTGCTGGGGTAAAAGGGTACTGCTTGATGGACACTGCTACTGTCCCTTCAGTTGCAACTGTATTGGCTGTACCTTGAGAAGGCCCACATCTGCTTTTCCTTTGGACCTTAAATTATCAGGGACCAACGATGTCCATGCTGGGAGTTGTTGTTCCTCTTCATCCTTTTTCTCCTGTGATAGGTAGACTTGTATAGCAGCTTCTGTCTCAGGTTGTATCTTTGCTGGAATGTTGCTGGTATACTTAATGCCTTTTGGGGTGTACTGGATTGTTGCGTGCATTAGGGCTAGGATGTCTGCTGCAAAAAGGTTGACTGGACAGGGGGGTGAGGTTAGTAATGCCACTGGGACAGTTGTGGCTTCATCATTGATGAGCAAGGACATCATCTTCCTTTCTTGCAGGGGTAGGACTTGACCTCCTAATCCAGTTGCTTTGAAGGCCTTATCTGTAAGTAAATGTGGAGGAATCTGGTTCTGCACAAAAACAGTTCTTGAAGCCCCTGTGTCTATTAAACAATCAAGTTCTTGTCCTGTGGGTAAAGTCACTGTAATTGTACCTTTTGTTGAAATGTTGGTTGCTGCAGGATACACAGACACAGCTGCTGACACAGGGGTTTCACACCTCCATGCTTTGTCATCTTGTGTGTGCTGCTTCAAATATGGCTGGTCAGAGGCCTGTTGCTGTGCTTGGACGTACTTAAGGTATTTTCTGCAATACTTTTTCTGATGTCCTGGAAGTTTACACCAAAAACATTTACCTTGTGCATCAAATTGTTTCTTTGCCCGGGATGGTTTTCCTTCTTGTCCCCTCCTAGGTTTGGGGTTCCAGGTTTTCTGGGGACCGTGTACCAGGTGGACAGTCACTGCGGGGACTTTTGTCATGCGCTTCTCCTTTTTTTCTTTCTCCACATCTTCAATGCTTTCCAGTACCTGTAGAATAGCTGTTATATCCATTGTCATGGCTTCAGGTCTAATTTGAAAAAGCTGAGATCGTAATTCATTTCTTAAACCATTTAGAAATATTGGTGGTCATTCCGAGTTGTTCGCTCGTTATTTTTCTTTTGCAACGGAGCGATTAGTCGCTAATGTGCATGCGCAATGTCCGCAGTGTGACTGCGCCAAGTAAATTTGCTATGCAGTTAGGTATTTTACTCACGGCATTACGAGGTTTTTTCTTCGTTCTGGTGATCATAATGTGATTGACAGGAAGTGGGTGTTTCTGGGCGGAAACTGGCCGTTTTATGGGTGTGTGCGAAAAAACGCTACCATTTCTGGGAAAAACGCGGGAGTGGCTGAAGAAACGGAGGAGGGTCTGGGCGAACGCTGGGTGTGTTTGTGACGTCAAACCAGGAACGACAAGCACTGAACTGATCGCAGATGCCGAGTAAGTGTGGAGTTACTCAGAAACTGCTATGAAGTTTCTATTCGTAATTTTGCTAATCTTTCGTTCGCAATTTTGATAAGCTAAGATTCACTCCCAGTAGGCGGCGGCTTAGCGTGTGCAAAGCTGCTAAAAGCAGCTTGCGAGCGAACAACTCGGAATGAGGGCCATTGTCTTTAACATTCTTGCTCCTACAGCGCCACCTACTGGATAGCCTTCATCTTCCTGCCTCACAACAAGCTTATCATAATACTGCCATACATTGTCAGTCTTTTGTACAATAACTGGTTTTGCAGGTGCAGTTTCCTGTCTTTGAAAACATCTCCACTCTACTCTTGGTAAAATATTTCTTCCACTTGCAATATTATACCTTTCTTCTGCTGCTGGCTTGTTAATCTTCTCTACCGTCTGCTCTCTTGAGAAGCCATTTGCACCATAAGGGAGTATTCTCCTAAACCCACAGTGATTTTAAGAATTTGCTCTAAATCTATCCAGCAAGGTCTGTATATACCACATACTTGTGACAATTGCTTAAAAAATGCAGTAGGATTTTTCCTCATATCTGGTAACTCATTTACAATTCTTAACATATCAGAATGAAACCACGGTGTGTAATGTTCCTGCTGTATAAACTCTTGATTACCGTCCCCTACCTTATTGTCGGCCATAAATCTGGGGTTGTTAGTTGTCTGCAGCCGGACTGGAAGTGCATGATTGGTGGGGTCATTATTGTTACATCTGCTGTATCTCCTAATTGCCCTTTCACTCAACTCCCCACTAGGTCTGGTTGGACTGGTGTTACAGTCCTGTATGCGGGCTAATATACGGTTGGGTTTTTGCATAAGAGAGTTGGGGGTCACAGGGTGGTGCAGTAGCTTCCACCCAATTACTACAGAAAGGGCACTTCTTATCTCCTTCTGGGACACAGTAATTACACGTTGGGCATTTTCTTTCAGGGTAATGAATACTTTCTTCAATAATTCTGCCTGTTAAATCACTGAAGTTTGGATACACAGATTTGCTGGCACTAGGTGCCACCTCATCCAAGGGACCCATTCTCTGTGCTGGGCCTCTACTTGGAGGAGTTAAAGTTATGGTTGCAGATGTGGTTTGAACCATAGATAAAGGGGATGCCGGTGGCGGTGTAGGTATCTCAGCAGGAGATACTACAGGTGCAGTTGAATATGGTGGGGGTGAACCAACTGTATCTATTTCAAACATCTCCTCTTTTCTCTGTTTTAATTAATCATCTACTTCTTGTCTGCAAAATTTTTACAGTGTCAGAAAACCTTTTTTATTAAACCAGTGTTATTTGCTTCAAATCTCCATCGGTCAGGATCCAGTGTTCCTTCCTCTGGGAGGTTTGCCCTTTTAAAAATTGCACCAATGCCATGAAGTGCCTGTTTTCCCTCCCTAGCACTGACAATCTCCAGGGGTGACGTCTCCCTGGTTTTACTACCCTGTACACCCATCGCTCTGTGAGTGATCAGTTCACCTTGCAATATCCTTATGGGCTGCACCCGTTGCTTGCACTACATAGTCTCTAAATGGGATATCCTTATGGGAAAGTTCCTGTTTCCCCTCCCTAAAAACAGAACTCAGTCTATTTTCATGGGATATACCTTTATGGGAAATTGCATTTATCGCTTTTTTCCCCCTCCCTATCACTGCTCTGATAGGAAGATACCTTATGGGAAAATTAAGCAAACCACCAATAAAAAAGTTAAATGAAGAAACCTATTTGGATCTTAATTTTTGACACAACAAACCAAAACTTTGTTAGTGCTGACTGGACTCTAGTCCACAAAGACCTCTTCAACCACTGAGTCATACGTTTTTCATATTCGAATGAATTACCTTTTGTCAATAACTTTAACGTCTTCTAATAATGTTAAACTCTTTGAACAGACAGGAATAAATTCTGGTGGCAAATGATTAATAGGTAAAAAGCATAGACAATAGGGATAAGCCCCACCAACAAACTGCAATAATATATCAGGATTAATACTATGCCTATGATATGAATATACTGGATCACAAGGATTATTTATTTAGATGTTTTGCGTTTTTTGCTTTATTTTATACCACCTGACCATGGGGTAAATTTACTAAGAATCATATTTTCCCGTTTGAGGTCAAAGTTCAATCACGGATGACATCGAAAGTGTAAATATGCAACTTTTTGAATTGATTACGACTAATTTACTAAGCTGCCGTATTCTGCATTTTCGGGTTTTCCGATGTCGATGTCATTCGGTTTTTTTGGCAGTGTTTTACGTGAGTGACTTGTAAAACACTGCCGACTTTAATACAATGAATCTCGGCCGGATCTGAGAGATCCGTGCTGGGATTCATTGTGCACCTTGTTAAAAAAAAAAAAAATGTTTAAATGTGTAAAAAAAATTGCGTGGGGTCCCCCCTCCTAAGGCAAACCAGCCTCGGGCTCTTTGAGCCGATCCTGGTTGCAGAAATATGGGGAAAAAATGGACAGGGGTTCCCCCATATTTAAGCAACCAGCATCGGGCTCTGCGCCTGGTCCTGGTTCCAAAAATACGGGGGACAACAAGAGTAGGGGTCCCCCGTATTTTTGAAACCAGCACCGGGCTCCACTAGCTGGACAGATAATGCCACAGCTGGGGGTCACTTTTATACAGTGCCTTGCGGCCGTGGCATCAAATATCCAACTAGTCACCCCTGGCCGGGGTACCCTGGGGGAGTGGGGACCCCTTCAATCAAGGCGTACCCCCCCCAGCCACCCAAGGGCCAGGGGTGAAGCCCGAGGCTGTCCCCCCCATCCAATGGGCTGCGGATGGGGGGCTGATAGCCTTTGTTAAAAGTGAATGATATTGTTTTTAGTAGCAGTACTACAAGGCCCAGCAAGCCTCCCCCGCAAGCTGGTACTTGGAGAACCACAAGTACCAGCATGCGGCGGAAAAATGGGCCCGCTGGTACCTGTAGTACTACTACTAAAAAATACCCCAATAAAGACAACACACACACCTTGAAAGTATAACTTTAATACATCCATCCACACCTCCATATACACATACTTACCTTATGTTCCCACGCAGGTCGGTCCTCTTCTCCAGTAGAATCCATGGTGTACCTGTAGAAAAAATTATACTCACATAATCCAGTGTGTTAGGCTCCTCTGCTTGTAATCCTTTTGTAATCCACGTACTTGAAAAAATAAAAAAACAGATACCCGACCACGAACTGAAAGGGGACCCATGTTTTCACATGGGCCCCCTTTCCCCGAATGCCAGAAACCCACTCTGACTGATGTCTAAGTGGGTTTCTTCAGCCAATCAGGGAGCGCCACGTTGTGGCACCCTCCTTATCGGCTGTGTGCTCCTGTACTGTACGACAGGCGGCACACGGCAGTGTTACAATGTAGCGCCTATGCGCTCCATTGTAACCAATGGTGGGAACTTTCAGGTCAGCGGTGAGGTCACTTTCGGTCAACCGCTGACCTGAAAGTTCCCACCATTGGTTACAATGGAGCGCATAGGCGCTACATTGTAACACTGCCGTGTGCCGCCTGTCAGTCAGTACAGGAGCACACAGCCGATCAGGAGGGTGCCACAACGTGGCGCTCCCTGATTGGCTGAAGAAACCCACTTAGACATCAGTCAGAGTGGGTTTCTGGCATTCGGGGAAAGGGGGCCCATGTGAAAACATGGATCCCCTTTCAGTTCGTGGTCGGGTATCCGTTTTTTTATTTTTTCAAGTACGTGGATTACAAAAGGATTACAAGCAGAGGAGCCTAACACACTGGATTATGTGAGTATAATTTTTTCTACAGGTACACCATGGATTCTACTGGAGAAGAGGACCGACCTGCGTGGGAACATAGGTAAGTATGTATGTATGTTGGTGTGCATGTATGTATTAAAGTTATACTTTCAAGGTGTGTGTGTGATGTCTTTATTGGGGTATTTTTTTAGTAGTAGTACTACAGGTACCAGCGGGCCCTTTTTTCCGCCGCATGCTGGTACTTGTGGTTCTCCAAGTACCAGCTTGCGGGGGAGGCTTGCTGGGCCTTGTAGTACTGCTACTAAAAACAATATCATTCACTTTTAACAAAGGCTATCAGCCCCCCATCCGCAGCCCATTGGATGGGGGGGACAGCCTCGGGCTTCACCCCTGGCCCTTGGGTGGCTGGGGGGGGGGCCTTGATTGAAGGGGTCCCCACTCCCCCAGGGTACCCCGGCCAGGGGTGACTAGTTGGATATTTGATGCCACGGCCGCAAGGCACTGTATAAAAGTGACCCCCGGCTGTGGCATTATCTGTCCAGCTAGTGGAGCCCGGTGCTGGTTTCAAAAATACGGGGGACCCCTACTCTTTTTGTCCCCCGTATTTTTGGAACCAGGACCAGGAGCAGAGCCCGATGCTGGTTGCTTAAATATGGGGGAACCCCTGTCCATTTTTTTCCCCATATTTCTGCAACCAGGATCGGCTCAAAGAGCCAGAGGCTGGTTTGCCTTAGGAGGGGGGACCCCACGCAATTTTTTTTCAGAAAATTTAGAACATTTCCCCCCCCTTCCCACTGAAAAACATGCACTGATCTCATGGATCCGTGCATGCCTATACAAACACGGGATAAAAAAGCAGGTCTGTTTTTTTTTAGCACTTTTTCACGATTTGCATTTTATCACGGCAGTGTTTGGCTATTGTCGGCAGTGTTTGTGTTTTGCACTTTTTAGTAAATGACCGATTTCTACCAAATTGCAGGCGTATTTGACCGATGGTGTATTGATTCGTGATTTTTTCCTAGGACTTCCAAAATATTACGAATGCCCTCATCACTGCCGAGATTTTTGCTTAGTAAATTACCGAGATGACACTGTGAAGAAAAAACGGCATCTCGGTCAAAATCGGGACCTTAGTAAATATACCCCCATGAGTCTTTTATGATCAGAAAAATTCCCTTCACCAATTATAACTCTTGGACTAATATCCAACAGTGACAAAGACTCAAGACAGACTACTTTAAAATTATCTGGTATATGGTTAGCAGGTAATTTACTTAGACAATATGGATATCTATCACCAATATATTTTTTCTATTACTACTTTATCAACATGACACCCCACAACTGTTGCTAACCTGTCTTAACTGTACCAACAGAACTGAAATCACTCTTTTGCAATATACCTTTAAATTCACAATAATCTGACTCTATAGCAGGGTTATACCATAGTAATATTGAGCATTTGCAATTCTGACATGTCATTTAAAAATAAAACCAATTTTTTCCTTGCAAATATGAAACTGAAACTTATGTACGTACTTTATCAGAGAATACAGAAAAACAACAAAATGTGCACCTTTAGACAGACAAGCGGGCTCAAAGTAATCACATTTAACTACCTGTACATGGATGAACAGACCAATAGACAGAACATAAAAACTGAGAGTGATCAAGTTTGAATCACTCACCCGGGTTTTATCAGTTATTATATACGATCGTTAGCCGTCTCGCCATCCACTGGCAGGATCTGTTAGTGATCACGGACGAGCACCCATGTAATGTTGGAGATAAGACTCCTCCTGTACCAATTTCCTTTGGTTGTCTGTGTAAATACCTTTTACCAATGCATTGGGAGAACCACACAGTAAACATCACAAACGGAGGTATGTTAACAGAATGAATCTATATTGGTTTGTTTGTGCAGGGTTATTGTAGGCAAATAAATGATTACACAGCATTTTGTATGTATCACAAACAGAAGAAAAGAATCATTTGGCTGAAAAGAAACATACAATCTCTTAGAAGATGCTCTGTGCTTTCCCCCTCCCTCCTGTACTTGGCGATAAGATTGTTTCACAGTATGTTTTCACAAAGTCCATTTGCCCTTGCTTCTCACAGAAACTTCTTTCTAACTATTTGAAATGTCAGCATTACTTATAACTCATTATGAAGCCTAAAGCATTTAATAAAATGGCTGCTGTTATACAAGATGGCTGATAACTGCTGTAGCACAGTGCTATCTCTCTCAGTCATGTTTGTTATTGTTAATTTCTGAGTTTAACCGCCTCTCTAGGACCAATTTAAGTCATGCTTGTTTAATTTCTGTCCCTACTGGGCAGGGATAGTGGGGCCCCAAAAGTAAGAGTGTTCAGTGTCCCAGGATTTCTGTAGCTGGCCCTGCTCCAGAGTCCAGGGAGAGACAGGATGATATTTCTCCCACTCCCACAGTGCCAGCGCCGCAAAGAGTCTTGCAGTTATACCCCTTTTCCACTACGGTAGCACGGGTCGCAGCCATGTCGCCTGACATGGCTGCGACCCGTGCTACAGCCGCCTAATGACAGCGCAATTGCCGGGTTGGTGACGCAGCTAGTGACGCGTCAGGGGCGGTGCTGAGAAATCACATGATCTCCCAGCGCCGCCCTCCCATACACAGTGAACGGGAGCTGTATCACCTCGACATGGCTCCCGTTCACACTAGACAGCTAGCCGGGTTGAACACGTGTTCAACCCGGCTAGCTACCAGGGTAGGATTCCCGGATCACTTGATCTGGGAATTTGCCGGGGAACCCTTTTCCACTAGGGAAAAACAACGGGTAAATGTGCGCCCCCGTGCATTTACCCGTGTTCTAAAAAGCTAGTGGAAAAGGGGTATTACTTTGGGTGGGGGGCACTGAGCAGGATGCAAGCAAGACAGACTGAGAGAGCCAGCCCAGGATAGGTGCAGGCAGGCAGGTAGGACAGCCCAGCCAAGCAGCAGAGTCAGGTCCTGTGTGAGTTATCTCTATCCACATTGCCCTGTAATTTCTGTTCTTCCCCCCTGTACTGTCCCTGTCATTTCTGTACTGGTCTGGCCACCTCTGTCCTATCCCATCTGTTCTATTCTGGCCCTGTCACCCCTGTCCTTTCCCTGTCCCTTCTGTCTTAGTCCTGTCACCTCTGTCTTGGTCCCACTGACTGTCCCTATTACCCCAATCATGGCATTGTCCCTCCTGGTTCTGTCACCTCTAATCTTGCCCCTCTGTCCTGTCCCTGTCACATTTGTCCTTAGTCTTTTCCTGTCATCCCTGTCCTGACCCTGTTACCCCTGTTCTGGCCCTGTCAACTCTAATCCAGCTCCTCTGTCCTGGTTCCACACCTGTCACATTTGTTCATATTCTGTTTGTTTCACCTGTGTCCTGGCCCTGTCCATGTCACTTTTTTCTGTGTTTTTCTCTTTTGTCATGTCACAACTGTATTTAAAAATGATCCTCTGAATGATTATACCAGGGACAGCTATTCTGTACTACACAACTGTGCGGAGTAATGTGAATAATGGACACTGCAGTGCAGTGTAGGGTGACTAACGGACACTACAGTGCGGTGTAGCAGGACTAACGGACACTACTGTGTGGTGTAATGTGAATAACGGACTCTACTGTTGGCGTAATGTGAATAATGGATACTACTGTGCGGTGTAGTTTGACTAATGGACACTACTGTGTCGTGTAATCTTAATAACAGACACTACTATGTGGTGTAATGTATATTCTGTGGTCAAGCCTCTTCCCCAAAATGTCCCACCCCTTTATTTTCAGCTGTCCCTTTTATGGGGGCAGGTGCGGCACAGGTCTATTCAATTGCTGTTGAAAAGGATCCAACATCAATTGAATAGACCCATGTATGTAACTTATGCTAGTTCTGCTGCCTGTACCTCTCTATATCTGTACATTAGAATAATTTCCCTAGGCTTTGTTCTTACAGTAACCCTTGAGTACTGGTGTGTATAGTGTTTACTCTGCCTCACATTACAGTGTATTGTATTTGTGCATATACACCCTGCACATTACCATATTGTGTGTGTACACTCCTTGCAGTTATGTCTAACAAAGGCAAGGCAGACTGGGACATCTACTGTGGTAGCATGTAGAACCTGTAACACAGAGGTTTTATCACAGGATTTATTACAGGGTGGTCAGTGCACTACTTGTTTTGTACCTCCAGGCACATCTGTTCCCCCAGCTCCAGTACAAGAGCCTCCATTGGCCTCTTCCTCAAACTTGCTGGCTAAAATAGCTGCCAGCAGGTATTGCTAGCCCACCCATGGCTCCCCCTATGGGTCTCCCACAGCCATTACAGCATGTTTAGCAGTCCATAGCATTCCCACCCATCCCTCCTCCCTGGTTGGACTAATTTTCTAGCTCTATACAGAGTCTGGCTACTTCCTTGGCTGCATTTCAGAACATATTACAAAGCCAAGTCACACTTCCTACACCAACTGACACTAAGCGTATTGTGCCATCCTCAGTTTACGCCACTCTCTGATTCTGAGGAATCTTCTGCTGCAGAAGATCAGGCTGAGATTTCTGATGCAGACTCCCCCTCAGGGGAAGAGAGATAGAGACCCAATTTAATGTGACTGCATTAGTCAGAGCAGTTAAATTCTCACTTCAGCTTGAAGATACTGAACCAGCCCCAAAATATAAAGATTCTCTGTACAAACAACACAAGGTAGTAATATCTGAGTTTCCACACTCTGATCACTTCTCTAGAGCTAGGAATGGAGAGTGGAGGAACTTGGAAGCAGTGCAGGAGAGGTGGGAAACATTAAAAAGAGCAATATTAAAGGCAACAGACCTTTGTATCAAAGTGTTAGGAAAAACAAAAGGAAAAGGAAGCCAGTGTGGTTTGCGAAAGAAGTAACAAATATTGTGAAAGCAAAAAAGATGGCTTTTAGGAAATATAAGCAGACACAAAATAATGATGGCAAAGAGATATACAGGCTAAGTATCCCTTATCCAAAATTCAAAGTTACAATTTTTTTTGTCCCCTACTGTGATAATGACATATGTATTATATATATTTTCTATAAATATATATATTTATAAATAATACTGTATATATAATATATAATATTTATGTCATTATCTCAGTAGGGGACCCACAAATTTGGGATTTTTAATTTTGGTTAAGGGATACTCAACCTGTATCTTATTAGACAGAAGGAGACTAAGAAGGTAATCAGATGTGCAAAGGCACAAGCTGAGGAGAAAATGGCCCAGTTA